>NC_080424.1:35494564-36886439 GCF_029873635.1 Malania oleifera
AATGATAATTTTAGTAATTATTTCCTTCCATTTTTTAACATTTTTTTTTTGGAACCAATCGTTGCAAGGGTTCGGTTTTATGTGGAAAATATTATTCATTAAGAAAACTATAGGAATTTAATTGTAGCAGAGAAGTGGATTTTTTTTTTTTTTTTTACGTGGTGTTTGTTTGTATTAAAAATTTTATAATCGTTGGTTCCAAACATTTAACTCACTGTGAATAGTACAGATAGTAAAAAAAAAAAATTCATATAGAAAAGGGTGTGGAATGCTCTCCCTTCACGTAAACTATGAAACTAGTGATTATATAAAATATTATTAATATAATAGAGGAATCGTTTGAGACATTTGTACCAAAACATAAGTCTTATGGTAAGTCAAAGTGCTCGGCACTAATTTACCATTCTATGTTGCATTGAATTAGAGAGAATGATTTTTAAGTATTAGACTTGAGTTTTTGTGGGTTTGTACAAAATTCAATCTAATTTTATATTGCGTGTTACTCAAATCCAAACAAATCTAAATTCAAGGCCTACCCACAATCTCACCAAAAATTTTGCCAAGTTCACCAACTCTAATTACCAGAAAACAATTGACCATATTGCTCATTCTAGGCTATTCTCTTGATAATTGTTTTAAAATTGGTAATGTTGAACCTCCATGTGTACACATTGTCACATGAATGGCCACAATGTTGAGAAATGTTACAAACTACATGGCTATCCCCCTGGACACAAGCTTCATGGAAGAACCAAAAGTTTTGTTGCAACTACCGCCCACTCTCGTGCTCTTCCAGAAGCTGATCATAAGGATGAACCAATTGAATCTATGGCACTTACTAAGAGCCAATATCAGAAATTGCTTGCTCTTTTGCATCCCAAGGAAACCAGCTCACCCATGGGTTCTCTTTTTGTTGCTTAGCCATCCCTTACTCCATCTTCTAATCATGTTGGCTTTACTGTATTAATTTAGGTGTAATCCCAAAAGAGGGGGGGGGGGTGAATTGAGTATTTTTAAAATCTTTCAAATTATTTACCACTTAAATCATATTTCTATATTTAAAAAATTAATTGCAAGGGTTTGAGGCTGATTTAAATTATTATATCAACGAATATTTTCTCAATTAATTATTAAGTGTGTGTGAAGTTATTCAAACATACACACATGAAATACGAGTAATGAAATGTAGTGCAAAAAGTAAAAAGAGTAAGGGAAGAGAGAAGAAAAACACATAATTTACAAGGTTCAACCAACCCGGCCTACATCCTCGCCTTAAGCAACCCACTCAAGGATTCCACTAATTCCCTGCTCCTATAACCAGGACGGAATATCCCTTACATCCACTGCTTACAAGAGACACAGCTTCCTCACCCTGTTCACAACCCGAACCGTAATTACAATTATAATATCAAATCTGCAGAACAACTCAAGATTCGCTTCTAATAAAGCTAGTGAATACAATTGAAACCTATCACATATACATATGATGAAACTTGAAGCTCAGTATAGATGAAATGATACAATCGTTATATGAATGAAATGCTTCAACCAATTTCCCTTTTATCAAATCTCCCAAGTAATGATATAAGTAAAAGCTTTGGAGAAAATTAGGGTTCTAGTTCACTTTGCGAAAATGCACGAAAATCGAATGTGAACTTATCAAAAACTTTATCTTGAATATTATATTAATCAAAATAAAAAAGCTTTCTTTCAAATATTCAATCATAATATGATCTTTGTAATATGAAAAAATATATATAATATGATTTCCAAAGATCAAAAACTGAATATAATGTTTCCTAGAAAATATCCCTTAATAAAATATTTAGTTATGAACACTAAGGATATTTAATCAAGCGGTTTTAAGATATAAAAAATATAGAGCCTTTAATTGAATACACACTTGATTCAAAAACGTTTAACCAATGGCGAAAGTTTTTCTCAAGTATTGATCTTATCAAAATAATCTATAAGTACACTCAAGATCAATCACTTAGCTTATATTCAATAATAGATTATGAAATGAAATTTTTTTTGAAAACTAACTATCAAAAAGTAGATCAGTTTATATAAAGAACTCTATGAGAATAAATATTAACAAGTAGTGTGATTTACCAAACCTTAATATCAAAATGCTTGTACAATAATCAAAAGAAAACCTTTTGAGGATCAAAGTAGCTTTAGCTCAGATGTGTAGTATAAGATTTGAAATCCCAATCACAACCTCAGTAGTGAGATCTCCCAAACTGTGCTAATATGCTCAATTGTATGCCAAAGGTTTGATTTTCTTCTTCTTGTGGTTGTTTCTTATCGTTCTTCTTGTTCTTGTTGATCTTCGCATTGGGCACTAGGGTTTAGATGTTTATTGTATAGGTAGCTTGCCCTTAGAATGAATTCTAACCGTTGGATCAAAAAATAACTCACGTGTTCTTTCATTAAAAAAATTAAGTTTTTAACTTTCCTGCAAGTTCAGATGACTGAGGGTTAGAGCTCAGACGACTGAAGTTCCTTAGAGCTTCAAAAAATTAACTTGGACATAGGGTCAGATGACTGAGGTTAGGGTTCAGTCTTCTAAAGTGTCGGGTTCAAATGACTGAAGTCTGAGTTCAATCTTCTGATGTGCTACTGCCAAGTTTTGTGTTTCACCAATAATTCTTTAGATGATTGAACTAAATCTTCAGTCTTCTGAAGAAATTCTTCAGACGACTAAGCTTAACTTCGATCTTCTGAAGTTCAATCTTCAGACGACTGAATGTTGAGTTCAGTCTTCTGAACTGCTTATTTTCTGAATTTTTCTTTTTAGTTTCAAAAACCTACTTTGGCACTCTTTCTTTGCTTTTTTATAAAATATTTTCAGGGTTTTAAAAATATATCTAAGTCCATAAATGTCCCCTAATGGTGTTCATGAGATGCATGAGTCCTAAGGTCAGTCTAGGGTATATTTTGAGCTTCAAATTAAATCATATGAAATATGTAAATACATTAAGTTCTAAGTACCCATTCCCGTGTGAACTTGTCGCTTGCAACTTCATTCTTCTACTCTTTTAAATCCATGGATTGTGCCAAATTGTGTATGCTTTAATATTCATGGCTTCCATGACTTGTTATCCTTCCGTGTATGCTAAATATTGTTCTTGTTCACAATCTCAATGCACAAATCAAATACCAAGTGATTTGTCATTATCAAAATAGGATTGGACTCATAGAGTCAACAATCTCCCCCCTTTTGATGATGACAAATACACGAGCAAAAATATATATAATGGATGAAATATGCTCATACACACAATTAGCTTTGTCATACATTTTTTCTATACTGATATTCTTCTCCCCTTTGCTATACTGATATTCTTCTCCCTTTTTGCTATAAACTAATATTTGTCTCCCTCTTTTGACATCAACAAAAAGGTGTATAATGATAATACATGAGTTGACATAACCGTATGTTCTTCTCCCCTTTTAAATCTCAAAGTTTTAAAAACTTGTTCAACCATCAGATTTTTAAAAATTGTATTATGACATGTGTCTCTCTGTGTTAATTCAATTTACTCCTCCCACTTGCTAATGTAGAAAGTTGTGTTGTAGAATGTAAATTGCAATGTGAACATACGCAATGTGACAAATTTCAAAGCTGATGTGATTATTAACATGTGTAAGTCAATAAACATTTATTGTGATGTGAACAAATGTGATACCAAATGCGAACAAATGAGCTGAATATGAAATTTTTAGCCAATTGTGAATATTAATTGACTTTGCTCCCCTTGAATTATGTCATCTAATATAATTCTAGGCAACTTCTCGACTATGCATCAGGCTTAATTTACGCTTAATTTGGATAAACATATCCTACGCAAGTGGTTTCGTGAATAGAGTTTGAGCACAACAACTTCCTGCTGCTACATATTCTGCCTCAGCTGTGGAAAGAGTTACTGAATTCTGCTTCTTGGAAAACCAAGAGAATAACAAATGTCCTAAGAAATGACACGCACCACTCGTGCTCTTCCTATCCACTTTGCTACCAGCAAAATCAGCATCTAAATAGCTGATAATCTCAAAAGATGTATACTTAGGATACCATAACCCAAGTTCCATGGTTCCTATCAAGTATCTAAGTATTCGTTTGACAGCTAACAATGTGACTCTTTTGGTGCAGCCTAAAATCTTGGGCACAAACATACGCTAAACATTATGTTAGGTCTGCTGGCAATCAGATATAATAAGCTACTGATCATTCTATGATAGAGAGCTTGACATCTATAGGAATACCTTGTTCATCTTTGTCTAATTTCAAAGAAGCGCTCATAGGTGTTCGTAGTATTTTTCTATCTTTCATATTAAACTTCTTGAGCAGATCTAATGTACTTTGATTGATTTATAAAGATTCTATGTTTTTCTTGTTTGATTTAAAGTCCTAGGAAGAAATTTAGTTCACCCATCATGCTCATCTCAAATTCATTTTGCATAGTGTTTGCAAACTTGTTACACAAGTCTTTATTTGTAGCTCAAAATATGATATCATCTACGTATACTTGAACTAGGAGTATGTCATCTTTCTTAGATTTTATAAAGAGTGTTGTGTCTATATTTCCTTTGATAAATCCATTTTCCAGTAGAAACCCACTTAGTCTCTCATACCAAGCTCTAGGAGCTTGCTTTAAACCGTATAAGGCTTTTGTTAGTCTATAAACGTGATTTGGATTCTTATGGTTTTCAAACCTTAGGGGTTGTTCTACATATACCTTTTTAATTATGTAGCCATTCAAAAACGCGCTTTTGACATCCATTTGATATAACTTGAAATCCTTAAAAGTAGCATATGCTAAAAGCATTCGAATGGCTTCCATTCTAGCTACAGGTGCAAAGGTTTCTTCAAAATCTATTCCTTCTTCCTAGTTATATCCCTGAGCTACTAGTCTTACCTTATTTCTAACAACTATCCCATGTTCATCTTTTTTGTTCTTATATATCCATTTAGTTCCAATAATAGTCTTATCCTTAGGTCTAGGAACTAATTTCCATACTTTGTTTCTCTCAAACTGGTTTAACTCTTCTTGCATGGACAACAACCATGATTCATCCTTAATTGCTTTACTCACATTCCTAGGTTCTTCTTGAGATAAAAAGGAAAAATGACTAATCATATTCCTAAGTGAGGATCAAGTGGCTACTCCACGTAATGGTTCACCTATTATTTGATCAATGGGATGATTCTTTATGTACTTCCATTCTCTAGGTGGTTCATTATTCTCATTTTCAATTTGATTAGTTTTAGCAGATGGTTCCTTAAATTTATTTTTCTTTCCTAAATCATCTTTAATGGATAATTTTTCAAATTCCTTATTTATCTTAATTTCATCTTCATCAGTCTTTTTAGAAAAGGGATTTGACTCGTCGAACACTACATGAATAGATTCTATAATGGTTAATGTTCGTTTATTGTATACTCTGTAGGCTTTACTATCTAAGGCATACCCTAGGAAGATACCTTCATTTGATTTTATATCAAACTCTCCTAAATGTTCATTGTCTCTAAGTACAAAACATTTACAGCCAAAGACATGAAAATATGATATGTTTGGTCTATGGCCATTTCATAATTTGTACGGTGTCTTATTAAGAGATGGTTTAATCAAAACTCTATTTAGAACATAGCAGGCGGTATTTACTGCCTCAGCCAAAAAGTACTTAGGTAGTTTATGTTTGTTAAGCATAGTTCTGGCCATTTCTTGTATATACCTATTCTTCTTTTCAACTACACCATTTTGCTGTGGGATTCTAGGAGTTGAAAAATTATGAGTTATTCCTAATAAATTGCAGTAATCTTCCATGCTTTGATTTTTAAATTCTCTACCCCTATCACTTTGGATTTTAATGACAGTATAACCCTTTCATTTTGAATTTTCTTACACAGATTTATGAATTGTTCACACGCTTCATCTTTGTGACTTAAAAATAGTACCGATGTATATTTTGAATAATCGTCAACTATAACGAATGCGTATGTTTTTCTTCCTAAACTCTAAATTGGGTTTGGACCAAATAAATCTAAGTGTAGCATTTGAAGTGGTCTAGGAGTAGAGATTTCTTTCTTCTTCTTAGAGCTCGTTCTTGCTTGTTTTCCTAGTTGGCATGCATCACAGATTTTATCTTTCACAAATTTAGTCTTATGCAATCCCTTAACTAATTCTTTCTTAACAAGTTTAGATATTAAGTCCATGTTTGTGTGTCCTAGTCTCCTATGCCAAATCCAACTAATCTCATTTATAGTAGGAAAACAAGTAACATGTTGAAAAGCAAGGTTATTAAGGCTAGTGATGCATATGTTTTCATGACGATCAGCAGTAAACAATACTTTGTTTTCAGATTTGTTTTCTACAATGCATTTGTCATGTTCAAATGAAACTTTATAACCTTTATCACATAGTGGACTTATACTCAAGAGGTTATGTTTTAGCCCATCAACTAACAACACATTATCAATGTCCAGTGAAGGTTCCTTACCTACTTTACCAACTCCAATGATTTTACCTTTAGAGTTATCCCCAAATGTAACGAACCCTTCATCTTTGGATATGATAGATGCGAATTTAGCTTTATCTCCTGTCATGTGTCGCGAGCATCCGCTATCCATATACCACTTGTCCTTCGAGGAGGACAATCTCTAGCACATCTCAAGGTCATCATGTGCCATTAGACACAGATTTGCAATCTCGTAATCACTGGATTTAGATTCTAAACAACTTATGTTGTGCGTATCCCAACCGAATTTTAGCGCCTTCTTTTTCTTGGAGGCTTTCATTAGTTTGGGACATTCAAGATTGATGTGTCCAACCTCTCTGCAGTTGTAGCATGTTGGTGGATCTTCCTTCTTTTTCTTCATGCTTGACTCTCCTTTTTCTGATTTTGAGTTCCAAAATTTTTTGTTGAACTTCTTATTCTTTCTCATGAACTCTCCAAATCTCTTGGTGATGAGTGCCATGTTGTCATTCGATTCCAAATCACTTCCCTCGCTGGAGCAGTGAGACAAAGCCTTAAGTGCAGTGGCTTTTTTTGCTTTACTTTGCTTATTCTTCCTCTCATTTATTGCAAGTTCATATGTGATGAGCAATCCAACTAGTTCTTCAACTGACATCTCCTTGAGATTTCTCCCTTTTGCTATTACAGTAGCTTTAGCTTCCCAAACTGGAGGTAGTCCCCTGAGTATTTTCCTCATCAACTCATAAGTATGGTAATATTTACCAAAAGCATTTAAAGAATTTGTTATTTGTGTGAATCTAGTGTACATGGAATGGATAGATTCATCAGCAGTCATTCTAAATGCTTCATACTCACTGGTGAGCATGTCTATCCTACTATCTTTTACTTCCTTAGTTCCTTCATATGTAACTTCTAATTTTTCCCAAATCTTTTTGGCAGAGTTAGAAGCCATTACCCTATTAAATTCATTTACATCTAGTGCACAGAAAAGCAAATTCATCGTAGTAGCATTTATTTGTACCGATTTCTAATCTTCCTTTGTATACTCATCTTCAATTTTAGGTACATTTACCTTATCAATTACTTTCATGGGAACATGATTTCCCTTAGTAACTATTTTCCATACCTTCCAATCTATATTTAACAGGTATATGCTCATCCTACATTTCCAATAGGTGTAATTTACACCACAGAAAATTGGTGGTCTAGTGGATGAGTGTCCCTCACCGAATGGAGTTACACCGATGTGTGCCATGTGATCTTTTTACAAATGAACAATTAAGTCTATGTAAACCCACTATGATACCAAATGTCAATTTAGGTGTAATCCTAAGGGGGGGGGGGATGAATTAGGTATTTTTAAAATCTTTCAGATTATTTACCACTTAAACCTTATTTTTATATTTAATAAATTAATTGCAGGGGTTTGAGGCTGATTTAAATTATTATATCAATGAATGTTTTCCCAATTAATTATTAAGTGTGTGTGAAGTTATTCAAACATACACACATGAAATACGAGTAATGAAATGTAGTGCAGAGAGTAAAAAGAGTAAGGGAAGAGAGAAGACAAACACATATTTTACGAGGTTCAGCCAACCCAGCCTATGTCCTCTCCTTGAGCAACCCACTCAAGGATTCCACTAATTCCTTACTCCTTTAACAGGGACAGAGCTTCCCTTACATCCGTTGCTTACAAGAGGCACAACTTCCTCCTCACTCGGTTCATAACCCAAACCATGATTACAATTATAATATCAAATCTGTAAAATAACTCAAGATTCGCTTCTAACAAAGCTAGTGAGTACAATTGAAACCTATCAAATATACATATGATGAAACTTGAAGCTCAGTATGTATGAAATGATACAATCGTTATATGAATGAAATGCTTTAACCAATTTCCCTTTTATCAAATCTCCCAAGTAATGAAGAAAATTAGGGTTCTAGGTCACTTTGCGAAAATGCATGAATATCAAATGTGAACTTATCAAAAACTTTGTCTTTAATATTATATCAATCAAAATCAAAAAGCTTTCTTTCAAATATTCAATCACAATACGATCTTTGTAATATATATATATATATATATATATATATATATATATATATATATAATATGATTTCCAAATATCCAAAACTGAATATAATGTTTCCCAGAAAATATCCCTCAATAAAATATATAGTTATGAACATTAATGATATTTAATCAAGTGGTTTTAAGATATAAAAAATATGGAGCCTTTAACTGAATGCACACTTGATTCAAAAACGTTTAACCAATGGCGAAAGCTTTTCTCAAGTATTGATCTTATCACAATAATATATAAGTAAGTACACTCAATATCAATCACTTATTATATTCAATAATAGATTATGAGATGAAAAGTTCTTTGAAAACTAAATATCAACAAGTAGATCAGTTTGAATGAAGAACTCTATGAGACTAAATATTAACAAGTAGTGTGATTTACCAAACCTCAATATCAAAATGCTTGTACAATAATCACAAGAAAACCTTTTGAGGATCAAAGTAGCTTTAGCTCAGATGTGTAGTACAAGATTTGAAATCCCAATCACAACTTCAGTAGTGTGATGTCCCAAGCTGTGCTAATATGCTCAATCGTATGCCAAAGGTTCGATTTTCTTCTTCTTGTGGTTGTTTCTTATCGTTCTTCTTGGTCTTGTTGATCTTTGCATTGGTGACTAGGGTTTAGATGTTCATTATATAGGTACCTTGCCCTTAGAATGAATTCTAACCGTTGGATTAAAAAATAACTTCTGTGTTCTCTCATTAAAAAATTAAGTTTTTAACTTTCTCGCAAGTTCAAATGACTGAGGGTTAGAGCCCAGACGACTGAAGTTCCTTAGAGCTTCGAAAAATTAACCTGGACACAGGGTTAGACGACTGAGGTTAGGGTTTAGTCTTCTGAAGTGTCGGGTTCAGACAATTGAAGTCTGAGTTCAATCTTATGATGTGTTACTACCAGGTTCTGTGTTTCACCAATAATTCTTCAGATGACTAAACTTAAGCTTCAGCCTTTTGAAGAAATTCTTCAGACGATTGAGCTTAATTTTGATCTTTTAAAGTTCAATCTTCAGATAACTGAACGTTGTGTTCGGTCTTTTGAACTGCTCATTTTCTGGAGTTTTCTTTTTTGTTAAAAAACTTGCTTTGGCACTCTTTCTTTGCTCTTTTATAAAATATTTTCTGAGGTTTTAAAAATATATCTAAGTCCGTAAATGTCCCCTAGTGATGTTTGTGAGATGCATGACTCCTAAGGTCAGTCTAGGGTATATTTTGAGCCTCAAATTAAATCATATGAAATATGTAAATACATTAAGTTCTAAGCACCCATTCCCATGACATTCTTGAACTTGCTGCTTGCATCTTCATTCTTCAACTCTTTTAGATCCATGGATTGTGCCAAGTTGTGTATGCTTTAATCTTCATGGCTTTCATGACTTGTTATCCTTCCGTGCATGCGAAATATTGTTCCAGTTCACAATCTCAATGCACAGATCAAATACCAAGTGATTTTTTATTATCAAAACAGGATTGGACTCGTAGAGTCAACATATTGTATTCCCGAAAAATGGGGGGGGGGTGAATTGATATTTTAAAAATTAATCCCCTAGGTCAATCAATTAGCAAAAGTACTACACAAGCCTGAGGTCAATCTAGTGCAGATAAAATAAATCAATATATATATATATATATATATATATATATGTTTAGAGGAAATTAAACTTCACAAGTAAATTAATTTAGCATGCACAATAAAGCAGTAAAAAAAGATGACACTAGATATGTTATTGAGGTTCGGCAAACTACCTAGGTCCTCACCTTGGCTCACAAGCATAAGAATTACACTAAGGCTCACTATGCTTAAACGGGTGAAGCATCACCTAAATACAACCAGGTCAATTAGCACAGGGCTGACCTCAACCTTTACAACCAATCATTCCGAGATGGATTACTGCCCCCTCAAGCCACACCTGGAATACAACAGAATCATAATACAATTTGTGTAGAAATATTATGCTTCTCAATCAAGCAGATTTGCACCAATAATAATCAAAAGCACACCAGTAATGTAAGACCAATAAGCTCAATGGTGTATGTGTGCAAACAACAATCAAGAAATGTTTATCTCAAATTTAAGCACAAGAGTGTATCAACAAACTAATTTTGAAACTATGTATAGATAAAAATCTTAATCAAGTTTAGAGTTTCAAAGATTTGTACCAAGAGTAATAAGAATATCTAAAAAAATATTTTCTCAATATCAACGCACAAAGAGATATTCAAATATGAGCCTGTAAAAGGATTTTTGCACACACAAAAAATATGAGCTAAGGTGTCTTGCAATATGAGTGCTAAAATCCACAAGCCCTAAGTTTTCCCACACAAAAGATTTATTAAATTAAATCTAGGGGAAAACTAAGCTTAACCCTCAATCCAAAAAATCAAATATATAACAACCAACAATAAATAAAACACTCACAAAGCTTGATTTTTCAAAGGAATGGTAATATATGAATGTATAGGGTTTGTATAAAGAAATAGGGCTCAAGAAATTTTAGAGAGTTTTTTGCTTAATCAATTTGCTAATTGCCTGCTAATTAGAGCAAATGTGCCCCAATATATAGATTTGCTCTATTTTATAACTGTTGGGGATACATAGGGTATTATTAAATTTGTTTTAAAAATATTTAGGAAAATTAACCCTATTTAACCCCTTTTAATCGGGGTAAAAAATTGTGCAACTTAAGAGTTTCGATTGCCTGACCTGTGGTTTGGTCGCCTGAACAAATGAGAAAAAAAAAAAATACATTTTTGAAGTTCGGGTGCTTGTGAAAGAGGATGGCTTGCTGAACATAGGCGATTTTCCAAAAGCCCATGATTCGGTCGCCCGGTATCAAGTTTGATAGCCCGAGGCAGTTTTGAACTTGAAAGTTCAGGCTACCGAGTTGGGTTGACCAAGGACAGTGAAGTCCTTTTTGGTTCGGTTGCCCGAAGTCAGGTCAACTATTTGACCTTTCAATGGTTTGGTCGACCGAGGTATTATAAACACCAAGGTTCGGTCACCTGAAACCTTATTCATTTAGCACTTTAAGTCATGTTTTAATCTAATTGATTCCCCTGATATTATACTTCTTTTTGGGGACAATCTTAGGTGTAAGTGCAATGACCTAGGGTCATTCTAAGGTCTTTGAGCTTATTAGATCCTACATGCATGATATGCATTCATTATTATAGACCTTTCCTATATTACTATTACAGACCCAAAATGAATATAATAAACATTATAATAAATGAATCTTCTAGGTCTTTATTCTTCAAGTCTTCATATGCAGTCAAGTGATCTTACTAATATGAACCTGCACACAAACTTGATAGACATTAAATCCATGATTATTTGTCATAATCAAAATAGGGTATGACCTATAAGGTCAACAAATCTTGTCAGCACTTCTCGAGTATCTGGTATGGCCACTTGTTCATCCATATTAAGTTTAATTATTGATCCCATTGTAACAAACAATAAGAAATTCCATAATCAAATTCCATGTTCTGTTTGTCCTTTAGCCAAACAGCATCGTCTCTCTTTTCCACACTTTGAGCATTCATCTTTACATGCTTTTGATATTGTCCACTGTGATATTTAGGGTCCCAACTCCACTGTTGCCATTGATGGATCTTGTTTCTTTCTCACACTTGTCGATGATTTCTCTAATACAACTTGGGATTATATACTTCAAAATAAATCTGACACCCTCAATTGTATTGTCACGTTTTGCAATTTAATTGAGACCCAATTTCAAAAAAAAATTAAAATACATAGGAATGACAATGAGTCTGAATTTCAAATGAGAGATTGTTATCAAACCAAAGGCATTATACACCAAAGGAGTTATGTGGAAACACCCCCAACAAAATGGGACAGTGGAAAGAAAACATCAACATATCATGAATGTCCGACAACAATCGCTAATTCTATTTCATTAATACAATGAAAAAACTCTCCATTTTACCTTATATCCTCAAGACATATAACAAGGAACTAGCCACTTATGTTTCTTCCTAATTCAGTTGCAATTGCATGAAGTACAAGATCATGATCTACTTTTCCATTTTGTTCATACTTCTTATGAGTACATGTTGTGTTCATAGGATGTGCACACAACTGCAAGCATTTGATCTTCACCTAAGTACTCAGCTAGTATCCTAGATATATACAAATATTGAAGGATCAGAAAATAGGGATCTTTGCAACGTTGTAGATCCTAAGTATGGGAAAGAGGGAGAGGGAGTGAATCTCTAAATTTCATTGACCAAGTGGACAAACTTAATATGAGAACAAATTGGGAGTAGATGGTGAGATAATTGTAAGTGTATATCCACAAATTTGCCACTAACCTATTTCATCTTAAATGAGATTAGAACACCTAGTTAATTACTGTCATTCCATTGTTCTCTTTAGTCATTCATTATATGCATGTGTTCATTGAAACTTAGACCCGTTCAAGAATGGTTACTATACATTCATCCCTTATCGTACATTTGAAATAAATTAATTAATATTCAAATGATTATTAGTCATCGTATGTAGACTAATAATCAATTGAACATGTTAATTATTTGTTTCATTTATGATTAGTGATGTTTGTAATTCAACCATTCTTGAATTGTCCAATCTGGACGGTTAAGGAAGTTGTATTTGCATTGTTGTCATCATTCACGCTTTGTTCATTGTCATTAAATATTTCGAGAGTGTCTTTACTTGTGTTCTCTAGGTGCATAGTGGGGTGTTGTGACAATTTGTTAGTGATGAAAAAATAGTAACATGCTCACTTCCCCTATCTCGTGTACTTGAAGAGCCATGAGGATATGCTGTCGAAATTTAGAATGACTATGATCAAGGAATTTGAGCAGCATTGGTAAGATTAAGAGTATTTAACCTTTTTTAATATATTTATTGTCTTACACGTGTATCTATAATGAATCCTTGAACTCTTTTTTCAGCATCGACCTCATCAACAGATGAGACAACGAGGTAAGGTTGTGGTGCAGCGAAGAATTCCATGCTCCGCAGGCACCTGTAGAGTATGCAGCAGCGGATTAGGATCGACATTCTTGCAGGCTACACAACACCATTGGGCAATTGGTGCACGACTTGGACACGGGAGGTCGGCATTATATGCCTACAATTTGCTCCAGTCACCTACTTCACCTGGCCAAAGGTGACTGAGGAGCAACGCTTGGTTCTCTACGAGCACATCATGTTATGTTTTCCAACCTATATTACCTTTAATATACTACATTATTTATTGTCTAACATTCTATATGTATTTCATATGCAAGATTCGTTTGATATTGACATTCTCATTGACCCTAATGTCAAAAGGGCAGTGAACGTGAACTTGTGCGTTTGGTTTAAGACCTATCACAGTAAAATGCACAGACATTTCAAGGTGAAACCATACGATACCATCTCCCACATAGACACTAAGGTTATACTGTAGAGACTTGGAAGATTAATTTATGGAAAATGATAGAGAAAACAAGAAAAGAAAGAATTTTAAAAAGGGAAAACAATAGGCTTCATCGACGAATCCCCTGTTTTTTTTTATGAAGGTCCTTCAATAGTTCGTCGACGAAGTTCAGGCGTCGTCGGTGAAGAGATCTCAAACAAGAATTTCAAAATTTGGGTTCATCGACGAAGTTCTTCTTTTGTCAACAAATATCCTTCAATAACTCGTCGACGAAGACATCACCTCATCGATGAGGTTGGCCAAGTATAAATTGAATTTTTTGTTTCTTATTCATTAAGCAACTTCAATTCCTCGTTTTCTCTTTCTAAAAATGGTGCTTCTCACCTTCTCTCTTTGGTTTCTTGTCATTTGTCGCCTGATTCAACGATAGCAAGCCGCTATGATAATCTAGGAGAAATTTTCTACAAGTCTAGTAGAGTGAATTTTCGAACGGAGTTTTTTCAGGCTTTACCCCAAAGTTGAGGTAAGGGTAGAAATAAGTCGTTTGGCTAGTATATTATTATTTAAAAGGGGTGTATGGGCTTGGAAAGTTTTAATAGTTATTGATCTGGGATTTGAGTTGATAAACTAGGGTTTTTGAATCAGGGTTCGGGTGAGCGCCGTGGACATCATTTTGGAGACCTTGCTGGTGTAGTTTCTAGAAACCAGGTAAGAGGAATAGATTAAGCCAATAATTTTTATGGATTTATTGGTTTAAATGGAAAATATATGAGTATATAAATTTATATGATTATCAAGGGAGTTTTAAAAGAAATGCCAACCATTTGAACTACAATTTTGAGCCTAGGGCTGTGTAGATATTATTTGTGAAAATGAAATATGGAAGATAATGAGTTTTATGGATATATGTGAAGAATATTAAATGTGTATTTTCAGTAAACTGAACGATAAATATGGGTTGGCTTTTATTTATTTTATTTTAAATGATATGATTATGTGCATTATTCAAATAGTGTGACATGAGTAAAATGTAAATACTGTGATGAATTATGATATGTATATTCATGAGATGTTGGGAATACTGAAATGTGATAAGAATATGTACAACATGTGTATTGTTAAATATGACATGAGATTCACGTGACGTGAACTTTTATAGAGAATATATAAGATATGAGATTCACATGATGTGAACTGTCACAGATGATGTGTATGACATGAGATCCACGTAAGGTGGACTTTACATGAGATCCACATAATGTGGACTTTATATGAGATCCATGTAAGGTGGGCTTTACAAGAGATCCACGTAAGGTGGACTGTTGGCCTAACAAGGCTTACAAATCTTATTTTGATGATAACAAATCAAGGTAAATTTGATATGCTTTCAAGTTGATATGCTTCACAAATCAAAACTTAGATAGCTCAATGGAAATATGCAAATAAGTGGCTCAAGTTAAATGGATGTTGAAGCTCAAAGTTTGTTTAAAGCTCAAAGAAAGGACTCAAAGCAAAAGAAAAGTATGAAAACTCCAAGAGTTGAAAGATTTAGAGTCATTAAGAGAGTCTTGATGTAAGTACTTCACGTAAGACTCGATATATAATGGTTGAAGCTCTTTTGGACAAATCAAAATCTAAGAAACCATTTTTTAAAGACCTTGAAATATGTTTTCTAAAGTTATAAATTATAAAGGTCTCAAATGGAAAAAGTTTTCAAAGCCAAAATTTTTATAAAAAAAAAACTAAGGTTTTGAGTGTCAGGTACCTGCCCAAACTTCCCCGGCAACTGCACAATTTGTTTTTTTAAGAACTGGCAGATAGAAAGGTGTCAGGCGCCTGCTAGGTGCTTAACAGGCGCCTGCATGGTCTTCCCAGGTGCCTGCCTATATTTTGACAGGCGACTACCAGTGTTCCGACTTTTGATTTTGAACTGAGATAGGCGCTTGCCATGTCGTGCCAAGCAACTGCCACTTGAAGAAATTTTTTTTTTTAATTACCAATGGGAAATTTTTTAAAATTGATCTTAGGGCTCCAAATCTTTTGTATAGTTGACCAAACACTCCAAGTCAACTTGGAGAGCAAGGAAAACTCTATAAATAGCCCCCAAGACATGAACTTTTCACTAACCTAGAAACATTTTCAGTAGTCTAAGACTCTCACGTGCTTTCAACTCTCAAAGGCATTTTTGCCAATATCTTGGTACACATTCTACCGAGTTCTTGCTAATTCTCACACTAAAATTGTGCTTTCAAAGTCTGAACCTTTCAATCAATGGAAAAGTAATTCGGTGATAAAATTTTATTGAGCTTAAATTACTTTATATTGAATTACATTGAAGTATATCGTACTGAATTTTTACTAATCTGCTCTTTGTGAGAGTATTCTTGTATGCAATGATTATCTTGTATTTTTACAGTGTTTTTGATGAAATTCCAGGTTGTTGGATCATTAACCAAGCATGGGTATCATTTGGAGAGGTGATTACTCTAGCCTATTGAAGGAGTGCCCAAGCGTGGGGTATCACTTGGAGAGGTATCTCTACCTTAAAAAAAGGGATTTGTAAACAGTATTATTTCACTCGGAAAGGAATAGGTATAGTGGAATCCTTAAGTGATTTGCCTAAGGCGAGGACATAGGCTGAGGATAAGCCGAACCTTGTAAAAACCTTGGTCTCCTTCTCTTTCCCTTACTCTCTTTTATATTTCAGTAAATATATTAACTAAGTGGATGATTTAAATTTCCTAATCATAAGAACAACGTGGTTTGTATTTTAAAAAAGCTGGAGTTTAATTTTTTTTTTTAGGACTTACGAAAACCGAAAGGGAGTACGTTGGTCAATTAATAATTTGCAGAAACTATAAGGGAGTACGTTGATTGGTCAACGCCCTAAAACCTATTAACTGAAGATTTATTTGAAATCTAAAATTTGGAAAGAATGTATGTAGACACCCTATTTTTTCCCTAACCAAATAGAACAAGGGGTCCACTCTTATTATTTTCTTATTAATTATTATTATTATTATTATTATTATTATTATTTTATTATTATTATTTTCCTACATTATTAGTACTTTACTATTATTTTGCTAGTATTTTTATTATCATTATTATTATTATTATTTTTCATTTTTATTATTATTATTTTCTTTATTTTATTTTTACTTTACTATAATTATTTTTATTTTTCATTTATTTTATTGTTTTTGATATATTATTATTATTATTATTAATATTATTATTACCATTTATTATTATTATTATTATTATTATTATTATTACTATTATTATTACTATTATTATTAGCATTAGTATCTTATTTTGGCTATTATTATTTTTATAATGTTATCATTATTATTATTATTATTTATTACTTTTAATATTAGTACTATTACTTTATTTATTATTATTATTATTATTATTATTATTATTATTATTATTTTACCAATAAGTACCTTAATTTTTATTTTTGCTATAATTATTTATTATTATTTACTATTAGTAGTAGTATTAGTATTATTATTATTATTACCTTTTTGATACTTATATGATAGTTATTATTATTATTATTATTATTATTATTATTATTATTATTATTTCCATTTTCATTATTACCATAAGAATAAAAGCATAAAAAAAAAGAGAAAAAGAAAAATAAAATCAAAAAAGGAAGTTTGTTTTTAGGGTTTTCAAAAAAATTCTTTTATAAAAGAGAGGCCAAGGGGCCAAGGAAGGGGGGGGGGGGGGGGGCGCAGCGCACAGCCACAGCAGCGCGGACAGGGAAACCAAAGCCCAAAAAAAAAAAAAAAAGTTGTTTCTTTTTTTCTTCTTCTCCTTCTTCCATCCTCTCGGTCTCTTTCATCTGATTCCTCTGTTCCATCACCACCCTGCAGCAGCCATCTTCTTCTCCTCTGCTCCACGCCTGAACCTCCACAGTCACCACAGCCCCTCCACTGTGCAACTCCCGCAGCCGTCCAGCCACCAGCAGCAACCTCCGGACAGCCACGAGCCACACCAGACCCCTCTGCAACTCCTCTGCCCCGTGCGTCATTCCCTCAGCAAGCTACACCACCGAGAGTCCTCTGTTCCAGCCTCCGTCAGAACCCTGCCATCATCTCCGACGTTCTCTCCAGCCATTCACAGCACAGATTGAAGCTCTGCTCCCACCCGCTCCAGCAATCCAGCCTCGAAGACCCACTCCATCACCTGGCCAGTCACCCTGTCTCAGTTCCTGCCAGCTCCAACACCAGAACAGCCTTCAACTCTGGAAGACTTTGCACCCCCTCAGGTCCCGGCAACCCCCACGGTAATTCTCCATGCATGACCATCAGTACACATACTTGCACCTATATTTTGAATTTTTTTTTTTATTTTCTTTCTTTCTTTTTCTTTTTCTTTCCTGTTTGGTTTATTTCTTTGTTTTGATTTATTCTAATGTTTGGGTTTCATTGTAAATGCAGGTGGCATGCTTAGGTTGTATTTATTATATATATTAAATGAGTACCATTCGTTTTATAGGGTTTTTATATTTATTTTAATATTTAATATTCATGGTAAATTTTTTTGTTGTATTTGTTCTATAGGTTGATTGTTTTATTATTATTGTTGTGAAATTTTTAAAGTTGGATTTTGTTTGAATATTTAAAGTTTAACCTTTTGTATTCATTGAATTATTATTATTGTAGGATCCTTAATGTTATAATACGTGGTCATATGTCTATTATTCATGTTTTAGGTTTTTATTATTATAGTTATTTTAATGTTCAATTGTCATATTTAGGATTGCTTTTGTTATTATTACATGTTTAATATTGATGTATTTAGAATAGTTGTTATTATTATACTTATTTACTAAAGGGCGTTATGGTTTGATATTTACCTAGTTAGCGCTTTTGTTATTGTATGTCATACATAATGTTCACATTAGGATCATATTCAATATTAGTATTTAGGGGTTTTGCCATAATTAATGTTCATATGTAGTGTCATTATTATTGTTCATATTTAATATTTATTTCATATTTGGCATATTAATATTTAGGGTTGTAATTATGTTATGTTATTATTTAAGCATATTTTAAGATTTTTATTAGTTTCCATATTAAGGCTCATTGTTTCATATTGTTTTGTTATCATATATGCATATTCATATCTATTATGGTTTGCCATTGTACATATCTATATAATATTATGATTTATTATTTTGTGTTGTATATACTATGGTTCATTATCATGTAGTAGTATCGTTAGGGTCTTGATTATTTAATGTTTATATTTAATAGTATTTTAAGTATTTCACGTTATCACGGTTTAAATATTTTTTTTTTAGAGTTTGGATTATGTCATGTTCATGTTTATTAGGGTTTTGATCACTTCATAGTATCTTTGTGTACTTTTAGGGTTGAAATTGCTTCCATATAAATTATGTACTTAGGGTTTTTGGTCATTATTGTACTCACTTTATATTTAATATTTGTATAGTTAAGGTTGTGTATTAATTTTGGTAGTCATATTGAATAGGTACGCATTAATTTTAGAGATAACTCGTTTCCATAAATTCAATCATTTTTCTTGCCCTTTTCATTAGTTTACATATTTTAATCCTAAGTTCGGTTGGTTTCCTTAATCAAGTATTTACATATGTGTGTCTTGTGCATATCTTATTGCTATTATTATTATTATTATTATTATTATTATTATTATTATTATTATTATTATTATTATTATGTGCTGAATCATTATGATATCATTACTATTATATTATTGATGTGTTATTATTGTTAATATGAGATTACCATCGGGATAGTGTTATTGTGATTATGTGTTAGTGCGTGTTATATAATTATTATAATATTATTATTTATGTAGTAGTGTTGTGATATTATTATGTACATGCTATTATAGTATCCGATTGTATTATTAATGTAATATTATTAGTATAGGGTTGTTATTATAGTAGTATGTCTCTATTATTGTTACCATTGTTATCATTTCCTATTAATATCCCTAGTAGATATTCTTAGTATTTTTGTTTCTATGGTATATTTATATTTTGTATTATGTATTATTGCCTTTATTATTTTATAATACTATATTATTTTCATGATTTTCTATTCCTATGATTTTATTGCGGGGGTATGAGCCTTCGGGCATCACGTACTTTAAGCTCTGAGAGGATATATGTGTGTGTGTGTGTATATATATATATATATATATATATATTATATTATATTTATTTATTTATGTATATTTATAAATTCATAAAAATGAGTAATTTAAAGACTTATTAGATTAACTTAGGGATAATTTCAAATTAATTAGGTACCGTTCGTAAGAACGGGCGCGTAGGGGGTGCTTGTACCTTCCCCTCGTGTAACCGAACTCCCGAGCCTAACTCTGGTAACATAGACCCATTCTACCCCTAATAGGATAGTAATAATGTGTTCTAACCACACTAAAAGGTTAGTGGCGACTCCGACATTCCAATATTTTTCCTTGAAAATTTAAATTGATTTTTAATTTCGCCGCCCAGGGCACACGCGCACCCGGGACGTCACGACAGCTTGGCGACTCCGCTGGGGACATTAGAGAGTCGAACCATTAATTAATTTGAAATTATCCCAAGTTCAAATTTAATAAATCTTTTATTACTGCTTATTTTGTGAATATTGTAAATAACTTTGATTAATTGTAATTATATTTTGTTTCCTAATTTTTTTTTATTTATTAATTGTAGATATTTTGAATAAGCATATTAATGATAGATATTTTGTATACTAATCGTAAATATTTTGTTTCCATATTTTTTTTTAAGCATATTAACTAAAAATATTTTGTTTCCAAATTTTTTTTGAATAAACATATTAATTGTAGATATTGTGTTTCCATATCTTTTGAATAAATATATTAATTGTAGATATCTTGTTTCCTTATTTTTAATAGCATGTGAATAAATGTGGGGATAGTGAGATTAAGTTACAATTTGAATGCACACACTCTCACTAGCCCTCTACCCGGGCTTCACCCTTTAGGATTAGAAAGGAGCACAGTACCGTTAGCCCTCATGGGACAAGGTCCTTGGGGGTGCGCGAACCACTCCGCTCAGTTTAAACTTTGTCTAAGCCCATTGGGTGAAGATAGGGTTCAGACTGGGAACCTATTGTCTATAAGGAATAGAGCCTATCCACACATACTTGTACATAGTTTTCCTTAACTAGGATAGAGCCATGAAGAACCCTGTATATATGTACCTACCCTTGGTTGGGACAGGAGCCACATCCTTATCCACATATAGTATGTTGTATATATGTTGTGAGATACTTTGTATTATATCATTCATTTTGCATCCAATTTAAACATGCATACTACGTAGCCAGTATTCTGAAAAAGCCCAATAATGAGACGATGGTCCATCCTTTCAAAAATGAAGCACTTGGCCCAAGCATTTTAAAATATGGGTTGGCCCAACCCTTTCAAATAACTCGGGACCAATTCTTTAAAAACAAACTTAGGCCCGACCTTTTTCTAAGCAAAAACTTGGCCCATGCCTGATTTTCTAAAAGGGTCAAACCCAGATTTCCAAAAATGGGCTTCGGCCCTATTACCCAAAAATCCAGGCCAACATTTTCTAAGCAATCCAAGCCCAAGTCCTTTTAAAATTAGGGTCTGATCTCATCATGAAATAAATTGAAGCCCATATTTTAAAATACTTGAGGCCCAAGTGCACATTAAAAGTCCACAAGTCCGCATTGAACAAATCCAACGGGTTGACTAGTCTGGGTCAATCCCAACCTTAGAAAATAATCTGACCCTTTATAGAATCTGAGGTACATGGACCATCATCAAGGAAATGAATGGTTAAGGGAGAAATTGAATTGAAATCGTGGCCCATCAATGGTCATGTTAATCTTGACCCGTTTCATTAGTGAAATTTTTCTAGAATTTTGGCTAAGTAGTCATTTAGGTTACATCATATTCATGCACTTCATTTCATACATAGTCATGCATGATAGGCTGCATGCACGTTCATATCTTTGTTTGTATATATAAGTACACTAGTTGCATCCATGCATAAACACCTATTGCACACCCTAATCATGCATCAAAACATATTCACTCATGCAGTACATAATTGTGCATTCATGATTCTAAAAAGGAAATTGTTGGTTTTCAGTTCAAAAAGGTCGTTTGAGTAATATAAAGCAATAATTGAGACCACCACGCATCAGTACAATACCAGGCGAAGAGTGAGAGAAATGAGTGAACAATTGGAAAATAGAGTTGTGGGTCTAGAACAAGGACAAGAAGAGATAAATGATAAGATAAGTAAGGTTTTGGAATTACTAATGAACAAGGGAAAGGCAGTGCATGTTGATCCCGAAGTAGAGGTGGACCCCGCTCATCCCCCAGGGTTCACCCCAGATCATGGACAAACATCAATTCCACCACCTGGTGTCATGGGGGGTCCACTGCCAAATATGCCTCCTTTTAACCCTGCTGTGCCAGCACAAGGGTTCCCAGTGGTAGGAACTCCACCATTAGTACCTTCTGATATGGGGATCAGCAAATTTGAGGCTGAGCGTCGTTGTGACGTATTGGAAGAGCGTTTGAAAGCAATGGAAGGATCTAATTCTTTTGATTCCATTAATCCAAATGACCTCTGCTTGGTGCCAAAAGTCACCATACCACCAAAGTTCAAAATGCCAGACTTTGAAAAGTTTGACGGGACCCGGTGCCCTCGAACACATTTAGTGATGTACTGCCAAGCAATGGCCGCCTACTCAGACGATGAAAAACTAATGATGCATTATTTTCAAAGTAGTTTGACCGGTTTCACTATCCGTTGGTACATTCAGCAAGATAAGGCTCGGATCTGCACCTGGAAGGACTTGGCCAATGCCTTTGTTACTCACTATCGCCATGTGACAGAAATGACGCCTGATCGAATGATGCTGCAAGAAATGGAGAAGAAATCCACCGAAACATTCAGAGAATATGCTTATAGGTGGAGAGATATGTCAATCCGGGTGGATCCCCCAGTGAGTGACTGAGAGGCCATCTCCTTGTTCATGAGCACATTAAAAGACCCCTACCGCACACATCTTCGGGGAGCAACTCCCCACGATTTTATGGACATTGTGGTTGCGGGAGGAAGAATTGAAGGCGATATCAAGGCAGACCTAGTCAAGGATAGTGGCACAAAAACTGGTTTAGGCAAAAGGTGGACTAATAGGAAGAAGGAGGAAGAGACACAAATGATACAGGGACAATTTAACTGGAAAAATCAGTACAACAGAGGTGGAAACCAATGGCCCAAGAGAAACGTTGGTTTTGAGCCCATGGTAAATCAAACGACGCATACAGGCACGAGGCCCCAGATTATTCACTCTGGCCCTACGTTCACCCAACCGAATGCTCAAGCACAAGACAGGTTTGTGACCAGAAACTTCCGAAGGGTGGACCCCATTCCCATGACATATGCCGAATTATTTCCTCAACTGCGGGAAAGGGGGATAGTATCTGCAATCCCTGGGATGCCCGTTGCGAACCTTCTTCCACAGTGGTATGATCCTGGGGTTCGTTGTGAGTACCATGCTAACTCTCTCGGCCATACTATTGACCGTTGTTGGACTTTCAAGCATAAGGTGCAATCGTTAAGAGATGCAGGATGGTTAGCTTTTGATGACAAGCAACCAGGAGTCCAAGGGAATCCTTTGCCCAAACACGAGGAAGGAAGTGGTTAACATATTAGAGAGGTTCCCAAATCAATGGTTTCAGTTGTTATCCACCGAGGCTAAAGTGATGGAGTAGCGAACTTTTGACTAGCTAATCCTTTTCAGTTGATGTTCTTTTGTTTTACATTGTTATTTGCTTTTTGTAATCTGTGGACGCCTGTGTCTCGGAATAGTTTCTATATTCAATAAAATGAATTATGCATTTCGTTATCTCACTTGCATCATGAGTCCAGTTGCCAAATTTTGTTTGCTTATGTTTTATGCCAGAATAGGGAAAGTAATATTGCCAGTGTTCATGAGCTAGAAAGAGATGTTAAGGATGAAACAATCATTGAATTCAGACGTTATGAAGAAGTTTTTTTTTACTTTCCAAGGAGTTCAACGAAGTGGCTGCACTGTTTTGATAATTTCCTATCAATTAATCACTCATGTTTTGATCAAATGATGGATGACCCTCTTTGGCTGACCAGTTATCCCTAAAAAAAACTCAAACAATGATTTACCATTTGTTAACCAAATTGAGCCTAAATGTTAAACCAGCTTTTTCTTAAAAGTCATATCACCAAAAATCCAACCTGGGTTTGGGTCACTTAGCGTTTGGCAAATCATTTGAGACAATAGTCATTTCCAAAAGGATGGCAGGCCATTGTTCTGCTACCCAAAAGAAAGTCAAAGAAGAAATCCCTTGCAAACCCTTTTTGAGCCTGAAAGATTCATTTCTTGATTAAACCGTCAAAGGATCACACCCCACACTGGGGTAGTTTTTAAAAGATTGGTCCCAATTGAAGTTCAAATGAAAATGAAGTCAAAATTCCTTTATAAAAGAAAAAGTGAAAGTTGCAGTAAAAGAAGGAAAAGAAGATTAAAAGGGAAAGAAAAAAAAGAGAAAAGCAGGAGGAAGAAGAAAGAAAATAAGGGACATGACTCATATGTGATCTTTGACTAGCAAATACCAGTGATAAGATTGATAAATTTTGAGCCTTACTCAAATCTTTCTTTCATTAACCCATACCCTTAGCCTACATTACGGTCCAAATGAAAGTCCTAACCAGATTGGTATACATTGTTGTCTCTAATGATTTGTCAGACTCAATACTGGGTCTGAACTACGTAATGACCCGATCCTGGAAAGGTACGTAGGCAGCTTGTTTAAATAACAAGTTCGGTCAATATCTTGCAAAGCGCCTAAACTCGAACTAGGGGCATAAAACATTATTTGGGGTGGTATTTTTGAGCCTTAGTTTCCCTTTTATTCTGAAAGCCTACATCCCTAAGCCTACGTTTCGTCTCGAGTCTTAAAGACCATCTTGAGATCAAAGCATAGGTTGATGGAACTTGGGCAGTTGAAGAGAATGACAGTCGTCTAGGCTGGGAAATCAACGTTATACGACTCTTGAATACTGGTATGAATTTTCCCCTATGATAGCATTGAAGCATGGTAAAACATTTATTTTGTGCGGATGGCCTTTTGATTTAGCAAGTTGATGTCATAGTTGCATAATCATTCCTCGTTCCTTTAAAAAAAAAAAAAAGGAACCCTTCTTAGAGCGTTAAAAGAGGATGGATAGTCAAAGAGTTTCAAAATCACCAAATACTTTCTATGAAAAAGATACTTGTGGAGAAAGAGCGGTCTAACTAGGGTAAATGTTATGTCAGAATCTGCTTATTCAAAAGAATCCAACAATAGAGTCAAGATCAGTGATAGATGAATTTAATTGGGGCAAATTTCGAGTTGAGTCTCAGTAGGTCTCATTCAAGCGCCTTCTTATCAGATTGGAATATGAAATCAGAGTCAAAAGCTGTAGGTCCATTCAACTAGGGCAGATTTTGTGATTTTCATTTGAGCTGAGTCAATCACTTTCATGACCGGATGAATAAAGAAGATTAAGCCAAGATCGGTTACAGATCCATTCAAATATGACGAGTTTCATGTGGAGACCAAATATGAGGTCATTGATCACAAGCGCATTGGGAGAAAAGATTCATGCATTGTCATGCATTACCCCAAATTTCATTCATTGTCATACATTTCATGCATTACCTAAATTTCATATATTGCCATACATTCCATGCATTACCATACATCTCATGCATTGCCATGTAATTTATGCATCACCTAAATTTTATGCATTGCCATGCATTCCATGCATTACCATACATCTTATGCATTGCCATGTATTTCATGCATCACCTAAATTTCATACATTACCATGCATTCCATGCATTACCATGCATCTCATGCATTGTCATGTATTTCATGCATTACCATACATCTCATGCATCGCCATTGTGCGTTTCATACATTATATAAAAAATAAAAAAATAAAAAATAAAAAAAATAAGAAATGCATACATATAATCACGAGTTAGTAACATGCATATCAATAGCAACATATCACTACATTATAAGTTAGCACATGTATACATATATCAGCATATCATTGCATTCTAACATCACAAGCAGCAATAGAGCACCCTTCACACTTGCCTTGAGCTTTCGAATGATTATTTAACATCCTTGATGGAGAGATTCCTGTTGTGTTTAATTATGAGCTGGGGTAACTGACCCCAAGCGCACATTGATTTACTTGAAAAACTGGGGTAAGTTGATCCCAGACACACATTGATTTATTTTGAAACTGGGGCAACAGATCCCAAAGACAAGGGGATTCATTCATTGACATTCAGACTTTACCCCAAGTGCATTTTCCAAATAGAGTAACAACTTTCCAAACTTTGCTTTCACAACTTGTTACTGGTCGAGGTGGCTCGGATCATCGTATCCGCTACGGCTCTGATTCTTACATTCGAAGCAAGTCATCATTGTGTCCCATGGCTGGATCATCGTATCCCTATGGCTCGGATTCTTACATTCGAAGCAAGCCATCATTGTGTCCCATGGCTGGATCATCGTGTCCCTACGGCTCGGATTCTTACATTCGAAGCAAGCCATCATTGTCTCCCATGGCTGGATCATCGTGTCCCTACGGCTCGGATTCTTACATTCGAAGCAAGCCATCATTGTGTCCCATGGCTGGATCGTCGTGTCCCTATGGCTTGGATTCTTACATTCAAAGCAAGCCATCATTGTGTCCTATGGCTAGATCATTGTGTCCCTACGGCTGGGATTCTTACATTCGAAGCAAGCCATCATTGTATCCCATGGCTAGATCATCGTGTCCCTACGGCTCGGATTCTTACATTCGAAGCAAGCCATCATTGTGTCCCATGGCTGGATTGTCATGTCCCTACGGCTCGGATTCTTACATTCGAAGCAAGCCATCATTGTGTCCCATGGCTGGATCATCGTATCCCTACGGCTCGGATTCTTACATTCGAAGCAAGCCATCATTGTGTCCCATGGCTGGATCATCGTGTCCCTACGGCTCGGATTCTTACATTCGAAGCAAGCCATCATTGTGTCCCATGGTTGGATCGTCGTGTCCCTACAGCTCGGATTCTTACATTCCAAGCAAGCCATTATTGTGTCCCATGGCTGGATCATCGTATCCCTATAGCTCGGATTCTTACATTCGAAGCAAGCCATCATTGTGTCCCATGGCTGGATCATCGTATCCCTACGGCTCGGATTCTTACATTCGAAGTAAGTCATCATTGTGTCCCATGGCTGGATCGTTGTGTCCTTATGGCTCGGATTCTTACATTCGAAGCAAGCCATCATTGTGTCCCATGGCTGGATCATCGTATCCCTACGGCTCGGATTTTTACATTCGAAGCAAGCCATCATTGTGTCCCATGGCTGGATCATCGTATCCCTACGGCTCGGATTCTTACATTCGAAGCAAGCCATCATTGTGTCCCATGGCTGGATCATCGTGTCCCTACGGCTCGGATTCTTACATTCGAAGCAAGCCATCATTGTGTCCCATGGCTGGATCGTCGTGTCCCTACGGCTCGGATTCTTACATTCGAAGCAAGCCATTATTGTGTCCCATGGCTGGATCATCGTATCCCTACGGCTCGGATTCTTAAATTGGAAGCAAGTCATCATTGTGTCCCATGGCTGGATCATCGTATCCCTACGGCTCGGATTCTGACATTCGAAGTAAGTCATCATTGTGTCCCATGGCTGGATCGTTGTGTCCTTATGACTCGGATTCTTACATTCGAAGCAAGCCATCATTGTGTCCCATGGCTGGATCATCGTATCCCTACGGCTCGGATTCTTACATTCGAAGCACGCCATCATTGTGTCCCATGGCTGGATCATCGTGTCCCTACGGCTCAGATTCTTACATTCGAAGCAAGCCATTATTGTGTCCCATGGCTGGATCATCGTGTCCCTACGGCTTGGATTCTTACATTCGAAGCAAGCCATCATTGTGTCCCATGGCTGGATCGTCGTGTCCCTACGGTTCAGATTCTTACATTCGAAGCAAGCCATCATTGTGTCCCATGGCTTGATCATCGTGTCCCTACGGCTCGGATTCTTACATTCGAAGCAAGCCATCATTGTGTCCCATGGCTGGATCGTCGTGTCCCTATGGCTTGGATTCTTATATTCGAAGCAAGCCATCATTGTGTCCCATGGCTAGATCATCGTGTCCCTACGGCTTGGATTCTTACATTCGAAGCAAGCCATCATTGTGTCCTATGGCTGGATTGTTGTGTCCCTACGGCTCGGATTCTTACATTCGAAGCAAGCCATCATTGTGTCCCATGGCTGGATCATCGTATCCCTACGGCTCGGATTCTTACATTCGAAGCAAGCCATCATTGTGTCCCATGGCTGGATCATCGTATCCCTACGGCTCGGATTCTTACATTCGAAGCAAGCCATCATTGTGTCCCATGGCTGGATCATCGTGTCCCTACGGCTCGGATTCTTACATTCGAAGCAAGCCATCATTGTGTCCCATGGCTGGATCGTCGTGTCCCTACGGCTCGGATTCTTACATTCGAAGCAAGCCATCATTGTGTCCCATGGCTGGATCATCGTGTCCCTACGGCTCGGATTCTTACATTCGAAGCAAGCCATCATTGTGTCCCATGGCTGGATCGTCGTGTCCCTATGGCTCGGATTCTTACATTCGAAGCAAGCCATCATTGTGTCCCATGGTTGGATCATCGTATCCCTATGGCTCGGATTCTTACATTGGAAGCAAGCCATCATTGTGTCCCATGGCTGGATCATCGTATCCCTACGGCTTGGATTCTTACATTCGAAGTAAGTCATCATTATGTCCCATGGCTGGATCGTTGTGTCCTTACTACTCGGATTCTTGCGTTCGAAACAAGCCATCATTGTGTCCCATGGCTGGATCGTCATGTCCCTACGGTTCGGATTCTTACATTCGAAGCAAGCCATCATTGTGCCCCTTGGTTGGATCATCGTGTCCCTACGTCACGGATTCTTACATTCGAAGCAAGCCATCATTGTGTCCCATGGCTGGATCATCGTATCCCTACGGCTCGGATTCTTACATTCGCAGCAAGCCATCCCTGTGTACCTCAACCTGGATTCTTACATTCAATGCAAATTGTCTCTGGTTGGCAGAAGTAAACAACTCTTGATTAACCTGAAAAGCCATAGAGAGTTGAATGGCTTGGCTAAAATAGGTGTCTTTTATCTTTGCAGGCTTGTTACTACAAAAAACGTAGGAGAGTTCCTACCGTTACATTGAAGCAACTAAGCCTACAAAGAAGGGCAGCTGTAGACACCCTATTTTTGCCCTAGCCAAATAGAACAAAGGATCAACTCTTATTATTTTCTTATTAATAATTATTATTATTATTATTATTATTATTATTATTATTATTATTATTATTATTATATTTTATTAGTATTATTTTCCTACATTATTAGTACTTTACTATTATTTTGCTAGTATTTTTATTATCATTATTATTATTATTTTTCATTTTTATTATTATTATTTTCTTTATTTTATTTTTACTTTACTGTAATTATTTTTATTTTTCATTTATTTTATTGTTTTTGATATATTATTATTATTATTATTATTACTATTTATTATTATTATTATTACTATTATTATTAGCATTAGTATCTTATTTTGGCTATTATTATTTTTATAATGTTATCATTATTATTATTATTATTATTATTTATTACTTTTAATATTAGTATTATTACTTTATTTTTTGATATTATTATTATTATTATTATTTTACCAATAAGTATCTTAATTTTTATTTTTTCTATAATTATTTATTATTATTTACTATTAGTAGTATTATTATTATTACCTTTTTGATACTTATATGATAATTATTATTATTATTCTTTCCATTTTCATTATTACCATAAGAATAAAAGCATAAAAAAAAAAGAGAAAAAGAAAAATAAAATCAAAAAAGGAAGTTGTTTTTAGGGTTTTCAAAAAAATTCTTTTATAAAAGAGAGGCCAAGGGGCCAGGAAAGGGGGGGGGGGGGGGGCGCAGCACATAGCCACAGTAGTGAGGATAGGGAAACCAAAGCCCAAAAAAAAAAAAATAATAAAAAAATGTTGTTTCTTTTTTTCTTCTTCTCCTTCTTCCATCCTCTCGGTCTCTTTCATCTGATTCCTCTGTTCCATCACCACCCTGCAGCAGCCATCTTCTTCTCCTCTGCTCCACGCCCGAACCTCCACAGTCATTGTAGCCCCTCCACTGTGCAACTCCCGCAGCTGTCCAGCCACCAGCAGCAACCTCCGGATAGCCATGAGCCACACCAGACCCCTCTGCAACTCCTCTGCCCCGTGCGTCATTCCCTCAGCAAGCTACACCCCCGGGAGTCTTCTGTTCTAGCCTCCGTCAGAACCTTGCCATCATCTCCGACGTTCTCTCCGGCCATTCACAGCACAGATTGAAGCTCTGCTCACGCCCGCTCCAGCAATCCAGCCTCGAAGACCCACTCCATCACCTGGCCAGTCACCCTGTCTCAGTTCCTGCCAGCTCCAACACCAGAACAGCCTTCAACTCCGACAGACTTTGCAGCCCCTCAGGTCCCGGCAACCCCCACTATAATTCTCCATGCATGACCATCAGTATACACACGTGCACCTATATTTTGAATTTTTTTTATTTTCTTTCCTGTTTAGTTTATTTCTTTGTTTTGATTTATTCTAATGTTTGGGTTTCATTGTAAATGCAGGTGGCATGCTTAGGTTGTATTTATTATATATATTAAATGAGTACCATTCGTTTTAAAGGGTTTTTATATTTATTTTAATATTTAATATTCATGGTAAATTTTTTTGTTGTATTTGTTCTATAGGTTGATTGTTTTATTATTATTGTTGTGAAATTTTTATAGTTGGATTTTGTCTTAATATTTAAAGTTTAACCTTTTGTATTCATTGAATTATTATTCTTGTAGGATCCTTAATGTTATAATACGTGGTCATATGTCTATTATTCATGTTTTAGGTTTTTATTATTATAGTTATTTTAATGTTCAATTGTCATATTTAGGATCGCTTTTGTTATTATTACATGTTTCATATTGATGTATTTAGAATAGTCGTTATTATTGTACTTATTTACTAAAGGGCGTTATGGTTTGATATTTACCTAGTTAGGGCTTTTGTTATTGTATGTCATACATAATGTTCACATTAGGATCATATTCAATATTAGTATTTAGCGTTTTTGCCATAATTAATGTTCATATGTAGTGTCATTATTATTGTTCATATTTAATATTTATTTCATATTTGGCATATTAATATTTAGGGTTGTAATTATGTTATGTTATTATTTAAGCATATTTTAAGATTTTTATTAGTTTCCATATTAAGGCTCATTGTTTCATATTGTGTTTTTATCATATATGCATATTCATATCTATTATGGTTTGTCATTGTACATATCTATATAATATTATGATTTATTATTTTGTGTTGTATATACTATGGTTCATTATCATGTAGTAGTATCGTTAGGGTCTTGATTATTTAATGTTTATATTTAATAGTATTTTAAGTATTTCACGTTATCACGGTTTAAATATTTTTTTTTTTAGAGTTTGGATTATGTCATGTTCATGTTTATTAGGGTTTTGATCACTTCATAGTATCTTTGTGTACTTTTAGGGTTGAAATTGCTTCCATATAAATTATGTACTTAGGGTTTTTGGTCATTATTGTACTCACTTTATATTTAATATTTGTATAGTTATGGTTATGTATTAATTTTGGTAGTCATATTGAATAGGTACGCATTAATTTTAGAGATAACTCGTTTCCATAAATTCAATCATTTTTCTTGCCCTTTTCATTAGTTTACATATTTTAATCCTAAGTTCGGTTGGTTTCCTTAATCAAGTATTTACATATGTGTGTCTTGTGCATATCTTATTGCTATTATTATTATTATTATTATTATTATTATTATTATTATTATTATTATTATTATTATTATTATTATTATTATGTGCTGAATCATTATGATATCATTACTATGATATTATTGATGTGTTATTATTGTTAATATGAGATTACCATCAAGATAGTGTTTGGTGATTATGTGTTGTTAGTGTGTGTTATATAATTATTATAATATTATTATTTATGTAGTAGTGTTGTGATATTATTATGTACATGCTATTATAGTATCCGGTTGTATTATTAATGTAATATTATTAGTATAGGGTTGTTATTATAGTAGTATGTCTCTATTATTGTTACCATTGTTATCATTTCCTATTAATATCCCTAGTAGATATTCTTAGTATTTTTGTTTCTATGGTATATTTATATTTTGTATTATGTATTATTGTATTTATTATTTTATAATATTATATTATTTTCATGATTTTCTATCCCTATGATTTTATTGTAGGGGTATGAGCCTTCGGGCATCACGTACTTTAAGCTCTGAGGGAATATATGTATATATATATATATATATATATATATATATATATATAATATTATATTTATTTATTTATTTATGTATATTTATAAATTCATAAAAAATGAATAATTTAAAGACTTATTAGATGAACTTAGGGATAATTTCAAATTAATTAGGTACCGTTCGTAAGAACGGGCGCGTAGGGGGTGCTTGTACCTTCCCCTCGTGTAACCGAACTCCCGAGCCTATCTCTAGTAACATAGACCCATTCTACCCCTAATAGGGTAGTAATAATGTGTTCTAACCACACTAAAAGGTTAGTGGCAACTCCGACATTCCAATATTTTTCCTTGAAAATTTAAATTGATTTTTAATTTCGCCGCCCAGGGCACACGCGTGCCTGGGACGTCGCAACAATGTGAATGTTATATTGTTTATCATATAGAAAGACCAAATTCATTCGTCATAGGGCTACATACAACCAAGCTGAGAATTTCCAAAGGAATTATATAGTATATCTTGATTAAACACATTGTGGTTGTTTGATTAGTTAATTAAGTTTTTGTTTAATTGTGTGGTTGTGGATTGAATAAAAAGAACTAACTTTTTCGTGTGATTGCTAAATCAACAAAAAGTTAAGAATTCATTGAAAGAATTAAAAAAGTTTAAGAATTCATAAAAAGATTTAAAAGAAAAATTTTTGAACCCAATTCAACCCCCCCCCCTCTTGGGACTACTCCTTGGTTATCAATTGGTATCAGAGCCAGGTTATATCAAATTCTAACTAGTAGCTATATAAAGATCTAGATGGCACATATAGGAGTAGCTCCCTTTGGAGAGGGTCAATCCTTAACTAGGCCTCCCATCTTTTGTGGTTTAAATTATACATTTTGGAACAACGTATGAGAATCTATCTTCAAACAATGGATTGGAAGGCTTGGAAGGTTGTTACACATGGTAACCTAATCCCTACCAAACTTGTAGATGGAAAAGAAGTACCTAAAGATGAAAAAGAGATGAATGATTCGGATCATAAAATGTTGCAAGTAAACTCTAATGCCATAAATGTCCTATATAGTGCACTTGATATTATTGAATTCAATAGAGTTATGGTATGTAAAACAGCAAAGGAAATTTGGGATAAACTAGATGTAACCTACAAAGGCACCGTAAATGTTAGAGACAATAGGATTGATATGTTGACTAGTGAATACGAAGTCTTTAGAATGAATTCTGATAAAACCATCACAAACATGTACACTAGGTTCACACACATCATAAATTCATTAAATACTTTAGGAAAAACATATTCTACCTATGAGATGATTTGAAAAATCCTTAGAGCACTTCCTCTAATATGGGAATCTAAAGTTACAGTAATTACGGAAGGAAGAAACCTCAAAAACACATCCTTAGATGAACTCATAGGATCCCTTCTCACCTATGGGATTGCCATAAATGAAAGGAGTGGAAAAACTAAAGCCTAAGAATCTGTTGCATTTAAAGCATCAATCAAAAACTCTAGTATTGAAGATGAAGAAGATGAACTAGCCTTCATATCCAAGAAACTTGCAAGAATACTAAGAAGGAAGAATAAATTCAAAAGAAAAATCTAGAACTCAAATTCAGATGAGGAAAAAACTAATAAGAAAGAAACAAAAAAAGAACTTCCAACATGCTATAATTGCAAGAAAATTGGACACCTAAAACCGGATTGTCCAAAACTTAAGAAAGATTCTAAAAAGAAAAAGAAAAAGACAATGAAGGCCACTACATGGGATAATCCAAGCTCTAGTAGTTCAGATAATGAATCAAGTGACCAAGAGGTTGCTTGCTATATGGCATGTGATGATGATGAAGAACAAAGTTCCTCATCCAAATCTTTTAATGAATCACATAGTGAATCTAGAAACGATGAGAGTATGTCATCTTATGAAGAACTAAAAAGTGAATTATTTAAAGTTCATAAGATTCTAATTAGAGTAACAAAACAACATACTTCCTTGAAAAATAAGAATGAAGCTGTGATGAGAGAATTGGAATCCCTTTAACTTGGTAAAAGAGAAAGGTTTGAAAATCAAGAAAATAGAAAGCAAATGAAAAGATGATGAAAGAAATAGAAGATCTTTGATCCCAATCCTCTATGGAAAATGAGAAAGACATATATTTGTGAACTAGAGAATAAAATCAGCAAAATATCTCAAGACAAAGAAAAACTACTAGAAAAGGGTAAAAACATACTAGACTCAGAAATTGGTGATCTTAAGAAGAAAATTGAAGATCAAGAAAAAATAATTTACAATTTCACAAGAGGAAAAGAAAACTTTGATAGAATGATAGGTGCACAAAGAATGCCTTTAAATAAAGAAGGCATAGGGTTCAATGGAGTGGAGAACACAAGGAGAAAGAACCTTTATATGGGGTACTTCACAAAAGCATCCAAAGATTATGTCAACACCTCTTCTAATGTCTATATTCACACTATATGCTATCTATGTAAGAAAAAGGGGCATATTAAGTTCGAATGTCCATAAAAGAGGAAAGGTGTGAAAACTAAACAAGTTTGGAGAATTAAAGAAACATCTCTTATTAAACCATTCAGACCCAAGAAAGTATGGGTACCAAGATGAAAGACTTGTTCACAAACTAAGGACTCCAAAGATATTAGGATTAGTCATTCCCTATTAGAAATTAGGAAAGCTCCTAATCCTATAATACAAGCATATTGAGCTAGATGTAATGGAAAATCTCAAAGAAGAATTTAAGAGCTTATAGGATGACATTATTAGCCAAAATGATCAGATGATTCATACAAGGCCTAACTTAGAAAGAATTAAGATTTGGAAAGAAATATGGATTTTGGGTGTTCATATGATATCAACAGAAAAGAAAATATGAAGCATATTGAGCTTATTACATGAGTATTTTGATAAGAAAGAAACATGAAGACAATTTGAGTAAATAGTAGCACAATGTATAATATAATAATATGCTCCATGCTTTTATATGCTGATATGCTACATGCTAAATGTTGATATTCTTAGATACATATGTGGTGAAATATATGATATGTTACATGCTGATATTTTGATATGCATATATGGTGAGATACTAATGGCATGATAATATGAACTATATGCTGATATCTATGTCTATGCCAAAGAAATGATATTGACTTAACTATATGCTGAGCTATGCTATGTTAAAATGTTGACATATATGATATCATGATATTGACTTGACGTATATTTATGGCTCACTATACATTGAAAATTTGAGCATGATAATGATTAAGAAGCATGGATCTTGGCATGATATGATATTTGTATTGATATCTATGAAATACATTGGTATACATGAGAATGTTAAGTAATACTTGAGAATGACAACATATTGGTATCCATAAGCGGTGCATGATGTAACATTAGCATTGGTATCTATATTGGTATTTATGAATATATCAATTGGTATTTGAGCATGACAGCATAATTATATCTATGAGCATATTATGATAATGACATGATATTGATATTATTCTTGATATTAGTATCCATGAGTGCATACATGATATAAATCAATATTTGAAGCATGAGATGATAAATTTAAAAAGCACACTTGGTATTTTCATGAATACATAGTTCATTTCATGAATGAAAATTTGAATGCATTAATTCAGGGGGAGTGTTATGACTTATTGCTTGAATTACATTTTTTTTCAATTGGTATCTTGAAATAAATAATTGATATCATGAATTAATGTCAAAGAAGGAGAGATTGTTGTAAACAAAGCTAAATTAATATGCATGATGAATTTTGAGCTAATATGAACCTTAACTAAGATCTATACTCTTGCTTATGATTGCTCATAGCCTTTGTATATTTTTTTGATATCTTACTTATTTTGATTGATGCCAAAAGGGGGAGATGTTTTGGGAAAAAATTGAGCATGAGCATGATATTGAATATAAGAGTATTTGATCTTGAACCTGAATGATGATCTTGAACCTAAATGATGTGATGAGCATGATAATAAAAGAGTTTTTGAAATTGATCTTGATATTGTTAAGTTTGTTAAGATAATTGATTACACACCTAAATTGCGTAATTAGGTATTTAAAATTATGCATTAATGATTAGTTAGCTTTGGTGTATTCCCAAGAGAGGGGTGAATTGGGTATTTAAAAAATTTGTCCCTAGGTCAACCAATCTAGCAGCAGCATTACACAAACCTAGGGTCTTTCTATTGAATTATAAACCCAATCAACACATGTACTACCTATAATGAATCAAGTATACAACATACATGAGCTGAAACTAAAAGTGTAGAAAATAAATTTGCGGAAATATAAACAACATGCATGATATGTTATCGGGGTTCAGCCAATTGTGCCTACGTCCCTGCCTTGGCTACACCAGCACAAGGATTCCACTATGGCATACTTAACGGGTGGAGTGGCACCATTTACAACACGCCTTACCAAGATGGCACACTTAGATTTCCTAACCAGGTCTAAACCAATCTGAGACTATTCCATAGGGCTAGTCTCCCTCTTCAGACCCACGCATGGAATACAAATGATATATAATATTGCGTACAATCAAAGTGCTTCTAAATAAGCAGATTATGTACCAATTTAACACATTTATTAATCAACGCACATCAATATGCATGAATTGGAAGCTCGGTGCTCTACGTGTGCAATCAACACTCAGTAAGGTATAATTACAAATATGCTCAAGAGTGTTCTAACAAGCTATTTCTTTGAAACTAGATATATCAAATCTCAATGCTAGATTAGGGTTTCAAAGATGCTGCAAATAATAATCAAACCAACTCAAAAATATTTTCCTCAATAAAATAGGCACTAAAGTTGTTTGAAAAATTATATCTTGTAAAATCCTTTGCACACAAAAATATAACTATAGGAATCTTGCAATGACAATGCAAAGATCCTTTAGCTAACAAGTTTTTCCCAACACTCGATTTATCAAATAAAATATGTGGGAAAGCTTTTCCTTCACTCTCAATATCAAAATCAATCAATAAACAATACAAATAAGAGTTATAAGTAATATGGAATGATGAATAAATACTCTAAGCACTCTCACTACACTTGGTTAATCAATAAAATCAAAGTTGTAGAGTGTATGGAGGTAGTATGAGCAAAAAAGGAATGGAAAATTTAAGAGAGATTTGGCTTAATCCTATTTGCTAATCCACCCTTAATCTTAACAGATGAACCCCTATATATATACAGAAAGGGTAAATTATGACCATTGGGGACACCAAGGGTATTATTAAATTTTTTTTTAAAAAAATCATTAATAAAATTAACCCTATTTACTTAATTTTAACCCCAATAAAAATAAATTTAACCCAAGAGATTCGGGTGCCCCGGTCTGAGGTTTGGGTGCCCGAATAGACTCAGTCAAAAAAGCATTTTAAAGAGTTCGGTCGCTCGAGTCTAGGTTCAGTTGACTGAACAAAAGTCAGAAACATTTGGTGCACAGTTCAGGTGTCTGGTGCTAAGTTTTGTCGCCCGAGGCTTAGTTTGAACTATGAGGTTTGGCAGCCTGAGTCGATGAGAAGTCCCTTTCCAAATGTTCGGTCGCTCGAGGGTGATGCACTCATTTTTGGTTCGGTCGCCCAAAACCTGGCCAACTGATTGACTTCCTAGCGGTTCAGACACCTGAGGTGTCTTGAACACCAAGGGTTCGGTCACCCGAGCTCTCACATATTTTCAATTTAGTCCAATTTTTGTTTCAATTAATTCCCCTGATATTATAAGTGATATTGGGGACTTTCTTACGTCTAAGTGCTAGAACCTAGGGTCTTTCTAAAGCCTTTTTAAGTACGCCAAAAAACCTAACGCCGGTCGACCGAAGCCCTAAGGTCTCTCTAAGGTCTTGAGCTTATAATTTCTACATGCATTATATGTAGATTATTACAGACCTTTTTGAAATGAAATTATTACAGACCCAATAACATTACAACAAATAATAAATGTGTCGGAGTCTTCCTTTTCTTCAAGTCTCCGAGTGCCATCATTTGATATTATCAATGAGAACCTGCACAACAAATCGGCAGACATTAAATACTTGCGTATTTGTTATAATCAAAACAAGTTATGACCCGTAGGGTCAACACGATTATATTTTCAATTAAAATCCTAATTATGCTCAACATTTTAACATTGAGCTCTATTTATAATATTTGGGTTTTATTGAATAATTTATGAATTTTTGATATTTTTTTATTGCATAGTAATTTATGGATATTAAGGCCGACATTACTTCGTAATTTGGACATAATTCTCTCTTCTCTGCCTCTTCTCTTTGTCTCTTTTCTCACTTCTCTATTTGTCCCTCTCTTTTTTCCTCTCTATCTCTTTCTCTTTCTCTTTTCTTTTCCTTTCTCTAGCTTATCTCTCTATTCTCTTCCATTCCCTTGCCTACCCTGCTGTGTGATGTTGCTAAAGGAGAGACCCCAAGCTGCTAACAAGATGAGACTTTTGCTGCTGTTGGAGGCCAACCCGAGGACCCGAGGCTGCCGCTGCGTCAATCTGCCACAGCCAGCTGCTTGCTTTACCTCTTTCTCACCTCTCTTTCTTACATTGTCTTTTCTTTAATTGAATCTGAAACAAGTGTTGGGATTATTTTATTTTATTTTTTCTTTAAAAAAAAGGTCAGTTTGCTTATTTTGTTATTTAAAGTTATTAAATAGTTTAGTTTAATATTTCTCTCTCTTCTCTTTCATTTTATTACTCTCCTAGCCCTAAACTTTAATTAGTTGGATTTATTTATGTTGTTTTTTTATTTACATTACTTAACTTGTCTCTTTAAGTTTGTTTTAGTTATTCAATTTATTAGGATTTAAATATTGTCTTAGGGTAATTTTGTAATAAAGTCAGCGTTTGTATTCAATAATCTTGTTAGAATTTGGCTTTGCTTGATCTCGAGATAAAATTTGACGTTTCCATTTAGTTTAGTTTTCATTATTGTTTAGCATAGTGATTCTTTGTTTAGTTGAATGTTTGCAGGTCTATTTCTTTCATTATTCGGTGTTGAGTCTGGTTTTTATTCAATTATTATATGCATGTTAAATTTTTAATTAAAGTTTAAGTTTCATTGCAAAAATCTCAAACATTCCAAGAATTGAATCTGAACTGTGTTCAGTAAAAATTTCTTTTTTTATTTTCTTTGGGATTACATGAAGTCTGGAATTAAACTAAATTCCCTGAGGAGACAATCTGGCCCTTGGGCTAAGTATTACACTATTGAACTCCTATACTTGGGAAAGCATCTGAGCTGCTTATTTTTCGAGTGAGTCAAGTTTTTGACCGTTGCCGGGGAATGCCAGATTTAGTTTCAAACTAGTGTTTTTACATTTTATTTTGCTTTTCTTCATGAAAAAAAAAAAGAAAAAAAAAAGAAGTTTGAAAAAATAAATAAATAAATGATAAGAAACAAAAAAAAATATGGTAGCACTTGCACCACACAATCTTTTGGATTTTTTGCAACCTATATGCACCACTGCACCATCTTACATTACTTTACCTAATGACGTACTTAATATCATGATTCAGAGTGGGAGGATGTCATTGATACCTCAATTCTATGGGATGGAATCTGAGTGTCCTTATCGGCACCTGACGGAGTTTGAGTTGACTTGCAATACTTATTTTCTTAGTGGTAGAATTGATGAATTTACTAGACTTCGTTTATTTATTTCTTGTTTGAAGGATAAAATGAAGATGTGGTTTAATCATTTGATGCCTCATTCTATCTCTAATTGGAATGATATGGAACGTAAATTTCTTCATAAATTTTCTCCTTCACAGAGAAATCAATTTTTGTAGGTATAAATCAGTTAATTCAAGCAAAGAGCCGACGAGACACTTCATGAAAGCCAGGAGCGATTTAAAGATCTTGTTAACATTGGTCCCTACCACGGATTTGAATCATGGCACCTAGTCAATTATTTCTACACTGCGTTGACTCCTGACTCAAAATAGTTCATCCATATTATGTGTTTAGGAAATTTATTCAACAAGGAGCCTGATGAGGCATTGAGTTTGTTGGATCATTTAACTGAAAATGCTCAAGAGTGGAACACTAGGATTGATAGAAGACCAATTGTAGCTCAACCATTGAGATCAATACATGGTGGAGAGTGGTCTAAATTGAAAGATGATTTTGATACTAAGGCATTTCTGGTTGACCTTACAAGAAGATTGGCTACTATGGAGATGGAAAAAAAGATTAGTACAGAGCAACTTTGGAATCAACCTTCCCAGTCCTATGCATACCATTATCAATGGTCATATCATCAGGCTACCTTTTAGCATCAGTATCAGCCATAACAGATCTCTTAGAGCTATGCACCTTCAGGATTTCAATCTAATGCAGCACCTGCTCCACCGGAGAAGTCTCTTGAGGATGTTCTTTAGTAGTTCATGCAGATTCAAGTCACAACTAACAGTTAGTGCACTTAGGCCATAAATGAATAGCGGGACACCATTAATGAGATGAGCACACAGTTAAATATCTTATAAAAAGGGGAATTTTCAGTAGAACCTTAGCCTAATCGTCAAGAATACCAATAGTAACAGTAACAAATATATAATGTTTCTCTTGAGATAGCAGAGACCGTTATTACTTCAAGAAGTAAGTTTCCCGACATGAGATACTCATCTATAGACAATCAGCTGTCTCAACACCTGAAGTTATGACTAAGACAGATGAAGTCAAAGAAAAATCAGAGGAAGTGAGCCTAGAAGTGGAGAAGTTAGTTAATGAGGAGGCTGAGACTAATAAGGAGTACCAACCTATGGTACCTTATCCTCAGAGATTGGTAGTTATGGAACCATCACTCCTTACTGGAGTAAATGTCAAGGAGTGCAATGCTAAAGCAAATCCCCGCAGTGGTAAGGTGATGGGTACACCCAATTAAAAGGGTGACTAGAATGGTGAACGTTTAAAGGAACCAAGTACAAATTTTAATGTTGATGCTTTTAAAGAAACAAAGGTAACTGCTCTGACAACTTTGCCTTAAAGATTGGCTCTTAAAGAAGTGAATTTCTTGAAAAATATACTAAACAAAGATCCTTTCTTGTTAAAATAAGGAAGGCAGTCTGCACATGTTTTGCCAAGTACCTTAGAACATATTGATTTATTTGAGGCTAATTTTTGTGTAGGTAACAAGACTGATTCATTGTGGTGACTCAAATTTGGAGATTCACTGGTTCAATTTATAGACCTGCACCCACTAGATGAAATTCCTCCAGAGCCTCCACCAGACAGACTGAGATGTTTTTTTTTTCCTTTTTTCTCCTTTTGTTTTACCTTGTTTTATTTTTAGTTAATTTTAAGGTACATTTTCCTTAGTTTCAGTTTTTCTTTTCCCTTACTTCTCCACCCAGGTACGCTCTACTTCCCTTGTGCACATTTGTTCTATTTCCCCTATGCCTTCACGTTGAGGACAATGTTCCACTTTGGTTTGGGGGGGGGGGAATGAGAAAATACATTAAAAAAATAATTTTAATATAGATGATTAGGCCATGATTAACACTAACTTATACCCTTTACATACTTGCATATAACCTAGGAGTTACACACTTAGGTTGTATAGTGGGTAGTTTATGTGTAGTTTCTCTTTATATGGGTAATCCAGGAATTGTAACTCTATGTAGGTTGACTAGTAGTTCATTCGTGTTAATCTGGCTATATAAACTCTTGTATTTATATGGTATCTCATGAGACTGAAAATACACGTTCACATGACTTGTAGCACTTAGGGTTCCTTGTGAGCATTGAGAGAGTGTCTATGGCGACTTTGACACCTTGTGAGGTACCGTTAAGCCATTTATCATTCGTTTAAGTTTTTGACGTTAGCTCAGAGTTCATGAAACTCAACTTTCCTTTCTTTTTGGATACTCTCTGTACACTAGTCTCGGTTTTTGACTTACTAGCCTAGAGGTGACATTTAGTGGGGAGATAGAAATCTAGGTCTTGTAGCTTACTCAAGATGTGAAGGTTGAGCCACCCCTAGAAATAGACTTAGTTCATGGACTCCTATTCGAGCTTAATTCACATGAGTGGTATGAAGACAACAAAAGAAGTGTAATGATTGTCCTAATTAACCATGAAAAGAAAGAAATTGAAGAATGAGTAAAAGAAATAAAAATGCACAAGAATGAAGTGAAAGATTAATACTTGCTTCACACAACTACAACAAAAAGTTAGGGACACGACAAATGTTCTCCACATATGAAGACTCTTCAACCGCCTAATGCCTTAGATGTATTCATGCCTGGTTTGCGAATAAGTTTATCTAGGGTGGACTTGGTTGGATATGGCAAGTAGGCAGGAAGATGTTAGGGTGAAAGACCCGACACCTCACAAATAGGCTGGATCCTTTTTAGACTATTCCACTCCATACATTTAGCGTTTGTTCCTTACAATATGTGGGATGTTTGATCATGACAATCCTCCTCACATATGATGAGTGAACCCATTCTTTTTGAGTGTTTTTGAGGGTATACTAGTTAGGCTAAGTCAAAACGATCGTTCTATAGGTGTTCACTGGTATTGTGGGTGTAACGAGTCATACACATTACACATACCTTAATATTTTTCCTGTTTATCCTCGTATTTATATGACTTCATTAATTCTAAATTGTAATTGCTGGTTAACTTTATACAAGTATACTATTTTTAATGGCTATATAATGATGAAACTTGCATGAGTGACTTGCTTCAGAGTTGCGTGAATTATGTATGAACGAGCTGGTGTGTAATTTGGTTATACTCCTATATGTGAAATGGTATGGTTGTGTCGCATGTGCATTCATTTCATGTTTGTTGGAATTAGTATTTGTGGGTACCGCCCTGGATTTCATTCACGTTATTTGCTAGAGACTAGCAAAACATTAGTTGGGGGTCTGATTACACGCCTAAATTGCATAATTAGGTATTTAAAATCATGCATTAATGATTATATTTTTAATTAAATGCTTAATTATGTTCAATATTTTAAAATTGCGCTCTATTTATAATATTTAGGTTTTATTGAATAATATATGAATTTTTGGTATTTTATTATTGCAGGGTAATTTATGGATATTAAAGCCGACATGACTTTGTAATCTGGGCATAGTTCTCTCATTCGAGCCTTGATCGAGGTGATTCCAAATGCTGTGGAAACCCAAGAAAATTCTTTACAACTTTTGTGTTTTGAGCTTTGATAGCTACGAGTTGTAGGAAGGTCAAAATTGGGCTTGTGCATTGGGAAACAAAAAGAGAAGAAACAAGAAAAGAAAAGAAAAGAAAAGAAAAATAGATATATTTGTGGGCCGGGTTGATGTGACCCAACCATGTAGCCGGGTGTGGGCTTCATTGTATGCATAGGGCTTCTTGGAGTTTTTTTTTTCTTTCATTCATCTCTCCCACGCTTGCCCCCTCATTCTCTAACTCTCAATCTTGCCCTTTTCTTTTCCCTTCTCTTTGCCTCCTTTCCTCTCGTCTCTCTTCTCTCTTCTCTACCTCTTCTCTCTATCCCTTTTCTCTCTTCTCTATCTCTCCCTCTTGGATTTCCTCTCTCTCTCTCTCTCTCTCTCTCTCTCTCTCTCTCTCTCTTTTTCACTCTTTTCTTTTCCTTTCTCTGGCTCGTCTCTCTGTTCTCTTCCTTTCTCTTGCCTATCCTACTGTGTGTTGTTGTTGAAGGAGAGACCCAAAGCTTTTGTCTCCTTCTTGCTGTGCGCTGTTGACAACACGAGACTTCTACTACTGCTGGAGGCCAACCAGAGGACCCGAGGCTACTGCTACTTCAATCTGCAAGCAACTGGCTGTGGCAAGCTTTACCTCTCTCTCACCTCTCTTTCTTACTACTGTCTTTTCTTTAATTGAATCTGAAATAAGTGTTGGGATTATTTTGTTTTTTTTAAAGGTTAGTTTGCTTATTTTGTTATTTAAAATTAAATAGTTTAGTTTAAAATTTCTGGCTCTTCTCTTTTATATTATTACTCTCCTTGCCATAAACTTTAATTAGTTGGATATATTTATGTTTTTCTTTAGTTACATTACTTAACTTGTCTCTTTAAGTTTGTTTGAGTTATTCAGTTTATTAGGATTTAAATATTGTCTTAGGGTAATTTTGTTAATAAATTCAGTGTTTTTATTCAATAATCTTGTTAGAATTTTGTTTTGCTTGATCCTGAGATAAAATATGGTGTTTCCTTTTAGTTAAGTTTTCATTATTGTTAGCATAGTGGTTCTTTGTTTAGTTGAATGTTTGCAGGTCTATTTCTTTCATTATTCGGTGTTGGGTCTGGTTTTTATTCATTTATTATATGCGTGTTAAATTTTTAATTAAATTTTAAATTTCATTGCAGAAATCTCAAACATTCCAAGAACCGAATCTAAACTGTGTTTAGTAAAAATTTATTTTCTTATTTTCTTTGGGATTACATGAAGTCTGGAATTAAACTGAATTCCATGAGGAGACGATCTAGCCCTTGGGCTACGTATTACACGACTGAACTCCTATACTTGGGATAGCTTCCGAGCTGCTTATTTTTCGAGTGAATTAATAATACTCTCAATGGCTATAATATTTTATATTACATTCTCTTATTTTGACTATACTTGTTCAATTTCTTTTTGATTGATGTCAAAAATGGGAGAATGGTTGTGAGGGCAAAAGAGACAAAAGGCTAAGAAGGCAAAAGAGATATACGGTTATGAGATATAAGGCTAAAAATAAAAAGTAAATATATTGTTAACATGAATATTATTGATGGTATAATTAGACTACCTTGTTTGACAATTTGAATGAACTAGAAAATCTATGTTTGAATATTGAAACTTCATTACATATGTGCTTATTGTAAGGGGGAACCTTTTAAGGAATCCTCTCATTTTGTTCCGGATTTGTCATTATCAAAAAGGGGGAGATGGTTGACCTAACAAGGCTTACAAATCTTATTTTGATGATAACAAATCAAGGTAAATTTGATATGCTTTCAAGTTGATATGTTTCACGAATCAAAACTTAGATAGCTCAATGGAAATATGCAAACAAGTGGCTCAAGCTAAATGGATGTCAAAACTCAAAGATTGACATATTTTATGAAAGCTTGAAGGATTTAAGCTCAAAGTTTGTTTAAAGCTCAAAGAAAGGACTCAAAGCAAAAGAAAAGTATGAAGACTCCAAAAGTTGAAAGATTTAAAGTCATTAAGAGAGTCTTGATGTAAGTACTTCAAGTAAGACTCGATATAAAATGGTTGAAGCTTTTTAGAACAAATCAAAATCTAAGAAACCATTTTTTAAAAACATTGAAATATATTCTCTACAGTTATATATTAAAAAGGTCTCAAATGGAAAAAGTTTGCGAAGTCAAAATCTTAAAAAAAAAAACAACCAAGTTTTTGAATGCCAGGCACCTGCCCAAACTTCCCAAGCGACTGCTCAATTTGTTTTTTTAAGAACTGGTAGATAGAAAGGTGCCAGGCGCCTACTAGGTGCCTAAAAGATGTTTGCGTGGTCTTCCCAGGAACCCACCTGTGTTTTGACAGGCGACTATCAGTGTTCTGACTTTTGATTTTAATTTGAGACAGGCGCCTGCCATGTTGTGCCACGCGATTGCCACTCAAAGAAATGTTTTTTAATTACCAACGAGAATATTTTTAAAATTGATCTTAGGGCTCCAAATCTTTTGCAAAGTTGACCAAACACTCCAAGTCAACTTGGGGAGCAAGGAAAACTCTATAACTAACCCCCAAGACATGAACTTTTCATTGACCTAGAAACATCTTCAGTAGTCTAAGACTCTCATGTGCTTTCAACTCTCAAAGGCATTTTTTCCAACATCTTGCTACACATTCTACTAAGTTCTTGCTGATTCTCACACTGAAATTGTGCTTTCAAGGTCTGAACCTTTCAATCAATGGAAGATTAATTCGGTGATAAAATTTTATTTAGCTTCAATTACTTTATATTGAATTACTTTGAAGTATATAGTGTTGAATTTATGCTAATATGCTCTTTGTGAGAGCATTCTTGTACCCAGAAATTATCTTGTATTCTTGCAGTGTTTTTGATGATTTCAGGTTGTTGGATCATTGACCAAGCATGGTGTATCGCTTGGAGAGGTGATTACTCTAGCCTATTGAAGGAGTGCCCAAGCGTGGGGTATCGATTGGAGAGGTATCTCTACCTAAAAAGAGGGATTTGTAAACGGTATTGTTCCGTGCGAAAAGGAACAGTTATAATGAAATCCTTATGTGGTTTTCCTAAGGCGAGGACGTAGGCTGGGGATAAGCCAAACTTCATAAAAACCTTGGTCTCCTTCTCTTTCCCTTACTCTCTTTTATATTTAAGTAAATATATTAATTGCGTGGATGATTTAAATTTCCTAATCATAAGAACTATGTGGTTTGGATTTTAAATATGTTGAAGTTTAATTTTTTTTTTTGGGACTTGCGGAAATCAAAAGGGAGTACGCTGGTTGATCAATAATTTGTAGAAACCAAAAGGGAGTACACTGATTGGTCAACACCCCAAAACCTATTAACTGAAAGTTTATTTGAAATCTGAAAGTTGGAAAGAGTGTGAATGTTATATTGTTTGTCATATAGAAAGACCAAATTCATTCTTCACAGGGCTACGTACAACCAAGCGGAGAATTGCTAAAGGAATTATATAGTATATCTTGATCGAACACATTATGGTTATTTGATTGCCTAATTAAGTTTTCTTTTAATTATGTGGCTGTGGATTGAATAAAAAGAACTAAGTTTTTATTGCTAAATCAACAAAAAGTTAAGAATTCATTGAAAGAATTAAAAAAGTTTAAGAATTCATAAAAAGATTTAAAATAAAATTTTTAAACCCAATTCACCCCCTTTTGTGACTACACCTTGGTTATCATGGACTTTACATGAGATCCACATAATGTGGACTTTACACGAGATCTACGCAATGTGGACTATATATGAGATTCAAGTAATGTGAACTATGAAAGTTAACTATGTAATATGAACTATTAAGAACATGAAAAGTTGTGTTATACAGAGATAACGAATATAGAGTAAAGTAAGAATGAATTGTATATCGTAGTACCGTATTTATTTGTGGTGAAGTATACTCTCCGCATAAGGGCTTACTAAGAAAGATGAGTGCCCTAATAGGTATTACGTGTAGCTATATTGGGCTACATAACGTATTAGGGCAAAGGGAAGCTACTGGTATGGGCAAGTAATCTTCCCTATTCTCAAGAACTTCTTCCAGTAAACTTTTGTTTAAATGTGTGTGTGAGTATGAGATAAATTATCCACCTGAGGGTTTACTGAGTAAGGTAAATGACCTGATATACTTCAGTTGTAGCTATGGGTTGCATAAGATATCAAAGCAAAGTGGTGCTACTTGTATGGGTGGGTAATCACCCCAATCCTTAGGAACTCTCATTTTATTAAAATACACTGCATGTATGTGAGTAGGGATAGAGAATATTTTCATAACTTTGATATGTTTATAAATGATGATTATATATATTTGTACACAAACCTCATGAAAGCCACACACTGGTGTTAATCTATTCCAACTTACTGAGATGTGTCTCACTCGATATGAAATTTTGTCTTTTTCAGGACCTTCGCGTGATTGAGCCTAGTGAGCTCGGGGCTGGTGTAGCACTTTTGAAAGAGAGCGAGGGTATAAACTTTGGTTATAACTTTTGGGGTTGTAATATATTTATGTTTTTAGAGTTGTAAATATTTGTGAATACTGGATGTTGGGTTATGTTTTTAAGATGTATATAGATGTAGAAACTCTGGTATATTATGGAGATATGATTATTATTTCTACTGCGTAGTTAATATAGAGCTAGGTGCGGGTAATAAAACATGTGGCACTCGGGCCCAACTTGGTGGGTTCGCGGCATCATGAGGCAGTTTCAGAGATTTATTTCAAATAACACTCCAGATCCCAGTTTTGGGTTCAGGGTGTTACATATACCCCCTTGGAAAAGGGTGTGATCATTCAATCACATTAGCATAAGGCTTCTTGTATAATACTCAGACAACTTGTCAACCACCATACCTATGTTAGAAAAGCTTTCAACAAAAATTTTGGGATGTTGGAGTGTTAGTTGTTGCCTAATGGTACAATGGAGTGGTTATTTAGGAGTTAATCCTTTTAGGGAAATACTAGAAGAATTAAAGGTAAATTGTTGATATAGCATAGTCAAAGAAGACTCAATATTATCTCCTGATAAAATTGATTTCATAGGTACCTTTAGCACAACGGTATGTGATTTATGGTGTATTCCCAAGAGGGGGGGGGGGGGTAATATCCTATTTTTAACAACACAACTAGTAATTCACAAACTTGAAGTTTTACTAACAATCTCAAATCCTACAAATATTCAAGTATGCAAATATTTAAATCATGCAAAACAATCACAATAAATTAAATGCAAGCATACAAGTGCGAAAAATAAAAAGTGTAGGGAAAGAAGATGTAGACACAGAATTTTTACGAGGTTTGGAAAACCTTGCTGATGTCCTCGCCTCAAGGCAGCCCACTTGAGGATTCCACTAAATCGCTCCCTTACCAGGTAGAGCAAACCTTTTACAATACTCCTTACAAGATGGAGTTTCCCTTTACACCACTCCTTCAGTAGGATGGAGCCCTCCTCTTCAGGCGATGCTATAGTAACTCGAGGAAAAAAATATTAATTGTTAATTAATTAATTAATTAATTAATTAAATATTATTAAACTGAACTAATTAAATAAATAATACACACACACACACACAGGCACATAAGGTTAAAAGTATATGTATATATATGTATATATACATATATAATATTAATATAATATAATAAAATAAGTTATAATATATATATATATAATAAAGTAAGTAAATGAATCTTCTTGAAGGATGATTGATTTAGGATTTCAATTGAAGGTCCCCCCTGCACCTCTACCTCTCTCAATTTCTCTGCGTTCTCTCTCTCTCTCTCTCTCTCTCTCTCTCTCTCTCTCTCTCTCTCTCTCTCTCTCACATCCCTCTTTCTCATCATCTCCTCTCTCTCTCTCTTCTTGATTTTCTCGGCCAAATAGGTGCCGATTGAAAAACGAAAGATACCCCTAGGTTCCATTTTCTACCACCAACATTTTAATCGAAGTGGATTTGTTGTAGGAGCGACGTAGGCACCACACCTAGGGTAAGGTAAACTCTCATTCTCTCCTCAATTTCTCCTTAAATCTTCAGTCAAATTGATGATCAAACACCACCACAAGGTCCTAGGTTCGATCCTCGTCATGTTAGTCATAGCACATTTTTTATTTGGGGGTCCTAGGCATCACTCCAAGGCTAAGGTGAGGAGCACAAATTATGTCTATTATTTTAGAAATTCAACCAGTTAAATTATAATATGGGATTATTAAATTGGAGTATTTGATTATAGCAGATTTCTTGGGGAATATTTTGGAATTAAGTTAAATTTTAGGGATTTGATTAAATTAGATTTCTGAGAATATTTTGGAGTTAGATTAACTACGGAGATTTGAACCTATTGGTATTTTTAATATGTTAGAAATTAAATTTAAATATAGGAAGCGGATCAAACCCTCGTTTTTAGAATTTAAGCGGTTAATGGGAGCGTGTGGTCCTGGGAAATATTAAAATAATTGTAATTCTAAGATGTAGTTGATTGAATGGAGGAAATGTGAATTTCGGGGTTTTGAGCTTCGAACACCATGGGGTGTGGATTTAGAGTTGTTAGCAAACCTCTCAATAAGTCAGGTAAGGGGAATATATTTTAAAAGTTATTTTTAAGAATTACTGGTTGAGTAATATGTGAAAATGAGAATATGATATTTTGCCCGAGATTATTATGATATAAATTTTAAATAAAATTGTGTGGCATATGATTTATACTGGAAATGTGTTGAAATTGGGTTATGTGATTTGCATTGAAAATAAAGAGATTATGATATATTTATATTGAAACATTTTATGCAGAAATGAAGATAATGGAAACTAGTTATGTTTTATATACTGAATTATGATGATATGAGATTTGAAATATGGAAAATGTTGAAAAGTGGAACACAAAATTATTTTATAGAGAACGATAAATTGTGATGTGCCAATGTGTATTTTTCTAGAAAATGATGGAATATGATATATATATATATATATATATATATATATATATATATATGAATAGAAATGTTTTCCTATTATAAACGAGAAAATAAGAAATATTGATATGTTTTATTGAGAAATGTTGAAAAATAGGAAATGAGATTGTGAATTACGGTGTTATCCCAAGAGAGGGGGTGAATTGGGCATTTTTAATAAGATAGGTCCTTTAGGTTCTAATTTTAAAAACAATAATTTCAAACTTGCAAGCTACCAATTACTACCTCAATCAATTTTTTTATTAATCAACCCAATGAGTAATTTTAAGTGTCTTTATCAAGTATACAATGTTACCCAATTACTCAAACATACACCAATTGATCAACACATACACAATATGATTACCGGAATTTAAATAGAGATAAGGGTAAGAGAGATGCAAACTCGATTTTACGAGGTTCGGCCTACCCCAGCCTACGTCCTTGCCTTGAGTAACCCACTCAAGGATTCCACTAAATAATAAGCTCCTTTAACTAGGACGGAGCTTTCCTTACAACCTGCTGCTTACAAGAGATGTAGCTTCATCCTCAATCCCGGTTCACAACCCGAACCGTGTATACAAGACGGAGATTACAATTTCTGCAATAACTCAAATGCTTTTACACAAAACTCGTGGGTACAATAGAGGTCTAATACATACTCATATGATAAAAGTAGAAGCTCAATGTTTGAGTATGATATTTCTTGAAATAAGTGATGAGTGATCGTTATATATGTTGGACAAAAATTCTCTAACGATCTAATCAACTATACAATTTTTATAAAATTATTTGAATAGCTGGTATAGTTTGGAAATCCAAATCAGATTTATGATCTTCACAAAAATTACTCAAACAATTGATTTTCAGTAGAGATCAAAACTACAGTCTTTATCAAAATAATTAGTCAATAAATTTTCTCTAGAATATTAAATCAGATAATTTATTTAAACAATAATTATGCTAAGATGAAATCTTTGAGTAAAAAAAAAACCTTGATAGTTTTTCAAAGATTTGAACCTTTAGCAATAACTTTTCTCAAATAATGATCTTTCACAAAATGTATATATAATTAATAACTCAAGATCAATCTCTCAAATAAAATATCCAAGAATACATTTGTGAGAAAAAAAAAATCTTTGAGAATAAGCCAACAAATAGTTTGATCACCAAACCTCAATACCCAAGTTGTTTGCGCAATATTGGCTGGAACACCTTTAGAAAATCAACGTAACCCAAGCTTAAATTTGATGTGAATGCTTTGAAATCGCAGGCAAGGGCTTAGCAATGTGTTCAATGCTCTCCAGAGATGTGTATATGTTCAAGGTTCCCAATAATATGCAAAAAGTGAGGCACTAGGGTTTTTAGGTTAGTTTATAAGAGTTCTCGTGTTTCGATCAAATTCTGGCCATTGGATCAAGTTAAAAATAATAGTTTTCATCTATGTCCATGCTAAAATGTGAAGTAGCGCCCCGACTTTCGTCAACGAATGGGTACATTCGTCGACGAGTGTACAACACTAGTTCATCGACGAGGCCATAAGTTCATCGACAAGAGCACTCTCTGAACATTTTGGGCCCTCGGTATTTGTTCAACAACAAGACAACACTATTCGTCGCTAGGTGGCCTTCATATGTTCGTTGATGAAGCCATTGGGTTATTCGACGAGGCCTCTAGAATTTGACTTAAAATATTTATTCAACCTAGACTCATAGAGTCAACAATCTCCCACTTTTTGATGATGACAAACACACGAGCAAAAATGGGTTACGCCTAACAAGGTTCTCCCTAAGATAATGCATAATTTAGAATTCATCAATATAGTGTATGCACAATGAAGTTCATACACATTGTAGAATATGCAATATCTTTGCCAGTAAAACTTCTCCCTTTTTGATTTTTTTTTTTTTTTTGAAGAATCTCTCCCCCTTTATTTCAAAAGAAAAGATACAAAATTTTTGCATACTGAATTCTCCCCCTTTTTACAAAATATATATTATAAATTATTTTACGAACTTCTCCCAAAAATCATTTTATCATTTTTGCTTTAATTTATCTCCCTTTTTGACATCAGCAAAAAGGTATGTATAAAAATGTTCTGATAGAAATATATCTAAAAAAAATTCAACCTTCATATTTCAAAATTATATGGCGAAATATATCTTCTTGTGTTACTCAATTTACTTCTCCTCCTTTTTAATGTATATCTGTGTTGTTGAATTAACTTTCAATTTAAACATACACAGTATTTCAATTTACATAGGCATGGATAAACAAATTAGTCCATTAAATTCCTAAAGTTCATGTGAGCATCAACATGTGCTATGTATCCATCAAAATTTAACATGCAAAAATTATTTGTTAAGTTTGATACCAAATGAAAACAAAAATTATCCAAACGTGAAAATTTTAACCAAATGTTAATTTTAATTTAATTTGCTCCCTTTAATTATGTAGTCTAATGTACATCTAGGCAACTTCTCGACTATGCATCAGATTTAATTCACATCTAATTTTGATAAACCTATAATCCAGAAGTGGTTTCGTGAATATGTCTGCCCATTGTTCTTCTGTGCATACAAACTCAAGTATCACATCTCCTTTTTGCACACAATCACGAAGGAAATGATGTCTAATTTCTATATGTTTAGTTCGTGAATGTGAGATAGGATTCTTTGAGATGTTTATTGCACTTGTATTGTCACATCTTATAGGAACTATGTCATAATGTAATCCAAATTCCATAAGTTGTTGTTTTATGTAGAGCGTTTAAGTACGACAACTTCTAGCCGCTACGTATTCAGCCTCGGCTATGGACAGAGCAACTGAATTTTACTTCTTTGAAAACCAAGATACTAAAGAATGTCCTAAGAAATGACATGTGTCACTCATGCTCTTTCTATCCACTTTACTAACAATCTCAAAGGATGTATACTTAGAATACCATAATCCAAGTTTAACGGTTCCTATCAGGTATCTAAGTATTCGTTTGATAGCTAATAAATGTGACTCTTTAGGTGCACCCTTAAATCTTGCATACAAACATACACTAAACATTATATTAGGCCTATTGGCAGTCATATATAGTAAGCTACCAATCATCCCACAATAGAGCTTAACATCTACTGGTATCCCTTGTTCATCTTTGTCTAATTTCAAAGAAGAGCTCATAGGTGTCCCTAGTATTTTTCCATCTTCCATATTAACCTTTTGAGTAAGTCTCTAATGTACTTCGATTGATTTATAAAAATTCCATGATTTGCTTGTTTGATTTGAAGTATTAGGAAGAAATTGAGTTCACCTATCATGCTCATCTTAAATTCATTTTGCATAGTACTTGCAAACTCATTGCACAATTCTGCATTTGTTGCTCCAAAAATGATATCATCTACATATACTTGAACTAGGAGCATATTATCATTCTTAGATTTTATGAATAGTGTTGTGCCTATCTTTCCTCTGATAAATCCATTATCCAGTAGAAAACCACTAAGCCTTTCATACCAAGCTCTAGGAGCTTGCTTTAAACCATACAAAGCTTTAGTTAGTCTATAAACGTGATTTGGATACCTATGGTTTTCAAAACATGGGGGTTGTTCTATATATGCTCCTTCACTTATATATCCATTTAGAAATACGCTTTTGACATCCATTTGATACAACTTAAAATCTATAAAAGCAGCATAAGCTAAAAGCATTCAAATGGCTTCCATTCTAGCTACAAATGCGAAGGTTTCCTCAAAATTTATTCCTTCCTCCTGGTTATATCCCCGAGCTAATAGTCTTGCCTTTTTTCTAATGACTATTCCATGTTCATCTTTCTTGTCCTTATATATCCATTTTGTTCCAATAACTGTTATATCCTCAGGTCTAGGAACTAATGTCCAGACTTTATTTCTCTCAAACTGGTTTAACTCTTCTTGCATAGATATTATTTATGATTCATCCTCAATTGCTTCACTCACATTCTTAGGTTCTTCTTGTGATAAGATGGCAAAATGACTAATCATATTTCTAAGTGAGGATCGTGTGGTTACTCCATGAGATGGTTCTCCTATAATTTGATCTATAGGGTGATTCTTTATGTACTTCTATTATCTAGGTAGTTTATTAATCTCTTTTTATATTTGAATATCTTCTGTGGATGTTTCCTTAACTTTAGTGTTTTTATCTGAATAATCTTGAATAGATAAATTTTCAAATTTCTTATTAATCTCAATTTCATCCTCATCAATCTTTTGATTAAATGGATTGAATTCATCGAATACAACGTGAATGGATTCTACAATGGTCAATGTTCGCTTGTTATATATCCTGTAGGCTTTACTATCTAAGGCATATCCTAGAAAAATACCTTCATCGCATTTCACATCAAACTTTCCTAAATGTTCATTGTCTCCAAGTACAAAGCACTTGCAGCCAAAGACATGGAAATATGAGATATTTGGTTTATGGCCATTGCATAATTCATATGGAGTCTTATTTAGAGATGGTCTAATCAGGACTCTATTTAGAACATAGCAGGCAGTATTTACTGCCTCAGCCTAGAAGTACTTAGGTAATTTATGTTCGTTAAGCATAGTTCTGGTCATTTCTTGTATAGACCTATTCTTTCTTTCAACAACACCATTTTGTTATGGTGTCCTAAGAGCTGAAAAATTATGAGATATTCTTAATGAATCACAGTATTCTTCCATACCTTGATTTTTACATTCTCTACCCCTATCACTTTAGATTTTAATGATAATATATCCCTTTTCATTTTGAATTTTCTTGCATAGTTTAATAAATTGTTCACACGCTTCATCTCTATGATCTAAGAGTAGTACCCACATAAATCTAGAATAATCATCAACGATAACAAATGCGTATGATTTTCTTCCTAAACTCTGAATTGTGTTTAGACCAAATAGATCTAAGTGCAACATTTGAAGTGGCCTAGTAGTAGAGATTACTTTCTTTTTCTTAAAACTAGATCTTGCTTGTTTTCCTAGTTGACATGCATCACAAATTTTGTCTTTCACGAAGTTTTTCTTAGGCAATCCCTTAACTAAGTCTCCCTCAACTAGTATTGATATTAAGTCCATGTTTGCGTGTCCTATTCTCCTATGCCAAATCCAACTGATCTCATTCATAGCATAAAAACAAGTTATGTGTTGAGAAGCAAGATTGTCAATGCTAGTGGTGTAGACATTTTCATGACGATCAGCAATAAACAATATTTTGTTTTCAGAAGTGTTCTCTAATGTGCATTTGTCATGTTCAAATGAGACTTTATAACCTTTATCACATAGTTGAATTATACTTAATAGATTATGCTTTAATCCATCAACTAATAACATGTTATCAATGATAAGGGAAGGTTCCTTACCAACCTTACCAACTCCAATGATTTTACCTTTTGAGTTATGCCCAAATGTAACAAATCCTCTATCTTTGGATATGATAGATTCGAATTTAGCTTTATCTCCTATCATATGTCGCGAGCATCCGCTATCCATATACCACTTGTCCTTTGAAGTGGATAATCTCAAACACATCTGCAAAGCATAATCAAATAACTACTTTTGGTACCCAGATTTTCTTGGGTCCATGGGGGTTAGTACTAGACTCTCCTTTGACTTCCCAGACTTTCTTAATTTTGACATCTTTGTTTTTAAAAGGACAGTCAAATTTTATGTGACCTAACCTCTTACATTTAAAACACGTAGCGTATCTATAAGAATCTTTTGTTGGAACATAAGATTTTGACTCTTTTACAAAATATCCCATGTAAAGATGTCTGTATTTTAGGTTATCCTTTTTATTAAAACCAATACCTTCCTTTTCTAGGGAGTTTCTTTGAGCTCCGAGGAGTTTTTCAAAATTAGTTTGACCTTCTGTAAATTTACAAATAATATTAGATTTATCTTTCAAATTCTTTTCTAACCCCTCAATTTTCAAATCATTGTCTCTTATTAAGGATGCATGAGATTCATTTTGACTTTCTACTAACTTTGAAAGTTCCTTCAATTTTAACTTCAAATCAAAATTCTTCTTGCTCATTTTCTCAAGCATTTTAAGTGTATACAAATATTCCTGTTGCGGTTCATCATAAGAGAGCATGCTATTTTCATTTTCTAAATCACTAGAATAATAAGATAAAGCAGAACAAAAAGATTGTATCTTATGATCTTCATAAGCCATCAGACACAGATTTGCAATCTCGTCATCACTGGATTTAGATTCTGAACTACTCAGACTGTGAGTATCCCAACCAACCTTTAGTGCCTTCTTCTTCTTCTTCTTAAACACTTTCTTCAACCAGGGACAATATGGCTTGATATGTCCAACTTTTCTGCAGTTGTAGCAAGTTGGTGAATCTTCTTTCTATTTTCTCTTGCTAGACTCTTCTCTTTCTGATTTCAAGTTCCAGAATCTTCTATTAAACTTCATATTCTTCTTCAAGAACTTTTCGAACTTCTTTGTTAGCAAGACCATGTCTTCTTCTGATTCTAAGTCACTTCCTTCACTAGAATTGCTAGATGATGTCTTAAGAGCTGTAACTCTCTTTGCTTTATTCTGCTCATTTTTCCTCTCATTTATTGCTACCTCATAAGTGATGAGCAAACCAATTAGTTCATCAATAGACTTCTCTTTCAAATTTCTTCCTTTTACTATTGCAGTGGCTTTAGCTTCCCAAACTGGAGATAGTTCCCTAAGGATTTTCCTGATCAACTCATAAGTAGGGTAAGATTTACCAAGAGCATTTAATGAATTCGTGATGTGTGTGAATCGAGTGTACATGGATTGAAAAGATTCATCAGTAGCCATTTTAAATGCCTTATATTCACTAGTAATCATATATATCCTACTATCTTTTACTTCTTTAGTGCCTTCATATGTTACTTCTAATTTTTCCCAGATCTCTTTAGTAGTTTTACATGCCATCACCCTATTAAACTCATTAACATCTAGTGCAAAGTACAGAAGGTTCATTGTAGTAGCATTTATTTGAACAGATTTCCAATCATCTTTAGTCTTGGGTACATTTACTTTATCAACTACTTTCATAGGGACATGATTTCCTTTAGAAACTATTTTCAATACTTTCCAATGAACATTCAAAAGATATATATTCATCCTACATTTCCAGTAGGTGTAATTTACACCGCAAAAAAAAGGCAGTCTAGTGGATGAGTGTCTCTCACCGAATGGGGTTACACCAATGTGGCAATGTGATCTTTTTATAAAAATAACAGTTAATTCTATGTAACCTCTCTCTGATACCAAATGTGAATTATGGTGTTATCCCAAGAGGGGGGTGAATTGGGTATTTTTTAAAAAATAGGTCCCTCAGGTTCTAATTTTAAAAACGATAATTTCAAACTTGCAAGCTACCAATTACTAGCTCAATCATTTTTTTTTTATTAATCAACCCAATGAGTAATTTTAAGTGTCTTTATCAAGCATACAATGTTACCCAATTATTCAAACATACACCAATTGATCAACACATACACAATATGATTACGCGGAATTTAAATAGAGTTAAGGGTAAGAGAGATGCAAACTCAATTTTACGAGGTTCGGCCTACCCCAGCCTACGTCCTCGCCTTAAGTAAGCCACTCAAGGATGCCACTAAATAATTTGCTCCTTTAACTAGGATGGAGCTTCCCTTACAACATGCTGCTTACAAGAGGCTTAGCTTCCTCTTCAATCCTGGTTCACAACCCGAACCGTGTATAAAAGATGGAGATTACAATTTCTACAATAACTCAAATGCTTCTACACAAAGCTCGTGAGTACAATAGAAATCTAAAACATACTCATATGATAAAAGTTGAAGCTCAATGTTTGAGCATGATATTTCTTGAAATAAGTGATGAATGATCGTTATATATGTAGGAAAAAAATGCTCTAACGATCTAATCAACTATATAATTTTTATAAAATTATTTGAATAGCTGGTATAGTTTGGAAATCCAAATCAAATTTATGATCTTCACAAAAATTACTCAAACAATTGATTTTCAGTAGAGATCAAAACTACAGTCTTTATCACAATACTTAGTCAATAAATTTTCTCTAGAATATTAAATCAAATAATTTATTTTAACAATAATTATGCTAAGATGAAATCTTTGAGTGAAAAAAAAGCTTGATAGTTTTTCAAAGATTTGAACTTTTAGCAATAACTTTTCTCAAATAATGATCTTTCACAAAATGTATATATAATTAATAACTCAAGATCAATCTCTCAAATAAAATATCCAAGAATACATTTGTGAGAAAAAAAAAAAATCTTTGAGAATAAGCCAACAAATAGTTTGATCACCAAAACTCAATACCCAAGTTGTTTGCGCAATATTGGCTGGAACACCTTTAGAAAATCAACGTAACCCAAGCTTAAATTTGATGTGAATGCTTTGAAATCGCAGGCAAGGGCTTAGCAATGTGTTCAATGCTCTCCAGAGATGTGTATACTTTCAAGGCTCCCAATGATATGCAAAAAGTGAGGCACTAGGGTTTTTAGGTTAGTTTTATAAGAGTTCTCGGGTTTCGATCAAATTCGGGCCATTGGATCAAGTTAAAAATAATAGTTTTCGTCTATGTCCATGCTAAAATGTGAATTAGCGCCTCGAATTTTGTCAACGAATGGGTATGTTCATCGATGAGTGTACAACACTCGTTCATCGAAGAGGCCATAAGTTCATCGACAAAAGCACTCTCTGAACATTTGGACTCTCAGTATTTGTTCAACAACAAGACAACACTATTCATCGTTGAGTGGCGTTCATACGTTCATCGATGAGGCCATTGGGTTCCTCGACGAGGCCTCTAGAATTTGCTTTAAAATATTTATTCAACCTAGACTCTTGTAAATGAATTTTTCATGAAATGCATGAGTCCTAAGGTTTATCTAAGGTATATTTGAGTTTCAAATTATATCATATAAAATATGTAAATACATTCAGTTCTAAATACCTATTCCCATTGAAGATCTTGAACATGAAGCTTGCTTCTTCATCCTTTTATTCTTCTAGATCCATGGATTGAGTCAAGTGGTATGTTCTCTAAATTCCTCATGGCTTCCGTATCAAAATTACCATTTGTGCATTCAAAATCATAATCATGTTCACAAACTCAATTGCATAGGTCAAATACCAAGTGATTTGTCATTATCAAAACAGGATTAGGCCCATAGAGTCAACAGAGATATATACTATTGTAAGAATATTATTGATGTGATGAGATGAACGAATATACTGAAATGAGAATATTAAAATCTGAATACTGAAATGTGAATGCTGAAATGTGAATACTAAACAGTGAAAATGAGTTCCCACTAATGCCGATAGGGAGGTATGCTCAGTATGGATATTGTGTGTGTAGTTCCTACTGATGCTGATGGAGAGGTATGCTTAGTATGGATATTATGTGTGTATTTCCTACTGATGTCAATGGGGAGGTATACTCAGTATGGAAATTTTGTGTATAGTTCCTACTGATGCTGATATGGAGGTATGCTTAGTATGGATATTGTGTGTGTAGTTCCTACTGATGCTGATGGGGAGGTATGCTTAGTATGGATATTGTGTGTGTAGTTCTGCTCAGCATGGATATTGTGTGTGTAGTTCCTACTGATGCGGATGGAGAGGTATGCTCAGTATGGAAATTTTGTGTGTGTGTAGTTCCTACTGATACTGATGGGGAGGTATGCTCAATATGGAAATTGTGTGGGTGATGTTCCTATTGATGTCATTGGGGAGATATGCTCAGTTTGGGAACCATATTGTGAAGTTCCTACAAATGCCTTTGGGGGGGGGGGGGGGAATGCTCAGTATGGAAATTAAGTATGTGATCTATTATATTATGTAAAGTACATATATATATGGATTTATGTATACATGCATATTTATTGAGCTAGAACATGTTCTTGAGAATGAAAGCTAATGGATATGAATTTGAGAAAGGAAAACTTATGAAAGCTATTGAAATATGAATTTGTGAAATGAATATGAGGAATAAAAGGGTGTGAATTTAACTACATAAATAATTAGGGCGAAGTAAAACTCTCCACCTGAGGGCTCTTTGAGTAAGGTGAGTGCCCTACTAAGTATCAGTTGTAGCCACACCCAAGTCAATTAGGCAAGGTTATAAACAATATCAGAGCAAAGAGGCGTTACATGTATGGGTGTGTAATCTTCCCTATCCTCGAGAACTTCACTGATAAATATTGGTTACATATGTGTGAGTGTGAGAAATGGTATCAAAGCTTATGAAATTATGTTTTATATCTATATTATTATTAGTACATATCTGTATATTTTTCTGAGATGATATAAACCTTTAAATGAGAGTATTTTGATATAACTAAACTCATACTACCACACACTATAAATAATTTATTCCATCTTATTGAAATGTGTCTCACCCAAATATATAATATTTCAGGAAACCGTGATAGATCAGGTGATAGAGCTTTATGATAGAGGGTAGCTAGTACCCTAATAGACAGGGTGAGTGTTTTGTTTAGGGGTACATGATTGCTAGTGTATATTGTGGCTTTTTGGGGCTGAGTATGGTTGTATAGAACTCTGGGTGTTTTTGTTCTGAATAGTTTGTAAATATTGACTTCTTTTGTTAGGAATGTGTGTATATGGTGAACCGATTACCCTATACCCCACTTTGTGTTAGGTTATGTTTAAATGACATAAGAGTTTTTGACGTGGTCGATGTTTGATTAATAATTATTTTTTATTGAAGAGGAAAAAAATGGTATGAAAATAGGGGCGTCTCAGTTTGGTATCAGAGCCTAGGTTGCTAGGTTCTGAAGATTTTAGTAAACAGTTGAATACAATACCAGAGTATAGAATAGGAGATGGGTAGATTGAGATATGAGTTAGTTGTTGTTTAAGGATGAAATTGAAATTTAGGGTTCTATCTTGCAGCCTGGAGGCAGGAAATTCCGTGATTGTTTTTATGATTTTCCTAGGGTGATGACTTTAGAAAAATCATAGTAAACTATCGATGGGTCTTGTTTCGAAGTGGTAAGACTAAACCCTAAATTTGGGATTGAGGATGATAAGATGAATGGTTATAGAAAATTATTTTATGGATCCTAGTTTGTTAAGTGTGTTAGTGGTATTATGTAGCATCATCTAGCAGGTGATGGCAGAGATGGCTAGGAGTTCAGGGGAGCGGAGCTGCACAATTGAGCAGTTCACACATATTATGGCCCATCATTTTGTGGAGGGGCGGACCCATTAGTGGATGAAAATTGGGTCTAGGATATAAGGGATATGTTGGCTGTGCTCTCTTGTATTGAGTAGAAAGTGTCTTTTGCTACATTCAAGTTGACTGGAGTGGCAAAATGCTAGTGGAGATCAGTGAGATTACTAGAGGAGCAGAGACCTGAGCCTGTAGCGGTGATCTAGAGCTGCTTCAGGGAGTTGTTCTTCAAGCAGTACTTCCCTGCTATTGTTAGAAGCATGAAGGTAGCGAAGTTTTTGCACTTGACTCAGGGGCATATGATGGTACAACAATATGCAGCCAGATTTATCGAGCTGTCCTAGTTTGCTCCGTACGTAGTGCTAGATGAGGAAAAGAAGGTGGGGAAGTTTGAGGAGGGCCTAAGCCAAGGATTATATGAGCAGGTTGTAGGCTTCCAGGTCCAAATTTTTTCAAAGATAGTTGATAGAGCCACCCTGATTGAGAGTGGCCTACAGAGAGAGGCTGCGACACAGAGTCAAAGGAAGAGGCCAGTGCCTCCAGATTTTCAGGCAGGGTTTAGCTAAGGGCCTTACAGGAGGCAGGATAGCATAGGAGGTCAGGGACAGTGGATAGGAGACCGAACCATACAGGACAAACTGATATCCCTCTCTATCCCAGATGCTATAGGAGACACCCAGGAGAATGTCGGGTTAGAAAGATGGTATGTTACCGGTGCTATTAGCCTGGCCACATGGCGAGAGATTGTCAAACACCTCCAGCAATTGTGCCTGCTCCTAGACCGTATAGAGGAGGTCATCAGGCACCTCGAGGTGGATAGTAAAGGAATATTGCCCCAGTACAAGTCTATGCATTGACACCTGGAGGTGCTGAGGTGGCAGGAGATGTCGTGACACGCACTATTTCAATACTGTCATACAAAGCTACTCCCTTATTTGATTCAGGGGCGATTCATTCGTTTATCGCTTCAAAATTTGTTAAATTTTGTGGGATAGAAACTCAGTAGTTATACATTAGTTTGTTAGTTTCTACACCAGCTGGGGCTGTAGTGTTGTGTAAAAAAGTACTTAGAAACTATCCAATCTGTATTCAAAGGAGGTCTTTACCAACTAATTTGGGGATGAAATTAGGAATAGCTTCCCAAGAGGGGGGGTGAATTGGCTTTTAAAATTTCTTTTAATTCCTTTCTAGAATTCTTAAACTTATTTTATTTCTTTTAACCAATTCGTGACTAATTTGTTTAATTTGTTAAGCACTCAAGAACTTAGTTTCTTTACTTAATTTTTAACCATACAAACATCCAATCATTCAACCAAACCAATCAACTAAAATTATAAAGTAAACAAACAAGCCAATACACAACACTTATGTAATATAACAACTCAAGATGATTGTTTGTTTATATTTTTCAAATTTGAACCAAACCCTGTAGTGAATGAGAATTTATACTTGCTGATGTAAAGCCATGTATAGATGAATCAAATCATTCTTTCCAAATATTTAGAACTCAAATAAACTCTTGGTAAATTTATCTTTGGGATGTTAACCAAGTAACGTACTCCCGTAAGGTGGAGCAAGATATGGTGTAACCAACGTACTCCCTTTCGGTTTCCGAAACCCAAATCAAAATTAAACCTTTAGTTTGTTTGATTTCCAAATATTACGTAGTATATATGATTATCAAATAAACCATCCACGCAATTTAAATATGCTGAAAATAAAAAGTAAGGGAAAGAGATAATGAGACGGAGATTTTTACGAGGTTCGGCTTATACCCAGCCTACGTCCTCGCCCTTGGCAAACCACCAAAGGATTCACTAAACCTGTTCCGTTGATGGGTGGAACAAACCTTTACAATCTCCTTGGTTAAGGCTAGAGCCCGCCTTCTCCAAAGGATATTCCCTCATTCAGTCACTCCTTTAGGCTAGAACGCGCCTCTCTAAGCAATATCCCCTTACTTAGCCAATGATCCAAACAATCCTTGGAACGTCGAAGAACTACAAGAAATACAAGATAAGATCTGCGTACAAGTGTACTCTCTTAAAGAGCAAGTTAGTACAATTTTAGCACTATATGAAGCTCAAGTGTAGAATTCACCAATATCCTTCTTAGATGAGGATTAATAGTAGAAATTCAGAGGAGGAAGGATTAGTACTTCAGAATATCTCAGCAAAATAGTTTTGCAATGAGTGAACAAGAGAGCTATGGAAGAACAAGAGTGCTTTCAGCTTTACAAGCGGATTTTTCAATTCTTAGATGAGTTTTGATTTGAAAAACCATGTATTTATAGGCTTTCAAACTTGTTTCCATGTTGCAAAAGTTTCCTTAGAGAGTTTCCCAATTTTTTAGAAAGTTTGGAGCTCAAACGGCTATATTTTAAAATATTAGAATTTAAAAAATTTATCTATTGAACAGTGTTCAGATGTATAATAGTAGTGACACCGCTTCAGTGTTTTGGCCATAAATTTTTATATATAACTCCAAATTAGGTTTTATTTGTGTCAAAAGACATCTAAGAGAAAATACTACAACTTTTATGTTGACTACATTTTAAAATAATGATTTTTTTATAGAGAAAAATTTACCTCAATACGGCTATATAAAAACTGATAGCATTTGGAAAAACTCTTTTTGGTGCTTTTTATTCCAAAAATGATTCTAATCTTTTTAAAATAATTTTTGACTTTATAAAAATATTTTTCAGGTATTTTAAAAGGTTTCTAGGTCTAAGAAATTAACCTAAGAGCTTCAAAATATTTCAAACGACATTTTAAAAATTAAAGCACTTACATGAGACTTCTAAGATATTAACATTCTAAGTTCTTAAGTCTTCATGCTTTGTCCTTGGATTGAGTCCATCTTTTCTTCAAGCTTCCATATTCTTTGAGCTTTCTCACTTTGCCTTTCTTTGGCTCTTTTGACTTTAATATGCCTTGGCTTTCAACAACTTATTCATGTCCTCATATTCTTAAAGGTTTCATATATCATCTTTAAATCCATGCTTTGACTCTTTTAAACTTCATTTGATCCTTGTGAGCACTTTAACCTTACTTTCTCATATATGAGCCCTGAAATATCATTACTCACACAAATATATTAAATTTCACTTGTTTGTTAGAATCAAAACAAGATAACAAGATTTTAAGCCTTGTAAGGCCAATGGGGGATTTTAGAGATGCATGGGTTCAAGGTGATTCTAGGAATGGACTGGCTAGCTGCTAACTATGATAGTATAGACTGTTATCAATAAGAGGTAGTATTCAGACCTCGAAGAGGACAGGAGTACAGATTTGTGGGGTATGTGTGCACACCCCACCACAGATGTTTTTCGCCATTTAGGCGACGAGGTTGTTGCTGGAGGGTTGTTTGGGATATTTGGCCTACATGAAGGAAGTATCATAAGGAGAGTTGAGGTTAGAGGATATCCCAGTAATAGGATATCCCAGTAATGAGGGATTTTCCTAATTTACTTCCTAAGGATTTGTCGGGACTACCTCCTGATCGTGAGGTAGAGTTTGCTATTGACCTAGCTCCGAAAACAGCACTGAATTCTAAAGCGCAATATAAAATGGCACTGGAAAAATTAAAAAAAAAATGTTAATGGAACAGTTACAAGAATTATTAGATAAAAGGTCTATTAGGCCCAGTGTGTCACCTTAGGGAGTGCCGCTATTGTTTGTGAAAAAGAAAGATGGGTCGATGAGAATGTGCATCGACTGCATATTTTCATATTTCCATAAGTTTGCCAAAATAGTGGGGAACAATTTAATCCTAAAATTAAGATGCCCATAAAAATATAAGATACTAAGTGGGCAACAATTAGACTCCTAACCTGAAAAAAAAAAATAAAAATAAAAATAAGAATAAGATGTTATGGGTATCACATTGCCAAGTATTCTGAAGGATCGTTTGAACCAAATAACACCTAATAGAATCATCTTTAACAACTTACTTAGAATAAAAATCATAATGACACTTGAACCTTTAGCAATCCGCTATCCAGAAGGAAAACCATACATGCTAGGACATGGAGCTTTATCTTTTTGCTCTATCCTGCGCGAATCCTGCTTGGCAATGGGACACCAATTTAATCGCTTAGGCATCGACTCAGTTGGGATTTGATTTGTATACAACTTAATGTGAAATCTTTTGTTGTTATATACAATTGATTGTGGCTTTTGAAGCCACCTTAAGAACTTAATCTTTCTACCATTAGCAACTCTCTAGTACAAAAGAATATCACCCTTTCTTTCCTGGTCCATTTCATACAAGATTTATGCTGCCAAATAATGTCCAATCACTGGTCTAAGATGTCAAAGTAGGTATGGTCCTTGATGAGTATGAGTCATCATTGCAAGTTCTCTATTTAAGGATGAGGTCGATCGTTGGTGGTTATCTATTTATCATACACCTAGTTAATTGTTTTCAAAATAAAGTAGTACTCAAAGATCCAAATAGAGTGATGATTTCCGTCCAACTAACAAGCTCTCATATTTGACATCTTCAGAGCTTGTGAGAGGATAGGATTTGGGCACATGTCTGGGGTTGTAATAGCAATGAAAGAAATATACGAGTTAACAAAGCCCAAACTTCTTTACCCATAGGTGATGAATTTTTAGATATTCTTCCCAAATGATTTATCCGAGCTACCTCCAAGAGGAGATTGAATTTAATATCGATTTGGTGCTAGGAACGGAGCCTATGTCGACTACTTCATATAGAATGACATTAAATGAACTAAGGCAACCTAGGGTGCAACTAGAAGATTTTCTTAACAAGGAATTTGCTCGACCTAGTATATCATCATAGGTTGCACATGTGTTATTCACTAAGAAATATAATGGGATCTTGAGGTTATGCATTAATCATTGGAAGTTGAATCATGTTACGTTAAGAATTGATATCGATTTCCAGGGATTGGTGGATTATTCGATTGATTGGTAAAAGCCCAAAAATTTTGAAGATTGATTTGCAATTAAATTATCACTAATTAAGATTGGTAATTACACATCCCAAATACAGAATTGAGTACATAGTAAGATCGCTATAAGTTTCTGGTGTTACCAATTGGGATTACCAATGCACCTTGCATTTTCACAAATATAATGAATCAAGTTATTCAACCATACTTGATGAATTCATTATAATTTTTATGGTAGATTTTTTGGGTATTCAAATACTTAAGAAGAGCATGAACAACATTTGTGATTCATTTTACAAACATTATAAGAGCATCAATTATATCCTAAATAGGAAATGTGGGTTCTGGATAACTAATACAAAATTTTTGGGTCATGTGATAATCAAAGGATAGTTATTTATTGATTCATCTAAGGTTATGTCGGTGTTAAATCTTTGGAATACTGGAGATGAAAATTGAAGTTGTTTAGTGCTGGTGCTGAAGCAAGGTGTATTAGGACAAGATGTATAATCCAACGATTTATGTTAGTTACTAGTTCTAATAGAATTATTTAAAAGATTAACTCAAAACTTGTTAGGTTAACGATGAATTTCACTTGGGGTTGTATTCAGCAAATTTCGAGGACGAAATTTCTATAAGGGGGGGAGAATGTAGTAACCTAGAAAAAAAATATTAATTATTAATTAATTAAATATTGCTAAACTGAACTAATTAAATAAATAAAATAATAAAATATATAGTAAGTAAATGAATCTTCTTGAAGGAAGATTGATTTAGGATTTCAATTTAAGGTCCCCCCCTATTGTAACAACCTAGAAAATTTTAATGATTAAATAATTAGGAAAATAATAGATGGAAAAGATAAATAAGGAATAAGGGGAAAAGGGAAAATTTTGAAAGAAGGGAACAACAGATCTTTTCGACGAGTTTCATGTCCTCATCAACGAGCATTCTACTAATGATCGTCGATGAAGTTCAGTTCCTCATAGACGAGAAGATCCCGAATGAACAAATTTCATGTTTTAAGACTTGTCAACGAATGAATCTCCTCATCGACGAAGATCTTTCCGTGACTCGTCAACGAATGAATTGTCGACGAAGATCCTTCCGTGACTCGTCGACGAGGCCACGTGGCAAAGTTGAGTATAAAACGGTTTGGGGAAGCTTTCATGCGAAGAAGCTTATTTTTTCTGCTTTCTTTCTATGTCTAAAAGTTCCCCTGCCTTCTCTCTAGATTTTTGACCTGCATTCAGCCTGAATCGATAATCAGAGACCGCTACGGTGTTTGAAGGGAGATTATCTACACATCTAGCAAAGTAGTTTTCTAAATTGGGCTTTGCGGGAAATGCTCCTAAGTTGAGGTAAGGGTTAATATTCTCAGTTTTTGGTTTTTAAAGGTTTATTTAAGGTTTATAAGTTGAGAAAATGTAGAAATAGTAGTTTATTCAGGGTTTATTTAATTAAATTAAGGTTTTTGAACCAGGGTCCGGGTGAGCAACACAAGCATCTTTTGGAGGTTCCTGTTGCCGTCGTTCAAGAAAGCAGGTAAGGGGGAATATATAATAAACCAATATTTTATAAATTAAACCAATAAAAATGGATAATTTATATATATGTATAGGTTTTTGTATGGTTTTAAAATGCCAACCATTTAAATTATGTTTTCTGTGCCTAGAGCATTAGATATGTATATATATGAAAATGGACTGATGAAAGTGAAAGATATTTTTAGGATAATTATGTAAGAAATGAAAGGTATATTTTCAGTATATGAATGTTAAATGTAGGTTGACATATTTTACATGATATATATATATATATATATATATATATATATATATATATGAATTTTACTGCTAAATAATGTGACATGAGTAAAATAGAATTCTGTGTGGAAGTATGATATATGTATGAGATGCAGGACATACAAGAAATGAAAATATTATATGAAATATGCTGCATGTGAATGTTACTGCAACCATGGAACCAAAAACAGCTGAAAGATGCCAGAACTAACACAAAAACATCTTAAAGATGCTGGGACTAACGCAAAACAACTGAAAAATGTTGGGTATATTATGAAATGAAAATGAGAATGAAATGGAAATGAAATGTGAAATGTGAACAATGTGAAATGGGAAAAGCCACGTAAAGTGAAATTAAAATGAAATGTAAAAGATGAAAATGTGAACAGTTGTGAAAGGCAGGATAAATGACAGACAAAATAATGTATTAGAGTAGTATTATTATTTATGCTTGAGAACATGTTACGTTTGGGTGGGGCAAACTCTTCACCCGAGGGCTTGTTGATAAAGGCGAGTTTCCTGGTTGTATCAAGTGCAGTAGGCTTCATAACGTACTAGGGCAGAGGGAAACTACTTGTATGGGCCGATAGATTTCCCTATTCTTGGGAGCCTTCCCTGGCAAACTTTTGTATGAACTATGTGAGTACGAGATTACTTCTTCACCTGAGGGCGTACTGAGTAAGGTGAGTGCCCTGGTATGCTTTAGTTGTGACCTTCGGGTTTTCTAAAGTATCAGAGCAGAGGGGTGCTACTTGTATGGGCAGGTAATCACCCTTATCCTTAGGTTTTTCTCGTAGGTAAAATATCTTGCATGTGATTGATTAGGTTCAGAAAATGATTTTGGAAATTATGATAAAGATCTGCAAATGTTGAATATTATGTTGATTATAATCTCATGTTGGCCACACGCTGATTTAATATATTGCTTAATCATTTACTGAAATGTGTCTCACCCGAATACAAATTATTCTTTTTCACGACCTCCACGGGATCGAGCTTAGAGAGCTCGAGGTTAATATAGCATTTTTGAGTTAGAGAAAGGAAGAAAAAAGGTATAAATTTGATGATATTTTGGGTTGTATAAATCTATGTTTTATGTTTTATATTTTAAGTCATCTCAGAAATGGATGAATGTGAATACTGGAAGTTGTGGATTATGTTTTTGGAGTTATGTATATATGTGGATACAGGTGGATGTATGATTCCTGTTGGTATGTAGATAGATGTAGAAAATGTTGGTATTAAGCTGATTGAGGACTGTAGTTATATTTTCAATTGCGTAAATATTAATGGAATAACATCTATAGGAAAACAAATGACGTGGCACCCAAGTCTCACAAAGTAGGTTCAGGGTGCCACAAGACACGGTTTATTAGGTATAACGCACCAGACCGAGTTTTCGGGTTTGGAGCGTTATAGTTTGGTATCGGAGCATATGTTTTGGGATTTTGTAGACTTAGGGATGATTTATACCAGAGTATAAGAATCAATTAGGATAGGGACATTAGATGAATAGGTTAGGTTAGGTTTTGAGAAGTATAGGATTTTTTTTTGTAGTTTAGAGACGGAAATACGTCGATGATTTCTTGTGATTTTTTTAAAGCAGTCAATGGCCTCAGAAATGCCACAGTAATTCTTAGATGATTTTGTTTCTAATCTATGAGACTGGTCCTTATATGGAGAACTTGGATGTATATTGGATTTAAATTATATAATTGTGTTGTTGGGGTTATGATATGGAATTCTTATCTCTTTTCCTCCTATTTTCAGGATGAAACCTAGGGATGAGGACGTGGAGGCTGAAGGAAGGGATGATTTGGATACCTCTAGTGAAAGGACATTGATACCTCTACAATGCTTCGGGGTATAGCCCAGTAAGTTAGAGCTGAAATGAGGAAGGATCCGATAGGGCAGAACTTTCCACTTGCAGATCAGGGCTACAGTATTAAGGAATTTATGAGAATGAACCCTCTGGCCTTCGTAGGAGGACCTGATCTAGTGACTGTAGAGAATTGGGTGCAGGAGATAAAGGAGATCATGATTGTACCTGACTGCACAGATAAGCAAAAGGTCCGTTATGCCGCATTTAGAATGACCGGAGATGCAAAATGCTGGTGGCTTTCTATGAAGCTACTAGAGGAGTAGAGGCTGGTAATAATAGCGCTAACCTTGGAGCGGTTCAAGGAGCTATTCTTTGATAGGTATTTTCCCTTATCTGTCAGAGAGGAAAAGATTAAAGATTTTACTAACCTGACCTAGGGGAATATAACTATTGGGGAGTATGTAGCGAAATTGGTGGAGCTATCACACTTCACACCATTTCTGATCCTAAACGAGGTAAGGAAGGTCAGGAAATTTGAAAAAGGCCTGAGACACAAAATCTACGAGCTGGTGGTGGGATTTCAAGTTCAAATTTTCTCAAACTTAGTAGATAATGCTTCGGTGCTGGAGAAGAGCATCTAGAGTATCACAGAGCCTGCAAAGTAGAAGAAGAGGCCTACACCATCCAATTTTAGGCTGAGGTCAGTTAGGGGTCGGGGAAGAAAGGAAAAGATGCAGTTGGCTTAAGACAGGAGATAGGAGATCGAGGTTATCTAGATTATTAGAATAGTCAGTCTTACCCCGTATGCCAAACATGTAATAAAAGGTATATGGGTGAATGCTGGTTTCAGACTCCTACTTGTTTTAGCTGCGGTAAACGAAGGTATATTAAAAGAATTTTCAGGAACCGTTGCCTGTCTTACCTACATAGATGCAGGATCTAGGAAAGCAGCCAATACCACTTGGCAGAGGTGCTCTAGCACGAGTTTACTCGTTGATCCAGCATGACCCAGAGAATCAAGGGAGTAGGTATGGGTTTTTGATTAAGAAAATTATAATTTAATTTAGTTATGGTTGATTGAGAAGTTTATATAATGATTATATTATTGATGATGCAAAAGTACTTGATGGTGTATACTGAACTGTATGGAATATATTAAGTTACCAATTATGGAAATGTGAAAAAGAATAATTAGCGAAGTTTCGAGGATGAAATTTTCTAAGGAGGGGAGAAAGTAACAACCCAGAAAATTTTAATGATTAAATAATTAGGAAAATAATAGATGGAAAAGATAAATAAGGAATAAGGGGAAAATGGAAAATTTTGAAAGAAGGAAAAAGCAAATCTCGTCAACGAGTTTCATGTCCTCGTCGACGAGTGTTCTACTAAAGATCGTTGATGAAATTTAGTTCCTCGTCGATAAGAAGATCTCGAATGAGCGAATTTCAGGTTTTAAGACTTGTCAACGAATGAATCTCCTCGTTGACGAAGATCCTTCCGTGACTTATCGACGATTCCTCTCTACTCGTCGACGAGGCCACGTGGCAAAGTTGAGTATAAAATTGGGGAAGCTTCCACACAAAGAAACTCATTTTCTTTGCTTTATTTCTCTCTGTAAAAGTCCCTATGCCTTCTCTTTAGCTTTACGGCCCGGATTCAGCCCGAATCGATGATCGGAGACCGCTACGGTGTTCTAAGGGAGATTCTCTACACATCTAGCGGAGCAATTTTCTAAATTGGGCTTTGTGGGAAACACTCCTAAGTTGAGGTAAGGGTTAAGATTCTCAATTTTGGGTTTTTAAAGGTTTATTTAGGTTTATAAGTTGAGAAAATGTAGAAATAGTAGTTTATTTAGGGTTTATTTAATCAAAGTAGGTATTTTGAACTAGGGTCTGGGTGAGCATCACAGGCATCTTTTGGGGATTCTTATTGGCGTAGTTCAAGAAAGCAGGTAAGGAGGAATATATATTAAACCAAGATTTTAGGAATTAAACAGATAAAATGGATAATTTATATATATGTTTTTGTATGGGTTTAAAATGCCAACCGTTTAAATTATGTTTTCTGAGCCTAGAGTTGTGTTATTAGATATGTATGTGTGAAAATGGACTGATAAAAGTGAAAGATATTTTCAAGATAATTATGTAAGAAATGAATGGTATATTTTCAGTATATGAATATTAAATGTAGGTTGGCATATTTAATAGGATATATATATATATATATATATATATATATGAATTTTACTGCTAAATAATGTGGCATGAGTAAAATAGAATTCTGCATGGAAGTATGATATATGTATGAGATGCAGGATATACAGGAACCAAAAATAGTTGAAGGATGCTGGGACTAACACAAAAATAGCTGAAAGATGATGGGACTAATACAAAATAGCTGAAAGATGTTGGGTATATTATGAAATGAAAATGAGAATGAAATATGAAATGTGAACAATGTGAAATGGGAAAAGCCACGTAAAGTGAAATTAAAATGAAATGTAAAAGATGAAAAAGTGAACAATTGTGAAAGGCATGACAAATGACAGACATAATAATGTATTACAGTAGTATCATTATTTATGCTTGTAGAACATATTACGTTTAGGCTGGGCAAACTCTTTGCCCGAGGGCCTACTGAAAAAGGTAAGTGCCCTAGTTGTATCAGGTGTAGCAGTAAGCTGCATAACGTACTAGGGCAGAGGGAAACTAGTATGGACGAATAGATTTTCCAATTCTTAGGAGCCTTTGCTGGTAACTTTTGTATGAACTGTGTGAGTACGAGATTACTTCTTTACTTGAGGGCTTACTAAGTAAGGTGAGTGCCCTGGTATGCTTCAGTTGTGACCTTGGGGTTGCCTAAAGTATCAGAGCAGAGGGGTGCTACTTGTATGGGCGGGTAATCACTCCTATCCTTAGATTCTTCTTGTGGGTAAAATATCTTGCATGTGATTGACTAGGTTCATAAAATGAATTCAGAAATTATGTTAAAGATCTGAAAATGTTGAATATTATCTTGATTATAATCTCATTTTGGCCACACGCTGATTTAATATATTGTTTCTTCCCTTACTAAGATGTATCTCACCCGTATACAAATTATTCTTTTTTAGGACCTCCACGGGATCAAGCTTAGAGAGATTAAGGTTAATATACATTTTTGAGTTGGAGAAAGGAAGAAAAAGGGTATAAACTTGATGTTATTTTGGGTTTTATAAATTTATGTTTTATGTTTTATGTTTTAAGTCATTTGAGAATGGATGAATGTGAATACTGGAAGTTGTGGATTATGTTTTTGGAGTGATGTATATTTGTGGATACAGGTGGATGTATGATTCTTGTTGGTATGTAGATAGATGTTTAACACTCTAGTATTATGCCGATTGAGGATTATAGTTATGTTTTCTGCTGCGTAAATATTAATGGAATAGCAGGTACAGGAAAATAAATGACATGCCAACTGGGTCTCACAAGGCGGGTTCGGAGCGCCACAAGACACGGTTTATCATGTATAACACACCAGACCGGGTTTTTGGGTTCTGGGTATTACACCTACACCTCTATCTTTCTTAGTGTATCTATGCTCTCTCTCTCTCTCTCTCTCTCTCTCTCTCTCTCTCTCTCTCTCTCTCTCTCTCTTTCCTGGTCTCCTCTCCCTCTCTACTCAATTTCCTTGGCCAAACGGGTGCCGATCAAAAAATGGAAAATACCCCTGGCTTCCATTCTCTGCCACCGACATTTTAACCAGATTGGATTTGTCATATAAGCAACGTAGGCACCACTCCTGGGGTAAGGTAAACTCTCGCTTCTCAATTTCTCCTTAAATCTTTAGTCCAATTGACGATCAGACATCAGCACAGAGTCCTAGGTTCGATCCTCGTCACGTTACTTGGGGCAGATTTTTGATTTGGGGGTCCTAGGCACCACTTCAAGGCTAAGGTGAGGAGCACAAATTTTGTCTATTATTTTAAAATTCAACTTATTAAATTATAAAATGGGATTAATAAATTGGAGTATTTGATTATAGTAGATTTTTGGGGAATATTTTGGAAGTAAGTTAAATTTCAAGGATTTGATTAAATTAGATTTATGGGAATATTTTGAATTAAGATTAACTAGGGGGATTTGATCCTATTGGTATTATTAATTTGTTAGAAATTAAATTTAAATATAAGAAGCAAATCAAACCCGCGTTTTTAGAATTTAACCGGTTAATGGGAGTGTGTGGTCTTAGGAAATATTAAAATAATTGTAATTCTCAGATGTTGTTGATTGAATTAAGGAAATGTGAATTTTAGTGTTTTGAGCTTCGAATGCCGTGGGGCATGGATTTAGGGCTATTAGCAGGCCTCTTAGTTAGTCAGGTAAGGGGAATAAATTATAACAGTTATTTTTGGAAAGTACTAGTTGAGTAATATGTGAAAATAAGAATATGATATTTTGCATGAGATTATTATGATATGAATATCAAATAAAATTGTGTGTTATATGATTTATACTGGAAATGTGTTGAAACTAGGTTATGTGATTTGCATTGAAAATAAAAGACTATGATATATTTATATTGAAACATTTTATGCAGAAATGAAGATAATGAAAACGAGTTACGTTTTATACACTGAATTATGATGATATGAGATTTGAAATATGGAAAATGTTGAAAAGTGGAACACAAAATTATTATATTGAGAACGATAAATTGTGATATATCAATGTGTATTTTTATAGAAAATGATGGAATATGATATATATATATATATATATATATATATATATGAATAGAAATGTTTTCCCTTGATAAACGAGGAAATAAGAAATATTGATATATTTTATTAAGAAATGTTGAAATACGTGAAATGAGATATATACTATCATGAGAATATTACTGATATGATGAGATGAACGAATATACTGAAATGAGAATAATGAAATGTGAATACTAAAATAAGAATAATGAAATGTGAATACTGAAATGTGAATATTGAACAGTGAAAATGAGTTCCTACTAATGTCGATGGGAAGGTATGCTCAGTATGGATATTGTGTGTGTAGTTCCGACTGATGCCAATGGGAAGGTATGCTCAGTGTGAATATTGTGTGTGTAGTTCCTACTAATGTCGATGGGGAGGTATGCTCAGTATGGAAATTGTGTGGGTAGTTCCTACTGATGCCGATGGGGAGGTATGCTCAGTATGGAAATTGTGTGTGTAGTTCCTACTGATGTTGATGGGGCGGTATGCTCAGTATGGATATTGTGTGTGTAGTTCCTATTAATGCCGATGGGGAGGTATGCTCAGTATGGATATTGTGTATGTAGTTCTACTCCGTATGGATGTTGTGAGTGTAGTTCCTACTGATGCCAATGGGAAGGTATGCATAGTGTGGATATTGTGTGTGTAGTTCCTACTGATGCCGATGGAGAGGTATGCTTAGTATGGAAATTTTGTATGTAGTTCCTACTGAAGTCGATGGGGAGGTATGTTCAGTATGGATATTGTGTGTGTAGTTCCTACTAATGCCAATGGGGAGGTATGCTTAGTGTGGATATTATGTGTGTAGTTCTACTCAGTATGGATATTGTGTGTGTAGTTCCTATTGATGCTGATGGGGAGGTATGCTCAGTATGGAAATTGTGTGTGTGTAGTTCCTACTGATGCCAATGGGGAAGTATGCTCAGTATGGAAATTGTGTGGGTGATGTTCCTACTGATGTCATTGGGGAGGTATGCTCAGTATGGGAACCATATTGTCAAGTTCCTACTTATGCCATTAGGGAAGAATGCTCAGTATGGAAAGTAAGTATGTGTTGAGAAATAAAATTATGTAATTTGTTGTATTATGTAAAGTACATGTATATTGATTTACGTATAGCCACATATTTATTGAGTTAGAACATGTTCTAGAGAATGAAAGCTAATGAATATGAATTTGAGAAAGGAAAGCTTATGAAAGCTATTAAAATATGAATATGAGGAATAAAATGGTGTGAATTTAATTACATAAATAATTAGGCCGAAGTAAAACTCTCCGCCTGAGAGCTTACTGAGTAAGGTGAGTGCCCTGATAAGTGTCAATTGTAGCCACACTCGAGTTAATCAGGTGAGGTTATAAATGATATCAGAGTAGAGGGGCGTTACATGTATGGGCGTGTAATCTCCTCTATCCTCGGGAACTTCATCGATAAATATTGGTTACATATATGTGAGTATGAGAAATGGTATCAAAGCTTAAGAAATTATGTTTTATATCTATATGATTATGAGTACATATCTGTATATTTTCTAAGATGATATAAACCTTTAAATAAGAGTATTATGATATAACTAAACTCATACTGTCACACACTGTAAATAATTTATTCCATCTTACTGAGATGTGTCTCACCCAAATATATAATATTTCAGGAAACCGTGACAGAACAAGTGCTAGAGTTCCATGATAGAGGGTAGCTGGTACCCTGATAGACAAGGTGAGTGTTTTGTTTAGGAATATATGATTCCTAGTGTATATTGTTGGTTTTTGGGGATGAGTATGGTTGTATAGAACTCTGGCCCAGTTCTGTACCCGAATCATAAAATACAAATTGATAAATAAATTTTGTGTAAAAAGAGATGCTTCTCAAATAAGCTAAGATGTACAATGTGAAATCCAATGCACTCTCACAGAATATGATTTAAAGCTCAATAGAGTTTTAGGGCTTCTCTCTCAAAAATATATATTTGAAATATATGAGAGAAGAATAGAGTATGTGATCTTTGATTTTAAAATCAAAGTATGCACTAAATGCTTTAAAAGATCTTAACCCGCAAAGTGATTTATCCTAAAATGATTTTCAAAAGTTAGATGCTGGAGAAGCTAGGGTTTAGCTCAATAAAATATTTTGCAATGAAAAGACAAAATAAGCTTTTGAATCTTGCAATATAAATGCTCAAAGATTCATAAGCTATAAAAGGTTTCTCCAAAGAATGTTTTCCAAGAAAAGATGTGGGAGAAACTCTTGATTTTCTTTCAAGAAAAGATTTTCAAAAACGAAAGAGTGAATGAGAGTAAAAGCTTGCTTGATTTACAAAGATGAGTGAAAATAATGCCCAACAACGTAAGAGTATAATACAAAAAGATAAAAACTTATTAAATGAGCTTTGGGCAAGGTATTTATAGAGTTTTTCAAATTATAGCCTTTAAGTGACCGTTGGGGTATTAAAAAAATTATTTTTGAATTTTTCCAACCATTTTTGGCCTAAAAACAGCCTAACCTGAGAGTTCTGATCAACTGATAGCGTGTCCAATCGACTAGCATTAGGTAATTTTCTAAATCCCCGAGGTTCGATCGACTAGGCTCAAGATTTGGTTGACTGGAATTTCGGGAGCTTGCATGGACCAATTGAATGGGCCTTTACAAGAAATGAGCTTCTGGCCAAGAGATCTGGCTGGTCGACTAGGCTTTTGAGGCCAGTCGACTAGGCACATTAAAAAAAAAATTAGCCCTATTTTGACCTTAAAACAATTTCAAACCTTTGTGTATGAGTTTGGCATTTTATGAAAAAAGTTTTTCCAAAAAATATTTGATTCCCTAAGGTCTCTCTATGGTCATTATTGAGCATTCATAACATATCATGCAAGACATGCAATTACAATACAAATTAAATGCTTTTACAATTGAAACAACAAGGTCTTCACTCCTTGCTTTTCAGTTTGCCATCATGTTTTGTGAGCTTTTAAGATCCTCATGGCTTCCATTATATCCTTACCATAAGTGCATGTTAAATTATAAACTTGTTCAAGTACTCAACGCACAGATAAGATACTTGTGATTTACCATGATCAAAACAGGATCGGACTTATCTACGTTTTGAGTCTGATCCCATTTTGATAATGACAAATCACAAGTATCTTATGTGTGTGCTTAGTGCTTGAGTAGGTTTACATTTCAACACGCACATAAGGTAAGGGGAAAATGGAAGCCATGAAAGACTTAAAGCACATTTCATTTGGCGTATTCCACGGAAGAAGAAAATGCAAAGAAGAGAAGACATTTATTATTGTAATTGCATTTAGTTTGTATTGTATATGCATACCTTGCTTGATTTGATTGAAAGCTCAATAACGATCTTAGAATGACCCTAGGGAACAAATCTTTTCATGAAAAACCTTTTTCTAAAATAATAAAATCATACAAGGTTTTAAAATATTTTTGAGGTCAAAAGTGGGCAAATTGTTAAGGCCCAGTCCGCCGACCAAACCACATTGCTATAATTTCAATTCTATAAAGGCCAAGTCAACCGGCTTCTAAGCCCTAGTCGGCCGGCTAGAACAAAATTGGCTAGAATTGCAAGGCCCAATCGACTGGCCCCTTGAAAGCACCTCATATCCTAGTTGACTAGCCTTCGTACCCCAATTTGCCAAATCATAAGGTCAGCATGCCGATGCTCATGAATTTTGAAAATTTCCTTGGCTCAGTTGACCGGTGCTAGCCCCAGTTGACTAGACCTTTCGGGTTGCGATGATTTTGAGCTCCAACGGTCACAAAAATTTAAAATAAAATAATATTTTATTGGTCCAACAGTCTCATAACGGCTACTTGGCTTTTTAGCCTATAAATACCTCACCCAAAGTATTTAAAATAGTTTTTGAGCATATTGTTTCATATTCTTACATATTTTAGGCATATTTTTCAAATTCAAAGAGCATATATTCTCTTCTACTCTCTTCATTTTAAGAAAATCCTTTTAAGAGAGAATATCTAGTTTCTCCTACACTTTCTTTTGAAAATATTTGTTTGGAGAAATCATTTGTTGGCCTTAGATCTTTGAAGCATTTATTGTGCATTTATTTTTACATAAAAAATCTTCTACATTTATCTTGAGAATTTTTTTTAGAACAAAACCCTAGGTTCTCCTACATTCATATTGAAAAGTATTTTTTGGAGTAATTTTCATTGGGTTTAAATCTTTGAAGTATTCATCATATAAATTTTATTCAAAGATTGCAAAACATTTATTGATAAAAATTCACATACTCTATTGAGCTTTAACATATTATCCTTTGAGAGCGCATTAGGATTTTCATTGTATAACTTTGCTTATTAAATAAGCACTTTATTTCTACGCAAATTTCTATATCATTTGTATCCCTATGGTGTGGGTAGTGAACCATGCCAGGTGTGGGGTATCGCTTGGAGAGGTAGCTCTGCCTAGAAGGAGCGAACCAGGCGTGGGGTATCGCTTGAAGAGGAGGGCTCCATCATGTAAAGAGTGGTTGTAAAGGGGGGCTCCACCTTGTAAGGAGTGTGTAAACGGTTTTGCTTCACTCAGTTAAGGGAGCTGGTTAGTGGACTCCTCAAGTGGGTTGGCTTGAGGCGAGGACATAGGCGGTTACAACCGAACCTCGTAAAAATCTGTGTTTGCTCTCTGTCTCCCTACGCTATTTATTTTTCCGCATTTATATGCTTATGTTTAATTTTTTGTGAATGTTTTATATGTTTAAAATATTTGCACACTTGAATATCTGTAGGATTTGAGACTCCTAGTAAAACCCTTGGTTGTGTAATACTAGTTGTGGTTTTAAAAATAGGACAAACTTGACCTATAATTTTTTTAAATATCCAATTCACCCCCCTCTTGAGAATACACCATAAATCACACTTGGTATTAGAGCCTTATTACAGAAAACTTAAACACATTTGTTAAAGATCACATGGCTCACGTAGGTGTATCCCCTTTTTGTGAGGGCCAATCATTTACTAGGCCTCCATTGTTTTGTGGTGTCCATTACACCTCTTGGAAACAAAGAATGAATATTTTTATAAAATCAATGGATTGAAGGCTTGGTGAGTGATTGTTAAAGGGAATTTTTTGCTGATGAAAACTGCTAATCATATAAAAATTCCCAAGTTATAAAATGAGATGAATGAAAAGTATATGAATTTAATGCAAGAAAATTCAAATGCCATGGATATATTATTTTGCGCTTTAGATTTTAATGTTTCTTATGAATTCATGACATGTAAATGCGCAAAGGAAATATGGGAAGAGCTAGAAAAGGGATATAGAGGAACCAAAGAGAAGAAGACCACCACTCCTGAAGATTCAAGCTCAAATGTTCAAGGAGTGGTAAATCATGGGCTAATTGCTTTAATCAATGAAGAGGTATATGATTCCTCCTCTATCTCAATTAGTGCCTTAATTAATGACTCTTGTGTTGAATCCTAAGATATATCTTGTGATGAATCATTTGTTGTCCCTTGTGATAGTTCTATTATTGATGCATGCAATGATTCATGTGATAGTTATTGTGATAAATCTTGTGATGAATCACATGATGAATTTAAAGATCAAAGCATGCCCTCTTACAAAGAACTAGAAAATGCTTTATGTAAAATGCATAAGATCCTAATTAAGATGTCTAAGAAGAAAAAAAATCTTGAAAAATGAAAATAAAAGGTTGGCATTACAATTAGAAAATCTAAAAGAATATCATGCTACCTTAGAAAAGAAAAAGATTATGAAGATTTTGAAAATCACTTGTTTGGAAAGAAGGATGGAAGATTATTCGGAAACAACATCCAAGGTTGCAAGTGAAAATAAAAATACAAATAAACCCTTAGGAGTTAAAAGAAACAATTCTTTCAGAAAGGGTTCAAGAACATCTTATAAATCCCATAGTCATTTTTTTGCCTCATCTAGTAAAAAGAGAATAAATAAGCGAAATCTATTCAAAACTTGTTTATACTATGAAAAGAAAGGGCATAATAAATACACTTGTCCATTTAGAGGTGCCAAAGGCAAAAATAGAAAAATAGTGACGCCCCAACTTGGGTCTGTCAGGGAGCACTGTGTCTCTCCTCCTCCATCTGGACCAGGCAACAGGGGGCGGGCCTTATTGGACTAATGACTAGCCCTATAGACCAACACATGTCATTTTCAGTGTGTTTTGTCCTCACTCAGACACTTCCTGAGAAAACTTTCCAGAATGTCACCCATCCCAAGATTACTCCAAGTGAAGCATGCTTAACCATAGAGTTCTTATGGGAATGCCCTCGAAAAGAAAGGTGCACCTTGTTGATATGAGTAGTAATATCTAATCCTTTTAAGCCTTTCTTCCATGGGGTATCACATTCTCCCCCACTTATAGAACGCAACGTCCTTGTTGCAACCCACATTGTCAGACCCAAGCGATGTGAATCTCATCACATTTCTGGCTTAGTAATTGCTCTGATACCATCTTGTAACGCCCCAACGTGGGTCTGCTAAGGAGCACTGCATCTTTCCTCCTCCACTAGGATTAGACAATAGGGGGGCGAGCCTTATCGGACTAATGACTAACCCCACAAACCAACACGTGTCCTTTTTAGTGTGTTTTTTCCTCACTCACACACTTCCTGAGAAAACTTCCCAGAAGGTCACCCATTCCAAGATTACTCCAAGCCAAACATGCTTAATTGTTGAGTTCTTATGGGAAGGCTTACGAAAGAAATGTGCATTTTGTTAATATGGGTAGTAACATCTGATCCTTTTAAGTATTTCTTCCATGGGGTATCATATTCTCCCCCACTTATAGAATGCAACGTCCTCATTACAAACCCATATTTCCAAACCTAGGCGATGTGAATTTCATCACATTTCTAGCTGGGTAATTGCTCTGATACCATTTTGTAACACCCCAACCTGGGTATGCCAAGGAGCCCTGTGTCTCTCCTTCTCTACTTGGACTAGACAATAAGGGACGGGCCTTATCAGACTAATGACTGGCCCCATAAAGTAGCACGTGTCTTTTTTAGTGTGTTTTGTCCTTACTTACACACTTCCTAAGAAAACTTTCCAAAAGGTCGCCCATCCCAATATTACTCCAAGCCAAGCAAGCTTAACCATGGAGTTCTTATGGGAAAACTCACAAAAAGAAACGTGCACCTTATTGATATAGGTAGTAACATCGAATCCTTTTAAGTCTTTCTTCCACAGGGTATTACAAAAAATGGTATGGGTGGTCAAGAAAGCAAACCTCTCAAGACCAAAAGAAGATTGAGCTCCAATAGGAATTACAAAATTGTTTAATTCTTCCTTAGTTTTTAGGATGCATTTTAAAACGGGTTTGTGATTACTAAAGGCTTAGAAAGTGGTTTGTGCTTAAAATGTTGAATCTTAGTATATGCTTTTACTATACTAAGAACCTTAGATAATCAATCCAATATAAAAATTCAAGTAATATACCCAATCGATTCACTTAACGTATATATATATCATAATGATTGGTTAAGATATTAAAATATTGGTTATAGCATGCTAACTTTGAACTGAAAAGGATTGAGTTAATCTTACTTGAATGGGACATTAGTCTCCACATAATTCATATCATTCTTTTAATTTGTTCAAAGTAAAGGTTGAAGGCTTAATTGAGTAAATTTCTGGAACCTTATTGTCATGACCCAAAATTTTAGCTATATTTTTTTCCACATAATAATAATAATAATAATAATAATAATAATAACTCTAATATCATAAAACATATAAAAACTCAACCCGGACCCTAAGGGAACTAGGGGCACACCCGTTTATAAATACATGTCAACTATGCAGTGGAAACCATAATATACTTAATCTTATGTACAATACCAGAGTTTTACTATAACCAAAAATTACACATATACATCCCAAAAAGGACCATAAATATCCTAGGGTTAGACCCCAAAAATCCATCCTGATCTCAAACTAACTACTTACCCTTTACCCAGGGTAGCACTAACAACCTCCTCTATCTCAAAGCTCGCTCCACTTATATGTCTGAGTTTCCTAAAATGTTTGTACTGCTGGGGTGAGACACCTCTCAGTAAGGGAGGTAGACTAATATCAGTGTGTGGCAATAGGAGTATTATTATATTATAACATATAACGTACATGTTAAACTGTAGCTAATAACTAAGAAAAATCTGTACATAATTTAATTGCATTTAATAAATCAGTTAAAACTACTATCATATAATATATTTCATAATACTATTATATAACTGTTTCATAATTCGATATCACATCTGCAATGATAATATTTCCTAAATAACTATTATATCATATCTAGTCATGGTATCTCGGCCGGCTGAAATATCACGGCATCTGCGCCAGCTAAATATCACAGCATCTATGCTGGCTAAATATCATGGCATCTGCACTAGCTGAATATCACGACATCTATGCCGGCTAAATATCACAATATATTGAAAGTATAATTTCTGTTCTATTTATAGTTTTTCTAAAAATTGCCCTCGAATCATGTTTGTTCTGTGAAATCATAAATATTCTGACATATCATTATTTACAATAAAATTTATACTCATACATAAATTAGTACTACACTATGATATATTATCTGGCTGGGAAAAACATATTTTATTGACAAAATAATATTAAATCTTTTTTCAAGGTTTCCTTAGTTCAACATCAGTATTCCCAAAAACTCTACTAAACCATATATAAATTTCTGAATCAAATACTGTATACTCAATAATTAATTTTCTGAAAATACTTGACTTAATTTATCCCCTTACATGTTTCCTAAGAAGCCTATGGAAAAACCCTAACTCACGCCCGCGGAATTTATAATTCCAAACCCTAAAATCACATTATCCTCAGTTCAATCAACTCAACCCAAATTTTTTATCATCTAACACATTTCTTGGGTCCACATACTCCAAATAATCATTTAAACCTTAAAATAATTCACTTACCCTGGTTTTGGAGTGGTGCCCAAGGACTCCAATCAACAATCCGCTCTGGTAAACTTGCAGAGAATGATCCCTAGATCATCGTGGTAACTTCTGATCGTCGATTCGGGGTGAGAATCGAGCTAGAATTGAAGAGAGAAGGGAGAGGAAACCGAAAGTTAGAGAGAGAAAATGAAAAGAAACAAAAACCCTCACTGAAAATCAGATTTGAACCTTTATATAGACGGTTGTCAACGTGGCCTTGTCGACGAGACACGTCTACTCGTCAACGAGCCAAATAAGGGCATTTGTCGATGAAGAATGGGTTCATAGATGAGTCATAGAAGGCCATTCGTTGACCAAGATAATGGGTTCATTGATGAACCCTTAATTGCCTGAAATTCTCTGTTGTCGGTATCTTCTCATCAATGAGACACGTGTACCTGTTGACGAAACCAAGAAGGATGTTCGTCGACGAAGACAATGGGTTCATTGACGAGTTCCTATTGATGCCCATTTTTAAATTTCTTTCTCTTTCTTTTCCTTTTCCCTTTTTCCTTTATCATTTTCATTTATTATATTTTCAGGTCTCTACACCCTCCCCTCCTTATAAAAATTTCTTCCTCGAAATTTGCTATCTCTCACATGAATCACTTTTTGGGGAAAATCCCACTATAATTTTATTAATTACCCTCACTTATGGTAGAGGAATACTCTGGTTACACTTATGGTACTAGGGGATTACAATAACCAAACAAAGCTCTCCCAAAAGCAGTCAAAATAGAAAACTATTACATACACTTAATTAACCTGCACAAAAACATACCTATTTACATGATTTCTTACCTAAACCATTACCTTTCCTTTCTGACTACTGCTGAACCCCAATGAATAGGAGTGGGTACCTCTGACGCATCTCCTCTTCCAATTCCCGTGAGGCTTCCTCCACTACATGGTTCCTCTATAGTAGTTTCACTAGTGGGATTTTCTTGGTACATAATTCTTGTTCTTTATAATCTAAAACTTGAATTGGTATTTCTTCATAAGATAAGGTCTCACTAATCTCCAGTGTTTCATAACTTATTGTGTGATATGGATTTGGGATGTATTTCTTCAACATGGACGCATGAAATATATCGTGGATTCTAGATAGAGCTGGGGGTAACGCTAACCTGTAGGCAATTGGGCCAACTATTTCCAATATCTCAAACGGCCCCATATACCTAAGGCTAAGCTTACCCTTCTTCCCAAATATCATTACCCCTTTCATCAACACAATTTTCAAGAATACTTTATCACCCTCATCAAATCCCAGCGCTCATCGACAAGTATCTGCATAGCTTTTCTGTCGGCTCTGAGCTGTCTTAATTCTCTCCTGGATAAGCTTGATTTTCTTAGAAGCCCATTGTACCATCTCTAGCCCCAATATCTACTTCTCTCCAATTTCATCCCAATATAATTGAGATTGACACCTTCATCCATATAATGCCTCATACGGGGTCATCCTAATACTGGTCTAATAGCTAATGTTGTAGGCAAACTCTACTAATGGAAGGTATTGAATCCAACTTCCTCCAAAATCTAGCACACAAGCACGCTACATATCCTCTAATAACTGAATAGTCCTCTCAATCTGTCCATCATTCTGGGGATGAAAAGTCACACTAAAAGCCAACTGAAACCCCAAAGATGTCTGTAAGCTTTTCCAAAACTAAGATGTGAAAGGTGGATCCCGGTCAGAAACAATAGACACAAGCACTCCATGCAGTCTGACTATTTCCTAAATAGAACTCTGCCAACCTACCCATGGAGTAATTTCCTCTAATGGGAAGAAAATGGGTGGTCTTTGTTAGTCTATCAACAACTACCTAGATGGCATCCTGTCCATGTTGTGCCATAGTAACCCCAATACGAAGTCTGTAGCAATATGTTCCCACTTCCATTCGGGAATGTGAAGTGGTTGCAATGGCCTTGCCGGTCTCTGATGCTCAGCTTTTACCTGCTGCCATGTCAAACATTGCCCTACATATTCAAAAATCTCTCTTTTCATATTGCTCCACCAAAAAGATAACCTCAAATCCTTGTAAATTTTCTGTTGGCCTAACAAGGTCTTTCAATCGGTTTTGGTGATAACAAACAAAGGACTATTTAACTTGGAAAGGTTGAGTTTTTGTGTTTTAGGAAATATGGATCAAGTATGGTTCAAGTAAAGATCGAGTATGGATCAAGTGTGGGTCATCAAGGAAGAAACTAACCAATGATCCAAGGAGAAACTAAGACATTTGCAGATAAAGCTAGCTCAAGCAAATATTCAAAGAACTTCAAGAGCAAAGAATGAGAAAGAACTCAAGCATGTCATATAAAGACTTAGGAAACATATTGTAAGTATTTCAAAAGCTAAAATATCGTTTAAAATATGTTTTGAAGCTCTTCTAAGAGATTATGAGGACCTAAAGACCTATTTAGGATTATTGAAACAAGTCTTGTAAAAATCAGAAAAAGAGAGCAAAACAGTTTTAATGAAAATTTTTTAAAACAGTTTCTTAGCTGTTCAGATGACTAAACTTTTAAGTTCAAATGTCTGAAGAATTACTTCAGGCGTCTGAAGAATAAGTGCAGACATCTGAAGAATTTTTGGGACAAAACTAAAACAGGTAGTAGCTGTTCAGAGATCTGAACTTGATACTTCAGACATCTAAACCCAACACCTCAGACGTCTGAACCCTCTCCTCAGACATCTGACCCTATGTCTAGTACATTTTTAAAAAGGTTTCAGGAACTTCATATGACTAAATTCGATACTTTAGACATTTGAACACTGTTCAATAGGAAAATTTTTGAAAATCTATTTTTTAAAAAATAGCCGTTTTGAGCTCCAAATTTTCTAACAACTTAGGAAACTCTAAGAAAACTTTTGTAACAAGGAAACTTGTTTGAAAGCCTATAAATACGTGGTTTTTGTAAATCAAAATTATACCAAGCATTGAAAATTTCTCAATCTCTCAAGCTGTTGGATCGTTGACCAAACAAAGGTATATTGTTTGGAGAAGGCGGGCTCTAGCCTTGGCCAATGAGTGATTGTAAACAGGTGTTGTTCCACCCAGTAAACAGAACTGCTATAGTGGAACCTTTCGGTATTTTGCCAAGGGCGAGGACGTTGGCTGTGTTGAAGTCGAACCTCGTAAAAACCTTGTGTCTTTCTCTCTTCTTTACTTTCTATTTTTTTTTCAAGTTGTTGTTGTATGATTTAAAGTGCAGGTTGCAGTTCTAAAATGAGAAAGGAACAAAGGCTCTTGATATTTAGAATGCACGTTTTGATTAACCGTTTGCGGAAACCCAAAAGGGAGTACGTTAGTTAATCTGCGAAAATCTTGATCAAGAGAAGTGCATACGAAGAGCTTATTCAAAGAAGGTGGTAAACATTTACGGGGAAATTGACAAAAGCACTAATATTCTTGGTTGAGTGGTTGAGTTGCTTTGGTTTAATTGATTGGCTTGTGAATTTAAATTTCATTGTTTTCAAATTTGATTATCAGTTATTAATTGTGTTTTTCTTGGTGTCATAAGCAAAGCTTAAATATTATTAAAATTGAAAAGATTCCAATTCACCCCCCCCCCTTCTTGGGAAGCTATTCCTAATTTCATTTTCGTACTCCTTGGAAGTACTGTATGCAAGGAAGGGTTTGCCTCTTCCAAAATGATTCGCTTAATCTTAGCATTTGCAAGCACACAAAGTCTGGTATGGAACCTCAAAGCTCCATCTGAAATACTGAATTGCGCTCCCTAACTGCTCTGTTCCTTATCCATAATCTTCATTAACTCCATATCTTTCACCTAAGTAACTTTAATCGTTTCTAGTAATGTGGGCTGCACCACCAAATTAGCGATGAACGCCTGATGATTACCATCTACAAACTCCACCCTAAGTCTTTCCAAATCCATTCTAATCTAATTGTGCAATTACTATCGCTGATACAGATGCGCTCCCTGATTTACAACTCAATGCATTAGCTACCACAATGTGGTAACTGATGGTACAATCATAGTCTTTAATCAGCTCGAGCCACCTCCTCAACTCCTTTTGTGTGAAGAAGTACTTTAAACTTTTATGGTCTGAGAATATTTCACACCTCCCACCATAAAATAAGGCCTCCAGATCTTCAATGCGTTCACCACTACAACCAACTCTAAATTGTGCATAAGATAATTCTTTTCATATTCTTTCAAATGTCAAGAGACATATGCTACAACTCTCCCCTACTGCATCAGAACACATCTGAGACCCTTCAGAGACGCATCACTGTAGCTTACGTATTCATTAATTCCTAATAAAATAATCAATACTGGTGTAGTAACGAACCGCTATTTCAATTCTTGAAAACTTTGCTCATAATCATCATTCCATTTAAACTTAGCATTCTTCCTGGTCAGTTGTGTTAGAGGCCTTGATAGCCTATTAAATCCCTCCACAAACCGGCAATAATATCCTGCTAGTCCTAAGAAGCTTCTAATCTCCTAAACATTTCTTAGTCTTGTTGAATTCACCACTGCCTCTATCTTGCTGGGATCTATTAAGATTCCATCCCTAGATACTACATGCCTATGGAATGTAACTTTCTCTAACCAAAATTTACACTACTTGAATTTGGCATACAACTTTCTTTCTTTGAGTATTTGAGTACCAGCCTTAAATGTGTCTCATGCTCCTCAAAACTCCTCAAATAGACCAATATATCATCAATGAAAACCACTATAAACTAGTCCAAGTACTAATGGAAAATTCTATTCATCGGATCCATAAATACAGTAGGAGTATTTGTCAGTCCGAATGGCATGACCAGAAACTCAAAATGACCATACCGAGTTTGGAACGGTGTCTTAGAGATATCCCCTATCTTGACCTTCACTTGATGATACCCAGATCGTAGATCAGTATTAGAATAAACATGTGTACCCTAGAGCTGATCGAACAAGTCTTCTATGCAGGGAAGAGGATACTTATTCTTAATTGTTACTTTATTTATTTCCCTGCAATCTATACACATCCTCATTGTTTAATTTTTTTCTTTATAAACAGAACTGGTGCTCCTCAGGGTGATACAGTAGGTCTGATAAATCCCTTATCTAACAAGTCTTGCAATTGATCTTTTAACTCTCTCAGCTTTACTGAAGCCATTCTATAGGGAGCTTTAGAAATTGGTGTCATCCCTAGAAGTAACTTAATGGAAAATTCAATCTTATGGTCAAGAGGCAACTCAGGTTGCTCCTCTTGAAAAATACCTGAAAATTCCTTCACCATTGGAATATCAGTAGGCTTTAAATATTTTTCTATCACTTCCTTTGCATAGGCTATATACCCCTGACAACCATCCAGGAGTAGCCTCCTCGCTTGAATGGCTGACACTAGCTGGGGTGAGAAATGCATACATGACCCCACAAATCTAAACTCCTGCTCTTCAAGAGGTCTAAATATGACCTTTTTCTAATGACAGTCGATGCTGGCATAATTAGCAGCTAACCAGTTCATTCCCAAGATCATATCAAATCCATGCATGTCTAACACTACTAGGTTATATGGCAATACTCTCCCCTAAATATCTACTAAATAGCTTATGATTACCTTTCAACACCTCACTATTGACCCTGTCGGTGCAGCTACTAACAACTCGATGTCTAGCATCTGATTTTCCACCCCACATAATTTAACGTATCCCATAGAAACGAATGAGCATGTGGCCTCTAAATCAAATAAAACAATAGCTTTAATTGAAAGCATATTAATAGTACCTATCACCATATTGTCAACTGCCTTAGCACCTCTTGGTGTCAATGCGTAGACCCGAACCTACGTGGTATTTCTTTCTTGGCGTCCTCGGGGCACCTAGATGTTTCCCCAGAATGGTCTAGTATAGGGAGTAGTACTATGCTATGCACGGTAGTCTCGTGCAAAATGACTCGGTCTACCACACTGGTAGCAGACATTTCTCGCCGCTTGATATTCTCCCATGTGTCTCTTACCACATGTAGGAAAAACTGTATGTGTCTTCTCGCCCTAAAACTCACGGCTCCTAGTCTCTTGCCTTTGTCCCCTGCTATATCCACCTCTCTTCCATAGGTCTTGGCTAGAACTTGCCTGAAATCCAGGAGGTGTGGGTCTTTTTCTATGGCCCTGCACCTCAGTACCCCTTTGCCTGCTTGCCTCTGCTATGGCAACTCTGTTCACTAGCTCGGCGAAATCCTACCCCTTTAAAACTGTCATTTGGTTATAAATTTTTGCCTCAAGCCTTTCTTAAATTTTCTTTCCTTATTTCCCTTATCAAGAACAATGTACATGGAAAATTGGGACAGTTCAATAAATTTTGCCATATACTACTAGACTGTCAGATGTCCCTAGGTTAGGTTCAAGAACTCCTCCACTTTTTCTTCTTTAGTGGTGGCAGGGAAATATCGGTCAAATAACATCTCCTTAAACCTACTCCAGGTCGGAGCTACAGGTATCGGTCTCTACCCCTTTAGAAGTCTCACGGCTGACGACTAATGCTCAACCTCCCCTGTCAGTCTGAAGGTGGCATATAATACTTTCTACTCATCGGTGCAGCATAATACAATCTGTATCTTTTCCATTTCATGTACCCATTTCTTTGCCACAATCAGGTCAGCACCCCTTGAAAAAGCCGAAGGCTTCATTTTGGTGAACTGCTCCACAGTGCAACCCTGGTCTGCTGATGGGCCTCCCTACTCCTTAGAGCTTCATGCAATCTCAACCATAACCTGTTAAGCAACATTGTACAGAACTGCATCTGAATCATAGCTACCCATACTAGAGGGCCCTGCACCATCATTAGCACTTGCATGAGCACTACTACCCCCAAGGTCCATCCTAAAAAAATAAATAAACATAATTTGAGGACCATATCTTCATAACATAACTAATATAATTATCTAACTATAATCTCATATCATCAATTGACCTGACGTTCTTATTCTCAATTTAAGATTCAATACTGCAATTTAGAAACACAACTTGACAATAGTTTACTATGACTTTCCTAAGATCGTCACCCTAGGAAAGACATAGAAACCACAACGGAAATCCTACTTCCAAACTATGGAACAAAACCTTAAATTCTCATCTTAACTTCCCAATATTGACTTACTAAAATCCTGATCTACCCATTCTCTATCCTCTTCAAAATCTATTTCTATTTTCTAGTATTATTTCTGCTATAGACTAAAGTCTACAGAACCTAACAACCTAGGCTTTCATATCAAACTGTCACGATCCCAAATTTCTACTATATTTTCTTCCACATAATAGCTCTGATACCATAAAACATATATACACTCAACCCGAACCCCAAGGGAACTAGGGATACACCTGTTTATAAATACATGTTAACTAAGCAGCAGAAACCATAATATAGTTAACCTTACAAACAATACACCAAAGTTTTGCTGTAACTAAAAACTACACATATACATCCCAAAAAAAAACCACAAATATCCTAAGGTTAGACCCCAAAAATCCATCCTGATCTCAAATAAACTACTTACCCTTCAGCCAGGGTAGCACTAACAGCCACCTCTATCTCGGAGCTCGCTCCGCTTGTATATCTAAGTTTCCTAAAATGTTTGTACTATTGGGGTGAGACACCTCTCAGTAAGGGAGATAGACTAATATCAGTGTGTGGCAACAAGAGTATTATTGTATTATAACATATATTGTACATGTTAAACTGTAACTGATAAGTAAAGAAAATATATACATAATTTAACTGCATTTAATAAATCGGGTAAAATTATTCTGTATAAATCTGAAAAAATCATATTTCCATATAACATACTGTGTCATACTAGGTTTCTGTATACATATAAATCATATACTATATCTGTATAATACTGAAATCATACCCTGGATGGATAGCTAGTTGATGTCATGTATTAACCCCATATTATTGGTTTATGCGGCCCATAGGCGGGACCTAGCAATGGTTGGCCTACCACGCTAAGCCAAAACTGATAAGTTTGTAAGTACGATTTGCCTACCCAATCTAGTCCGGATTGCCAGGGGGCACACTGCACTTCCCTGATGCTCAATCGACTATCCAACTCTCACACTCTATCTGAGATGTGTGGTAGCACTACCTGAACTAATAGCTACAATACTGTGCTCTAAATCTAAACTAAGCCATCCGAGTTCTACTATCGTATAATATATTTCGTAATATTGTTATATAACTGTTTCATAATTCTGTATAACATCTGTAATGATAATATTTCATGAATAACTGTTATATCATATCTAGTCACGGCATTTGGGCCGGTTGAAATATCACAACATCTGTGCCAACTAAATATCACAGCATCTGCGCTGGTTGAATATCATAATATACTTAAAATATAATTTTTGTTCAATTTATAGTTTTTCTAAAAACTATCATCGAATCATGTTTGTTCTGTGAAATCATAAATATTCTAATCATTATTTATAGTAAAATTTATGCTTATGTCACACATAAGTGAGTACTACACTATGATATATTATATGGCCGAGAAAAACATATTTTACTAACAAAAATTTGTTTTCAAGGTTTCCTCAGTTCAACATCAGCATTCCCAAAAACTATACTAACCATATATAAATTTCTCAATAAAATATTGTATATTCAATAATTAATTTTCTGAAAATACCTGACTTAATCTATCCCCTTACCTATTTCCTCAGAAGCCTATGGAAAAATCCTAAACCAAGCTCGTAGCGTTTAGAACTCCAAACCCTGAAATCGCATTATCCCTAGTTCAATCAACTCAACCCCACTTTATTTATCATTTAACACATTTCCTAGGTCCATATATCCCAAATAATCATTCAAACCCTAAAATAACTCACTTATCCTGATTTTGGAGAGGTGCCCAAGGACCCCAAATCAACTATCCGCTGCGGTCAACTTGCAGAGAATCATCCCTAGATCATCATGGTAACTTTTGATTGTCGATTCGAGTGAGAATTGGGCTGGAATTGAAGAGAGAAGGGAGAGGAAACCAAAAGTTAGAGAGAGAAAATGAAAAGAAATGAAAACCCTCACTGAAAATTTGATTTGAACCTTTATATAGACGATTGTCCACAAGGCCTCATCAATGAGATATGTGTACTCGTCGACGAGCTGAAAAAGGGCGTTCGTCGATGAAGATAGTGGGTTCCTCGACGAACCCTTATTGGGCTGAAATTCTCTGCTATTGGTATCTTTTCATTGATGAGACACGTGTACCTGTTGACGAAACCAAGAAGGATGTTTGTCGATGAAGACAATGGGTTCGTCGACGAGTCCTTACTGATGCCCCTTTTTAAATTTCTCTATTTTTCCTTTCCTTTTTCATTTTCATTATTATATTTCCGAGTCTCTACACTTATATATCTAAGATTGAAAACATAGATTATCTACCACTAAATAGAATCTCATAAGCGTACTGGAATAAATCCACTTCCAAACTAAAATGTGTACATAACTGAAATGTGTACATAACTGAAAATATGTTTACTATGCATCCAATTAATATGCAATCTTCTTATATTTACTTGTGTATAATATTATGGACATGGCACTAGCAGGTCATCGATCCATTTGGCCTAGGCTCTCCAGTACGACATCCCATGAGGATGGAGCATCCTCGAGAGAGCCATAGCATGACAGTGTCCATGCGGCTCCATCTGAGCCCTCAGGAGCCCCTAGGGTGAGTTGCCAACCCTTATGAATATTTTTGGTAAGATTATAAGTATTTAATTTTTGTAAATATTGATTGTCTTAGACGTGTATCTATAATGAATCCTTGAACTCTTTTTTCAACATTGACCACATCAACATAGATGACGAGGTTAGGTCGTGGTGCAGCGAAGAACACCATGCTACGCAAGCACCCGGAGAGGACACAGTAGCGGATTAGGATTTACATTCCTCCAGGCTACACAACACCATTGGGCGATTGGTGCATGGCCTTGACACGGGAGATCAACATTATATGCCGACAATTTGCTCTAGTCACCTGCTTCACCTAACCAAAGGTGACTAAGGAACAGCACTTAGTTCTATACGAGTGCATATTGGTAAGTTTTCCAACCAGTTCTTTTACTTTTAATATACTATATTATTTACTGTCTAACATTCTATATGTATTTCATATGCAGGATAAGTTTGATATTGACATTCTCATCGACCCTCATGTCAAAAAGGTGGCGAACGTGCACTTGTGAGCTTGGTTTAAAAGCTATTGCAACAAAATGCATGGGCATTTTAAGGTGAAGAGAGATGAGGCTAAATGACACCCATATGATATGATCTCCCACGAAGATTGGTTGCTGGTGTGTTCACATTTTTGTGACCCTCACTATTAGGTGATGTGTTTATATTAGAACTACTTTTTGGTATTGATGTGGATTATTATCTCATTAAATCTTTTCTGTATGCTATCTACCGACAAAATATTGAGAACCGCAGCAAATTAGATGCAACACATTGTGGTGGGTGGAAGTTATTTGTGAATCATCGAGCAGTAATTTCTATAAAACTATCTAAGTATTACATAAAAAGCACTACAAAAAAAAAGGTTATTTGTGATGGTTTTAAACCGTCACTAATAATACAAAAGCGTCACTAATACTTATTAGTGATGGTTTAATCACTATTAGTAACAATTCAAAATTAGTTGCTAGATCTATGGTGACTAATACTTATTAGTGATGAATCCTAGAAACCATCACTAGTATTGCACTTTTAGTGACGGTTTTATTCTGTCATTAAAAGCCTAAGACCGTCACTATAAAATCTACATTTTCTCAGTTCAAAATAGTCACTAATGCTTCTGGTACCAACTTTTAGTGACGATTTGAGGACCGGTGCTAATAATGAACTATTAGTGATGGTTTGAGAACCGTTATTAATAATGGTCTATTAGTGACGATTTGAGAACCGTTACTAATAATGGACTATTAGTGATGGTTTAAAAACCGTGACTAATACTTCCTCATGCTATTATTAGTGACGATTTTCAAACTGTCACTAATACTTTTAAATAATTAATAATTTTTTTAAAATTCCTGTAATTACATTTTAGCATACATAAAATTAAACCAAAATTACTAAAACATTCATAAATTATTCAAAATTAAAATACAAATTGTTCAAAATTCAAATACATACAAATTCAAATTAAAATACAAAAATTAATTCTATTTAGATAACAAAAAATACAAGAAAAGTCAAAAGTTGTGTGCATTCGATTGTAGTGCTTGGTATCGTCATAGTGTTGTGACAGCCACAAACCCTACAAAGTAATGATTATACAAAAAAATTGTATACATTTTTTCAGCATATATGTATACTATAATTAAAAATGATCCAAGGCACATTAGCGTGGCATACTCCTCTTGTTCAAACCAGGGTCTGAAACCATCATTAAAAAAATTATACAACTGTAAATAACTAAGTTTGATCAGTCAAAATTCACCCCACTTAGTTTGGACCTCGTATGCCTGAATTGGACACCAGAGTGCTTAAAATGAATTAAGTTTACTAAATTCGCCTCTAAGTGCATAATTTTCAATCGAGGAGAATGTTAGCTTTACCATGATCCCAAGAGGGGGGGAGGGGTGAATTGGTATCTTTAAAATTTAATCCCAAGGTCAACATCCTAACACCAACATATTCACAACCCTAGGGTCAATTTAGTGCAAGAATGTAAATGTTTACAAGAAAGTCAATAAACCAACTTAATCAAACACACATGCACCAGAAAGCAGTAAGGTAAAGTTGACACACAGAAATGTTATCGAGGTTCGGCCAATTGCCTACGTCCCCACCTTGGCTAACAAGTACAAGGATTACCACTATAACTTGCTCACTTAAACGAGTGGAGCGGCACGTATACAAACTAGGTCAATTAGCACCGGGCTAACCTCAACCTTTACATACAATCCTTACCGGGCTGGATTACCACCCCCTCAGACCACGCTTGGAAACACTCAGATTTTACAATCAAACAGTAAAGAAATAGTGCTTTCATGTAAAGCATATTTGTACCCAAATGCGCACAATCACATACACATCAATAACATGAATATAGTGTAAGCTCAGTGATGCTAGTTTTGTTCAATCAATACTCGACACAGTATACTCAATATCAAGCTCAAGAGTATTCAACACAATACAATCAGTGTGATGCACAAGAGTAATCAATGCAAGCAATGTCTTGGAATCTAGATAAAATATTTCAATAGCAAATCAATATTCCAAGTACACTAAATAGATAATCAAACTAGTTCCAAAATGATTTTCCTCAATGAAGTAAGCAGCACAATACTAGTTTGAAAGATTACTTGCTTGTTTGAAAAACCTTTGCACACCAAAAGCAAAGCTATTGGATATTTGCAAAGGAGTGCAAATATCCTAATCCCACACAAGATTTATAATGAAAAATCTGTGAGACAAACCTAAGCTAAGCTCCCAAAGAAATAATCTCAAGCATACAAAAAATTGGGAGTATTATCAAGGAACAACAATCACATTAACACAAAGAGGAATTTTCACAATCTCGGATTTTTCAAAACGATGCAAGTTTGAGAGTATTTGAGCAAAAGGATGGTTTTTCAGTAGAGAGACTTTTTGGCTTAATCACTTTGCTAATCTTTTCTTAATTATGCAAATGGACTCATATTTATAGCCAGGTGAAAAATTATAATCGTTCGGGATATAATGGGCATTATTAAAAATGTCCCAAAAGATTAAAATCCAATTAGACCAAAATAACCTTGTTTTACCACGGTTAAACTAATTTTAACCAGTTGGGGTTTGAGTGGCTGAACTTAGGTTCGGTCACCCAACAAGACACATACCAAAAAGTTATTCAATGTAGTTCGGTCGCCCGGATATAGCTTCGACAGCCCGAATCAAAGTCAGTAAAACGTTCGGTGGCCCGAGTCCCTGTGTTCGGTCACCCAGGGGTATTTTTGAACTAAAAATGTTGGTCACTCGAGTTGGTGAATAGTCCCTTTCGAGGGATTCAGGTGCTTGGGAAAGACGTGTGCATTTAGGGTTCGGTCACCCGAGGGATGGTCAATATTTTGACTTTCAAGTTTGGGGCGCCTGAGGAGTTTTGTACTCCAAAGGTTTGGTCACCCGAGCCCTCTTATCTTGCTTAGTTCTGTTCAATTTTGGGCACAACTATAACACACTCATATATTTAATGCTAAGTGTGTGAGTGTTGGGGCCTAGGGTCTTGCTATGGTCTAATTGAGCTTACACAACATCCTGTATGCATAATGTGCAGGTGATAAATATACAACCACAACCTAGGTTACTATTACAGACCCATATAGATTATTACAGACCGATATAAATTACAATTACAAATTATAAGTCTTCACGGTCTTCTTGTTTCTTCAAGTGTCCCTCCTTGGGATATTTATTTGAGCCTGTACAAGTACTTGACAATCATCAAATATCAATAGTTGGCATTATCAAAACCGAGTGCGACCAATAAGGTCAATAGAGAAGTTTTCGAGAACTATTAGCTCCAACAAGTCTAGTTCAATGTGACGAACGTGTCAGGACTGACCCCACTTGGTTTGGACCTCGTATGCTTGAATTGGACTCCTAAGTGCTTAAAATGAACTAAGTTGAAAATCACGGTGTAATCCTAATAGGGGGTGAATTGGGTATTTTAAAATTATTATATAGAATCTTAGTTGATTTTAAACCTTTTTAAAATTTATTAATCACAATTAACTGATCAACGATAGTACTATACCAATAGAAAATCCTAGGAAAATATATGAAATTAAAAAAAAAAAAAAGATTTTGAATTTTAGGTTTCAGCAAGTTCAACAATCACCCTTGAATTCAATTAACAATCAAGTATGTATTTAAGAAAAAAATTCAATAATGCAAACTTAGCACCTTAACTTCTTATGCTTGAATACACAACTAGTTACAATAGCTTGACCTTAGCCAACAGAAACTAAATCCAAGATTCAGCACTTGTTTGAATTTCAACTGAAAACTTTAAAACATACAAACCATTAACTCAATGGATTTATTCAATGTACTTCAAAATTGAACTCAACATTCAACGGAATTTCCCAATTAACTCAAAAACATACACAATAGTTTATGATTGCAAAATTCAAAGAGATAGGGAAGAAGATTGAACGCTAGATTTTTTACAAGGTTCAACTTACCACCTACGTCCTTGCCTCAAGAAACTTGCAAAGATGATTTCCTTTACCGACTTCGTCCAATAGGTGGAGTATGCCTCTCTCCGTTGGTAGGTGGAGACCCATCTCTAATGAGAACACTCTCTTGCTAGGCAATGATTCTAACCCCGAACAGTCAAATTGCAAAACAGCAATATAAATTGTTTGGACTAGAAAAAAATTCTCACAATAGAGCAAAATTTGTACAATTTAAAGTACTATATACTTCAAGAAATCAATATGCATTTGAATCTCACAGAGATTACAAAGGTATTCTGATTGTAGGATGAAAGATTTAGAAAATCAAAATCAAAATTCATTTTGGGCTTTCAATAAAAACTAACGGCTGCTTTTAAAAGTTTAAAGCAAAAATTCAATGTGTATGTGTGAGTATTAGATACCCTAATTGCATAAAAATCATATTTATATAACGTAAGAAAAATATTACTTTTTTTTCCAAGTTTGGAAACCAAATCATTCGATTTTGGAAAGAAATTTGACTAAACCATGAGGTGAGTCACCTTAACTAATTAAAAATAGAGCTCCAGAATAGGCAGTAGTTGTTCAATCGCTTGACCTCGAGAGTTTAGTCGCCAGACTTTTTTTTTTTTTCTCATTTACACTGGCAGTAGCATATTAGTCACCTGAATACTATACTACTTAGTGATTTTCACATTTTGATTCCAAAACTTGTTTTTATTAACTCTTAAAAGCATTTTGGACCTTATATAAAGATATTTTCCAGATTCCAAATCATGTCTCTAAGTCCAAAATTAAATCCTAAAAGCTTCAATCACAATATTAAAATTTAGAAGTACTTACATGAGACTCTAAAAAGATAAATCCACTTAAATTCCTAAGTCTTCATGTAGTATATAGCTTTGACATTGTTCGAGCTTGATCAACACTTCAATATGCTCGTATTCTTTATGACTTGTAGCTTTAAGTTAAGTTTCATCCAATCTTTTCCAAGCATAACCATTTACCTTATGAAACACATGATTCCTAAAATTCAACTTGAAAGCACAATTAGTAACCTTAGTTTGTTATAATCATAATGAGATTAAGCCTTGTTAGGTCAATATAAGTTTATTATGTTTGTATTCTAACTTTCCTTCTAAGTGGGGAAAAAGCTCTCGGGGACAAGTTTTTGGGCACCGTCAGTTCCAGCACATCCAAGTCAATGTGACAAACGTTTCGACACAAACCCCACTCGATTTGGACCTCGTATGCCCAAATTGGGCACCTAGATGTTCAAAATGAACTAAGTTTACTAAGTTCGCCTCTAAGCGCATAATTTTCAATCAAGGAGGAGTTTTTGGGCATCATAAGCTCTGACACAAGTCAATGTGATGGATGTGTTGGGATTGACCCCACTTAGTTTGAACCTTGTATGCCTGAATTGGATACCTGGATGCTTAAAATGAACCAAGTTTATTGAGTCTGCCTCTAAGCGCCTAATTTTCAATCAAGGAAAATTTTTTGGGTACCGTTAGCTTCGGCACATCCAACTCAATGTGATGGATGTGTCAGGACTAACCCCACTCATTTTGGACCTCATATGTCTGAATTGGACATCTGAGTTCTTAAAATGAACTAAATTTACTAAGTTCGCCTCTAAGCACATAATTTTTAATTGGGGAGGATTTTTTTAGCGACATTAGCTCAGTACATCTAGCTCAATGTGATGGACGTGTCAGGATTGACCCCACTCAGTTTCGACCTCATATGCTTGAATTGGACACTTAAGTGCTTAAAATGAACTAAGTTTACTATGTTTGTATTCTAACTTTGCTTCTAAGTAGGAAAAAAGCTACCGAGGAGGATTTTTTGGGCACCGTTAGCTTAGGCATGTCCAGGTCAATATGACAGACATGTTGGGACTAATCCCACTCAGTTTGGACATCGTATGCCTGAGTTGGACACATGGATGCTTAAAATGAACTAAGTTTACTAAATTCACCTCTAAGCGCATAATTTTCAATCAGGGAGGATTTTTTAGGCACTGTCAGTTTTGGCACATCCAACTCAATATGATAGACATTTCGGGACTAACACTGCTTGGTTTGAATCTTGTATGCTGGAATTGGACACATAAGTGCTTAAAATAAACTAAGTTTACTATGTTTGTATTCTAACTTTACTTCTAAGTAAGGAAAAAGCTCCTGAGGAAGATTTTTTTGACACCGTTAGCTCTGACACGTTCAACTCAATGTGACGGACATGTTAGGACTAACCCCACTCAAATTGGACATCTGGGTGCTTAAAATGAACTAAGTTTTCTAAGTTTTTCTCTAAGCTCATAACTTTCAATTGGCAAGGAGTTTTTTGGCACCGTTAGCTCCAGCACATCCACGTCATTGTGACAAACTATTGAAACTAACCCCACTCAGTTTGGACCTTGTATACCTGAATTGGATACCTGAGTGCTAAAATCCCATGAGTACTTAGGGTTGGGTGAAAGTGAGTTAAGGTAACTCTCAAGTTACATACTCTTGATATAAATCTACTCGAGCAATTTGACAAGTTCAACCAGTTTGAGTTTCATAATATTCCTTACACTCCTAATTGACCTTAAATAAGTTTCTATAATTTTATTAGTTACTATACTATACATTTTTTTTGCACGTATTTAATGTATTATACATATATTTATTATTTTATAGTTAAATCAAGGTTAATCAAGTTGAGTTCGAGTTTTAAGAACTTCTACCGAGATAACATGCTCAATCATATTTTCCACTTGATTGAATTTCAATTTAAAGCACAAGAGATATATAAAAAAAAACAAAAAAACAAAAATAAGTGTTATGACAATAGCGGTTGACCAGCAATGGAAAAGTAGATCCTATTTGGCAGCTGAGCACTGTAAGAGGGTGAGCCTCATTCCCCACCGGCCATCGGAGCTACTCAAATTTTGTCATATTTAAAGATAACACATAAAATTAAAAGCCACAAGGCATGAAAATACTCAAAAAGGGTCATTACCTTTTACATGCATTCTAATAAGAGAAGGAGGCACTCGCATCATCTCGACAAGTTTGGCACAGTAGTTGTTCCATCTTCGCTTTCTAGTTCTTTATTGCTTCCAGCTTTGCACCCCAACCCATCATATGATACCCCCATTTTTTTAACTCTTGGTTCTCTATTTCCACCATCTCCAGACTAATAGTCATCTCCTCCACTCGAGACTCGACAACTCGGCTCGCTCGGTCAATCTCAGCATGAGAAGCTGCACTTACACTCGAATATCATGTTGGGGCTTCGTATCCACTCCCAAGACCGTTCACCCAACCCCCTGCTTGATGCCTAACCACTTGATCACAGATATCATCATTCGTGGGTGGATGACTACCCTTAGGAATGGGTGCATCCCTGATCTCGACCATTGTTAGCTTTATGATCCCAAGAGAAGGGGTGAATTGGTACTTTTAAAATTTAAGCCCTAGGTAAGTATCCTAACAGCAGTATATTTACAACCCTATGGTCAATCTAGTGCAAGTAATATAAATCAGTTATAATATGTACCAGAAATTAAATAAAGCAATTTAATTAACTACGCATTCACTAGAAAGCAGTAAAGGAGAGTGACACGCAGAAATGTTATTAAGGTTCGGCAAATTGCCTACGTCCCCGCCTTGACTAACAAGCACAAGGATTACCACTGTACTTGCTCACTTAAATGGGTGGAGTGGCACCTAACCAAATCAGGTCAATTAGAACAGGATTGACCTCAACCTTTACAACTAATCCTTACCGGGCTGGATTACCGCCCCCTCAAGCCATGCCTGGAAACACTCAGATTTCACAATAATGAAATTTGTACAGTGATTATGCTTTCATGTAAAGAATATATGCGCAGTTACATACACATCAAAGATATAGATATAGTGTAAGCTCAATGATGCAAGTAGTTTTGTTATCAACACTCAATATGGTATAATCAGCAATATGCTCAAGAGTGTTTAATACAAACCATATCTTGGAACCTAAGCAAAGCACAGTTTAATAGCAAATCAGTATTCCAAAGATATGAATCAGATAATCAAACTAGTTCAAGATGATTTTCCTCAATGAAATAAGCACACTACTAGTTTGAAAATATTTTGCTTGTTGAAAATATTTGCACAAAAAAAAATCCAAGCTATTGGACACTTGCAATAACAATGCAAATATCCTAAGCTTACTTAGTTTATCCCCACACAAGATTTATAATATGAAAATCTGTGGGATAAACCTAAGCTAAACTCCTAAAAAATAATATCACATTCAGTCAATTAAATGGGAATTGCTAGCAAAGTGTAGCAATCACAAACACTCAAAATGTGCTCTCACAAACTCAGAATATATCAAGGGAGTAAAGATTTGAGAGTATTTGGACAAGGAGTGTATTTTGTAAAGAGAGGATTTTTTGCTAATCAATTTGCTAATCATTACTAATCCTCACAAATGAGCCTATATTTATAGGCAAGGTAAAAAATATAACCGTTCGGGACTTGTTGGGGATTATTAAAAAAGTTTCAAATAGTTAAAACACCATTAACCCAACGTAACCCAGTTTTACCGCGGTTAAAATAATTTTAACCCGCCAAGGTTCGGGTGGCTGAACCGGGGTTTGGTCGTCTGACCAGGCTCAGCAATAAAAGTCATTTAAAGTAGTTCGATTGCTCGAATTCAAGTTCGGTGACCCGAATCAAAGTCAATAGCATTGCTTCGTAGCTTCGGGTGACCAATCATATATTTGGTGGCTCGAACTCGTGTGTTCGGTCTCCCGGGGCTCAATATGAACTAAATAGATCAATCACCCGAGTTGGTGGAATGTCCCTTTCGAAGGGTTTAGGCGCCCATGAATAGTACGCACAAAATGGTTTGGTCACCCGAGAACCCAAGTAAACTATTGACTCTCCAACAGTTCAGGGGCCCGAGGAGTTTTGAACTCCAGGGGTTTGGTCGCCCGAGCGCTCTCAAATTCTTGATAATTGTTCAATTTAAAGCACAGATTTAACACTCTTATATATTATATGATATATGTGTGAGTGTTGGTACCTAAAGTCATACTAAGGTCTTACTGAACTTCTCATATATCCTATATGCATGATATGCAGGTAAGTGATACAGACCATATGTCCTAGGTTACTACTACAGACCCATATTACAATAATTTTAATTGACAATACAAATTAAAAGTCTTCAAGGTCTTCTTGTTGCTTCAAGTGTCATTCCTTTGAATGTTCTTTTAAGCCTACACAAACACTTGACAATCATCAAATACCTAATTATTTGTCATTATCAAAACCGGGTGCGACCTATAAGGTCAACAAACAACTTCTCCTATTTTTAGTCATAAAAATGTAGAAAATGAATAAATAACAATACAACTTTGATGTTTTAAATTCAATAATGAACTCAATACTATAACTAACTTATATATTTTCTTTTAACCCCCTCATACCACTCCCCCAATGGCCTTTGATGGGTTCTTTGATAAAGGGAAGACCTCGACTCCAGTTCTTCAGTGACAGGATCCTGCTATATTATCATATAAAATGTCATATTAATAAACTCAGAAGTGTAAACATAAATAACACTTGTATTGTAATGCACAGATAGTTTTATAGAAATTACCTTTCGATGATTCACAAATAACCTTAACCCACCACAATGCGTCACATTTAATTAGTTGTGGTTCTCAGAATTTTTATTAATAATCCACATCGATACCAAAAAATAGTTATAGTACAATGAACACATCACCTGATAGTGAGTTCACGGAAATGACAACACACCACCTCCCAATCCTCGTGGGAGATCTTATCGTATAGGTGTCCTTCAGCCTCATCTCCCATCACTTTAAAATGCCTATGCATTTTGCTGCGGTAGCTCTTAAATCGAGTGCACAACTGCACGTTCACTGCCTTTTTGACATGATTTGTGGTGAAAATGTCAATATTAAACCTTTCCTGTATATGAAATACATATAGAATGTTAGACAGTTAATAGTGTAGTATATTAAAAAGTAAAAGAAATGGGTTAGGGTTATGTACCAAGATGCGCTGGTAGAGAACCAAAAGGTGATCCTCAGTCACCTTTGGCCATGTGAAGTAGGTGACTTGAGCAAATTGTCAGAATATAATGTCAAGCTCTCGTGTCTAGGCCACACACCAATCGCCCAACTGTAAAGTGTAGCCATCCAGAATGTCAATCCGGATCCACTCCCTAGTCCTCTCCAAGTGCTTGTGGAGCATCGTGTTCTTTGCCACACCATGGTCTGACCTTGTCACTTGTGTTGTGGAGGTCGACGCTGAAAGAAAAGTTAAATGATTCATTATAGATACACGTGTAAGACAATCAATATATTAATATCAATCAAATCCTTAAAATCTTGCCAACGATTCTCATAACAGTGGGCAACTCATCCTGGGTTTGATCCCCAACTGATGAATGCATGTCGGGATGGGATCCCAAGGGCTCAGATGGTGCTGCATCATCATTGACGTGCTCCGTTAGTCTTGAGGATGATGCATCATCTTGTTGGGATGTCGTAGTGGAGAGCCTAGCCTATGCTAATTGACGACCTCCTAGTGTCATGTCTGCAAAATAATATACAAGTAAATATAAGAAGATTGCATAATAAATATATTTTTCAGTTATTTACATATATCATATACATGGTGACAACGTAACATACTTACCCCCCCCCCCCCAAAATAAATCCTCAATATCGGTATCATCCTCACTTTCTTGTATGTCTTCCTCCTCACTACAGTACTTGACCATAGTTTCACCTTCCCCATCAGTTTCATCATTGTTAATGAAGTGAACATGTATATAAGGTTCAATTCCACTATCAGCAGTCCCTACGTGTTTTGCCATGGTACCAACCCCATTCAATGATATAGGATCGGCTCCTTCCTTAGCAATATTGAAAGCATATTGCGTTTCTAAACTGATAGATGGCTCATATACTTGTAAAGCATCCTTTTTGACACTCTTCTTCCCATCTACAACTTCTGTAATATCATGTAAACTTTGGGAAGGAATTTTTTGAGTCACATGTCACTCACCCTTCAATTTTGTGTCCTTGAGGTAGAAAACTTATTTTTCCTACATCACTAGCACAAAAAGGTTATTTTGATACCATGTCTTACTAAAATTGACACTGGTAAAGTAGGCATTCGTGTTTCTCCTACTCTTTTTATTGCTAATGTCCCACTAGGCACACTTGAACAAGTTGATGAGCATGTTGGCTCCATAGTTAAGCTCAATAATGTCATCCAAGACACCAAAGTAGTCAATATCCTTATCTCCTTCTGTGCCTAGCCACGCAACCCCACAATTTTTTGTTCTTCAATTGCAGTTCAAAGGACCTTGTATGAAATCTTAAGTCGTTGAAAATGCAATTGATGTGCTCCTAAAATATTCTATTTTAGGCCCCCATTTACCTCCGCGATGTTCTTATCTACTTTGTAATTATGCCTTCTTGTCATTGTTCGAAGTTACACGTGGTAGGTTTCAAGTTTTAGGAAATTGAAGCTTAAATCAAGGAGTTAAGCATTGTAAGGGGTCAATGCAACAACTTGAAAGCATAAGGCTTGACCAAGTGCTCGACCAGGTCTCCAAGGCCTAAATTCAATTACAGCAACATGACCCTAATTGACCATATGGTGCGACCAAGCAGTTACAAAGGGTGACGAGGTCTAAATGAAAGACTCCAGAGTGCTCATCAACTTAGGATTTTCCAAAGTGCTTCAACCAAACCCGCGACTAGGATAATTGCTAATAATGACTAATAAAGATGATAGCTTCACATGATATTTACACTCACTTTATACATGGATACATAGTTTTTACTTCAAGAATGAAATTATGAATTTATTGAATATGAAATACATTGGGAGTTATACTTGTTAAGTAGTGATATCATGATTTATGAAAATTATTAAAAATTCTAATATACAATTTTTGTATTTTCTCATGCTACTTTGAGGCTTATTGCCTATTTTTTATGCATAATGAATGCAAAGTTTCTATATTGTGCCTTCACTGGATATATACTTTTGCTAATGGTTGCTCGTACCCTTAGTATTTACATGTTTTTCTCGATATCTTACTCTTTTTGATTGTTGTCAAAAGGGGGAGAATTTTTCGGCAAAAAATTGAGCATGACACTGTATACCTAAGCATGTATATTGGCTCAACTATGAAATGAAATATATGAGCATGATAATTGATCTTGAATTATGACATGATGTGATATTGAGCTAATCTTGATATATGATTTGCTTATTGAAAAGGATCGTGATATTGCAAATATTGTTAAGTTGATGTTTATTGTAAGGGGGGCCTTATTAAGGCTTACTCTTTTTTGCTCCTTATTTGTTATCATAAAAAATGGGGAGATTGCTGGCCTCACAAGGCTTAGAATCTTACTTTGATGATAAAAAAAGCAAAGGAACTTAACATGTTTGCTTAAGTGATGACATTTCAGATAACTCAAGTATCAAGATCAAGTGACTGAAGCGTTCAAGAACAAGTGCTTGACAAAGTCTTTTGAAAAGTTTGAAATCAAAGATAGAAGATCTTAAAGAAGTTAAAAGAATATTGAAGCATAAAGTCAAGACAAGCATAAAGAAAGGAAGCAATGCATGAAGACTTAGTGAATAGAAGTGTCATAGTGTTTAAAAGTTTCATGTAAGTACTTCGCATATTTTCAATGTAAGTGTTTGAAGCTCTTAGGAACAATTATTGACTTAGAGACCTTATTTTGAAAACCCTGGAAAATATTTTTTATATCTCACTTAAGTTTTCAAAGATCTAAGGTTGAAAAGCAATGCTTTTGAAAAATTGCAAGTTCAGACAACTGACCTTGTTTGATCAGTTGACTGACATCTTTAACGGATTAAAAATTCAATTTTTTTTTTTTAAAAGTGGTAACCTTATGCGACTGACCATAACTGTTGAGTTGACTGACAATTTTTATACTGAGAAAATTGAGAAGATAAAACAACATGAGGTGACTAACCTCTAAGGATCAGGCGACTAACCCAATTCTGAGTTTCAAAATTCGCTGTGATCTAAAGGCACAAGCGACTGACCCTTCGGGATTAGGCGACCGACCTTTGAGAATTCAAATTTAAAACAGCAAGGGAATGTTTCCAAAATTGATTGCTTGGACCCCAAACAATGAAAAAACTTGGGAAACACACCAAGTAACTTGGGGAATACGAAAATTACTTTTTAAAGTCTATAAATATAATTTGATTCCAAGAATTACATACCCAACAATCAATAGCAATTAGCATCCAAGCTTACACTTATGAGAATAAAGATCTATATATCAAAAATAATATTTTGTTTACAAAACCTCAAATACATGATCTTGCTTACAAAAATATGAGTGAAAAACCTTTGATCGTTAGAGTAATGAATGCCCAAAAAATATGAATACAATTGTGCGTAGGCAAAAGTTTCAAGCACAACAAAAATCTTTTGTTCTTGTTCTCCTCTAGCTCTCGTTGTTCCTTTTTTTTTTTTTTTATCTTGTTACAAAAACTAGGGTTTTAGGTTGAAATATATATATATGCATGGTCAACAGATGGGAGCATCTTGATCGTTGGATCAATTTAGGTATATTTTTGTTAAGAAATATTTGTCCCTTTGCACGTTGGAGCGTCAGTCTCCCCGATAGAATTTGTTGATGAGTGCATAGTTCGTCGATGAGTGTTCAATACTCATTCATCGACGAGAAAGGGAGTTCCTCACCGAATGGTCTATCTGAGATTTTTGAGCTCTCGGTATTTTCTTATTGATGAGAACAAAACGTTCGTTGACCGAGTGGCCTTCATGTGTTTGTCAACTAGGCCAAGGATTCGTCGATGAGCTGCCTTATTTGGCCCGATTCATCCTAGGACAAGTGAATGTAAATTTTCATATAATGCATGTATCCTAAGGTCCATCTATTTGTTATTTTGATCTTCTAACTATATCATATGAGATACGTAAATACAAGCAATACTAGATACCCATTACACTTGAAAAACTTGAAGCTTCTTCATCCTTTTGCTCTTCTAATTCCATGAAGTGTACCATGTTGTATATGCTTTAAGTTTCTCATGGCGTCCATGACATCCTTACCTTCCGTGCATGTTAGGTAATGATCATATTCACAATCTCAATGCACAAGTAAGATACTATGTGATTTGTTATTATCAAAATAAGATTGGACTCCTAGAGTCAATAATCTCCCCATTTTTTATGATGACAAATACACAAGCAAAAATTTTGGGTATAGCATAAATAGTGTTGCCTTATAGGTCACGCCCAGTTTTGATAATGACAAATACTCATGTATTTAATGAATATCTAGTTCATGTGCAAGTCAAAGATTAAAGCTTGAAGACCAATTCATGTTTTCAGTTGTAATATATATATTCAGTGATGAAATTGGTCTGCAATAGTAATTAGGATATTTGGTTTGTAATAAGCACACACAACACATGCATGGTTTATTATGTAAGCTCAAACCAAATACAAACTAAAAGTGACTGTAGAAAGACCTTAGGATTTACCCTTCGGTCGACCGACACCGAATTTTTTCAGTGTCTTCAAAATTGGACCCCAAGTGACCTTAGGACACTCACCTTTGCACTTGCATGTATTAGGAACTTGAATAGGGTGAATGTGTATTGAGACAGAACCAAAATGCACACTTTGTGCACTTCGGTCAACTAACCTTGGCAGTTCATTCTGCCCCGATCGACTAAAACAGGTATGGGTCAATAGTTGACCACGGTCTTGGTCGACCGAACCTGTGTAGTTCAAAACCCCCCGGTCGACCGAAACCCCTTGAGGTCAACAATTTGACCATATGGTCGATCGAGCAAAAAATTTACACCAACTACCTAGTTGAACGTGGGTCCTCGAGAAAAATCTCAACTGTCTGGTCGACCAAACCAACCAATTCAAAATGGCCAGGTCGATCGAACCTCGGAGAAATGGGAAATCGCCCACTTATGGCCAACCGAACCAGTCAATTCAAAATGTCCTTGTTGACCAAACCTTGGTAAAATGGAAAATCGCCTTTGGAAAGGCACTTTCGGTCGACCGACCATTTAGTTCAAAAATGCCCTAGTCGACCGAATCATATGAACTCTAGTCAACCAAAACTGTTTTGGTCGACCGGAGCTCTCGGGTTGCCCTAATTTTTACCACTATTAAACATCTTTTAAACAGTGTTAAAATATTTGAAATGTTATTAAACTTTCCTAATGATACCCAATAGGTCCCTAAGGGTCATATCTCTTTCCATGTCTATATATATGAGATCATTTGTGCAAATTAAGAAGAGATTGGCCACTTTGATTAGGAGAAATTCTCTGAAATTTCCCAATCCTATAATACTCTTATCTAAGTCCTAACCACTCATACTTACCTTCTCTTATTGCTCAAATGAGTGCTTGATTAGAAAGGTTTGCTCTCCTATTTTGATTGGATTGATTTGATTTTTATGAGAGCTCAACCTAAGTATTCTTAGGGGATTTTGCTAATAAGTCTCTCCTAAGAAGACTTGTATAGAACTTCTAAGTATTGCATATTCATTGCAATATCTTGAGAAGTTTGTATTTATTTTTGGATTGCAAAAACTTTTCAAACATTTTCAAATATCTATTGTGCCTTTATCTTGAAAAATATTTGAAGAGATATTTGTTTATGTGATAAAATCTTTGTTGCAATATTCATTAACTCACATATCCTTTACTGAATACAAAGATTGAATATCGTTTTGCAAACCAAACATATACATTACTTGAGCATCATACGATTAAGAAAATCCGCTCATTGAAATATACATATATATTGTTTGGCTAGTATCTTTGTGTGAACATCTTGCCTGAATATCTTGTGATACAAAGATTGCTTGATTGATACTCTCACACACTTATTACACTGATAGTAAATATATATATATATATATCTGAGAGTATAAATATTGGACCACACCAAGCTTACATATTATATCATTTGCGGTGCATGTAATTGCGCGTATTTGGGTATATATCTACTTTACATGAAAGCACAATCACTGTACCATTTGATTATATACACGTTTGTTGTATTTCCAGGCACGGGCCTGAAGAGGGAGACTAGCCCTGGAATAGTCCCGGATTGGCTTAGACCCGGTTAGGAAAGTTAGGTGTGCCATCTTGTTAAGCCGTATAGGTTGAGGTCAACCTCGCTAATTGACCTAGTTAAGGTTGGTGTCGCTCCACCCTTAAGTGAGCTATTAGTAGAATCCTCCAGCTTGCGAGCTAGAGGCGAGGACGTAGGCATAGTTGGTCGAACCCCGATAACATATCATGTGTTTGTTTATATTTCCGCACTTTATATTTACCGCACGTGTATGTTATTATGAGAATGATGCGCTTGATTTAAATTTTCGTATATTATATTTATCAGCGTATTTGGAACTGCATAGAAAGACCCTAGGTTGTAATACTTTGCAAACATCTAGTTCAACCTAGGAGAAAAGTTTAAAATTCCAATTCACCCCCCCCCCCCCCCTTTCTTGGGAATACACCAATTCTAACGAATAGGCTCCCTTTAACAATTTTGCAAAAGAGTCTGAACAATTTGTAGAACAAAGACAACAAACAATTTATTCTCCTTTTTTCCTGAATTAATTTCTCCCCCTTTGTGTCAAAATTTTACTGCAGCATATTTCTATCCTAAATTAATTTCTCCCCCTTTGTCCAAATATTACTATGAGATATTTCTCCCCCTTCATTTCAAAATTTTACTACAAGATATTTCTCCCCCTTTTGACATCAACAAAAAGGTATACAAAAATATACCAAGTCAAATATTTCTTCCCTTTGTAAAAAAAATTATCTCTCCCCTTATGTTAAACAATTTATTTCTCCTCCTTTCTAAAGATACAGTTGTTTTGTGAAAAAAGATTTCATGTTGAACATACAACAACATTTCAATCGACATTGATATAGGTAAGCAATTCAATTCATTAAAGTTCAAAATTTCATGTGCGCATCAAAATGTAGCATATATCCATAAAGTATTTAACATGCATTAGCCATTACTTACTATTAATTTAATTTGCTCCCCCTAAGTTATGTATTCTAATGTATCTCTAGGCAACTTCTCGACTATGCATCAGGCCTAATTCACATCTAATTTGGATAAACCTATCCTCCGTAAGTGGCTTTGTGAATATGTCTGCCCAGTGTTCATCTGTGCACACAAACTTAAGTTCCACATCCACCTTTTGCACATGGTCATGAAGGAAATGATATCTAATTTTTATGTGCGTAGTTCGAGAATGTGATATGAGGTTCTTTGAGATATTGATTGCACTCATATTATCACACTTTATAGGAACAGTTTCATAGTGCAATCCATAGTCCATTAGTTGTTGCTTCATATATAGAATTTGAACACAACAACTTCCAGTCGCTATGTACTCAGCCTCGGCTATAGACAGTGCAATTGAGTTCTGTTTCTTGGAAAACCAAGAAACTATGGATTGTCCTAAAAAGTGACAAGTGCCGCTAGTGCTTTTTCTATCTACTTTGCTATTAGCAAAGTCAACATCAAAATAACTGACAATCTCAAACGAAGTGTACTTAGGATACCACAATCCAAGTTCAATAGTTCCAATAAGGTATCTAAGTATCCTTTTAACTGCTAATAGATGTAACTTTTTAGGTGCATCCTAAAATCTTGCACACAGTCATATGATAAACATAATGTTAGTCCTACTAGCAGTTAGGTATAACACGCTACCTATCATTCCATGGTAATGCTTAACATCCACTAGTATGCCTTGCTTATCTTTATCCAATTTTGTGGAAGAGCTCGTAGGTGTTCCTAAAATTTTACCATCTTCCATGTTAAACTTTTTGAGCAAGTCTCTAATGTATTTTGATTGGTTTATGAAAATTCCATGTTTTTCCTATTTGATCTGAAGTCCTAGAAAGAAGTTAAGTTCACCTATCATGCTCATTTCAAGTTCACTTTGCATGTAGCTGGAAAACATATTACACGACTCTTCGTTAGTTACTCCAAAAATGATATCATCTATGTATATTTGTACTAAGAGCAAAATATCATTTTTAGTCTTTATGAAGAGTGTTGTGTTAATCTTCCCTCTAGTACACCCATTATCTAGAAGAAAACCACTAAACCTTTCATACCAAGCTCTAGGAGCTTGCTTCAATCCATACAAGACTTTAGTTAATTTATAAACATGATTTGGAAATTTGTGGTTTTCAAATCTAGGGGGTTGTTCAACATAAACTTCCTTATTTATATATCCATTTAGAAATATTCTTTTAACATCCATTTGATATAGCTTGAAGTTCTTAAAAGCAGAATAGGCCAATGACAATCAAATGGCTTCCATTCTAGCTACAGGAGCATATATTTCCTCAAAATCTATGCCTTCCTCCTAGTTATATCCTTGAGCTATTAGTCTACCTTTGTTCCTAACTACTATTCCATTTTCATCTTTCTTGTTCTTATATATCCATTTTGTTCCAATAACTATATGATCATCGGGTCTAGGAATTAATGTCCAGACTTTATTTCTGTCAAATTGATTTAATTTTTTTTGCATAGATAACACTCATGATTCATCCTCAATTACCTCACTCACATTCATAGGTTCTTCTTGTGATAAGAATGCAAAGTGACTAACCAAATTTCTAAGTGACGATCGTGTAGCTACTCCACGTGATGGTTGACCTATGATTTGATCAATGGGGTGATTCCTTACATATTTCCATTCCCTAGGTAGCTCATTAACCTCTCTTTCTACTTGATTATCTTTAGAAGATGCTTCGTTTACTTCAATGCTCTTATCTGAATTATTTTCAAAAGATAGTTTTTCTAATCCTTTACTTATTTTTTGATCATCTTCATCGGACTTTTTAGAGAATGGATTGGACTCATCAAACACTACATGGATGGATTCAATTATAGTCAACGTTCTTTTGTCATACACCTTGTAGGCTTTACCATCTAAGGCATAACCTAGAAAGATGCCTTCATCTGATTTGGCGTCAAATTTTCCTAGGTGTTCATTTTCTTTAAGAATAAAACATTTGCAACCAAAGACATGAAAATATGAAATATTTGGCCTATGGCCATTCCATAATTCATAGGGAGTTTTATTCAAAGTCGATCTAATCAGAACTCTATTCAGTACATAGCAGGCGGTATTCACTGCCACAGCCTAGAAGTACTTAGGTAGCTTATATTTGTTAAGCATGGTTCTAGCCATTTCCTGTAAAGATCTATTCTTTCACTCAACTACCTCATTTTTTTGTGGGGTCCTAGGTCCTACAAAGTTGTGAGATATTCCTAGTGAGTCACAGTATTCTTATATACCTTTTTTTCAAAAAAAAAAATTCTCTAACCCTATTACTTCTTATGTGTGTGATCATATAGCTCTTTTCATTATGAATTCTTTTGCACAATTTAATAAAATTTTCATAGGCTTCATCTTTATGTGCAAGAAACATTACCTATGTGAACCTAGAATCGTCATCGACAATGACAAAAGCATATAATTTACCACCTAGACTTTGAGTTGGATTAGGGGCCAAATAGATCTAAGTGTAACATTTGAAGTGGTTTGGTGGTGGAGATAGCTTTCTTCTTCTTAAAGCTAGATTTTATCTATTTTCCTAGTTTGGTGATAGAGATAGCTTTCTTCTTCTTAAAGCTAGATTTTATCTATTTTCCTAGTTGACATGCATCACATATTTTATCTTTTGTAAATTTTGTCTTAGGTAATCCCTTAACTAATTCTCCTTTAACTAGTTTGGATAGTAATTCCATATTTGCATGTCCTAATCTCCTATGCCAAAGCCAACTATCTTCATTTATAGCAGAAAAACAAGTTACATGTTAAGAAGCAAGATTATCAAATCTAGTGGTGTAGACATTTTCATGACATTCAGCAGTTGACAATATTTTGTTTTCAATTTTATTCTCTACAGTGCATTTGTCATGCTCAAACGAAACTCTATAGCCTTTTATCACACAATTGACTTATACTTAATAGGTTATGTTTTAGACCATCAACTAATGACACATTATCAATAACAAGGGAAGGTTCCTTACCAACCTTACCAACTCCAATAATTTTGCCCTTTGAGTTATCACCGAAGGTGACGAATCCTCCATCCTTAGGTGTGATGGATGCAAACTTGGCTTTATCTCCGGTCATGTGTCAAGAGCATCCACTATCCATATACCATTTATCCTTTGACAAGGATGATCTCAAGCACGTCTACAATGGTCAATCCATTGACTATTTTTGGAACCCATATTTTCTTGGGTCCATGGGGGTTAGTGCTAGATTCTCCTTTGACTTTCCAAACTTTCTTAATTTTAACTTCTTTGTTCTTAAAAGGACAATCAAATTTTATGTGACCTAACCTCTTACAGTTAAAACATGTGGTATATCTATAAGTGTGTTCACTTGGAACATAAAATTTCGACTCTCTCACAAAATATCCCATGTAAGATGTTTCTGTTTGAGGTTTTCCTTTCCATTAAAACCAAAACCTTCCTTATCTAGGGAATTTTTTTTTAGCTCCAAGAAGTTTTTCAAAATTTTTTTGACCTTCTGTAAATTTATAAAAAAATTTATATTTATCTTTCAAATTCCTTTCTAATTCCTCAATTTTCAAATCCTTGTATTTTGTTAAGGATGCATAAGATTCATTTTAACTTTCTAACAACTTTGAAAATTCCTTTAATTTTAATTTCAAATCAAAATTTTTCTTATTCATTTTCTCAAGCATTTTAAGAGTATACAAATATTCCTATTGTAGTTCATCATAAGATAGCAAGCTATTTTCATTTTCTGAATCACTAGAATAATAAGATCTAAGATGAGGAAGAGCAAAAATATTGTACCTCATGGTCTTCATGAGCCATCAAACATAGATTTGCAATCTGGTCGTCGCTAGATTTAAAGTCTGAACTATTGGTACCGTGAGGGTCCCAACAAACCTTTAGTGCCTTCTTCATCTTTTTGGACATTTTCTTTAGCTGGGGACAATCTGGCTTGATAAGCCCAACTTCTCTACAGTTATAGCACGTAGGAGGATCATCCTTTTGCTTCCTTCTGCTTGACTCTCCCTTTTCTGTTTTTGAGTCCTGAAATTTTCTAGTAAACGTCTTGTTCTCTTTTAGGAACTTTCCAAACGTCTTAGTTAGAAGAGTCATATTATCCTCTGATTCTGAACATCTTTCTTCACTGGAATTTCTAGATGATGCTTTGAGGGCTGTTACTTTCTTAGTTTTATTCTGCTCACTTTGTCTTTCATTTGCTGTCAGCTCGTATGCTATGAGTGACTCGATCAGCTCATCTACTGTCATCGCATCTAGGTTCCTTCCTTCAGCCATAGCAGTGGCTTTTGCTTCCCAGACTGGTGGTAGTCTCTTAAGAATTTTCCTGATCATCTCATAAATGGGGTAAGTTTTACCAAGAGCATGTAAAGAGTTTGTGATGTGGGAGAATCTCATGTACATATAATGAATAGATTCATCAGTAGTCATTTTAAAAGCTTCTTATTCACTAGTGAGCCTATCTATCCTACTATCCTTTACATCTTTGGTACCTTCATAGGTGACTTCTAATTCTTCCTAAATTTCTTTAGTAGTCTAACAAGCCATGACTCCGTTAAACTCATTTACATCTAAACCACAGTAGAAAAGATTTATAGCAGTGGCATTAACTTGAACTGATTTCCAATCATCATCTGTGTATTCCTCTTTGTTGGCCTAATTGGGCCCTTCAATCTTGTTTTGATGATAACAAAATGAAGGATGTTTTAACATGTGTTGTTAAGTGGTTTTATTTTAGGTCTAAGTAAAAGGATACTCACAATTAATCATGGAAGTAAGTTGAAGATCAATGTCAATCAAGTGAAAGCTTCTCAGTATATTGAAGTAATGAATGACAAATGAAGAGCTTAAAGGCTAAGTAGATCTTGAAGTCAAAAGTCAACTTCAAGAGGCTGATGATTTCGTGTCAAAACTGCGTAATTGGGCATCTTAACCCGGTCTTTACAGCTTATATATTTTAATTAAATATCCAATTATTTCTAATATTTTAAAAAAGTGCCAAATTTATCATTCTTGAGTTTTATTGTACAATTTATGAATTTTTGGTAATTTCTTATTGTAGGAAAATTCCCGGGAATCAAAACCGGCACCTGTTCGTAATTCATGCATAACTTTTCCGTCCAAACTTCGATCAAGACGATTCAAATTTCTAGAGAAAGAGGAAAGGATTATCTACAACTTCATGTTTTTAGTTTCATTTAAAACAGGCTACAAGAAGGTCAAATTTAGCCGTGATTGCGGAGAGCAAAAATGAAGAAAATAGAAAATAGAATATATAAAAGCAAACCTTGATGTGACCTGGCCATGCATGGCCGGGTCGGGTTGGACAATCCGGGTAGGGTAGCCACCAATTTCCTTTAAAATCACCTTAATAGAGTGCAACCCAGGACCCTTCTTTCCTTCTTCCCTTTTCTTTTCTCTTTTCTATTTTTTTCCCTGTTTTTTCTCTTGGCTCTCTTCTTCTCCTCTCTTTGTTTTTCCTGTCTCTATTTTTCTCTCCTTCTGGAAACTCCCTCTTAATCTCCCTCTCTTACTCTCTCAGCTTCTCAGTTCTTCCCCTGTTCTCCCTCTTCCTCTTAGTTGGCCACCACCAGAACAACCCAACCACCTCACCTGCTTCCTTGAAGACCCGAGGAGACCACTTGAGATAGCACACACCATCTCCGGTCACCAACACTAGCTGCAGCTCTTCCAGCCACCATCCGAAGTCCAGGCTACTACAACTCCACATCAACTAGCTGAGACCCAAGGCCACTCACCAATCCGGCCCTGCTGCTCCGGCCACCCTCCATAACACTAGCGGCAACCCTCTATTTCTCTCTCTCTTTCTCTCTTATTTTTTCTTTGTTTTTATTTTAGTTGAATGTTGTTGCTATTTTATCTTGAGGTTTATTAAAAGTTTAATTTTTAAATTTTATTTAAGATATTTCATATTTACTGTAGTGTTCACTCTCTCTCTCCTTTGTTTCTTTCTTTTCTTTTCTCTTTTATTAAGTAAAGTTATTTTTATTATTGAAAAAAAATAGATTTTGGATGTTAGTTAAATTGTTTTAATATTATTGAGTTACAACTAATTATTTGATTTTTTTTTTTTTAGGAAAATTTAGTAGTGAATTGAATCTGATTGAGTTTCCATTGTATGTTTTAATTCCTTGTTCGAAGTTACCATCTTTATGTTAATGCGTGTTCCGATGTTTCCTTGAATAGGTTAGGGTTTCCATTTTTTGTTCGTTACTTCAGTGCTTGTTAGTTTTAGGGTTTTAAAGTGCCTGTTATTTTAATTGGTCAGAATAAATCTCAACAATCTTGAACATACCCGAATCCGGATTAAGTTCAGTAACCTTTTTGTTTTCGATTGGAAAAACGAAAAATCTGAACTTAAATGCATTCCCTAAGGAGACGATTTAGCCCTTGAGCTGGGTATTACATGACATAACTCCTATACTTGGGATAGCTCTCAAGCTGCTCATTTTTCGAGTGAGTTAGCTGCAAGACTTAATGATTAAGGAGACCATGCTTAGAAGGATATTTGTTAGTACTTCAAAGTCATTACTATCTAGATATGTGAAGCTCTTTAAGATACAAATACTTAAAGACCAGAACTTGAAAGACTCTTGAAAATGTTTTTGAAAAGTTCCAATTAAGTTTTTCAAGTAAACTAGATTTTTAAAGAAATCAAAAAATGGAAAAATATTTGAAAAAGAGGTTTGCCCAGCCGACTAACTCGTTGAACTAAACATACCCAGCCAACTGACAATACCCAACCGACTGACTAGTTTTGAACGTGGTTCGGTCAGCCGACTAACAGGAAACCTTCAGTAAAGTTAACTGTCCAGTTGACTAACTCAAATGAACTGAAAATGCCTAGCTGACTAATATTGCCCAGCCGACTGACTATTTTGAACGTGGTTCAGTCAGACGACTGACAACTTACCAAAATTAATTTTTGAAAGTCAAAATGGTGTGAGCCACTTGTCCAGCCGACTGACTAGTGTAAAAATTGACCCAGTTGAGTAGGTTAGTCGACTAACTCCACGGGGAATTTCAAATTTCAAACGTGCGAGAAATTTTTCAAAATTGATTCTCTAAATTAATATTTTTTGAAAAATTACCTAAATGATCTGTATTAATGAGGCAAATTTTCTTCAAAAAAGGTCTATAAATACCTCCCTTGTTCAATGAAAAAATACAAGCACACAAGCGATATACAAGCAAGCAATACACGATTTCTTTGCAAAAATTATCCTAAAGCTTTTTCTTGCTCATATCTTTTCGATAGGGGAAAACTCTACGAAGTTGCTGGATTGAAAAACAAGGGTTTAGTTCTGAGTTGCATCTAGAATCCTTTTAAGAACCATTGGTGACTTCTAAACCTTAAGCTTCACATTTTCTATTTAGTTTTTGTTTTGAAGTACGATTCGGAATTTAACTTGTACAACTTGCTCTATGTTTGAGAGTGTTTTTGTACGTAGATATCAAATTGTTTCTACTTGATCTTTGACAGTTCAAGGTATTGTTGGATCGTTAGACCAAGCATAAGTTGTTGCTTGGAGAGGTTTCTTTTCCTGAAAAAGAGGGTGATTATTGTAAGGTTTTTGTTCCACCTGGAAGGAACAAGGTATAGTGAAATCCTCAGGTGGTTGACCTAAGGTGAGGACGTAGGCTGGGGTAAGCTGAACCTCATAAAAGCTGTGGTGTCACTCTCTTTCCCTTACTCTCTTTTAAATTTCAGCAAAGATACAAACTACGTGGATGTTATAAATATTTCAATTATAAAAATAATGCACATTGGAAATTACATAAACCTATGCCTAATTTGTTCTTGGGCTTGCGAAAACTGAAAGGGAGTACGTTGGTTAATCGATAGTTTGTGAAAACCGTAAAGGAGAACGTTGATTGGTTAACAAACCAAAACCTATTAGCTGAAGGTCTATTTAAATTCTGATCTTGAAAAAGAGTTTGGATGATATTATAATTTTCACTTCAAGAGCAAACTACAGGACTTGCACATTCCTATACAAGTCTGCTGAATATTGCACATTGATATACAGGGCTGCTGAATATTGCAAGGCTAATATTAATTACTTGTATGGTGTTTGTTTGGTTTGAATTGGTTGTGTATGTTATGTTTGCGTATTGAATAAAAGAAGTAAGCACTTGTGTGGATTGCCTAATCAATAAGAACAAAATAAATCTTTAAAGGATTGTAAAAAGTAAAGAACTTTTAAAAAGACTCTAAGGATAATGTTTTAAATAACCCAATTCACCCTCCCCCCTTTTGGGACTACACCTTAGGTTTCAATTGGTATCAGAGACTGGTTATAGCAAAACCTAACAAGTAGCTAAACAAATATCAAAATGGCACAAATAGGAGTAGCTCCCTTTGGTGAGGGTCAATCCTCAACTGGGCCACCCATTTTTTGTGGACTAAATTACATTTTTTTTGGAAGCAACGAATGAGAATCTATCTTCAAACAATAGACTGGAAAGCATGGAATGTTGTTACAAATGGAAATTTGATTCCTACTAAACTAGTAGATAGAAAATAAGTACCTAAAAAAGATAAAGAACTAATCGAATCAAATTACAAAATGCTACAAATTAACTCAAGTGCAATAAACACCTTATAATGTGCACTTGATGCAAATGAATTCAATAGAGTAATAGCGTGTAAAACAGCTAAAGAAATTTGGGATAAATTAGAAGTAACCTATGAAGGCACGGTAGATGTTAGGGACAGTAGAATTGATATGTTAACTAGTGAATACAAAGCTTTTAGAATGAATTTCAATGAAACTATAACAAGCATGTACACTAGGTTTACACATATCATAAACTCACTAAGTGCCCTAGGAAAAACATATTCCACCCATGAGATAATCCGCAAAATTCTAAGAGCACTTCCACCTATTTGGGAACCAAAAACCGCAGCCATAACGGAAGGGAGAAACCTTAAAACAACTTCTTTAGATGAACTCATAGGATCTCTTCTAACCTATGAAATGATTTTGAAAGAAAGAAACACTGAGAACAAAAATAAGAAGTCTATAGCTCTAAAATCCTTGAAAGAACATTCAAGTGAGGAAGACAATGAATCTAGTGAATTAGAAGATGAAGACTTGGCTCTCATAACTAAGACTTGGAAAATTCTTGAAAAGAAACAAGAAATTCACTAGAAAATTCAACGAATCAAAAGCTGAAAGAGGTGAGAGTAATAAAAAAGAATACAAAAGAAAAAATGATCCTCCCACTTGCTATCACTGTAAAAAGGTCGGGCACATCAAACTGGAGTGCCCACAACTCAAGAAGGAAAAGAAGAAAAAGAAGTCTGCAATGAAGGCAATTTAGGATGACACAAGTTAGAGTGAATCGGAGAGTGAGTCAAACGATCAAGAAGAAGCAAACATGTCCTTCATGACACATAACGAAGAGGTAAAGTCTTACTACTCTCTCTCTGAAGATTCATGTGATGAATCTTGTAGTAATTCGTGTGAAATCATGCTCTCTTACAAAGAACTTTAAGCTAAATTATTCTCTCTATATAAAAAGTTCATTAAGGTCTCAAAGAGGAACATAAGCTTGAAACAACAAAATGAAACACTTAGAAATCAACTTGAATCCTCAAAACTTGTTCAAGGCATATGACGGGAGATAAATCTAAGTTCACTTCTCTCACTCAAAAGGATGGAGGATTTGTAACCTTCGGTAAGAATGCAAAAGGCAAGATCATCAGAATTGGTAAAATGGGTAAGGACTCTTCACTCACTATAGATGATGTCTTGTTAGTAGATGGTCTAAAGCATAATTTATTAAGCATTAGTCAACTTAGTGACAAAGGATTTGAAATAATATTTAAGAAAGACAACTGCATAATTTAGAATTCTATGGATCATAAAACACTTTTTACTGCACATAGAATGAACAATGTATATTGCATAAACCTTGATAGCTTGATCTCTCAAGATATAACTTGCTTAGCTGCCATGAGTGAAAATAATTGGCTTTGGCATAGGAGGTTTGGACATGCAAGTATGGATCTTATATCCAAGCTTTCTAAAAAGAATTTAGTTAAAGGCTTACCTAACACCAAATTTGTCAAAGATAAAGTGTGTGATGTTTGTCAACTAGGAAAACAAATCAAGAAAAGCTTCAAAAAGAAGAAACATATATCAACTAGTAGATCCCTAAAACTCATACACTTAGACTTATTTGGTCCTACTAGAACCCAAAACTTAGGAGGAAAACAATACGCCTTCGTAATTGTTGATGATTACTTAAGATACACATGGGTGTTGTTCTTAGCTAACAAAGAGGAAGCTTGCAACTTATTAATCACTCTATGTGAGAAGCTTCAAAATGAGAAAGGGTATAATGTCTCAAATCTTAGAAGTGACCAAGGAAGAGAATTTTAAGAATCAAGACGTTGAAAAATTTTGCAATGAACATGGCATAAATCACAACTTATAGCACCTAGAACCCCACAACAAAATGGAGTTGTGGAAATGAAAAATAGAACCCTACAAGAAATGGCAAGAACTATGCTTAATGAAAATAACTTACCCAAGCATTTTTGGGCCGAAACTGTAAATATAGCTTGCTATATAATTAATAGGGTTTCCATTAGATCAAACCTAAACAAGACACCCTATGAATTATGGAAAGGAAGAAGACCTAACATAACTTACTTTCATGTCTTTGGATGTAAGTGTTTCGTACTCAATAACAAAGACAACTTAGGAAAATTTGATGCTAAATCGGATGAAGGTATTTTCCTAGGATACTCCACAAATAGTAAGGCCTATAAAATCTACAACAAAAGAACACTCACCATAATTGAATCAATTCATGTAGACTTTGATGAATCAAATCCTTTTTCAAGAGAAGTCAAAAATGAAGAAAAAGATGATATTTTCAAAAAGGAGGATGAGTTAGAAATCAAGGAAGGAAAACCCAAAAGATGAACTTATAGAAAACTTGGAATTACCAAGAGAATGGAAGTATAAGAAAGATCACCCTTAAGAACAAATTATAGGTGAACCATCTAGAGGTGTAACTACTAGATCTTCTCTAAAGAACTTGGCAATCACTATGCATTCCTATCTTAAAAATGAACCTAAAGATGTTGAAGTGGCCCTTAAGGATGAATCTTGGATAATTGAGATGCAAAAAGAATTAAACTAATTTGAAAGAAGCAAAGTATAGCAATTAGTTCCCAAACTTGAAAATCATTCGATTATAGGAACTAAAAGGGTATTTAGAAATAGAAAGGATGAGAATGGTATAATCATTAGAAATAAAGCTAGACTTGTAGCAAAAGGGTATAACCAAGAAGAAGGGATAGACTATGATGAAACCTTTGCCCCTGTAGCTAGAATGGAAGTCATTAGAATGCTGTTAGCTTATGCTTCCTACAAAGAATTTAAGTTATACCAAATGGATTTCAAAAGTGCATTCATAAATGGGTATATTGATGAAAAGGTATATGTTGAACAACCCCCTAGTTTTGAAAATATAGAAAATCGTAATCATGTATTAGACTAATTAAGGCTTTGTATGGATTAAAACAGGCCCCTAAGGCTTGGTATGAAAGACTTAGAGGATTTCTAATTGAGAAGGGATTCTCAAGAGGAAAAATTAATAGTACCTTGTTCATTAAAAATAAGGAAGATGATAAACTTCTAATTCAAATCTACGTAGATGATATAATATTTGGTGCCACTAATGAAGATCTATGTAAAGAATTTGCAAAATATATGCAAGAAGAATTTGAAATGAGCATGATGGGAGAATTAAACTATTTCCTAGGACTTCAAATCAAACAAGCTAAAAATGAAACTTTTATAAGTCAACCCAAATACATAAAAGAAATGATACAAAAATTCGGTATGGAAAATAGCAAACCCATAGGAACACCTATGAGTACCTCCATCAGCCTAGACAAAGATGAAAAGGGAAAATTCGTAGACTCAAAGTATTATAGACGTATGATTGGAAGTCTATTACATCTAACTACCAATAGACCCAACATAATGTTTAGTGTGCGTATATGTGCACATTTTCAATCAGCACCTAAGGAATCACACCAAATAGTTGTTAAAAGAATCCTAAGATACTTAATAGGCACCATGGACTTAGAACTATGGTACCCTAAGGACACCGGTTTTGAAATGATAAGTTATTCAGATGCGAACTATGCAGGGTGTAAAGTAGATAGCAAAAGTACAAGTGGCACATGCCACTTCTTAGGAAGACCTTGATTTCCTTGGTTCTCTAAGAAACAAAACTCTGTGGCTTTGTCAACTGTTGAAGCTGAATATGTAGTGGCCGAGAGTTGTTGTGCACAAACACTTTACATGAAACAGCAATTAAGAGATTTCAATTTGAAATACACAACTATACCAATTAAGTGTGATAATATGAGTGCGATAAAAATATCTAAAAATCCTATCTCGCACTCAAGAACCAAACACATTGACATAAGACATCACTTCCTAAGAGATCGTGTCCAAAAAGAAGATATCATAATAGAATTCCTCAATACAAATTAATAATGGGCAGATATCTTCACTAAACCACTCTAAGATAGATTTATAAGCATTAGAAGAAAACTTGGTCTACTACATAGTAGAGAAACTAACTGAAAAGACAAGCTTAAAGGAAAATCTATAGTCAGCCAACTGACTCTAAGGTCAGTCGATTGACTGAGGTAATTTTTCCTGGACCAAAAAGCAGTCGGCCAATTAACCCTGAGGTCAGCCGACTAACTAATAGAGCAACGTCAGACTTGCTTATAAAACTCAAGCCATTTGAGTTGTCAGTCAACTGACTTAGGGTTTATCTATTTGAGTGCTCTAAATATTTTTTGGTCTGTACTTTTATATGTTGTATGACACAACACTTAACATGGTTGCTTTCTTTTCCCTTATTTCTTGAATGATAGATTTCATGCTTATATGATATGCAATATGCTACATGTGTATGTCTTGAAAGTGGTATCTTGAAATATTTAAAGACAATGCACAAAATATTAATGATTTATAGTTCACTATACTTGTTTGAAAATTTGAGCTTAAAGTTATTAAGTATGATTTAAAAACATGATTTTTTAAATGTCTTGACCATGTATGCTTATGATGGATCACATGAATAAATGAAAATTTGGCATCTATGGACGTATATTGGTATCCATGAATATATCACTTGATATTTGAGCAATACAACATAATTATGAGCATGTAACGATTTTGATAATATTCCCATGATCTTGGATTTTAATGATGAAATATGAATGCCAAATATGAAAACATGTATGACTATTTGACTATCGTAGCACACTATATATACTATATTGTAATATATTGAGAAGTGAGTGGTCATATGTTCATTTGTTTTTTTTTTTTTTTACCCTTTTTGATTGATGTCAAAAGGGGGAGTAGTATTTGAGCAAAAATTGAGCATGATATTTGAGCATGTTAAGCATGATATTGAAAAATTGAGCATTGAGTATGATATTTGAGCATGATATTAAAAAATTGGAGCATGAGATATGTATCAAAAGGTAGAGGGAGAAGTACATGATCTTGTATGGTATCTATGATGAGTATGATGAGCATGATATTATATGATTTTGAAATTGATCTTGAGACTACAAATTGTTAAAATGATGCTTATTGCAAGGGGGAGTAGAATAATGCTAGTTGTAAGGGGGAATCTTTTTAAGGCTTACTCATATTTTTGCTCCTCATTTGTCATCTTCAAAAAGGGGGAGATTGTTGGCCTAACTAGGCTTTTCAATCTTGTTTTGATGATAACAAAATGAAGGATGCTTTAACATGTGTTATTGAGTGGTTTTATTTCAGGTTTAAGTAAAAGGACGCTCACAGTTAATCATGGAAGTAAGCCGAAGATCAATGTCAATCAAGTGAAAGCTTCTCAGTATATTAAAGCAATGAACGATAAATGAAGAGCTTAAAGGCCAAGCAGATTTTGAAGTCAAAAGTGAACCTCAAGAGGCTGCAAGACTTAGTGATTAAAGAGACCATGCTTAGAAGGATATTTGTAAGTACTTCAAAGTCATTACTATTTAGATATGTGAAGCTCTTTAAGATACAAAGACTTAGAGACTAGCACTTGAAAAGACTCTTGAAAATGTTTTTGAAAAAGTTCCAATTAAGTTTTTCAAGTAAATTAGATTTTTAAAGAAATCAAAAAATGAAAAATATTTGAAAAAGCGGTCTACCCAGCCGACTAACTCGTTGAACTAAACATACCTAGCCGACTGATAGTACCCAGCCGACTGACCAGTTTTGAAAGTGGTTCAGTCAACCGACTGACAGAAAACCTTCCGTAAAGTTAACTATCCAGCCGACTGACTCAAATGAATTGAAAATGCCCAGCTGACTAATAGTGCCCAGCAGACTGACTAGTTTGAATGCAGTTCAGTCAGCAGACTGACAACTTACCAGAATTAATTTTTGAAAGTCAGAATGGTGTCAGCCGCCTGTCCAGCCGACTGACTAGTGCAAAAATTGACCCAGTCAAGTGGGTCAACCGACTGACTCTACAGGGAATTTCAAATTTCAAATGTGCGAGAAATATTTCAAAATAAATTCTCTGAATTAATATTTTTTGAAAAATTACCTAAATGATCTGTATTAAATGAGGCAAATTTTCTTCAAAAAAGGTCTATAAATACCTCCCTTGTTCAATGAAAAAATACAAGCACACAAGCGATATACAAGCAAGCAATACATGATTTTTATGCAAAAATTCTCCTAAAGCTTTTTCTTGCTCACATTTTTTGCTGGGGGGAAAACTCTACAAAGTTGTTGGATTGAAAAACAAGGGTTTGGTTTTAAGTTCCATCTAGAATCCTTTTAAGAACCATTGGTGACTTGTAAACCTCAAGCTTTACATTTTCTATTTAGTTTTGGTTTTAAAATACGATTTGGAATTTAACTTGTACAACTTGCTCTATGTTTGCGAGTGTTTTTGTACGCAGATATCAAATTGTTCCTACTTGATCTTTGACAGTTCAAGGTATTGTTGGATTGTTGGACCAAGCATAGGTTGTTGCTTGGAGAAGTTTCTCTTCCTAAAACAGAGGGTGATTATTGTAAGGTTTTTGTTCCACCTGGAAGGAACAAGGTATAGTGAAATCCTTAGGTGGTTGACCTAAGGCGAGGACGTAGGCTGGGGTAAGTAGAACCTTGTAAAAGCTGTGGTGTCACTCTCTTTCTCTTACTCTCTTTTAAATTTCAGCAAAGTTATAAACTGTGTGGATGTTATAATTCTTTCAATTATAAAAATAACGCACATTGGAAATTAAATAAACCTACGCCCAATTTGTTCTTGGTCTTGTGAAAACCAAAAGGGAGTACGTTGGTTAATTCAATATTTTTGCGGAAACCGTAAGGGAGTACGTTGATTGGTTAACAACCCAAAACCTATTAACTGAAGGTCTATTTAAATTCTAATCTTGAAAAAGAGTTTGGATAATATTGTAATTTTTAGTTCAAGAACAAACTGCAAGACTTGCACATTCATATACAGAGCTGTTGAATATTGCAAGGCTAATATTAATTACTTGTATATTATTTGTTTGGTTTGAATTGGTTGTGTATGTTGTGTTTGTAAATTGAATAGAAGAAGTAAGTACTTGTGTGGATTGCCTAATCAATAAGAACAAAAGAAATCTTTAAGGGATTGTAAAAAGTAAAGAACTTTTAAAAAGATTCTAAGGATAATTTTTTAAATAACCCAATTCACCCCCCTCTTGGGACTACACCTTAGGTTTCACTCTTCAACCTTCGGTATACTTCTTTATCAATAATTTTCATAGGGACATGGTCTCCTCTAGAGACAATCTTCCATACTTCCCAATCAAAATTTTTAAGGAAGATGCACATTATTTATTTCCAATAAGTATAATATAAACCACAAAAGATGTGTGGTCGAGTGGATGAGTATCCTTCACCAAATGGGGTTACACCGATGTGTGTTATTGTGATCTTTTAAAAAAAGCAATTAAGTCTATCTAACAAGTCTCTGATACCAAATGTTAATTTAGGTGTAATCCAAAGAGGGGAGTGAATTAGGTATTTTCAAATTTGTGTCTCTCAATTTCAAATTTTGAACAACTTACAACCATACACATACAACTTAGATGATAAGTAGTTTAGTATTTCTCAACTTATCAACTTTAATGTGTGATTTTATTAATCAATCAATCTTACCTAATTACGTTACTAACGTACTATCCAGTTAAAACATACACAACAACCACAGATTTAAGTGCAAGCGAAAATTAAAAGAATTAAGGAAAAGAGAGATGCAAACACAGAATTTTACAAGTTTTAGCCAACCCGGCCTACGTCCTCGCCTTGAGCAACACACTCAATGATTCCACTAATCCCGCTCTTTTAACTGGGATGGAACTTCCCGTTATAATTCGTTACTTACAAGAGGCGTAGCTTCCTCCTCACTCCGGTTCACAACCCGAACCATCAATACAACAATATAATTACAATTTTCTGCAAAACTCAAACACTCCTTAACAAGCTAATGAGTACAATCGAAATCCTAATACATACTCAGATGATATAACTCGAATCTTAGTTGAATGTATGTACTATGTTCAATGAAATATTTAGTAACAACTGTTGAATGATCTTTGTATAAGAAAAGATGCATGATAAATATGTTCCAAAGACCTAATCCAACTATATGATCTTTATAAAAATATATGTAAAACAATTTTGCTCCAAAGATCTAAATCAAATCAATTTTACAATAATGAAACTGAGATAAAATCTTTGAATAAAGTATAAACTTGAATGTTTTCAAAGATTTAAGATTTAATAAACCCTTTAAAAATATCTTCAAGTAATATATATATATATATATATATATATATATATATATATATATATATATATAACAACTCACATTCTTGCTCTTAAAATATATAACAATATGATTGTGAGAGTATAAACACTTTGAAAATAAAGATCTATATATCAAAAATAATATTTTTTTTACCAAACCTCAAAGACACGATCTTGCCTACGAAAATATGAGTGAAAGAACCTTTGATCGTGAGAGTAATAAATGCCCAAAAAATCTGAATACAATAGTGTGTAGGCAAGAGTTTCAAGCATAGCAAAAATCTTTCGTTCTTGTAGACTCTAGCTCTAGTTGTTCTTTTTCTTCTTCTTTTTTTATCTTATTATAGAAGCTAGGGTTTTAGGTTGAAATATATATATGCATGGTCGGCAGATAGGCACATCTTAATCGTTGGATCAATTTAGGTATTTTTTGGTTAAGAAATATTTTGCTCGTTGAGTGCTAGAGCATCAATCTCCCCGATAGAATTTGTCGATGAGTGCACAGTTCATCGATGAGTGTTCAACACTCGTTCATCAATGAGAACATGAGTTCATCGTTGAATGGCCTGTCTGAGACTTTTGAGCTCTCTGTATTTTCTTGTCGACGAGAACAAAATGTTCGTCGCGTTCCATAAAGTGTGCCAGGTTGTATATGCTTTAAGTTCCTCATGGTGTCCATGACATCCTTACCTTCATGCATTCATTGATGAGGCCAAGGATTCGTTGACAAGCTACCTTATTTAGCCCGATTCAGCCTAGGATAAGTGAATGTAAATTTTCATATAATGCATGTATCCTAAGGTCCATCTATTTGTTATTATGAGCTCCCAACTATATCATATGAGATATGTAAATACGAGCAATACTAGATACCCATTACACTTGAAAAACTTGAAGCTTCTTCATCCTTTTACTTTTCTAATTCCATGAAGTGTACTAGGTTGTATATGCTTTAAGTTCCTCATGGTGTCCATGACATCCTTACCTTTCATGCACACTAGGTAATGATCCTGTTCACAATCTCAATGCACAGGTAAGATACTATGTTATTTGTCATTATCAAAACAGGATTAGACTCATAGAGTCAACAATATTGATAAAGTTGCAAAGCATTGTAAAATAAAATCTCTGAAATTTTATTCAAGTTGATATTTTCATTCAAAAATATTTAATCTTAAATTGGTTCTTACCTGGACTTGCAATTTCAAATAAATTATACTTGTGTGATTACTGAATCTAAAATAGTTATGAAAGACTTAATAAAAAAGATTTATAAAGAAAATTTTAAATCCCAATTCACCCCCATCTTGGGAGTACACCTTACTTCTCAATTGGTATCAGAGCGGGGTTGTTGTAAATCTTAATCTAGAAGCTACACAAAGGTCCTTATGGCACACCTAGGTATATCTCCCTTTGCTGAAGGTCAATCCTCCTATAGACCACCTGCTTTTTGCAGTGTAAACTACAATTTTTGAAAACAACGAATGAGAATCTATTTGCAAGCCATAGATTGGAAAGCTTGGAAAGTTGTCACACATGGTGACCTTGTTCCTACCAAAATTGTAGGCACTAAAGAAATGCCTAAAGAAGAAAAACGGATGACTGACAATGATCTTAAGATGTTGCAAGTAAATTCAAGAGCTATGAATGCATTGTGTTGTGCTCTTGCTGTAAATGAGTTCAATAGGATTATGGGATGCAAATCAACCAAAGAAATATGGGATAAACTAGAGGTAACCTTTGAAGGAACATTGGATCTAAAAGATAATAGAATCGACATGCTCACAAACGAGTATGGGGCCTTTAGGATGAACCTGGATGAAACCATCACTAGTATGTACACTAGGTTCACCCATATATTAAACTCCCTCAATGCCTTAGGGAAAAATTATTCAACATATAAAAGGATCTGTAAAATCTTTAGAGGACTTCTACCAATTTGGGAACCTAAGGCCACTACAATTACGGAAGGAAGAAATCTTAAGAACACCTCCTTAAATGAATTAATTGGATCTCTTCTTTTGAGATGGAAATAAACGAAAGAACTAAAGGAAAATCTAAAACCAAGGAATCCATTTCTATCAAAGCCTTAAGTGAATGCTCTAGTGATAAAGATGAAGAAGTGATTGATGTAAATGATATAACCTTCATAACCAAAAAACTTGCAAAAATCCTTAGAAAGAAGAATAAATTTACTAGAAAATTCTAAGACTCAAAATCAGATGAAGGCGAAACCAATAAAAAGGAAACAAGAAATGAACCTCCTACATGTTATAATTGCAAGAAAGTTGGACACATAAAACCGGACTGTCCACAACTTAAAAAGGATTCTAAGAAGAAAAAGAAAAAGGCAATGAAGGCAACTGCATTGGACAATATTAGTTCTAGTAGCTCAAAATGTGAATCAAGTGACCAAGAGGTTGCTCATGCTTGTCTTATGGCATGGGACGATCATGAAGAACAAAGCTCGTCATCGAAATCTTGTGATAATTCGTGTAATAAATCTAGTTCATCTGATGAATCTAGTGATGAAAGTATGTCATCTTACAAAGAATTACAAAATGAACTATTCAAGGTTCATAAGATTCTAGTTAATATGACTAAGCAATACACTTCATTGAAAAATAAGAATGAAATTGTAATGAAAGAATTGGAATCTAAAAATCTTGCAGAAAGAGAAAAGGATTTAAAAATCAAGAGATTAGAAAGTAAGAATGAAAAGGTGATGAAAGAATTGGAAGATCTAAGATCCCAATATTCTATGGAACATGAGAAAGATTTGTATAATGCTGCAAGTAAAGGGTAAAAATATACAAGACTCAGAAATTTGCGAGCTTAGGAGTAAAATTGGGGATCAAGCCAAAATCATCTACAATTTTACTAGAGGAAAGGAAAACCTTGATAAAATGGTTGAATCACAAAGAATGTCTTTGGATAAAGAAGGCATAGGATTCAATGGAGTTGAGAATACAAGGAAAAAGAACCTCTACATGGGATACTTTCTAAAAGCCTCTAAAGACTATGCTAGCACCTCCTCAAATGCTTACACTCACACCACATGCTCCTTATGTAAGAAGAAAGGACATATAAAATTTGAATGTCCATTAAAGAGAAAAATTTTGAAACCTAAATAGGTTTGGAGAGTAAAAGAAACATCTCTCATTAAACCATTAAGTCCAAAGAAAGTATGGGTACCAAGATGAAAAGCCTAGTTCACAAACTAAGGACTCCAAAGATATTAGGATTAGTCATTCTTCATTTAGGAATAAAGAAGATTCATTTGTACTAAAATGAAATAGGCTAGTAATACCTCAACAGCCTATAGGGTTTAAAGTAGCCAAATCAAATATGAGAAGAGATTTAGCAATGACCAGACTCTTTGCATAAACTTGAGATTTAGAAGAACTAATTAAAAGAAACCCAATTGATTGATTAAAACACTAAAATAAGTTCAAAGTAAGAGTCTGAAATTCAGCTGGTTAAGTATTAAATAAATCTACATGTTACTCTTTGTTAGTGCAGGTACAATAAAATTATTCTTGAAATATTCACAGCATATGGTTGAGTCAAGAAGAAAAATACACCTAAGTAGTCTTTCTAAGATTATGTAAATTAGTAATAACTTAATAAGCTTTAACTCAATGATCATATCAGAAGCAGCTACTAAAAATTCAAGAAGTTCACAAAGTCAATTAATACTAAAGTATGGACAAAGATTGATATGGGGTATGATAGGATTAAAGAAAAGTTTCTGAGCTTTTTAATGACTGTGATATTTGAAAAAAATGAATACAAAAATGGCATTGTTGGCCACAATAAAAGGATGAATTGTACAAGGCTTCAAAAGAATTAAATGCAAAGGATTATATGCTTCAATAGACAATTTAGAAAGATATTTGAATATTAGTAAATCCATATGCAAAAGAAAAATGAACTTATTGCATAATAATTTTAAATAAGGAATAAGCATAAATGGTTGAGGAAAGCAGGTAAGTCAAAAACACTGAAGTACAGTCCACTGACATGTTACCCTCAGTCAACTGGTTGCTCTCTGACTTGCTAAAATTCCCAGGTTCAATAAATTCAAGCGACTGACTCTCTGAGGCCTAGTTAACTAAAGCTCTACTATTTGGAGAAAATTTAAATGCACTAAAGAGGTTAGGCAATTGACTCCCTCGATCTTAGTCGACTGACTAACAATAGTTTATATACTAAACTATGCACCGGATGTTGTTTTCTCATTTGATGTTTCTCACACTATTTTGGGATTCTTGATTATCTTCTTAAGCATGGTGAGTAGTTATTTGTTTGTATTATGCTGATTGTATGTGCTTATTGATGTCATTGTCCTTTTGATTGATGCAATGTAAAAAGGGGGGATGTGTTTAGCAGAAACATAAGAACTAGGCATGAATATTTAAGTCATACAATCTGACATATGACTCTGAGCATGAATCTTTGAAATATGACTAAAGCATGCAAGCATGAGCATGAGCATACAAATCTGATGGAACTACAAATGCATGAATATTTTCGTAAACCAAACATTATTCTGGGTTGTAATATTTGACTCTGCTATTTCGTGTTTTCTAGCTCAGTTATTTCTTTTGACCATCTTAGTTCACATGCTTATTTTGAATTATGTTATGTATCCGTTGCATGCTGAATAACGGATGACAATGTTATGATTGAATTAAATGCTAGATTATGGACTTTGTTATTGCAATCTAAATGCGATTTTTTTTTTTTTTTTGTCCTTAGTGCCTTTGCATAATATTTCTTTCGGTCTATCCTTTTGTTGATATAAAAAAGGGAAGGAAATTTAGCTAAATTGAATGTGAGCAAACTGAGCATGAGTGTAACATGATAAGTTTAAAAGCATGAATGATAATGATAATTGCTAATAATGACTGATAAAGATGATAGCTTCACATGATATTTACAATCATACTCAACATGGATACATAGTTTTTACTTCAAAAATGAAATTATGAATTTATTGAATATGAAATACATTTCACTCAGAGGCAGTTATACTTGTTAAGTAATGATATCATGATTTATGGAAATTATTGAAAATTCTGATATACAAATTTTTGTATTTTCTCATGCTACTTTGAGACTTATTATCTATCTTTTTATGCATGATGAATGCAAAATTACTGTTTTGTGCCTTCACTGGATATATACTTTTGTTTATGGTTGCTCGTTGCCTTAGTATTTATATGTTTTTTTCTCAATATCTTACTCTATTTGATTGATGTCAAAAGGGAGAGAATTTTTGGACAAAAAATTAAGCATGACACTGCATACCTAAGCATGTATATTGGCTCAACTATGAAATGAAATATATGAGCATGATAATTGATCTTTAATTATGACATGATGTGGTATTGAGCTAATCTTGATATATGATTTGCTTATTGAAAATGATCGTTATATTGCAAATATTGTTAAGTTGATGTTTATTGTAAAGGGGAGCCTTATTAATGCTTACTCATTTTTGCTCCGTATTTGTTATCATCAAAAAACGGAAGATTGTTGGCCTCACAAGGCTTAGAATCTTATTTTGGTGATAATAAAGCAAAGGAACTTAACATGTTTGGCTAAGTGATGACATTTCAGTTAACTCAAGTATCATGATCAAGTGACTCAATTGTTCAAGAACAAGTGCTTGACGAAGAATTTTGAAAAGCTTGAACTTAAAGATAGAAGATCTTAATGAAGCTAAAAGACTATTGAAGCATGAAATCAAGACAAGTGTAAAGAAAGGAAGCAATGCATAAAGACTTAGTGAATAGAAGTGTCATAGTGTTTAGAAGTCTCGTGTAATTACTTCGAATATTTTCAATATAAGTGTTTGAAGCTCTTAGGAACAATTATTGACTTAGAGATCATATTTTGAAAACCCAGGAAAATATTTTTTAAGTCTCACTTAAGTTTTCAAAGATCTAAGGTTGAAAAGCAAAGTTTTTGAAAAATTGCAAGTTCAGGCGACTAACCTTATTTGATCAGTTGACTGACATCTTTAACAGATTAAAAATTCAAAAAAAAATTGAAAAGTGGTAACCTCAGGCGACTGACCATAACTGCTCAGTCGATTGACAATTTTTATACTGAGAAAATTAAGAAGACAGAATGGCATCAAGCGATTGACCTCTAAGGATCAAGCGACTGGTCCTATTCTGAGTTTGAAAATTCACTGTGATCTAAAGGCACATGTGATTGACCCTTCGGGATCAGGTGATTGACCTTCAAGAATTCAAATTTAAAACAGTAAGGGAATGTTTCCAAAATTGATTGCTTAGACCCCAAACAATGAGAAAACTTGGGAAACACACCAAGTAACTTGGGGAATACGAAAATTACTTTTTAAAGTCTATAAATACAATTTGATTTCAAGAATTACATACCTAACAATCAATAGCAATCAGCACCCAAGCTTACACTTATACTCTCAAAGCTCTCTTACTGAATACACTTTGCTAAAAGTTTATTGCTGAGTCTTGCTAATCAATTCTCACCGTACTATGAGTTTTCTACTGAGATTTCATTATAAGAATAAATCCACGGTGATATATATATATATATATATATATATATATATATATATATATCTGAGCTTCAAATTCTTTCTATTGATTATATAGCTGAAGTGGGAGCCTTGTGCACTGGGTACGACCTTTCTTTCTTTTTTTCGTAGCTAAAGTATATTGTTTTTATTGTATACAAATCTGCTCTAACTGAGAGTGTTCTTGTACGAACCAAAGATTGTTCTTGTTCTTCTTTTCTTTTTGACGATTTAGAGATTGAATCATTGGAATAGCGAGAGAGGATTCTCGTTATAGAGGGAACTCCACCTGAGAAGGAGAGAGGTTGTAACTTTGGCCTAGTAAAGAAAGTTGGAATCCTCACTGCGGTTACTTAGGGAAAGGAAGTAAGCCTTGGACCATACCTCATAAATCGGGTGTCTCACTCTTCCCTACTTGACTCACTCAAAAAATGAGCAGCTCGAAAGCTATCCCAAGTATAGGAGTTCTGTCGTGTAATATTAAGCCCAAGGGCTAGATCGTCTCCTTAGGGAATGCGTTTTAATCTCAATTTCACGTTCGTCCAATCGAAAATAAAAATGCACTGAACTCGGTTCAGATTTGGAGTTTTTTCAGAGTTGTTCAATTTTACTTTTGATGAATTAAATGACACGTAATTTAAAATTCTAAACTAACATGCACTAAATAAAAGAAAACAAGAATAGAAACCCTACGTCTACTTAAAGAAACATTGGGACACGCATTAATAAAAATTGGAAACCTAAACCATGGAACTAAAACATGCAAGAATGGAAACTCTAATCTACCTAAGGAAACATCGACACACGCACTAATTAAAGATGGTAACCTAGAACATGGAATTAAAAACACACAATGGAAACTAAACTAGACACATACTAAAAAAAAAACCGAACCTACTAAAAATCGAACCTTTAGCACAATTAAGAGATCAAATCAAGACTCACAATTTAAATGCAAACATGAATTCAACGGAAATTTAAAAAAACGTAAACAATAACGGAACACAATAAAAACACAACCTTTACTAATCATAGACCCTAACTAAATCGAATTTCGACAAAAAAAATATCTGAATTTAATTAAGAATGCTAAATTAAAATAACTATCAATTAGATAAATAAAGAGATTAATTTAACAATAATGAAATACTCAACATTACTCAACTTAAACAAAAAGAGAGAAAACTCCAATAACATTAAAAAAAAAACTAAACTTTCTTCAATATTCCAAGATTCAAAGAAAAGTAAATGGAAAAGAGAGAGAGAGAGAGAAACAAATCCACGGAGCCATGAAGTTGCTGCTGTGCTGGAGAAGTTGCTGCTGCGCTTTGATGGTCCTGCTATGGAGTCGGCTAGTGTTCTGCTGTGCTTGGGGATTGCTGAAGATGGTGGAGGAGGCTGGTCATACTGCAAAAGGGCGGAGGAGGCCAAGAGAAATAGAGGAAAGGGGGAGAGTGAGGGAGGAAAGACAAAGGGAAGGAAGAGAGACAAGGGGAGAGAAGCAGAATTGAAAAGAACAAAAAAAACAAACTAAAGAAGAAGAAGAAGAAGAAGAAGAAGAAGAAGAAGGAAAAGAGGAGAATGGGGAGCCATGGGGGCTGCCTATGCAGGAAGAGAAAGAGAAGGGTTAAATAGGATAGGGGGGAAAGCCCTAGACCCGAATAGGAAACCCGAATTGCTATATTTTTTCATTTTTTTCATTCTCTGTTCATTGCAAATTCTGCTCTTCTGGAGCCCGTATCTCACAAAACTCAAAACGCGAAAGTTGTAGATAATCCTTTCCGCTTTCTCCAAAAATTTGAATTGTTTTGATCGGAGCTTGGACGGAAAAGTTATGTACAAAATACGAACAGGTGTCGGTTTTGATTCCCGGGAATTTTCCTGTGACAAAAAATTACCATAATCTCATAAATAGGGCAATAAAGTTCAAGAAGGATGATTTTTGTATTTTATTAAAATATTGAATAAATTTGGACATTTAATTAAAAATATAAACAGTAAAGTCTGGGTTAAACGTCCAATTACGCAGTTTCGGCGCGTAATCACACCCCCCCAACTAACGTTTTGCTAGTCTCTAGCAAATGACGTGAATGAATCTCAGGGTGGTGTCTACAACTACATACTCCAGTAATCATGAAATGAATGCACATGCGACATAACTATACCACTTCACATACAAGAACATAACTGAATTTCACACAAGCTCGTTCATATTCAATGCACATGACTCCAAAGCACATCACTCATGCAAGTTTCATCGTTTTTATGTGATTTGAGAGTAGGATTCTCACATGAAGTTAATCAGTGGCACATTCAGAGTTAATGCAATATAGGTAAACTCTCGAGGTGTGTGTGATGTGTGTGACTCGGTACACCTAAGACGCCAGTGGACACCTACAGAACGGTAGCTTTGACTCGGCCTAACTGGTATACCCTCAAGAACACTCAAAGAAAATGGGTTCACTCATCATATGTGAGGAGGAGTGTCGCGATCAAACATCCCACATATTAAAAAGGAACAAACGCTAAGTATATGGAGTGGACTAGTCTGGAAAGGATCTAGCCTATCTATGAGGTGTCGGGTCCTTCACCCTAGCATCTTCTCACCTACTCGCCATATCCAACTGAGACCACCCTAGATCAACTTACTCACAAACTTGTCGTGAATGCATCTAAGGCATTAATCAGTTGAAGAATCTTCATACGTGGATAATGTGTGTCGTCCTTGACTTTTTGTGATATGTATTTGGGCCGGCACTGACATTTCATTTCATGCGCATGTGTATTGCTTATTCTTTTTTCTGCTCATTCTTTATTTTTTGTCTTTTCTTGAGCAATAAGGACAATATAACACTTCTTTTGTAATCTTTAAACAATCAATGGGAATTGAGCTCGAATAGGAGTTCATGAATTAAGTCTATCTCTAGGGGTGGCTCAGCCTTCACATATTGAGTAGGCTACAAGATCTAGGTTTCTATCTCCCCACTAGGTGTCACCTCTAGGCTAGCAAATCAAAAATAGAGACTAGTATACAAAGGAATCATCCAGAAAAAGAGAATTGAGTTCCATGAACTCTGAATTGATATTAACGCTCAAAAGGATGATAATAGCTCAAGAATATCTCACAAAGTGTCATAGTCTCCACGGGTATTCTCTCAGTGCTCACAGGAAACCCTAAGTGCAATGAATCACGTGAATGTGTTTATTCAACCTCGTGAGATGTCGTATAAATACAGGAAATTATATAGTCAAATTAACACGAATGTACTACCAATCAATTCTTCATGGATTCATAAGATCATATAGAGAGAAACTACGCATGATTGACTCAAGTGTGTCATTTATAAGTTATATGCAAGTATGCGAAGGGTATACAAAGTGTTAAGCATGACTTAGTGCAATGTAATTCCTCAATGCTCCTCCTTTCTTTCTCTCTTTCTTTTTTTTTTTTTTTTTGATTTTTTGTTTTTAAAACCGAGTACGTGTACGTGCACAGTGTCACATGCGAATGCTCATCCCCCCCAACTAAAGTGGAACATTGTCCTCAATGTGTAAGCATAGGGGAAATAGAAAATACTGTGCACGGGAAAAGTAAAGCGTACCTGAGTGGCGAAATAATGGAAAACAAAGATCGAACTACGAGAAAATAGACCTGAAAACTAACTAAAAATAAAATAAGATAAAATAAAAGGAAAATAAGGGAAAGAAAAACATCACAATTGTCTTGGTGGAGGCTCTGGAGGAATTTCGTCTGGTGGCCGCAGTTTATAAATTGCATCGGCGGTTCTCCAAATTTAAGCCGCCACAGTGGATCAGTCTTCATACCTGCACGAAAATCAACCTCAGATAAATTAATGCGTGTCAAAATACCAAACAATTTGTGTGCAGGTCGACCCTCGTGTGTGGATAAGAAAGGGTCTTTATTCAACATTGTGTCCAGGAAATGTGCTTCTTTACGAACTAACGGTTGAGAGAAAGTGATCGGAATAATTACCTGCAGTTCTTCAGAAGCATTAACATTAAAGGTTTTATCTAGTTCTTTAAAAATTATATGCTCACCAAACTGGTCACCCTCTTTATCGGGTGTACATATCATCATACCACTGCAAGAGTCTGCCTCCACATTAGGATCTTTAACATCAGATTCAAGTGGGGGTGACGGTTTCATGGTTTCTGAGCTTGGAGTATTAGGTACCACAGGTTGGTACTCCGTATGAGTATCAGTCTCCTCATCAACTAACTGCTCCGCTTCTAGTCCTGTTTCCTCTAATTTTTCTTTGACCTCTTCTGTTTCAGCCGTAACTTTCGGTGTGGGGACAACTATTTGCTCGGCTATGAGCATTTCAGATTGGGGATCGTCTTTCTCGCTACTGAAGGTGATGGTGGCCTCTGCTGTCTCAAGAGAAACATCATGTATTTGTTGTTGCGGTTGCTGGTGCTCTTGAGAACTAGGCTGAAGTTCTGCGAGTGTTTCCTCGTTTTCTAAGATGTCCAACTGTGTGCTTATCGCATTAATGGTGTCCCGCAATTCATTATTATGATCGACTTGAGTTTGCATGAACTACTGGAGCATGTTCGCCATCTGAGTTATGCTATCCTCTAGAAATTCTGACGGCGTACAGCTCAGAGAGATCTGTGGTGGCTGGTATTGAGGCGGAGGAATATCTGGGTATTCTGGTGGTTCATATGCATCATCACCACTAATTGTGCTGATAGGGTGTGCAGTCATGGGTGCCTGAGTGTATCGTGTATTGCACTGTGGGACATTGTCAGCTAAGTAATCAAAGAATGATAATACCTGATCTGGATCCTCGCTGACGGGCTCTCCATTAGACATAGTCTGGACAAAACACTTGCAATCAGGGGTAAGGGCAGTATAAAAATAATCAGCTAACCTCGATGAGTCAAACCCGTGATGTGGGCAAGCACTTAGCAGATCCTTGAATCGCTCCCAGCAAGCCCTAAATGTCTCGTCATCCTGCTGCACAAAATTAAGAATCTGTTCCTACAAAAATTGAGTTTTCTGTGAGGAACAAAACGCATGCAGAAATTCACACTCCATATCATCCCAATTAGTGATAGAATGAGGTCTCATAGAATGAACCCAAATCAGTGCCCTATCCTGCAAAGTAGCGAGAAATAAATTCAGTCTAGTAAATTCGTCAGTTCTAGCATGAGAGAAAAACATGTTGCAAGTTAACTCAAACTTTACTAGGTGCTGATAAGGGCACTCAGATTCCGACCCGTAGAATTCGGGTAGCAATGACATCCTCCCGCGCTGCATCATGAAATTAAGCTCATCATAAGGCAAAACAGTGGAAGAGGATGCAGTGGCATATTCAAGCTACAAAAAATCCATTATCGTGCGCGGTGCAGGTGCAGCCATTTTTCGAAACTCGATTTTTTCCTTTTTTTGTTGTTTTGCTTTTTTTTTTTTTTCTTAAAACTAATAAAAATGACAGGAAAAACATAAATTTGAGACTAATAACGACATTCCCCGGCAACGGCGCCAAAAACTTGACTCACTCAAAAAATGAGCAGCTCGAAAGCTATCCCAAGTATAGGAGTTCTGTCGTGTAATATTAAGCCCAAGGGCTAGATCGTCTCCTTAGGGAATGCGTTTTAATCTCAATTTCACGTTCGTCCAATCGAAAATAAAAATGCACTGAACTCGGTTCAGATTTGGAGTTTTTTCAGAGTTGTTCAATTTTACTTTTGACGAATTAAATGACACGTAATTTAAAATTCTAAACTAACATGCACTAAATAAAAGAAAACAAGAATAGAAACCCTACGTCTACTTAAAGAAACATTGGGACACGCATTAATAAAAATTGGAAACCTAAAACATGGAACTAAAACATGCAAGAATGGAAACTCTAATCTACCTAAGGAAACATCGACACACGCACTAATTAAAGATGGTAACCTAGAACATGGAATTAAAAACACACAATGGAAACTAAACTAGACACATACTAAAAAAAAAAACCGAACCTACTAAAAATCGAACCTTTAGCACAATTAAGAGATCAAATCAAGACTCACAATTTAAATGCAAACATGAATTCAACGGAAATTTAAAAAAACGTAAACAATAACGGAACACAATAAAAACACAACCTTTACTAATCATAGACCCTAACTAAATCGAATTTCGACAAAAAAAATATCTGAATTTAATTAAGAATGCTAAATTAAAATAACTATCAATTAGATAAATAAAGAGATTAATTTAACAATAATGAAATACTCAACATTACTCAACTTAAACAAAAAGAGAGAAAACTCCAATAACATTAAAAAAAAAACTAAACTTTCTTCAATATTCCAAGATTCAAAGAAAAGTAAATGGAAAAGAGAGAGAGAGAGAGAAACAAATCCACGGAGCCATGAAGTTGCTGCTGTGCTGGAGAAGTTGCTGCTGCGCTTTGATGGTCCTGCTATGGAGTCGGCTAGTGTTCTGCTGTGCTTGGGGATTGCTGAAGATGGTGGAGGAGGCTGGTCATACTGCAAAAGGACGGAGGAGGCCAAGAGAAATAGAGGAAAGGGGGAGAGTGAGGGAGGAAAGACAAAGGGAAGGAAGAGAGACAAGGGGAGAGAAGCAGAATTGAAAAGAACAAAAAAAACAAACTAAAGAAGAAGAAGAAGAAGAAGAAGAAGAAGAAGAAGGAAAAGAGGAGAATGGGGAGCCATGGGGGCTGCCTATGCAGGAAGAGAAAGAGAAGGGTTAAATAGGATAGGGGGGAAAGCCCTAGACCCGAATAGGAAACCCGAATTGCTATATTTTTTCATTTTTTTCATTCTCTGTTCATTGCAAATTCTGCTCTTCTGGAGCCCGTATCTCACAAAACTCAAAACGCAAAAGTTGTAGATAATCCTTTCCTCTTTCTCCAAAAATTTGAATCGTTTTGATCAGAGCTCGGACGGAAAAGTTACGTACAAAATACGAACAGGTGTCGGTTTTGATTCCCGGGAATTTTCCTGCGACAAAAAATTACCATAATCTCATAAATAGGGCAATAAAGCTCAAGAAGGATGATTTTTGTATTTTATTAAAATATTGAATAAATTTGGACATTTAATTAAAAATATAAACAGTAAAGCCTGGGTTAAACGTCCAATTACGCAGTTTCGGCGCGTAATCACTACTCTCTTTAATTTTCTGCATATATAAATTGCATTGATGCTTACTTAATTGCTAGAAATTAAATTTGTTATTAAGAATTGCAAAAACCTTAATTAAAGAGAGTACGTTAATTGATAAATATCAAAGCTTATTAACTTATTGATTTGTTACATACTTGAATTCAAGTAATTTATTTGATATCAAAGTTTGAATTTTGGAAGCTTGCTGAAATTTTTTTTTTTTTTTTTTTTTTCATATATTGAAATCAATCTTACCTTGTTGATTGGATTGACATATCCAAAAGCTAAATTGAGTTTTTATTTAAATTTCGGAAAGGAATATTGATAAAGTTGCAAAGCATTATAAAATAAAATCTTTGGAATTTTATTCAAGTTGATTTTTTCATTCATAAAGATTTAATCTTAAATTGGTTCTTTGCTGGACTTGTGATTAAAAAGCAATTATACATGTGATTGCTAAATCTAAAATAGTTGGGAAAGACTTAATAAAAAGATTTATAAAGAAATTTTTAAATCCCAATTCACCGCCTCTTAGGAGTACACCTTACTTCTCACACCTTCCACACTTGAGTTTATGCGGGAGGAAGTTAAATCAACCCATAATTGGTACGACATGTCGGCTAATGATCCATACTCCAACAAGTACAACCCTGGGTGGAGTAGACATCCTAACTTCTCCTCGAGGCCACAAGCTCCGAGTTTTTTAGCCCAAATGCCTCAGAAATCATCAAATGCTCCACCTCCTCAACCCTTCAAAAATTCAAATCCTCAAAATCCTCCCATACCTGCACCCTGTCAACCAGCTTATCAACCACCACCTCCTCAGCAGCCTTAATATGATCACTCTTTTCAGGAGACGGTGTTGAAATCCCTTAAGGGTATTGAAACTGATCGTCAAGTTGATAAAAAATTACTCCATTCCCACTCTCAGTCCATAGCGAAGCTAAAGGCTGCCATGGGCTAACTAGCTGCATCTTTGAGTAGGCAAGATGAGGGTAAGTTGCTAAGTTAGCCCCTCGTCAACCCAAAAGGCCAGTATAGGGTAAAGAGTGAGCCAACTACTAGTTATTTGACATATCATGAGCAAGCCTAAGCCCTTAAGAGTCATAAGGAGATAGATAACAAGGTCGAAGAGAAATTGGACCAAGGTAAGGATAAGGAGAAGATGAGGGTAGAGCCTAGTGTCGAATCATGCATCCCCTCCTCCTCCAATTTGGTGAGTAATCCTTTCTTACCTACCTCCTCTGATGAAGAAGCATTACCCTAGTATATACATGCAGTGCCATATCCTACAACTCTTTAGGAAAACTCCAAGTCTAAAAAGGAAGCAAATGAAGAGTCCATGATGGACACATTTTGGAAAGTAAAAATTAATCTTCCTTTCTTAGATGCCATTAAGTGAGGGCCCACTTATGGCAAATTCCTCAAGGATTTATGCACTCAAAAGTGGAAATCTCAGGTGCATATGAACAAAAGAGTTAGGTTAACCGAGCATGTGAGCTTAATTCTTTTAGGCCACATTCCTCCAAAACTTAAGGACCCTAATGCTTCCACCATCTCATGTATAATTGGTGATTACACTATTGATAGGGCGCTTTTAGATTTAGGAGTGAGTTTGAACCTACTCCCTTACTCGATCTACAAATAATTCAGTTTAGGAGAGCTTAAGCCTATCCTAGTCACTTTAGTTTCACTGATCGATCTATGAAAAGGCCCCAGGGTGTTGTTAAGGATGTCCTAGTAAAGGTTGATAAGTTCTATTACCCAGTTAACTTTTTTGTCTTAGACATGGAACCTGCTGACTCAAAAAAAAATATGATCATTGTCCTCTTAGGTCGACCATTCATAGCTTCAACTAATGCTTGTATTCAGTGTCAGACCAGGATCATGGATGTATCCTTCAGCAACATGACGCTACAGCTGGATTTGTTTCACGCCTCTCAACAACCATCTTATGACATCCAATCTGTGGACGTAGATATGATCGACAAATGTGTTAAGGATGTTGCCCTATCAATTCTTCTAAAGGATCCCCTTAGGGCTATGCTGCAGCTTGATCGCCCCTCCTTATTAGGTCTAGAGGACCCATATAGGCATATCTCGGTTGTTTATGAGTCGGCCTCTAGCCTAGAGAGTAGGTATTGGACTTATGAGAAGAGGGTTAGTAAGGGACTAGTGGAAGAGATTCCTATTGTCGAACCCAACTGAGTTCAACATGAGCATTCATTACGTCCGGCTAAAGACGATAAACTTAGCGCTTCTAGGAGGCAACCAACTTGTTTTCTTCTATTGGCTATAATGTTGCTTTCATTGTATTTATTATCTGGATGTACTGTCCATTTGATATGGGAATAAATGGTGTTGGCCTAACTAACTAAGCTTTTCAATCTTGTTTTGATGATAACAAATGAAGATGTTTTAACATGTGTTGTTGAGTGACTTTATTTCAGGAATACATAACTCAATACTCACGTTTTTCATGGAAGCAAGTTGGAAATCAAAGCCAAATCAAGTGAAAGCTTCTGCAAGTATTTGAAAAACAAATGAAAAAGCTTAAAGACCTAAAGGGACTCGAAGTCAAGAGGAACATCAAGAGACTTGAAGATTTAGTACTTAAATGTCATATTCAGTAAAGTTGTTTGTAAGTACTCCAATTCAAATATAATTTAGAAATATGAAGCTCTTTAGGGGAAATACATGGACTTAAAGACCTATTTTAAAACTTCGAAAAATGTTTTATGAAAGAGCAAAGCAAGAGAGCAAAACTAAAATTGAAAACCAAAAATGAAAAAACTAGAAAGAGGACTGGTCAGCCGACTGACTAGAAATACTGTGGGTTTATTAAGCCGACTGACAGTGCCCGGCCAACTGACCCATTTTGAACTGTGACGAGCCAGGCGACTGATAATTTATTGATTTTAATTTCTGGTAGATAGAAGGGTGTCAGCTGCCTGTCCAGCCGACTGACCCTGTGAAAATATACTACCCAGTCACCTGTCCAGTCGACTGACTCCACATGATTTGATTTTTTAAACTCCAATGGGAAAATTTCAAAAATTGGTTCTTCAATTATGAACATTATAAAAACTTGGTGGACACTCCAAGTTACTTGAGGAACAAGGAAACTAATCCTAAAATGCCTATAAATACTCCTTTAATCCTAAGAATTTAATTACCAAGTAACCACACAACACTCTTGCATTCAAGCTTACAATCTCTCTCAAAGTTCTCTATTGCTCACACTTCATCTAGGAGATAACTTATGATATCGCTGTTGAATCATCAAACTACGGTTCTTACATTGAGTTTTCTCAATCACTTAACAAACCTTTGGTGATCTCTATACTCGAGCTTCATACTTTCTTTATTATTATTATTTGATTGAAGTATAATTTGTGCTCTAACTTGTACAATTCTACTTTGTTTTGAGAGTTTCTTTGTACTCAAATTATTGTAGCCTTCTCGTTGTATTATTGATGGTTCAAGCTGACTTGGATCGTTGTACCAAGTGGGGGTTGATCGCTTGGAGAGGTTCCTCTTCCTAAAAAAGAGGGAATATTGTAAAAGGCTTGCACTGCCCGGAAATGAGGGTGCTAAGTGGAATCCTTTGGTGGAATTGACTAAAGGTGAGGATGTAAGCTGAGGATAAGCTGAACCTCGTAAATCTCGGTGTTCTTGTCATCATTACTCTTTTTATTTTTTGCACCATATATTCTTGTGTATGCTAAGTGCAGGTTGCAGGGCTTAAAATCAAAATTCAAAGAAAACTCTTGATTTTAGAAAGTACGTTTTAATTAACCATTTATGAAAACACATAAAGGAGTACGTTGGTTAATTTGCGAAAATTTTGATTAAGAGAAACGCAATAAGCAGGGTTTGCAAATAACTACAAGGCTGCTACGAAAAAACATAAAATTCTTGAATTTCATATTTTGGTTGGTTGGATTGTGTTTTTAATTTTTCAGTACTTTGGGGTGTGATTTGGTTGTGATCATAAGTTGATCTATTTACTCTCTTGTTGTAGCATTAAAAACAAGTAAGAAGTTGAAAAGAGATTAAATTTTTAATTAACCCATTCACCCCACCCCCCCCCCCACCTCTTGGGAACGCTATTCTAATTTCAATTGATATCAGAGTCAAGTTATAGTAAATCTTAACAACAAGCTATAAAAAGATCTAATGGCACATATAGGAGTAGCTCCCTTCGAAGAGGGCCAATCCTCAACCTGACCACCAATATTTTGTGGACATAACTATACTTTTTGGAAAAAATGAATGCAAATCTATCTTCAACATATGGATTGGAAAGCTTGGGAAGTAGTCATGGATGGAGATCTAATTCCTACCAAAATAGTGGATAGAAAACAAATTCCTAAAGAGAAAATGCGTTGGCCTAACTAGGCTTTTCAATCTTGTTTTGATGATAACAAGTGAAGATGTTTTAACATGTTCTATTGAGTGGCTCTATTTTAGGAATACATAACTCAGCAATCACATTTGTCATGGATGCAAGCCGGAAATCAAAGCCAAATCAAAGTGAAAGCTTCTCCTAGTGGCTAAGCATCAAAAGACCAAATCTCTGAGTAGTTAAGTATCAAAAGACTAAAGCTTGAAGATCATGAGATCATGGATATTAAAAAGAACTCGATGAAAAGCACAAAGTATCTTAAAGCTTGAAGATGAGAAGAAGACCAAAGCATGAAGACTTAAGTGTTTAAGAATGACAAATGGCTTAGAAGTCTTTATGTGAGTGCTTTAATATTTAAATATCTTTTGAAATATTGTTGAAGCTCTTTAGGGGAAATACATGGACTTAGAGACCTATTTTAAAACCATAGAAAATATTTTTTGAATGACCAAAACAAGAAAGCAAAATTAAATTTGAAAACCAAAAATGAAAAATCAAAAAAAGGACTAGTCAGCCGACTAACCAGAAATACTCTGGATTTAGTCAACTGACTAATAGAGAAACAACATCAAAATTAATTGTCCAGCCGACTGACTCAATGAACTGAAAACATCCGTACCTAGCCGACTTACCCATTTTGAACTATGTCATGCCAGCCGACTGACTATTTCCTGATTTAATTTCTGGAAGATAGAAGGGTGTCAGCTGCCTGTCCAGCCAACTGGTCCTATGGAAATACACTACCCAATCGCCTGGTCAGCCAAATGACTCCACAGGTTTTGACTTTTCAAACTCCAACGGGAAAATTTCAAAAATTGGTCTTTCAAATATGAACGTTATAAAAACTTGGTGGACATTCCAAGTCACTTGGAGAACAAGAAAACTAATCCTAAAATGCCTATAAATACTCCTTTTATCCCAAGAATTCAAACACACAAGCAATCTTACAGCACATTTGCATCAAATCTTTCAATCTCTCTCAAAGTTTCATATTGCTCATACTCTTACTGGAGGGAAATCATCTGAATTGCTAAAACACCAACCTAAGGTTCTCATACTGAGTTTTCTCAAATCACAAAGGAACCTTTGGTGAATTTTACACTTGAGCTTCAATTCTATTTCTTATTGGTATTTAAATTGTTAAAGTACACAGAGCTGAAATTGTACTAATGAACTCTGTTTTAAGAGTGCTATTGTACATAGAGATTACTTTATATCTTTTGTAGTTCTTGGACGATTCAAGGTGTTTGGATCGTTGGCTAAGCAAGGGGATATCGCTTAGAGAGGTGCTGCTTTAGCCTAATTGAAGAAGTGAGCGAACGAGGGTATATCGTTTGGAGAGGTAGGCTCTAGCCTACTAAAGGAGCGTGTAAACGATGTTGTTCTGCCTAAAAAAGGAACTAGCTTTAGTGAATCATTTGGTGGTTTGCCAAAGTTGAGGACGTAGGCTGGGTATAAGTCGAACCACATAAAAATCCCGGTCTCACTCTCTCTTTCCCTTACTCTTTATTTTCAGCACATATAAATTATGTGGATGATTTAACTTTTAATCATATATACTACGTATATTTGGAAATCGAGTAAACTTAAAGTTTAGTTTTGATTTGGGTTGCGGAAACCGAAAGGGAGTATATTGGTTAAACCATACTTTGCGTAAACCATAAAGGAGTACGTTACTTGGTTAACACCCAAAGATAAATTAACTTAGAGTTTATTTGAATTTTGAATTTTGAGAATAGTGTAAATGTTTTGTTGAAAATCACTTTGAGAAAGCTAATTCATTATCAACGGGATTGCATTAACAACAGGGCTGCAAACAAACAAAAGTTGAAATCTTGTACCTTATATCTTGGTTTGGATATTGTGTTTGATTGGATAATTGGTTTGGTTGATTAATTGGTTACTTGATTGTTTAAGCAATAGTGTTGTGGATTGTATAAAAAGAACTAAGTTCTTGTGTGATTGATAAATTAATCAAACATGTCAAAAATTGGTTAAAAGAAATAAAAGAGGTTAAGAAGTCTTAAAAGGAATTAAGAAATTTTTTTTTTAAACCAATTCACCCCCTCTCTAAACTACATCTTAGTTTTCAATTGGTATCAGAGAGGGGTTATAGCAAATCTTAACTAGTAGCTATAAAAAGATCTTAATGGCTCGCATAGGCATAGTTCCCTTTGGAGAGGGTCAATCCTCAACTAGGCCTCCTATCTTTTATGGTTTAAATTATACATTTTGGAAACAAAGGATGAGAATATATCTTCAAACTATGAATTGGAAAGCTTGAGAGGTTGTCACAGATGGTAATTTAATTCCTACCAAACTAGTAGATGGAAAACAAGTTCCTAAGGAGAAAATTGATATGAAAGACTTAGATCTTAAGATGCTACAAGTTAATTCTAGTGCCATGAATGCTTTATATTGTGCTTTAGATATGAATGAATTTAATAGAGTAATGTCTTGCAAATCGGCCAACGGAATATGGGACAAGCTAGAAGTAACTTATGAAGGCACTATAGATGTTAGGGATAATAGGATTGATATGCTTACAAGTGAATATGAAACTTTTAAGATGAACCCAGATGAATCTATAACTAGCATGTACACTAGGTTCACTCACATAATAAATTCCCTAAATGCCTTAGGAAAAGCATACACTACTTATGAAATGATTAGAAATATACTTAGAGGTCTTCCACCTATATAGGAATCTAAAGCCACTACAATAACCGAAGGAAGAAATTTGAAAAATACCTCCTTAGATGAACTTATAGGTTCTCTCCACACATACGAAATGGCAACGAATGAAAGGAGTGGAAAAATCAAAGCCCAAGAAACAATAGCCTTCAAAGCCTCAAAATAAAATTCTAGTAGTGAAGAAGAGATGAATGAAGATGAATTAGCCTTCATATCTAACAAACTTGCAAAGATACTAAGAAGGAAAAATAAATTTAAAAGAAGAATTCAAAACTCCGAATCAGATGAAGAAGAAACTCATACAAAGAAATCAAGAAATAAAATCCCCACATGTTATAATTGCAACAAAGCTAGACATATAAAATCGAAATGTCAACTACTAAAGAAAGAGTCTAAGAAGAAAAACAAAAAAGCCATGAAAGCCACTACTTGGGACAGTATGAGTACAAGTAGTTCAGAATATAAATCAAGTGACCAAGAGGTTGCTTATACTTGCTTTATGGCTTGGGACAATGAGGAAAGCTCCTCATCCAAATCCATAAATAATTCTTGTGGTGATTCATCAAATGAATCCAATGATGAGTGCATGTCATCTTATGATGAATTACAAAAAAAAGTACATAAGATGCTAATCAAAGTAACTAAACAAAACACGTCATTGAAAAATAAGATCGATTGAATGATGAAAGAGCTAGAATCGAGTAAGATTGTTGAAAATGATAAAGATTCAAAACTCAAAAAAATAGAAAATAAGTATGAAGTTGTAATAAAAGAATTAGAAGCTAAAAATCTTGCTGAAAAAGAAAAAGACTTGAAAATCGAGAAATTAGAGAGCAAGAATGAAAATATGATAGAAAACCTTCGATCCCTATCCTCTATGGAGTATGAGAAAGACATATATATTTTCGAATTAGAGGATTAAATTAGAAAATTATCTCAAGAATTAGAGAAACCACAAAAGAAGGTTGATGACAAGAAAGATATTGAGATAAATGATCTCAAAAATCAAATTGAAGATAAAGAAAAGATCATTTACAACTTCACAAAAAGTAAGGAAAAATTTGACCAAATGATAGGCTCACAAAGGATGACCTTAAACAAAGAAGGTATTGGATTTAATGGGGTTGAAAATAAAAATAAAAAGAATCTTTACATGGGTTATTTTTCAAAAGCATCCAAAGATTATGCTAGCACATCTTCTAATGCCTACACTAACACCATATGCTATCAATGTAAGAAAAAGGGGCATATAAATGTCCATTTAAAAGAAAAGGTATGAAGACTAAACAGGTTTAGAGAATTAAAGAAACATCCCTTGTTAAACCAACCGGACCCAAGAAAATATGGGTACCAAAAATGAAATACTAAATTCTTTAATTTAAATTAATATTGAATTTATGGAACATGATACAAATGTATTGAAATTGAAATAAAGAATAAGGATAAAAAGCTTATCTTATTGAAACTCGTAAAAATTGTTGGCCTCAAATCTTACAAGGCATAAAATAGAAAGTACTAGGATACATGAAGTTTGGATGTTTAGATGAAATCAAAAGAAAAGAAAATATGAAGTAAATGGAGCTTATTAATAAAGAAGAGAGTTTGGCCTATTAAGCAAAAAGCCAAAATTATGAAAGATTGCACAATCAGCCGAATGACTACAGGCCCAGCTGACTGACTGAACGACAAAGTAAAGAGAAGCATTGCAATCAGCCACCTGACCCAAGACCCAGTTGACATACTGAGCTATGGTCTCTGAAACAGAGAGTAGTTAGCCTATTGATCCTGCAGTTAGCCGACTGACTCACAGGAAAACCCTAACTTTGTTTATAAAAAACAAGAGTCATTCGAGTTGTCAGCCAACTAACTTAGGGTTTCTACTCTTCCTTGCCTTTGTCCTCTTCCTTTCCTCAACTCCTTCTCCTCCAAAAAACACCAAATCCCATCTTCCATTTCCAAAATCCATCACTACCACCTTCATTTTTCATAGAAAAACTTCAAAATGTCGAGGATTAAATTTGTTGGAAGTAAGAAACCTTCCCCCTCTTCTCAACCCATTGAAGATCCGTCCATTGAGCAATGGCTTGTAGCTCCAAATGCCAAAACTTTCTTTCCCAACTATCTAAGCATGACGGAACCACTCCTAGGTAAAGTTCTTGACACTTCCTTTTTCACATCTGATTTCCCGCATATTATTTCCTTATTCAAAGCCCTGTGATGGAAAAATTTTGTACTCTTTCAAGCTAAGGGACACTTCCCGAACCTTATCAAAATTTTGTATGCTAATCTTGTTAGAGAAGAACATGGGCTTTCGACCAATGTAATGGGAAAATCTATATCTCTCACTCCCGAATCCCTTGCAAAAAATTTTAAAATTCTCAATGGAAATTTTGAATGTCCTAATTTTGGTACGTCTTGGATTCTTGAACAAGAATTCACTCCGAAAGAATTTCTTCCTTTGATATTAGACCACAAGCCTGTTTCTTTTGATAATCCTCCACTATATAAGCATTTGAATCTTCAAGCACAAACTTTGTAAAAAATCATTACGTATAATATCCTCCCTCAAGCTGGATCCCATGCCTATATATCTTATGTCGATTGCTTCGTTCTCTGGTGCTTGCTTAAGGGCAAGAAACTAGACTTACCAAGCCTCATGCTTAAATGGATGCTATCACGTGTAGAGGCACGACAAGTTATACTTCCCTATAGAGGCATCCTAAATATGTTTTTTGCAAAACTTCAAATATCCTCCTCCTCCTCCAATTTCTTTGTCAAACGTACCCATTACGACATTTTCAATTCTACAACTCTTAAATTAATGGGGTATGCAAAGTATGATGATGGATGGATTCTTAAGGGTAGCGGCGGTCAAGTACGTCCACCTCCTCCTGTTACCGGTCCTCCTACATGATTTAATCCATTTTACCAGCAAATCACTAGCTTCATCCAAAACATGCAAACAAGGCTTCAATCCCTTCAAACCAACTTCTTAGCTCTTTAAGCTAATTATTCCTCCCTTGATGGCCATTTGGGTCACATCGAGAAACACTTAGCCATTTCCTCTCGTCCCACTGATCCTTTGGATATTAGTTTCGCTCCTGCTAGTGATGATGGAAGCGATGATGGGGACTCCAAAAATGGCGTTGATGGTGAAGAAGACACAGAAGAGGGGCATGGTTCTGAAGAAGGCGAAAATGATGAATCGGGAGAAGAAGAAGGGAATGCAACTAAAGATGATGAAAACTAATGTGTTTCTTAAATATCTGACATTTGTAACTTTTTTCTTGTATTTTGGCATGTAGTATGATAAAACACTTAGCTTGGTCACTTTTCTTGTTTATTTCCCCTTGTTTTTGATTAATGTCCAAAGTGGGAGAGGTTGTGAAAAGCAAAGATGGAAATATTATAAGGAAATGATATGTATGGAATATTTATGATGGATGTGTGTATGATATATGATTGAGCATATTGAAATATTTATGTGTATAATGATGTGTATGGAATATCTTTGACTTTGAGCACATTTAACATTTCCACATGCTACACGTATTTGATATTACATGTTAAAGAATGCATAAAGTAATGGGGAGTTTGTTTTACCCTCATCTTTGCTTCTCATTTGTCATCATCAAAAAAGGGGAGATTGTTGGTCTAACTAGGCTTTTCAATCTTGTTTTAATGATAACAAATGAAGATGTTTTAATATGTGCTGTTGAGTGGCTCTATTTCAGGAATACATAACTCAACAATCACATTTGTCATGGATGCAAGCCAGAAATCAAAGCCAAATCAAAGTGAAAGCTTCTCCAAGTAGTTAAGCATCAAAAGACTAAATCTCCGAGTAGTTAAGTATCAAAATACTAAAGTTTGAAGATCATGAGAGCATGGATATTAAAAAGAACTTGACGAAAAGCACAAAGTGTCTTAAAGCTTGAAGACGAGAAGAAGACCAAAGCATGAAGACTTAAGTGTTTAAGAATGACAAATGGCTTAGAAGTCTTTATGTAAGTGCTTTAATATTTAAATATCTTTTGAAATATTATTGAAGCTCTTTAGGAGAAATACATGGACTTAGAGACCTATTTTAAAACCCCGAAAAATGTTTTATGAAAGACCAAAACAAGAGAGCAAAATTAAATTTAAAATCCAAAAATGAAAAATCATAAAAAGGACTGGTCAGCCGACTGACTAGAAATACTATGGGTTTAGTCAACTGACTGAGAAAGAAACAATAGCAAAATTAACTGTCCAACCGACTGACTCAATGAACTGAAAACACCCAGCCGACTAATAGTACCCAGCCGACTGACCCATTTTGAACTGTGTCACGCCAGTCGACTGACTATTTCCTGATTTTAATTTTTGCAAGACAGAAGGGTGTCAGCTGCCTATCCAGCCAACTGACCCTATGGAAATACACTACCCAGTCGCCTGGTCAACCAATTGACTCCACAGGTTTTGATTTTTTAAACTCCAACTGGAAAATTTCAAATTTTGGTTTTTCAAATATAAACGTTATAAAAACTTGGTGGACACTCCAAGTCACTTGGGGAACAAGGAAACTAATCCTAAAATGTCTATAAATACTCTTTTAATCTTAAGAATTCAAACACACAAGTAATCTTACAGCATACTTGCATCAAATCTTTCAATCTCTCTCAAAGTTTTATATTGCTCGTACTCTTACTGGAGGGAAATCGTCTAAATTGCTGAAACACCAACCTAAGGTTCTCATATTGAGTTTTCTCAAATCACAAAGGAACCGTTGGTGAATTCTACACTTGAGCTTCAATTCTATTTCTTATTGGTATTTAAATTGTTAAAGCACGTAGAGCTGAAATTGTACTAATCTACTATGTTTTAAGAGTGCTATTGTACACAGAGATTACTTCATATCTTTTGTAGTTCATGTATGATTCGAGGTGTTTAGATCGTTGGCTAAGCAAGGGGATATTACTTAGAGAGGTTCTACTCTAGCCTAATTGAAGGAGTGAGCGAACGAGGGTATATCGTTTGGAGAGGCGGGCGCTCTAGCCTACTAAAGGAGTGTGTAAACGGTGTTGTTCCACTAGCAAAGGAACTAGTTTTAGTGAATCCTTTGGTGGTTTGCCAAAGGCAAGGACGTAGGCTGGGTATAAGTCGAATCTCGTAAAAATCCAGATCTCACTCTCTCTTTCCCTTACTCGTTATTTTCAGCACATATAAATTGCGTGGATGATTTAATTTTTAATCATATATACTATGCATATTTATAAATCAAGTAAACTTAAAGTCTAATTTTAATTTGGGTTGTGGAAACTGAAAAGGAGTACATTGGTTAAACCACGCTTTGCAGAAACCATAAGGGAGTACGTTACGTGGTTAACACCCAAAGATAAATTCACTTAGAGTTTATTTGAATTCTAAATTTTGGGAAGAGTTTTAATGTGTTGAAAATCACTTTGAGAAAGCTAAATCATTATCAAAGGGATTGCATTAACAATATGGCTCCAAACAAACAAAAGCTGAAATCTTGTACCTTATATCTTGGTTTGGATATTGTGTTTGATTGGATAATTGGTTTGGTTGATTGATTGGTTACTTGATTGCTTAAGGAATAGTGTTGTGGATTGTATAAAAAGAACTAAGTTCTTGTGTGATTGATAAATTAAACAAACAAGTCAAGAATTGGTTAAAAGAAATAAAAGAGGTTAAGAAGTCTTAAAAGGAATTAAGAAAAAAAAAATTTTAAAACCACTTCACCCCCCCCCCCCTCTTGGGAGTGTATCTTAGTTTTCAAAAAGGATATGACCGAGATAGACTACAAAATGCTTCAAATAAATTCAAATGCCATAAATGCCTTGTATTGTGCTCTAGACGCTAATGAATTCAATAAAGTCATGGCCTGCAAAACAACCAAAGAAATTTGGGACAAGTTAGAAGTAACATATGAAGGAATGGTAGATGTTAGAGACAATAGGATTGACATGCTAACCAATGAGTATGAAGCGTTCAAAATGAATTCAGATGAAACAGTCACTAGTATGTATACTAGATTTACTCACATAATAAATTCTCTAAGTGCCTTAGGAAAGACCTACACTACCTATGAAATGATTCGGAAAATACTAAGAGGCCTTCCCTCCATATGGGAACTAATGGCCATTGCAATAACAGAAAGTGGGAATCTTAAGACCACCTCACAAGATGAACTTATAGGTTCACTACTCACTTATCAAATCGCATTAAAAGAAAGAAACCCTGAACCTAAGCATAAGAAGTCTATTACTTGAAAAGCAGCTAGTCAAAACTCAAGTAAAGATGAAAGTGAATCAAGTGACCTAGATCAAAATGAATTAGCATTCATCACTAAAAAACTTGGCAAGTTCTATAAAAGAAATAAAAGGTTCTCTAGAAAGTTTAGTAAAAAGAAATCTGAAAAAGGGGAAACAAGTAGGAAAGAAAACAAAAGTAAAAATGACCCTCCTACATGTTATCATTGCAAGAAACCAGGACACATCACGCCGGACTGCCCTTTACTCAAGAAGGATAAAAAGAAGAAGAAGGTGATGTAGGATGGGAATGGTCAACCTATGTCCTACGATTCAACCCTCACACAAGCACATACACTTAAACACTTTAATTTAAGAATTTAATTATTCCAACATAAACACAATAAATCATGTTTTATTTCACATGTTCAAGGATTTTCAAAAGGTGTATGACTTGTCCAGCAATTAAGTCCCAATTGGTTCTTTCACAAAGGAATCAAGTTATATGTTGAAAAGTTGTTATTTCAAAGATTCAAGAATAAAAGTTCTATGTTAGCAAACTAATATTCATACAATTGATTTTAACTAGCAAGTACCAATATTGCAATCTATGGATCAAATGGGCTATTCAAAGATATGATTTTAATCTACAAGCAAGGGTCCACAAGATATAGCAAAAGATTCAAGCACAAGTACTGAAATTACCAAGGAATTGGTTTGGATGACTTGACATTGTTCCACACGTAGTTAGGTCACACCGTAGGTCCTTCGTACAAGCTTTGAATCACAAGATGAACACAACAATGAAGTGTAGATGATGATCGTCGTGTGGGTGTTTGAAGATGCTGACCATGTGGTGTTGATGGGGGTCGTGAGAGTATTAGATGGAGGAAGGGTTGATGGAGTCGTTGGATAGTTTAGTGGTCTCTCACCACTTGATCTCCGGAGAGAACGTTGTAGCCTCACACTACTCACTCACAAGGAGAGGAACAAGCTTTACAAGCTCAAGCAAAGAGATGCTTCTTCAATATTCAACTTCAACTTCATATCTCTTGTTCTTACAATAAGAAGGCTATTTATAGGCATAGCCTGAGAGACAAAACACTCAACAACTCTCAACAACTTTCAACAACAACTCTCAACAGCTTTCAACAACTATTAGCCTAACACAATTAATACTTACTAAAAAAACAAGGAACTCCAACTTATAAGCACACAAGTCAAACTTAGTTGTCTTGCATTATTACAATTCAAATTTGAAATTTAAACATATTCCAAAAGGAAGGCCAAAACCGTGTGGGACCCATTGGAGCCATGTGGAGCTCACATGGGTTTTGAGTTGGACTTTGCTTCAATACTTCACTTGGGTCTTCAAGCACCTAATAATCTTGAAATAACATGTCCATGAAAAATATAAATTAACACGATAGCAAAGTCCTCACATAAAAATAGTCTTCCATCAAAGAAGTAGAAGATCTTCAATTAATCTCATGTGTTCCTGCAAAATAGATATAAACAATAGTGGACATCTGGAGGTCGTCCATGGGTCACCATGTCAGCAAAGGAGTGGACATCGGGAGGTCGTCCATGTGTCATCGTATCAGTAAAAGGAATACATAAGGCATGTTGATCCCCATCAGAAGGAAGCCATGAAAGCTAGATGGGATGATTCAAGCTCAAGCAAAATGGAGAACGAGTCAAGTGAACAAGAGATAGCGAATATGTGTTTCATGGCAAATGATGAAGAGGTAAATTCTTACTACTCATCATCAACGGAATCTAGTAATGAATCTTGTGATGAATCTTGCGATAGCATGCCCTCCTATAAAGAACTACAAGTTGAGTTATTTGCCTTACATAAAAGGTTTATCAAAGTCTCCAAAAGAAACATAATTTTAAAAGAACAAAATGAAAAATTAATGAAACAACTTGAATTTTCTAAATCCATTGAAAAGGAAAAAGAATTTCATATTGAAAAGTTAGAAGAGAAAATAAAAGATATGACTTAAGAAATAGTCAAAATACAAGTAGATAATCAAAATAAGAAGAATTTAGAAATAATTGATCTTAAGAAGTCAATAGAGAATAAAGAAAAAATCATTTATAACTTTACCAAAGGTAAAGAAAATTTTGAAAAAATGATTGGACAACAAAGATTACATGGAAATAGAGAAGGAATCAGATATAATGGAAAAACAAATAAAAGAAGTATGAAGTTATTCATGGGGTATTTTTTTAAAGAAGCAAAGTACTATGCTAGTACTTCCTCAACCAATATACATGAACATACTACTTGCTACATGTGCAAGAATAAAAAACATGCGATGTTTAACTGCCCACTCAAAAGAAAATATGTTAAAGTTCAAGGTGAATGGAAAGTAAACAATGGAACTAGAAATAATTCAAATAAAGTTAAGCAAATTTGGGTTCCAAAAACTAATACCATGAATCCTTCATTGTAGGTGTGCTTTAGGACAACACCATCAAGGGAAAAGTGGTACTTGGACAGTGAGTGTTCAAGACACATAACCGGAGATAGGACCAAGTTCACCACACTAAAACAAAAATATGGTGGATACGTGACCTTCACAATGCCAAAGGTAAAATTATTGGCATTGGTAAAATAGGTAAAGAACCCTCTCTTACAATTGATGATATGTTGTTGTTAGATGGTTTAAAACATAATCTTTTGTGTATTAGTCAATTAAGTGACAAAGGTTTTGAAATAATTTTTAAGAAAGACAAATGCATTATTCAAAATTGTAAGAATGATGAAACCTTATTCACAGCTCATAGGGTAAATAACGCATATTAATTGTATAAATCTTGATAACCTAGTTAATCAAAATGTGACTTGTTTGGCTGCCATGAGTGAAACTAGTTGGCGTTGGCATAGGAAACTAGGACATGCAAGCATGGACCTATTATCTAAACTATCCAAGAAAATTTTAGTAAAAGGATTACCAAATACAAAATTTATAAAAGAAAAGATTTGTGATGCTTGCCAAAAAGGAAAACAAGTCAAAAGAAGTTTCAAAAAGAAGAAGTACATATCAACTAGTAGACCCTTAGAACTCTTACACCTAAACTTATTTGGTCCTACTAGAACCCAAAACTTAGGAGGCAAACAATATGCCTTTGTGATTGTAGATGATTATTCAAGATATACTTGCGTATTGTTCTTAGCAAATAAAGATGAAGCTTGTAACATGTTAATAACTCTATGCAAGAAACTACAAATGAAAAAAGCTATAACGTAACTAACTTTAGAAGTGATCAAGATAGAGAGTTCAAAAACAAAGATGTTGATAAATTTTGTGATGATCATGGTATAAACCATAACTTTTCAGCACCTAGGACTCCAACACAAAATGGAGTTGTTGAAAAAAAAAATAGAACCCTTCAAGAAATGGCAAGAACCATGTTAAATGAAAGTAATTTACCCTAGTACTTTTAGGCTGAAGCCGTAAATACAGCTCGTAATGTTATAAATAGGGTATCTATTAGATCAAGTCTAAATAAAACACCTTATGAACTATGTAAAGGTAGAAGACCCAACATAGCTTACTTCCATGGATTTCGATGTAAATGCTTTGCTCTCAATAATAAGGATGATTTAGGTAAATTTGATGCATAATCAAATGAATGCATTTTCTTAGGATATTCTACAAATAGTAAAGCCTATAGGGTTTATAATAAAAGAACACTTACTATCGTTGAATCTATGCATATAACTTTTGATGAATCAAATAAAGAAATTAAGAATGATGAAAGAAAAGATATCTCACAAAAAGAAGAAAATCTTGAAATAAAAGAGGAAAACAATGATGAAACTTCAAATGAAAACACCATAAGAAACCAAGAACTACCAAACGAGTGGAAATATGTTAAAAGTCATCCAAAAGATCAAATTCTTGGAGAACCATCAAAAGGAGTAACCACTAGAGCATCATTGAAAAATATATGCAACCATTATGCATTTTTATCCCAAGATGAACCCAAAAATATTGAAGAAGCCTTAAATGACGATTCTTGGATTATGGCTATGCAAGAAGAACTAAATCGGTTTGAAAGAAGTCAAGTATGGCAACTAGTACCTAAACCCAAAGAACATTTAATCATAGGAACTAAATGGGTCTTTAGAAATAAGAAGGATGAAAATGGGGTAGTTGTTAGAAATAAAGTTAGGCTAGTAGCACAAGGTTATAATCAAAAAGAAGGTATTGACTACAATCAAACCTTTGCCCTCATAGCAAGAATGGAATCAATTAGAATGCTCCTAGCCTATGCAGCCCATAAGGAATTGAAGCTATATCAAATGGATGTAAAAAGTGCATTCTTAAATGGGTATATAAATGAAGAGGTTTATGTCAAACAGCCACCACGTTTTGAAGATCTAAAACATCTTGATCACACATTTAGATTAACCAAAGCCTCATATGGATTAAAACAAGTTTTTAGAGCTTGGTATAAGAGACTAAGTAAATTCTTACTCAAAAATGACTTTTCAAGAGGAATGGTAGACAGCACTCTATTCATTAAGACCAAAAACAAAGAAATGCTAATTGTTCAAATATATGTGGATGATATCATATTCGATGCTACAAATGAAGAACTATGTAAAAACTTTGCCACATGTATGCAAAAAAGAGTTTGAAATGAGTATGATAGGGGAGTTAAATTATTTCCTAGTGTTACAAATCAAACAAGCCAAAAATGGAACATTCATAAATCAAACTAAATATATTAAATATATGCTTAAAAATTTTGATATGGAACAAAGTAAACCCATAGGAACCCCTATGAGTACCTCAACAAGCCTTGATAGAGATGAAAAGGGAAAACCAGTAAACACAAAACATTATCGAGGAATGATAGGCAGTTTACTATATTTAACTGCAAGTAGACTCGATATCATGTTTAGTGTATGCATGTGTGCTAGATTTCAATCAGCACCTAAGGAATCTCATCAAGTTGCGGTCAAAAGAATTCTAAGATACTTGATAGGAACCCTTGATCTAGGCTTGTGGTATCCAAAGGACACTGATTTTGAAATGATAAGCTATTCAAATGCTGATTATGCTAGATGTAAAAGTGATAGAAAGAGTACTAGTGGCATGTGTCACTTCTTAGGTCGATCCTTAGTATCTTGGTTCTTAAAGAAACAAAACTTTGTGGCCTTATCAACCACCGAGGCTGAATATGTAGCGACCAGGAGTTGTTGTGTGCAAATACTATACATGAAACAACAATTAAAAGACTTCAACCTAGATTATCGAACAATACCAATTAAGTGTGACAACACAAGTGCAATAAACATATCTAAAAATCCCATTTCACACTCAAGAACCAAGCATATTGACATAAGACATCATTTTTTAAGAGATCATGTTCAAAAAGAAGACATAACTCTCGAATTTATTAATAAAAATGATCAATGGGCTGATATCTTCACTAAACCTCTCTCAGAAGATCGATTTATAAACATTAGAAGAGAGCTTGGCCTATTGCACAGCAAAGAAATTAAGTAAAAGGTCAAATTAAGAAAGAAGAAACATTGCAGTCAACCGCCTAACTCAAGACCCAATCGACTGACTGAGCTATGGTTTCTGAAATAGAGAGCAATCAGTCAACTGACGTTGCAGTCAGCTAACTGACTGACGAAAAAACCCTAACTTCGTTTATAAACACACAATTCATTTGATTTGTCAGCCAACTAACCTAGTGTTTCTACTCTTCCTTGCTCTCATCCTCTTCCTTTCCTTAGCTCCTTCTCCTCCAAATATCACCAAACCCTATCTTCCATTTCCGAAATCCATCACTACCACCTTTATTTTTCCATAGAAAAACTTCACAATGTCGAGGATCAAATCTATTGGAAGTAAAAAACCTTCCACTTCTTCTCTAACCATTGAAGACCCATCCATTGAGTAATGGCTTGTAGGCCCACATGCCAAAAGTTTCTATCACAATCATCTAAGTATGAAGGAACCGATCCTAAATAAGGTCCTTGATACTTCCTTTTTTACATCTGATTTCTTTGCATATTATTTCTTTATTTGAAGCCCTAGGATGGAAAAATTTTGTTCTTTATCAAGCTAAGGGACACTTCCCAAACCTTGTCAAAATTTTCTACGCCAATCTTGTTAAAGAGGAACATGGGCTTTCAACCAAAGTAATGGGAAAATCTATCTCTCTCACTCTCGAATCCCTTGCCAGAATTTTTTAAATTACCAATGAAGATTTTGAATGTCCTACTTTTGGAATGTCTTGGATTCTCGAACAGGACTTCTGTTGACCCCATGGGTCATACCCTATTTTGATTATGACAAATACTCAGGTATTTAATGTCTCTTGAGTTTATGTGCAGGTATATCTTGGTAATATCATATGATGGCACTAGGAGACCTAGAGGAAAATGAAGACCCTAGTTGAATATTCATTGTTGTAATTTATATTTGACTTAATTTAGGTATGTAATATTTAAGTAGGAATGGTCTGTAATAATTGGTGCATATCATGCATGTAAAACTTATAAGCTCAATGACCATAGCTGGACCTTAGGGATCACCCTTCGATAGACCGACGGCGGATTTTTCTGGTATCCTAAAGAAGGCCTAGAATGACCCTAGGACACTATATATATATATATATATATATATATGCTCATATGAATAGGGTGATCACATATTTAAAAATAACCAAAATGTATGAAAAATACATATTCGGTCGACCGTACTTGAAAGTACAAAAACCTCTCGGTTGACCGAACCGGGATCGGGTCAACAGTTTGACCACTACCCGATCAGCCGAGCCATGCTCAGTATACTCCACCCGATCAACTGAACTCGTTCTGAGTCAACTATTTGACCACCTGGTCGACTGAGCCCAGATTGCATGCCAATGCCCTGGTCGACCGAGTTCCCACGTGTGAGAACTCCACAGTCTGGTCGACCGAACTACGTAGTTTAAATTCTCTCAATTGACCGAATCGTGCTAAATATAAAAATCGCCCTAGATACTGGTTGTCTGGTCTAACAAACTTCTAGTTCATTTCTTACTCAGACCGAACTCTGCACAACTCGGTCAACCAAACCTGCTTCGGTCGACCAGTGCTCTCAGGTTGTCTCAATATTTTTACCGCGGTTAAATTTTTTAAACAGGGTTAGTTATGCTTAAATTTTTTTAAACAATCCTAATAATACCCTACATGTCATAAACGGTCATAATTTTCCCAACTTCTATATATAGGGGCTTATTTGTGCAAATTAGCTAGAGATTAGCAAGATCATTAACAAAAAATTCTCTCAAATTTAAAAAGCCTATTTTGCCAAATACTATTCCAAATACTCCTCTACTTCATTTGCTTTGATCATCCAAGCCTAGAGAGAGTGTTTAGATTATTAGTGTTTCCTTCTAAATAGCCATATACTCTTATTGATATTTGTATTATTTGATTTTTGTTGAGAGTTTAGCTAGGGTTCCTCCCATGGATTTAACTTGATAAATCTAGTGTTGGGAAAACTCTTAGCTTGAGGATCTTTGCATTGTCATTGCAAGATTCCTTAAGTAATTTTTTTTTTTTTTTTTTTTGTGCAAAATATTTTACAAATCTTGTTTTTCAAACAACTCTTGTGCTTGATACAATTTGAGAAAATATTTTTGAGTTTGTTTGAATAATATTGCTAGCATCTTTGAAACACTAATCTAATATTGAGATTTCATATACTTTGTTTTCAAAGATTAGCTTGCTTGAGCACTCTTGTGCTTGACTGAGTTTAATCATTATAATGAGTGTAGACTGCACATATACACCGCTGAGCTTACAGTTCTTACATGTTTGGTGTGGATTGATTAGTTCTCACGCATATTGTAGTACATATCTACTTAGCGTAAGAAGCATTTCAGTGCATGCAAAATTTTATACAAATTTTTTGTATTCCAGGCGTGGGCCTGAAGAGGGAGACTATACCTTTTGAATAGTCCCAAACTGGCTTAGACCTTGTTAGAAAAGCTAGGTGCGTCATCCTGGTAAGACGTGTTGGTTGAGATCGGTCCCTTGAATTGACTTGGTTATAACCAGCGCTACTCCACCTGTTAAGTGAGCCCTTAGTGGAATTCTTGAGCTTACCAGGTAGAGGCGGGAACGTAGGCACAGTCGGTTGAACCCCGATAACATATCATGTGTTTGTTTATATTTCCACACTTTATATTTACCGCACATGTATGTTATGGTTTGAATGATGCGCATGATTTAAATTTTAGTATATTATATTTATTGGCGCATTTGGGACTGCATAGAAAAACTCTTGGTTGTAATATTCTAATAACATCTAGTTTAACCTAGGAATAAGTTTTAAAAATTCCAATTTACACCCCTCTTGAGAATACACCAATTCTAACAATTGGTATCAAAGCCTCGTGGCATTGACTTAAACATTTTTGCTAAAATATCGAGATGGCTCTCATTGGTGTATCCCCATTCAGAGAGGGGCAATCACCTACTAGTCCATTATTTTGTGGTGTCGATTACACCACCTAGAAAATTAGAATGACCATATTTTTAAAAACTATGGAATGGAGGGTCTGGCTTGTGACTGCTAAAGGAAGATGTGCACAAATAAATGAAATTGATTTTAACAAGATTAATTCTAATGTCATGGATATATTGTACTGTTCTTTAGATTATAATATCTTTGTTGAGTTTGTGGCATGTCATAGTACACAGGAAATCTAAGATGAACTAGAAAAGAAATATGGAGAATTCCAAGAGAAGGAGATCGTAACTCCTCTGAATGCTCCAAGCTCAAATGATCAGAATGAGGTAAATCATGAGCTAGAAATCAACGAGGAGGTATATGATTCTCACTCTAGCTCATTTGATGATTATTGTGATGAATGATGTGATGTATCATATACTGAATCATCTGTTGATAATACTATTAATAATGCATGCAATGATTCTTATGGAAAATATTGCAATATATTGTTTGTTGAATCATCTGCTAAACCTTGTGATAATTTTGTCAATGATTCATGCGATGTTTATTGTGAAAAATCTTGTGATGAATCATCTAATAGATCATGTGATGTTTTGGCTGAAAATTCATGCACTGATTTATATGATAATGCTTGTGTTGAATTGTGTGATGAATCATGTGCTAATTTGATAAATAAAAGCATGTCATTCTACAAAGAACTAGAAAAGGATTTACTTAAAATGTATAAGCTTCTAGTTCGGATGTCTAAGCAGAAAATAGTCATGAAGAAAGAAAATAAAAGTGTGGCAACACAATTAGATGATCTAAAAGATTATCATGCCACATTAGAAAATAAAAAATTGAGAAAATATTCAAAATTTTCTTCTTAGATGAAGAAATAGATGATTATTCTAAATGTGCTCTCAAAATTAAAAAATGAAAAGAATAATCATAATAAACCCTTTAGAGTTAAGAAGAAATGTTTTCAAAAAGGGTTCACTTTGTAAATTCCATCGTCATAAATTTTTCCATGCCACATCTAGTAAAAATTGGGTATGCAAGCACAATCTTTCACAATTATTCAAAACTTGCTTGCACCATAGAATGAAAGGGCACGTCAGTTTTAATTGTCTATTTAGAAGTGCCTGAGGCCTAGACAAAGAAATGATATGGATGATCATGAAAGCAAACCCCGTAGGTCCTAAGGAAAAATGGATTTAAATTAATAATACTTAATTATTAAATATTTCCTTAGATCCTAGGAGTAGGTTTAGGGGGTAGTAATGACTATAGGCTCGGGAAGTGGTGCATACTTAAAATTCTTTGAAAATTTTGGTAGTAATGACTATAGGCTCAGGAAGTGGTGCATACTTAAAATTCTTTGAAAATTTAGCCAATACAAAAAGTCATGAAAAATATCCAATCTAATCACTTAATGAAGAAATATCATGATGATTGGATAAAATATGAAAACAATGGATGTAGCATAATTGAATGAAATCCACTTCCAAATCGACGAAGCATTATTTTCCTAGTAAATAATTCAAATTGCTTAACACACGCTTAAATATGAATATCTAAAGTTAAGCATACTCTGTCCATTGCACAAGTTTGAGTTTTAGGAAATAAATTCTTTTATTTAAACATCTTATCCTAAACTCATCTTGAATGTCTTAAATGCCTAATAAAATGGTTAGTCATCACTCTAGGCTTAAAGCATTATTCATCATAAATGACTAATATATATTGAGTGCTTCTCATAACTTTAACCAAATTAGAGGCGTCCACTAAGGGAATCAAACTCATAAATCAAAATATTCCCCTTGAGCTTAAAATATAAAAATCCTCTAATCTTGGTTCACTACCTCTTCCATTGGAATTCTTTGCCCTTTCAAGACTATTTTCGACAAAGACTCTTCCTATCACTTGATGCGTATCCTTGCTCTTGATTATGATCATATCTAAAGGATACTTTCTATTCTCCAAAGAGCATCGTTCTTCAAAAATCTATATACTCCTAAATGCTCTTTATCTAAATAGCTAGGACTTACCTTCTAGCCTGCTTATACTATACAATGTCCTGCTTCACCTAAATACTCTTCTAAGCTTAATGATAATCTTGTTATCCAAGAGTATTTATCCTCTATAGCTCAAACAAAGCTCTCAAATTTTAAAATTAAATCATTTAGAGCTTCATATCTTTAGTGAAGTTAAATGACTAATATAATAGCTATAGATTTCAACATATACAAAATTGCAAATGTCTAAGAAATCTATGCACGAACATTAAAAATGAAAAGCCATTTGGACTTGGGCCTCTCAAACATTTGAAGATTGTAAGAAAAGAGGCAGTTATAGGCTTTATTCATTGAAGGAATATTGATTGTGACTCCTTGGGTCCTTTGAAGCCTATGCATCTACTGCCAAGATAAAATCACTAAAAATTCTTGGCTAAGGAATTTGAAAGATAAAAAGGGCATGATTTGGTTGTGTGCATAACTCACAGGGAGCATTACTCTTTCATGACTACAAAAATTAAATGCTCTCATTATCTTATAATACCCATTCCCATACGCCTTTATGAATTACAGCATTGCACTGAACTCATATCTATCCTCTACTCTCTACCATTTATATTCTATGATGGATAGATTATATTTTATAAATTGTTATTTGCTACCTAATTGCATGCTTAGTCTAAAATGTCTCCTGCATGGCCGATGCAGTTGATGAGAATTGTATGCTGGTAATGGATATAGGTTCTTGTGTGCCTTGAACTTAATTATAAATTACTTAATTAAACTTATTAGGTACGGGTTTCATGGGAAAATGTTCGATTTACAAACGGCATGCTGTTGAAATTTCGACAAGAATTTTCCCAAAATAAAACCTTGTGCTAAAGATGATTATGATAAAATTGATGTTAAAACATTTTTGAAAGGATGAGTGAAACCAAATAGATAATTAAATTTCATCCTAGCATAATCATCAATCGTTTAGAAACGCTTAGATTCATCCCTATAGGAAGCGCATAAATGATCCATATGCATCACTTTCGTTTACTGAATATCGAGGCTCTTAAGAATACCCTAAACATTATATCCAATGCTTAAAGGCTTATGATTTGATATGGAATGTTCTTGGGTCATGGACAATATAGCATGCCTTAATATACATTCTCTGATGCATCTACGGTCTATAGGGACAACTATACTAATCAAATGACCAATGTAATTGACAAATACTCGGTATAGTTGATTTTAAAGACTTGAATTGATGGCTTATACTACTAGGCATAATGAAATTAATCTTTGGTTGGTATAAGTAGTTAAAGAATCTAAGCATGTACTCAAATTGATAGGGGAAGCATCTAAACATAAATTCCTATTTGATTTTGCTCACAAATATGTTTAGCTTAGATCTATCACAAACTCAATTTGGCATATGATTGAATGAAATGTTTTTATTGAAAATCATAATCTAAAGCATGTTTATATTGCCACAACTGTTTGTGTTTGCCATATAATAGTGCATGCGATTGTTGAATTTTTAAGATCATTATGGTTTTGGTTTTCTAGTTATGTTATGAATGTACTTAAATGTTAAAACCAGAAAAATGTTGCTTGCTCAAAGTTTCTTTTTCAGCAGACACCACCAGTACTTTAAGCAAACATCATAAAGGGGATACATATTTATATATATATATATATATTTACATGTACTTTTGGCAAGATCAAATTTCAAAACTAAACTCTTTATCACTTTCCTTATTATTATTATATACTATATGTTTTAAATTGCATAACTGGTTTGGTACTTCACATGAAAATGTATGCAAACTAGTTAGACTGTTTTTATGCTCAAATATTTCACGGGTCTTATGATATGATTTAAATTTCCAGGGTTTGTGGATAATTTTTATCTAATTATGTTTGTTATGTCCTTTGAGCTTTTTAAATGACTAGTTATAAAGTTTGTGTGCTTAATTGTTATAATTCATACTTTATGAGGTTATCTCAGTCATTCATTTCATATAGTATGGCTATTCATATCTCTTGGATGATTGTGTGGTATACCTTTGCTTATTATATTGATCATACTGGACTATTTGAGTTGAGTCAATTGTTCTAAATTAATATACTACTCAATCAGGTCACTTGTATACAGGTATTTTTAGGAAAAATGTTCTGTTTTCAAGCGGCATGCTGCCAAATTTTTCACAAACCTTTTCCCAAACATATCTTGTATTCAGATGATTATTCGCCTAAATAGTTAAATATTTATCTAGACGCTTTTTGTTGTTGCCAAAAGGGGGAGAAGTAGGTAAGAATTTGTCATCATCAAAAAGGGGGAGATTGTTGACCCCATGGGTCATACCCTGTTTTGATTATGACAAATACTCAGGAATTTAATGTCTTCCGAGTTGATGTGCAGGTTTATCTTGGTAATATCATATGATGGCACTTGGAGACCTAGAGGAAAATGAAGACCCTAGTTGAATATTCTTTGTTGTAATTTATATTTGATTTAATTTGGGTCTGTAATATTTAAGTAGAAATGGTCTGTAATAATTGGTGCATACCATGCATGTAGAACTTATAAGCTCAATGACCATAACTGGACCTTAAGGATCACCCTTCAGTCGATCGACGTCGGATTTTTCGGTATCCTAAAGAAGGCCTAGAATGACCTTAGGACACACACACACACACACACACACACACACATATATATATATATGGTCATATGAATAGGGTGATCACATATTTAAAAAGAATCGAAATGTATGAAAAATACATGTTCGGTCGACCGTACTTAAAAGTACAAAAACCTCCCGATCGACCGAACCGGGACCGGGTCAACAGTTTGACCACTGCCCGATCAGTCGAGCCATGCTCAGTATACTCCACCCGATCGATTGAACTTGTTCTGAGTCAACTATTTGACCACCTGGTAGACTAAACCCAGATTGCATGCCAATGCCCTAGTCGACCGAGTTCCCACGTGTGAGAATTCAACAATCTGGTCAACCGAAGTACGTAGTTCAAATCCTCTTGGTCGACCAAACCGTGCTAAATAGAAAAATCGTCCTGGAGACTAGTTGTCCAGTCGACTGAACTTCTAGTTCATTTCTTACCCGGTCGACTGAACTCTGCACAACTCAGTCAACTGAACCTGCTTCAGTCGACCGGTGCTCTCGAGTTGCCCCAATATTTTCACCGCGGTTAAATTTTTTAAACAGGGTTAATTATGCTTAAATGTTTTTAAACAATCCTAATAATACCCTACATGTCCTAAATGGTCATAATTTGCCCAACTTCTATATATAGGGGCTCATTTCTGCAAATTAGCTAGAGATTAGTAAGATCATTAATGAAAAATTCTCTCAAATTTGAAAAGCCTATTTTGCCAAATACTATCCCAAATACTCCTCTACTTCATTTTCTCTGATCATCCAAGACTAGAGAGAGTGTTTAGATTATTAGTGCTTCATTCTAAATAGCCCTATACTCTCATTGATATTTGTATTATTTGATTTTTGTTGAGAGTTTGGCTAGGGTTCTTCCCACATATTCAACTTGATAAATCTTGTGCTCGGAAAACTCTTTAGCTTGAAGATCTTTGCATTGTCATTGCAAGATTCCTTAAGTAATTATTTTTGTGTGCAAAATATTTTACAAAGCTTGTTTTTCAAACAACTCTTGTGTTTGATACAATTTGAGAAAATATTTTTGAGTTCGTTTGAATAATATTGCTAGCATCTTTGAAACACTAATCTAATATTGAGATTTCATATACTTTGTTTTCAAAGATTAGCTTGCTTGAACACTCTTGTGCTTGACTTATTATAATCATTATATTGAGTGTAGATTGCACATATACACCGTTGAGCTTACAGTTCTTACATGTTTGGTGTGGATTGATTAGTACTTGTGCATATTGTAGTACATATCTGCTTAGTGTAAGAAGCATTTTTATGTACGCAAAAATACATTTTGAAAAATACCATCTTTTTACTTTTCTGTTACACAAGGCTCTAATGAATTAATTTGGAAATGGCTTGATAACTGCACTTTAAGTTCCTTAGGATCGACACTCGACCTCCCCGCTTTCTACTAATCTTGGGATTATTAGGTAGTATAAATATTATTTTTGGTAGTTAAGGACCCCAAACCTTGGCGAGCCTACCAGTTTCTAAAAGGAGATATTACATTCAAGGGGGGTAATGCATGATAGTTTGCTACATGTTATTCTAAAATTCTAACATAAGCTTTGAAATTGTTAATATTTATGTAATGACTTGTTAAGGGCAATCTTAATGTAAGGGCCTTATTAAGGCTTTCTCGTTTTGCTCCTTATTTGTCATAATCAAAAAGGGAGAGATTGTTGGCCTAACAAGGCTTAATTTCATTTTGATGATAACAAATCAAAGTTACTTAATGTGTTTTTAAGTTAAGTTTCAGAATTCAAGTGTTTTATGAAGTCAAGTGATTCTACTTGAGGAGATATGTTGAAGTTTAGACTTAAAGCTACAAGTCATGAAGGACATGAAGAATATTGAAGTATTGATCAAAGCTCAAATGGATATTGAAAGCTTTACAATATGAAGACATAGGAACTTAGATAGTTTTATCTTGTTAAGTCTCATGTAAGTACTTCTATACTCAATATTGAAGTTGAAACTCTTAGGATTCATTCTGGACTTAGAGACCTGATTTAGGATATGGAAAATATTTTCATAAAGTCTAAAATATGTTTTCCAAATTAACAAAACAAGTTTTGGAATCAAAAGCTTGAAACACACTAAGTGGTTAGTGGTCAGGCAACTAATGACTTTGCATCAGGCGACTGATATGCTACTGACTTTGTTAATGAAAAACAGAAGGGGATCAGGAGACTAAACCATAGGGTCAGGCGACTGACCTGTTACTGACTGTTCTTATGCTTTATTTTTAAAGAAGATCAGGCGACAAACCCTATGGCTTAGTTGACTATGTCGATGTTTGGAACTTATAACAGCGTAGATTTTGTTTCTAAATTTGAACGTTTAGGTTTCCAAACTTGAAGCAAACTTGGGGAAAATAGTAACTAATGTTTTTACTCTATATAAAGTTAATCTTTTCACAAATTAGGTTAACCATTACTCACATATAACTCTAAATTCATGTTATACTCTTGAAAATCTTTTTGAACAGTTGCTATGAGTTCTTGTTGATAACCTAGCGAAATTCTAATATGATTTTTTAAAATTCATACTCTACAATCAGATTACTTGTGATATATTCATGAGCTTCACTTTTATATTGATTTATTGAAGTATGTTGTGCTCTAAGGTGTACAAATTGTGCTCTGTTGAAGAGTATTTTTATTGTACATACAAACTCGTATTGCTAGTTTTGTTATTGACGGTTCAGGTTGTTGAATTGTTGTCTAGTGAGAGGGTTGTTCTCGTTAGAAAGGGATCTCCACATTGAATGGAGGGAGGGGTGCTTCACCTAGTTAACGAAGTGGGAAAGGAAATCCTTAGAGCGTGTTGCTTGAGGCAAGGACATAGGCTGCTAGCCGAACATTGTAAAAAATCTTTTGTTCAATCTTCTTCTTCCCTATCTCTTTAATTCTTGCAAGTTATAATTTGTGTGTATGATTTTTATATTCATTGGAAAGTTGTTGAATATTGGGATTTGATAGTGATTGAATCAAGTTATCATAGTGTATGTTGGTTTGTGTTGTTGGATTAAAAAAACCATATAAGAATCAATATTTGAATTCAGGTGTGAAATTGCTGAGGCAAATTTATTATAATTGAATGCTTGATTGAAGCATAGCTATCAAAGTTGCTCAATATATACTACTGAATTTGTGGCTTGAGGAAATTATTGACTATTGATGAAAATCATATTCTGCTATTTGATCAACTAAATTAATTAAAATTTAAGTTTAGTTTGTAATTTCAGCTTTCATATTCATATCTAGGACTATTGATTGATATAGTATAGTCGCTTATTAGCTTATTGTGATTGCGTGATTGTGGCAATTTAAATTAAAAAGGGTTAAAATAAACTGAAATTCTGCTAATAAATTTTTAAATACCCAACTCATCCCCCCCATTCTGCTAATAAATTTTTAAATACCCAACTCATCCCCCCCCCCCCCCCCCCCTTTTTTTTCTTGGAATTACATCTTTAATTTCAGAAATGATACAAGATATCTAAAACAATTTGTCTTGTGCTTGGATTCAAAGGAAAGGAAACTAACTACAATGCCACATGACACTTTAAGGGAAACGGAACATACTAACTCCTCTAAAACCCTTTTAAGAAATAAAAAATACAATCGATGACCCAAACTCCCAACCCAATACGGATATTTGTGTATAAAAATGAAAAAAAAAATCAAATATCGGACGAAAACCACATTTCTATTTAGTATTTATGGTTTAAAATTTTAATTTTCAAAATTTTATGAAAAAAATCGATTTCAATTTCTATTTTAGAAAACAACCTAGCCAACCAAACAAAAGTATATGCTGATAAAGATTAAATATGGGATAACTTGAATTTTTTAATTTTCATTTGAACTTAATAAATAAAATTAGTTGTTTTGATTTTTATTCAATGTTACTATATTTTATTTAATTAAAAATTATTCCAGCTATAAAGTTATTTGGACTTTTTTCTCATTTACAGTCAATTGCAATAGTCAACTTTACCGGAGGTTCAGACTTTTGATTCTACTATTTTATGATACTCCGCATTGATCATATCATATTTTCTCTCATAATAATTAATTAGAATAAGAATATTTTGTATTTGGGTCCATCATTTATGTTCATTGAGGCTAGAAAAACTTACAACCAATAGTCAAAAATAATTGAAATTTAATGTTTACTGACTTGTTTATTCTACTATCCCAGTCTTCTGGTGCTTCAAATATTGCCTTCCCTGCTTTTAGTTTATTCTAGATGATTCTTCCTAACACCATAAAAAAATGTGTTCTTGGCATTCTTCACAAACCTTCCTACAAATGTACAAAAAAATAGCAACAAGGATGAATTCTATGCTGTAGTCATCTTGAATGAATCCCTTGAGGATGTGACATTGATTTGTTTCACATAGCCTGCGCACCTATTTAATTGCCTAATCTACAATTCTTTAATATATTTTTATAATACAATCTTATCCAAAGTAGATATAACTCCAAATTCAAAGTCTCTCCAAACAGTTCAAGCCTATGTTTACTTTCACTCATTTCCCAAACTTCTAGCTTTTTCATATTTGCTTACCAATGATTTTTCCAGGCAAATGCCCATACACATAGGGGAGATATTTATTTGTGAACAATCAAACTGCAAAGCAAGTGATCCCCTTCACCACAACGCAGGTTTTTATTTTCCCCATTTTTTTTCCCGACTACAAGTGGTAGATTCATACAACAACAACAACAAACTCACAAAGACTGAATACAAGATAATTCAATCTAGTACACGACTTTGACTGGCTTGCAACCTTTATCAATCGATTCCTTCACTGCATCAAGCACCAGCTGGGTCTTCCTACTGATGGTTGGCCACTTCTCTTCGGGCTTTGAACCACTTCCTTTAACACTTTTAACCAACCCAGCAAACTCTGTCACCATGCGAGCTTCCTGTGGAATGTCTGTCGCAATTGTGTGTTCACTTGGCACTGAGTTCCATCCGGTCACTAGCTCAGTAAACCCAGACTTTGTAGCAGCTGAAAATGATGCTTGGTTCTCATTAAATGGAATGACAAAATCACGAAGATGCAAAGTCCCCTTTGTTCCAACTGCAGTTACATCCATGGTCAAATGGGATATGAAGGAACAATGAAAAGTTGCCACTTTCCCGTCTTCCCATTGCAAGGACGACCCACAAGATATGATCACCCCTGCTTCATTAAAAACAGCCCCATGCAGAGCGATGACTGTTTTAGGCAGTTCATAGTTTGCAATCCACAGAATTGCCCTGATGCAGTACCACCCCATATCACCAAGACAACCCAGAGCATCAAGGTCTGGTTTAACACGAATATTATTCTTGAGAAAATCAGGACCAGCACCAAACGTTAAGCAGGCATTTATCTGCAAAAGAGGCTCAACCGAAATATATGATAAATAAAACATTAAAAGTGAAAAATATTACGTCTAATGCAAGTGTAAAAGTACGAAAGAAGTGTAAAAGTAAGAAAACAAATTACACAAAATGTTAGGTTTTTGGAAAAAGAAGTGTAAATACAAACTTACATTATGTCTAATGCAAGTGTATTTACAATGTGTTTACAAACTTGCACAAGTAGTGCCATTACATTTACAAAGCAAGTGTGCATTTACAATGTGTCATTACATGTCAAATAAGTGTTCGAGAGATATCAAACAATGTGGGCCCAAAAAGTGTTTGAGAAATATAAACTAAGTGTCTAACCTTAAAAATACACTTAAAAATTACTGACATGTTTTTGAAGTGTCCAAACATGTTCAAGGAGTGTCCAAGGATTTTCAGTGTCTAACATTGAGACAACACAGATATGGCACCCCTATAAAAGTATTGTGCTATATAGCCACTCAAAGAAAGTGACTGGCTCTTGAGGTTACTGATGACAGAAATGAATATGTTTTATTTGGGCTTGCAAACCTCACACAACCCCCCACCCCCCCCCCCCTCCCCCCCCAAAAAAAAAAAATATGTGTGTTTGCAGAGAAAAAATATATATATCTCAGAAATAGCCCCAAAATGGGATATTACTATAATGCTCTATAGCAACAAATTCCTTAGTCCCAGCAGATAGGGTTGGTTATTTGAATATGAATCCTTTCCCAATTTCCCATCATTCTACTCAATATAGATCAGACCAGAAATTACCAAATGCACTGCAACAGACCTACTCTAATAATTTATGTTAATGAACAGTATTAGAGTTTAGAAGGCATTTTTGTGCTACATAAAAATCTCAATGATCAAAAGAACATCAATCAATAAGCAAAGAAAGATTCTAAAGAAATTACAGCAACTCACAAAAATTGGAAAATTAATCCACAAATACCATTAGAGAAGCATGTAACTAAATTCAATTCAAAGGCAAGTCAATTTTTAATAACATAAATAATCAAGTAGGAAGGTAACTTCTTTCCCTTTTCCACACCAAAGAAATCAAATGCACATCCTAATTAGACAATCCTAGCTACCATCAATTACATATACTTAGAACTGCTTTATCACTACCACACTCCATATGTACATTAGAAAGCATGATTATGGAAATTAAATATGTCATGGTTTCGTTTTGCTGGTCTTCAACCGTACACCATTGTTCTCTAAAGCAAAGAGAAATTGAACATACTCAATTGGACTATAACATGTTTTCTTTGTTAGATTACTACTCTACCTAAAAGCTTAAGCAGTTAGGTGGTAGGCCGACAATGCATATCAAGCCTTATCACTCTCCCCCACACGTGCAGCCCAATTACATGTGGTGCAATAAAAACATGACGAACAACACCCATTACAAGGAATAAGATAATTCTCAACAAGAAAACAATAAATGCAAGCAACAAGACTAGAACCCAAGATCTCTTGGCAACCATGGCTCTGATACACCATGTCAGAATATAACTTTACCTTAAACTGTAAGGTTTTGGGCCAACAATATATACCAAACCTTAAGATGCTTCATTGTGTTAAGTTAGCATGGACATAATCAGTACCACCTGGTTGTTTACCACAGTAGGGCTGCAAATTCATCATCTGATCGGCATTGTTTTGTTTGGGGGAGGGAGTAAATGTACTAAGTAAATGTACTAAAAGAAAAAGGAAAAAGAAATCAGAAAATACAATCTCCAACAACACTTTGTTCACTAACAATGAAAACGACCAATGTCTCCCAGTTAGTTATGCAACTATAATTAGTTTGGTATAATTTCAAAAATGTCTAGAAAACCAAAACAGCAGAGCAAGTGACCTGGGAGAAAAATTGTTCAGGAATTATTTTGAATTAAATTTTTTTCTGAAAATTGTTCAGGTATAATTATGTCATTTCATGAAAACTAGACACTGAATTTGTATTGTGCCTCTCTTCTGCATTCAATGTTCTGTAAAATGTTTTAACAGCACCCCCTGTCATGCTTAGCATTAATTCTTTCTCACTCTCTCAAAATCCCCCTCACTTTTGGATTCCCCCTGGCTTAGAGAATCCCTTCAGCCGTCAGAACCCCCTATTGCCACCACTGAAGCATTGGATTCCTGGGAAACTCAAGCTCAATCATACAGCAAACTCTCCTTTCGCAGAAGCCCCTTCTACACCGTACAATTTTATTCAGAATCAAACCTGTTCAAGATTTCTTGCACCGACTCACTTCTATGCTATGCATTTGCACATTCAAATACTATGAAATTTTTAAATAAAACGTTAATAAAAATAACTGAATAATAATCCTACATATTTATTGGGGAAAAAAGAAACGAGGGTTATCAACCACCGAACAATCTTTACCCAAAAACGGCAAACAGATAATAAATAAATAAATTCTCAAAACGAGTAAATAAATAAGCAGCATTAACTCAAAAGATGCTGACCACTTTGAGCTCCCCAAAAAGCAGCGCATCGGAGAGGAAGTCTCGCATCTTGGCCGTGCGCGGGTGGTGCATCCACATGGTACCGTCCATGAACTGAACACCGTTGGATTCGCAAGCCTGCAGAATCTCGTCGAGCTCGGCGACGTTGAGAGCCACAGGCTTCTCGAGGAGCACGTGCTTCCTCTTACGGGCAGCGGCGATGGCCCATGACACGTGGAGGCTGGTGGGGAGGGGAACGTAGACGGCGTCGACGTCGGGGTCGTCAAGGACAGCATCGTAGCTGCCGTAGACCTTGGCCGACGGCGGGAAGCCATTGTCGGCGGCGAATCGCGAGGCCTTGTCGATGGAGCGACTACCGACGGCGTAGAGAGAGGCGTTAGGGGCGAGCGTAATGGCTCTAGACACTTTACGAGCGGTCTTCGCACATCCCAAAATGCCAAATCGGATTCGATCGTCGGCCATTTCTCAGGGGTACGCCGTAAGCGCAAAGCGAGAGAGAGAGAGAGAGAGAGAAGGGGAGAGAGACGACGAAGACCAATCAGTCCAATCAGTCTGAGTGTGGAGCGGAGGGAATGCTGCACGCTGTTGCTTTCGCCGGAAAGTGGAAACGGAATTTGGTTGGAGTTTTTTCCCCCCCATTTGGTTTAATTTATTTAAAAATATTTAAGAAAAGTGTTGTGTTTTGTGGCTCATATAATTGAAGTTTTTTCCCAATTTATATTTTTTTTTCAATATATTAAATAATATCTTTCTTGAGAAAATAATTTACAGAATAATCCTAACGTAATCTCGCTATTTGGAATAACGAGATTTAAAAGCAAATCTTGTCACTTCAAACAACGAGATTTGTTACGAGTTATTTCAAAATTTTTTTTTTTTAAAAAGATATTATTTAATATATATTTTTAAAAAATGATGAATCAAAAAATAAATTCTTCTACGTAATAAATCGGAAATAAATTTTTTTAATAAATTTTTTTTTAAATGATAAATCAGGAAATAAATTCTTCTGCGTAATAAATCAGGAAATAAATTATTTTATATGATAGCGAGATTTGCCACGTGTCATTTTGAGAATCTTATTTGCTCTTTCATAATATATAATGATTATAAGATAATTCAAATATTAAGATAATGATTATAAGATAATTCAAATATTAAGATCAATTATAAAGATACAAAATTAAAATAATATATTATTTTAATATGACACTGAATATAAATACAACCTTATTATTAATTAAAAAAAGTGCGTAGGAAAATCATATTTGAAATTTAATATTTCATTAAATATTACCATTAAAATATATAATATAAATAATATTTTGGTGTAACTTTTTTATGTGTTTTTACTAAAATTAATTGTCATCTATATGTAGTTCAATGATTAGTTTTAACAATAATATTATAATTTAACACATTATCTTATATTATTTGTTCAGTATAATTGATAACTATTGATAAATTCATATGAATAATATAATATTTATAAAAATTGCATGTTGTATGAAAAACTTCAATAATATTATGAACATGTACATATGATATAAATTTATTTGCGGCTGAAAAATAATAATTTACTTATAATATATGTAAACAAAAATGTAACACAGTATATATATTTCTATAATTTTGATAAATATTAATTAAATTAATTTTATGATTCTCGTGGAGAAAAATTATATTGTATAGTATTTATTTATTAAATTTTAAAAATAATTCTAACCATTTTTACCCATGACTGATTGTTGGAGTAATCACTTAGGAAACCCCCATTATTATCTATGCAATCTGGGGTAAAAATAAGACTTAAGTAATAAAATTTAAAGGGCTTCGGGCCACCAAACTTGTGCATTGAAAATGCCTCAGTCGATCGATTGGTTGACAAGTCAAAAAGTTGACTTGGGTAGGGCGACCGAACCTAAATGAACTAAATGTTCCCGAACGATCGAACTCCTAAAGTCATTTTTCACATCTTCCTCGGGTGCCCAAACTTGTATTTCATTTTTATTCCGGGTGACCGAATTGAAAAGTTTGGCAGACTAAACTTTGAGTCAGGCGACTGAACCTCGAATAATTTGGAAATCGCCTTGGTTCAACCAACCGACTGTGTCACAAGGCACCCGAATGCATAAAATGCACATTTCTAGTTGTGAGTGTTTGGGCGTCGAAATAAGACCGCAGGCTTTGTAGTCCAGCTTTTGCCGAAGGATGCACAATACCACCAGATCGGCCGATTTTTATTGAAGGGTGTGAGAATACTAGACCTGCATCGGTTCAATGCTATGGAGGCTTATGCTATGCCAGGTTACCGGGGGCACCAGCTTTTGCCAAAGGGTGTGAAATACCACCAGAAATCATCAATGATTTGTTCGAACATTCAAAGAAGGTTGCTCTTACTATCTTTCCATCAACGATATGACTGAAAATCGTTGACGATTTCACTCGAGGACCAGGGCAGATTTTGAATTTTGAATAAGGGGACATGAGTTTAGTTGAAATTTTGTGTTCAATCTTCTTCCTCCCTATCTCTTTAATTCCTACAAGTTATAATTTGTGTGTATGATTTTATATTCATTGAAACTTACTGAATATTGAGATTTGATAGTGATTGAATCAAGTTATCATACTGTATGCTGGTTTGTGTTGTTGGATTAAAAAAATCATATAAGAATTAGTATCTAAATTCAAGTGTGAAATTGGTGAGGTAAATTTATCGTAATTGAATGCTTAAATAAAGCACAACTATCAAAGTTGCTCAATATATACTACTGAATTTGTGGTTTTAGGAAATTATTGACTATTGTTGAAAATCATATTCTGATATTTGATCAGCTAAATTAATTGAAATTTAAGTTTTGTTTGTAATTTCAGCTTTCATATTCATATCTAGGATTGTTGATTGGTATACTACAGTCGTTGATTAGCTTATTGTGATTGTGTGGTTGTGGTGATTTTAATTAAAAAGGGTTAAAATAAACTGAAATTTTGCTATTAAATTTTTAAATACCTAATTCACCCCTTCTCTTGAAATTACATCTTTAATTTTAGAAATGATACAAGATATCTAAAACAATTTGTTTAGTGCTTGGATTCAAAGGAAAGGAAACTAACTACAACGCCACATGACACTTTAAGGAAAATAGAACATACTAACTCCTCTAAAACCCTTTCAAGATTTAAAAAATACAATCGATGACCCAAACTCCCAACCCACTATGGATATTTGTGTATAAAAATTACGAAAAAGAAAAATCAAATATTTGACGAAAACCACTTTTCTATTTAGTATTTATGGTTTAAAATTTTAATTTTCAAAATTTTCAATTTCTATTTTAGAAAACAACCTGGCCAACAAAACAAAAGTATATGTTGATAAAGATTAAATATGGTATAACTTGATTTTTTTTTAATTTTCATTTAAACTTAATAAATAAAATTAGTTGTTTCAATTTTTATTCAATGTTATTATATTTTATTTAATTAAAAAATTATTCCAGCTATGAAGTTATTTGGACTTTTTTCTCGTTTAACAGTCGGTTGCAATAGTCCACTTTACAGGAGGTTCAGACTTTTGATTCTACTATTTTATGATACTGCATTGATCATATCACATTTTCTCTCATAATAATTAATTAGAATAAGAATATTTTGTATTTGGGTCCATCATTTATGTTCATTGAGGCTTGAAAAACTTACTACCAATAGTCAAAAATAATTTAAAGTTAATGTTTACTGACTTGTTTATTCTACCATCCCAGTCTTCTGGTGCTTCAAATATTGCCTTCCCTGCTTTTAGTTTATTTTAGATGATTCTTCCTAACACCATAAAATAAATGGGTTCTTGGCATTCTTCACAGACCTTCTTCCTACAAATGTACAAAAAATAGCAACAAGGATGAATTCTATGCTGTAGTCATCTTGATTGAATCCCTTGAGGATGTGACATTGATTTGTTTCACATAGCCTATGCACCTATTTAATTGCCTAATCTACAATTCTTTAATATAATTTTATAATACAATCTTATTCAAATTAGATATAACTCCAAATTCAAAGTCTCTCCAAACAGTTCAAGAACCCTCCTATGTTTACTTTCACTCATTTCCCAAACTTCTAGCTTTTTCATATTTGCTTACTAATGATTTTTCCAGGCAAATGCCCATACAGTCATGGGAGATACATTTATTTGTGAACAATCAAACTGCAAAGCAAGTGATCCCCTTCACCACAGCGCAGGTTTTTATTTTCCCCATTTTTTTGGCTGGCTACAAGTGGTAGATTCATACAACAACAACAAAACACTCACAAACCTCGACGGCAGCTGCCTTTGATGTCCAAGCACACGCGACAACCAAGTTGAACTTAACAACATACAGAATATTCCAATTCCAAACAAAGACTGAATACAAGATAATTCAATCTAGTACACGACTTTGACTGGCTTGCAACCTTTATCAATCGATTCCTTCACTGCATCAAGCACCAGCTGGGTCTTCCTACTGATGGTTGGCCACTTCTCTTCGGGCTTTGAACCACTTCCTTTAACACTTTTAACCAACCCAGCAAACTCTGTCACCATGCGTGCTTCCTGTGGAATGTCCATGGCAATTGTGTGTTCACTTGGCACTGAGTTCCATCCGGTCACTAGTTCAGTAAACCCAGATTTTGTAGCAGCTGAAAATGATGCTTGGTTCTCATTAAATGGAACGACAAAATCACGAAGATGCAAAGTCCCCTTTGTTCCAATTGCAGTTACATCCATGGTCAAATTGGATATGAATGAACAATGGAAAGTTGCCACTTTCCCGTCTTCCCATTGTAAGGACGACCCACAGGATATGATCACCCCTGCTTCATTAAAAACAGCCCCATGCAGAGCGATGACTGTTTTAGGCAGTTCATAGTTTGCAATCCACAGAATTGCCCTGATGCAGTACCACCCCATATCACCAAGACAACCCAGAGAATCGAGGTCTGGTTTAACACGAATATCATTCTTGAGAAAATCAGGATCAGCACCAATCGTGAAGCAGGCATTTATCTGCAAAAGAGGCTCAACCGAAATACATGATAAATAAATCATTAAAAGTAAAAAATATTATGTCTAATGCAAGTGTAAAAGTACGAAAGAAGTGTAAAAGTAAGAAAACAAATTACACAAAATGTTAGGTTTTTGGAAAAAGAAGTGTAAATACACACTTGCATTATATGTTTAATGCAAGTGTATTTACAACGTGTTTACAAACTTGCACAAATAGTGTCATTACATTTACAATGCAAGTGTGTATTTACAATGTGTCATTATATGTCAAATAAGTGTTCGAGAAATATCAAACAATGTGTGCCCAAAAGTGTTTGAGAAATATAAACCAAGTGTCTAACCTTAAAAATACACTTAAAAGTTATTGACATGTTTTTGATGTGTCCAATACATGTTCGAGGAGTGTCCAAGGATTTTCAGTGTCTAACATTGAGACAACACAGATATGGCACCCCTATAAAAGTATTGCGCTATATAGCCACTCAAAGAGACTGGCTCTTGAAGTTACTGATGACAGAAATGAAAATGTTTTATTTGGGCTGCAAACCTCGCACAACCCCCCCACCCCCAAAAACAAAAAAAAATGTGAGTTTGCAGAGAAAAAATATATATATCTCAGAAATAGCCCCAAAATGGAATATTACTATAATGCTCTATAGCAACAAATTCCTTAGTCTCACTAGGTAGGGTTGGTTATTTGAATCTAAATCTTTTCCCAATTTCTCATCATTCTACTCAATATAGATCAGACCAGAAATTATCAAATGCACTGCAACAGACCTACTCTAATAATTTATGTCAATGAACAGTATTAGAGTTTAGAAGGCATTTTTGTGCTACATAAAATCTCAATGACCAAAAGAACCTCAATCAATAAGCAAAGAAAGATTCTAAAGAAATTATGCAACTCACAAAAATTGGAAAATTAATCCACAAAACCATTAGAGAAGCATGCAACTAAATTCAATTCAAAGGCAAGTCAATTTTTAATAACATAAATAATCAAGTAGGAAGATAACTTCTTTCGCTTTTCCACACTAAAGAAAACAAATGCACATCCTAATTAAACAATCCTAGCTACTATCAATTACATATACTTAGAACTGCTTTATCACTACCACACTCCATATGTACATTAGAAAGCATGATTATGGAAATTAAATATGCCATGGTTTCGTTTTGCCGGTCTTCAACCGTACACCATTGTTCTCTAAAGCAAAGAGAAATAGAAGATACTCAATTGGACTATAACAGTTTTTCTTTGTTAGATTACTACTCTACCTAAAAGCTTGAGCAGTTAGGTGGTAGGCCAACAATGCATATCAAGCCTTATCACTCTCCCCCACACCTGCAGCCCAATTACACGTTGAGCCATAAACACATGATGAACAACACCCATTACAACAAATAAGATAATTCTTTACAAGAAAACAATAAATGCAAGCAACAAGACTAGAACCCAAGATCTCTTGGCAAGCATGGCTCTCATACCATGTCAAATTATAACTTTACCTTAAACTGTAAGGCTGTGGGCCAACAATATATACCAAACCTTAAGATGCTTCATTGTGTTAAGTTAGCAAGAAGATAATCAGTACCACCTGGCTGTTTACCACAGTAGGGCTGCAAATTCTTCATCTGCTCAGCATTGTTTTGTTTGGGGGAGGGAGTAAATGTACTAAAAGAAAAAGGAAAAAGAAATCAGAAAATACAATCTACAACAACACTTTGTTCACTAACAATGAAAACAACGACCAATGTCTCCCAGTTAGTTATGCAACTATAATTAGTTTTAATTAGTTTGGTATAATTTCAAAAATGTCTAGAAAACCAAAACAGCAGAGCAAGTGACCTGGGTGAAAAACACCAATTCTTCATTTATTCCAAAAATTCTTCAGGAATTATTTTGAATTAAATTTTTTTCTGAAAATTGTTCAGGTATAATTATGTCATTTTACGAAAACTAGACACTGAATTTGATCATGTGCCACTCTCTTCTGCATTCAATGTTCTGTAAAATGTTTTAACAGTACCCCCTGTCATGCTTAGCATTAATTCTTTCTCACTCTCTCAAAATCCCCTTTACTTTTGGATTCCCACTGGCTTAGAGAATCCCTTCAGCCATCAGAACCCCCTATTGCCACCACTGAAGCATTGGATTCCTGAGAAAACTCAAGCTCAATCATACAGCAAACTCTCCTATCGCAGAAGCCCCTTCTACACTGTACAATTTTATTCAGAATCATACCAGTTCAAGATTTCTAGCACCGACTCTACGCTATGCATTTACACACATTCAAATACTACGAAATTTTTAAATAAAACGTCAATCAAAATAACTGAATAATAATCCTAAATTTTTATTGGGGAAAAAAGAAACGAGGGTTATCAACCACCGAACAATCTTTACCCAAAATCGGCAAACAGATAACAAATAAATAAATTCTCAAAACGAGTAAATAAATAAGCAGCATTGACTCAAAAGATGCTGACCACTTTGAGCTCCCCAAAAAGCAGCGCGTCGGAGAGGAAGTCTCGCATCTTGGCCGTGCGCAGGTTATGCATCCACATGGTACCGTCCATGAACTGAACACCGTTGGATTCGCAAGCCTGCAGGATCTCGTCGAGCTCGGCGACGTTAAGAGCCACAGGCTTCTCGAGGAGCACGTGCTTCTTCTTGCGGGCAGCGGCGATGGCCCATGACACGTGGAGGCTCGTGGGGAGGGGAACGTAGACAGCGTCGACGTCGGGGTCGTCAAGGACAGCATCGTAGCTGCCGTAGACCTTGGCCGACGGCGGGAAGCCATTGTCGGCGGCGAATCTCGAGGCCTTGTCGATGGAGCGACTACCGACGGCGTAGAGAGAGGCGTTAGGGGCGAGCGTAATGGCTCTAGACACTTTACGAGCGATCTCCGCACATCCCAAAATGCCAAATCGGATTCGATCCTCGGCCATTTCTCAGGGGTACGCCGTAAGCGCAAAGCGAGAGAGAGAAAGAGAGAGAGAGAGAGGGGGGGGGGGGGGGGAGAGACGACGAAGACCAATCAGTACAATCAGTATTAGTGTGGAGCGGAGAGAATGCTGCTCGCTGTTGCTTTTTCCCCATTTGGTTTAATTTATTTAAAAATATTTAAGAAAAGTGTTGTGTTTTTATGGTCATATAATTGAGTGGATGACATGCACAATGACATGCACGAGGATAAAATATGGTGTGATGAGTGTTCTAGGGTCTTATTGGAAGGTTGCCATCAACGGTTTGTCTGAACATTCAGAGAAGGTTGCTTTCAGTATTTTTTGACAAATATAGTGGGGGAGACTCGGGAAACAGTGATGGTGATATGTTATGCGTTTCATCGGGTTCAAAGTACCTGACAGATGATTCTTGGATCCTAAATACTGGATGATCTTATCACACAACAGCAAATAGAAAATGATTCAACACCCACAAGTCAGTTAATATTGGTTGAGTTTTGATGGGAAATGATATTTCATACAAAATACTTTGTATTTGAAATGTCAGAATCAAAATGTATGATGGTGTTGACTTTTTGAGTCTGATGCCTATTTTAATGCTGACAAAACACAAGTTACTTATGTGTGTATTTAGTGATTGAATAAATTATAATTAAATACACATATAAGGTGACTGACAATGGAAGTCTTGAAGGATGTAAAGACTATACTCTCAGGCGTATTCCATGATGTCAGAAGAGCAAAGAAGAAGACTTAACTTATTTAATTTGTAATGCATTTAAGTTTTTATTATTTTGGTATGTAATAATGTATGCATTTGCATGATATGACTTAATGCTCAGATAGGCCATAAACAAACCTTAGGATAGACTTCGGTCAACTGAAGATCGACTGACGTTGGATTTTTGGGCTTAATTTAAAAGCTCGGTCGACCGAATCCTTGGCAGTATAAATGTCTCGGTTGATCGAACAGGTCAAAAATCAACATGTTGACTTCGCATGGTCGACCATTCTGTTTTGAACACACCGTCCTTGGACCAAACCAACATGTGTCTGACACCCCAACTACTTGGTTGACTGAACTTATAGTTCATTTTGGCCATGGTTGACCGAACCATATGAGTGGTCAATTGAACCTAAGCCACGGTCGATCGAACCTACGAAGGGTTCAAAATCACCCTAAGACGGTCGACAAAATCCATAGTTCAAAATTGACATGGTCGACTGAACATATTAATATGGTTGACCAAACCTTGAATATGGTTGGCTGAACCTCTCTAGTTGGGAATTTTTTAAAGGGCTAAAACGTCATTAACTTTAAATTAAACTTTTCCAAAATACCGAGCGTGTCCCCAACGGTTATAATTTTTGGAACATCTATAAATATCCCCTCATTCCAAAATACCGAGCGTGTCTCCAAAGGTTATAATTTTCGTAAAATCTATAAATATCCCCTCATAACTCTAGATTAGTAACTTTGATTAACTAATTTTTCTCTCAAAATTATTTTCTTAATCAAAGTTCCCCCACTCATATTTTTATCGTAAAATCATTTTTGGGGTAAATGTTTACACTTTCCAAACTCTCTTTGATTCTTTCCTTGAAACATTTTTAAGAGAGTATTTTGTTTGGGCATTCATTTTGATTATGTTTATTGCAAAAACAACTTTTGAGCATAAATCATAATTTCTCCAAATAATTTTTATTACTAATATTTGTTGGAGAAATATTTATTTTATTTTGATCTTTGAAGCATGTATTGTATATTTCCCTTGTAACGCCCCAACTTAGGTCTGTTAGGGAGCATTGCGTCTCTCTTCCTCCACCTGGACCAAACAACAGGGGGCAGACTTTATCGGACTAATGACTAGCCCCATAGACCAACATATGTCTTTTTTAGTGTGTTTTGTCCTCACTCGCACACTTCTTCAGAAAACTTTGAGAAGGTCACCCATCGCAAGATTACTTCAAGCCAAACATGCTTAACCATGAAGTTCTTATGGGAAGGCTCTCGAAAAGAAAGGTGCACCTTATTGATATGGGTAGTAACATCTAATTCTTTTTAAGTCTTTCTTCCACGGGGTATCACATCCCTCAACATCAAAAATCACACATTTTAGTTTTTGCAAAAATATCATTAAGACCGAAAACGCTAGGTTCTCCGATTTGTATTTGAAAAATATTTTTAGGAGAATATTTTATTAAGGGTTTAAATCTTTGAAGCATTTTATCATATATATCTTTCTTCAAAGAATGGAATATATTTTTTTTGAAAAACACCCTTATCTATTGAGCATAACTCATATCATATTAGAGTGTATGTATTGAACTATATTGTTGTACATCATCAGCTTAGTATAGAAACATTGTCTTTGTAAACAAATTTTATTGAATATCTATTGTATTCTCGACGTGTGGTCGGAAGAGGGAGACTAGCCCTATGAATAGTCCTGAATTTGCTCAGACCTGGTTATGAGAGCACTGAATTAGTTCATACTCGGTTAGGAGAACTAGGAGATGCTGTAACGACCCGGAAAATACTGATATTTAAATATTAAAGAGAGAGGAAAAATGGAAATAGGAACAGAAGGAGGCAGTAGACTTCGTCAACGAATGCTCCGTGTTCATCGACGACATTGCATTTTGGAGATAATAATATTAATAATAAATTTCAAGGAATTGCCAAGGCTTCGTTGACGAGTACATAAGGAATTTCATCGACGAATACAGGGCTTCGTCGACGAGCACATAAGGAAATTCGTCGATGAATACAGGGCTTCGTCGATGAGAAAATACCGAGAGGGGGTATAGAGCAGCCTGAATTTCATCGACGAATACAGGGACTCGTCGACAAATTTAATGAAAGACTCGTCGACGAGGTGACGTGTCTTGTCAACGAATCTGGAGTATAAATATCTAAAAACCGGGATTTTTAATTACTCTCCACGCTCCACTCTCTCTCTCTCTCTCTCTCTCTCTCTCTCTCTACGAACCCTCTCCCTTCTCTCTTCGATTCCGGCTCCACCAGTCGCCAGTTTGACGATCCGAAGCTACCACGACGCTCCTGGCGGAGTTCTCTACAAGTCTGACGGAGCGGATCGTTGGGCAAACAAAGTTGAATTTCATCCCAAATTCAGGGTAAGGTCTTTTATCCAAATTTTGGCCTTATGACAGTTATAGGAAATGATGTAGGCAGAAAAATACTAATATTTTGTTCTGGGATATTGTGTTTTCAGGATGTTGAATTAGGAATCGTGCGGGTATAAAGCCAGAATTATATAGGGGCTTTTCAAAGTTAAGGTAAGGGAAATATGCTATGCTGGGAATTTTTATAAAGTTTTCAGAAATTTTATAGACATATATTCATATCAGTTTATTAATTAATTTATACAAAATATGAGTTAAATGCTTGTGTGGCCTGAGTAGATTTTCATGAGATAAAGAATTTATATAGTTTTGTGATGCATCATACTATATTGAGTACATAGTTGATGACAGTATATGCAGTTTATATAGCTTTTCCAGTATGTGGGTTTACACAAAATATACAAATATAGATTTATATTCACAGAGAAATGTACATGCATATACAGTTTTTATATGAATAGTTTCATGAAACAGATATATACATATATATACATTTACATGTATACAGATACTCAGATCAGTATTTATATTACATCTTTATACAGAACAGTACACACAAAGTTTTAGCATGCCATGTTCCTATTACCATAACAGCCAGAGTATATAGATAGAATATACAGACAGAGATACAAAGGTAGCATCAAGATGCTACGGACGCAGTATACAGTTTTACAGTATATATATATATACAGTACATAAAGATAGCATTATGGTAATTTTGGAACATGGTGAAAACAATAAAGGAATATATATATATATATATATATATATATGTATATATGTATATTGTATCAAATCCATGTGGAAAGATTATAGACGAACACTGTACAGATACAATTTACAGAGCACGGTACCATTGTTATATACAGATAGAGTGCGACCATATATCTCAGATAGTATGTGGGTACCATCTAACCGTGCTCGGAGAGGATGTAGCTCCCTAGTACACTAGGTAAAGGGGGCCGGTTAGACGAGGTAGCAGCCAGTCCCGCGCCTAGGAGAGGATGTAGTTTGGTCGGGCTGAGGTAGTGTAGAGTATATTGACTTATTTGGAGGCCCGACCAGATAGAGTCCCGCCTATAGGCCTCACAACCCTATCATGAGGGGTCAAATCATGATGTACAGAGTCCCAGGGAATAAGTACAGTTAAATATATGTATACCGTTTACAGTATATGATGAGTATAGTATGATATTATTAGTATGAAAGTAGAAAATACAGACAATACAATATATTTTATATTGAGAAAGATAGACATGCTTGAAAGATGTATTTTTACAGATTGTTGCATTACAATTCAGTTGCTATATTTTAAAGTACTTTTAACTTAGTTGCCACACACTAGTAATAGCATATTTCCACTTACTGAGCGTCAACTCACCCCATTACTTTAACATTTTTCAGGTGAGCCAGTTAGGCGAGCAGATCAGGCTCGCGGATAGAGTGTAGCTCAGATCACCTTGGTTATAGGGTGAGTTTTTGATAGAGTTGTGTATGTTTTGGGATAGATGATACTGGAGGGGCATTTTTGTATGGTCTGTATATTATGGATTCTGGTATTGTATAGTTTATGTATAATGATTATATGATTTATGTTTCCGCTGCGTAGGAATGTTTATTGTAAAAAAAAAAAAATGATGAGAATTTTGAGGTCATTATAGATGCACCCTCTTGGGAAAGTGTGAAAGGCGTTGGCTCCACCCGATAAGTGAGCTGGGGAATGTCCACCCCGAAAGGACATTGTAAACGGTTTCTGCTCCACTCATAAGTGAGCAAGGTTAGTGGAATCCTTAGGGGGGTATGCCCAAGGCGAGGACGTAGGCTGGTTTGGCCAAACCTTGATAACAAATATGTGTGTCACTCACTCACTCTCTCTCTCTCTCTCTCTCTCTCTCTCATTTACATTTCCGCACTTAAATTTTTATATGTGTATGTTTGTTTATTCACGGTTACGATTATTTGCATGCACACATTTAAATTAAATGAGATTTATTGCACTCGTGTATGCCTGAACTCATAGTTTAATTATTTTATATACACGCGTGTATATTGAATGGGATATGATTTGTGGTGAATTGGCGAAATATTTAAATTAGTCAAAAAATTTTAAAACTCAATTCACCCCCTCCCCCCTCTTGGGATCACACCAATTCCAAAAGATGGTGTTGTGATAACCATATATGATGTAAGGCATGTACTGAGTCTAAGGAAAAATCTTATTTTATTGGACACTTTAGATTGTAACGAGTATAGTTACAAGTCTGAAAGTGGGGAAATGAAAGTGTATGAAGGTGACTCGATAGTGATGAAAGGAGAAAAGGTAGCAGGAAAATATCTATGCACTGCAGGATAATACAGTTGTAGGTGGAGCTGCAACTATAGAATTTGAGTTAGACTTTCTGTGGCATATGTGGTTAAGACATATAGGTGACTATATGTATTTAGATGTTTGGGGACCGGTGAGGATAGCATCATAGGCCAGACATATGTTTTTCGTGGGTTTAGCATGAAATGTTATGGTTTATCTCATGTGGCACAAGCCTAATGTGTTTTCCAAGTTTACTTTGTGGTTGAGGTGGAGAACCAGACTGGGAGAGAAATCCTCATGTCAGACATTGGGACTAAGTACGCTCATTTTGTTCAAAAAGTTTTAGGTGATCGCCAAAGGTATTGCTAGATAGGAGAGTTGTAGGTGAATTATGGGCTAGTTTTGCGGTAGACTACTTGGTTGTGAGTGGATGTCCACTTGTGCACTATTCTAGTGATGGAGGATCTAGGTTTGGTGTTATGTTCAGACAGTACATCTTTCTAGGGTATAAGAAAGGTGGGTGCAGGCTGGGTGGTCCTGTGGCAAACAAAGGGGTGATCGAGGAAATGAATTTTGGTGATAAAGCCATGGGGCAACGTACTCAGGTAAAAGAAGAGAAACAAATGTCAGAAAACTACGGCAGCGGCAAACATGTAATTCAAGTGGAGAAAGACACTCATGGCAGAAATGCGGGAAGTTCTATTGCGAGCCAACGGTATCACGGCATGAATGGGAATGTGATGCAGGTGGAGCAACAGACTCAAATAAAAGATGACATTGGTCATATTCCAGTGAGTTTCAGCTCAACAGACTAGTAGGAGCACGGTGGGCCCATGTGCACTATCAAACTACCACTTAGGTACAAAGTTGGTGTTTACCTTAGAAGGCTTAAAATCTTGTTTTGATGCTAACAAACAAGTGGAACTTAACATTTTTGGTTGAGTGGTGATATTTCAGAACTCACAAGGAATATATATTTGAAAGCAAGGTCAAAGTGCTTACAAGGATCAAATGAAGCTTAAAAGAGTCAAAGCATGGATTTAAAGATGATTTAAATAAAACTTGAAGATTATGAGAGCATGCATATTAAAGTGAACTTGCTAAAAGCCTAAAGAACATTGAAAGCTTGAAGAAAAGATGGACTCAAAGCAAGGACATACATGAAGACTTGAAGAGTTGAAGGAATCTTAAGGAAGTTTTATGTAAGTACTTCAAATAATTTCAATATGGATACATGAAGCTCTTAGGTTAACTTTTTGGACCTAGATACCTTTTAAAATACTTGAAAAATATTTTTATAAGGTCAAGAGATATTTTAAAAAGGTTAAAATTATTTTTGGAATGAAAAGCACCAAAAAGAGGTTCTTTCAAATGCTGTCATTTTTTTCTACATCCACATTGAGGAGCATTTTTAGCTATCCAAAACTCCTTATTTTGACAAGTATTCAACATGAAAGTTGTATAATTTTCACTTACCTTTATTTTGACACCAAGAACACATAATTTTGAGTTGTATAGAAAAAGTTATGATCATAATACTGAAATAAGGTTGAAGTTGTCAGCAGACTGAACACTGTTCACGGAAGAACTTCGGGCGCCTAAATAGCAGACACAAAAACCTCAGGCGACTGACCCTGTGAGTTTAGGTGCCTGAACCTTACTGATTTTTATGGAGTTTTTTGAAACTTCAGGTGATTGACCTCGAGACTTTAGGCGCCTGAACACTGTTAACGGTCATATTTTTTAAAAGTTTTTAAATTCAAACTTATATTTCTTGTGCTCCAAAATTTCTATAAACTTGGGAAACACTCTAAGCCACTTGGGGAACACGAAATAGAGTTGATTTATTATCTATAAATAACCCCCCAAGGCTAAGAATTAATTACATCAAGAAAATACAGCAAACAAGCTTTCTTGCTCTCAAATCTCCCAATTCTCTCAAAGCTCTCTTGTGCAATCAATTTCTGAGTTTCACTATTGAGATTTGCTATGAATTTATCAAGAAAATTCTGAGTCTACTCTTAATTCTTTCAACCTATAAAGAAGACTTACGGTGATATCTTCTTGAGCTTCATATTTCCATATTGTGAATTTGATTGAAGTATATAGATTTAGCTTGTACTAATTAGCTATTTGTGTGAGCATTCTTTGTACACATCTATTTGATTTGTATATTTTAGATTGATGATTCCAAGGATTTTTTGGATCGTTGGCTAAGTAAGGGGATATTGCTTAGAGAGGCGGGCTCTAGCCCAATTGAAGGAGTGACCGAATGAGGGTACATCGTTTGGAGAGGCAGGCTCTAGCCTACAGAAGGAGTGTGTAAATGGTGTTGTTCCGCTCGGCAAAGGAACTAGTTTTAGTGAATCCTTTGGTGGTTTACCAAAAGTAAGGACGTAGGCTGGGTATAAGATAAACCTCGTAAAAATCCCGATCTCACTCTCTCTTTCCCTTACTCTTTATTTTCAGCATATTTAAATTGCATGGATGGTTTAATTGGTAATCATATATACTACGTATATTTTGAAATCAAGTAAACTTAAAGTCTAATTTTGATTTGGGTTGCAGAAACCGAAAGGGAGTACGTTGGTTAAACCATACTTCGCGGAAACCATACGGGAGTACGTTACTTGGTTAACACCCAAAGATAAATTAACTAAGAGTTTATTTGAATTCTAAATTTTGGGAAGAGTGTGAATGTTTTGTTGAAAATCATATTGAAGAAGCAAATCTATATCAGCAAGCATAAATTATCATTCACTACAGGGCTTGGTTCAAATTTGTATTCATAGGGCTTATATAAACAAACTACCATTTTAAGTTCTTACATTACCTAAAGTGCTGTATATTTTAATCTTGGTTTGGTTGTTTGCTTTCAAATTGTGGTTGATTGGTTTGGTTACTTGGTTGTTTAAATAGTTGTGTTGTTGATTGTATAAAAGAAACTAAGTTCTTGTGTGATTGACAAATTAAACAAACAAGTCAAGAATTGGTTAAAAGAAATAAAAGAAGTTTAAGGATTCTTAAAAGGAATTAAAAGAAACTTTTTAAAATCCAATTCACCCCCCTCTTGGGACTACACCTTGCTTTTCAATTGGTATTAGAGACAGGTTGTAGCAAATCTTAATTAGTAGCTATAAAAAGATCCTAATGGTTCACGTAGGCGTAGCTCCCTTTGGAGAGGGATAATATTCAACTAGGCCTCCTATCTTTTGTGGACATAACTACACTTTTTGGAAAAAACGAATGCAAATATATCTTCAAACTATGAATTGGAAAGCTTGGAAGGTTGTCATTGATGGTGACCTAATTCCCCTTAAACTAGTAGATGGAAAACAAGTTCCCAAGGAGAAAAATGATATGACAGACTTAGATCATAAGATGTTGCAAGTTAATTCTAGTGCTATGAATGCTTTATATTGTGCTTTAGATGCTAATGAATTTAATAGAGTAATGGCTTGCAAATCAGTTAAGGAAATATGGGACAAGCTAGAAGTCACTTACGTAGGCACTATAGATGTTAGGGATAATAGGATTGATATGCTTACAAGTGAATATGAAGCTTTTAAGATGAACCCAGATGAATCTATAACTAGCATGTACACTAAGTTCACTCACATAATAAATTCCTTAAATGCCTTAGGAAAAACCTATACTACTTATGAGATGATAAGGAAAATTTTTAGAGGGTTGCTACCTATATGGGAACCAAAAACCACTGCCATAACGGAAGGTAGAAATTTGAAAAACACTTCCTTAGATGAACTTATAGGTTCTCTAATCACATACGAAATGGCAATGAATGAAAGGAGTGGAAAAACCAAAGCCGAAGAATTAAATGCCTTTAAAACCTCAAAAGAAAACTCTAGTAGTGAAGATGAAATGGATGAAGATGAACTAGCCTTCATATATAAGAAACTTGCAAAAATCCTTAGAAGGAAAAATAAATTCACAAGAAGAAACCAAGACTCCGAATCAGAAGAAGAAGAAATTAGCAAAAAGAAATCCAAAAATAAAACTCCTACATGCTATAATTGCAACAAAGTTGGACATATAAAATTGGAATGTCCATTACTAAAGAAAGAGACTAAGAAGAAAAACAAAATGGCTATGAAAGCCACTACTTGGGATAGTACAAGTAGTTCGAAATATGAATCAAGTGACCAAGAGGTTGCTTATACTTGTTTTATGGCATGAGACGATGAGGAAGGCTCTTCATCCAAATCCTTAAATAATTCTTGCTGTGATTCATCAAATGAATCCAATGATGAGTGTATGCCATCTTATGATGAATTATAAAATGATTTATTCAAAGTACATAAGATGCTTATCAAAGTAAATAAACAAAACACATCATTGAAAAACAAGAACGATGGAGTAATGAAAGAGCTAGAATCAATTAAAATTGCTGAAAATGATAAAGATTCAAAACTCAAGAAAATAGAAAACAAGTATAAAGCTACAATAAAAGAATTAGAAGCTAAAACTCTTGTTGAAAAATAAAAAACTTGAAAATCAAGAAATTAAAAAGCAAGAATGAAAGGATGATAGAAGACCTTTGATCCCCATCCTCCATGGAATATGAGAAAGATGTGTATATTTCTGAATTAGAGGATAAAATCAGAAAATTATCTCAAGAATTAGAGAAATCACAGAAGAAGGTTGATGACAAGAAAGATATGGAAAGAAATGATCTCATAAATAAAATTGAAGATAAAGAAAAAATCATTTACAACTTTATAAAAGGAAAATAAAATTTTGACAAAATGATTGGCTTACAAAGAATGTCTCTAAATAAAGAAGGCATTGGTTTTAATGGAATTGAAAATAAAAGGAAAAAGAATCTTTACATGGGATATTTTTCAAAAGCATCCAAAGATTATGCTAGCACATCTTCTAATGCCTACACTAACACCATATGTTATCAATGTAAGAAAAAGGGACATGTAAAGTTTGAATGTCCATTTAAAAGAAAGGGAGTGAAGACTAAACAAATATGGAGGGTAAAAGAAACATCCCTTGTGAAACCAATTGGACCCAAGAAAGTATAGGTATCAAGATGAAAGACTAGTTCGTAAACGAAAAATTTAATGGATTAAGTCATTCCCCTTTAAAAATTGAGAAAGTAACTTAATTCATGATCAACAAATGAACTAGTTGAAATAGAAAAACTTAAAGATGAGTTTAGGAGCTTATTATAACAAATTCAAAATGGCATTATTGGCCAAAATCATAGGATGATTTTCATAAGGCTTAACTTACGAAAATATTAAGAAAATATCAAATTGAGCTTATTACATAAGTTCCTTGATTAAGAAAAGATATTTGAGAATGAAAGCTTATATGCTACATGCTTACATGCCTATATGACATGCTATATGCTACATGTGTATGACTTGACTTGACTTGACTTATATTGAAAATTTATGGCTCACTATGTTGAAAATTTGAGCAAGAGATTATTGAGCATAAGCATGAATTTTGATATAAGATTAATTCTTGACCATGCATACTATTGATGAATCACATGGATAAACTTATTGCTCTTTATATTGATATCTATGAGCTATGAAAGATATAATAGTTATATTGGTATCCATGAGCTATGCATGATGTGATAATTACTTTGGTATCTATAAAGTACTTTGGTATCCATGAATATTTTAATTGATATCAAAATTTAAAAGCTCACTTGGTATCACAATCTAAAAGCTCAATTTGTTTTTTAGCATGACAAGTATGATTATATCTATGAGCATGATATGACATTGATGATATTGGCATGATATTGATATTTGATACATGATGTGAATCAATGTTTTGAAACATGAGATGATAAAAGTATAATTGGTAACAAAACTAAATGTATTGAATTAAGGGGAGTATTATAACTTATTGCTTATATTATGATCATTTCCCTATTAATCAATTGGTATCATAAATTAATAAAATTTTAAATTGATATCATGAATTAAAATTGGTATCATAAAATCAACAATTGGTATCTTAAATAATGTCAAAAGGGGAAAAAGCTGTTAGTAAAGATGTTACAACTCATATACATGACTAATAAAACACACTACATATGCTATATTGAAAAATAATAAATTGAGTGTGTACATATGTTTGATATGCATGTTTGATGATATGCTCAAAATGTGATCTTATTTAAACTTAATAATTTTTTTTCTTTTTTTGATTGATGTCAAAAGGGGGAAAAGTTTTAAGCAAAAATTGAGCATGGTATTGCAAAAATTGAGCATGAACATAATATATATTCAAAAGGAGGAGAAGTACTTGATATTGATTAATAAACTTGAACTTGAATGAAGTGATGAGCATGATTGTAAAAGAGTTTTGAAATTAATATTGATCTTGCAAATATTGTTAAGATGATGCTTATTGAGAGGGGGAACCTTTTTAAGGCTTACTCAAATTTTTGTCCATTGTTTGTCTTCATCAAAAAAGGGAGATTGTTGGCCTTATAAGGTTTAAAATCTTATTTTGATGCTAAAAAACAAGTGGAACTTAACATTTTTGGTTTAGTGATGATATTTTAGAACTCACAAGGATCACATATTTGAAAGCAAGGTCAAAGTGCTCACAATGATCAAATGAAACTTAAAAGAGTCAAAGCATGGATTTAAAGATGATTTAAATAAAACTTGAAGATTATGAGAGCATGCATATTAAAGTGAACTTGCTAAAAGCCTAAAGAACATTGAAAGCTTGAAGAAAAGATGGACTCAAAGCAAGCACAAACATGAAGACTTCAAGAGTTGAGGGAATCTTAAGGAAGTTTTATGTAAGTACTTCAAATAATTTCAATATGGATACATGAAACTCTTAGGTTAACTTATTAGACCTAGATACCATTTAAAATACTTGGAAAATATTTTTATAAGGTCAAGAGATATTTCAAAAAGGTTAAAATTATTTTTGGAATGAAAAGCACCAAAAAGAGGTTTTTCCAAATGCTGTCATTTTTTTCTACATCCATATTGAGGAGCATTTTTATCTATAAAAAAATCCTTATTTTGACAAGTGTTCAACATGAAAGTTGTGGTATTTTCACTTACCTTCTATTTGACACCAAAAACACATAATATGGAGTTGTATAGAAAAAATTATGGCCATAATACTGAAACATGGTCGAAGTTGTCAGCAGACTTAACACTGTTCACGAAAGAACTTCAGGTGCCTAAATAGCAAATAGAAAAACCTCAGGCGACTGACCTTGTGAGTTTAGGCACCTAAAACCTTACTAACTTCAAATTATACGAAACTTCAGGTGACGGACCTCGAGACTTTAGGCGCCTGAACACTGTTAACAGTCATATTTTTTAAAAGTTCTTAAATTCAAACTCATATTTCTTATGCTCCAAACTTTCTATAAACTTGGGAAACACTACAAGCCACTTGGGGAACATGAAATAGACTTGATTTATCATATATAAATAACCCCCTAAGGCTAAGGATTAATTACACCAAGAAAATATAGCAAACAAGCTTTCTTGCTCTCAAATCTCCCAATTCTCTCAAAGCTCTCTTGTGCAATCAATTTTTGAGTTTCACTACTGAGATTTGCTACAAATTTATCAAGAAAATTCTGATTCTACTTGTAGCAACTTAGAGAAATTATAATATTTAAATAATAAGAGAGGGAGAAGAGGAAATTAAAAGGGGGGCACAACGCGTTCGTCGATGATGCGACACATTGGGCTCGTTGATGAGGTTGCTCTTCATCGATGAGAAAATACCGAGAGGGGGTTTTGGGTGATTCTGAATTTCGTCGATGAGACAAGAGTTCGTCGATGAGTTGTCTTCATGACCTCGTCGATGAGGTGACGTGGCTCATCGACGAAGGCTAGTATATAAATAGGTTTAACTTCATTTTATGGCTGAAAAACTTGCGGGAATGTCTCTCTCTCTCTCCTCATTTCATTTTCCCTTACTTCTCTCTAAGATTTCGGGCCAATCTTCTGCTGGTTTGATGATCTGAAGCCACCACGACACTCCTGGGGAAGTTCTCTGCCTATCTACTGGAGTAGATCGTTGGTGGGACATGTTCGAAATTCATCCCAAATTTAGGGTAAGACTTTTACTTGATATTTGGCTTTCCCTATAGTTGTAGAAAACGTAGTACGCGTAGAAATACTAAAGTTTAGTTATGGGAAATATCATTTTCAGGGGGTTGAACGGGGAACCTTACGGGTGTAGGACTGTTTTCTTAGGAGCTTTTCATGAATCAGGTAAGGGGAAAAACTAAGCTAGTTGATTATGAAAATTATAAGTATGATTTTATAGCATTTAATTTCAAGAAAATATATGTATCTATATATATTTAGGCATTATGTTGGAAAATATTAATAAAAATGACGATATGTTCGAAATATATGAAATATCCATTTTGTGTGGCATGAGTAGAATTTGTTATGAATAACTGTTTTTTGGGAATATGATAATGATATGGATTTTTATAATGAAAAACCGGCGTACGGGCCGAGAATTTTATATGATTTGCTGGCATACGGGCTGAGCTATGGATATGTTTTGCCGATGTACGGGCCAAGCTATGGATATGTTTGCCGACGTATGGGCCGAGCTATGGATATGATTTGCCGGCGTACGGGCTGAGCTATGATAAAATATGAAATGCCGGCATACGGGTCGATGATTTTCATGATGTATATATATATATGCAAAATGATGTGATGATATTGATTTGGCAATTAATAATATGAAATATCCATTATATGCTATATGTTATCAGAACCTAGTTGGCTTGATTTAACCTAGCACTTGCACGGTACAGCTGCTATGTGTTCGTGATCATCACGATATTGTGTTAACACTGCTATACGAAGTAGCATGAGGATGGATAGTCAATGTGGTTTTAAGAAGTGTGAGTGCCCCTGGTGTACGAACCAGGTTTGGCAGACCCATCGGACTTACAGATTGTACTTTTGACTTGGCAGTGGTCGGCCAACCATTCTCAGGTTTCGCCTTCGGGCCACACAACCCAGTCATGTGGGGGTAATACATGAAAATAGCCAACTAACCTACTAGAGTTGTTTTTATTATTATTATATGAGATGAATTATGTTTATGAAAATGCAGTATGTTTTGTCATGCCATGATAGTATATGTTTTCCCATATATGATACAAACAGTTTACTATTTATGTTTATGTATGGTTTATGTACAACACAGAAAAACTCATGTTGCCACACACTAGTATTAGTTTATTTCCTTTACTAAGAGGTGTCTCACCCCTAATTATATGAACATTTCAAGAGCCCCTAATAGAAGAGCGGATAAAGCTCCGCTGAGATAGAAACAACTGACCTGCCCTTTTTGAAAGGTAAGTATTTTGTTAGGGCCAGCTGGATTTGGTGAGAAGTGGCTATAAGGCACTTTTCAGGATGTGTATATAAATGTAATGGATGTAGTAACTCTGGTACTAAGGTGGGTGGTATTATGTTTATAGTGATTATGATTTTATGTTTCCTGCTGCTTAGGCTTCCGTATTATATCTCTGATGTATCTCTAGTACCCATGGGTTTAGGTTGATCATGATCTGCATAATGTGTTATGTTGGATTTATTATATTGGTTTTGTATTATTAAAAAATAAAAATAAAAATATATGGAAATTAAGCAGGTCGTTACAATACTCTTAATTCTTTCAACCTAGAAAGAAGGCTTATGGTGATATCTTCTTGAGCTTCATATTTCCATATTGTGAATTTGATTGAAGTATATAGATTTAACTTGTACTAATCAGCTCTTTGTGTGAGCATTCTTCGTACACATCTATTTGATTTGTATCTTATAGATTGACGATTCCAAAGATTCTTTGGATCGTTGGCTAAGCAAGGGGATATTGCTTAGAGAGGCAGGCTCTAGCCTAATTGAAGGAGTGACCAAAAAGTGCTTTCTTAAATGGATATATAAATGAAGAAGTATATGTAAAACAACCTCCAGGTTTTGAAAATTCAAAAAATCCAGATCATGTATTTAAGTTAACAAAATCTTTGTATGGATTGAAACAAGCTCCTAGAGCTTGGTATGAAAGGCTAAGCAAGTTCCTAATTTAAAACAATTTTTCAAGAGGAAAGATAGATAGTACTTTATTTATAAAAACCAAAAACAAAGACATGCTTACAGTACAAATTTATGTTGATGATATTATTTTTGGAGCAACTCATGAGGATTTGTGTAATGAATTTGCTAAGTCTATGCAAAAAGAGTTTGAGATGAGCATGATGGGAGAGTTAAATTACTTTCTAGGATTACAAATCAGACAAGCAAAAAATGGAACTTTCATAAATCAAACTAAATATATTAAAGACATGTTAAAGAAGTTTGATATGGAAGAAAGTAAACCTATAGGAACTCCCATGAGCACTTCAACTAGTCTTGACAAAGACGAAAAAGGGAAACAAGTAGATACCAAGCATTACCGAGGCATGATAGGAAGCTTACTTTACTTAACAGCAAGTAGATTGAATATTAGGTTTAGCGTATGTATGTGTGCTAGGTTCCAATCAGCTCCTAAGGAATCACACCAATCAGTAGTTAAAAGAATCCTTAGATATCTACTAGGGACACTTGAACTAGGTTTATGGTATCCAAAGGGAACTAAATTTGAAATGATAAGCTATTCCGATGCAGAATTTGCTGGATGCAAGATAGATAGAAAAAGCACAAGTGGAACGTGTCATTTTCTAGGACACTCTTTAGTCTCCTGGTCTTCAAAGAAACAAAACTCTGTAGCATTATCCACAGCAGAAGCAGAATATATAGCAACAGGGAGTTGCTGTGCCCAAACATTGTATATGAAACAACAACTAAAAGATTTCAAAATTCAATATCAAACTATTCCAATAAAATGTGACAACACAAGTGCCATAAATATTTCAAAAAATCAAGTATCTCACTCAAGAACAAAACATATTGACATAAGACATCACTTCTTGAGAGATCATGTGCAAAATGAAGACATAATGCTAGAATTTATAAATACAAATGACCAATTAGCAGATATATTCACAAAACCACTCTCTGAAGAGCGATTCATATTCATTAGAAGAGAATTGGGAATGATGCATATTCGAGAAGCAAACTAAAAATTCTCTGCTTGGCAAGAGACTGCCACCTAGGTGCCAGGCGACTGCCAGGCTACTGACTTTCAAGTTTTTTTAATGACAGGCGCCTGCCTTATCCTAGCAGGCGACTGCCTTGCGGCGGGTAGGGTTTAAAACCCTGCTTTATGTCTTTTTAACTTCCATCAGGCGCCTATCACTTCTCCTCTCTCTTCAAAAATTCTCTTTCCTACTCTTTTCCACACAAATTCTTCTTCCAAATCAGCCTGAAACTGTGCATCAAACCTACCCTCCACATCAAATCGCGAATAAAACCTAGGGTTTATCAGCCTTCCTCTTCAAAACAATCATGCCACGGATAAAATCAGTTGGTAACAAGGGTTCTTCCTTTTCCACAAGGATCAACAATGATGAAGTAGAGAAGTGGTTAGTAACTCCACATGCTAAGCAACTCTATAGGAATCAAATCGCTTCAACCGAACCCATTCTAGGTAAAATCCTTGATGTTACATTCTTCAATTTTGATTTTCCTGAAATCATGGAACTTTTTAAGGAAATTGGGTGGGAACGGTTTATTACGTATCAAGCAAAAGGATACTATCCAAACGTGGTTCGAATTTTCTATACAAATATGGAAAGATTTGAAAATGGGATCAAAACAAATCTTCTAGGGCAAAATATTTATCTTACTCCCATATCTTTGGGAAAAATTCTTCGAGTCAAGCCATGAGATTTTGAGGTTCACATTGTTGAGAAACAATGGATAATGTCCCAAGGATTTACTCTAGAGGACTTTTTACCCCTAGTCATAACTGATACACCTATCTTCTTTGGGCATCCACCTCTTTACAAACAGCTCAATGTCCAAGCTTTAATCCTACACAAACTTATTACATATAATATCCTACCACGTTCCGGTTCTCATGATCATATTTCCTTCTTAGATTGTTTTGTTTTATGGTGTATTCTTAAAGGGAAAAAGTTGGATCTTCCAAGTTTACTTATCAAATGGATAATTATGAAAGTTGATGCCCCTCGTGTCATTCTACCATATGCTGGAATGTTAAATGTGGTCTTTACTCATTTCAATGTTCTTACACCATCATTTAATTTCACTAGCAAAACCCATTAGGATGTCTTTTCTGATACTATTCTTAAGCGTATCGGATATAAGCACTCTCCTCAAGGGTGGTTTCACAAGGGACATCGTCACATCTCATCTGCACCACCTCCTCAGCCTTCCATGCCGGCTCCTTCAATACAACTTAACCCAGAAACTCCTTCTTGGTTCATTCCATTTTTTAATCACTATATGACCTTCAGTGATGGAATGCAATCTGGACTTGGTACACTTAGGGAGAAGGTTTCTACTATGGAAACTCATTGTTCCAGCCTTGTTCAGCGTGTTGACAAGATTGAGAAACATTTGGCTAGCTCTTCTAAAGGCAAATCTCAGATGGATATCAGCTCTGCTCCATTGAGTGATGATGAATCAGCTGAAAAATCTGGTGAACAAGAAGAAGAGGAAGATGAAAGTGGGTCTATGGAAGCCTCCGGCATGTGTTTCATCTATGTGCTATTTAATACTTTTGTCTATGTATTAGTGCCTCATCGGATAGTATATTCTTTATGTTTGTAAGATCTACAAGTACTATGTATTTAACACTTCACTATGTTTTTTTTTTTTTTTGTATCACTCTCTTCTCCTTTTTTATTGATGTCCAAAGGGGAGATGTTTGAGAGAAGAAAGTGCAAAAATTAAATATGCTAATATGCTATGGTTTGTAAAACTATGAATATGTATGGACTATCTTGCATGGATTCATTACTTTGTAAGACTATGAATATCTATGGGTATGATCATTTTGCAAGTGGCATGGTTTGTATAAATATTTTTAGTATATCATGCTTGTTGAAAGGGGGAGCCATAAGTATTATTTCTTATTATTTTTGCTCTTGATTTATCATCATCAAAAAGGGGGATATTGTTGGCCTAACAAGGCTTACAATTCTTATTTTGATGATAACAAATCATGTTATGTTTAATATGGTTTATTTCAAGTGAAAGTTTTTCAGGAAAAAGGAAAAGCTTAAAGGTAGTGACAAAGCTCAAAAGAATGATAAAGTTTATGGATCCAAAAAGATCAAGAGAGAAAGATGATTAAAAGCTCAAAGATGATAAAAGAACAAGGATTTACTTGAAGATCAAAAGAATATGCTTTTAAGGATGTTTGTATGTAAGTACTTCAAGTAAATTTCAAATATAAACTGAATTGAAGCTCTCATAAAATCAAAAGAAACTTAGAAATATATTTTTATAAAAACCCTAAAGTATGTTTTTCAAATCAAAGAAAAGAAGGGTTTTAAAAAGAAAAAGTTTTTTTAAAACAGAAGGGCCAGGCGACTGCCTTTATGTGGCAGGCGACTGCCCAAATTAAATGAAGAATTTTGAAAGAGGCAATAGGGTGTCAGATGACTGCCTAAACATAGTCAGGCGCCTGGGTGGTCATGTCAGGCGACTGCCAGTGTTCTGTATTTTAAAATTCTTTTATGACAGGCAACTGCTAGGTCGTGACAGGCGACTGCCACCCGAACGTTTGTTTAAAAATTTCTAATGGGAATATTTTTTTTAAATAGATTTCTTAGACACTACTCGTTTAAAAACTTGGGGATTACTCCGGGTAAACTTGGGGAGCAAGGAATTATTTTTAAACTTCTATAAATTGCCCCAAACTTCAAAGATTTAAACACCAAGAAATTTTCCAGCAATCAAAGTTCTTAAAAAGCTCACAAACTCTCTTGTGTTTATCTTACTTCAACTATTGAGTTACTGCTGATACAAATTCCAAAGTAGAGCCTTCAAAGTCTGAATCTTTCAATACTTGGAAGATATTTGGTGATCTAAATTCAGTATTGGGCTTCAATCCTTTTATATTTGAATTACTTTGAAGTATACTTGTGCTGAATGTTGTACTAACCTACTCTGTTGTAAGAGTGTCTTTTGTACACAAACTTTTCTATATCTTGATTCTTGTTTATAGAAGATTCAAGGTTGTAGAATTGTTGGATCGAATGAGGGAATATCGTTTGGAGAGGCAGACTCTAGCCTAAAGGAAGGAGTGATTGTAATCGGTATTGTTCCACCCGTCAACGAAATTGAACTAGTGAATCCTTTGGTGGTTTTCCAAAGGCGAGGACGTAGGCTGGGTATAAGCTGAACCTCGTAAAACCTTGTGTTTCTCTCTTCTTCCTTACTCTTTATTTTTCTGCAATACTTACAACCTGCGTGTATACTTTAAATTGTTAAATTCTGAGTGTATGGTTGTTAAATAGACCAGAGGATAATACGTTTTGGCTTGATCAGCATTGATTGCGAAAACCGAAAGGGACTACGTTGGTTGATCATTCTAAAATTATTAGTCTGAAATTTTGTTTAAAAACTAAACACAAAGAAGAAGTGTGAGTTTGGAATAACACAGGGCTTACATAAATTCAGCGTGCTTTGCAATTTATTACAGGGCTATTGATACAAAGAACAAGATTTTGATTATCTTGTTGATTGGTTGTAGTTGAGTTGAATTGTTTTTGTATTTACTTGTTGTGATTGTTGATATAAAACAAAGAATTAAACTTGAAATAATTTTAAAAATCTAATTCACCCCCCTCTTGGGAAGCTATCCTAATTTCAGTGGGAGACCATGTATTTTTAAAAATAGCTTCGTTAAAAGGGGTTATGAGGTTTGGGAAGAAGGGTAAGTTGAGCCCTAGGTTTATTGGCTCATTTGAGATACTCGAGAAAATTGGGCTAGTTGCCTATTGGCTAACTTTACCACCATCCTTATTCAGGATTCACAACATATTTCATGTTTCTATATTAAGAAAATACATTCCAGATCCTTCCCATATTATTAGCTATGCAGAATTGGAACTCAGTGATGTTTTAGCATACAAGGAGGCTCCAGTACAGATCCTGGATGGGAAAGAATAGGAATTACGCAGTAAGACGATATCATTAGTAAAAGTCCTGTGGAAGAATCAGGCGATAGAAGAAGCCTCGTGGGAGCTTGAAGATGAGATCAGATGAAAATATCCCCACTCGTTTAGTGAATACAATAGTGATGTATAATTAAGGAAATAGTAATTTTATTTTGTTTAGCATAGTGGAATTGTAATGTAGTGTATAGGATATGTAGTATTTTGGTTTTGGGGGAATTTTCTTTTGTACTTGTAATCTCCTAGAACTACCCATGTAACCATGGTATTCCTCTGCCATAAGTGAGGACAGGTAATAAAATAAGTAGACCGTTTATCTTGAGAGATGAGGGATTAGATGAATAAGTGAATTTCGAGGACGAAATTTTATAAGGAGAGGAGAATGTAATAACCTGAGAAATTAATTCATGGCCTTGTCGACGAACATAGGTGATTCGTCAATGAGGGAACAAGAGGGTCTCGTCGACGAGGATATGTTTCATCGACGAGAAGATACTGAGAGGATGTTTTGGGCGACTCTGAATTTCATCGACGAAAGGGAAAGTTTGTCGAATAATTTCCTCTTGGCCTCGTCGACGAGGTGACGTGGCTCATCGAAAAATCCCGCAGTATAAATAGTGTTAAACTCAGTTTTTACACAGGAAAATCGACTGAAACCCTCTCTCTTCTCTGTCTACTGTCTCTCCCTTCTCTCTCTTCGATTTTGGCCCTGTTAATTACCAGATCGACGATCTGAGGCCACCACGATGCTCCTAGGGAAGTTTTCTCCAAGTCTGCTGGAGTAGATCGTTGGTGGGACGAAGTTGGATTTCATCCCAAATTCAGAGTAATGCCTTTTTGTCAATATTTGGTTTCACAACAGTTGTAGGAAATGTAGTAGAAGTAGAAATAATGATATTTTGTTCTGGGAAATGTTGCTTTCAAGTTGTTGAGTGGGGAGCCATGTGGGTATAAGGCCCGTTATGGTAGGGGATTTTTTGCAGGAATCAGGTACGGGAAATATGCTATACTAGGCAACTCTAGTATGTTTTCAATATGAATTATACGTTTTACCAGATTATTATTCTCAGCAAAAGTTTATATGGTTTATCAATTATGTTTAATATGTTTTAAATTACTGTGTGGCTTGAGAATATATATATATAGTATAGAGACATGTTTTACAGTAATTTTTAGGATTATGTTTTACAGAATATACAAATAGGGAACATGCTTTATAGTAGTTTTTCAGAATACCATGTTTATATAGTTTTACAGTACTATGACATACAGATTTACAGTTAATATAGTTACAGTTTACTACAACGTCATGGTTAATACAGTTATTACAGAATCATGGTAAAACAGATAATTGTACATAGAGATGTATTATAGAGTATCAGACCCTAATGGATCATTACAAATACAGTTTACAATGCACAGTACCGTAGCTATATAAAGATTAGAGTGCAACCACATATTCAGATAATACGTGGTAGATAAGTCGATCGTGCCTATGTTGTGGACATGCTCCCCATTAGATATGGGAGGAGGGCTGATCTGATTGACGGAGTATAATGGTTTATCTTGGTTGGCCAGCTAGTGATAGATCCATGAGGGGTTAAATCATGACATACAATTATCCATCCAGGGAAGTTTTCAGTTATTATTATGTATGTACAATTTTACAGAAATAGGGAATATACCTATGTACAATGGAAGTAATATGAATGGAAACCTAGTAATACGAGTATGTAAGCAACATGGACAAAGGGGGTGATTCATATTATCTTGTATCGTATTTACAAATTTCAGTTATGCATGATTATATAAAAACAGATTTTCATAGTATTGTAACTCATTTGGCACACCCAAGCAATAACATATTTCGTCTTACTGAGCGTTGTCTTATCCCAATAAGTTTACATTTTTCAGGTGATCCAGCTAGGCGAGCAAATCAGGCTCGTAGATAGAAGGGGGCTACAGTGTTACCCTACCAGTAGGGTGAGTGCTTTTGGGAAAGAGGGTATTTTTGTGTAACCTTAGTTCAGTTACGTATGTATACATTTGGGAGCATTTAGCACTGTGGTATTGTATTGTATATATATGGTTATGGTTATATAATTTCAGCTTCTCGCTACTTAGGTTGATGGTTTTATATTAATTCAAAAATAACGGAGTAGTGGAATTTTATAGTATTTAGAAAAATTTAGCAGGTCATTACAAGAACTCTATTGAAATTTTTTGACATAAATTGGTGTTATCTCAAGGTGACTTTATGGACGAAACTGCAGGGAGACTTTCTTTTCCATCTCAAGGGAGTTCTATGGAGAATCAATATGGAATGTCTACTACTTGATACCCAAGGGTGGACTATGATGTCATAGATATGTCAAAGGTCCCTTATGATGATGTAATAGGGTGTTTCGGTAGACAACATAGTGGACCGTCAGTTGTGAGATTTGTCAAAGACTATAAAAGGGGCTTTGGTGATGGAAGGCTTGTAGCAGCTCTTGTGTTTACTGTTATGGGGATGCCTTATTGGAAGCCTAGCGTGAAGTCTTTAGGTGTTGCATCTACAGTTGTATTGGGGCTAATGACAGAAGCCGAAGGTGCCATCTACAAGTTCAAGTAGGGTTGCTTGGACTTGGCATTTGTTTCCAATTGCTAGATACAAGGTGGTCCCAACATAACGTCCCAAGTTCAAAATAGAGCATCCGGTTCATGTTTTTGGTTTCTCCCAAGGGGCTTATATTTTTCAAGGTGGAGATTGTTGTGTTTTGTGGCTCATTTAATTGAGCAGATGGCATGCACAAGGAGAAAACATGGCGTAATTAGTGTGCTAGGGTCTTATTGGGAGGAAACCATCGACTATTTTTTTCTTGCCATTGATGGTTTGTTTGAACATTTAAAGAAGGTTGCTCTTGCTATCTTTCCATAGATGGTATGACCGAAAATAGACGACGGTTTGCGTTTTTCCATCGATGGTTTGACTAAAACCGTCGACAGTTTCATTCGAGGACCAGCACAAATTTTGAATTTTGAATAAGAGGACGTTAGTTTAGTTGGGGTGTAGAGACCCAGTCAATTATATTAATTAAATAATAGAAGGAGGAGAGAAAAGGAAATTATAAAGGGGGTCACAGTAGGTCCTTGTCGACGAACGCTTAGTGTTCGTTGACGAAGTGGCTTATTGGGATCGTCGACAAGGACACGTGTCTCATCGACAAAAAGTTACTGAGAGGCTATTTTCATCTTTTGAATTTCATTGATAAGAAATAAGCATTCGTCAATGAACTTACTTTGTGGCCTTTTCGATGAAGTGACGTGGCTCGTCGACGAGTGCAAGTGTATAAATAGCTTAAACTCGATTTTCAGTGCAGAATTTTCACGCAAAATTTCTCTCTCTTTCTCTCTCTCCTGTTCGTTCCCTCTCCCTTCTCTCTAAGATTTTGTGTCCATTCTTTGCCGGATCTACGATCCAAAGCCCCCACAACACTCCTGGGGAAGTTCTCTTCAAGTCTACTGGAGTGGATCATTGGTGGGGCTAACTTGGACTTCATCCCAAATTTAGGATAAGGCTTTTTATTTAGTATTTGACTTTCCTACAGTTGTAGAAAATGTAATAGTCTAAGAAATACTGAAGTTTTTTTTAGGGAGATGTTGTTTTCAAGGTGTTGAACGGGGAACCCTGCGGGTGCAAGACTACACATTGTAAGGGCTTTTTAGAAATCATGTAAGGGAATAAACTAAGTCAAGATTTTAAGAAAATGTATTTATTATTTTACAACATTTAATTTTAGATAAATATGTATATTATAGAATTATGTTGGAAATAATATTGTTGATCAGAAATATGATTAATACCTCTTTTATGTGGCATGAGTAAAATTTACCATGGAAAATTATGATGATGGAATATTATGTTTACAAAATAAGTATGTTTTTACTGCTTCTAGGAAAATGTTAAAATGATACAGGTATTTTGCAAACTGACGTTTTTATATGATATGTCAGCGTACGAACCGAGGTTTTTATATGATATGTCAGCGTACGGGCAGAGGTTTTTATATGATATGTCGACGTATGGGCCGAGATTTTTATATGATATGTCGGCGTACAGGCCGAGATTTTTATATGATACGTTGGCGTACGGGCTGAGGTTTTTATATGATATACCGGCATACGAGCCGTGATCTATAAAATACAAAATGCCTGCGTAAGGGCCATAAATTTTATATGATATGTTATGTAAAGATGTATGAAAATATTAACATGAAAAATATGATTATGAAATAGCCATGTATCATTATTTGGAAAAATGTTATATGTTATCAGAACCTGGTTGGCATGGTTTAGGCTTTCACAAAGCACGGTACCGTAACTATATGATCACGATCATGATTATGTTAGTGCTACCGCTTGCCATATAGGGCAGTGGGAGATTAGCAGTCAATATTGTTTATTGTAGCGTAGGCGTCCCTCTGGTGTCCGGTCTAGGAGGGGCAAACCCACCATACTTACAGACTTTTGTTTGTTCTAGCGTGGTCGGCCAGCCATTGTTAGGTCCCGCCTTCAGGCCGCACAACCTAGTCATGTGAGGATAAGACATGACATCAGCTAACTAACCAGCCAGGATGTTTTCTATATATAGTTAAATGAGATGATTTATATGTATACAAATTCAGTATGTTATATCATATTATGATAAAGTATGTTTTTCCAGATATGATATAGATAGTTTTATTAAATGTAATCTTAGTGCTGTTGTTATATTATAACACGAAAATACTCATGTTGCCACACACTGATATTAGTTTATTTTCCTTTCTGAGAGGTGTCTCACCCCAAATTATATAAACATTTCAAGAGCCCGAGATAGAAGAGCGAATAGAGCTCCACAACATTAGGATTCAGCTGCTCTATCCTGTTTGAAGGGTAAGTCTTTTGCTAGGGTCAGACGGATTTTTTGGTGACAACCCTAGGACTTGTTTTTGGATATTTTGGGTTGTGTGTAATCATATGAGAGATGTAGTAAACTTTGATATTGTGTTAGATGGTAATTTAATTTATATATGATATTACGTTTTCTGCTGCTTTGGTATCAGTATTGTATTTTAGGTACACCCCTTGTACCCATCGGTTCAGGCGGATTATGATTTACCAGGTTGGTTACGATTTTCCAGGGATATTATATAGAATATTATTATGGAAAAGAGGAAAAAAACATTTGTAAATAAGCATGTCGTTACAGTTTTTTATCAAAGCTTAGGTTGCTAGGTTGTGTAGACTTTAGAGTGCAGTGGAAACGATACCAGAGTATAGGGAAAGGATTTAAGGTTTTGTTCTACATTCTAGAGGTAGGACTTCTGTGGTGATTTCTGTGTTTTTCCTAGGGTGATGATTTCAGGAAAACCATAGTAAACTATTGTCGGGTTGTGTTCCTAGAATGTAGGACTGGATCTAGAAATAAGATAAGGATGTCAAGATAGGGGACAATGTTAGGCACGTAAATTATAAGGATAGGGTCTCTAAATGATGTTTACTATTTTTCAGGATGGATCCTGGAGGAGGTAGTGCCCATGCAAGCGGTAATGATGGAGTAGGACCTTCGAGTGTAGGTGGGGCTGATTCTGATGCGGTATTATGCAATGTGGCTCAGCAGGTTATGGCTGAGATTGCTAGGAGCTCTAGAGAGCAAGGAGGCCCGTCTACAGGCCATGGGTGCACAATAAAGAAGTTTACCAAGATGAATCCTTCGATATTTTCAGGAGGAGTTGATCCTGCAGCCGCCGAGAATTGGATGAAGGAGATCGAGAAAGTTCTGGAGGTATACAGTGTACAGAGGAACAGAGGATCCTCTTTGCCACCTATAAACTAACAGAAGGGGCTGAGAGGTGGTGGACTACTGTGAGACTTCTGGAGCAATAGAGGACGACGCCGATAGCTATGACAATGGGATCGATTTAGAGAATTGTTCTTTGACAAATTCTTTCCTGCTACTGTTAGGGAAGCTAAAGTGGAAGAGTTCCTGAATCTGAAGCAGGGACAACAGTCGGTCTAACAGTATGCAACGCAGTTTATAGAGCTATCTCTCTTCACCCCATATATTGTTCTTGATGAATTAAAGAAGGCGAGACAATTTAGAGGATTGAGGTGAGGCATATACAAGCAAGTGGTAGTGTTGAAGATACAGGACTTGGCTGAGTTTGTCGACAGAGCAACCTTGGCCGAGGCTAGTAAACGTATGGATGCAAAGGAGTAGGGACAGAAGAAGAGATCTACGTCTTCAAGCTTCTAGCAGACACCTAGGCAACGTCAGTGGAGAAGAGGAAACTATGGCAGAGGACAGAGGCAAGAGACTGAAGGTCGTGAGGTTTAGGCAGTGCAGACTTTTCCTGTCTGTCAGACTTGTGGGAGGAGACACTAGGGAGAGTGTCAAGTGGGGAGAGTTGTTTTCTATCACTACGATAGACATGGACATCTAGAGCAAGACTGCCATACACCACCAGATTTCGCTCCTACTCCCAAACCATATCAGGGAGGCTATCAGGTGCCCCGTGGTGGCCAGCAGAGGAATGTAGCTCCAGCGAGGGTTTATGCTTTGACGTCTAAGGATGCTAAGACAGTCAGCAATATGGTGATAGGCATGATTAACATGTTTTCATTTAAAGTTATTGTATTTTTTAATTTAGGAGTCACACATTCGTTCGTGTCTATGGAGTGTATTAGATTATGTGGGCCAGAAACACAGTTGTTAGACATCGAATTGTTAGTCACTACACCGACAGGGTCTGTAGTAAGGTGTAGCAGAGTGCTCCGAGGCTGTCCAATCAATTATGCCAGTATAGACTGTCGTTTGAAAGAAGTAATATTCAGACCTCCGGGAAGACCAGAATTTAGGTTTGTAGGGTCACGAGTGCAATCCCCGCCTTAGTTAGTTTCAGCTATTTAGGCGAGGAGACTGCTTTTGAGTGGTTGTCAGGGATTCGTGGCCTTTGTGAAGGAAATGTCAAGGAATGAATTGAAAATCATTAATACGCCAGTAGTAAAGGAGTTTATAGATGTTTTTCCAGATAAGTTACTAGGCTTGCCACCTAATCATGAGGTGGATTTTCCTATTGATCTGCTTCTAAGTACAACGCCAATCTCTAAAGCACCTTACCGAATGACATAATTGGCATAATTAAAGAATAAGTTACAAGATTTGTTGGATAAGGGTTTTATACGACCTAGTGTATCTCCATGGGGAGCCCTAGTATTATTTGTGAAGAAGAAAACGGGTCCATGAGGTTGTGTATAGATTTTAGGGAAATTAAAAAAGTGACAATCAAGAATAAGTATCTTCTACCCTGTATAGATGATTTATTTGACCAGTTCCAGGGTACACGGGTGTATTCTAAGATTGATCTTAGATCAGGTTATCATCAAGTAAAGGTAAGGGCAGAAGACGTCTCGAAGATAGCTTTCAAAACCAGATATGGGCATTATGAATTCCTCGTTATGCCGTTTAGTCTGACGAATGCTCCTGCAATATTCATGGATTTGATGAATAGAATCTTCCATCAATATTTAGACCAGTTTGTTGTTGTTTTTATTGATGTTGTACTGGTCTATTCGAGGAGCTATGAGGAGCATGAGACGCATTTGAGGCAGGTCTTATAGATGCTCAGAGAAAAGAAGTTGTATGCCAATTTCAGAAAATGTGAATTCTGGCTCGAGAAGGTTGTGTTTTTGGGATATGTCATCTCAAGGGATGGAATTTCTGTGGATCCTAGTAAAATTGATGCAGTGGTGAATTGGGCTAGACCAAGGAACGTCCAGGAGATTAGGAGTTTTTTGGGGCTGGCTGGTTATTACCGAAGTTTTGTTGAGGGATTTTCAGCGTTGTCAAGGCCTTTGACATGACTGACTAGGAAGAACGTCAGGTTTGAATGGGAGGACATCTATGAGCAGAGCTTCTAGGAATTGAAGCAAAGGCTTGTCATGACACTAGTGTTGATCATCCCATCAAAGGGTGAGGGTTATGTTATCTACGGTGATGCGTCCTTGAAGGGACTTGGGTGTGTATTGATGCAGCATAATAGGGTGGTAGCATATGCTTCTAGGTAGTTGAAAGAGTATGAAAAGAACTAACCTACCCATGGTCTTGAATTGGCTGCAGTAGTACATGCATTAAAGATTTGGAGGCATTACTTGTATGACGAGCAATGTGAAATCTTCTCTGACCATAAGAGTTTAAAGTACTTTTCACTCAAAAGGAACTGAACATGAGGTAGAGAAGGTGGTTGGAGCTTATCAAATATTTTGATTGTACTATCAGTTACCACCCATGAAAAGCAAACGTGGTAGCATGATGCACTGAGCAGGAAGTTTATGGGACCAGTGCTGGCAGTTATGGAGATTCGGTATCCGATCATGATGGATCTAGAGAGACTCAACATATAGTTGGTTGAGGGTTATCCTCAGGTATGTATTGCTAGTTTAGTGGTGTAGCCTACTCTGCAGGAAAGGATTAAAGATGCTCAGAAGGAGGATCCAGAGTTAGCAGAGGTAATGTTTAGAGTACGCAATGGTCAGAGGGAGGAATTTTTTTATACAGATGACAGAGCTTTGCGGTTTCATACTAGATTATGTGTTCCTACTGATGTTGATATCAGAAAGACCATCTTAGAGGAGGCTCACAGATCTTTATACACAGTTCATCCCGGCAGCACGAAAATGTATAGGGATCTGCAAAAGTCATATTGGTGGAGTGGTATAAAGAAGGAGATTGCTGAGTATGTAGCATAATGTTTCATGTGCCAGTAGGTAAAAGCTGAGTACCAGAGGCCAGCGGGCCATTTGTAGCCACATTTTATCCTAGAGTGAAAATGGGATCACATATCTATGGATTTTGTTTCAGGGCTACTGTCCACATTACATGGCCAGAATGCAATTTGGGTGATTGTAGATCTTTTGACTAAGACCGCCCATTTCCTTCCCATCAAGATCATCTACTCCATTAACAGACTAATAGAGATTTATATTTAGTAGATAGTCTGTTCTCACGGTGTGCATGTGTCCATAGTATCAGATTGGGATCCATGTTTCACGTCACTGGAGGAGCTTATAGGAAGCTCTAGGGTCTCATTTGTCTTTTAGCATGACATTCCATCCTAAGTCAGATGGGCAGACTGAGAGGACAATTCAGATATTAGAAGATATGCTTCGAGCATGCGTGCTGGACTTTGGGATAGTTGGACCCAATTTATGCCGTTGGTGGAGTTTGTGTACAATAACAGTTATCAGGCCAACATTGGTATGACACCGTTTGAGGCACTCTATGGTAGAAGATGTCGTTCTCCTTTATATTGGGATGAGATGGGTGAATGGCGAGTTTTGGGGCTAGAGTTAGTACAGTAAGCATATGATAAGGTTCAACTCATCAGAGATAGAATCAGTACAGCTCAGAGCCGACAGAAGAATTATGCCGATAACGCCCAAAGAAATTGGAGTTTGATATCGATGCTCATGTTTTTTTGAAAATAACTCTGTTAAAAGGGGTTATGAAATTTAGAAGGAAAGGTAAACGTAGCCCTTAGGTTCATTGGCCCATTCGAGATTATAGAGAAAGTGGGGTCGGTTGCCTACAGGTTAGCTTTACCACCTGTGTTGTCCAGGATACACGACGTATTTCATGTCTCCATATTGAGGAAATACGTCCTAGAACCTTCTCACGTAATCAGTTATGGTGAATTAGAGTTCAATGATTCACTAGTTTATGAGGAGGTACCAGTACAAATTCTGGAAAGGAAAGAACAAGAATTATGTAATAAGAAAATTCCTCTAATGAAAGTTCTGTGGAGAAATCATGCAATAGAAGAAGCATCTTGGGAGCTGGAGGAACAGATAAGGCAGAAATATACACATTTAATCAGTGAAGTATAGCTGTAATCAGAAAAAGTGTAATAGTATGTAATGTTTCTTTTGGAAGTTAGTCAGTGTATGTATTAGTTTAGTTAGTAAGTAGTATTTTGGTCTTGGGAGAATTTTATTTTATATATATGTAATCTCACAGAACTCTGAATGTAACAACGGTATTCCTCTGCCATAAGTAAGGATAAGTAATAAAATAAGTAGACTATTTTCTTTAGGGGATGACGAATCGTATGGATAGTAAATTTCGAGGACGAAATTTTTATAAAGAGGGGAGAATGTAGAGACCCGGTGAATTATATTAATTAAATAATAGAAGGAAGAGAGAAAAGGAAATTATAAAGGGGGTCACAGCTTCACGTTCATCGACGAAGTGGCTTATTGGGATCATTGATGGGGACACATGTCTCGTCGACGAGAAGTTATCGAGAGACTATTTTCAGCTCTGAATTTCATCGACGAGGAATAAGCATTCGTAGACAAACTTCCTTTGTGGCCTCGTCGACAAAGTAACATGGCTCGTTGACGAGTGCAAGTGTATAAATAGCTTAAACTCGATTTTCAGTGCAAAATTTTTACATGGAATTTCTCTCTCTCCTGTTCGTTCCCTCTCCCTTCTCTCTAAGATTCTAGGTCCATTCTTTGCCGGATCGACGATCTGAAGTGACCACGACACTCCTGAGGAAGTTCTCTTCAAGTCTGCTGGAGTGGATCAATGGTGGGGCTAACTTGGATTTCATCCCAAAATTCATGGTAAGACTTTTTATTTAGTATTTGACTTTTCTATAGTTGTAGAAAATGTAGTAGTCGAAGAAAAACTGAAGTTTTGTTCAGGGAGATGTTGTTTTCAGGATGTTGAATGAGGAACCCTGGGTGTAAAACTAGACATTGTATGGGTTTTTCAAAAATCAGGTAAGGGGATAAACTAAGTCAAGATTTTAAGAAAATTTATTTATTATTTTATAGCATTTAATTTTAGATAAATATGTATATTGTATAATTATGTTGGAAATAATGTTGTTGATCATAAATATGATTAATACCTCTTTTGTGTTGCATGAGTAAAATTTACCATGGAAAATTATGATGATGGAATATTATGTTTACAAAATAAGTATGTTTTTACTGCTTCCAGGAAAATATTAAAATGATACAGGGATTTTTCAAACTGAGGTTTTTATATGATATGTCAGCGTACGGGCCGAGGTTTTTATATGATATGTCGGCGTACGGGCCGAGGTTTTTATATAATATGTCGGCGTATAGGCCGAGGTTTTTATATGATATGTTGGTGTACGAGCCAAGGTTTTTATATGATATACCGGTGTACGGGCCATGATATATAAAATACAAAATTCCGGCATAAAGGCCGTAAATTTTATATGATATGTTATGCAAAGATGTATGGAAATATTAACATGACAGATATGATTATGAAATAGTCATGTATCATTTTTTGGAAATATGTTATATGTTATCAAAACCTGGTTGGCTTGGTTTAGGCTTTCACGAAGCACGGTACCATAGCTACATGATCACAATCATGATTATGTTAGTGCTATCGCTTGCCATATGGGGCAGTGGGAGATTAGCAGTCGATGTGGTTTATTGTAGCACAAGCGTACCTTTGGTGTCCGGACCAGGAGGGGTAGACCCCTCGTACTTGTAGACTTTTGTTTGATCTAGCGTGGTCGGCCAGCCAGTGCTAGGTCCCGCCTTCGAGTCACACAACCCAGTCATGTGAGGGTAAGATATGACACCAGCCAACTAACCACCCAAGATGTTTTCTATATACAGTTATATGAGATGATTTATATGTATATAAATTTAGTATGTTATATCATATTATGATAAAGTATGTTTTTTCAGATATAATACAAATGGTTTTATTGAATGTAATCTTAGTGCTATTATATTATAATACGAAAATACTCATGTTACCACATACTTATATTAGTTTATTTCCCTTACTAAGAGGTGTCTTATCCCAAATTATATAAACATTTTAGGAGCCCCAGATAGAAGAGTGGATAGAGCTCCACAGCGTTAGGATTTAGCTGCTCTACCCTCTTTGAAGGGTAAGTCTTTTGCTAGGGTCAGACTGATTTTTGGGTGACGACCCTAGGACTTGTTTTTGGATATTTTGGGTTGTGTGTAATCATATGAGAAATGTAGTAAACTTTGATATTGTGTTATATGATAATTTAATATGTATATGATATTATGTTTCCTGCTGTTTAGGTATCAGCATTGTATTTCAAGTATACCCATGGTACCCTTGGGTTCAGGTGGATTATGATTTAGCAAGTTGGTTACAATTTTCCAGGGATATTATATAGAATATTATTATGGAAAAGAGGAAAAAAATATTTGTAAAATAAGCAGGTCGTTACATGGGGTTTGGAGGGAAAACCTCTAGGAACTCTATATATATGTTATATCTGATCTATGTAGAGTGTTGGTTGATATTTGTGGAGAGAATTGAGAGGGTTCTTGTATTACTCCTGTAATTTACACAAGAATAGTGAATTCTTATCGTTTGCTCCCGTGAATGTAGGCATTGTTGAACCACATAATTCCTAGTGTCATTATTATTGTTATTGATGTCATTTACTTGCTATGGTTGTGGAATTGTTCTGTATTCACCATTTAAGTGATGCATTGTTTGTTTGATCCTTATACAAATATTTTTTTTTCTGTGCATATTTGGGGGTTTTACACAATAAAAAGTTTGGGAAACTTTATTTCCTCATTTGATACGTCCTAAAAAATGTTGAACCATCTAATGCTTTTTAAATAAAAGATGCTGAAAAAATACGTTGGATGGTCCAACATCTTTTAATTTGAGAGAGCTCATCATCCACTGACGCATGGTAGCCAAAAAATATTAGATCATCTAGCATTTTAAATTTTTTTTTTTTTTTTAAATTGCTACATCAAGTAGCATTTTTTTTCTCTTCTCTTCCTCCCTTCCCTTCCCCTGTTTCAGCAATGAAATTTACCCTTGGAATACCTCCCTTTATAGCCCCACAACAATCGACCCTCTTTCCAATTTGTGCTACAAACCCACCTCTGTCCTGGACGTCCGTTGGAGCCCCAACCCTACTACAAATGTTCCGCCTTCTATTGTTGAAATACTGCCCTCACTGCCCAACGCATTGGCTTACTCCGACGACTTTTGGGTAGAACTGGAAAAATGGATAAAAATCCGTTAATCTGAATTGTATCTGACCCATTTTAACCGACTCATAATCATCTGTTTGTTAAATGAGTCTAATATGAGTTTTCATTTTCATATCCGCTCCCTTAGCGGGTCGGGTTGGGTTTATCCGGCGGATATCTGCCAACCTGCTTACATTATTAAATATTAACCCATAAAAGCCCACTGCCCCCTAAGCCAGCCGACCCAGCCCACTGCGGCACTGCCCAAAGCTCAAAGGCCCAAGTGCCCACATGGCCCACATGCATGCCCCTCTCGAGTCTTGACCCCTCCCACTCCTAGAGTCCTAGACTCCCAACCCCCAGGTCAGCCCCATTTGACCATTCCCATCCGAAAAGAGCCCTAGCCACAGAGACTTGACAATTGAGATTTTGAGCCTCAAGTCCTCAGCCAACAGAGACTCAGAGAATGAGAAGTAGGGAACCAGTCGGTAGCCGCACGGAAGAGAAGAGAGTGAGAGACCTTCTTCGACCCTTCGAAGCCCTCGGCCCTCCGAGTCTCTGACCTTTCGCGACTCGAGAGTCTCTTCGATCCTTTGAACCAGCAGGAGCTTCGTTCCTTTGAACCAGCAAGACTTTTATTTAGAACCGGTGGGTGTTCCATTGTTCTTTATCTCCTCTATCCGAGGGGGCTTCAGAACTCAGAAGGTACTCCCAACTCCGAGCTCCACTTTTTATGCCTTTCACCATTGTATTTGTGTTTGTGTCTTCACATGCCGAGGTGTTTGTATTTAAGCTAGTAGAGGTGATATTTAAAGAAATGAGGAGTTGGAGACCAAAGTCCAAATTCAAATGGGTTGAGGATGGTGATTGCAAGTTTGCAACTCTTCTTTCTTTCGTAGCCTAGATAATAGGACAAGAAGTAAGAATTTGATTATCTAGTTAGATGTGGGGGATGGGATAGTGTCTTGTTGACCTTATTGATCACGCCCGGTTTTGATTATGACAAATACTCATTGTATCTAATGAGTGGTTGAGTTTTGTGCAGGAATCAAGAATGATAAGATCAAGATGTGCACAAAGCAAGAAAGGCTTGAAGACAATTTCATAACTCTTAATTGTAATAATTTTCAGTGAAGTTGTCTGCAATAGTAATTAGGGTTTTCGGTTTGTAATAAGCTCTCCCACATCACATGTATGATTTAATTTGTAAGGTCAAACCGAACCATAGAAAGACCTTAAGGTTCGGTCGACCGACACTGGACTTTTTTGGTGATTTCAAATTGGACCCCAAGTGACCTTAGGACACTCACCTTTGCACTTGTATGTAATAGGCACTTGAATAGGGTTTATATGTTGCAAGAAAGGATCGAAATGCACACTTGGTGCACTTTCGATCGATCGGCAAAAACAGTTCATTCTTGGCCTAGTCGACCGAACCAACTCTGGGTCAATTGTTTGACCAAGGCCCGGTTGACTGAGACATTACAGTTCATTTGGTCCTGGTCGACCGAACCACTTGGGAGTCAACATTTTGACCTCCCGGTCGACCGACCAGATTTGTACTCCAACTACCTGGTCGACCGAGGGGTCTTGGGAGGATTCCCAATGGTCTGGTCGATCGAGCCATGCAGTTCAAAAAGGGGCCGGTCGACCGAACCTCGGAGTTTTGGAAAATCGCCCTTGCCCGGTCAACCGACCACTCAGTTCAAAATAGCCTCGGTCGACCGAACCTCGAAAATTTGGCAAATCGCCCTCTCCAGTCGACCGAGCTACTTGAGTCCTGGTCGACCGAGCTACTTGAGTCCTGGTCGACCGAACCACTTTTGGTCGACTGGACCTCTCAGGTTGGTCCTATTTTTACCGTGGTTAATATTTTTCTAAATAGGGTTAAAATGCCTTAAACGTCATTAAAACTTTTCTAATAATACCCAATAGGTCCCCAACGGTCATATTTTCTCCCTTGCCTATATATACAAGTTCATTTGAGAAAATTAGTGTGGGATTAGTCACTTTGATTAGGGAAAATTCTTTGAAAAACCAAAACCCTATAATACTCATTTCCAAGCTCCACACACTCAATCTTACCTTCTCATATTGCCTACATCATTTGTAAGTTGGTTTTGAGTGTTTTGTAGTGATTGGTTTTGCTCTCCTATCTTTGGATTGTTTGACTTATTTTTTGAGAGCTAAACCTTAAGTATTCTTAGGGGACTTTATTAATAAGTCTCTCCTAAGAAAACTTATATAGAACTTCTGAGTATTGCATATTCATTGCAATGTCTTAAGAAGTTTGTATTTGTATTTTGGCTGTAAAAACATTCTCAAATATCTACTGTGTTTTTATCTTGAAAATATTTGATGAGATATTTGCTTATGTGATAAAGTCTTTGTTGCAATACTCGTTAACTCATATATCCTTTGCTGAATACAAAGATTGAATATCTTTTTGCAAACCAAACTTATACATTGCTAGAGCTTCATATACATATATATATATTGAGAAAACTTGTTGATTGAAATATATGAAGTTTGGATAATATCTTTGTTTGAACACTTAGATTGAATATCCTGTGATACAAAGATCATTTAGGTTTGCACTCTCACGCACTCATTACAACGATAGTAAATCTATTTGAGAGTTGACATCTTAGACCACATTGAGCTTACATATTATATCATATTGTGGTGTATGTGATACTGTGCGTAACTAGGTACATATTTGCTTTACATGAAAGCACAATCATTGTACCATTTGAATATATTTCAATACTGTTGTATTTCCAGGCACGGGCCTGAAGAGGGAGACTAGCCCTGGAATAGTCCCGGATTGGCTTAGACCCGGTTAGGAAAGCTAGGTGCGTCGTCCTGTTAAGGCGTGTAGGTTGAGGTCAGCCCCGCTAATTGACCTGGTTAAGGTTGAGGTCAGCCCTGTGTTAATTTGACTTGGTTGTAAACGGTGCCGCTCCACCCTTAAGTGAGTTATTAGTGGAATCCTCCTGCTTACGAGCTTAAGGCGGGGACGTAGGCATGGTTGGCTGAACCCCGATAACATATCGTGTGTTCATTTATATTTCCGCACTTTATATTTACCGCACATGTATGTTATGGGTGAATGATGCGTATGACTTAAATTTCACATTATATTTATCTACACATTTGGAAATTGAATAGACAGACCCTAGGTTGTGTATATACTGTTGTAGGATAGATTAACCTAGGAGAAGAAGTTTTAAATTCCAATTCACCCCCCCTCTTGGGAAAACACCAATTCTAACATGTCTAATAATCAATGTCATATTACTTCTATTATCACCAATTTTTTCCAGAGCTTATATTTAGAGGAGGATCACTGTAGGTTGATAATAAAGGGATTATAGATTGGAACTCTATATCAGTATATCTGCTGATCAAATGTGTTGGTTAGAGTGACCTTTTCATAAGGAGGAAGTTAGGGGGGTGGTTTTGGGATGGAAAGGGATAAGGCTCCAAGCCCGAATGGTTTTAACATTGCTTTATTTTAAAAGTGTTGGGACTTGGGAGGACCTATTGAAAGTTTTTAGCAAGTTCTTTGATAGTGGAGTCCTTAGTAAAAGCATTAATTCCTCCTTTAAAGCCTTGGTAGTTGGTACCGAAGAAATTTAATTCTATTAAAGTGGGGGATTTTAGACCTATTGGTCCTATTAGTCTTGTCTCTAGTGTGTATAAGATTATTACTAAAGTCATAGCTAATAGGTTGAGTGCAGTGCTTGATGATACTAAAGTCCTTTGTTTGAAATCTTTTTTCAAAAAATTAACAAGGCAGTAAATATTTGAAATTTGGCAAAACAAACTAATGTTCAAGTTAGTGGAGGCTAGTGAAAGTATGAATTTTTAGCTCTAAGCCAATACTTCTAGCAACTACATTATTTGTCATGTTAAATACTTTGACATTTATGCATTGCTATTGCTATAGGCCTTTGTCATTTTAAATACTTTGACATCTCTACATTGTTATTGTTGTAGGCCTGCATAGTAACATTGTTTCTGTTTCAAGATGAATTTAATCCTTCATTGGGCAATGAAAACATTTAATCCCATTTCATAATTTTTTTGCAGTGCATTACAAAGATTTGGGAAAAAAATGTCTTAGTTAATAGCGAATTCAATTGATCAAAATGATGAAATGAGTGAAGAAGAAGTTCAGTTTCCAGATTCATCAAACACAGAACCTACAAAAGAAACAACTCCATAGGTAAAAAGAGCTAGGAAAAAAACATCTAGCATTTGGACAGATTTTAAGTTGATTGAAAGTGGAGATAAACAATATGCCCAATGTAAGTATTGTCCTAGGAAATATCTCTACCATAGTAAGAACTCTGGGACATCAGACTTACATTGTCATAAAAAAAAATGCATGGGAAAGAAAAATAATGATCTGAAACAAATGCTAATGAGTCAAGGTGATGGAAAGTTGTCTTTGCATACACGAAAACTTGATCAAGTTGTACAACGTAGGAAGTTGGCAATGGCAATTGTGAGACACAATTTGTCCTTTTCTTTTGTTGAGTATGAAGGAATTCATGAATGGGCTTTAGAATTAAATCTAGAGACAAAATTTGTAACAAGAAATACTGCAAAGTTGATGTTATGAGGGTTTTTTTCAAGGAAAAAGAGCACATTCGTGAACTTTTATTGAATAATTCTAGTAGAATTTCTCTTACTTCGGACTTATGGACTTTGTTAAATACTGATGGCTATTTATGTTTAACTGCACATTTTGTGGATAAAAATTGGAAGCTTCAAAAGAAAGTATTGAGTTTTTCAAACATGCCTCCTCCACACACTGGTCTAGCACTTAGTAACAAAGTCAAGGACTTATTGGTGAATTGGGGTATAGACAAGAAGCTATTTTCCATAACATTGGACAATGCTACATCCAATGACTGTTTTGTAGAGTTTTTGAAGTCTAATCTGAACTTGAAAAATGCTTTGGTAAGGGAAGGAAAATTTTTTCATGTTCGTTGTTGCACTCACATATTGAATCTCATTGTCCAAGATGGCCTAAAATTATCTCATTTGACTGTGGACAAAATTCGAGATTGTGTCAAATATGTGAAGCATTCACAACATCCAAAGTTTAGATTTCATGAATGTAATGAAAAGGTGAGAGTGCCACGTGTGAGAGGATTTCGCCAAGATTGTCCTACTAGGTGGAATTCTACTTATATGATGCTTGAAAGTGCTTTGTATTATAGAGATGCTATTTGCCAATTCAAGTTAAATGAGGAGAATTTCAAGTTTTGCCCAAATGATGATGAATGGAAGGAAATTGAGAAAATTGCTAGTTTCTTGAAGGTTTTTTATGACTTGACAAATCTTTTTTCTGGGACATCTTATCCAACTGCAAATTTGTACTTTCAAGGAGTATGGAAGGTACGAGAAACTTTACTTAATGCAGCATTGGGTGATGATGTCTTTTTAAGGAATGTGGCTAGTCAAATGCAAGGGAAATTTGACAAATACTGGTTAGATTATAGAAAAATTTCGGCAATAGCTGTTATATTGGATCCTCGTTTCAAGATACAATTTGTATCTTTTTGTTTAAAAGAAGTGCAACCAATGTCTTGGAAAGTTGAGTAAACGACATCGAGCGTGAGATGCATTCTCTTTTCGATGAGTATGTGAAGCACCACTACCCTTCGACTTCTAAGAAAATGCCTTCCTTTGAAGCAACTACTAGTCATGATCGTGATCATATAGCACCTATTGCAACATCAGTTGATGTGACACTAAAAGTAAGAAGTTTTTTAAGTACAAATTTTATTTTACTTTTATTATACATCTATAAAATTTTTATATTTCTATTGTTATATACTTGTTTTTAGGGTTTTAAAGCTTTTGTGAAGGAAGATAAAGAAGCTCCAATGTCAGAATTAGAAATGTTTTTTAGAGAGCGGATGGTAGATTGTGATAAAGAATTAGATATTTTGGACTTTTGGAGGAGTCATGAATATTGGTATCCGATTCTTTCTCGAATGGCAAGAGATATCTTATCAATTCCAATATCAAATGTTGCATCAGAATCAACATTTAGTATTGGAGGAAAAGTGATAAATATGTCACGTAGTTCTCTTATGCCTGATAATACAGAAACTATTATTTTAACTCGTGATTGGTTGTATAGTCGAGGAGGTATGCTTATTTAATTATATTTCTATGTTATTATAATTACTATGTGTTATGCAATATTTATTTATTTATTTATTTATCTTTTGAATTTTGAATGCAGTTAAAGATTTTGTAGATAAGGAAGAACTTGCTGAAGATATTGCTCAAGCTGAAGGAGCAAGTCGTACCTCATCTAGTGTATCATCTTGCTCTGTTTGACTTTATTTGAATATTAATACACTAGCGCAGGTTGCGTTACTACTCTAGCACAGGCTGCGCAGCTAGTACTTCTATTTATTTTGAAAATTCTGTAGTCAATAAATTATTGTTTATTTGTTGTTTTAACTTGTAGTGTTGAATAAATTATTTGTAATTTTTTTTTCCAGTTTGATAACTTGTAACTTTTGAGATGCTAATTAATAAGTGCAATTTATGTTATTCGATTCATAACTTAAATTATATTTTGAATTCTTTCATGATAGGCACACGAGGAGAAGAAGATGAAAGGTTTGATGTCACAAATGAAAGCATTTCAATTAATTCAAGGCATTCAAATGATTTTGAAGTTATTTGAAGGATGGATTGAGATTTTTTTAGTTTGTTGATAGTTTTATTTTGAGAGATTCACAATTTTACACGATTTGAAAATAGTTGTATTTAAAGAAACTCACATGCTTTAAGAACAATTATAATGTTTAGATTTTAGACTCACACGAGTCACATGGTTTGAGTTTCTATTTTGAGTTGGATTGGGATTAATTTATTATGTTTTATTGTACAATTTTACTTGCATGAGTCAGGAGTTTTTAATTAATATAAATGATTGAATGATTGATATAGTTACTAAAAAAGTTAATACACAAACTAATCGCAAGTTATCGTATACAATTTAAATTATTATGATAAAAAATAAATTATTAATAAAATTATATTTGAGAATGGCGGATTTTCCGCCCATCCGCTATGAATTATCCAACCCGAAACTGCCTAATCCGCCACTTAAATGAGTCAAATATAGATTATGATTTTTTCACCTGATAATCCGCCTTATCCGACACGGATAAATCGACCCGATCCGCTTTGCCAAGTCTACTTTTGGGAGTCACCGACGTCAGAGGAGCAGAAATCTACAACTAGAAAGGGCTTCACAGCCCCACAACGACTTGCTCTCAAGATGGACTTTCAAAGATGGACTTTTTACAAATTATAACTGAATAGCAGCTTCCAGAATTCAAGATGGACTTTCAAAGATGACATACAACTAAGATTTTGATTTCAAGGCATTAGATTTTACATATATAAAAAAAAAACATAATACCTCTTTCGATTGTTTTATGGGAAATGGAATTGAAACAAAAATATTACTTGAACCTTTAGGCAGAACAACCTATAGTTTATGAGCATAAATTTAAAATATGAAGATAATAACACCCACACAAGTAACATCACTCCAATTCATGGTTCATACAGTAATGAGACAACACAAACATGAACACAAACACTAAAAAATAAACAATCTGAAGTATGAGAAACTCATGGATGAACAAACTGAGCACAAACTCATGCCTCCAGAGCATATTAGAACCCATCTACCTATATATATAGACACACGCACACGTGTACTCAAAAAAGGGCAACATTATTATGACAGGAATGAAATATTCCCAAGAGGGGGGTGAATTGGGTATTTAAAGAAATCTAGGTCAATTTACCCCTATTTTAAAATACGCAAGCAATATTACACAAGCCTAAGGTTTTTCTGTATAATAACAAATTTCAACAATTGTTTAACAACATATATATTTAAATTAAATATAGCATGCTAATATATCCCAGTTAATTACAAAGCAATATATCCCAAGTATTCACGATATTCACAATTTAAATTTAAATATGCAAGTGTTGTAAAGTAAAAGTAGAGAAAGAGAAAGTGCAAACACAGTATTGTTATCGAGGTTCAGCCAATCCTGCCTACATCCCCGCCTCAAGCCAACCCATTTGAGGATTCCACTACCTTTGCTTACTTACTAGGTGGAGCAACGTCGTTTACAACTTCTCCTTACAGGGTGGAGTCTCCCTAACTCACTTAATCGGGTGAAGCCAAACCGTTACAACTTCTCCTTGCTGAGCAGAGTCTCCTTAATTCACTTATCGGGCGGAGCCAAACCTTTTAATCACTTCCTCCTCAGGCCACGCCTGGAATATAAAGATATGAAAGTTTTTTGTGTACAAATAAAATGCTTCTTAGATCAACAAAGATGTACAAGTTGAAATATAAATGCACTCCCAAATGATTTATAAGTTGAAGCTCGGTAAAGTTTTTGTTTTGCCCCTCAAAATATTTTTCAAGTAAAAACTGAAAGTTTGGAAAGTGTTTTTCCTTCAAGACTGACCTTGTGTAATGATCAAAATACAAGAGGTTTTTCAAGCAAGAGATATATAAATGAATATGATAGTTATGGTGCAACCCCAAGAAGGGAGGGTGAATTGGGTATTTAAAAATTTGTTACCTAGGTCTACAGATTTTAACAACAATGTAATTTAGCCTAGGGCCAGTCTATGCGATTCTTAAACAAACATACACGTGCAGTAAATGTAAATTGCGCAAATGTAAAGATCACGCACGATATGTTATCGGGGTTCAACCAACTATGCCTACGTCCCCACCTTGGCCACACCAGCACAAGGATTACCATTATAATGCTCTCTTAAACGGGTGGAGCGGCACCTATACAACTAGGTCAATTCAAGGGGTTGACCTCAACCGACACACCTTAACAGGATGGTGCACCTAGATTTCCTAACCGGATTTAAGTCAATCCCGGACTATTCCACAGGGCTAGTCTCCCTCTTCAGGCCCGTGCCTGGAATACAACCAATGTGTATAAATTGTTTGTACACGTAAATGTGCAACACAAGCAGATGTATGCACCAATATAGCTCAGTCAATAATGCAAGCATGAATGATGTGTAAATATGCTCAGTGCTCTAATGTGTGCTAAATACTCAATCGAGTATAAATTTTCAGTCCAGATCTAGAGTGTATATCTAAGTAAGATTTGAAACACACTATTTGAATATCAAAAAATCAGATCAGGGTTTCAAATTTGCTAAGCAAGATAAGTCAAACAAACTCAATAGGATATTTCAATGTATAAAGCACAATGGAGTTGTTTGAAAGACTAGCTTTTTATAAAAGGATTTTTGCACACAAAATCTATGTTTAGGTAACTTGCAACAATAATGCAAGAACCAAAACCCTTAAAGTTTTTCCACACTAGATTTATCAAATGAAATCGGTGGAAGTACTTTAGGTTATACTCTCAAGTAAAATCAATTAATCAATATATCAAGAGAGAGTATAAGCTAGAGAGATTTAAGCACAATAGCCTTATAGAGATACTCACAATGCTTAGAGAAAGAGAATGAGGAGTATATGAGTGTTTGCAAGAAATATTTGGCTAATATAGGGTTTTTAGGGTTTTGAGAGTTGATAGAATTTTTTCCCTTATCAAGTTTGCTATTCCGTCCTAATCAAGACAAATGAACTAGTATATATAGGCAAGGAGGAATTTTTTACCATTGGGGACACAATGGGTATAATTAGAATTGTTTAAAACATCATTAAGAAAATTAACCTAGTTTACCCCGTTTAAAAAATCAATAAAAATTATTTTAACCTGCAAAGTTCGGGTGCCCGAATAGACACAGTCAAAAAATCAATTTTAAGAGGTTCGGGTGCCCGAGTTGAGAACCGTTTGGTTGAATATGTCTGAGGCTCGGGTGCCCGAAGCTGAGTTCAGTTAACCGAATGAGGTAGTTCGGTCGCCCGAGCCTCTATTTGAACGTAAACATACGGTCGCCTGAGTAGTTGAAAAGTGCTCTGAGGAGCATTTAGGTGCCTGAGGAAGATACGTTCAAAAGAGGTTCGGTCGCCCGAAGCTAAGTCAACATGTTGACTTGTCCGGTTGCCCGAGCCGCTTTACACAACATGGGTACAGTCGCCCGAACCCTCTCAACCTTTTCAATTTAAGTCCATATTTTAGCCAATTGTAATTCTCCTGATATGAAGATGATAATGGGGACTTTTGGTGCAATTGTTTAGAGACCTAAGGACTTTCTATTCTACCAGGAAAAATCCCTTAGGTTTATGTAAGTACCTAAAGTCCAACTGTGGTCATTTTGAGTATATCTACCTACCATGCATGATGCAAATTATTACAAGCCATACACGCGCATAGTTCATAATAAATTACATCCCAGAATGAAGAAATAATCAAATGAATACAACGTACAACACATGTATCTTCATTCTTCAGCACGAACATCTTCTGCCATCATGATATGTCTTTCTGTCCTAAAGCGCGCACAAGGTGAACCTGCATGTAATTCTCAGTACAACTATTAGTACCAAGAGTATTTTTCATAATCAAAACTGGGTGTGACCAATGTAGTCCACAATCTCCCCCTTTTTGATGATAACAAATACCTTATGCAAAAGTGGGTTCAGCCAAGAAAGGCTCCCCCTGACTTTATGCATAAAGGTGATTAAAGTAATGAGTAATAAGAGATGTAAGCATAATTAAGCACAATATTACCCACTTTTGCCTCTTCTCCCCCTTTGGCAACAACAAAAAGGGTTAAGCACTTAAGCACGAAGGCAAAGCACATCAAATAGATACAAGAAGTATATTAGGAAGAAAAAAAATTCGGCAGCATGCCGTTTGAAAGTAGACTATTCCCAAACTTAACTCTATACCTAAGTGACCTATTTGGAGTTATAGTGAATAGTATATAGCATGTTTCAATCAATTAACCCAAACAGAATATGCATCAAGGAAGTATAAGTAGCATGCAACACATTAACAATCTTAATGTTCTATACTCTCCCCAATGGATGATTATGCAAGGATAAAGATTAATTTTTCATTTGGTTTTCACTCATCCTTTCAAAAATCTTTTAAAGTTAATTTTATCATAATTATCTCTAGTTTCCAAAACAAACAAGTATGCCCATAAGGTATAGTATATTAAGTGTGTGAGTCTAATGCCAATCGTTATAACTACGTGGCAGAAAAGATACAAATTGTTAAAACAATACCACTAGTTATAAGGACATATTGTTAGTTTTGAAATGAACATGATATCAAATATTTACCAAGATATGCACATTGATACCAGTTGATGTTATGCTTTCCAAAAGGTATAGCGATAAATGCAAGATATATTTATATATTTATTTTCTCTGAGCCTAATGATAAAGAAATAAAGGACTCCCCCTAAGAATATGCATTTTCTTTATAAATCAACTTGAGCAAAATTCACAAATTTTCTTAGAAATGCACTCAAGTTTTAAGGAGTTTAGCATTAAGAAAATGATATTAAGTTAAGTGCAAAGGTTTCAAAAATTTGGTAGCATTTTGTCTAAAGATGTAAACAATCCATAAGAATCTGCTAGTTTTCTAAATACGCACAACCAGCCCCAAGGAGTTTAATCAAATAATGCAAATGAGACAAGCGTAAGAATTTAGATTTTATGTATAGATCACATTTTCAAAACACATCATCTCAATTATTTTGGGCAAACGTCTACAGAAAATTCGGCAGCATGCCGGCTATAAGCAGGACATTTCCCAAAATTAACCTGCACAAAAATAGTTCTCAAACATGCAGTATTTCTAAAGTAATGCATGCGAGAACCTATAGACAACCAGCAGACAATTCTCAACCACTGCATCCGCCATGCAGGAGGCATTCTATACTAAGCATGTATTTTAATAGAGTAATCATTTAAACACAAACACATGCAAACCAAAGTACTGTATTTATATATATATATATATATATATCATAATCAAATAGCAGAGTCACCATATCATAGTATCTGTGTGTGTGTGTGGTGAATGTGAAAGTCAAATAGGAACAGATGTATAAGCTGTTTTAAGTATAGGTATAGACCAAATAAAAAAGTGTATCTGAATAAAATAACATAGATGATCAAATAAGGAGCTATAGAATGACGGACTGGATCCTCATGAAGCACTCCTAGGTCTCTCTGTTGTCATGATCATCATTTCCCTCCTCCCCACTCAGCTCCATCTGGTCGTCTTCACTGATATCCTCAACGTTCATCTAGCGCAGTCGCTCACCAAGGATGTGGAAGTTAACCCGCACCTCGTATCGGAAATCAGTGAATTCGCTGTAAAAGGAGTCAAGTCTAGCTTGAGAAGAAGATGCCTGTTCAGTCATGGAGACTCGGAACTCTTGAAACAAGGCGGAGAGATCGGTGATGGCTGCCATGATCTTGGCGGTAGATGGTATATGGGGCAGCTCCTGCGGGACCTCCTGTGCTCCCATCTCTCTCTTATGTGCAGTAGGCAACCACATGTTTCCAGTCAGCTCATATCCCATCAACTTTAAGGTGGTGGAGTTGAAAACATCGGATGGTCGTACTTTCTTGATGGTGGCAAGTGGTGTCCTATTCAGTCTCTCCCTAACAAATATCCTAGATAAAATCCCACCGTAGGGTAAAATGATCCTCTTTCCCACAGTTTTGAAAAACATCCACTGTAGGATCAATCTAGGCAGGTCTAGCTTCTTCCTGGTGAAGAGGCACCGCATGACAAAGCAGTCCACGTAGGACACATGATCCCTCGATCCTGACTTGGGCAAAATGTTATAGGAGATCAGGTGGTGTACCACCTTTGCCTCTAAAGTCAAGGATCTGTAGCTGGGGGTACGGGTCAAATTAGCTACTGGACGTGCCATTACCAAGTTAACGAAGGTACTTACAGTGAAGTCCTGCTCGGCTATCCAGGTGGAGGAGGAATTGGGGCAGACGAAGTCGCCATGCTGGATATCAAACGTCTCCGCCAGGTATGCATCATCGAAGTGGATGTCTGTCTCCAGCACCTTGGTGTAGTAGGCCTGGCCATCCTGGGCAAGGTTGGCATAGAAGAGCCGAACGAGCAGCAGGTACATCCCTCTGGGCTGAAAGGCTATGAACTCGTACCATCCTTGATATCGAAACATGTTTAGAACATTGTTGAAGTGGGTTTGCATGAATTTGATATTGAGGATTTTTCCTAAAATGGGATTCTTCATACGAAACACCCTCTCATATTTTATTTTCCAATCTGGTGTGGGAAACCATTGATCTAATGGAACACCCGCGGCAACACGTCTCTCTTCCCTGGCCATTGAAATGAATCTGACTGAAGGCTAGGGAAGGATGTGAGAGAGAAAACTAGGAAGGCTCTCAAGGAAATGGAAGACAATGAACCATTTTTTGCGGAGAACCATATATATCAGCACGGTTCAGGCGCCTGAGCCTTGGTTCGGTCGCCCGAATAGCCTTAATTACGAAGGGTTTCTGAGTCTGTTCGGCAGCTTGAAGAAATGTTCGGTCAGCTGAATTTCAAGCACCAATTTTGTATTTTTGAGCGTTGGCCGCTCGAACAGATTTTCAACTAAGTCAATTGGTCACCCTAAAGTCTCAGTTTAGTAGCTCGAATATATATTTGGGGACCCGAAGATGGTTCGGCAGCCCGAGCGGATTTGAACACGAGGATTCAGCCGCCCGAAATGTGGTCAATGGCTTGGTCAACCTTCTGGTTCGATCGACCGAAGTACAAATGTACTTAATGGTTCGGTCACCCGACTTAGGTCTATTTGTTCTTATTTTATCTGCTTCTTGAAGCAGGAGACCCTATGGGTTATCTGTAGGGGTTAGGACAATGGAATGACTCCAAGGTAAAATAGGGACAAGATTTGTGACACTAATTCCAAACCTCAGAGCTGAACAATGGACTAAGTATGCCTAACGTAAAATGTTCATATTTGAGCAAGGGGTTAAGCAATTTGAAGTTTAAACGCAAGGAACTTATGCCATGTCCATTTAGGAGAGGATTTTTATTTAAACAGCCAATGATATATATTTAAACCAACAAGAATATTCATTTAGGCTAGATTGGTTTTGTACTTGAATTTATGTATTGGCTTAATTCTCCAAGATGCTTGGTATGCGTATGAATGATGAATATACAAGATTTCATATTAACGAGCCCCAAGCCACTACCTAACCTTTTAGAGAATGTTGCACCCTATAGCTAATCCTAACTATTAAGAAGAGCTATGTGATCATGTAATTCCTGTTTGAGTAAGTCCTTCCTTTTCTTTCTTAATCACCCATACCATTTTTCTTCCTTTTGTCTTTGATGGATTAGGGGTTGGTGATTCTTTGACTTTCCATACTTGTTTGGGTTTCACACCTTTTCTTTTAAATGGGCAGTCAAATTTTGTGTGCCCCTTCTTTTTACATAAGATGCATATGGTGTGAGTGTATGGACTAGAGGAGGTACTGGCATAGTATTTTGATTCTTTTACAAAGTACCCCATGTATAGGTTCTTTCTTTTCTTATTTTCAATCCCATTATAACCAATACCTTCTTTATCTATGGTCATCTTTTGTGCACCTAACAGTTTATCAAAGTTTTCCTTGCCTCTAGTGAATGTATAAATGATCTTAGATTGGTCTTCTATTTTCTTCTCTAGATCTTGAATTTTTGAGTTTTCCAAATTTTTTCAAACATTCTGAAATTTCAAGAGTTCTTTAGACATATTGTTTGCTTTACTTTCAAGATCTGCAATCAAGTAGTCTTTACTATCATCATTAGAAATTTTAGATTTCAAAATAGTTATCTCATTTTGTAATGATTCATTCTTGCTTTCTAGACTATTGATTTTCAAAATATTTTCTCTTTCAGCAAGAACTTTAGAGTCACATTCTTTCATGCATGCTTCATACTTGTTTTCCAAAGCAAAATATTTCTTGTTAAATTTAACAAGTAACTTATGAGTCCTAAGATATTCAATTTGCAAATCCTCATAAGTAGGCATGCTTTCACTATCAGTGCTATCATACGATTTAGTATCAGATGTAGTATTCAAATCAGCACATGAATCATGCTCATACTCATCTACTAAGACAGAAGGAACTGAAATAACCTCATCATTGGTTAAAGCTACATAACACAGGTTACCTTCCTTAAGATTAGTGGAGTCTAAGTCGCATGGAGACATGACTCCTTTTTGCATGGATGCACCATATCTCCACTCAAGTTCGTCCCAAATCTGCTTAGCACTACTACAAGTCATAACCTCACATAAAACCTTAGAATCTAAAGCATGCAGTAAGGTATTCATGGCATCAAAGTTTACCTGTACTAAGTCCCTATCATGATCATTCATTTCAAACTCAGATTTAGGAACATCAGTACACCCAATAGACTTCATAGGTACACAATCACCCTGATCAATGACTTTTCAAAATTTCCAATTTAGAGCTTTTAGATACACAATCATTCTAAATTTCCATATAGCATAATCAATACCACAGAATATAGGTGGGTGTGTGACCAATCTTCCCTCACAGGAAGGGATGCACTAACACGAGCCATCATGATCTTTTACTAAATAACTTCAAAGTCTAAGTAACGAGGCTCTAATACCAATTGATAGTTATGGTGCAACCTCAAAAGGGGGGGGGGGTGAATTGGGTATTTAAAAATTTGTTACCTAGGTCTACAGATTTTAAAAACAATGTAATTTAGCCTAGGGTCAGTCTATGCAATTATCAAACAAACATACATGTGCAGTAAATGTAAATTGCAGAAATGTAAAGAGCACGCACGATATGTTATCGAGGTTCGGCCAACTGTGCCTACGTCCTTGCCTTGGCCACACCAGCACAAGGATTACCACTATAATGCTCTCTTAAACGGGTGGAGCGGCACCTATACAACTAGGTCAATTCAAGGGGCTGACCTCAACCGACACGCCTTAACAGGATGGCGCACCTAGCTTTCCTAACCGGGTCTAAGCCAATCCCGGACTATTCCACAGGGCTAGTCTCCCTCTTCAGGCCTGTGCCTGGAATACAATCAATGTGTATAAATTGTTTGTACACGTAAATGCGCTTTAACACAAGCAGATGTGTGCACCAATATAGCTCAGTTAATAATGCAAGCACGAATGATGTGTAAATATGTTCAGTGCTTTAATGTGTGCTAAACACTCAATCGAGTATATATTTTCAGTCCAGATCTAGAGTGTATATCTAAGCAAGATTTGAAACACACTATTTGAATATCACAAAATCAGATCAGGGTTTCAAATATGCTAAGCAAGATAAGTCAAACAAACTCAATAGGATATTTCAATGTATAAAGCACAATGGAGTTGTTTGAAAGACTATCTTTTTATAAAAGGATTTTTGCACACAAAATCTATGTTTAGGTAACTTGCAACAATAATGCAAGAACCAAAACCCTTAAAGTTTTTCCACACTAGATTTATCGAATGAAATCGGTGGAAGAACTTTAGGCTATACTCTCAAGTAAAATCAATTAATCAATATATCAAGAGAGAGTATAAGCTAAAGAGATTTAAGCACAATAGCCTTATAAAGATACTCATAATGCTTAGAGAAAGAGAATGAGGAGTATGTGAGTGTTTGTAAGAAATATTTGGCTAATATATGGTTTTTAGGGTTTTGAGAGTTGAGAGAATTTTTGCCCTAATCAAGTTTGCTAATCCTTGCTAATCAAGACAAATGAACTGGTATATATAGGCAAGGAGGATTTTTTGATTGTTGGGGACACAATGGGTATAATTAGAATTATTTAAAACAACATTAAGAAAATTAATCCAGTTTACCCCATTCAAAAAATCAGTAAAAATTATTTTAACCCACAAGGTTCGGGTGCTCGACCTGAGGTTCGGTTGCCCAAATAGACACAGTCAAAAAATCAATTTTAAGAGGTTCGGGTGCCCGAGTTGAGTATCGGTTGGCTGAATCAAAGTCAGTAGCCAAATGTCCAAGGTTCGGGTGCCCGAAGTTGAGTATAGTTAACCGAACCAGGTAGTTCGGTCACCCGAGCCTCTATTTGAACGTAAACAGATGGTTGCCCGAGTAGTTGAAAAGTGCTCTGAGGAGCATTCGAGTGCCCGAGGAAGATACGTTCAAAAGAGGTTCGGTCGCCCAACGCTAAGTCAACATGTTGATTTGTTCGGTTGCTCGAGCCATTTTACACTACATGGGTTCGGTCGCTCGAACCCTCTCAACCTTTTCAATTTAAGTCCATATTTTAGCCAATTGTAATTTGCCTGATATAAAGACGATAATGGGGACTTTTTGTGTATTTGTTTAGAGACCTAAAGACTTTCTATTCTACCGGTAAAAATCCCTAAGGTTTGTGTAGGTACCTAAAGTCCAACTGTGGTCATTTTGAGCATATCTAACTACCATGCATGATGTAAATTATTACAAGCCATACACATGCATAGTTCATAATAAATTACATCCCAGAATGAAGAAATAATCAAATGAATACAAAGTACAACACATATATCTTCATTCTTTGGCACGAACACCTTACACCAACATGATATGTCTTTCTGTCCTAAAGCGCACACAAGGTGAACCTGCATGCAATTCTCAGTACAACCATCACTACCAAGAGTATTTGTCATAATCAAAACTAGGTGTGACCAATGTGGTCAACAGAATATATTGCTCAATGCACTCTTGATTTACTCCAAGACTTTCTCCATAAACAATTTTCAATGATGAAGCATATAAAAGATTCTAATCTTTGAGATAAGCACAAAATACAATAAAAGGCTGTCAAGTTGAGTATATGAACTTTGAATACAAGCTCAAGCCTTTTTCAAAAACCTTTAAAGATTTTCTCCAAATAGTATTTTTCAGAAACACGAGTTGGAGAAAATGATTTGCTCTTTAAAAATCTCAAGAACAACAATTTTACCAAGCAAGATATATAGCTTGAAAAAATGCTCAAAGTCTTCTTGTATGAACCCCAAGATTTTCCTAAAAATATTTTTCAGAAAGAGAGTATGGGAAAATGAGTTTGATCTTTGAATATGGAGTATGAAATAGGAGAAACAATTGAAGAATAGTCATATGTGTTTTTAGTATGAATCTCTAACATTTGGAAAGTGTTTTGGGCTTGTATTTATAGACTTCTTGGAAATTTGGCCGTTATGTGATTGTTGAGCAATAAAATAATACTACAATTTGAATTCTTTAGTCGTTTTATGCCCAGAATTTTGAAATCTCGAGAGGTCTGGTTGACTGGTCCAAGGTCCGATCAATTGGCCCTAAGGCGATTTCCTAATTCGCGAGAAACAGTCTGTTGGCCTAATGGTCCAATCTACCGCCGAATGAACAATGCCAGTCAACTAAGCCACTTATGCCTTTAGGAGGTCAGTAAACTAGGCACTCGTATAAGTGCTCATTTAGATCATGTACGTCGACTAGGCAATCAAGGCATAAAGTGGTCGGTCTGATGAGCCTATGTAAATTACTATTTGGCCCCTTGTGCCTCGCTGGTTGACTGGCCCGAATATAACTATAGGAGGCCGGTCAACTAGCCTTATATGAAAAACCACAACTTTTGGCTTTGAGGACACTCTAATCGACTGGGCTTGACAGGCTGGTCGACTGGCCTTAGCAAAATTGTGATTTTGGCCTTGTATTTGATTTCAAAAATAGTTTAAACCTTTTAAGAAAATGTTTAAGTATGGAAGATCTTTGTTCAGTTTAGGGTTCCTATGGTCAATCTATGTAACGCCCTGAACCCGCCAACTGGGGCCCGGAATTAAAATATATAACCTCAAATTTAAATATCAGAGTCTATCTATATATATATATACCCCATAAACAACTACCACCATTTTTTTATATTACATACCAATATTTCAATAAAAAACATAAACTATACATAAGTTGTTTTTACAAACTCCCCAAAATTATCAAAACGCTATCCTGCCGGAGCCCTAAGCTTGATCTCTTGATGGATATGAAAATATGATCATCCACTAGGGTGAGACACATCTCAGTAAGGAAGAACAAATCATAGCAGTGTGTGGTAGAGAGTTAAAATAATACAGAACATATATTCATTTGTATTTCACTGTCAACAGCAGCTGAGAAAATGCGTCATTAATATCAACACCTACCTCTGATTTCATACTTACATTTATAATTATTTTTAATGATAATACCCGAGAATAGGGAAAATTAGCCGCCCCTACAAGTAGCTTCCCTCTGCTCTAATACTAATGTCAGAACACTCACCTTACTCAGTAAACCCTCGGGCTATGTATATAGGCAAAGTCTCCAAGAATAGGAGAGGTTACCCACCCATACAAGTAGCTTCCCTCTGCTATAGTTCCAAACTGAAAATACCAAGGCACTCGCCTTTCTCAGCAAGCTCTTGGCAGAAAGTTCTACCTTACCATAAATATACATATTAATAATTTAATATACTATTCATCTTATCAGATCACATTCCATATAAAAATTCTACACAGGAGAACATTGTCCACACAAGGTGTCTCATTCATACAAAATATATGGTCCACACAGGACTATCCACACAAAACACACGGTCCACACAGGACTGGTCCACAAAGGACTAACCACACAAAATACACAGTCAACACAAGAGTAACATCTTCACAGAATACATGGTCCACACAGGACTAACATCTTTAGAAAATACATGGTCCACACAGGACTAACATCACACAGAAATACATTGTGGCCCATAAAGGCACCACTAACCACCAATACCAATCCCCATGACCTACCCGTAGTATATCAGTAGAACAACCTCCTCAGGCCTACCAATAAACTACCCCAATATATAATGAAAATATATGACCTCCTTAGGCCTGCCAACGTATATCGTGATACACACGAATAACCATACAAAAAGACCCATATACACACATCACATTATTTATCACCCAACAATCTCAAGCAACCAGTATTCACAAACAATCATTATTCACCAATAAATTATACTCACAGCTAACCAACGTTCACAATCCAATAGTATATTTCATCATTCTGTACTCACATCAGCCAATTAAAATTATGAAAGTTGTTTTCCTGCCACACAATTTTTTTTCCATATATATATATATATATATATATATAAATTATATCAAAGGTCAATATTTTTCCAAATGCCCACTGTTCAAATAAATCATATATATATTTTTTATACCCAAATTAACCGATTTAAAATTTAATAAAAACCTACTATAATTAATTCCTCTTACCAGTTTTTGTAGATTACGCCCGGAAACCCTGAACGTCGCCTGCGGCACTCACCTGGTCCCTAATTCAAAAACCTAAGTTTACCAACTCAAATTATAATAAAATGCTATCTTATCATTTCCTAGGCCTTATATATTCCATATTAATAATAAAACTTAAAAATATCCTACTTACCCTGATTTTGGGATGGTGCCCCAAAACCTCCAACTGAAAATCTGCTTCGCGTAGGTTGCAGAGAATCTTTCCAGGAACCCCGTGGTGGTTCCTAATCATTGAAATGAGGCTTAATAGAGCCGGAACCGAAGGTGGAAGGTAAGGGATCTGTAGGGTTTGAGAGAGGAAAAAGAAAGAAATTTTAAGTTCCTTTGAAAATGCTCGTAGGACTTTCTTATAATCATCTCTGCGCAGAAAACCGTAGCCGATTTTCTTAGACCTCTAGAAAATCGTTGCCAGTTTTCTATTTAACCAGTCCATTTTTCACTGTTTACCCGTTACCGTTCTGTGGTAACACCAAAACATCGCTAATTTTCTGTCTCCTCTAGAAAACTGTCGCTAGTTTTCTCCTTAATTGGCCCAAAATCTTCTTTTTCACATTTATTTTATTATTTTATTTTCCTGGGTCTTTACAATCTAGGTCTTAATGAGCTTCAATATAAATCAAATGAAATGCATGCACATCCAACCCCTAATTACTATTACAACACCAAAATCGCATAAGTCTTCTATCTTTGCTCTCTGGAGTCCATGGAATATGCCTTGGAAATGTGATTGTGTAGGAGCTTTTCAAGGCTTCCATATTGCAACATCATCTGTGCTTTCTAGGATTTAACCTGTTCAACACTAAGCACAAACATGAGATGTTGTTGTTTGTCATAATCAAAATAGGGATAAGACTCAAAAAGTCAACATATTAAATGCTGACTTGGGTGTTATAAGGGTGGATTTCTCCTCCTCTAATGCCAATGACTCCCAAACGTCATCGGAGTGAAGTGTTAGGTTGTCAAAGTGGGCCAACTCATGTTATAAGGGTGGATTTCTCCACCTTTGTCACCGATGACTCCCAAACATCGTCGTAGTGAAGTGTTCGGTTGTCAAAGTGGGCCAACATGTCGGGAAGCAAGGGCAGCATTCTAGCAGAAGAAGGTGGAACGTATGCAGTAAGGCTAGGGCTCCGACAGAGGTCCGGGATTGAGGTGGGTTTGTAGCACAAATTGAAAAGAGGGTCGGTCATTGTGGGGTTTTGGAGGGAGGTATTATGGGTTGTGGAGGGAGGTATTCCAGGGGTAAATTTCATCGTTGAAATAGGGGAAGGGAAGGAGGAAGAGAAGAACAAAAAGTGCTACTTGATCTGGCAAAAAAATGATGAACTAAAATGTAGTGTGCTAGGAAATGATATTCACTATGCATAAATTACTAAATCAATCTTTGAATAAGTCTTTGGCCATGTATTTATAGGTCATTTGGAGTACTAGCCGTTTTATGGTCATTGGGCTTAGAAAATAATTAAATACTTTGAAAACTAACAGTTTATAGCCATTGGTTTTTGAAGCCCAACACAAACCGTCGATAGATTCCTCAAACCCTTGATGATTTCCCCTCAAACCGTCGACGGTTTTCTAAAACCATTAATGGTTTCATTTCGGCCAAATTCCATTTAACTCTCTGCATAAAACCGTTGAAGTACCTGAGCCAAACCGTCAATGATTTGCCCTATTTCTTCACAAACTTGATATTTATAAGCTTAATCATGGTTTAAACCCAACTAGGACCAAGAATATGAAAGTTTATAATACTAAGATCATTTAAAACTTGTCCCATATTAAAATACATTTGAGTATAGGATATTTTCATAAAGCATTTCGTTTTGTTCTTTGAAAACTCATAAGTATAAAACTTATGAATATGTGATATCCTAAATACTCTATAAGCTAATATGCATATGCAATTGCTCAACTCTTGCTCAATAAACATGCGTGAACAGAACTACAAGAGTTACAGCAAATACTAAATGCTCTATAAGCTAATTGCTCATCGGTATGTGCTTGAGACCTCTCAAGTGAGTGTCCTCTTGACCTTTACCTATTTGAGTGTCCACTCAATCTTTGCCTATGAGAGAGTTTGCTTGATCTTTGCACTAAAACCCATATCTATATGATTTCACTACTTATACCTATCACACCTTAGTATGCAAATATTCATTGAACTTAGAACCAGTAATGGGTTGTTATCATAAAAATATGAAAATTAGGATTATGTAGCCATTGAGGCAAACAATCAGATGTAAATGGTGTAATCCCAAGAGGGGGCGTGAATTGGATATTTAAAAATTTTAGGTCACATCTATTCTAATTCTATCCACAACCAGTATAACCCAACCAAAGGTCTTTTCTAGTCAATTCCAATTCAATAGATACAAGGATGTTCAGATAAGCTAAACAGATAAAGCAGTTCCAGTATTACTCAAGCATATACAAATACGTATTTAAATATCCTTGCAATGAATTCAACAAGTACAAATAAGCAAGTAAACATAGGAAAGTACAGGGAAATAAAGGAACAGTGACACACGATATGTTATCGAGGTTCGGCAATTGTGCCTACGTCCCCTCCTCTAGCTAACCAGCCCGAGGATCCCACTAATGCTCACTTACGGGTGGAGCGACACTAGTTACAACCTCCTCTCCTTACTAGGCAAGGAAAACCCTAGGTCACATTCGCCCCAATCTTTACAATCGATCGTTACGGGCTAGATCAACACCCCCTCAGGCCACGCCTAGAATACAACAACAAGTATAAATTTTGGGTACAATACAAGTGCTTCTATACTAAGCAAATATGTACCACAGTATTATCAATGTACTCTGGTATGATAAAGATTTATGCTCAATAGAGTCTATGTGAATATATCTCTCTAAAGAGATATGTGATAGATAATTATCTTTGAGTTAAAAAAATATTTTATATTAAGAGCTTTTCAAAAATCAAATGCCCAAATAATATCTCAAAAATATTTATAAAGAAAGTGTAAGAGATATTAGATTTTTTCTTGACAAAAGATATTTAGCAATATGCACAAAGTAGGCTTTTGAGTCTTGTAATGAGGATGCAAAATGACTCCCAAGCTAAGAAGTGATTTCCCAACAATATTTACCAATGAAATAAAATGGGAAATACTCAAAGCACACTCTCAAAAAAAATATTTAAAATCAATGAATGAGAGAGTGTATGTTATAGACAAATATAATAACCAAGCCCACAAGAATGAATATTAGTCACTCTTCTCTTTGCATTGAGTTTGCAAATGAAGAGGATGAGATTAATGTTCTCCTCTATGAATGATTTTATCAAGAAAGAATGAAGGGGAAATGAATAGTATGCTTGAAATTTGAGAGCATATAGCAATATGAGTATGATCATTTTCAGAGAGAATTTACTAATCAAGTTGCTAATTAGGACAAATGAAGGGGTACATATAGAATTCCCATGTTTTTTTACCATTGGGGACACGGAGGGAATTTTATTAAAAGTTTAATTAAAATTTAACCCTGATTATCACAATAAAAAATTGAGAACTTGAAAGGTTCGGTCGCCCGGTGCAAGGGCCGGTCAGCTGTCCTCTCGCATGAAATTTGATTTTTAAAGTGGGGCTTGGTCGACCAAGGATAGTATCGGTTGGCTGGCTAGGGTGTTTTGCCGAACCTTCGTAGGTTTGGTCGCCTAAGGGAAATGGCCAGTTAGCCGAGATGCAAGGCCAGTTTGCCTAGCCAATTTTAAAGCTTAGAGGCCGGTCGGCTGAGGCTTAAGAGCTAGGCCAAAAATGAGGTCGAGCGGCTGAGCATTTATGTGTATAGGAGGACCAGTCGGCTGACCAATAAGAAATTAAATATTTAAAAGTTCGGTCAGCTGTGGGTATTTGAACACTAAAGGTTTGGTCGACTGAGGCCATATAAAAACATGATTTTGGCTCTGTTTTTGTTCCAAAAACTTGTCAACCCTTTGTGTATAAGATATAAGATTTTGATTTAATGGTTTTGGAACCTAATAGTCAATCTATGGTCTTTTGGGTTTGAGCATTCAATCCTTACCATGATTATTATAGACCTAAGGAATATAACGCAGTTTACAATTGAAAATATTGGCCTCCATTCCTTTTTTCTCTTCAAATGCCAAGTATATGAGTTTCAATGTTCATCATGGCTTCGATCATAAAATTACTATCTGTGTGAGCTAAGAATGATCCTGTTCAAATGCTCAGTGCACAGGTAAGATACAAAGTGATTTTTCATTATCAAAACAGGATATGACTCATAGAGTCAACACAATCTTCCCCTTTTTTATGATGGCAAACAATTGGTGTTCTCACAGGATATAATTGTAACCTCCCCCTTAATTTATGCATATGGTTGAATGAGATGTAATTTTTGTTCCCCTTTACTATATGCATATGAGTCACAATTAAATCATGCAACTAGATACTTCATATCCATTGGAGCTATAGCACTCAATAAATTTAGCAACAAATCTGAACTTCTATTTATAATCGTTCAAGTCAAACTGCAGATTTGTTTTTAATTCACTAACCTACAACACCCAACCTACAACACCAACCTACTTCTCCCTAAAAAAGAGAGAAACTATTCATTTAGCTTAAAATGTTCCAAAATGAGTTAAGGGTTGGATGGTACTTAGCACTCATGTTGTTATGATTAATTTACCTAAGACTCAATTTTATGTAAGAAATATGCTGACTATGCATATTCAAGTTTTACTATCATATAATCATATGACTAAGGAAGACATCTATTTTCTACAAGAGATGGATTTCTTGGGCATGCGTCTGAGACTTTGTTCAAAAGTAGATGACTTAGGTTTTTCATCTTAGAAATACAGGTTTCACTAATGGTTTCTATTGTCACCCACAAATTTATTCCTAAATAACAAGCTTGAATAAAGAGCTTGTGAGGGTGTGCATACTACTTCATCCCATACACTATGGCCAATACTTTCTGTTGGCCCTAGAGTTAAGTCACCAATAGGGCACTTAGTGTAGGATCAATGTGGTATAAGAGAACGAGATGTAATAAGAACACACGAAGAGAAATGTATAGGGCACGTAGTGTAAGATCAATGCGAAATAAGAGAACAAGATGTAATAAGAACACACTAAGAGAAATATCATTAAACGGAAGGGAAAGGTTTACAAGAACAATAGAAATACATGGAACTCTTAGAAGAGAATTCTTTACTCTCACTTGCTCTGCCTAGCAAGAGGCCGGAGCCTCCCTTAAATAGATGAGGATCGAGTGAAAATGCCATGGCATCTTGGAATATGCTTCTGACATAATCTTTTTCCTTATCTCCTTTACAAACCTTTTAATAATGATAAAGGTAACTGACAAGGACAACCAAACATTGCCATCCGTGGCCTTCAACAGGTCAAAGGCACCTTAGGTCTTATTCTCTAATGTCTTCAAGAGAAAAGGGGAGATTTGAATGAAACCTATAGTCTGGTTCTAAAGGGAGTGAATAGACTCTTTTGCGTATTTTCGAGTTTCTCTACAAAAGGTAAAATCTTAGCAAGATGCAAATGATTATATCACAGCATATATAATATAAATCATGCACAATACGTAAATTAAAGAGTAGGGAATAAAAGCTCGACAAACAATATTTACGTGGTTCAGCCCCTTGCCTACGTCCACGCCTTGAGACACACTCAAGGATTCTCAATCCACTATCATGATCTCCTTCACCAGTGGAGAAGCCTTTAAAAAAGGGAACAAATCCTTTTACGCTCACACAAAGCCTTTAAACAAGGTTCACCAAGAACCTTTCAACCACAGTTCACCAAGAACCCTCTGTAACTTGGTTCACCAAGAACCTTTTGCAATTCGGTTCACCAAGAACCCTTTTACAACAAGAAAATGAAAATGATTTACAACAACAATGCTACTTGAATGAGTTGATATTTAATACAATGAAAACCTCACACAACTCTCTCAAAGTAATGAATCACAACAAGAATAAAGAGCAAGAGAGATGTTCAGCACAAAGATGATGAACTAAAATGTGGTGTGCCTATAAATGACATTTGCTAAATATGAATTGCTCAATCAATGCTAGAACAATTCTCTAGCCTTGTATTTATAAACAAATCAAAGTACTAGCCATTTTATAGTTGAAGAGCTATAAAATGATTTAATACTTTGAAAACTAGTCATTTATAGTCATTGGGTTTAGAGTCCCGACGCAAACCATCGACAGATTCCCCAAACCGTTGACAGTTTCTCCTCAAAATGCCGACAGATTCCCTCAAACCGTGGATGGTTTGCTCCAACCGTGGACAATTTCATTAAGGCCAAATTCCATTTTAACTCTTTGCCTGAAACCTTTGATGCACCTGGGCCAAACCGTCGACGGTTTGCCCTGTTTCTTCATAAGTTTGATATTTAGGTGCATAGATGAGGTTTTAACCTAACCAGGACTAATTCTATAAAATATTATAACACTAATATTATTAAAAACTTGTCCTTTATGTAAAACATAGTAAGCATAGGATATTTACACAAAACCTTTTTTTTGTTCTTTTTAAAACTTATAAGTACTATAGAACTTATGTTTGGTGATATCCTAAATATTTTATAACCTAATATGCAAAGCAATTGCTCAACTTTTGCTCAATGAACTTGCATGAAACAATACCGTAAGAGTTACAATAGTTCCTACCTCAAACATTCCCTATTACAATATGACTTTGTTGGATGTGCTTGAGTTCTTTCGAGTGAGTGTCCACTTTGATCTTTCCTACTCGAATGTCCACTCGATCTTTGCATTTGGTCCAGTACCTTTATGTCTTTGCTATTTGTACCTTTACTAACCTGCTCTGCATAGATAGGTTAATGTCAAACTACAAAATAGGTTGATATCATCAAAATATATCAAATATGATTATGTAACCACTACGGCTAACAATCTCCCCCTTTTTTATGATGTTGAACTTGTTGAGTGTTTACTTGATCTTTACATTTTAATTTGTACCTGTCATAGCTTGATGTGCAAATATTAGTTAACTTAGAATCACTAATTCTTTTTATCATCAAAAATGACTATTAGGATCATGTAGCCACCAAGGCTGACAATCTCCCCCTTTTTTATGATGGAAAACCATTGATGTTCTTACAAGATATAATTTCAAACTCCCCCTTAATTTATACGTACTGTTGAATGATATGAAAATTTACTCCTTCTTACTATATGCATATAAGGCATAATAAAACCATTCAACTCTATGTTTCATATTTATTGGAGTTATAACATATATTTATTTGAATGTTCACTTAATATAAAACAGCAAGCAACAAATTTGAACATACAATGAACTTTCATTAAGAGACAGTTTAAGCAACAAATCTGAACATTTCATGAAGAACATTTGGAGCATCATTATAGATTTGTACCTAAAATACCAAAAATTATACACCTAACAATTTTTTATACCACTACCAACATACTTTTCTTATCTTACCCCCACATACATAACAACAAATAACATAGTAGCAATTAACACCAAATAACCTCTCCCCCTTGAACTAATGCGTTCATCTATCTCATCGAAGTGTTGCCTAATACAATCATTAGGCAGTCCACTGGCCTCAAGGTCTTTCATATCTACATCAGGGATATGAGTCTGTCTTTCTTCAAAGGCTTCTTCTTCTATGGCTTCCTCTACTTCATCAAGAGGAGCCCTTGCTAGTTGGTCATACTTTAGCCAGATAAATGATCGTTCATCTTGGAAAAAATGCATCCGGCGTAGGACGGCTTAGAAATATAAATCCTCATTTGTTGGAATTTTTTCTGGTGTACTTATGAATCACACGTCGTAATACGAGAAAATGCTCGTAAGCAGTAGAGCCAATGGCAAATGCCCATTCTTCCTTCTCAAATTATCCTCCATCTGTTGTACAATGACGGAAGGTAAATTAATGTCGTGGTCGTGCCATAAGTAGAACATTGAAAAAATATCTCTATGGGATACTGTACCCGCCCACCATGCCTTGGCAAGATATTGTAACTGATCATATGATGTAGTACGCAGAATTCTACAGTGAGATCTTTCGCATTAGGTTTAGCTACTTCGGGGATATGTGGGTTTCTTGTTATGAGTTTGAGTGCTTCATGGGGATTAAACCATTCCTGGTGATTAGGCCAAACCTTTTTTGTAAGACTTACAATGTGGTATCTTTCACATGACAAAATTGCAACAAGTGTGGCATCATTCAAGATAATCGTCGTTCCTTTAACTACAGAATATGCCGAACAATGAGGGGTAGACGGCACAAAATTTACGCAAAACTTCCTTACCAAATCAGTATAAATAGGTTCAGCTAATTTCATAAGAAATTCCCAACCTATAGCCCTAAATTTTTCGATGAATACCTGAAAGTTTTTTTCAGGGAATTTTATAGGCACTATTTTGCTACGTACCTCATTTCTTTTAAAGATATCACTATTGAATTGTGCACGTGCTTATGTAGACACAAATCTTTTTGCCCATTCCTCAGAAGATTTCTGTATGTGTTATTGAGATGAAGATCCTTCCACTTTCGGTCTCTGGGAGGAGCTATCGGCCTTTTGTTTCATCTTGGGAACCAATGAAATGAAGGATTTTTAGGAGATATTTACGATTGGGGATGGTTCTAGATGAAGGGGGGATGAAAAATCGTGAGCTAGGGTTTTAGGGCTTTGTAAAAATGGGTTTCTGTGATTTTTAAGTCGTCCTCCAGACTAAAATTGTCAACGGTTTGGGATAGATCCAAAATTAACCCTTCTCGGTTAAATTTCATTGACGGTTTTAATTGAAACAGTCAACGGTTTGGTGCTAAACCAAACCATCTTAAGTCTATATTAGCTTTCATAGTTTATTCCATACTCATGAATTATTATTTTTTCAATAATTAGAAGAATATCTCAAAGAGTATATAATTCTAATTAACTGATCAAATATTTGATTAAGTGCTTCTGCATAAGAGTATAAAAGGAAACTTTCTTCTTTTTCAGTCAACCATAAATTTGTGAATGCTGGAAACCAAATTGCATTTCATAAACACATTGATTCTCATGGTTGAGTGTGGGTGAATAGGTTCTCATTCAATTAAGAATTTTCATTTAGAGAACCTATTATTGCTTTGAGATGTAGATAAGATGTGTTAGCTTTACCATAATCCCAAGAGGGGGGGTGAATTGGTATTTTTAAATTTTATCCCCTAGGTCAATCCACTAATGGAAGTATTATGCAAGCCTAGGGTCAATCTAGTACAGATACAGTAAATCAATATAAACATACAACGAAAATTAAACTGCACAATTAATTTAGCTAAGCATGCACAAAAAAGAAGTAAATATAGATGACACCCTTAAAAGTTTATCGAGGCTCGGCAAATTGCCTATGTCCCCGCCTTGGCAAACAAGGATTACCACTATAAGCTCACTTAATGGGTGGATCGGCACCTAAACAATCAGGTCAATTAGCACAGAGCTAACCTCAACCTTTACATACAATTCTTACCAGGCTGGATTACCGCCCCCTCAGGCCATGCTTGGAATACAACAAATTTCACAATAAAATTTGCGTACAACCAATATGCTTCTCAACTAAGTAGATTATGTACCAATATAATCAATACACTACCTAATGATATGATAAGATAAGTTCAATTTAGTCTTAAAGTCTACTCTCAAAGATCTATGCAAATATTGTAATCAGTACATGAGAGTGTAAGTGATAGGATCTTTGTGTCAACATAATAGTCTCAATCACAATGCAACAACAAAGATCACAAGCACACTTCAAACATCTCAACAAATAATTTTTCTCAAAATAAATCACAAGAGATATTAAAAAATAGTTTGTAAAAATTTATTTGATCTTTGTATGAAGAAGAAAATCTCAATCAAAAGATATAGCAACAAAGATCTTTAGCACTCAAACAAATATCCCAAAATGTATTTCTAAAAGATAAACACGAGAGATATTTTGAAAATGATTTGTAAAATAGTTTTAGCGACCAAAACACAATGTGAACTCCTTGAATATTGCAATGGCAATGCAAAACCCAAAAACTCAATGAAGTATTCCTAAGGAAGACTTATTAACAAAGTTTCCTAGAAACACTTGAAGTTTTGCTCTCTAATAAAATAATCTCAATCAACAAGAATAAAAGAGCTTAAGCCTAATGAGAAGAACACTCAAACACACTTACAAGGTGATTTTAGCAATAAAAATGAGTAAGAGTGAATGTACGATGCTAAAAAATGAGAGTAGGAATTTTTGAATTTCAGAGGATTTTTGCTAATTAAATTTGCTAATCATTGACTAATTTTTGCAAATGAGGGGGTATATATAGAATTCCCCAAGATTATAACCGTTCAGGGCATATTAGTCATTTTAGAAAAAATTTAAGTAAGCTTAATAAAAATAATAACTTTTTTAACCTCGATAATTTTCGCCAACTCAAGAGCACCGGTCTACTGTCTTGAGGTTCGGTTGATCGAGTGTTTGGATTTGGTTGACCGGAAGTATTTTGAATTAGAAAGATGGTCGACCGTACTTGAGGTGTTCGAAGGCAATTTTACAAATTCGCGCGGCTCAGTCGAACGAATCAATTTAAACTAGGAGGTTCGATTGATCGGGCAGTTGGAAATTCCCACGTGGGGGTTCGGTCGACCGGAGTGTTGCCTATATATATCTGGTCGGTCAATTGAGCGGTCAACTTATTGACCCGGGGAGGTTCAGTCGACCAAGGCATGCCTATATGTTTCTAGTTGGTCGACCGAGCGGTCAACTTGTTGACCTGGTGGGGTTCGGTCGACCAAGGCTTGTCTATATACTTCTCGTTGGTCGACCGAACATGCCAATTTGGGCATTTTTGGTCCTTTTCTCTTTAAAAAGTTGTCCCTATTTATATGATGATTAACTTAATTTTAATAGAGCACTCTTTTATGCATGCATGGGTGACCTAAGGTCAGTCTAGGTCTTTTTGAGCTTATTTATCTTATTATGCATGTAATGTATTGATTATTATAGATCATTTCCTATTCACTATTACAATCCCAAATAAGAAATGAATTGAAATACAACATAAAATAGTCTTTAGGGTCTTCGAACTTTACTTCATGTGCCATCAATTTGATTTTCTAATTATATACCTGCATATAAACTAAATAGTCATCAAATACTTGAATATGTGTCATTATCAAAACCGAGTGTGATCAATGAGGTCAACAAGATGAACCCATTTTTTATGATGATAAATACATAATGCAAAAAGCGGGTATATGCTTGAAAGGCTCCCCCTAACAATATGCATAATGCAAAAATAAATTTTCAATGCAAATAATTTTTCAAGGACTACTAAGTACTACTACCCAATTTATGCCTCTTATCTCTATATCCCCCTTTTGGCAATAGAAAAAAGGGCTATGAAATAAATAGCCAAGACATTGGGTATGATGCATTAATACACAAGATAAGTTTGGGAAATTTTAAAAAATTTCGGCAGCATGCCTTTTAAAAATAGGACATTTTCCCAAAAATATCTCTATAAAAGTGACCTATTTTGAGTTTTAAGATTAACAATTTATCCATAACTACTTAACCCAAACAGTTCCAGTATGATCAAGACGTAAAACATAAATACAATCATCATCATGCAGTAAATATGAGAATTATGCATTGCAAAACACAAACAAATTCATAAAGTCTAAACTAATGAAAGATACCCATAGTTATCAATTCTTAGAATTAAGATTTGTTAGAAGGCTCCCCCTAAGTTTATGCAATGTATAATATCTAGGAGGCATCTCTACTATGCATGAGACCTAGTTCACATCTAATTTGTATGAACCTATCTTCTGCAAGTAGTTTAGTAAGAATGTCAGCCCATTGTTCATTTGTGCACACAAACTCAAGTGTCACATCACCTTTCCACACATGATCACGAAGGATGTGATATCTAATCTCAATGTGTTTAGTTCGTGAATGTGAGATAGAGTTCTTAGAGATATTTATTGCACTAGTATTATCACATTTAATTGGTACAACATCATAGTGCAATCCAAAATCCATAAGTTGTTGTTTCATATAAAGAGTTTGAGCATAACAACTTCCAACCGCAATATATTCTACTTCGGCTGTGGATAAGGTAACTGAGTTTTGTTTCTTGGAAAACCAAGAAACGAGAGATTGTCCTAAATAGTGACAAGTTTCGCTAGTGCTTTTTCTATCAACCTTACTACCGGCAACGTCAGCATCAGTATAACTAACAATCTCAAAAGTCATATGCTTAGGATACCATAATCTTAGCTCTATGGTTCTAACTAGATACCTAAGGATTCGTTTTACTACTAATAGATGAGATTCCTTAGGAGCAGCCTGAAACCTAGCACACATGCACACGCTAAACATAATATCAGGCCTACCGTTGTAAGATATAGAAGATTCTCAATCATGCCACGATACAATTTCACATCAACAGGGATTCCTCGCTCATCTTTATCAAATTTGATGGAAGAGCTCATAAGAGTACTGACTCACTCGAAAAATGGCAACTCAGAAGCTATCCTAAGTATTGGAGTTCTGTCATGTAATATTTAGCTCAAAGGCCAGATCACCTCCTTAGGGAATGCAATTTAATTCTAAACTTAGTGTAATTTTAAAAGAAAATGAGAAAAGAAAAGTTTACTTAACATAGTTCAGATTTAGTTTCCTGAGATTTTTGAGGTTTTTGCATAAGAATTTAAATTCTAACTAAAAATTAAATGCATGAAATAACTTAAATAAATATAAGATTCAATGCCAGAATAATGAAAGAGCTAAACTCTGTAATCTTTCAACTAAAAAAAAAAATTAACTTTAAACGTAAACCCAAGCAAGAATACACTCTAAATGAAAACACCAACTTTAATAATAAAAACACCCAAAGAAAATAATTAAAACTATAAAAGCTTTAAATAAGAAGAAAAATTGGAATTAACAATAATAATGCTTAAACAAGAATTTAAATGCGAGAGAGAGAGAGAGAGAGAGAGAGAGAGAGAGAGAAATTTAAACAGAAATTTATCTAGTAAAAAGAAAGTTCCTAAATTAAACAAACTATTTTTAAACAAAAATTAATCCAAGCTTTGAATAAATTAAAAACTTAACAATAAAATTAATTTAAAAAAAAATTAAGTTCAAAGAAAGAGAGAGATGAGAGAGTAAGGGAGAAGAGAGAAGAGATAGAGAGAGAGAGAGAGAGAGAGAGAGAGAGAGAGAGAGAGAGAGAAATGGTCATGGAGGAGTTTCTTGGTGCGCACGACCTTCCCAACCCCTGTTGCTACTCCATCCCAAAAGAACTGGAAAAAAAAAAAAAAAAAAGACTAAAGAAAAAACCTACAATAATCCTACCTACCCCCTTGATTTTTCAACTCCTTTTTTTCCTTTCTTTTCTCTTTTCTTTCTTTCCTTTCTTTGCCTCCCCAATGTATCACCCATGCCCACTAAGAGGACCAGGCTGCATGGCCGGGTCACATCACCTTTTATATATATTTTTTTCTTTTTTTCTTTTTTTTTTTCAAAAGCACTTGGTATGCCCTCCACTTTCAAGTCCAATTTTGACCATATTGAAGTCTGTATCTCTCAAAGTTCAAAACATAAAATTTGTAGAGCTCTTTCTCAAATTTCCCTAGAATTTTGAATCATCTAAATCCAAGGTCAGATGAGAAAGTTACGCCTAGATTACAGAGTAATGCCAAAACAGTCCATAAAAACAGTGTATGGTAACTTCACATTTGATTTCAACCTTGATGCAGCCATTATTTCTCAAAACACAAAACATGAAAATTGTAAAGCATTTATCTTTCTATAGCATCATGAATCATTGGAATCGAAGGTCATATGAGAGAGTTATGCACATATTACGAAGTACCATCAGTTTTTAACTTCCAATAGTTTCCCTATAATAAAAAATACCAAAAATTCATAAATTACTCAATAAAATCCAAATATTATAAATAGGACACAATGTTAAAATATTGAGAGTAAGTAGATATTTAATTAAAAATATAATTCATAATACATGAATTAAAACACATAATTACGCAATTTAAGCGCGTAATCACATCTCCCCCCCCCCCCCTCCCAAACTAAAGTTTTGCTAGTCCCTAGCAAAAAAAGAAAAACTAAGAAAACTACCAAATCCTATCTACCTCCTCCTTCGCTAAAAACACGGTTACATTTACCAGATGCAACAAGGCTTTAAACCCCTAGGTTGATCATAGTGGACGAGTTGTAGTCTCGTGAGTATTTCCAGGATGACACCCACAAACACCAATTTCAGTGAATATATTAAATGAATGCACATGCAACACAAATATACCATTTCACATACATGAATATTACCAGATTACGCACAAGCTCATATACAATTCACGTAATTTTAAAGCAAGTCAATCATGCAAGTTTAATCATTAGATAGCCATTAAGAACAGTATACTCACATATAGTTAACCAACAATTACAATTCAGAGTTAATGTAGACATATAAATTCTAGTATAAATAGACGAAATCTCAAGGTGTGTGTAATGTGTATGACTCGTTACACCTAGGATACCAATCGACACCTATAAAATGGTCATTTTGACTTAGCCTAACTGGTATACCCTAAAAAACATTCAAAAAAAAAAAAGATAGGTTCACTTGTCATATGTGAGGAGGAATGTCGCGATCAAACATCTCATATGTTGCAAGGAACAAACGCTTGATGTATGGAGTGAACTAGTCTGAAAAGGATCCATCCTATTTGTGAGGTGTTGGGTCCTTCACCCTAGCATCTTCTCACCTACTCGCCATATCCAACCAAGATCATCCTAGATTAACTTATTCACAAACTTAGTGTAATACATCTAAGGCATTAAGCGGTTGAAGAATCTTCATACGTGGAGAACATGTGTCATGTACCTGACTCTTTGTGGTATTTATATAGAACAGGTATTAACCTTTCATTTTATGTGCATTTCTATTTTCCTTTTTCTTTCTTCTACTTATTCTTCAATTTTTGCCTTTTCATTGTCAATTAGGACAATCATTACACTTCTTTTATTATCTTCATACCACCGATGGGAATTAAGCTCGAACAGTAGTCCATGAACTAAGTCTATCTCTAGGGGTGGCTCAGCCTTCACATCTTGAGTAGGCTACAAGACTTAGGTTTCTATCTCCCCACTAGATGTCACCTCTAGGCTAGCAAGTCAAAAACCGAGACTAGTGTACAAAGAGTATCCAAAAAAAAAAGTTGAGTTTCATGAACTCTGAGCTAACGTCAAAAACTCAAAAGAACGATAAAAGGTTCAATAGTACCTCACAAGGTGTCATAGTCACCAAAGGCGCTCTCTCAGTGCTCACAATGAACCCTATGTGCTACAAGTCACGTGAACGTGTATTTTCAGCCTCATGAGATACCATATAAATACAAGAGTTTATATAGCAAGATTAACATGAATGAACTACTAATTAACCTACATAGAATTACAATTCCTAGATTAGCCATATAAAGATAAACTACACATAAATAACCCACTATACAGTTAAGTGTGTTACTCCTAGGTTATATGCAAGTATGTAAATGGTATAAGTCAGTGTTAATCATGGCCTAATCATCCATATTCAAATTTTTTTTTTTTTTTTTGTATTTTTTCATCCTCCCCCCCAACTAAAGTGGATCATTGTCCTCAATGTGAAAGCATAAAGGAAGTAGAGTGTACCTGGGTGGAGAAGTAATGGGAAAAAAAAAATTGAAACTACAAAAAAAGGTACCTGAAAATAAACTAAAAATAAAGCAAGGTAAAACAAAATGAAAAGAAGGGAAAGAAAAACATCACAATTTGTCTGGCGGAGGCTCTGGAAGAATTTCATCTGGTGGGTACAGGTCTATAAATTGAACCGGGGAGTCTCCAAATTTGAGTCGCCACAATGAATTAGTTTTGTTACTTGCACAAAAGTTAGCCACAAATAAATCAATACGTTCTAAGGTACCAAACAAAACATGTATAGACTTCCTTCCTTATTTTAACAAAAAAGGATCTTTATTCAGTATATTCTCCAGGAAAGTCACTTCTTTAAGAACCAGTCTTTGAGGCAAAGTTGTCAGAGCAGTTACCTTTGGTTCTTCAAAAGCATCAACATTAAAAATTTTTCCTGGCTCATTGAGAGTTAAATTCTCACCAGTTTGCTCACCCTCTTTATCGGGTGTACCCATCACCTTACCACTATGGGGATTTGCTTCATTATTGCACTCCTTCATATTTAATCTAGTAGGGAATGATGGTTCCACGACTGTCAATCTCTGAGGGTAAGGTACCACGGGTTGGTACTCCTTACTGCCTCAACTCTTTTGGTGAGTTCAGCCATATGTGCCTCAACATAAAAATCATCTTTCATTTCATACCACTTTCCACCATGTATTGCTCTCAATTGTTGAGCTGCAATTGGTCTTCTGTCAATCCTAGTGATCCACTGCTAAGCATAGTTAGCTAAATGATCCAAAAAATACCATGCCTCATCAGGCTCCTTGTCGAAGAAATATCCTGAACACATAGTATGAACGAACTGTTTTGATTCAGGAGTCAACACAATGTAGAAATAGTTGACCAAGCACCATGATTCAAATCCATGGTGGGGACATATGTTAACCAGATCTCTAAATCTCTCCCAGCTTTCATGAAATGTCTCATCAACTCCTTACATGAATTGACTGATCAGTTCTTGCAAAAATTGAGTTCTCTGTAAGGGAAAAAATTTATGTAGAAATTCGTTTTGCATATCAGTCTAACTAGAGATAGAATTAGGCCTAAGAGAATTAAATCACGTCTTAGCCTTGTCTTTCAATGAAAAAGGAAATAAACGCAATCTAATTGCCTAATTAGTAGCAGTCCCATCTATGAGTGTAACACATGCAAGCTCAAAATATGTTAAATGTTGATACAGATTTTCACACTCCATCCCATAAAATTGAGGTATCATAGATATCATTTCAAGTTTAATTTTAAAGTTCTGTGCATTCTCAGGCAATATGATACAAGATGGTTGTGTGGTTTGTGTTGGCTACAAAAAAATCCATAAGCGTGTGTGGTGCAGATGCAGCCATATTCTCTTCAAAACTCAATTTTTTCTTCTTTTTTTTTCTTTTTTTTCTTTTTCTTTTTCATGATAAAAATTAAAATAACAGGAAAAACACTAGTTTGAAATTAAAACTGACATTCCCCCGCAACGGCGCCAAAAACTTAACTCACTCGAAAAATGAGCAGCTCGGAAGCTATCCCATGTATAGGAGTTCTATCATGTAATATTTAGCCCAAAGGTCAGATCGTCTCCTCAGGAAATGCAGTTTAATTCCAAACTTAGTGTAATTCCAAAAGAAAATAAGAAAATAAAAGTTTACTGAACATAGTTCAGATTCAATTTCCTAGGATTTTTGAGGTTTTCGCAATAGAATTTAAATTCTAACTAAAAATTAAATATGCATGAAATAACTTAAATAAATATTAGATTCAATGTCGGAATAATGAAAGAACTAAACCCTGCAATCTTTCAACTAAATAAAAATATTAACTTTAAACGTAAACCCAAGCAAGAATACATTCTAAATAAAAACACCAACTTTAATAATAAAAACACCCAAAGAAAATAATTAAATTCCTAAAAAAACTTGAAATAAGAAGACAAATTGAAATTAACAATAATAATGCTTAAACAAGAATTTAAATGCAAGAGAGAGAGAGAGAGAGAGAGAGAGAGAGAGAGAGAGAGAGAGAGATTTAAATAGAAATTTATCTAGTAAAAAGAAAATTCTTAAATTAAACAAACTATTTTTAAACAAAAATTAATCCAAGTTTTGAATAAATGAAAAACTTAACAATAAAATTAATTTAGAAAAAAATTGAGTTCAAAGAAAGGGAGAGATGAGAGAGTAAGTGAAGAGAGAGAGAGAGAGAGAGAGAAGAGGAGAGAAAAAAAACTGGTTGTAGAGGAGTTTCTTGGTGTGCACAGCCTCCCCAGTCCCTACTGCTACTCCATCCCAAAAGAACTACAAAAAAAAAAAACTAAAGAAAAAACCTACAATAATCCAACCTACCCCCTTGACTTTTCAACCACCTTCTTTCTTTCCTTTCTTTTCTCTTTTCTTTTTTACCTTTCTTTGCCTCCCCAATGTATCACCCACGTCCACTAAGAGGACCAGGCTGCATGGCCGGGTCACATCACCTTTTATATTTTTCTTCTCTTTTTTTTTTTTTTTTTTCAAAAGCACCTACTCTGCCCTTCACTTTCAAGTCTGATTTTGACCATACTGAAGCTCATATCTCTCAAAGTTCAAAACACAAAAGTTGTAGAGATCTTTCTCATATTCCCCTATTATTTTGAATCATCTGAATCTGAGGAAGGATGAGAAATTTACGGTTAGATTACGGAGTAATGCTGAAATAGTCCATGAAAACAGTGTATGATAACTTCACGTCTGATTTCGACCTTGATGCAGCTAGTATTTTTCAAAATGCAAAACATGAAAATTGTATATCGTTTTCTTATCTTTCTATAGCATCTTGATTCATTGGAATTGGAGGTCATATGAGAGAGTTACGCATAGATTATGAAGTACCATTGGTTTTTAGCTTCCAATAGTTGCCCTACAATAAAAAATACCAAAAATTCATAAATTACTCAATAAAACTCAAATATTATAAATAGGATACAATGTTAAAATATTGAGAGTAATTAGGCAATTAATTAAAAATATAATTTGTAATGCATGAATTAAAACATCTAATTACGCAATTTAAACGCGTAATCAAGTACCAAGAATTTTACTATCTTCCATATTAAATTTCTTTAGCAAGTCCCTACATATTTAGATTGGCATATGAAAGTTCCATATTTAACTTGTTTAATTTGTAGCACTAAAAAGAAACTAAGTTCACCCATCATGCTCATTTCAAATTCACTTTGCATGTATTTGGCAAACTCATTACACAACTCATCATTAGTGGCTCAAAAAATGATATCAACATAAATTTGCACATAAGCATATCATCATTTTTGAATTCGATGAAAATTGTAGTGTCAATTTTGCCACGGGAAAACTCATCTTCTAGTAGAAAACTACTAAACCTCTCATACCAAGCTCTAGGTGTAACGACCTGCTTAATAAACTGGGGGTTTTTTTTATACTATGATAATTTACATGCTCTGATACCATACTGTGGGTAAACCCAATCATTAACCTAGGCAGCCAGAAGTTGAATTCAGATAAACATAACCATATGTAAATATATATATATATACACACAATACCATACAATACCAGAGTATTAACATGTTTCCCAAAATATACACATATATTTGTTCCCCAAAATAACCTCAACTATGTTAGAATATACAAAAATCCTCCACAACACTCACTTCACTGATGGGGCACTACTGAAGCCTCTCTATCTACGAGTCTGGTCTGCTCGCCTACCTGGATCACCTGAAAAATGATTTAACACTGGGATGAGCCAACGCTCAGTAAGACGAAATATGATATTACTAGTGTGTGGCAAATGAGTTACAGTATTATGAAAATCTGTTTTCATATTATAATGTATAACTAAATACGTAAGTACAGTACAAGTAATAAAATACACCACCCTTTCCATGTTGCTTAACATAACAGTATTGTAAGTTATTATTCAAAATACTTCTAGTGTACATAAGTATGTTCCCTATTTCTGTAAATCTGTACATACGTATAGTAACTGAAAACTTTCCCTATGGATAACTGTGTGTCATGATTTAACCCCTCATGACAGGGTTGTGCGGCCCGTAGGCAGGATCTACACTAGCTGGCCGACTAGGGAAAATCACTATACTCCATCAGTCTAATCAGCCCACCTCAACCTATATCTGATGGAGAGCCTGTCCACGTCAAGGGCCTAGGTGATCGACCTACTACTACGTATTATCTAAATAGGTGGTTGCACTCATAACATAACATAATATATGTAGCAATGGTACCGTGCTTTGTAACAACATAGTCCAACAGGGTCTGATACTATATAATATATCTCTATATACAACTATTTGATTTACCATGGTTCTGAAATAACCGTAATAACCATGATACTGAATAAACTGTAACTGTAATTCATACGTCATAATATTGAGAACTGTATAATCATAACACTAAAACTGTATAATCATAATACTAAAATTAGTATAATCATGGTACTGAGATTCGTATAATCATGGTACTAGAATTCGTATAATCATGATACTGAAATTCATAAAATCATGGTACTGAAAACTATAAAACATATTTCCGTGCCATTTTCATATTCTCAAGCCACACTGAGATTTTTTAACATATTACATATTAATGATGAACTGTATAACTTTATCAGGAATCTTCATTTGTTAAATACATATAGTTTATACTGAACATAGTGAAATTGCCTAGTATAGTATATTTCCCTTACCTGACTACTGGAAAGCCTCTATGGTCTACTGGTCTAACACCCGCAGGGCCTCCTACATAACACCCTGAAAACAACATTTGTCAGAACAGAATATCAGTATTTCTTCGCCTACATCATTTCCTATAACTATCAAAAGACCAAAAATGGACTAAAAGGCCTTACCCTGAATTTGGGATGAAATCCAACTTCGTTTCACCAACGATCTGCTTTGGCAAACTTGCAGAGAACTTTGCTAGGAGCATCATGGTGGCTTCGAATCTTCAATTCGACGACTGGCAGGGCCAAAATTGAAGAGAGAAGTGAGAGGGGCCGTAGGAGAGAGAGAGAGAGAGAGCACTGAAAATATGATAAAAATATGACTTTTCCCTATTTATAGGGCTAGATTCGTCGACGAGACACGTCACCTCGTCAACGAATCCTTCATTAATTCGTTGATGAACCTTACCCTTCGTCAACGAAATTCAGAGCAGCCCAAAACCTTTGCTCGGTATTTTCTTGTCGATGAAACAGGAACTAGTCGACGAGATCTTGAAGACCTTCGTCAATGAAACCCTGTATTCGTCAACGAAGTCTGGCAATTTCCTGAAATTTTTATTATTATTATTATCTCCAAAGTGCGATGTCGTCGACGAACGCAAAGCGTTCATCGATGAAGTCTACAGCCTCCTTCTGTTCATGTTTCCATTTTCTCTCTCTCTTCATTATTAAAATACTATTATTCTTCAGGTCACTACACTAGGAGCTTGCTTCAATCCATACAAGGCTTTAGACAACCGGTATACATGATCTGGATATTTATGATTTTCAAAACCGGGTAGTTGTTCTACATACACATCCTCATTAATATAGTCATTAAGAAAAGCACTTTTAACATCCATTTGAAACAATTTAAAGTTTTTAAAAGTGGCATAAGCAAGTAGCATACAAAGGGCTTCCATCTTAGCAACAGGAGCATAGGCTTCATCAAAATCAATTCCCTCTTCCTGATTATAACCCTGGGCAACTAGTCTAGCCTTATTCCTAGTTGCTACCCCATTCTCATCTTTCTTATTTCTATATACCCATTTGGTTCCTATAATTGTATGATCATTAGGTCTACGAACTAGGGTTCACACTTTGCTTCTTTCAAATTGATTAAATTCTTCTTGCATGGACATCACCCAAAGCTCATCCTCTATTGCTTCTTTAATATTTTTAGGTTCTTCTTAGGACAAGAAGATAGAATGACTCACTAGGTTTTTCAAGAAAGATCTTGTGGCTATACCACGGGAAGGTTCACCTATGATTTGATCTATAGGATGGTTCCTAATGAATTTCCAATCCCTAGGCAACTCCTTAATTTCATTGCCATTGTTATTATCTTTAGATGATTTATCATTAATTTCTAAATTCTCACTTGCATTGTTTTCAATAGATAACTTGTCTAAAAGTTATCTAATGTCAATGTCATATTCATCATTTTTCTTAGAAAACGGATTAGATTCATCAAATACGACATGGATAGATTTAATGACAGTTAAAGTTCTTTTATTGAAAATTCTATATGCTTTACTATTAAGAAAATAACCTAAGAAAATGCCTTCATTAGATTTAGAATTAAATTTCCCTAGATGTTCATTATCCCTAAGTACAAAGCATTTGCAACCAAAAATATGAAAGTAGGAAATGTTAGGTTTATGGTACAAAGCATTTACAACCAAAAATATGAAAGTAGGAAATGTTAGGTTTATGGTTGTTCCACAATTCATAAGGGGTTCTATTAAGTAAAGGTCTTATCAACACCCTATTCATGACATAACATACAGTATTTATGGCCTCAGTCCAAAAATATTTAGATAGCTTATGCTCATTCAACATGGTCCTACCCATTTTTTGTAAAGATCTATTCTTTCTTTCTACCACACCATTTTGTTGAGGGGTCCTAGGTGCAGAAAAGTTGTGTGTTATGCCCTCTAGGTCACAATAATTTTCTACGCCTTCATTTTTAAATTCAGTGCCTCTATCACTTCTTATGTGAGTTATCTTATAGCCTTTTTCATTTTGAATTCTTATGCAAGGCTTAGTAAACTGCCCACATGATTCATTTTTATGTGAAATAAATAGCACCCATGTGAACCTAGAATAGTCATCAACAATGAAAAAAGCATATGATTTTCAACCAAGACATTGCACAGAATTAGGACCAATCAAATCCAAGTGAAGCATTTCAAGTGGTTTAGTGGTAGGTATAAATTTCTTTTTCTTAAAGTTGGATCTGGTTTGCTTACCCATTTGACATGCATCACAAATTTTATCTTTCACAAATGGTGTTTTAGGCAAGCCTTTCACTAAATCTTTTCTTACTAGTTTCAACAACAAGTTCATGCTAGCGTGTCCTAAGCGCCTATGTCATAACCAACTAGCTTCATTAATTGCAGAAAAACAAGTTACTTGTTGTGAAGTTAAATTATCAAAAGTGGTAGTATATACATTTTCATGGCAATCTGCAGTGAAAAGAATTTTATGATCCAATTTGCTTTCAACTATGCATTTATCATTTTCAAATGAAACCTTATATCTTTTATCACACAATTGACTAATGCTCAACAAATTGTGCTTCAAGTCATCTACTAATAGAACATTATCAATAATCAAGGAAGGATCCTTACCGACCTTACCTACGCTGATGATGTGTCCCTTTGCATTGTCACTAAATGTCACGTACCTCCATCCTTGGGATTGATTGAAGCAAATTTTGCCTTGTCTCCGGTCATGTGCCGTGAGCACCCATTATCCAAGTACCACCTATCCTTTGAAGAGGACAATCTCAAGCATACCTCCAAGATAGACTAAGTAATTGACACTGGTCCCCAAATTCTGTTAGTTCCACAGGGGTTAGTGACTGGATCACCCTTAACTACCCACACCTTTCTAATTTTTACATGTCTATTTCTAAGTGTGCAATCAAATTGAATATGACCAATTTTCTTGCATTTGAAACATTTCATTCTACACTTAGGATCTTTAGGTGGGATTTAAGATTTTGATTCATGTGTGAAATGTCCCAAGTAAATACTAAGTCATCTAACATTCTCAATGCCATTAAAACCAAGACCCTCTTTACTAAGAGAATTTCTTTGGGCTCCAAGTAATTTTTCAAAATTGCGTTGGCCCTCGGTGAATTTAAAAATAATTTTGGAGCTATCCTCTAATTTTCTTTCAAGCTCATCAATTTTCAAATCCTTTTCTCTAAGAATCGAAGCATGAGAATTTTTTGCTATTTCAAATAATTTGGACCAATTCCCGCATTTCTTTTTCAAAATATCATTCTCCTTGGTCATTTTATCCAACAGTTTAGACACACGAATATATTCAAATTGCAATTCTCTGAAAGTAGGCATGCTATCAGATTCACAATCATCAGAAGAATAATATGAAGATAAGGAGCAAGAAGATGATACCTCATCATCATGTGCCATCAAGTACAGATTAGCAACCTTTGAGTCACTATGGTCTGAGTATAAGTCACTGCTACTTAGTTTATCCCATGAAGTGCCTGCTTTCATGGCTTTCTTCTTTTTCCCAGCGTCCTATTTTAGTGGTGGGCAATCCGGCTTGATATGCCCAACCTTGTTGCAGTTATAGCACATAGGAGCGTTTGACTTTTCCTTTCTTTTACTCGAATCTCCCTTATCAGATGCAGACTCCCTATATCTTTTGTATGACTTTTTATTCTTCCTGAAGAATCTCCTGAATCTTCTAGTTAGCATGGCCATATCATCCTTAGAATTAGGTTCGCTGCATTTGCTACATGTAATAGTGGAAGTTTTTAATGCAGTCACCTTTTTCGCGCTATTATGTTCATTGAGTCTCTCATTTATAGCTAATTCATAGGTAATTAGTGAACCTATCAATTTGTCTAATGTGATGGCCTTAAGGTCTCTACCCTCAGAAATGGCCATAGCCTTAGCTTCCCAAACAAGAGGCAAGCCTCTAAGGACTTACCTAATCATCTCATACGTAGGATAGGTCTTACCTAATGCATGTAGTGAGTTTATAATGTGTTTGAATCTAGTGTACATACTCTAAATTAACTCACCTGCATTCATCCTAAAAGCTTTATATTCACTAGTCAGCATATATATCCTACTATCTTTTACATCCCTAGTGTCGTCATATGTGACTTCTAATTTATCCAAAATTTCTTTTGTAGTAGAACAAGCCATTACTCTATTAAACTCATTCACATCAAGACCACAATACAAATTATTCATAGCAGTGGCATTCAAACTAACAGCTTTCATATCATCATCATTATATTCTTCCTCAGTTTTAGAAACTTTAGTTGTACCCTCAGTTTTCATAGGAACATAATTTCCCTTAGAGACAATCCTCCACACCTATCAATCTATATTTTGAAGGTAGATGTGCATCCTCTATTTCCAGAAAGTGTAATTAACACCATTGAAAACTAGAGGTCGTGTGGAAGAGGGTCCCCTAGGGAAAGGGGTCATGATGCTATAAGCCATCCTAGATCTTTTGGAAAAAAACTACTAAGCCTATGCTATGTGGCTCTGATACCAATTGTTAGTTTTACCGTAATCCCAAGAGGGGGGGTGAATTGATATTTTTAAATTTTATCCCCTAGGTCAATCCACTAATAGTGGTATTACACAAGCTTAGGGTCAATCGAGTGCAGATAAAGTAAATCAATATAAATATACAGCAAAAATTAAATTTCATAATTAATTTAGCTAAGCATGCACAATAAAGCAGTAAATAGAGATGACACCCAGAAATATTATCGAGGTTCGGCAAACTGCCCATGTCTCCGCCTTGGCAAACAAGCACAAAGATTACCACTATAAGCTCACTTAATAGGTGGAGCGGTACCTAAACAACTAGGCCAATTAGCACAAGGCTGACCTCAACCTTTACATGCAATCCTTACCAAGCTAGATTACCGCCCCCTCGGGCCACACCTAGAATACAATAGATTTCACAATAAAATTTGCATACAATTAATATGCTTCTCAATTAAGCAGATTATGTACCAATGTAATCAATACACTACCAAATGATATGATAAGGTAAGCTCAATGTAATCTTAGAGTCTACTCTCAAAGATTTATGCAAATATTGCAATCAGTTCGTGAGAGTGTAAGTGATAGGATCTTTGTATCAAAATAATAGTTTCAATCACGATGCAGCAACAAAGATCACAAGCACACTTCAAATATCTCAACAAATAATTTTTCTCAAAATAAATCACAAGAGATATTCAAAAATAGTGTAAAAATTTATTTGATCTTTGTATCAAGAAGATAATCTCAATCAAAAGACATAGCAACAAGGATCTTTAGCACTCAAGCAAATATCTCAAAATGTATTTCTCAAAGATAAGAACAAGAGATATTTTGAAAATGATTTGTAAAATATTTTTAGCAACAAAAACACAATGTGAACTCCTTGAGTATTGCAATGGCAATGCAAAACCCAAAAGCTCAATGAAGTATTCCTAAGGAAGACTTATTAACAAAGTCTCCTAGAAACACTTGAAGCTTTGCTCTCTAATAAAATAATCTCAATTAACAAGAACAAGAGAGAGCTTAAGCCTAATGAGAAGAACACTCAAGCACACTTACAAAGTGATTTTAGCAATAAAAGTGAGTAAGAATGAGTGTAGGATGCTAAAAAATGAGAGTAGGAATTTTTGAATTTCAGAGGATTTTTTCTAATTAAGTTTGCTAATCATTGACTAATTTTTAATGAGGGGGTATATATAGAATTCCCTAAGATTATAACTGTTCAGGACATATTAATCATTTTAGAAAAGGTTTAAGTAAGGTTAATAAAAATAATAGTGTTTTTAACCTCGATAATTTTAGCCAACCCGAGAGCACTGGTCGACCGTACTTAAGGTTCGGTTGACTGAGTGTCTAGGTTCGGTCAACCGAGAGTATTTTCAACTAGAAAGATGGTCGACCGTACTTGAGGTGTTCAAAGGCGATTATCAATTTGAACTAGGAGGATCGATTGACTGGGTGGTTGGAAATTCCCACGTGGGGGTTCGGGCGACCAGGGCATTGCCTATATATTTCTGGTCGGTCGACCGAGCGGTCAACTTGTTGACCCGATGGGGTTCGGTCGACCAAGGCTTGTCTATATACTTCTGGTTGGTCAACCAAACTTGCCAATTTGGGCATTTTTTGTCCTTTTCTTTTTAAAAAGCTATCCCTATTCATATGATGATTAACTTAATTTTAATAGGGCACTCTTTTATGCATGCATATGTGACCTAAGGTCAGTATAGGTCTTTTTGAGCTTATCTATCTAATCATGCATGTAATGCATTGATTATTACAAACCATTTCCTATTTACTATTACAAACCCAAATCAGAAATGAATTGAAATACAACACAATATAGTCTTCAGGGTATTCAAACTTTACTTCATGTGCCATCAATTTGATTTGCTAATTATATACCTGCACATAAACTAGATAGCCATCAAATACTTGAGTATTTGTCATTATCAAAATCGGGTGTGACCAATGAGGTCAACAAGATGAACCTCATGTTGATTTAATGTTGGCACGAATGAGTATAATGCTCTAAAAGGTTTCCTTTCATGTTTGATTCCCAAAGCGACACTTAGCCTAATTCAGGTGAGTTAAGGATAAGATCTAGTCAATTCATCACTTGGCAATCAAAGCCTTCCATCATTGCCACTATAAAGGACAAATTTTCCTCTAAAGGTAAGAGACATTGATTTATGTGGCAAGTTAGTGGTTTAGAATATGTCTATGTAAGCACAACTTAATTGAATGTATTTTGAACATTTTTTTGAGCTTTAGATGCTTAGATAAAAGGTAGATTAGTCTTATGTGAATATAACCTCTCTCAGAATTACTTTTATATCACTTTCCTATTTAGCATCTAAATGATGAGTCATGTATTTCTTGACAGGGGATCCTTTTGTTAGATTGAGTATGTAGCCCTAAAGCTATTTTTCAATTTAGTACAAAATTTCAAAGTAATCATTAGTGGACATTTTCCATAAAATTTTCATACTTGTGATTTAAGTATGATAAGTACGTCCATACTATTTGGCAATGAGCATGTAGAAGTATACAAGGCTATATTGAACAATGCTCTTGGTGATACGAGATATATTCTCCCGATTAGCCACTAATGGGAAAGTACCCAAGAATATGCTCACAATTTTGAGCAAGAATATGACATTACAAATGACTAATTTCTTTACCAAATTGATCCTGATTTGGTAAATCTTTGCTTATGGAAGAGGATACTTTTTTGTATTAACACTATTTAAGGAATTTTCTTGTAGGTCAAGCATAGACAGAATACTCTATCTTGAGTCACTATAGAAGAAAATAAGAATTCCTAGTAGATGCCTCTAATTGATCATGACGGGATGTCTTTTGGTAAGCACTAGTAGATTATTGCTAGAAAGTTTTCACTAGTAGGGTTTTGCTGCATTATTTGTGATGACTGAATTTTCATTTTTCAATGCCCTTGAATTTTTTATCAAGCATTCAATGTTGATGTTCCAAGATGAGTTTAGGCTTGGATGGTACGCAATACTTATGATGTCATGAATGACTCCCTAAAACTCAATTTTATGCATGGGATAAGTTATGCTATACTTTAGATATACTAGCTATGCATATTTAACAAGTTTAAGCATGCATAAGATAAATCATCAAGAAATGTACAACTAAAGAAGACACCTTTGAGAAGAGAATTTATGAGACTTCGTTCAAAAGTAAATGATTTTGGTTATTTATCTCAGAAATACAAGGTTCTCAAAAGATTTCCATTGTAATCCTCAAGTAGGCTAGTTAATCCCTCAACCTTTACTTTGGAATGATATCTTATGGATTCATGTGGAGATTAATATCTCACTAAAGCAATTTGTAATTTCATTCCTTTCTAGTTCTAAAGAACAAGCCTAGTTATAGAGCTTGTGAGGGTGTGCATGCTACTTTATGCCATAAGCTATAACCAATACTTTTAAGAGAAATTAACCAATCAACAAGGATATATTGAGTTAAAATATCATATTGGATTTATCATTTGAACTCATCATATTGGCTTAATTTCCTAAAGTCCCCAGCATAGTAATCAAGCAGTTATTATGCATAAACTGGGATTTTATACCTTGAGTGCTATTTGTGACAAGTGTATCTAATTTTGCACTATATAAACTTAGTCATCACAATCCCTTCTTAATTACCTAGGTGTGGTTAAATATACCTAAATCCTATTTATTAATCCTAGGTTCTAAGAAAGCAATAGTTTAAAAAGATTAGGTAATATTTTTAGGTGGTGCCCATTCTTCCTTGGGTCCCAAGGGGTTGGTTTTCTTTGCTTCCCATTTTAACTTCCTTTCTTTACCTCTATCACCTCTAAAAGGGCAAGAATAACGAATGTGATCTTTCCTTTCACAATACAAGCAAGTTTTGTTTGCATGTGAAGGTTTTGTCTAATTAACCATATCTTTACTTGATGAGACATTATTATGGGATTTAAAGGAGGAACCATAACTTAAACTCTTTTTGTAAAATCTATTTCTTTGGGTTCCTAAGGGCTTATCAAAGTTTTCTTTCCCATTTGTGCTTTTATAAATAATCTTACTATCATCATCAATCTTCTTTTCCAATTGTGTATTTTATTTTAAACAATTTTTAATTTGATTTTTTATATCTTCAGCATTTGCAAGAAGCTCCTTATTTTGTCTCTTAAAGGAACTATTTTCTTCTTTCAAGATGGAACAGAGACAAGGTCATTTTTGTTTGCATTTTGATAGTTTTTCTTCAAGATTTTTGTCCCTTCTTTTGACTAATACTAATTCATCAAATAGTTCAGTGCATTTAGTTACTATTTCGTCATAAGTAAAATCATTATCATCATAGCTTTCCTCCTCTTGTTCATCAGCTATGAAGCAAGAATGTGCTTCTTTCTCTATTTCATCATCGGTGGATAATCCATCGATTTCATTCCAAGTAGCAACATTCATGGCATACAATCCCCAATTTGAAAATTCTCTTTGTTTTGACATATAGGGAAATTTATAATATCGTGCTAAGTGTCATTGCAATCATAGGATTTAATGCTATTATTGCTCGACTCTTCACTTCCAATTTGCTTACCCAGATGCCTTCTTTTATTTAAGAGTTTCTTAAGTTTTCTTGTGAAGAATGTGTTAATTTAGGTGTAATCCCAAGAGTGGGGTGAATTGGGTATTTAAAAATATTTCGGTTTTTCAATCCTCAATTGAAAACCCAACCATACATCCACAAATTTGGATATACACCGATTTCAGTATTATGCAACTAAATTGATTTAATCAATGGACATCTCAATTAATTTAGTATTACCCAATTATTCTCAAGTATTTTAGATATTCATATATACTAACATTTAAAACATGCACAGCAGATATAATACGAATATAAGTACGGAAATAAAAAGAGACATAAAGAGAGAGCGCAAACACTGAATTTTTAACGAGGTTTGGCCAAACTCGGCCTAAGTCCTCATGTAACGACTTGCATATTTTTCTATATTTATTTTTTTTTCCACATAATAATACATAATAATCCTGCTAAACTATCATAATCATGATCAACCTGGACCCGTGGGTACCGAGGAAATACCTATCATACATCTCTTATTCCTAAGCAGTGAAAAACATAAATTACATATATACCATCCAACTAGTCACAATACTAGAGTTTTACTAATTCCGTCATATGAGTACAAATATCCCAAAAGGGCCAAAAAGTCAACCTAGGATCATAACCCAAAAATAATCTGACCCTAGTTCACCTACTTACCCTTCAAACAGGGTAGTTCAGTCAATCTCTACTGCCATGAAGCTCGGTCCGCCTTCCTATTTGGATTTCCTGAAATGTTTGTAATGTTGGGGTGAGACACCTCTCAATAAGGGAGATAAACTAATATATATGTGTGGCAACATGAGTCTTTTCTGTGATATACATATAAACAATACATAATTCATATCTGGTAAAAACAGTTTGTATCATATCTAAATAAAACATGATTTGTCATAACATAGGTTAAAATACTAAATTTCTATATAGGAAAATCATCTTATAAGGACTATACCATACTTGAAATATTACCCAGGATAGATAGTTAGCTATTGTCATGTCTTACCCCCCACATGACAAGATTGTGCGGGTCGCTGGCAAGACCTAGCAATGGCTGGCCGACCATGTTAAGTCAAACATAGGTGTGTAAGTACGATGGGCCTATTCCATCTATGTCGGACTACAAGGGGAACTACAACACTCCCATAAAGCCATATCGATTACCATCTCCCACACTGTACATAATATATGTGGTGGCACTAACATAAACACAAACGTGAACATATAGCTACGGTATCATGCTTCATAAACTGAACTAAGCTATCCGGGTTTTGATAACATATAATGCATTTCATATTAAAACATAGCTATTTTGATTTCAGAGTAATATTTGACATAAACATATTTCATGATTTCTTACATATCATACATAATCACAGCGTCAACGTCGGCATAATTCATAACGTAAAAATCACGACATTTACGTCGGCATAATTCATAACGTAAAACTCACGGCATTTACGCCGGCATAATTTATAACATAATAAACATAAATTCTTACGCTATTTAACATAATCTTAAAACCATAGTTCATGTACTGTTTTTAAGGATTTCCTGAAAACTGCTATAACATGCTTATCTTGAAAAAAAAATCATAATATTTCAATATACCATAAATGTCATGGAAATATTATACTCATGTCACACAAATGTAAGTAGCCTTCTAAACTCATAATTGTTCTGAAATCATATTTTCTTATAAAATGTCTTAAAATCATTTCCCTGTTCAACAGCAATATTCCCAAATATAGTTCTATAACATACATATTTTCTTGAAAATAAATGTTGTATAACAATAAATAATTTCATGAAAATGCTGACTTAATTTATCCCCTTAACTGACTTGTTGAGAATCCTACAAAAATAACCAAACCTACTCATGTGGTGTTCTCAGCTCAACGCCCTGAAATTACATTTTCCCTAACAAAACTTCAATATTATTATATCTAAAGCATTTTTCTCAGTCGAGAAACATCAAATACCTTATAAAATTTAAAATAACCAACTTACCCAAATTTTGGGATGATGCCAAAATTCGCCTAACCAACGAACTACTCCAACATACTTGAAGAGAATTTTCCCAAGAGTAGCGTGGCGGCTTCCGATCGTCGAACCGGCGAAGGAAGAAGCAAGAAACCTAGATAAAAATTAAAGGGGTGAATTTTTAGAGAGAGAAAGTGTTTGCATGCAAGTTTTCTCGCTAAAAATGTAATTTGAACCTATTTATAGAGTGCTATCCACATGGCCTCGTCGACGAGTCACGGCGTCCCGCCGACGAGTCCAAGAAGGAGGTTCGAAGACGAGCACCGACCCTCATCGACGAGTTTTAGGCCCTAAGAATAACCCTCTCGATGAATTCTCATCGACAAGACATGCGTCCACGTCAACGTGCCCAAGAATCCTGTTCGTCGATGAGCACTCTACACTCGTTGACGAGACCCTGCTCAGTCCCCTTATGAAAAATCATTTTCTCTCCTTTCTTTTATTTACTTAATTACTATAATTCTTTGAGTCTCTAAACCTCGCCTTGGGCAAAATCCCCAAGGATTCTATTAATCTACTTTTTAAACTCGGGCAGAGCTTCCAATTACAAACCCGCTGCTTACAAAAGGTACACCTTCCTCTTACTCCACTGCTTACAAGAGGCACAACTTCCTCCTACTCCACTGCTTACAAGAGGCACAGCTTCCTCCTTACTCGGTTCAAAACTCGAATCGTTAATACAATAGATTGATAAAATTCGTGAATACCCATATGCTTCTCAACAAGCTAATGAGTACAATAAAATCCTAATACATACTCACAGGATATAATCATGAAGCTCAATGAATGTATGTGATGTATGTGATGATTTCAATAATAATCAAATATATGATCTTTGTATATAAAAATATGTATGATGAGTTTTCTCAAAGATCTACACCTAATGCAATATATCTCCAAAAATTGATTTTTCAAATAATATGTGTTGGAGATCTAGAGTTTTTCTCAAATAACTTTTGGCACGAATAAAAGAATATTAAATCTTTGAATAAGAAATAATATCAAGAATGCTTCAAAGATTTAAAGTCCTAGAATGAACTTCTCCCACAAGATTTTTCAAACAAAAATATGAAACTTAGGGTTCTTACTCTCTTAATAAAATATTAAATAAAAATATGAGAGAAGAAAAACTTTTACAATGAAGATTAAGTGCCCAAATATAAAACCTTGTATACCAAACCTCAATATCAAACGTGCTTAGCAAGATATGTGCGTGAATGCCCTTGAACAGCTGAGAGAATACCCAAAAGATGTTTTAACTTGATAGAGTGTAGGCAAAGTATGTAAAGGCTTTCAAAAGTATGCTCAAAGTGATCTCCCCTTTTCTTGTTATCTCTCTTAGGGTTTTGGGTTAGTGTATATAAGCAATCTCGCCATCTAAACAATTTCTAGCCGTTGGATCATTTAAAACATCATATTTACATCTGTATCCGTGCTGAACGCCGTTCTGTGCTACAACATTCATCAACGAGAGCATGCATCCGTCAACAAGTGTACAACACTCATTCGTTGATGAGGACCCAAGTTCATCAACGAGAGACCTATCTAAAATTTTTGGGCTCTTGGTATTTTTTCTTCAAGGACACAACACTGTTCATCACCAAGTTGCCTTTATGCATTCGTCGACGAGGCCATAAGGTTCGTTGACGAGGCCTCTAAAATTTGCCTCTAAAAATTCATTCAACCTAAAACTATTGTAAATGAATCTTTCATGAAATGCATGAGTCCTAAAGTCTGTCTAGCACAAATTTGAGCTTCAAATTATATCTTATGAAATATGTAAATACAAGTGAGACTAAGCACACATTACAACTGAAAATCTGTGGTGTCTTCATCCTTTTGCTTATTTAATTTCATGGAATATGACAGGTCGTATGCGTTTCAAATTCCTCAGGGATTTCATAGCATTCGTACCATCCATGCTTGCTAAATAATGACCCTGCTAAAAGACTCAATGCACAGATGAGATAAATGTGTTTTGTCATCATCAAAACGAGATCAGACTCAAAAAGTCAACAATCTCCCCATTTTTTATGATGATAAATACAAGAGAAAAATGTAATAAAATTCAAATATATCTAGAGAGAAGACACTGAGATATTTCAAGTTGAGAATTTTAAGTTCAGCTAGATTTAGCAATAAAGTATATGCACATTAATCCTCACCCCTTAAAAATCATTTCTCCCTAAACACAAGAAGTATATCATTTTGCTCATTAATCCTCTCCCCCTTTTGGCATCAGCAAAAGGGTTAAGTGAAGTGTAAGAACAAAAATTCTTAGCTTTAAAAAGGATGACTCCCCCTTTTTGAAACAATTTTTATTTTAGCTCAGAAAAACTCTCCCCCCCCCCCCCTTTTTTTCATTTAAGCTCATACACATTGTAGATTATGCAAGTTTAAAAAATCCTTCCCCCTTTTGATCTAAAAAAAAGTTTCTCCCCTTTTAGATCTAAAAAAAAAATTTGCTCTAGTACATATCTCTCACCTTTTGGATTGTGATACCCCGTGGAAGAAAGGCTTAAAAAGGATTTGATGTTACTATCCATATCAACAAGATGCACCTTTCTTTTCGAGAGCCTTGCCATAAGAACTCCACAGTTAAGCATGCTTGGCTTGGAGTAATCTTGGGATGGGTGACCTTCTGAGAATTTTTCTCATGAAGTATATGAGTGAGGACAAAACACATTAAAAATGATATGTATTGGTCTATGGGGCCAGTCATTAGTACGATAAGGTCCACCCCCTTATTGTCTGGTCCAAGTGGATGAGGAGAGATGCAGTGCTCCCTGGCAGACCCAGGTTGGGGCGTTACAAAATGGTATCAGAGACAAGTTACCCTGCAGAAAGTATAATCAGATTCACATTGCCTGGGTTTGGAAATGTAGGTTTGCAATGAGAACGTTGTGTTCTGTAAGTGGGGGAGAATGTGATACCTCGTGGAAGAAAGACTTAAAAAAGATTTGATGTTACTACACATATCAACAATGTACACATTTCTTTTTTAGAGTCTTCCCATAGAACTCCAAGATTAAGTGTGCTTGGCTTGGAGTAATCTTGGGATTGGTGACCTTTTGGGAAGTTTTCTCAAGAAGTGTGTGAGTGAGGAAAAAAAACACTGAAAATGACACGTGTTGGTCTGTGGGGCTAGTCATTAGTCTAATAAGGCTTGACCCCTATTGTCTGGTCCAGGTGGAGGAGTAGAGACCCGGTGCTCCCTGGCAAACCCAGGTTGGGCGTTACATGGATCTTCAAAAAAAATTGTGCTCTAAATTTATTTATTTATTACTTTAAGTACATTCCAAAAAGAGTTATAACCAGAAAGACTAACCATATAGATCCTAATTATATCATTGCATTTTAAAACAAGATCATATGGTTACCTCAAGGAATTTTTGGCAAAGCAATATATTTTTCATTTAGAGTATTCAATAAGATCATCATAATTGAGTGCATGCCATAGAAAGTTAAATGCACATCTAAGAAAAAAATATTGGTGAGCATAATAAGATAGGAAATAATATTCAGATGCTCCCCTTATGAATTTGAATACTTGCGCAGATGAAATGAAATGCTTATACTTATCAATGATTAATTTCACTACTAGTTCAAAGCCATATAAGCAATCATTGTAAAATATTTTAGACCAACTATAGCGATACTATGATGCACATGAGTTCTTTATGCTCTTACTCTAGGCATGGAGCTCAACTCCTTAAAATATTTTCAAGCATGCAATAGGTTTAGTTCAGTATAGTTTAAAAAAAATTCATGTGGTTAACACGTTGCATCAAATATGCATAAAAGAATTTACACATACCATTCATTATTTGATATCAAATGTAAATACAAAATATGAAACCAAATGTGATTATGCTTATTTTTCAGAGTCATAGTATTTTCAAGTTAATTTGCTCCGCCTCAATTATGCATTTATCACTGTCTTATGTCGTTTTCTTTTAATCATTCTTCACCAGTTTAGCCAAGTGTTCTAAGATTTTCAATGATTTATACTTGACTTTACCTACTTTGGCTTAGAGGACCAAAAAGTCATAACCAATTCTTCTTTAGGGTCATAAGTCTATATTGCTTCTTTTCTTATGGATCTCAATGCATAGGTTTCCTAGTCATTTGCATTTTCATGTAGATTGAAACCTATTGCATATAACTTAGCCATTTGACATATTCAAAAGTTTCTAATTGATTTGGTTTGAGGTTTGAGAACTTGTGAAGTGAGATTGGACAAATACTCTTAACAATTAAATTATCATTAAGTTCAGAAGAATATTCATTATGAGTGGACAGTGTTCAAAATATTTCGTGGAAGCGAATATATCCAACTACTTAGGCAAAGAGCAATTTGGGAGAATATTGATTTTTGAATACTACTCTATGGGTATTTTTGATTATCCCACCATTGGATGGTACCTTATAAGTATGTCTTCAATTTTAAGTAAGGGTACGAGCCTAGGATAGATGAATCTTTACCGAATATGATAGTGATATGGTAAAGATTTCTTATGGAAGAGATAGCTTTAGCATAAATCAAAATTAGGAAATTTTATATTTTAAGCACAAAGGGAATATTTATTAAAAATGTCTTGATAAACAATTTGATTCCCTTAGAGAATGCCTCTGATTTGATTATAATAGGATGTCTTTTAATAAGCACTTGATAGATATGGAATTTATGATTATTAGTGCTTGTGGCTAGAGTGATGATTGACTTAAGCATTTAAGGCTCCAAGGATGAGTTTAGGATTAGATGATGCTTAGAATATGATTTATTTCCTAAGGTTCAATCTTATGCAATGGACATGATCTACTTAACTTAAGATTTTAATATTTAAGTATGGGTTAAGCAATAAGAATTATTCGCTAAACAACAATGCTTTAGTCCATTTCAAAGTGGATTTATTCTTCAATATTATGATTTATGTTACTCATTGCAAAGATATAAGGCTCCTGATATTTTAGCTAGTTAACCCTTCAACCTTTTACTTTGAACAAATCAAAGTTAGCATGGTTTAACCAATATTTTTATATCTTACCCGATCATTATATATATTCATTAAGTTTAGATTGGATAAATTACTTATATTTCCACATTGGCTATCCTTTCTATGGTTCTTAGTATACCAATAGTGTGCATATACTAAGATTTGTCATTATAATCACACACCACTTCCTAAGCCTTTAGTCATCATTATCCTTTTTTCATTTCTATGGTTGACTCCACTAATTTCTCAATCCTAAGGTCAAAGGAAGAGTTTTTCGGGTTCGGTTTTGGTACCCATTTTTCTTTGACTCTCCAGACCTATTTAGGTTTCATACCTTTCCTTTTAAATGGACAATCAAATTTAATGTGCCCTTTATTTTTACACAATATGCAGGTGGTGTGAGCATACGGACCGGAGGAGGTACTAGCATAGAATTTTGATGTTTTAACAAAGTACCTCATGTATAGGTTCTTTCTTTTCCTATTTTTCAATTCCATTATAACCTATACCTTCCTTATCTAAGGTCATCTTTTGAGAACCCAAGAGTTTATCAAAATTTTCTTAGTCCCTAGTAAATGTGTGGATGATCTTAACTTGATCCTCTATCTTTCTATCAAGGTCTTGAATTTTTAAATTCTTTAAGCCATTGCAAACTGCTTGTAATTTTACAAATTCATTGGTCATTTTGTTTGCTTTACATTCAAATTCAAAAAATTTGAAGATCTTTTGCATTATCACTCGAAATTTTGGAACTTAACTCTTTCAGCTCTTTTGCCATCATATCATTCTTGTTTTTTAATTTCACGATTTTTAAATCCTTTTCTTTTCCAACAAGAATTTTTTATTCTAATTCCTTCAGTGATGCCTCATTTTTGTTTACTAATCTCTTAATTTCTAATTCCTTTTCGACTTTTTCCTTTTCCCAAGAAGTATGAGACTCTCTAAAATCTTCTAACTGTTTCGCTAAGTCTTTATTTTCATTTTCCAACATTGTTTTCTTTTTGTACATCTTTGTTAAAATTTATGAGCCTTAACAAATCCCTTTTGTAATTCCTCATAAGATGGCATGTTATCATTATCAGATTCATCATAGGATTCACTACCAGAATTATCACAATATATATATCACAAAATTTATCATAGTCATTGCATGAATCATTTTGAGAATCATTATGAGAAGTAGAAGGAGTAGAGTGTACCTTTTCATCGAGTAAAGCAACTAAGCTACAATTTTCCACTACCTGATCATTTGAGCATGAATCTTCCCAAGAGGTGGACTTCTTTCCTTTAATCTCTCCAAATCTCCTATCAAGTTCTTCCCATATCTACTTAGCACTTTAACATGACTTAATTTCAAGAAATACATTAGTATCTAAAGCAAGCAATAGAATATTCATGGCACTGAAATTTATTTGCATTAATTTCAGGTTGTTCCCATTCAACTCGTATTCAAATTTAGGAATTTCAACATTATCAACAATTTTCATAGGTACTAAGTTTCCGTGAGCAATTACTCTCCAGGTCCTCGAATCCATTGATTTGATAAAAATAGTTATTCTTATTTTTCACTCGGTGAAATTTTCACCACAAAACATTGGAGGTCTTGCAGAGATTTGTCCAACACCGAATAGGGATACACCAAAATAAGTCATCTTGATCTTTTTGCAAAAAACGTTTAAGTCTATGTAACGAGGCTCTGAAGGCAAATATTAATTTAGGGGTAATCCCAAGAAGGGGGGTGAATTGGGTATTTAAAAATATTTTGGTATTTAAATCCTCAATTGAAAACCCATCCATACATCCACAAATTTGGATATACATCAATTTCAGTATTATGCAACTAAATTGATTTAATCAGTGAACATCTCAATTAATTAAGTATTACCTAATTATTCTCACGTATTTTAGATATTCATATATACCAACATTTAAAACATGCACAGCAGATATAATATGAATATAAGTACAGAAATAAAAAGAGAGATGGAGAGAGTGTAGACACCATATTTTTAATGAGGTTCGGCCAAACTCGGCCTACGCCCTTGCCTTGGCCAAAACCCTCAAGGATTCTACTAATCGACTTCTTAAACCTGGGCGAAGCTTCCCATTACAAACTCGCTGCTTGCAAGAGACACAGCTTCCTACTACTCCGTTACTTACGAAAGGCACAACTTCCTCCTACTCTGCTGCTTACAAGAGGCGCAGCTTCCTCCTTCCTTGGTTCACAACCCGAACTGTCAATACAATAGATTTGATAAAATTCCTAAACACTCATATGCTTCTCAACAAGCTAATGAGTACAATAAAATCCTAACACATACTCACAGGATATAATCATGAAGCTCAATGAATGTATGTGATGATTTCAATAATAATCAAATATATGATCTTTGTATATAAAAATATGTATGATTAGTTTTCTCAAAGATACACACAATGCAATATATCTCCAAAAATTGATTTTTTAAATAATATGTGTTGGAGATCTAGAGTTTTCTCAAACAACTTTTGGCACGAATAAAAAAATATTGAATCTTTGAATAAAAAATAATATCAAGAATGCTTCAAAGATTTAAAGTCCTAGAATGAACTTCTCCCACAAGATTTTTCAAAAAAAAAAAAAATGAAACTTAGGGTTTTTGTTCTCTTAATAAAATATTAAATAAAAATATGAGAGAAGAAAAACTTTTACAATGAAGATTAAGTGCCCAAATATAAAACCTTGTATACCAAACCTCAATATCAAACGTGCTTAGCAAGATGTGAGCGTAAATGCCCTTGAACAGCTGAGAGAATACCCAAAAGCTGTTTTAACTTGATAAAGTGTAGGCAAAGTATGCAAAGGCTTTCAAAAGCATGCTCAAAGTGATCTCCCCTTGTCTTGTTATGTCTCCTAGGGTTTTGGGTTAGTGTATATAAGTAATCTCACCATCTAAACAATTTCTGGCCATTGGATCATTTAAAACATCATATTTACATCTATGTCCACTTTGAAACTCCGTTCTGCGCTACGACATTCATCGACGAGAGCTCGAATTCGTCAACGAGTGTACAACACATGTTCGTTGACGAGAACCTGAGTTTGTCGATGAGAGACTTGTCTTAACTTTTTGGGCTCTCGGTATTTTTTCATCGACGAGACAACACTGTTCATCACCGATTGGCCTTCATGCATTCATCGACGAGGCCATGGGGTTCATTTATAAGGCCTCTAAAATTTGCCTCTAAAAATTCATTCAACCTAAAACTAATGTAAATGAATCTTTCATGAAATGCATGAGTCCTAAAGTCTGTCTAGCACAAATTTGAGCTTTGAATTATATCTTAGGAAATATGTAAATACAAGTGAGACTAAACACACATTACAACTGAAAATCTAAGGTGTCTTCATCTTTTTTCTTACTTAATTTCATGGAATATGCCCGGTCATGTGCGCTTCAAATTCCTCATGGCTTCTATAGCATTCGTACCATCCGTGCGTGCTAAATAATGATCTTGCTAAAAGACTCAATGCACAGATGAGATAAATGTGTTTTGTCATTATCAAAAAGAGATCGAACTCAAAAAGTCAACAGAATGCTATATCATCATCACTATCTTCATCTTCTTCTAATATGTCTTGGAGAGTAGCACTAGATGAATTTAAGGAAATAACTATTTCTTTCTTAGGCTTCTCTAGATTTTTTTCTTTCTCAATGGTTATTGATGACTCGGGTAAAGTTTGGAGAACTTTTTGAATATAATCTTTGAATGAATAAGTTCTACTGAGTGCTTTTAAGTTGTTTATGAGGTGTGTGAACCGAGTGATCATGGATATAATTTCTTCACCTTCATTTATTTTGAACATCTCATATTCTTTAACTAGCATGCATATGTTTGGCTATTTATCTTGAGATGTATCTTCATATGTGTTTTGAAGCGTATCTCATATTTCTTTTGCGGTTTCACATCCGCAAATATGACTATATTCATCCTCAAGCAAGGCACAATAAAGGCAATGTTTTGCTTTTAAATTTTGTTGTACTAACCTTTTTTCACTCATCGATAGCTTTGTTCTTGTATTCAAAATATCTTCATTCTTGTCATTTTTCTTCATGAAGGAGAAATCTCCATTTGAGATGATCTCCCACATATCCAGATCACATGATTGAATGAAGATGGTCATAAGATTTTTCCATGCAGAATAGTTTGTGCGTTCAAACCTCAAGGGTTAATACATGGATTGTCCTTAGGAAGAAGAGTTGTTCACTATATACTTCATTGATCTTTCCGCTCTAGAAGTTACTTCGATAATGTAACCACATTGCTCTGATACCACTTGTTGGCCCTAGAGTTGAGTCTAAAGGGGGGGTGAATTGACTCTTTTGCGTATTTTCGCTTTTCTCTACAAAATGTAAAATTTTGGCAATATGCAAATGATTATATCATAGTATATAGAATCTTAATTATGCACAAGGCGTAAATTGAAGAGTGTGGAAGAAAAGCTAGACAAAAAACATTTACATGGTTTGGCCCGTTGCCTACATCCATGCCTTGAGACAAACTCAAGGATTCTCTGGAGAAGCATTTACACAAGGGAAAAAATCCATTTGCACTCACACAAAGCCTTCAAACAAGGTTCACCAAGAACCTTTCAACTACGGTTCACCAAGAACCCTTTGCAAATTAGTTCACCAAGAACCTTTTGCAATTCGACTCACTAAGAACCCTTTTACAACAAGAAAATAAAAATGATTTACAACAACAATGCTCCTTGATTGAGCTGATATTTGATACAATGAAAACCTCACATAATTCTCTCAAAGTAATGAATCACAACAAGATTGAAGAGGAAAAGAGATGTTGAGCACAAAGATGATGGACTAAAATGTGGTGTGCTTATAAATGATATTTTCTAAATATAAATTGCTCATTCAATGCTAGAACAAGTCTCTAGCCTTGTATTTATAGGCAAATCAAAGTACTAACCATTTTATGGCCATTGGGCTTATAAAAAATTTTAATACTTTGAAAACTAGTCGTTTATAGCCATTGGGTTTAGAATCTTGACACAAACCGTCGACAGATTCCCCAAACCATTAACGTTTTCTCCTCAACCATGGACAATTTCATTCAAGCCAAATTCCGTTTAACTCACTACCTGAAATTGTCGATGCACTTGGGCCAAACCGTGACGATTTGCCTTATTTTTCATGAGTTTGATATTTAGGTGCATAAATGAGGTTTTAACCGAACCGAAACTAAGTTCATAAAAGATTATAACACTAATATTATTTAAAACTTGTCCCTTATGAAAAACATAGCAAGTATAGGATACTAACATAAAACTCTTTGTTTTGTTATTTTGAAAACTCATAAATTATAGAACTTATGTTTGGTGATATCCTAAATACTTAATAACCTAATATGCAATGCAATTGCTCAACTTTTGCTCAATGAACTTGCGTGAAACAATACCGCAAGTTACAATAGTTCCTACCATAAACACACCCTATTACAATATGACTTTGTTGGATGTCCTTGAGTTCTTCCGAGTGAGTGTCCACTTTGATCTTTCCTACTTGAATGCCCACTCGATCTTTGTATTTGATCCAGTACCTTCATGTATTTGCCATTTGTACCTTTACTAACTTGATCTACAAAGATAGGTTAACCAAGAACTGCAAAATAGGTTGACATCATCAAAATACATCAAATATGGTTATGTTGCCACTACGGCTAACACTTTCATTCATAAAGAGTGACCAATGAGGATTTAAAAGATCATAGTTGTTTTAACATTTGAATTCATCATATTGGCTTGATTCTTTAAAGTCCCTAGCACAATGGTCAAGCAATTATTATGCGTAAACTGGGATTTTACACCTTGAGTGTTATTTTGGCAAGTGTCTCAAATTTTGCACCATATAAATTAACTTAGTCATCACTAGACTTTTTTACCTAGGTATGGTTTAACTATGAGTTATGGTGTAATCTCAAGAGGGGGGTGAATTGGATATTTTAAAAATCTAGGTCACTTTTTTCCCTAAGTTTAAAACACAATCACACTATCTTAAACTTAGGGTTTTGCAATCAATCTCAAGTGATATAGATATTTAAAACATACACAATAATCACAACAACATAAATGTAAACATTAAAGTGCGGAAAAATAAATAGAGTAGGGAAAGAGAGAGCAAACATGACGATTTTTACGAGGTTTGGCTATCCCCGCCGACGTCCTCGCCTCATGACAATCGTTTGAAGATTTCCACTAATCACTCCCTTAACCAAGGCAAAGCCACCTTATACAACACTCCTTATAGGCGGAGCCACCTCTCCCAACGATATACCCTCATTTGGTCTACTCCTCCTAGGTGGAGCTAGCTCTCCAAACGATATACCCTCGTTTGGCACGATTCAAAACTCGAACCGCAAGATATACGAATGAGAATAAAAGTTTTTTTGTACAATAAAATGCTTCTTCAATAAGCTAGTTTGTATAATGAAAAACCTAATGCACTCTCAAAAGATAAGATTTAAGCTCAATAGAGCTAGGGTTTCTCTCTCGAAAAATACTTTTGAAATAAATGAGAGTAGTTGATTTTTTATGTAAAAAATAAATGTGCAAATAAATGCTTCAAAGATCTAAGACCAATAAATTATTTCTCCAAAAATGATTTTCAAAAATGAGTGTAGGTGAAGCTAGAGTTTTCTTTCAAGATAATTTTTGCATGTAAAGAGAGTAAATGAGAGCTTTTGATCTTTGATGTGAAAAAGAGTATATATGTAATGACTAATCAAGGATTCAATAGCAATATGTGATTTCTACAAAAATATTTTCAAAGAAAAAAGTAGGAGAAACTATGGATTTGCTCTTAAAAGAACTTTTTGCAATGAAGAGAGTAGATGAGAGTAAATGCTCTTTGATTTTGAGAAAATGAGTATATGAAATACCCAAATATGTTAGAGTATGAAAATATATTGGCAAAAGTAGTTTAAAGGGTTTTGGGCTTGGTATATGAAGGCAAAGACCTCATGTGACCGTTTTATGACCATTTGGGTATTATAAAAATAAATATTTTGAAAACTAGTCATTTTTGCGTCAGTTTGCCCGCTATTAATCGTTAACGAATGGCTTCAAATTGTTGATGAGTTGCCTCCATTTGTCGATGAATCACCCCTTTTCGTCAACGAGACACCTAGGTTGAAAAACATATTTAGCTACTAGAAAAATTTGTCAACGGCTCAAATAGCATTCGTCAACGAGTCAGCCCCATTCGTCGACGAGTCAGCCCCATTCATCAACGATTCACCCCTATTCGTCAGCGATTGGTCTTAGCAAAATTTCAATAAAGCTACTTGTTTTATTAGTTGACGAATACACCCCAATAGTCAACTAATCCCCTATTTTTCATACTAATAAGCCTTCTAATGAGTTTAACTTTTTAAGTAAAAGGTTTTCCATGAAAAATTTGAGTTCCTAGGGTCAGTCTATGGTCGTTAATAAGCTTTCCATCAGATCAAGTAAGACATGCACATACAATTTAATCTAAATGCATTACAACTGAAACAATATATGTCTTCACTCTTTGCTCTTTAATTTTCCATGGAATGGTCCAAGTGATATGTGTTTGAAGTGCCTCATGGCTTCCATATTGCAATGACTATTTGTGCCTTTTGAAACATAAATCTGTTCATACACTAAAAGCAAAAATGAGATTCATATAATTTGTCATTATCAAAATGGGATAAGACTCAAAAAGTCAACAATCTCCCCCTTTTTGATGATGACATTTACAAGAGCAAAATGAGGTTAGACGAAAAAGGCTCTCCCTTACAATATGCATAATTTCAAAATAAATAGTATAGTTCAAGCATATCTAGAAAGAAGACATTAAAGTTTTTCAAGTTGAGGAATTTTTAATTTTAGTTCAATATGCATTTAGTTTTGACGATATTGCTTAGACACTTGTTCCGTTTTAAAAATCAAGAAGTAGGGAGTGTTAAAAAAAAAATTTTCAATTTTGCTCAGATATTTCTCCCCCTTTTGTCATCTACAAAAGGATGAAACTAAGCATAACATCATTTAATTAAGCATTAAAAAAATCTCTTAGTTTAAAAAGCCCCCCCTTTTTGACACAAATATGGACTTAGAAAGCAATCTTATATTTTTTTGAAAAAGTTTGGCAATTTGTACACAACAACAGTATAAGTGGCCATTTAAGATTAAAAAAAAAAAAAAAAACCAATGTGTTGAACATGGTCACTATTTTGATACTACATAAGACCTAGTAAAATATTTAGAGTTCAAAATAAGTCTTATGGAGTCATAATTTCAGTCAACTAGTCAACATTTATGTCGATATATGATCATTGAATCAGTCATGCAATACCCTAGTCAACTACTAGCATGCATTCACAAGGTCTGCATCAACCATGCAAATAGCGTTCAAATCAATCAGCATGCAAATATCCTAATCAGCTATCAGCATGCAAGCACACATTCTGTATCAAACATGCAAATGGTATCAATCAATTTAGTATAGCCAATAACAGATCATGATATAATCAACAGATATTAACCATCCATCAAATGAATTTAAACAATCAGCAAGAAATGGATGGTAAGTTGCAGTGTTGTTCTCATAAAAACATGTAAAGTGTACCACAAGATTAAATAGTTTATGAGACAAAATATTGAATTTACTGCTCCCCCTCACTGTAGCAGCCTAAACATTACTACATCATGTTCTCCCTTAGTATTTTTAGGCAACTTCCCTAGGGTGCAATAAGCCTAATTCACTTCTAATTTGGATAAATCTATCATTTTGAAGTGGTTTGGTGAATATATCGGCCCATTGTTCATCAGTACACACAAACTTGAGTGTCATGTCCCCCTTTTGCACATGATCATGAATGAAATGATGTCTAATTTCAATGTGCGATGGGGTTCTTAGATATATTTATTGCACTAGTGTTATCACACTTGATTAGAACTGTATCATAGTGCAATTTGTAGTCCATAAGTTTTTCTTTTTTCATATATAGCGTTTGAGCACAACACTTCCAGTGGATAGTGGAACTGAGTTCTATTTCTTGGAAAACCAAGAAACTAGACATTGTCCTAAGAAATGACATGTACCACTCGTTTTTTTCTGATCAACTTTGCTACCGGCAAAGTATGCATCAGAATAGTTGCTAATATCAAATGATGTATACTTAAGGTACCATAAGCCTAAATCAATGGTTCTGATGAGGTATCTAAGTATCCTCTTAACTGCTAGTAGGTGTGACTCTTTTGGTTCAGCTTGGAATCTAGCACATATACATACACTAAACATGATGTCTGGTCTACTAGCAGTTAGGTATAGCAAGTTACCAATCATACCTCGGTAGTGTGTAACATCTACTGGTATACCTTACTTATCTTTATCTAATTTAGTGGAAGTGCTCATAGGTGTTCCTAGAATTTTCCCATCTTCCATGTTGAATTTCTTGAGCAAGTCTTTTACATATTTTGATTGGCTGACAAATGTTCCATGTTTATCCTATTTAATCTGAAGTCCAAAAAGGAATTTGAGTTCTCCCATCCTGCTCATCTCAAATTCATCTTGCATGGATTTGGCAAACTCATTACACATTTCTTCATTAGTTGCTCCAAAGATGATATCATCTACATATATTTAAACTAGGAGCATGTTTTCATTTGTAGTTTTTATGAAGAGAGTTGTGTCAATTTTTCCTCTAATAAACCCATTATCTAGGAGAAAACCACTCAGCCTTTCATACCAAGCTTTAGGAGCTCGTTTTAGACCGTATAAGGCTTTTGACAGTTTAAACACATGGTTTGGACGATTGAGGTTTTCAAAGCTTGGAAGTTTCTATACATACACTTCCTCATTTATATAGCCATTTAAGAATGCACTTTTAACATCCGCTTGATATAACTTAAAGTCCTTAAAAGATGTATAGGCTAATAACATGTGAATGGCTTCCATTCTAGCCACTGGAGCATATGTCTCTTCAAAGTCTATTCCTTTTTCGTGGTTGTAGCCTTGAGCTACTAATATGGCTTTATTCCTAATTACAGCCTCATTTTCATCCTTCTTGTTTCTATAAACCCATTTGGTTCCAATAATAGTATAATCATCTGGTATGGGAACCAAGGTCCAAACTTTATTTCTTTCAAGCTGGTTTAGCTCTTATTGCATGGGCATTAATCAAAACTCATCCTCTATCGCCTTATGCACATTCTTAGGCTCTTCCTTAGACAAGAATGCCATGTGACTACATATGCTTCTCAGAGATAAACGGGTGGTTACCCCATGTGAAGGTTCACCTATGATTTGGTCCTTAGGATGATTTTTCCTAAATTCCCACTCCTTAGGTAATTCTTGAACCTCACTCTCTATCTGATTGTCCTCAATAGATGTTTCTTTAATTTTAGTGCTCTTTTCAGTATTATTTTCAATGGTCAAGTTTTCCAACCCCTTTCTTATCTCTAGGTCATCTTCATCAGCCTTTTTGGAAAGGGGATTGGACTCATCAAATAGTACACAGATAGATTTTACAACAGTTAGGATTCTTCTGTTAAACACTCTATAGGCTTTACTATCCAAAGCATATCCTATAAATATTCCTTCATCAAATTTTGCATCAAATTTTCCTAAGTTATCCATAACTATTAGAACAAAACATTTACACCCAAAAGACATGGAAGTAGGAAATATTTGGCCTATGACCATTCCATAGTTCATATGGGGTTTTGTTGAGAGTTGGCCAGATTAATACTCTATTCATGGCATAGCAAGCGGTACTAATCGCTTCAGCCTAGAATTATTTATGAAGATTGTGTTTTTTAGCATAGTCCTACCCATTCCCTATAAGGATCTATTCTTTCTCTCAACTACTCCATTTTGATGTGGAGTCCTAGGTGTAGAAAAGTTATGAGATATACCATGTAAATCACAAAAGTTATCCATATCCTTATTTTTTAACTCTCTACCTCTATCATTACGGATCTGCGTGATGGTATAGCCTTTTTCATTTTGTATTTTCCTACACAATTTGGCAAGTCTCTCACATGCTTCATCCTTAGATGCTAGAAATAAAACCCATGTGAACCTAGAGTAATCGTCAACAATAACAAATGCATAGGATTTACCAACTAGACTCTGGACTTGATTTGGGCTGAATTAGTCTAAGTGAAGCGTTTGTAGTGGCCTACTAGTAGAAATGAATTTCTTCTTTTTAAAACTAGACTTAATTTGTTTACCTAGTTGACATACCACACAAATTTTATCTTTTACAAATCCTATCTTAGGTAAGCATTTAACAAATTCTCCTTTTACTAGTTTTGAAAGCAAGTCCATACTAGCATAACCTAATCTCCTATGCCAAAGCTAGTTAGCCTCATTAATTGTAGAAAAGCATTTTACATCTTGTGAGGCTAAGTTGTCAAAGCTAATTGTGTAAAAATTTTCATGACGATCAGCAGTAAAGAGTATTTTATGCGCAGATGTGTTGACTTTTTGAGTCTAATCCCTGGTTTTGATTATGACAAACTGCATATTACTAATGTGTGTTCCAAGTACTTAAATAGGTCATTCTTTTAGTACACACACATGAGAAAGGATTGTTGGAAGCCTGAAGGACTTAAAGATCATACTCCTGGCATACTCCATGGAGAATTCGAAGAGCAAAAGAAAGAAGAAGAAGATTCTTTTTGTAAATGCATTTATGTTTTAAATTTGGTCTGTAAAAATCAATATTGGTCTGTAATAATCTCTGCATGTCATGCATGTAGGTAAATGTAAGCTCAAAAAGACCATAGTTTGACCATAGGGAGCCAAAGAACCTTAGGTGTTCAAAACACCTCGGATTTTTGGGACTATCTCAAAACGGCCTTAGAAAAGACCTTAGGTCCCTACACATATGCACAAATAGTCCTTATAACAACTTCCTCAATCAGGGGATCAACTTGAAATGAACCTGAACATAATCGGCATATTTGTGAGAGGTCGGGCAACCGAACCCCAGGTGTTCAAAACACCTCGGGCACCCGAACCATTGGGATGTCAACGGTTTGACCAGGCTTCAGGCGGCCGAACCCAAAATGACCTTATCGTCCTCGGGTGACCAAACCCTTAGAAAGTGACTTTTCACAAACTCGGGCAACCGAACTTTTCAATTCAAAACAGGCCCCGGTCGACTGAATCCCTATATTCGGTTAACCGAATGCATTTTTGGGCACCCAAACCGTGCACCAAAACTTTCTGACTTTTGCTCAGCCAATCGAATTTAAACTCGAGCACCCAAACCATTTAAAAGGGCTTTTTGAGCTGAGTCTATTCGGGCGACCGAACTAAAGTTCAGCCACCCGAATCTTCTCGGGTTACTTAATTATTTACCAAGGTTAAAAGGGTTAAACCGGGTTAAAAGTCCTAATGTGTTTTAAAACCTTCCTAATAATACCCTACATGTCTTAAACGGTCATAATTAAGCCTTGGTCTATATATATGAGCTCATTTGGGAGGATTAGACATGGATTAGGAAAAATCATTAGTAAAAATCCTCTCTATTTCCAAAAGCTCATATTGCCCATTTTACTTCAAAACACTCTCAAATCTTCATTCCCTTGATATATCTTAGCTTTGTGGGAGTTCTATGGTGGGTTATTGATTAGTATAGATTACTTATACTCCCATTTGCTTGACTTGATTATTTGATATTATTTTGGGGAGTTTAGCAAAGTTTATCCCACAAATTTGAATATAGTAAATCTTGTGTTGGGATAAACTCATAGGCTTGAGGATCTTTGTATTGCCATTGCAGGATTCCTATAGCTTTTTTTTTGTTGTGCAAAAATATTTCCTACAAGTTATAATATTTTTCAAACCAGTCTTGTGCTCATTTCATTGAAGGAAATCTTTTAAAGATAGTTTGATTATCTTATTAGCATCTTTGAAACCCTGATTTGTTATTGAGATTTGATATAAATTGCTTCAAAGATATAGCTTGCCTTATAACACCCTTGAACATTATAGTGATCACATCTAATTAAGTGTTGTTTGCACAATTATTTACATCATTAAGCTTACATTTACCTATATTATTGATGTGCATTGACTGATTTGTATTGGTACATATCTTCTTATCGAAGAAGCATTATACTGTACACGATTTGTATTGTAATTCAATTGTATTCCAGGCGTGGCCTGAGGGGGTTTGATCTAGCCTGAAAGGATTAGGTTGGGGTCATCCCTGTAAATTTGACCTAGAGCCTTCTCTGCCCCGCAAGGAGAATTTGTAAAGGTTGAGATCAGCCCTGTGCTAATTGACCCGGTTGTAACCGGGGCCGTTCTACCCGTTAAGTAAGTTTTAGTGGAATCCTCGGGTTTGCGAGCTAGAGGTGGAGACGTAGGCACAGTTGGTCGAACCCCGATAACATTTCTTGTGTGTGCTTTTAATTTTTGCATTTTAAATTCCAACACATGAATGTTTGTATTTTACTATTGTGAATGATTGGGTTTATAATTGCATAGACAGACCATAGGTTGCGCAATACTGCTGATCTGGTTTAACCTAGAAAGAAATATTTTAAATACCCAATTCATCCCCCCCCCCCTCTTGGGAATACACCAAAGCTAACAAGATGAATTTTCAACAATGCATTTATCATGTTCAAAAGAAACCCCATACTCTTTATCACATAACTGACTGATACCTAACAAATTTTGCTTCATACCTTCTACTAAGTGAACATTATCAATAATGAGAGAAGGTTCCTTACCGACCTTCCCAACTCTTATGATTTTTCCTTTGGCATTATCTCTAAAGGTGATGAATCCTCCATCTTTCGGCATAATGGATGCGAACTTTACTTTATCACCCGTCATATGCCTCGAGCATTAACTGTCCAAATACCATTTATCGCTAGAGGAGGACATCTTGAAGAATACCTACAAGAAAGACTTAAGTGACTACTTTTGATACCCAAATTTTCTTGGGTCTATTAGGGTTAGTACCTGAATCTCCCTTAACTCTCTAGGCCATGTTAGATTTAGTGTCCTTATTTTTTAAAGGATGGTCAAATTTAATGTGGTCTTTCTTCTTACACATAAAACATGTGGTATGCAAATATTATACTTTTGAGGGAGTATAAGATTTTGATTCCCTCACAAAATAGCCCATGTAAAGATTTTTCTGTTTCCTATTTTCTTTTCTATTAAAACCAAGTTCTTCCTTGTCTAAATATTTTCTTTGAGGACCAAGGAGTTTTTAAAAAAAAAATTTGCCTTTTGTAAATTTGTAAATAATTTTGGAATCATCTTCCAGTTTTCTTTCCAATTCTACAATTTTCAAATCCTTTTCTTTCATCAAAGTAGAATAAGACTCCTTTAGATTTTCTAAAAACTTTGACAATCCCTTATTTTTATTTTTCAATTCAGTATTCCTTTTAGTTATTTTTGAAAGAAATTTATGAACACTTATTTACTTCTACAATTCTTCATATGTAAGCATGCTATTATCATCAGAATGATCGCTAGAATAATACGAAGAAAAAGAACAAAACGATTCTACCTCATGATTGTTGTACGCCATCAGGCATAAATTAGCAACCTCATTGTATTGGGGTCACTGTCGGAACTGCTAGAACATTGTTTGCTTGAGGAGATGGCTTTCATTGCCTTCTTTAATTTCTTGGAGTCCTTCTTGAGTAATGGGCACTCTGGCTTGATGTGGCCAACTTTCTTGTAGTTGTAGCATGTTGGAGGAACTCCCCTTTGTTCTTTCCTGCTTGACTCTCCTCTTTCTGTTCGTGAGCCCCAATATTTTCTGTTAGGTCTCCTATTCTTTTTAAAGAACTTGCTGAATTTTCTAGGCAGCAAGGTCATGTCCTCTTTAGAGTCCTGATCATTTTCCTGACTAGAGCTACTCGCTGAAGCTTTGAGAGATGTAATTTTCTTTATTCTGCTCTTCCCATTTAACCTCTCTCGTTGATCGCCATTTCGTATGTGATGAGGCATCCAATGAGCTCCTCCAACGTCATTGCTTTCAAATCTCTCCCTTCAGCTATGGATGTTGCTTTTGGCTCCTAGATTGGAGGCAATCCTTGGAGTACCTTCCTAATCATTTCATAAGGGGGATATGTTTTTCCAAGAGCATCTAAAGAGTTAGTAATGTGTATGAATCTGGTGTACATGGATTGTATAGATTCATTGGGAGTCATTTTGAAAGCCTCATATTCACTAGTAAGCATATCTATACGACTATCCTTCACATCCTTAGTTCCCTCATATGTTATTTCTAGTTTATCCCAAATCTCTTTAACAGTTTTACACGTCATGATTCTATTAAATTCATTTGCACCTAATGCAAAGTATAAAGCATTCATATCACTAGCATTTACTTGTACTAATTTCATATCATCTTCAGTAAAATCATCCTCAACCATAGGAACACCTTTACCTTCAACAGTTTACACAAGTATATAATCTACCTTGGCTGCAACCCTCCACACTTTCCAAAATGTGTAGTTAACACCACAAAAGATTGGAGGGTGTGTAGACAATTGTCCCTCACCAAAAGGGGATACACCAAGATGAGCCATGTGATCTTTAATAAAAACGTTTAAGCTTTTTGCAGCAAGGCTTTGATACCAATTATCAGTTATGGTGTAATCCCAAGAGGGGCGTGAATTTGATATTTTAAAAATCTAGGTCACTTTTTGACCTATTTTTAAAACACAATCACTGATTACGCACTTAAGCTGCATAATTAGGTATTTTAATTCATGCATTGAGGCTTATATTTTTGAATTAAATACCTAATTACTCTCAATATTTTAGCACGGTGTCCTATTTATAATAATTGGATTTTATTAAGTAATTTATGAATTTTCGATATTTTTTTATCGCAGGGCAATTTTCAGGAGCTAAAATTGGCACCGCTTCGTAATTCACGCATAATATTTTTGTCCAAACTCTGATCGAGACGATTCAAATTTTTAGAGAAAGAAAAGAAGGTTATCTAACTCTTTTGTGTTTTAAGCTTTGAGTGATACGGGCTCTAAGACGATCAAAATTGCCCTTGTATGTTGGGAAACAAAGAGAAGAAATAAGAAAAAGAAAAAGAAATATATATATATATACCAATTGATTTGACCCGGCCATGCAGTCGGGTCCTGGGTCTCTTTCGTGTGGTGGTGTGGGGCTCCTTCCCCCTCCCCCTTTATAATTCTCTTTTTATCCTCCTTTCAGCCACAACACTCGAGCCCCCTCTCCTTTCCCTTCTCTCCCTCTCCGTGAGCACCCTGTTCCTGTTGCAACTGCTACCATTCTTCCTCTGCTAAACCCAGCCACTGAGGTCCCAATTCAACTGCTGCTGCTCTTTGCTGCAACCAGCTACCGAGAAGGCTCCATTGCTACCATGGCCTGCTACTTTTCATTTCTTCCTCTTTCCTTCTCTCTTCTTTTACTTCTCTTTTCACTTAGATTTTTTTTTTTTGTTCTAAGCTTTTTAATCATTGAATAATTGTTATGTTTTTAGTGAATTTTAATTAAAATTTTAATTTTCTTATTTGGGTATTATTTGTTGACCTTATTGGTCACGCCCGGTTTTGATTATGACAAATACTCATTGTATCTAATGAGTGGTTGAGTTTTGTGCAGGAATCAAGAATGATAAGATCAAGATGTGCACAAAGCAAGAAAGGCTTGAAGACAATTTCATACTCTTAATTGTAATAATTTTTAAATGAAATTTGTGTGTAATAGTAATTAGGGTTTTCGGTTTGTAATAAGCTCACACACATCACATGCATGATTTAATTTGTAAGCTCAAACCGAACCATAGAAAGACCTTAGGGTGAACCTTCGGTCGACCGACATCAGACTTTTTCGGTGATCTCAAATTGGACCCCAAAGTGACCTTAGGACACACACATATTCACATATATTTGTTAGGCACTTGAATAGGAATTGTTTGGGTAGATACGGGACCGAAATGCACACTTGGTGCACTTTCGGTCGACCGGTCAATTCAGTTCAATTTGGCCCGGTCGACCGAAACTGGTCCAGGTCAACTATTTGACCCAAGCCCGGTCGACCGAGCCCTTATAGGTCATTTGACCTTGGTCGACCGAACCACCTGGGAGTCAACAGTTTGATCTCCCAGTCGACTGACCAGATTTGTACTCCAACTACCTGGTCGACCGAGGGGTCTTGGGAGAATTCCCAACGGTATGGTCGACCGAGCCCTGTAGTTCAAAAAGGCCCCGATCGACCGAACCTCGGTGTTTTTGAAAATCGCCGTTGCCCAGTCGACCGACCATTCAGTTCAATATGCCCCTGGTCGACCGAGCCACTTGAGTCCTGGTCGACCAAACCACTTTTGGTCGACCGGACCTCTCGGGTTGTTCCCATTTTTACCGTGTTTAATATTTTTCTAAACAGGGTTAAAATACCTTTAACGTCATTAGACTTTTCTAATAATACCCTATAGGTCCCCAACGGTCATATTTTCTCCCTTGCCTATATATACAAGTTCATTTGAGAAAATTAGTATGAGATTAGCCACTTTGATTAGGGAAAATTCTTTGAAAACCCAAAACCCTATAATACTCATTTCCAAGCTCCACACACTCAATCTTACCTTCCCATATTGCCTACATCATTTGTAAGTTGGTTTTGAGTGCTTGTCTTGATTGGTTTGCTCTCCCATCTTTGGATTGTCTGACTTATTTTGAGAGCTAAACCTTAATTATTCTTAGGGGACTTTGTTAGTAAGTCTCTCCTAAGAAGACTTATATAAAACTTCTGAGTATTGCATAGTCATTGCAATATCTTAAGAAGTTGGTATTTGCATTTTGGTTGCAAAAACATTTTCAAATATCTACTGTGTTTTTATCTTGAAAATATTTGATGAGATATTTACTAGTGTGATAAAATCTTTGTTGCATTATTCGTTAACTCATATATCCCTTGCTGAATACAAAGATTGAATATTCTTTTGCAAACCAAACTTATACGTTGCTAGAGCTTCATATACATATATGTATTGAGAAAACTTGTTAATTGAAATATATGAAGTTTGGATAATATCTTTGTTTGAGCACTTAGATTGAATATCCTGTGATACAAAGATCATTTATGTTTGCACTCTCACGCACTCATTACAACGATAGTAAATCTATTTGAGAGTTGACATCTTGGACCACATTGAGCTTACATATTAAATTATATTTGTGGTGTATATTATTGCGCGAATTTGGGTACATATCTTTTTTACTTGAAAGCACAATCACTGTACCATTTCATTGTAATACACTTTGGTTGTATTTCCAGGCACAGGCCTGAAGAGGGAGACTAGCCCTGGAATAGTCCCGGATTGGCTTAGACCCGGTTAGGAAAGCTAGGTGCGTCGTCCTGTTAAAGCGTGTAGGTTGAGGTCAGCCCTGTGTTAATTTGACCTGGTTGTAAACGGTGCCGCTCCACCTTTAAGTGAGCTATTAGTGGAATCCTCTAGCTTGCGAGCTTGAGGCGGGGACGTAGGCACGGTTGGCCGAACCCCGATAACATATCGTGTGTTCATTTATATTTCCGCACTTTATATTTACTGCACATGTATGTTATGGGTGAATGATGCGTATGACTCAAATTTCACATTATACTTATCTACGCATTTGGAAATTGAATAGGCAGACCCTAGGTTGTGTATATACTGCTGTTTATCCAGATCAACCTAGGTGATAAGTTTTAAAATTCCAATTCACCCCCCCTCTTGGCAATACACCAATTCTAACATTATTATTAAGGTCTATTATTCTCTTTATCTTCTTATTTTAATTATTATTTGATTAAGGTTCGATTTTTGCTTGAGTTATTATTTTGTTTGATTAAAGTTTGATTTGGTTCCTTGAAAAAAAAATTAAAAAAATAATAAATAAAAAAAGAAAAAAAATATATCTCCTTAAGGACTTAAATTAGTTTTCTTCTTAAAAATTAAATTTTGTCGGGGTCTATTTAGAATCAAGCTCGTTTAATTAAAGTCTTGATTTTGTTATCGTACTTAGTATTTTTTAGTTGTTAAAGTTCTAATTCGGTTTAAGTTCTTAATTGCATTAGAAATTTGGTTATTGTTGAATTCGTGTTTGAATGAGTTTATTTTTAATTGAATGCTTAAATTAAGTAGGGTAGTTATCGTTTTAGTTTTTATTCTGAAGTTCAACGCTTGTTTCAATTCTTGTTCGGTTGTTAACATAGGATTTCCGTTTCCCAGTGTTCTCGTTGTTAAATTCAGTGCGTGTTAGGAATTAGAATTTAAATTGCATGTTCATTTAATTTATCAAAAGAAATCTCAAACAATCTAGAAAACCTGAATGTAAACTGTGTTTAGTGACCCTTTTGTTTTTTTATTTTTGATTGGTACTATGCAAAATTTGAGATTAAACTACATTCTCTTAGGAGACGATCTGGCCTTTGGGCTAAATATTACTCGACAGAACTCCTATACTTGGGACAGCTTCCAAGCTGCTCATGTTTCGAGTAAGTCAAGTTTTTGGCGTCGTTGCCGAGGAATGTCAGTTTTAGTTTCAAACTAGTGTTTTTTCCGTTATTTTAATTTTTCTCATGAAAAAGAAAAAGAAAAAAAAATTAAGTTTTGAAAAAAAAAAAATATGGCTGCACCTGCACCACGTACGCTTATGGATTTTATGCAGCCCACACAAACCACACAACCATCTTGCATCATATTGTCTAAGAATGTACAGAACTTTAACATTAAGCTTGGAATGATATCTATGATACCTCAATTTTATGGGATGGAGTGAAAATCTGTATTAATATTTAACTGATTTTGAGCTTGCATGTGTTACATTCATAGATGGGGCTGCTGCTAATCAGGCAATTAGATTGCGTCTATTTCCTTTTTCATTGAAAGACAGGGCTAAGACGTGGTTTGATTCTCTTAGACCTAATTCTATCTCTAGTTGGACTGATATGAAAAACGAATTTCTATATAAATTTTTTCCCTTACAGAGAACTCAATTTTTGTAGGAACATATCAGTCAATTCATGAAAGGAGTTGATGAGACATTTAATGAAAGCTGAGAGAGATTTAGAGATCTAGTTAACATGTGTCCCCACCATGGATTTGAATTATGGTGCCTAGTCAACTATTTCTACACTGTGTTGACTCCTGAATAGAAATAGTTCGTTTATACTATGCGTTCAGGATATTTCTTCGATAAGGAGCCTGGTGAGGCATGGGATTTTCTAGATTATTTAGCTGACTATGTTCAGCAGTGGAACACAAGGATTGACAAAAGACCAATTGCAGCTCAACCATTGAAAGCAATACGTGGTGGAGAGTGGTATGAACTAAAAGATGATTTTTATGTTGAGGCACATATGGATGAACTCTCCAGAAGAGTGGAGGCTATGGTGATGGAAAAAGAGAATAGTACAGAGCAACTTTGGAATCAACCTTCCCAGTCCTATGCACACCCTTATCAGTCTTCATATCATCAAGCTGCCTTTCAGCATCAGTATCAGCCACAACAGATCTCTCAGAGCTATACACCTTCAGGATTTCAATCTAATGCAATACCCGCTTCACCGGAAAAGTCTCTTGAGGATGCCTTTCAGCAGTTCATGCAGATTCAAGTCACAACTAATAATCTATACACTCAGGCCATAAATGAATTGCGGGAAACCATTAATAAGATAAGCACGCAGTTGAATATCTTTGAAAAAGGGGAATTTCCTATAGAACCTCAGCCTAATCCTCAAGAATACCAGCACCAACAGTAACAAATACATAATATTTCTCTTGAGACAGCGGAGGCCGTTATTACTTCTAGAAGTGGAAATGAAGTTCCCCAACCTAAGATACTCACTAACAGACCAACAGTTATCCCGAACCTGAAGTTACAACTGAGATAGATAAGGTCAAAGAAAAATCAGAGGAAGCAAGCCCAGAATTGAAGAAGTCAGTTAATGTGGAGACCGAGACCAATAAGGAGTACGAACCTGTGATACCTTACCCTCAGAGATTGAAAGTTGTGGAACCATCATTCCCTACTAGATTAAATATTAAGGAGGGCAATGCTAAAGCAAATTCTTGTAGTGGTAAGGTGATGGGTACACTCGATAAAGAGGGTAAGCAAACTAGTGAGAATTTAACTTTCAAGGAACCATGTAAAATTTTTAATGTTGATATTTCTGAAGAACGAAAGGTAACTGCTCTGACAACTTTGCCTCAAAGACCGGTTCTTAAAGAAGTGACTTTCCTCAAAACTATACTAAATAAAGATCCTTTCTTGTTAAACAAGGAAGGCAATCTGCACATGTTTTGTCTGATACCTTAGAACATATTGATTTATTTGAGGCTAACTTTTTTGTAGGTAATAGGACAAATTCATTTTGGTGGCTCAAATTTGGAGACCCGTCAGTTCAATTTATAAAACTGCACCCACTAGATGAAATTCCTCCAGAGGCTCCACCAACAGACTGTGATGTTTTTCTTTCCCTTCTTTTCATTTTGTTTTACCTTGCTTTATTTTTAATTTATTTTCAGGTGCATTTTTCTGTAGTTTCAATTTTTATTTTCCTTTACTTCTCCACCCAGGTATGATTTATTTCCCTCGTGCATAGTTTTTTTATTCCCCTTATGTTTTCACATTGAGGACAATGTTCCACTTTAGTTGGGGGTGAGAATTTGCATGTGACACTGTGCACGTCTACTTACTAGGTTTTATATTAATTAATTAAAAAAAAAGAAAGAGAGAAAGAATATTGAGGATAGATGATTATGCCATGATTAACACTAACTTATACCCTTCACAAACTTGCATATAACCTAAGAATTACACACTCGATTCATTTATGGGTATTCTCTCTTTATATGAGTTTGTAACTCCATGAAGAATTGATTGGTAGTACACTCATGTTAATTTGGCTATATAAACTCTTGTATTTACATAGTATCTTATGAGGCTGAAAATACATGTTCATGTGACTTGTAGCACTTAGGGTTCCTTATGAGCACAGAGAGAGCACCCGTGACGACTATGACACCTGGTGAGGTATTGTTGAGTCATTTATCGTTCTTTTGAGTTTTTGACGTCAGCTTAGAGTCCATGAAACTCAACTTTCCTTTTTTTTTTTTCTAGATATTCTATATACATTAGTCTATGTTTTTTACTTGCTAGCCTAGAGGTGACATCTAGTGGGGAGATAGAAACCTAGGCCTTGTAGCCTACTCAAGATGTGAAGGCTGAGCCACCCCTAGAAATAGACTTAGTTTATGGACTATTGTTCAAGCTTAATTCCTATTGATGGTATGCAGAAAACAAAAGAAGTGTAATGATTGTCCTAATTGACCAAGAAAAGACAAAAATTGAAGAATGAGCAAAAGAAAGAGTAAGAAAATTAGAAATGCTCATGAAATGAAAGATTAAGACCTGCTCCATAGAAATGCATAAAAAGTCATGGACATGACACATTTCTCCACATACGAAGACTCTTCAACCGTTTAATGCCTCAGATGTATTTACGCCTGATTTGTGAATAAGTTGATCTAGGGTGGTCTTGGTTGGACATGACAAGTAGGTGAGAAGATGTTAGGGTGAAGGACCCAACACCTCACAAATAGGTTAGATCCCTTTCAGACTAATCCACTCCATACATTTAGCGTTTGATCCTTGCAATGTGTAGGATGTTTGATCGCAACACTCCTCCTCATATATGATGAGTGAACTTATCCTTTTTGAGTGTTTTTGAGGGTATACCAGTTAGGCCGAGTCAAAACAACCATTCTGTTGACCTTATAGGTCACACCCTGGTTTTGATAATGACAAACTCAATTGTATTTAATAAATATCCAGTTCATGTGCAGGTTTATACTAACATACATTCAAGGGCACGTGAAAGCTTGAAGACAATTTCATATTCCCAATTGTAATATCTCTAAGTGAATTTTGTCTGTAATAGTAATTAGGCTATCTGTAATAGTAATTAGGGTACTGGTTTGTAATAAGCTCACACACATCACATGAATGATTTACTTTGTAAGCTCAAACTGAACCATAGAAAGACCTTAGAGTGTACCTTCGGGCGACCGAAGGTCGACCGACACCGGACTTTTTCGGTGTCTTCAAAATTGGACCCCAAGTGGCCTTAGGACACACACATATGCACATATGTTTATTAGGCACTTAAAATTGATTGAGTTGGGTCAATTCGGGACCGAAATGCACACTTGGTGCACTTTCGGTCGACCGAGTCAAACAGTTCAAATTGGCCCGGTCGACCGACCCCTTACAGGTCATTTGACCTCGGTCGACCGAACCACTTGGGAGTCAACTATTTGACCCCCCGGTCGACCGACCACTTTTGTACTCCAACAACTCGGTCGACCGAAGCGTCTCGGGAGAATTCCCAACAACTCGGTCGACCGAGCCGTGCAGTTCAAAAAGGCCTCGGTCGACCGAAACTCGGAGATTTCAAAAATCGCCCTTACCCGGTCGACCGACCCCTTAGTTCAAAATGCCCTCGGTCGACCGAGCTACTTGAGTCTCGGTCGACCGAGCTACTTTTGGTCGACCGGACCTCTCGGGTTGCCCTGATTTTTTTACCGCGATTAAATTTTTTAAACAGGGTTAAATTTTCTTAAGTGTCATTAATCTTTTCTGAAAATTCCTAATAAGTCCCCAACGGTCAAAATTCTTGGTATGTCTATATATACTCCTTCATTTGGTGGATTAAGCACGGATTAGCAAATAAACTAAGAAAAATTTTCTCTCAAGCCAAATACTCATATTTGCCTCCTACTACTTACATTACTTTGAAAACCTACTCAAGCTTACACTCTTCATCTATCCAAATCATTTGTAAGTGTATTGAGTCTTTTATTTTTGGTTAGCTCTTCATATTGCTGTGTATTTGAATCGATTTTTGAGAGCATAACCTAAGTTTTCTTAGGAGGCTTTGCCAATAAGCCTGCCCTAAGAAAGACTCTTTGTGACATCCCAAGTATTGCACTCTAGTTACAATATCTTAGGAAGTTCATTTTTGTTTGGAGATTGCAAAAATACTTTCAAACATATTTGAATATCTTGTGGTGTTCATATTGATATATTTGGGAAAGGATATTCGTGTGTGTGTGATATATAAATCTTTGTGGTATTGTTTGTATAAGTTTTATAAATATATATCATTTACCGAAAACAAAGATTATCTACTTTGCAATACAAGCACATACGCATTCTATTGATTGATAATATTGAGGCTTGCTTGGTATTCTGTGTGAACACTCTTGACTGAATATTTTGAAGTGCACAGATTATTATTGACACTCTCACGTACGTGTTACACTGATAGAAAACATAGTTGAGAGATTGACATTTTAGACCACACAGAGCTTACATTTTAAATCACTTGTGGTGTTTGTGTTTGTGCGCATTTGTGGTACATATCTGCTTTACTTGAAAGCACAATTGTATTGTACCTTTGATTGTATATCTGAGAGATTCCAGGCGTGGCCTGAGGGGGCGGTAATCCAGCCCGGTAAGGATTGGTGTAAAGGTTGAGGTCAGCCCCGCTAATTGACCTGGTTAAGGTTGAGGTCAGCCCTGTGGTAATTTGACCTGGTTTGTATAGGTGACGCTCCACCCGTTTAAGTGAGCAAGGTATTGTGATAATCCTTGTGCTGGTTAGCCAAGGCGGGGACGTAGGCGGTTGGCCGAACCTCGATAACATATCCGCGTGTCATCTTCTCTTTACTGCTTTCTAATACTTGTGTGATTGTTTAAACTGCTTCATCTGATCCCTGGCACATTTACATCATTTGCACTAGATTGACCCTAGGCTTGTGAACATACTGCTGCTAGGAGGAATACTTAGAAGGTAAAATTTAAAAATACCAATTCACGCCCCCTCTTGGGATCACGGTAAAGCTAACACATTCTATAAGTGTCCACTGATATCCTAGGTGTAACGAGTTGCATACATCACATATTCTTTGAGATTTCACCTGTTTATACTCGAATTTATATAACCGCATTAACTCTGAATTGTACTGCTAGTTAACTTCATGCTAGTATACTGTTCTTAATTGCTATATAACGATGAAACTTGCATGAATGACTTACTTCGGAGCTATGTGCATTTTATATGATGAGCTTGTGTGAAATTTGGTTATATTCCTGTATGTGAAATGGTATGGTTGTGTCACATATGTATTCATTTCATGTTTGTTGGAGTAGGTATTTGTGGATACTGCCTTAGAATTCATTCACATTATTTGCTAGAGACTAGCAAAATGTTAGGTGGGGGTGTGATTGCACGCTTAAACTGCGTAATTAGGTGCTTTAAGTCATGCATTGGGACTTGTATTTTTAATTAAATACCTAATTACTCTCAATATTTTAGCACGGTATCGTACTTATAATATTTGGGTTTTATTGAGTAATTTGTGAATTTTTGGAATTTTTTTTATCACATGGCAATTATCGGGAGTTAAAACCAACACTGCTTCATAATTTGGGCATAATTTTTTCGTCCAAGCTCTAATCGAGAGGATTTGAAATTTTGGAAAAAGATGAGAAGATTATCTACAACTTTCGTGTTTTAAGCTTTGAGCGATACAGGCTCTAAGATGGTCAAAATTGCCCTTATTTGCTTGGAAACAAAGAAAAGAAATAAGAACAACAAAAAGAATATATATATATATATATATATATATATATATATATATACCTATTGATTTGACCCGGCCATGCAGCCGGGTCCTAGGTCTCTTTCATATGGCACTGTAGAGCTTCCTCCCCCTCCCCTTTTATAATTCACTTTTTCTCCTCCTTTCAGCCAAAACACCCGAGCCCTCTCTCCTTTTCCTTCTCTCCCTCTCCTTTCATTTCTCTCCCTCTTCCTTCTTCTCCCTCAGCAATCTCCCTCTCTGCCTCATTCTCTTGGCCACACAACTACAACACCCTCTCACCCTGCTCCACTCCTCCTTACTCTCCCTCTCTACTCTCTTTTAAGCACCCAACCCCCTGTTTCAACTCTCTCTATCTTCCCTTCTCTCCCTCTCCTCTTCCTCTCCCTCATTCCCTTCTCTTCTTCCCCATTGCTATGTTGTCGTTCGCCCTACTTTGCCGAAGCCTCTACCACTGCCCGTGAACACCCCAGCCGAGCCCTCCTTGTTGGCCTGCTATTGTGCTCTGTGGGGGCTGCTAAAGGATCCGAGAAGTCCGACAACTACTACTGCTGCGGTTGCCGAAGGATCTACACTCGTGAACACCCTGTTCCTACTGCAGCTGCTACCATTCTTCCTATGCTACACCCAGCCACCGAGGTCCCAAGCCAGCTGCTGCTACTCTTTGTTGCAACCAACTACCGAGAAGGCACTATTGCAGCTACAGCCTGCTACTCTTCCTTTCTTCCCCTTTCCTTCTCTCTCTTTTTACTTCTCTTTTCATTTAGATTTTTTTTTGTTCTAAGCTTTTTAATCATTGAATAATTTTTATGTTTTTAGTGAATTTTAATTAAAGTTTTAATTTTTACTCTTGTTTGGGTATTATTATTAAGGTCTATTTATTCTCTTTATCTTCTTATTTTAATTATTATTTGATTAACATTCGATTTTTGCTTGAGTTATTATTTTGTTTGATTAAAGTTTGATTTGGTTCCTTGAAAAAAAAAAGAAAAAAAAAAGAAAAAATACAAAAAGAAAAAAAAATATCTCCTTTAGGACTTAAATTAGTTTTCTTCTTAAAAATTAAATTTTGTCGGGTTCTATTTAGAATCAAGCTCGTTTAATTAATGTTTGATTTTGTTATCGTACTTAGTATTTTTTTAGTTGTTAAAGTTCTAATTCGGTTTAAGTTCTTAATTGCATTAGAAATTTGGTTATTGTTGAATTCGTGTTTGAATGAAATTATTTTTAATTGAATGCTTAAATTAAGTAGGGCAGTTATTGCCTTTAGTTTTTATTCCGAAGTTCAACTTGTGTTTCAATTCTTGTTCTGTTGTTAACGTAGGATTTCTGTTTCTCAGTGTTCTCGTTGTTAAATTCAGTGCGTGTTAGGAATTAAAATTTAAATTGCATGTTCATTTAATTTATCAAAAGAAATCTCAAGAAATCTAGAAAACCCGAATCTGAACTGTGTTCAGTGACCCTTTTGTTTTTTATTTTCGATTGGAACTACACAAAATTTGAGATTAAAATGTATTCCCTGAGGAGACGATCTGGCCTTTGGGCTAAATATTACACGACAGAACTCCTATACTTGGGATAACTTCCGAGGTGCTCATTTTTCTAGTGAGTCAATCACACTATCTCAAGCTTAGGGTTTCTTAATTAATCTCAAGTGACATAGATGTTTAAAACATATACAGTAATCACAACAACATAAATGTAAACATGCAAGTGCGTAAAAATAAATAGAGTGGGGAAAGAGAGAGCAAACACAACTATTTTTACGAGATTCGGCTATCCCCACCTACGTCCTCGCCTCAAGACAATTGCTTGAGGATTTCCACAAATCACTCCTTCAACCAAGAAGGAGCCACCTTATACAACACTCCTTATAGGCGGAGCCACCTCTCCAAACGATATGCCCTCATTTGGTCCACTCCTTCTAGGCGGAGCTACCTCTCCAAACGATATGCCCTCGTTTGGTACGGTTCGAAACCTAAATCGCAAGATAAACAAAGGAGAATAAAATTTTTTGCATACAATAAAATGCTTCTTTAATAAGCTAGTTTGTACAATGAAAAACCTAATGTACTCTCACAAGATAAGATTTAAGCTTTATAGAGTCAGGGTTTCTCTCTTAAAAAAATATTTTTGAAATAAATGAGAGTAGATGAGAGTAGTTGATCTTTGATGTAAACAATAAATGTGCAAATAAATGCTTCAAAGATCTAAGACCAATAAATGCTTTCTCAGAAAAATGATTTTCAAAAATGAGTGTAGGAGAAGCTAGAATTTTCTCTCAAGATAATTTTTCCAAGTAAAGAGAGTAAATGAGAGCTTTCGATCTTTGATGTGAAAAAGAATATATATATATATATATATATATATATATATATATATATGTAATGAATGCTCAAGGATTCACTAGCAATATGTGATTTCACCAAAAAAATGTTTTCAAAAAAAAAAAAGAGTAGGAGAAACTATGGATTTGCTCTCAAAAGAATTTTTTGCAATAAAGAGAGTAATTGAGAGTAAATGCTCATTGATTTTGAGAAAATGAGTATATGAAATGCCTAAATATGTTAGAGTATGAAAACATATTGGCAAAAGTAGTTTAAAGGGTTTTGGGCTTGGTATATATAGGCAAAGACCTCATGTGACCGTTTTATGACTGTTTGGGTATTATAAAAATAATTTATTTGGAAAACTAGCCATTTTTGTGTCAGTTTGCCCGCTGTTAATCATCGACAAATGGCTTACAATCTTCAATGAGTTTACTCCATTCGTCGACGAGTCACCCCTTTTCGTTGACAAGTCACCTGGGTTGAAAAATATATTTTAGCTACTAGAAAAATTCGGCGATGACTCAAATAGAATTCATTGACGAGTCAACCCCATTCGTTGACGATTTACCCCTATTCATCGACGATTGGTCTGGACAGAATCTCAATAAAGCTACTTCTTTTATTAGTCAACAAATACATACCAATAGTCGACTAATCCCCTTTTTTCATACTAATAAGCCTTCTAATGAGTTTAACTACTTAAGTAAAAGTTTTTCCATGAAAAGTTTGAGTTCCCAAGGTCAGCCTATGGTCGTTATTGAGCTTTCCATCAGATTAAGTAAGAAATGCACATACAATTTAATCTAAATGCATTACAATTAAAACAATATATGTCTTCACTCATTGTTCTTCAATTTTCCATGGAATGGGCCAGGTGATATGTGCTTTAAGTGTCTCATGGCTTCCATATTGCAATGATTATTTGTACCTTCTGAAATATAAATCTGTTTATACACTAAACACACAAATGAGATGCATATGATTTTTCATTATCAAAATGGGATAGGACTCAAAAAGTCAACACTAACATCTATCCGTCAACCAATCCTAGGTTCTAAGGAAGCAATAGTCTAAAATTTAGGTAATTTGTTTTGGTACCCATTCTTATTTGGGTCCCAAGGGGTAGATCTTCTTAACCACCCATCCTAACTTTCTTTATTTTCCACTAGCACCTCTAAAGGGGCAAGTATAACGGATGTGACCTTTCCTTTCACAATACAAGCAAGTCGTGCTTGCATGTGAAGGATTTAATTTACTTGCCTTATTTGATGAGACACTAATATGACCATGGAAATTATAAGATGAATTATGACCCTAACCTTTTTTGCAAAGACTATTTCTTTGGGCTCCTAAAAATTTATTGAAGTTTTCTTTTCCTCTTATGAATTTATAAAAGATTTTACCATAAACTTCATTTTTCTTTTTCAAGAGGATATTTTCTTTTAAGGTATTTTCAATTTGAATTTTTAAATCTTCATTATTTGCAATAAGCTCCTAATTTTGCCTCTTAAAGGAACTAAAGGAACTATTTTCTTCTTCAAAGATGGAACAAAGAAGAGGTTCCTTTTGTTTGCATTTTGACAATTTTTCTTCCAAGTTTTTGCTCCTTCTTTTGATCACAACTAATTCTTCGAATAATTTAGTACGTGTGATCTCTAATTCATCATAGGTAAGTTCATCATCATCAAAACTTACCTCCTCTTGTTTGCTAGTCATGAAACAAAAATGGGCTTCATCCTCTATTTCATCATCGGTGGAAAGTCCATCGATTTCATCCCAAATAGTAGCATTTATGGTATTATAATCTCCTTGTCGATATTTCCTTTTGTTTTTGTTTAAGGGACAATTCGTCATTATATGCCCAACCTTCTTGCAATTGTAGCACCTAATGTTATCATTTTTTTTCTTGCTTCCTCTCTTCCAATTTGCTTACCAAACTGTCATCTCTTTACTAGGAATTTCTTAAATTTTCTTGTGAGTGATGCTATATCATCCTCACTATCTTCATCTTCTTTTAGAATTTCTTTGTAATTTGAACTAGATGATTTTAATACCATACCTATATCCTTTTTAGGCTTCTGAGGATCCAAAGTCATGTTTTTCTTAATTTTATATGTCATAAATGACCCGATTAACTCATCAAGTGAGACTTTGGCTAGAACCTTTGCTTCTTCAATCACAATTGATTTCGCATGCCATGATTTGGGTAAAGATTGGAGAACTTTTTATATATTATCCTCCATAAAGTAAGTTCTACCGAATGCTTTTACTCCATTTGTGATGTGTGTGAACTGAGTGAACAAGGATGTGATTGTTTCTCCTTCATCAATTTTAAACATTTCATACTCATTTACTAGCATGTATGTTTTAGACTTCTTAACTTGGGACGCACCTTCATACGTGACTTTGAGCTTATCCCATATTTCTTTTGCGGTTTCACATTCGCAAATTTGATTATATTCATCATCACTTAAAGCATAATAAAGAAATTTTTTGTTTCTAAAGTTGAGTTGCACTAACCTCTTTTCACTTAGTGAAAGCTCCGTTTTTGATTTTGGTATATCTTCATCTTTGTCATTTTTTTTTTTGTGAAGACAAAACCTCCATTTGATATAACCTCCCACATATCAAGATTGTGTGACTAAATGAAGATGGTCATTCCATTCTTCCATGATGGGTAGTCGGTGCCATTGAACCTTGGCAGTCTGTCTTGTTAACTTTTTGAGTCTGATTCCTATTTTGATGCTGAGAAAGCACTTGGAACCAATGTGTGAGCCTAGTACTTGAAAAGGTTAATAATTCAAAACACGCACATGGAAGAGGATTGATGGAAGCCATGAAGGATTTAAAGACCATCTCATTTTGGCGTATTCCACAAAGAGTAAAGGAAAAGAAGACATTTATTATTTTAAATTGTAATGCATTTTAGTTTTTTGGAATGTAATAATGCATATCTTATATGATGTGGATAAAAGCTCAAACCGACCATAGACAAACCTTAGGTGTAATAACCCGAATAATAATAATAATAATAATAATAATAATAATAATAATAATAATAATAATAATAATAATAATAATAATATGTATTATTCATCAATTAATTAATTAGATATTATTAAATTAATTAATGAAATAAACAAATAAAAGGAATAGTAAAAAAAGTAATTAAATTAAATTAAAATTATTCATTGTTAATTAATTAATTAATTAAACATTATGAAATTGAATTAATTAAGTTAAGTTATATGATGGTTAAATTAATATACCTAAATATATAAGGATAAGTGATAAATATATATATATATATATATATAATATTATTATCATATATAATAAAGTAAAAAGGAAAAAAAAAAAAAGGAAGCTAGAAGCTTCTTGTGCCAAGAGATTTCAAATTGAAATCTCATTCCCAATTTCTGCAGATAAAGCCTCCTCCCCCCCCCCCCCCAAAAGCGTTCTCTCCTGCTCTCGTCTCCCACCTCGTCTCCTCTCCCACTCTCTTCAATTTCTTCTCCAATACTCAACCGATTGAAAAACCGAAAATACCATTGGATTCCTAGTTCCGCCACTAACATTTCTATTGGAGCAGATTTGTCATAAGAGCGACGTAAGCACCATTCCTGAGGTAAGATAACATTTTCCTATTTTCTCAATTTCTCCTTAGATCTTCAGCTAAATCAACAATCGGGCACCACCATGTGGTTCTAGTCACAATCGTCGATGATTTGGCTTGAGTAAATTTTCAATTTGGGTATCCTAGGCCCCACTCCAAAGCGAGAGTGAGATTTGGGGAATTAGGTAAATTGGTTATATTTGAGGGTATAATTATCTATTTGGAATTTATGGGCCTAGAAAATATTAAAATAGTACTTTATTTAGGGTTGATTTAATGAAATTAGGATTTTAATTTGAGTGCTCGGGTGAGCGCCGCAAGTATCTTTTCAGGGTCCCTATTGGCGTAATTCAAAAAATCAGGTAAGGGAAAAAATATATATTAAACCAGAATTTTTATGAATTTAATAGAAATTGAATTGTGTTATATATACGTGTATATGTTTCAGTATGAGTTTAAAATGCTAACCATTTAAATTATGTTTTTTTGAGCTTAGGGCTGTTTATTAGATACGTATATGCGAAATTGAACTGATAAAAGTGAAAGATATATTTTCAAGATAATTATGTAAGAAATGAAAGGTATATTTTAAGCATATAAATGTTAGATGTAGGTTAGCTTATTTTACAAGAAATATATATAAGAATTTTACAGCTAAATAGTGTGGCATGAGTAAATAGGAATTTTGTGTGGAAATATGTTATATGTATGAGATGCAAGATATATAAGAAATGAACTGAGTACAAAAATGTTATATGGAATATGTTGCATGTGAGTGTTAATGCAACCATGTAAAATAGTTGAAAGATGTTAGGTAAAAAAGTTAAAAGATGTTGGGTAAAACAGTTGAAAAATGCTGGGTAAAACAGCTAAAAGATGTTAGGTAAAACAGCTGAAAGAAACTGGATAAAATAGTTGAAAGATGTTGGGTGTTTTATGAAATGAAATGAAAATGGAAATGAATGAAATGGAAATGAAATGTAAAATATGAACAATGTAAAATGGGAATGAGCCACGTAAAGTGAAATGCTACGAAATGACAAATTTGAGAACACGAACAGATCTGAATTACAAAATAATGACAGACAAAATAACGTATTATGATATTATTAGTGTTTGTGTTAGTAGAACATGTTACGTTTGGGCGAGACAAACTCTTCACCCGAGAGCTTGCTGAGAAAGGCGAGTGTCTTGGTTAGTATTAGGTGTAGCAGTAGGCTGCATAACATGCTAGGGCATAGGAAACTATTTGTATGGGCGAGTAGATTTCCCTATTCTTGGGAGCCTTCACTGGTAAATTTTTGTATGAACTGTGTGAGTACGAGATTAATCTATCACTTGAGGGCTTATTGAGTAAGGTGAGTGCCCTAGTATGCTTCAGCTGTGACCTTCGGGTTGCCTAATGTATCAAAGCAGAGGGGTGCTACTTGTATTGGTGGGTAATCACCCCTATCCTTAGGTAATCTCGTGGGTAAAATACCTTGCATGTGTTTGAATAGGATCATAAAATGATTTTTAGAAATTATGTCAATGATTTGCAAATGTTGAATAATAAGTTATATACAAACCTCATGTTAGTCACACACTGTTTTAATATATTGTTTCTTCCCTTACTGAGGTGTGTCTCACTCGAATATGAATTTATTTTTTTCAGGACCTCCACGAGATTGAGCTTAGAGAGTTTGAGGTTATTACAACATTTTTTTGGGATTATAGAAAGGAAAAGGGCATAATTTTGATGATATTTTTGGGATATATACTAAGTTATACTTTATGTTTTATGTTTTAAGTCTTCTGAGATATGGATGGTTGTGAAACATATCGGTGTTTGTGAATATTGAATGTTTTTGGAGATGTGTGTATATATGAGAATACAGGTGATGAATAGTTATTTTGGATTATAGATAGAAATAGTAAACTCTGATATTATATCTATGAAGATTATATTTATATTTTCCGTTGCATACATGATATTAGAATATAGATTATCAGGTAAATGAATGTATTAGTAGCACTTGGGGCCCACGTAAAGGGTCGGGCGTTACATTAGGGGACCAACAATTTTCATGGAAAACCTCTTTCATCAAAGTATAAAAACATACAAAAGGTTTTAAAATGTTTTAAAGTAAAAATAGGGCCAAACTCGCACTTTAACAAGGCCCAGTCAGCCGACCCTTCACATTTTAAACACCTCGGCTGATCAAACTTGCCTTGAGGACTAAATTGTATTTTTTGTCAAGATCGGCCGACTGACCCCAAAATGAACTAAAATTCCCAACCATCCGGCCTTGCGTATTTGACCACTTATCGAAGCTTGGTCGACCTATCATTTTAGAACAAAATGTCCTCAGCCGACCGACCCTAAAGAATAGATAGACCGGCTTAAGCCTCAGCTGACTGAACCAACGAAGGTTCGGAAAATCGCCCAGGCACAGCCAATTAGTACCCTCCACAGCCGACCTGCCTTTATAAAAATTTGAAATATATATGTAGATCAGTCAATTAGTGCATTTCCCAGCCGACCAAACCTCTCAGATTGGCCAATTTTTTAGAGCTCAAACGTCATTAATTTGTGAAATTCTAAAATTCCCTCCGTGTCCCTAATGGTCATAATTTGAAAGATGTCTATAAATACCTCTTCATAACTCATTTCTTAACTAGAGATTAGACTGAAAGTCCTCCCAAAAATATCTTTTATGCTTCATTCATTTTTACTCTTTTTTTCCAAATTCCTTTTAAAAAAATTCTTGTTAAAGGGGAGCCTTGATTATTACTCACTCTCTTCACTTGCAAATTTATTACATTTGAAGATTGTTGGAGGATCATTTTACTTGGGGCATATACATTTTATCAAAAGGTTTTACTCTCATCCATCTTTATTTTGAAATTATTTTTGAGAGTAAGCATATAGTTTCTCCTATATATTTTTCTTGATAAATATTTTTGGAAAAACTTATTATAGCTTGTGGATCTTTGTGCACACCTATTGCATGATCCAAAGGCTCACTTGTGGTTATTTGCAAATATCCTCCTTAAGCCAAAACCCTAGCTTTCCTTGATCTAAATCTTTGGGAAATTATTTTCAGAAAGTGTTGACCTTATGGGTCATATCTCGTTTTGATTATGACAAATACTATGGTATTTAATGTTTGCCGAGTTTGTGTGCAAGATCATATTGACAAAGTTATATGAAAACAAGTGGCGACTTGAAGAAAATGAAGACCCAACATATTTATTTATTGTAATTTATATTTCATTCAATTTGGGTCTGTAATATTAATCATGGTATGTAATAATTAATGCATTGCATGCATGATAAGACCAATAAGCTCAATGACCATAGTTTGATCATATAGGAACCATACGCTCAAAAAGGCCTTAGAATGACCCTAGGTCCTTGCACAAGTACTTAGGAAAGTCCCCATTATCATATATGCTATTAGGAGAAATCAATTTTAAAAAATAGGACTTAAGTGTTAAAATATTAAGGATTCGGGTGACCAAACCTCGGCATTGAAATCGCTTCGATCGACCGAACATTGGGAAAGTCAAAATGTTGACTTGACTTCGGGCAACCGAACTGGAAAGAACTTAGTGTTCTCGATCGATCGAACCCATAATAAGGACTTTTACAACAACCCGGGCGCCTGAACTTCACGATCATTTTGACCTCGAGTGACTGAATATTGAAGTTCGGCAGACCAAACTTCTGATCGGACAATCGAACCTCGAGCAAGTTGGAAATCGACTTGGTTCAACCACTCGAAGTTCTCATCGGGCACCTGAACTTCAAAATTGCACTTTTCGTCATGTTTCTGTTCGAGCTACCGAACCCAAGGTTTAGGCGACCGAAACTCTCGAATTGCTCAATTTTTACCGAGGTTAAACCAGGGTGGTTATTTTTATTAACCTTGCTCAAACTTTTTTAGAAATACCGAATGAGTACGGTTATATTTTTTTGAGTGTCTATATATACTCATTCATTTGGTTTAATTAGCAACTGATTAGGAAACATCATTAGCAATATATTCTCTGAACTTTCAAATACCCATTTTTCATATACAAGCCTACTACTTCCATTCTTACTCATTCTCCTTGTTAAAATCATTTAGTAAGAGTGTTTTAGAGATCATATTATAAAGCTTACACTCTCATTGCTTGTATTTGATTGATATTGATTTTATTTAAGAGCAAGCTTTGAGTTTTTCCCTTGTGACTTTGTTAATAAGTTTTCTTTGGGAAAACTCTCTCGATCTTGTGAGTCTTTCATTATTGTTGCAAAACTCAAAAGCTTGTATTGTGTTTGTTTCTGAAATACTTTTACAAACTTATTTCAAATATCTCTTGTGGTTGATTTTTGAGAAAAAAAACATTTTTGAGATATTTACTTGTGTGCTCAAGATCTTTGATACTGTACTTTGTGATTCATATTGTTATCTTGATTTAAAGATCCTAACACATACACTATCACACTCAGATTGCTATACTTACATTATTTTGAGAGTAGACATTAAAACTATATTGAGCTTGTCATATCCTATCATATTGTAGTGTATTAATTATACTGGTACAAATTTGCTTATTGGAGAAGCACATATTTTTGTATACAAAATTTGTATTGATTACTTGTTGTATTCCAGGCGTGGCTTGAAGGGGTGATAATCTAGGCCGGAAGGATTGTATGTAAAGGTTAAGGTCAACCCTGCTTTAATTTGATCGGTTGTATTTAGGTGCCACTCCACCCATTAAGTGGGTCGTAGTGTAATCCTTGTGCTTGTGAGTCAAGATGGGGACGTAGGCACATATGCCGAACCTCGATAACACATCTGGTGTCCCACTTGCTTTACTGTGCATGCTTGAGTAATTTACTTGTGAAATTTAATTTTAGCTACATTTATTGATTCATCTTATTATCTACCTTAGATTGACCCTAGGATTGTGTAATAATGCTGCTGGATATCTGACCTAAGAGAGAAAAATTTTGAAATACCAATTCACCCCCCCTCTTGGGATTACAGTAAAGTCAACAATTGGTGTTAGAGCCTAGTTGCTTAGACTTAATTGTTAATTTGCATAAAAATCTAGATGGCTCATCATATTGTAACCAATTTTCCTAAGGGACCCTCTTCCACACGTCCTTCTATTTTCAACGGTGTGAATTACACCTTCTGGAAACAAAGGATGCGCATATACCTTCAAACTGTTAATTGGAAGGTGTGGAGAGTTGTATCTAAAGGAAATTTTGTTCCCATGAAAATTGAAGATGAGGTTAGAGTTCCTAAGACTGAGGAAGAATATACTGATGATGATATAAAAGTTGTAAGTATAATTGCAACTGCAATGATTATCTTATATTGTGGACTTGATGTAAATGAGTTTAACAGGGTTAAGACATGTTCTACTGTCAAAGAAATTTAGGATAAATTAGAAGTCACTTATGAAGGTACTAGAGATATCAAAGACAGTAGGATTGATATGTTGACTAGTGAATATGAAGCATTTAGGATGAACACTAGTGAGTCTATTCAGAGCATGTACACACGATTCACTCATATCATTAATTCTCTATATGCATTAGGCAAGACATATCCCACGTATGAGATGATGAGGATAATTCTTAGGGGTTTGCCTCTTGTGTGGGAAGCTAAGATAATTTTTGCAAGTAAAGAGAGTAAATGAGAGTTTTTGATCTTTGATGTGAAAAAGAATATATATGTAATGAATGCTCAAGTATTCACTAGCAATATGTGATTTCTCCAAAAAAAATTTCAAAGAAAAGAGTAGGAGAAACTATGGATTTGCTCTCAAAAGAATTTTTTTTTGCAATGAAGAGAGTAAATGAGAGTAAATGTTCTTTGATTTTGAGAAAATGAGTATATGAAATGCCCAAATATGTTAGAGAATGAAAATATATTGGCAAAAGTAATTTAAAGGGTTTTGAGCTTGGTATATATAGGCAAAGACCTCATGTGGCCATTTTATGACTTTTTGGGTTTTATAAAAATAATTTATTTTGAAAACTAGTCATTTTTGTGTCAGTTTGCCCGCTATTAATCGTTGACGAATGACTTCAAATATTCAACGAGTTGCCTCCATTTGTTGACAAGTCACCCCTTTTCGTCGATGAGTCACCTGGGCTGAAAAACATATTTAGCTACTAGAAAAATTAGTCAATGATTCAAATAGAATTCGTCGACGAGTTAGCCCCATTCATCAATGATTCACCCCTATTCGTCAATTATTGGTTTGGGTAGAATCTCAATAAAGCTACTTGTTTAATTAGTCAACAAATACACACCAATAGTCGACTAATCCCTTTTTTTCATACTAATAAGCTTTTTAAGTAAAAGGTTTTATATGAAAAGTTTGAGTTCCTAGGGTTAGTCTATGGTCGTTGTTGAGCTTTCCATCAGATCAAGTAAGACATGCACATACAATTTAATCTAAATGCATTACAATTAAAACAATATATGTCTTCACTCTTTGTTCTTCAATTTTCCATGGAATGGGCCAGGTAATATGTGCTTTAAGTGTCTCATGGCTTCCATATTGCAATGATTATTTGTGTCTTCTGAAACATAAATTTTTTTATACACTTAACACACAAATGAGATGCATATGATTTGTCATTATCAAAATGGGATAGGACCCAAAAAGTCAGCACTAACATCTATCTGTCAACCAATCTTAGGTTCTAAGAAAGCAATAGTCTAAAATTTAGGTAATTCGTTTTGGTACCCATTCTTATTTGGGTCCCAAGGGGTAGGTCTTCTTAACTACCCATTCTAACTTTCTTTATTTTCCACTAGCATCTCTAAAGGGGCAAGTGTAACGGATGTGACCTTTCCTTTCACAATACAAGCAAGTCGTGGTTGCATGTGAAGAATTTGATTTACTTACCTTATTTAATGAGACACTAATATGACCATGGGAATTATAAGATGAATTATGACCCAAACCTTTTTTGCAACGACTATTTCTTTGGGCTCCTAAAAGTTTATTGAAATTTTCTTTTCCTCTTGTGAATTTATAAAAGATTTTACCATAATCTTCATTTTTATTTTTCAAGAGGATATTTAATTTTAAGATATTTTCAATTTGAATTTTTAAATCTTCAACATTTGCAATAAGCTCCTCATTTTGCCTCTTAAAGGAACTATTTTCTTCTTTCAAGATGGAACAAAGATATGGTTCCTTTTGTTTGCATTTTGACAATTTTTATTCCAAATTTTTGTTTCTTCTTTTGATCACAACTAATTCTTCGAATAATTCAGTACTTGCGATCTCTAATTCATCATAGGTAAGTTCATCGTCATCAAAACTTAGCTCCTCTTGTTTGTTAGTCATGAAGCAAAAATGTGCTTCATCCTCTATTTCATCATTGGTTGAAAGTCCATCGATTTCATCCCAAATAGTAGCATTTATGGCATTATAATCTCCTTGTTGATATTTCCCTTTGTTTTTGTTTAAGGGACAATTCATCATTATATGCCCAACCTTCTTGCAATTGTAGCACCTAATGCTATAATTTTTGCTTGCTTTCTCTCTTCCAGTTTGCTTACCAAACTGCCATCTCTTTACTAGGAATTTCTTAAATTTTATTGTGAGTGATGCTATATCATCCTCACTATCTTCATCTTCTTTTAGAATTTCTTTGTAATTTGAACTAGATGATTTTGATGCCAAACCTATATCCTTTTTATGCTTCTCAGGATCCAAAGTCATGTTTTTCTTAATTTTATATGTCATAAGTGACCCGATTAACTCATCGAGTGAGACTTTGGTTAGAACCTTTGCTTCTTCAATCACAATTGATTTCGCATGCCATGATTTGGGCAAAGATCAGAGAACTTTTTGTACATTATCCTCCATAGAGTAAGTTCTACCGAGTGCTTTTAATTCATTTGTGATGTGTGTGAACTGAGTGAACAAGGATGTGATTGTTTCTCCTTCATTAATTTTAAACATTTCATACTCATTTACTAGCATGTAACTTTTAGACTTCTTAACTTGAGATGCACCTTCATATGTGACGTCGAGCTTATCCCATATTTCTTTTGCAGTTTCACATTCGCAAATTCGATTATATTCATCATCACTTAAAGCACAATAAAGAAAACTTTTGGTTTTAAAGTTGAGTTGCACTAACCTTCTTTCTCTTAGTGAAAGCTCCGTTCTTGATTTTGGTATGTCGTCGTCCTTTTCATTTTTATTGGTGAAGAGAAAATCTCCATTTGATATAAACTCCCACATATCAAGATTGTGTGACTGAATGAAGATGGTCATTCCATTCTTCCATGTTGAGTAGTTGGTGGCATTGAACCTTGGCGGTCTATCTTGTTAACTTTTTGAGTCTGATTCTTGTTTTGATGCTGACAAAGCACTTGGAACCAATGTGTGAGCCTAGTACTTGAAAAGGTTAATAATTCAAAACACGCACCTGGAAGAGGATTGATGGAAACCATGAAGGACTTAAAGACCATCTCATTTTGGCGTATTCCACAAAGAGCAAAGGGGAAGAAGACATTTACCGTTTTAAATTGTAATGCATTTTAGTTTTTGGTCTATAATGATACATATCATGCATGATGTGGATGAAAGCTCAAATCGACCATAGAAAAACCTTAGGGGACCAACAATTTTCATGAAAAACCTTTTTCATCAAAGTCTAAAAACATACAAAAGGTTTTAAAATGTTTTAAAGTAAAAATAGGGCCAAACTCACACTTTAACTAGGCCCGGTCGACTGACCCTTCACATTTTAAACACCTCAGCCGATTGAACTTGCCCTAGGAAAAAAATTGTATTTTGGGTCAAGATTGGCCGACCGACCCTGAAACGAACTAAAATGCCCAGCCGACCGGCCTTGTGTATTTTTCCACTTATTGAAGCTTGGTCGACTTATCATTTTAGAACAAAATGTCCTTAGTTGATCAACCCTAAAGAATCGATAGACCGGCTTAAGCCTCAGCCGACCGAACCTACGAAGGTTCGGAAAATCGCCCAAACACAGCCAATTGGTACCCTCCATGGCCGACCGACCTTTATAAAAATTTGAAATATATATGTAGATCGGTCGACCAACGCATTTCCCAGCCGACCGAACCTCTCGGGTTGGCCAATTTTTTAGTGCTTAAACGTCATTAATTTGTGATTAAACAAATTCTAAAATGCCCTCCATGTCCCCAATGGTCATAATTTGAAAGATGTCTATAAATACCCCTTTATAACTCATTTCTTAACTAGAGATTAGATTGAAAGTCCTCCCAAAAATATTTTTTGTGCTTCATTCATTTTTACTCTATTTCTCTAAATTCCAAAAAAAAAAAAAAAATTCTTGTTAAAGGGGAACCTTGATTATTACTCACTCTCTTCACTTGCAAATTTATTGCATTTGAAGATCGTTGGAGGATTATTTTTCTTGGGGCATATATATTTTATCATAAGGTTTTACTCTCATCCATTTTATTTTGAAAATTATTTTTTAGAGTAAGCATATAGTTTCTCCCATACATTTTTCTTGATAAATATTTTTGGAAAAACTTATTATAACTTGTGGATCTTTGTGCACATCTATTGCATGATCCAAAGGCTCGCTTATGGTTATTTGTAAAAATCCTCCTTGAGCCAAAACCCTAGCTTTCCTTGATCTAAATCTATGGAAAATTATTTTGAGAAAGTGTTGACCTTATGGATCATATCTCGTTTTGATTATGACAAATACTATGATATTTAATGTTTGTTGAGTTTGTGTGCAGAATCATATTGACAAAGTTATGTGAAAACAAGTGGTGACTTGAAGAAAATGAAGACCCATCATATTATTTATTGTAATTTATATTTCATTCAATTTGGGTCTATAATATTAATCATGGTCTATAATAATTAATGCATTGCATGCATGATAGGACCAATAAGTTCAATGACCATAGTTTGATCATATAGGAACCATATGCTCAAAAAGTCCTTAGAAAGACCCTAGGTCCTTACACAAGTAATTAGGAAAGTCCCCATTATCATATATGCTATTAGGGGAAATCAATTTTCAAAAATAGGACTTAAGTGTTAAAATATTAAGGATTTGGGCGACCAAACCTCGGCATTGAAATTGCCTCGATTGACCGAACATTGGGAAAGTCAAAATGTTGATTTGACTTCGGGCAACTAAACTAGAAATTTGAATTTTTTTGACTTATTTTCACACAATTGGTTGGAGATTTTGAACCAACCACATGTCCTATTGATGCCACATGTCAATCTCTGACATTGGCAGCTAATTGTTGACAGTTATTAGTAGTTATTTTTTAATTTAAAATTTTAAAATTCAAATTTTAAAATGGTTTTCCCTTCCTTCTATTGAAGGTCTATAAAAGGAGCTTCTATAAGAAACTTTAGGGCATGTCCAAGCGGAGGCAAAGTGAGGTTTTAAGGCAAGGAGAATTGCCTCCTTGTCCTTTAGAGTGTTTGGAACCTAATAAAACCCATCTTAATCAAGGAAAACTTAATGAAAATAAGGGAGAAAACCAATTGCCTAAAATTAACACCTCAAACTCACTCAATGTGCAATTAAAAGTCAAAAATGCCCTAAAAAAAGACCCAGGCGTACCCAACAAGGGTACACATATGACATTCTAAAGAAAAGTAAGTTAGAAAATACTTCGTAAAAAATGGACATTAACAACCCTTTGAAAATTTTGGCAATGTTGATGGCTAATAATGCATCTCACCATATCTATAATAGTGCAATTTTGTTGCTTTGCCATTCCCTTTTGCTAGGGAGTTCCAAGCATGGTGTACTAGTTTTCTATACAAAATTCCAAGAGGAACCTAGCAAAATGTCCAAGATTCTACTTATTCTCATTATACCTCTCATAATACTCACCTTCCTTGTTTAGTCTCATTGTTTTGATCATGTTCCTCATCATGAGCTAAACTAAGGCTTTGATAGCCTTAATGGACCCAATGAGTTAGATTTTTCATAGATGAGCTCAATAAAGTCATCGCAGGAAAAACCATTAATAAAGGTGGTAAAATATCTATAACTATCCTTCACAACTAGAGTTAGAGGATCACAAATATTTGTATGAATTAATTCGGGGCATTCTAATTTTCGCTGATCCCTTTGGTTCTAAATCAAGTTGTAAGTTTCCTTTTTTATAGAGTCACACAAGTTCCAAATCAAAAAGTCTAAATCATGTAGAAGTCTCTTATTATTTAGTTCTTTTTATTCTCTCTCATAAAATGTGTCGTAGACATCTCTGCAATAACATGGAAGAGTTCTTATATGATCTACAAAACTTGCATCCACCAACGACATTCACCATAGATGACGAAAGAGAACTGAGAAAAACAAGATCCAAATAAACTTTACATAAACCAAGCAAAGAGAACCGGAACCAACTGTAGAAGAAGTAAACTCAAAATGAAGCCTAAAATTCATATTTGATTCACTTTTACATTGACTCCCTTTCCTACGTTCGCTTAAAATCCTCCCTCATTTGGAATTCACTAGCTTTTAAGCTCTTGCAAGGAACTTGTAAAATGAATAGTAGCACTAGTATTCAATAACTAAGAATTTGAAGGTATTTCAACAGCGTTTAACTAAAAATAGAATAGAGTTAGATACCTTTTGCCACAACAATTCTTATGCTCAATTTTATGGCAAGAGTTGCATTTCCCCTTAAAGTTACCTGCCTTGGGTCCAACTAGATGTTGAAGTTTCTTGTAATCTCTTTTCTTTGGTTTTATAGACATTGGTTGCGCAAATCCATAATCATAAGTTCACAAATCTAGACTAAAGAATTGTTGCCCCTTTACCATTAGGGAAAAATCTTTTGACTGCTTCATTCGTCATGAAGATTCTATAAAGACTTTCCATGATGTTTATATATGGCTTATCTTTTTGGCATAGCTTTTTTTAGTTAAATACAATTGTTAATGGTGATCTCTATAGCTTGTTTTTGGTTTATAAATATATGTTAACTTTTTGAGCCTTTTAGTTCAATTTGATATACCATGAGTAAAATCTTACAATCCCTTATTGTAAATTTAACAAATTTAGTATTTTATTATTTCGTTGTGTGCAATGCCACCTCTCTCTCTCTCTCTCTCTCTCTCTAAATTTATTAAGAAATCATATTTTCAAACAAAGTGGCAAAATTATTTTTGGAAAATATAGATTCAAGCAATTGCAAGTTTTTATGGCATATTTAAAACATATCATTCATTATATTGCTCATACATGATTAAATATCTTGGCTTTGTTGTCAATATTTGTCTATTATATTTTAGGAACGATTAATTATTTTGATATGATGTGAACTTTACTTCTTTCTCTTTTTCATTTTTTCTTCAAACATAATTTTTATGGAATGGATAATGACGACAAAAAATTTCAAATACACCCTTTTAATAATGTACAAACTTACATTTTCCAATCATCATATATTTTCAAATAAGTTGTGTTAATTTTATTTGTACATGTACTTAATTATTATTATTATTATTTATTCTTTACGAAGTCAAAAAAATATATGAATGAGAAGACAACTCGCTGAAGTTTCCGTCAAGTTTTTTACAATTTTCTTACACATATTTTTTTTCCACGGTGGGGGCACCAGTCCCTGGCGGGACCGTTCAGCATGGTGACCTCTGAATATGCACCGGATAAAGAAAAGAGGCTGAGAAACGCGGGCCAGTAGCGCAACAGTCCCGGAAAGTTGTTTCTCCGGCGGTATTATTCTCGAACTCCGGCAATGCTACTCTCGCCACCCACCATCCCCATCCTTCCCTCCAATTCCAAGTCCTTCCATACTCCGAAGCCCAAACCTTTACCATCTCCCGCCCTCCTCCATGGCTTCTCCGCCCACTCCTACCTTCCTCAGCCGGCCGGCCGCTCTCAGCCAACGGCGCCTACCGCGAAAGCAGCCGACATCGACACCTTCACGCAATACTCTGGTTACCTTTTCGAGCTTAGCGATTCGGAAGTGGAGTCCCTGACGGAGTACAACGCGTCCAAAATCGCTTCGATTTACCGTGGTAAACCCTTGATTCTCCTCCGTCGCTGTCTCCAAATCGGTTCTACACTCGGCAAGTGGTTCGCACTTAGGTACATCGATGCCATCTCGGAGAGGTCGGATCAGATGTTCGAGGTTGAGTTATTTTCTAGTTGAGATTGATGAGATTACTGTTTATAACAATTTTGATATATCCCACGAAAGAAGTCCCAGCATTATCTTTTGATTGGTTGCAGGTTAGAGCTGCTGAGCTTCGGAAGATATTGGTACAACTTGGGCCGGTATGTCTTCTTCCTCGGCATATTCAAGCCGTTGTAAACATCTTTTCTGCACTTTGAACGCATATCGGTCTTTGCCTTAATTATGGGTTGTTTCCTGTTACTAGTTGAGGGGGCACGTGCTCAGGCTATTTTAAAATAATTCTTCTATACTATTTTTATACACTAAAAGCATTTCAAGCTTTTAAAACTAGAAATATAATTTATGTGTTTCATCATATTTCTTTTTTACTATAAAATGGCCAAGAATTAAACTCTGAGTTTTAACTGATTGGAGGTTAACAAAGTTTGCATTGCGTGAGTGTAAAAATCATATTTTGGGAAAAAATATTCTAAAGGTTAGAAATTATATTTATCACACCATGATGAATGATTTGGGAGGTCATGTTAGATTACCACTTTACCTAAAAACTTAAGCTGTTAGGTTGTGGGTCAGCAATGTATATCAAGCTTTAACAGTTATTACTTACTAGTATTTGTAAGGATGCAGGGGGTTTTGGGTCTAGGGAATTTGTTGTTTAAAATGAATAACCCCTTCCCCCCCCCCCCCCCCCCCCTTCCTTTTTTCCCTCACCCCATTGTACCAAGTATGCTGTACTAAATATAAAGTGGGGGATGGATCTTGGTTTTTTTTTTTTTTTTAACTTTCTTTTCTTTTTGGGATTATGGAAGAATGATTGGGTAGGGGAACATTATTTTTATGTTTTTTCCTTTTCTTTTTCACCTTTCCATATTTCTTCATTTTTGAGTATTTGATGGAGGTTGTGTAATGTAGAATAGAAAGAGAAATTTTGAAATAGATAGAGAGAGAAAATTAAGGGAGAGATAGAGAGTGAAGATGAGGAGTAGAGGAGAAGGAAAGAGAAGAAGAGAGGAGAGAAGGGGCTATGGAGAGAATAATAAGTAGACCAGAGTAGAGAATAGAAAGTTCAGATCAGAAAACAGAACATGGGAAAAGAGCTGGGAGAGATCAAGAATAAAGTAGGAGAAGAGAAAGGAGGAGGAAGAAGATGGAAGGAGAGGAGAGGGAGAGGCTGCATAGGAAAGAGGGAAGACTAGGAAATCTGAATTCAAAATGATAACTGTCCCAACCACCAACTTACAAGCCAAGTATTTATACCTACAACAAACTAAGCTCCCGTTTGGGAGTGCTTTAATAAAAAGTGCTTATAGCACTTATCACTTTAAATAAGCACTTTTACAAAAAAGTGGCTTTTGACTTGCACTATAACAAACACTTATTGCAACAAGTGTTTTTCTAGAGCCACTTTTTTGAGAACTATTTAAGCGAACTTTGAGAAACAATCTAGGATAGCGTTTGACCACTTATAAGTGATACTGTTCATAGGCTGGGTCAATTTTGTAAATATAAGAAAATTTAGTGACTATTTTATAATTTTAAAAATATATTAGAAGATAATCATATATTATTTTATTATGCATTATAATATATTAATAATTACTAAAACATAACTAAATTTTGGAATAAAGAAGAAAAACCATCTATTAATTTAAAATTAATATTAAAAATTAAAAATATTAATTTAATTAATAATATTATTTGAACATAAGTTAATATGATAATCATATGTTATAAATATATATTAATAAAAAGATTATTATTAATTAAAAAAATAATATTTTATTTTTTTTACTAAATAAAAAATTGTAAATATTAATTAAAAATAATAGTTAAAATTATTATTAATTAAATTGTTAATTAAAAATTGATCATATATTATTTTATTATGCATTATAGCCTATTAATTATTAATAAAATATAATTAAATTCTGAAATGAATAAAAAGAACCATCTATAAATTTAAATTGATATTAAATAAATTAAAAATTTTAATTTAGTTATTAATACTATTTTTAACATAAATTAATGTGATAATCATATATTATAAATATTCATTAATAACAATATTTCAGTTAATAGAGAATATTTAAATTTTAATTAGAAAAATAATATAATTATCATTTAAGTTTTCAATTATAAAAATATTAATATTTTTATTTATATTGTATTTAAAAATACGTATGAGTTATTATAATTCAATTCTTGATTGAACAAGAATTATTTATTAATTTAAATTAACATTAAAATATTTAAAACTTTAAACTTACAACAATAACAACAAAACCAAGCCTTAATTCCCACTAGGTGTGGTCGGTTATATGAATCATTTTCCATCAATTTATGCGATCATAGACAATTTCTTTTGACAGATTCAAGGATATTAAATTCATACTCACTATCTCCTCCCAAGTTATTTTAGGTCTATCTCTACTCCTTTTATTGCCCCCTTAGTAACTAACCAATTCTTCCTCACTGGTGCACTATGTGGCCTACGTTGCAAGTGTCCATACCATCTGAGTTGTCCCTTCCTTATCTTATCTTCTATAGTAACTACACCTAACTTACTGCGAATATGTTCATTCCTTAATTTATCTTTCAATGTTGTACCACTCATTCATTTAAGTATTCTCATCTCGACAACTTTTACTTTTTGGATATTATGTTTATTCGTCGCCCAACATTCCAATTCATATAGCATAATTGGTCTTATAGCTATCCTATAAAACTTCCCTTTTAATTGTAAGGGTATCTTACGATCACAAAGCACATTTGAAGCACTTCTCCATTTTACCCAACTTGCTTTAACTCTATGCATTACATCATCTTCAATTTCTCCTTCAACTTGCATAATAGATCCAAGGTATCAAAATCTGCAAGTGCTATTTATTTCTTCATCATCAAGTTTAACTTTGTCTCCAATATTCCTCTTATCATTATTAAAATTACATATCATATATTTTGTCTTATTTCTGCTTTTTCTAAAGCCTCTAGATTATAAAGTTTCTGTCCATAATTTAACTTAGCCTCTACTCCATCCCCAGTTTCATCAATTAATACAATATCATCTGCAAACAACATACACCATGCAACCTCCTTTTGAACACTCTTAGTCAGTTGGTCTATCACTAAAGCAAAAATATAAGGACTCTAAACAGATCCTTGATGTGTACCTATGGTGATTGGAAATTATCTAGTTTCTTCATCTATAGTCCCTACACTAGTCATTACTCCATCGTACATATCCTCAATGACAACAGTATACCTACTACATACACCCTTTATTTTCTAAAACCCATCATAGAACTTCCCTAGGTATCCTATCATATGCTTTCTTAAGGTCAATAAAAATCATATGCAAGTCTCTCTTCTTTTCCCTAAACTTTTCCATTGATCTTCTTAAAAGATAAATAGCTTCTATGGTAGATCTCCCAGGCATAAAACCAAATTGATTTTCTGAGACCTTCGTTTCTAACCTTAATCTTTGTTCAACTACCCTTTCCCATAGTTTCATCGTATGACTCATAAGTTTAATTCCACGTTAATTATTACAATTTTGAATATTTCCATTATTTTTGTGTATAGGTATTAAAATGCTTTTCCTCCATTCATCTGGTATTTTCTTAGTTTTTACAATTGTATTAAATAAATTAGTTAACCATATAATTCCGTTATCACCTAAGCATTTCCAAACTTCAATTGGGATGTAATCTTGTCTCATAGCTTTCCCATTTTTCATCTTTTTTAGTGCGAACTTAACTTTGTTAACTTTAATTTTGCGAATAAATCTCATATTTTTAGTCTTTTCCTCATTTGACAATTCTAAGTTTAAGCCGTCTATTTGGTTTTCATTGAACAACTTACTAAAGTAACTTCGCCATCTTTCTTTAATGTCTTTGCCCTTAACCAAGATAATATCATTCTCACTTTTTATACATTTTACATTTCCTAAGTCCTTACTCTTCCTTTCTCTACCTTTAGCAAGTTTAAAAATATCTCTTTCCCCTTATTTTGTATCTAATCTATCATACAAACTATTAAATGATCTATATTTAGCTTCACTAACGGTTTTTTTTGCATCTTTTCTCGCCTCCTTATACTTTTCAAAGTTATCCTTGTTTCTATATTTTTGCCATGTTTTATACCAAATTCTTTTTGTCTTTACGGCTTTTTGTACATCTTTGTCCCACCACCAACTTTCTTTGCTATTCGAGAATCTTCCCCGTGATTCACCTAAAATCTCTTTTCCTATCTTTTTAATAGAGCTAGCTAATCTATTTTCAGGCAGATTTTCAGCACCTAAATGCTGCCAGAATTTCAGGCACCTGCTGCCAGAATTTCAGGAACATGCTGCCAGAATTTCAGGCACATGTTCAGTGCCAGCATGTTGCCTGATTTGCAGCATTATTTACAGCTGCTTTATACAATATAAATATAAAATAAGCATAATAGAATACAAGTCATTAAACATGTTTTCCCACTATGTATATCTAACACTAAGACTCTATATTGTGTGGTTAGGCTTTCACCTGGAATAATTTTACAAACCTTGCATGATAAACGATCTACCCTCTTAGTTAAAAAAAAAATCTATTTGAATTCTATTTTGTCCACTTTTAAAGGTTATTAAGTGTTCTCTCTTTTTAAAGCATGTATTCATTATACTAAAATCAAATGACATAGCGAAGTCTAAGATCATCTCCCTAGGCTCATTTTTGTCTCCATATCTATATCCTCTATGTATCCTCTCATAATTTTTATTATCCCTTCCAACGTGGCCATTCAGATCTTCTCGTATAAATATTTTCTTAGTCCCTGGCATGCCTTGTATAATCATATCCATATATTCACAAAATTGTCTCTTAAGACCGACTTGAGGAGCATAAGCGCTAATGATATTTATTATCTCTCGTATTAATACCATCTTGATTTTTATAATTCTATCCCCTACTCTATTTACATCAACAACGCTATCTTTTAAGTTTTTGTCTATAATAATTTCTACTCCATTCTTATGTTTTTATTTTCTAGTGCACCAAAGTTTAATCCTGATTTATCAATTTCTCTAGCTTTCTCCTCCACCCACTTAGTTTCTTGAAGGCAAATATATTAATTCTTCTTCTGATCATTGTGTCCACAATTTTCATGCTTTTACCCGTAAGTGTCCCTATATTCCAAGTTGCTAATCTAATCCTAATTTCCTGAACTAACGTCTTTACCTGCCCACGTCCAGAATGATGCCAGAACTCTCGCATATTTGACAGCATACTTGGGAGCTGACACGGCGTGTCGCTTCGGGGCGATGACCGAGCCCACCCTTGCCCACTTTTCGCTACACCCGGATGGTACAAGTGCAACGCGTTGTTCGTAGGGGACGCCCTAGCAAATATTCGATAAGGATTCATATCATAGTGATCTGACAAATTTTAGGTTGGCTGTCAGCTACCTAATGCAACCCTCCTCCTTTACCCGGGCTTGAGACCAGCTGTGTGTAAAAAAAATTGGACATTAAGTGCATCACAAGCGGAGTTAAATTAAAACTTTAAATTTAATTAATAATTTTATTTTTATCATAATTTAATATGATAATAATATGTTATAAATATGCATTAATAACAAGATTATTATTAATTAAAAATAATAATCTTATATTATTTTTGTAATAGAAAATATTTAAATTTTAATTATTAATAGTTAAAATAATTATTAATGAAAATTTTAATTAAAAATATTAATATTTTGTAATTTAAAATATGTTTAAGAACAATCTTATAGTACCCTATAATAAAAGTAAGTGGCCAAATACCACTTATTTTAAACACAACCAAAGAGCACTTATAATTTTCAACACTTTTTTTAGTTCAACACTTATTTTCAGCACTTATTAAATTCAGCACTTTTTCTGAAAAGTATTTCTGCATAAGTGGTTCCAAATGATCCCTAAAACACATATTTACATAAAACCCCCAACAAAATAGGAAGTTACACAATACAAAGAAATGTCATACAAGCATAATTTCTAAATCTATGCCTCAAATAAGTATGCCAAATGGGGGAGCCTAAAAGATGTAGGCTTTTTTTTGTACATACTTCCTCGACCAAAAGGAACTCGGCTTCAGATATTGTGACTGTAAATGTGACTCAAACAACTTAGGAACGCTTGGATTGTATCCTTTGTAAGCCATGTAGGATTTGAATCAAGACAATCTCTCCGCTAAACGAAATATTGTTGAAACCCATAGTAAAGGGTGTAGAGAATGAGAATGAATCAATTGGATATTCAATTGTGTATTTTTACGTACTCGGGTCCCTATTTAACATGTACACAGAGAATAAAATATGGAAATACAAAAGAGGACACAAGCAGTTGAGATGTGTGTAGTTTAGCTTTGGTGGGGGGTCTCAATTTATAGCCTCTAGCTTGTGGCAAGATCTCATGGTAGGTGGCCGTCATTCACCAACCGTGGCCGTCGTTCACACTGCTGGCCGTCATTCACCAATTGTGGCCGTCGTTCACACTGCTGGCCGTCATTCCACACTCCTCCTCAAGTTGGATCATAGATATTGATCATATCCAACTTGTATGTGAAATCATCAAAACTTTGTCGAGGTAGTCCTTTGGTGAAGATGTCGGCTATTTCTTCTTTGGTGGGAACATAAGTCATGCAAATGGTTCCTTCTTCAACCTTTTCCTTGATAAAGTGTCTATCCATTTCTACATGTTTGGTCCTGTCATGGTGGACTAGATTGAGAGAGATGTTAATGGCTGCTTTGTTATCACAGTAGAGTTTGATAGGGAACTTTATCGTGACATGCAACTCCTCCAAGAGTTACCACAGTCCTTCACATATCCCTTGTGCCATTGCTCTAAACTTTGCTTTAGCACTACTTCTAGCCACAACGTTTGGTTTTTTGCTTCTCCAAGTCACCAAGGGTTGTTAACAAAATGCATGCATACATACGTTAATATACATTTATATATAATGAAAAAGAGGTTGATAACCTTACTACTTTATTGAGAGTTTTTGATTCTTTTATTTCTAAAGGAGGTGTGATTCAAGGGTTTGGCTTGGGGATTTATTTTTCTTCAACGTCATTCTTCAGTTATTTATTTAGATAGAAAAGGAAACTTCATTAGAAAAAGAAGGAGAAAATATACAAAAAAGAAGAAAAAGAAGGAGAAAATATACAAAAAAGAGGACAAGGAGTCCTCAAACATAAGTGGAGAAAAAAATAAATAGAATGAGCTCAATAATGCCACCAATTGTGCTTGACATCATCAAAGCAACAGCCTTTGAAGCAACTTGTGATAAAAGCCCAATAAGATGCCAAATTTTGCACCGTATCCCAGGTAAATTTAGAGACAGTCTCAGTCCATAAAATATTTTAGCATTCTATTACATGGAGGACAGCTAAGAATGTCCAACTAAAGGAGTGGACTGATGGGGTCATTTCCCACATAAAACTGCAAAAAAGCATGCCTCCACAACCTCCTGACATCCTTACCCTTCCCAAAACCAAACAAGAGAAATACTCAAAAGCTCCTCCACCGACTTCGGATGCACCCAAACTTTACCAAGAATTCGAAATAATCTATTCCACAAACCCAAGCAAATGAGTAATGTAGAAACAAATGGGGAGTGTTCTCTGAGTTACTCTCATATTGAAAATTCACTTCTAGGCAGCCTTAGAAGGCTTCTTATCCAGGGGAAAAAATAGAGTAAAAGAACATATTCAAATAATCCCCTAAAGAATCCAAACGCACTTTCTACCATCACTCATACCAGAGATATGGCTATCAACCAACACAACAAGCAAAGAAGAAAGCTCCTCTTACTCCTCGTCATTCACATATATTCTAAAATGAAAAAACAAAGGAGTCAGCATTTGGATTAGAAAAGAATAATTACATCATTGAAGAGAAGGAAAACAACACAAATGAGCGAAGGAATAAGGCAACACAGAATCTCCCACTGAAATATCCTCCCAAACGAGGATGTGGTAACCTCTTTCCAACTGAAAATTTGTGAAAGGAATAATGAAAGAGTAATCCTACCAAATGAACCTCCAATTCCAAGGGCTCTTAGACTAGCATCTAAGGCCCAAATTAGCATCCCGTTCATTTGCCTGCAAGCTAAACTTACTTTTTATAATTCTATGCCATAGGGCGTTTTTGCCTCCAAATGAAACTATCACAACTATTTACCCTACACAGGAATGTTTTTAGATACCAAATTATGAAGACCTAGAAACCCCTCCTCCTTAGACCTACACACCACCTCCCAATTAACCAAATGATCACTCCTATTCCCTACCATTGACCAAAGAAAATATTTCATAATCCTCTCAGGCTTTTGAACTACTCCTCCTGAAATCCTAAAAAAGACAAGTTATAGTGGAATGGTGGACAAACTAGCCTATATGAGGGTGATACAGCCACCTAAAGATAATAAAGCACCTTTTCACCCATCCAACCCCTTAGCTACCTTAGTAACCACATGATTCCTTATCTGAGATTTGAGAATGCTAAGAATGAGGCTTCCCTTGCAAAGGGACTCCTAAAAAGTCAAAGGTCAATCTAAAATGGCTTGAAGTACCATTTCTTTATTTTTGGTGAAGCATGGGTAGTATCAAAAAATGTGGGTGACTTCATGTTGGTGCAGTTGTGTTTTTGGGAGAAGCAAGAAATGGACAGCTTTATGTACATGCATGATGCTCTGTGGCTTGAGAGAAATGTGAGGATTTTCAATGCCAAAACAACCTCTTCCCACTTTTATGGGATAGTGTTGTTTTCCTTGCTTCTTTTCGGGCCACTCTTTTGGGTGTTTCGTGGTCTAGTCTCCAAAGTGAGTCAGGCTGCACTTTGTAATTGCTTTTAGCTGTTCACTACGGGGTGTCTTGTTCTCTGCAGCTTGTAACTCTGTGCCGTTTTCTTTAATGAAAATTTGTTTGTGTGTGTGTGTGTGTGTGTATCATTATCAGTTTGCTGATGAGGTTTGGAAGTGGTGAGGGAGGAGATTACAGTCTCACACCTTCAGTTCACTGACAATAGTATGATACCATCTTTTTCTTGGAGGATCACAAGCCTTCGTTTTTGAATATTTTGGGGCGTCTCCATATTTATGAAAGGATTTTAGGGCTTAAGATTGATATGGGTAAGAGTTGTATTGCGGCAATTAACGTGCCTGCAGAACATGTTAAAGAGTTATCTTTGGAGCTAGGGTGCATTGAGTTGGATTGGCCATTGTCCTATCTAGAGGTTCCTTTGGGGGGTAATCCTAGGCTAGTTAGCTTTAGTCAGGCTGCACTTTTGTAATTGCTTTTAGCTGTTCACTACGGGGTGTCTTGTTCTCTGCAGCTTGTAACTCTGTCCCATTTTCTTTAATGAAAATTTGTGTGTCTGTGTGTGTGTGTGTGTATATATATATATATATATATATATCATCAGTTTGCTGATGAGGTTTGGAAGTGGGGAGGGAGGAGATTACAGTTTCACACCTTCAGTTCACTGACAATAGTATGATACCATCTTTTTCTTGGAGGATCACAAGCCTCCGTTTTTGAATATTTTGGGGCTTCTCCATATTTATGAAAGGATTTTAGGGCTTGAGATTGATATGGGAAAGAGTTGTATTGCGGCAATTAACGTGCCTGCAGAACATGTTAAAGAGTTATCTTTGGAGCTAGGGTGCATTGAGTTGGATTGGCCATTGTCCTATCTAGGGGTTCCTTTTGGGGGATAATTTTAGGCTAGTTAGCTTTTGGGACCTGGTTGTTGATATAGTGTCCAAACATCTATATGGGTGGAAGAAAGCTCTTTTTTCTTGGGAGGTAAGATTACTCTAATCTAGGCTTTTCTTTCTAGTATCTCGTTGTGTGTGTGTGTATGTGTGTGTTTTATATTTATATTTATATTTATATTTTTTTTAATTTTAATTTTTTTTTAAAAATTCTAGTGGGTGTTGCTAGTAAGATCGAGAGGATTATGAGAGATTTTCTTTGTTCAGGGGTAGGGGGTTTTAGGGATCATTTGGTGAGTTCGGAGGTAGTTTGTAGATCTAAATAAGAGGGTGGTTTGGGTTTTGGAAATATTTGGTGTCAAAAAAACATGGTTCTCTTGGCCAGGCTTTGGCGGTTCCCTTTTAGAGGATTCTACTTTGTGGAAAAAAATTATTAAAGGCAAGTTTGGACTTGACGGGAATGGGTGGGATACCAATTTGGGTTTTAGATGTTCTTCCGAAAGTCCGTGGAAAGCTATTTCTTGGATTTACCCTCTCATTATTCCCTATACTAAATTTGTGTTGTGTAGGGGGTGTAATATTCATTTTTGGAAATACCTATGGTTGGGGATTATTGTCGTGTCCACCTCTTTTCCTTGCATTATTTGTATTGAGCTCTGGACAAATGATTCCATTTCCTCTTTCCTTGTTGATCTGAATGGTCTTTTACCTTCTTCGAATTTTCATTTTAGGAGATCTTTGAATTATAGGGAAACAAATGAGTTATCTTCATTTGTGTTCCTGTTGAATAATTTGGGTATCCTTGAAGCTAATAGCTGATCTTGGCTCTTGGATCCCTTGGGGTTCTATTCTTGCAAATCTTTTTGTGAATTCTTGGTCAGCACTAACTTTTCCTTCCTTATCTACAAAACTATTTTGGAAGGTCAAAATCCCCCTAAAAATCAAAGCTTTTGTTTGGTTGGTTGTGCTTAGTTGGATAAATACTAATAACTTACTGCAGATTAGGAGGCCTCTAAAGGCGCTTTCTCCAAATATATGCATGCTTTGTTTTAACTGCTCAGAATCTGCTCCACAAATTTTCTTGCATTGTAATTTTGGTTAGAAGGTTTCGAACAAGTTATTTAGTTGTTTTGGAGAAAGTTGTGTTTGTCCAGGGACAGTTGAGGAGTTTCTGGCGATATCTTTTGTTGGGTTTGGTAGGAAGAAGGAAGGAAAAGCGCTATAGGTTAGTGCTTTATTTGCAGTATTTTGGGGTTTGTGGAATTAACGTAACTCACGTATATTTTCAGGGAAGACATTAACATTTTTGTTGGTGTGGTAGATCATTCTGGCTTCTCTGTGGTGTGTGGGTAATGGTAATTTTTAGGGGATATGCTTCTCAGATATTCAGTGGGATTGGCTTTCTCTTTTGACTTCTTAGGATGTGCTGATTTCTTTGGGCTGTTCTTCACATCTTTTATTTTTCTTATTTTGTTTTCCCTGGGGTTTCCCAAACTTTGTTAAGGAGGTGTCTCTTCTCCTGATTGTACATTCTTATTCTATCTAATGAAGTTCTTTTGCTATAAAAAAATCATTATCATCATCATCAAGCAACATTATTAATGGTAAGGTTTCTTGCGGCAAAATCATCCTATACCGTCGTCTGAGTTAATTTGTAATGGGTTCTGCATGCCATTTTCGTATATAGGGATGACTATATCCCTTCTTGCCATGCAGCCATTTTTCTTGTTTTGGGATACAGGATGCATGTTGTGTAAAAAAAAGTTGTTATTCTCAAGATCTTAGGGAGTCAAAACAGCTCTCTGGATTGTCTTCGTAGAAAATGTGGAATACAGTTTCCAACTTTATATTCTTATTTCTTGTTTATATATATATATAAACACAAACATATATATGTATTTTCTGTTTTTTATTGACAGAGAAGTAAAAAAAAGCAAAGAATCCACAAAACTGTTTGAATTCTGATACTGACAGCTCATGCCTGTGTATTTTATTCTAATATTTACCATGTATAAATTTTATTTCCTTTGATTTTAATTCTATTTACCAATTATTTTTCTCTCTATATATACACATTTTTGCAGGCATATGTCAAAATTGCTCAGGCTATCTCAGCTCGAGCTGTAAGTTTACTTCTTCTTCTTTTTTTCTGTTCTACTGGTTAGTGGTTAAGATGTGCTATTGTCTTATTTTGCTTATCATATTTATTTCTGTTGATTCTGAATTTGATTCTGCGCTGTGTTATCATTTTGGTCCTCTAGTAAGTTAGACTGATAACTTATGGCTAGCTTTAGCTGGCAAGGTCTGAAAGGGCTGATAGAAGTTGATGGTCACTGTAATTTTTAATGAATCAAATGCTTTGTCGTATTGCTGATCAATGGTAGCACTCATAGGTTTTGCAGCCTTTCTTAGGCTATTAAACTATACATATAGTATAAGGTGCGAAAACCTTTTCATATTGCTGTTAGAAATTTCACCAGAGGCTTGAGTTACGTGTGGATCAGCTTTCTAGTTTTAATTTTTGCAAGAGAAGATACCTCCAGGATCATTTTTTGAAGCCTATTTTTCTGTACCTTTTAGATTGACAGTAGAGAATAAACTCTTAACTGGCCCGTTAACAATAGATGCAAATCCCAGAGAATATTGACTTCGCATTTTTGAAATTCCCATCCTGTTTCAGAACATTGTTTAAAATCAATTTAGTTGACATTTTGGCTGATAATAAGATCACAACAAAATAAAATTCTCACTGCCTGCCTCTCTTTTTGTGTGTGTATGGCATGTGGGTACCATTCTATCTTTTCTATTTTGTGGTGTTGGAGAGCAAAAAATCCTAATGTATTTTTCATTGTTTGATCCTATTATATTCCTAATACAAAGGCATTCACGATGATTTGATTCAAGTTTAAAACAAGAAATTATAGCCAAACCTGCGCTTATTAGTGAAATAAATTGAAATGCAACCCCTTTTTTATGTCTTCTTATTTTTATTTGCCAGTATATTCTACCTGAGTCTATATGGTTATTTTTTTGGATACTGTATCCAATACGAGCTTATTTAGAAATATCTTGCTTACAGGATTTGATACCACCCTCATACCTAGCAGAACTATCGTTGTTGCAAGATCAAATAACACCATTTTCCACTTCAGTTGCTTTCAGTACAATAGAAGAGGAGCTTAGATTGCCGATAGATGAGCTATTTTCGGAGATCTCACCAGAGCCTGTGGCTGCAGCATCACTGGGGCAGGTTTATGTCTGATTATACTCTTGTACCACTCATGATCTTGGACTTGTATAGCGGCATTATTTGGGTATTTGACTTGAAAATTGAAAGTCATTCTGGTCTCACTCTCAAATAGGTTTATCAGGCTAGGTTACATCCTAGTGGACGTGTTGTAGCTGTCAAAGTGCAGAGGCCTGGAGTCCGAGCCGCCATTTCTTTGGACATATTAATCTTGCGTTTTCTGGCAGGATTGATTAGAAAAGTAGGCAAACTGAACACTGATCTTCAGGTAATGTTGCAATATACGATTAAAGTAGTATCAGCAGGATTGGAAGTAAGGAATGGGATTTTCTAAATCCAATTCGAACCAGTTAATACGGTACTATCAGCAGGATGGCTTAAGTGGCATCATAGGAGTGTTCCAATTGAAATAATATGGCAATTTTTCTTGGTGACTTACTTTTTTTGTGTTTTTTGGTATCTCATGTTTCCTCACCTGGTGGAGCTTAAGGCTCGGTTGTTGCGTTGTTGTTGTTTTATCTCAAGTTAGAAGCTAATGGTTGAGAAACTCACCTTCATTTACAGGCGGTTGTTGATGAATGGGCATCAAGTCTTTTTCGGGTATGTACTGATCTTCTTATGCCTTAATCAGGGAATTTTTGATATTTTAAAGTATATGCTAAGACAAATTTATTGCAAGAGTAGTTCTGCTTCAATCAAATAGGCAAATGTTTTCCTTTGTTAAAGCTGGTTACTTCACAATTCGTATTGTTTAGTTTTCTGTCAGGATGGGGATAAACTATTCTTTTGCTGCTCTTATGGTCCTTGAAAGTGTTGCATTGTAGAGCACTCTGGAAGTTTCTCACTTGTAGGTCATCGGCGCATGGGGTGTGTGCGCTGCAGGTGAGGTAGCTCTTGTGATGGTGCTCTGGCTAGTGGCAGACTGAGGGGTGGTGAATGGAATTGTGGTGTTGGTGCACCAAGGAAACTGCAGGAAGTGAGAATTTGAAGGGGGTTCAGCTGGAAATTTATCAATCAGTGCATGGGGGATCTCTGGTGGTCGGACAGCGATGAAACTGCAGAGGGTGTTTCAGGGGGGTTCTGTCTTCGATGGTGTGGGTGATGTTGCAAATTCTTCTTGGAGATTGGTGTTCAAATTTCAGGGGCATGGATGTAATTTTGGAGAAATTGCAGGCTGATGTACAGTGGCTGTATGGTGATCATGGTTTCCCTTTGGTGCCAATTTGATGTAGGACAAGCAACAAAATTCAGAAATAGAAAGAGAAAAATGAGAGAATTATGGGGAGAAAATTAGAAGAAGAGACGAAGAAGAAGAAAAACAGAATCAGAACAGAAGAGATAAGAGGGTGCTGGACAACAGGGACAGAAAAGAATAAAGAGAGAACAGAAGAGAGAGAAGAGCAGAACAGAGAAATTAGATAAAACATAGAAGGAGCAATAGGAAACTGTGAGAAAGAGCAGGAAGCAGGGAAGAATAATTGTACTATAATTATTGGATTCTGCTATTAGATAGTGGGAAACTACTATTGGTTTCTGATTCAAAACAATAATGGTACAATGAATTACATGTCCAGCATTTATACCCACTACTACTAGATCATATTTACATAAAACCCCTAAAAACATGAAATTACACGACACCAAAGAAAGTCAACTGAAAAATACAAAGGAAAGCCTAATACAAGGACAATTCCCTAAATCTATGCTTGAAATAGATGTAGCTAATAAGAGGCTTGAAAGATGTAGGAGGTCCTCCATTAGGAGCGTTCAAAGTCTTAAATTTCGTTTTCAACTAAAATTTCGAAGCTCCAAAAGTAAAGAAATTTTGATGGAAATTTCGATTTTGATGTCAATTTCAATTTCGATTTGAAAGAATGATGGAAATTGATAGTGAAGCATGGAATTCTTTTATGAAACTTTAGAAATGATTAATAGACGTAATAATGTAAGTTCTAGGACTGATATATTACAAATTAAATACATCTATGTTGTGTATGAGGCGCAATAGTTGTAATATAATGTGTATTAAACATATTCTTACTATAATGTGTTTTAAACATATTCATAATAAATATGTGTATTAAACATATTAGGTTAATGTAAATGAAATTCATAAAGAAATTAAAAATACTATTTATTATAAAGATAAAGATAATTTAGACATGAATGTTCCAGTAAAATGTTGTAAGTTTATTTTTTCATGTAATTTAAAAAGCCCTTATAATAATATTTTGTTTCAATAAAGAGAAAAAAAAAGATAAATTAAGAAAGGAATTTCACTTTGTGTCTACATTTGAATTCTAAGGAAAATTTATTTTATAATTTAAATTTCAAAAAGTTTTGCTAAAATTTTGAGATTTCAATAAATTTTCTATGATTTGTTGAAATTTCGACATAAATTATGCAAGACGGAAATTAACTACCATTTTGACGGAAACTAGATGGAAATCGAAATGGTAGTTGATTTTGAGGGTGGCAGAAAGTGGAAATTTCGATAATTTCGTGGAAATTTAAGACCATGGTAGTGTTTTAGATACCAAATTTCTAAGAACCAAACCCCCCCTTTCAAATTTTAGACGTACACACCCTAACTAGCCAAATTATCCCTCTTTGCCCTGACCCTAGCCATAGAAAATATCTCACAATTTTCTTGTCTATTTTTATGCTTCATGTTGGGATTGCTTGTAAGCTCAAGAAAAATTTATGAGATATTTTCTTTGGTCTACCCAGCTGAAGAAGAAGAGGAATACATGACAAAAATGTACCACTGAAGCTATCACATGGGCATTAGCTTTATCTTTATTTGTTTTGTTAGTGTGGTCAACTTTATCTTTATTGTTCTTTATCAAAAGTTGTGTAAAGGAGATAAGGAAAAAGAATATGTTGGAGGCATATTCCCTCGCTCCTTATCTATATAAAGGAGGTTTCAGCCCTTTGCCAAGTAGGGCAAGTGAGAGCAAAGAAGTCTCTTGTAAGAGTCCTATGCATACCTTCCCCTGTTCTTGTATAACCTTCGTTTAAGATTAATGAAATCTCTCTTAGTGTGTTCTTATTGGCAATTATTTCCTTTTGTTCCTTTCTTCCATCTTCTTGCTTACGATCCTACATTGAGTGCCTGTTTGGTATCAGAGCCATGGTAGCTTAGAGACTCTTTCAGAGCCTCCATCACTCCTTGAGCAAGGGATCTCTTTGCCCACAGTAGAGGTTGTTGTTCTAAACTCATTATGCTTTGTGGTTGCCACACCCCATGTGAATCCTCCACACTAGAACAGTGATGAACAAAACCAGACTGAAGGTCTCATTCCAAGCAGCCATTTTCCCTTGAAGCCATATTAGAGATTAAGACCTAAGGTGCCCTTGATCTTTTTGAAGGCCGTGGATGGCTGTGTTTTGGTCGGGCAGAGCTGGCTTCTCTAATGATTGAAAGGAACATGGATACTTTGATTGATTTTGTGTGTTATTTCACAAGTTGGGCAAGAGATTTGTTCATTCTTGGGTTGTGAAAGGAGGTTCTGATAGTGTCAATTAAGAAGTCATGTCTTCTAGAACCATGTTGACTCTGTTCCCTTCCCTCAGCGCTTCCCCCAGATCTGTATTTGCTTTAAGCCTAGATCGTCTTGACTATATGTATGAAGTAGATTATGTACCGGAAGATAGCTTTGTCCCTCAAACGAAGAGTCTTCAGATTACAAACCCGTATTATGTCTATGACAAAACCAAATACCCCCTAAACATATGAAGAAATTCACTGGCAAGACAGCTATACCAAGAGGCGTCAAAGAAGTCATTGAGGCTTCTCCTCTCGACTCTCACTAGCTCTTGGCAATTGAAGCAGAATAGTTTGTTACTCTGGAATTCTCCCCAAAGCTTCCCATAAAGTATCTCAACCAGGGATTCACCCATATTCATATTGGTGGAGTTAAGCTTTACCTTTTTTTCACAGGAGAAAAGGCCTTCCAGTTTGCTCCAAAATTACTCTCCTTGATTCAAAGTTCTCTGAGTACGAGCATGCTTGCATTGCCAGAATGCAAACAACGTTGAATGCAGGGATAGTTAGTTTAATAGTCTTCCTTAATTTCAGTTTGCATCTATCTGATCCCAATATGAGAACCACTCTTAAAGTCCAGATCCAAATTGTTGGAGCACCCTAGATCTCTAATTCCATAGCAACCACCCTCCACCATCAAATGGTTTATAGACTCCAAAACCATTCTTTTGATCTGGCAGCCCCTCGGGAAAATCAAGATGCTCTCCTTGTTAATTATGATACTTCTCTTGTCCTAAGCCATGTCCATAACCCAAGGCAACTACCTAGAGAAGAACTCCTAAAACTCCTCCCAGAATCTTGGGTGACCAAGTATGAGCAGCTTCACCAAATCCCTAAATCCCTAAGCTAGTCATCCTCCATGATCAGGTCTGTAAAACTATGAAAAAAGCGATGTTCACACCCCCTTCACAATGGATCAAGAATCCTCAACAGAGGCAGCTCCTTAGCATATCTTTCCCACCATGATGATCTAGCCGCATCAAAATTCATCACGACATACAAAATATCAGAAGATCATGATCAGACCGTCAGCCACCTCTGTCAACCTGACCAATCGAGCTTCTCTGGGATCTCAGGTTCCTATCCCATACTTCAAGGGAGATGGGTTTCCAATTTACGAACCCATGATCAAATTTGGTCATAAGTGGTTTGACGTTGACTGTACCTGTGATGAATGTCTTAATGATCCAGTGTATGACTGGTCTGATGAAGAAGAAGTTAGAGGTAAGAAGAAGAATAAGTCCCAACAGAAGCTCAAAAAGAGATATGAAGACAGAGATCCAAAAGTTAGCTTGTTAGGAAAACCATCAGGGAAATTTGACTACTATGTCAAGTACGAGGGAAAAAGAACAAAAGATGAGAAATTTCCCCAGATTAACATGCTTCATTTTTCAAACTATGATGGTGATTTCCCACCATTAGAGTACGAAGATGTGCGATCCCGAACAAGCACTCCTGGAAGATCAAAGATCCAATTGTAGTCAACCTAGATGGATCCACTAAGCAGGTATCCCTAGCACAGGCAACTCTTAGTCGGCAGTCCGAAAATGCCATAGCCTAGAATAGAATGCTCCAGCAAATTATGGATAACTAGAGAGAGTTGGCCAACAATGTTGAGAACAAGTTCGATACCACATTCATCCTCATCGACAAATGTCAGAACCATATCCAAAGATTATATGAGGAACTAATGCAAATGATTGAGCACATGTTAGCATTCTCTTCAGCTTTCAAAAAGAAAGAAGCAAAAATGCAGCACCTTAAAGCTTAGCTAAATTCCCTCAAGCAAAGCCAGCAGAGGCGAGGATTGACCCTCTTTTCCCTCCATCCACTTTGGCTTTCAGCTCTCCTCAACCAACGTTTCAACTGGTATCAATGCAGCCGTCCTTCAGAAGCAGTGACTCTTTTCTCCATCTCAAACAGAGGCAGTACACCCAAAAGCCAACCCAAACCTAGAGGGTTGAATCAATGACAGTCTCCACTACTCAAAAGAAGAAAGATAAGCAAAAATTTGGAGAATCAAGTTATCCAGATCGAGAACCACAAATTAGTGTTCTAGAAAAGGATAACCCTATCTCCAAACTCCTTACTGAGATGGCTGATCCATTATATCTAGATGAAGCACCAAAATCAACACTTGCCATCATGACGGATGATGATTCATCTGAGGAAGAGATTCAACTTTCAAAGCCAACAATGATGACCCTGCCATCCACCCATAGGACAGAATACAACAATCCTATAAACGATGAAGGAGTATATGACAACATCAACTCTCAAATAATACCTCATATGCTATTCCCACGCAAAGTTCAAGCAACAATAAAAATGGACCGACCATTTCATTGGAAGGAATCCCTCCATTCCAGTGGAGGAATAAGATCCTTTAACTCCATGCTTGGTGCGTAGGAGAATAGATGAAAGAAGGAATTACCCTCAAAAAAGACATTGGAAGGGTTGTCTCCAAGCTCATTGGAAGACTAAGAATCTGGTGGATAAGCCTTGGAGATTACAGGCAGTTGCAGATATCGCAAGTGTTGAATCTTAATGTCTTCATCTCCACAATCATTGAAGAATTCTGTGGTTCCTGGGAAGACCACGTCACTCAAAGTCAGAAAATAATACATGAAAATTAAATGCTGCTTAGGTAAAAGAAAAGATTTGGAAAAGCATTATAATATTATCTGTGAAAGATATTACACTCTTTGAAGACTAGATGACATCAACCTCAAGCAAGCCTATCTTAGAAGCTTGCCTAATCCATTAGGAGAAGAAGTCCTCCGAGAACTTCAAATGAGTGGAAAAAGACTTGAAAACACCTCCCTTGTTAAACTATATCAGAGTGCTCCTATGAATCTGGATTCACTTTGCAGAAAGTATGACATGTACAGAAGATTCCAAAAAGCAGGAATGAAAATCACTAAGGAATGCAAAAGGAAGGACCTCCTCATCAAGTGCAAAGGAAACAAGCAATGCTCTTGCCCAACACGAGAACGATAAGACGTTTATCCCCACAGAAAATCCATAAGATCAAAGCACAAGGAGAAACGTTGGAAATATTTAAGAAAGAGGAAGAATGAGAAAGAATTAAAAGATCATTGATGTTACATCTGCAATCAAAAGAGGCATTATGCAAAAAGATGTCCCCAGAAACGAAAGAGAATTAAACGAATTCAGATGCTGCACAAAGTCTCGAATTGGGATTCAAATGGCGACATCGAATCCATATTCTCCATTGATGATCAACAAAATGAAGATTCTATCCTTGCTTTCTAGCAATGTGAATAGATAGATCCTTCAGACTCTTTGGATGAAGATGATGAGTTCGAGAGTTGTCAAGCCGATCCACTAGAATGTTCTCATATCCAACCCATTAACAATGAGTGCTACCCAATAGCATCAGCAGAAGAAAAAGTTCACAACCTCTGTTCCATCGAGCAATCATTATCAGCACAATTTAAGAAAGGAGATTATGTTTCATCCTCTGCTCCAGTCTGGGTATTAGTTGATAAATACTCAAAAACTAGTTAAAGTCATTGCATTTTTCGACACAGGAGCAGCATGCAGTTTCCTTAACCCAAGTATTCTCCCAAAAGACAAATGGAAGCCTTGTAATTAGGGTTTCAAAGTAGCAAACAGAGAACATTTTCAAGTCCGACTAAAGAGCATACTCATTTATATTAAGCTTCATCCAGAATGCTTAATCAAGGCTACATTTTTTGGGTCAAACCTTCCAAACAAAGATCTTCTCATTGGATTCGATATCGTTTAGCACTTAAACAAGGTCTAATGGACAAAACAAGGATTAAAATTTAGATCATATTTGTTACAATGGACCAAGACCCCTAATCTCTTCGAGATCATCCAGTCTTTGGAGGAAATTAAGGCTTGATTAATTCAAGGAAATTGTGCAAACAGTCATAGTGAGTTTTTAAAGAAGTGCCCAAAGCTATTATGGAAGAATTTAGAGTTCTTTGTCATTCTCCCCTTAAAAAAGAATAAAGTTATGAACCCAACTAAAGCCAGTCACAAAGGGATGAATCCAAAGCACTACTCTTTGGCCCATAATGAGTTGGCCCAACTTCAAGAAGAAGGGCTCATCGAACCAACAAGGTCAAAGTGGGCTTGTGAAGCTTTCTATGTCAACAAGAGGGCTGAGCAATTTTGAGGAAAGCTTAGGCTCGTCATTAACTACTAGCTCCTTAACCATTTTCTTGTTGATGACAAGTTCCCATTGCCAAATAGGATCAGCTTATTTTCACAATTATTGGAGGCTCAAGCCTTTTCAAAATTTGACTTGAAAGCGGGCTTTTGGAAATTGGGCGTCCATCTAGATGATAGGCCCAAGACGGCCTTCTACATACCTAATTTCCACTACAAATGGATTGTTATGCCATTTTGGCTCAAAGTGGGACTGTCCATATTCCAAAAGGCAACGATTAAGATCTTTCAGCCCATACTTCATTGTGCCTTGATCTATATTGATGATATCCTTTTATTTTTAAAGGACAAAGTATCACATGCTAAGCTTCTAAATCAGTTCACAGATATTGTAGAGCACTACAAAATTATGCTATCGGAAAAGAAAATGATTATTGGTGTTGAAATAGTTGATTTTCTTGGGATGAAGATTAGCCAAGAGAAATATGAGCTGCAATCACATATTGCTACAAAGCTTAGGAACTTTCCAGATAGCTGGATGACTACAAAACAAATGCAGCAGTTCCTTGGTATTGTCAATTATATGGCAGACTTTGCCCCAAAGTTGGCAGCTTACACAATTCCACTCCACTAGCTTTTGAAAAAGAAAGATGTGCCCCTTTGGGAAGCTACACACACAGAGGCGGTAAAATCACTCAAAGAAATGACCATAAAATTACTACCACTCCAAATTCCTGACAAAGGAAAGAGAATCTTGCAGATTGATGCTAGTGATTACTATTGGGGAGCAACCTTAATAGAGGAAACTTAAGACGGGACTAGACATATCTATGGATACAAGAGTGGAGCATTTAAAGAATTAGAATCACACTATCACTCCACCTTCAAAGAAATATTGGATTTAAAAAGAGAAATTGAAAATTCGAATTCCATCTGATTGGACATACTTTTACAATTGAAATGGATATGTTCTCCTTTCCAAAAATGATCAAATTCAAGCAGAAGATTTTCCCGCAAGGACAACTTCTTAGATGGGCGAACTGATTTTCACAGTATAAATTTGAAGTAGAGCACATCGAAGGGAAGCACAATATCCTTAGTGACTTCCTCTCAAGACCAACAAGTCCCCAAACTCATTGCTAGGTTCTCTTCCTCATGGCATCCTCATTTTCCTCATCTCTTTCATAATTTGTCCAGACCCTTCCCAGTGAAATCCAAGATAGCATCCTTAGCTAGACCATTGATAAGGGAAATCACAAAATGATCCAAGGTCTCCAATCCCTTTTCCTCTTAAAATACGAATTTGATGCACCAATAAAACATTTGGATTGACACCCTCTTTTTCCATATATTAATTGCCTTTGGGTCCCCACACGAAGTATTCCTCCTTCTCTGGTACCTTGCAAGGACCTACCGTCTTAGTATGATCCTTCACAAACCTTGGACCTATGCCTTCAAAACAAATTAGAGACCCACGACAATATAGTTACTTTAAAGATTGGCTATTGTTTTTCAAAACAGAAGTGCAATGGGTTGAACAATTAGATTCCATTACCGGGTCCTTATGTGTACTTGTTATTTTTCACGTCAAAGGTGAGATACAAATCCAAGGCGGGAATAAGTATGTTAATATCTCTCTCATCTATGAAAGGATATGGAGCTTCAAAGAAAATCCTTTTGCGGATCCGCACCTATCATCACACAATTGGATTGATACAAGGAAAAGCCTATGCTACCTAAATCAAATTGACCCGGACAGATTATCGCAAGATTTATTCAACCCAATGCGCTTTTAGGATGATGGGAGAGCAAAAACTCTCATACCCAATCTTGTTTCCTTATTTCTATAGTACCTACCTAATAAACAGGTTGACACTTATTATGTGGAACAAACAAAGAGTAATGGGACTATCAAAGACTTGGAGATAATGGCGGTTTACCTAGCTGAAGAAGAGGAGGAATATAAGACAAAAATGGACCATTGAAGCAGTCACATGGGCATTAGCTTTATATTTATTTGTATTGTCATTTTCAGTGTGCTCAGCTTTATCTTTATTTGTATTGTCAGTGTACTCAACTATATCCTTATTGTTCTTTACCAAAAGTTGTGTAAAGGAGATAAGGAAAAAAAAAATGTCGGAGGCATATTCCAAGATGCTACGGCATATGCCCTTGCTCCTCATCTATATAAAGGAGGTTTCAGCCTCTTGCCAGGCGGGGCAAGTGTACATAATCTACGTCATATGTATAGTCAAGACGATCTAGGCTTAAAGTGGATGAAGATTTGGGGGAAGAGCTGAGGGAAGGTGACAGAGTGAACATGGTTCTAGAAGACATGACTTCTTAATTGACACGATCAGGACCTCCTTTCATAGCCTTAGAGTGAAAAAATCTCTTGCCCAACTTGTGAAATAAAACACATAATTAATCAAAGTATCCATATTCCTTTTAATCATTAGAGAAACTAGCTCTACCCGACCAAAACACAGCCATTCACGGCCTTCAAACAGGTCAAGGGCACCTTAGGTTTTAATCTCTAATGACTTAAAGGGAAAATGGATGCTTGGAATGAGACCTTCAGTTTGGTTTTGTTCATCACTATTCTGGTGTGGAGGATCCACATAGGGTGTGGCAACCATAAAGAATATTGAGTTTAGAACAACAACCTTTGCTGTGGGCAAAGAGATCTCCCATTCAAGTAGTGATAGAGGCTTCGAAGGAGTCTCTAAGTTGCCATGGCTTTGATACCAAATAGGCACTTAGTGTGGGATCGTAAGCAAGAAGATGGAAGAAAGGAACAAAAGAAAATAATTACTAATAGGAACACACTAAGAGAGATTTCATTAATCTTAAAAGAAGGTGGTACAAGAACAAGGGAAGGTATGCATGGGACTTTTACGAGAGAACTCTTACAAGAGACATGTTTTCTTTCACTTGCTCCGCCTGGCAAGATGCTGAAACCTCCTTTATATAGATAGGAGTGAGGGAATCTGCCATGGCATCTTGGAATATGCCTCCGACATATTCTTTTTCCTTATCTCCTTTACACAACTTTTGATAAAGAACAATAAAGATAAAACTGACCACACTGACAAAGCAAATAAAGATAAAGTTGAGCACATTGACAATACAAATAAAGATAAAGCTGAGCACACTGAAAATGACAATACAAATAAAGATAAGCTAATGCCCATGTGTCTGCTTCAGTGGTCCATTTTTGTCTTGTATTCCTCCTCTTCTTCAGTTGGGTAGATCACCATTATCTCCAAGTCTTCGATAGTCCCATTACTTTCTGTTTGTTTCATATAATAAAGTGCCAACCTGTTTATTAGGTAGGTATTGTAGAAATAAGAAAACAAGACTGGGTAATGAGAGTTTTTGGCTCTCCCGTCATCCTAAAAGTACACCAGGTTGAATAAATTTTGCGGTTGTCTGTCCAGGTCAATTTGATTTAGGTAGCATAAGCTTTTCCTTGTATCATTCTAATTGCATGCTTATAGGTGTGGATCCGTACGGGGATTTTCTTTGAAGCTCCGAATCCTTTCATAATTGGGAGAGATATATAAACATACCTATTCCCGTCTTGGATTTGGATCTCACATTTGAGGTGGAAAATAACAAGTAAATATGGGGACTCGGTAATGAATTCTAATTGTTCAACCCATTGTGCTTCTATTTTGAAAAACAATAGTCAATTTTAAAATAACTATATTGTCGTGGTCTTTGTCTTTAATTTGTTATGAAGGCATAGGTCTAAGGTTTGTGAAGGATCATACCGAGACAGTAGGTTTTTGCAAGGTAACAGAGAAAGAGGAATGCTTCGTGTGGGGACCCAAAGGCCATTGATGTATGGAAAAAAAGGGTGTCAGTCCAAGTATTTTATTGGTGCATCCACTAATTTGTATTGTGAGAGGAGAAGGTACTGAAGACCTTGGATCATTTTGTGATTTCTCTTATCAATGGTGTGGCTAAGGATGCTATCTTGGATTTCATTGGGAAGGGTGGGGACAAGTTATGAAAGAGATGAAGAAGATGAGGATGCCATGAGGAAGAGAACCTGGGGATGAGTTTGGGGATTTATTGGTCTTGAGAGGAAGTCACTAAGGATGTTGTGCCTCCCTTTGATGTGCTTTACTTCAAATTTATGCTGTGAAAATCAATTTGCCCATCTTGGAAGTTGTCCTTGCCGGAGGATCTTCTGCTTGAATTGGATCATTTTTGGAAAGGAGGACATGTCCATTTCAATTGTAAAAGTATGTCCAATCAGATAGAATTCGAACTTTTCAATCCCTTTTTTTATCGCCAATATTTCTTTGAAGGTGGAGTGATAATGTGATTCTGATTCTTTGAATGCTTCACTCTTGTGTCTGCATATATGTCTAGTTCCGTTTCTTTTTCCTAAATTAAGACTACTCCGCAATAGTAATCACTAGCATCAGTCTGTAAGATTCTATTTCCTTTGTCTGGAATCTGGAGTGGTGGTAATTTTATGGTCATTTCTTTAAGTGATTTTACTCCCTCTGTGTGTTTAGCTTCCCAAGGGGGCACATCTTTCTTTTTCAAAAGCTGGTGGAGTGGTGCTGTCTAAGCTGCCGGCATTGGGACAAAGTCTGCCATATAATTGATAATACCAAGGAATTGCTGCAATTGTTTTTTTCATCATCTGGCTATCTGGAAAGTTGTTGAGCTATGTAGCAATATGTGGTTGTATCTGCCATATAATATGTGGTCTTCCCAGGCACCATAGAATTCTTTAATGATTGTGGAGATGAAGACATTAAGATTTGACACTTGCGATATCTGCAACTGCCTGTAAGCTCCAAGGTTTATCCACTAGATTCTTAGTTTTCCAATTAGCTTGGAGACAACCCTTCCAATGTTTTTTTTGAGGGTAATTTCTTCTTTCATTAATTCTCTTGTGCACCAAGCATGGAGTTAAAGGATCTTATTCCTCCACTGGAATGGAGGGATTCCTTCCAATGAAATGGTTGGTCCATTTCCATTGTTGCTTGAACTTTGCATGGGAATAGCAGATGAGGTATTATCTGAGAGTTGATGTTGTCATATACTCCTTCATTGTTTGTAGGATTGTTGTATTCTGTCCTGTGGGTGGATGGCTGGGTCATTATTGTTTTCTTTGAAAGTTGAATCTCTTCCTCAGATGAATCATCATCCGTCATGATGGCAAGTGTTGATTTTGTGCTTCTTCTAGATATAATGGATCAACCATCTTAGTAAGGAGTTTGGAGATAGGGTTATCCTTTTCTAGAACACTAGTTTGTGGTTCTCGATTTGGATCACTTGATTCTCCAAAATTTTCCTTAGCTTTCTTCTTTTGAGTAGTGGAGATTGCCGTTTATCTTTCTTTTTTTGGGTTGGCTTTTGGGTGTATTGCCTCTGTTTGAGATGGAGAAAAGAGTCATTGCCTTTGAAGGACGCTTGCATTGATATTGGTTGAAATGTTGGTTGAGGAGAGCTGAAAACCGAACTGGATGGAGGGAAAAAGGGTCAATCCTTGCCTCTGCTGGCTTTGCTTGAGGGAATTTAGTTGAGCTTTGAGGTGCTGCATTTATGCTTCTTTCTTTTTGAAAGCTAGAGAGAATGCCAACATGTGCTCAATCATTTGCATTAGTTCCTCATGTAATCTTTGGATATGGTTCTGACATTTATCGATGAGGATGGATGTGGTATCAAACTTGTTCTTGACATTGTTGGCCAACTCTCTCTGGTTATCCATAATTTGCTGGAGCATTCTATTTTGGGCTATGGCATTTTCTGACTGCCAATTAATTGTTGCCTCTGTTGGGGATACCCGCTTCGTAGATCCATCTGGGTTAACAACAATTGGATCTTTGATCTTCAAGGATTGCTTTGTTTGGGATCGCGCATCTTCATACTCTAATGGTGGGAAATCACCATCATAGTTCGAAGGTCTTAGCATGTTAATTTGGGGAAATTTATTATCTTTTGTTCTTTTCCCGTCGTACTTGACATAGTAGTCTAATTTCCTTGATGGTTTTCCTAACAATCTTACTTTTGGATCCCCATCGTCATATCTCTTTTTGAGATTCTGCTGGTACTTATTCTTCTTCTTACCTCTGACTTCTTCTTCATCAAACCATTCGTACACTTGATCATTAAGATATTCATCATAGGTACAGTCGATGTCAAACCACTTATGACCAGATTTGGTTATGGGTCCATAAATTGGAAAACCGTTTCCCTTGAAGTATGGGATAGGGACCTGAGATCCCAGAGAAGTTGGATTGGTCAAGTTGACAGAGGTGGCTAATGGTTTGATCATGATCTTCTGATATTTTGGAAGTGGTGATGAATTTTGATCTGGGTGGAACATCATGGTGGGAAAGACATGTTTTGGAGAACAACAACCTTTGCCGTTGGCAAAGAGATCCCCCACTCAAGGAGTGATGGAGGCTCCGAAGGAGTCTCTAAGCTGCCATGGCTTTGATACCAAATAGGCACTCAGTGTAGTTGTAAGCAAGAAGATGGAAGAAAGGAACAAAAGGAAACAATTACTAATAAGAACACATTGAGAGTGATTTCATTAATCTTAAACGAAGATGATACAAGAAAAAGGGAAGGTATGCATGGGACTCTTACAAGAAACTTCTTTGCTCTCACTTGCTCCGCCTGGCAAGAGGCTGAAACCTCCTTTATATAGATGAGGTGCGAGGGAATAGGCCATGGCATCTTAGAATATGCCTTCGACATATTCTTTTTTCTTATCTCCTTTATGCAACTTTTGGTAAAGAATGTCAACGGAACAACAAACAGCAAAGCAAAAGATTTCTTTCCTTGCTTTATCCCACATTTATTTTGTATAGCTAGCATATATTTAGTTTACATGTATAGGGCTTGACGGATTATAGTTTACTTGTATAGGGCTAGCATCATGCTAGACCTTATTTACTTTCCATGTATAGCATTCTTTGAAAGTCTATATATAATATACTAATTGAAGGCCAATTCATTCGGCCATTCACAAAATATTTGACATGGTATCAGAGCTAGCCGATTGCTAGGTTTTTTTCCCTTCGATTTTTTTTTGTCTTCTCGGTTTCGTGGTTGTTGTGGTTTTGTTTTCTCTTCTGGAATTTTTCTCTGTTCTTTCGGTACTTCTGTGGCTGCGTGGCTGTCGGCATAGCAAGTTTCCGGGTTGCCATTTATTCCTCCAATTTATGTCCTTGTGATTCTCGCCAAGCAGGCAACAATTTTCTGTTGCTGTTTGTGACTTTCGGCAAGCAGGCAACAACTTTATGTTGTTGTTTCTGGCACTTATCTTTTCGACATAGCAAGTTTTTTGGTTCAAGATTTAATTTTTAGTGTAGGGAGGTTGTTCTTGGTTTTTCTTTGTACCTGCGTTGTTTATTTTGGGCTTCTAGATTTTCTGGTGGTTGGTTTCTTTCAGCACAATTTGTTTTTTTGGGCTTCTTAATTTTCTCCATTATTTAGCATGGACTCTGCACCTGTGTGTGCCAAGTTTACGGGCAACAATTATTCTACGTGGGCTTTTCAGTTTGAACTTTTCCTGAAGGGAAAATATCTTTGGGTTCATATTGATTGCACAGATTGTGCACCCAATCCTGATAAATCCAATGGAGTCTTCAACTTGTCCTTCATGGGCTGTGCTTGATGCTCGGATTATGTCTTGGCTTCTTGGCTCGGCTGAGCCATATATTGTCCCCAACTTGCGACCTTATCGCATTGCTCAATCCATGTGGACTTATTTAAAAATAATATATCATCAAGATAATGGTGCCCTGTCGTTTTTAGTTAGAGCATGCGATTGCCATGTTTCAACATGACAATTGTTCCATCCAAGATTATTATTTAGGGTTTCTGACTCTTTGGAATGAATGTTGTGATCTGGTTATTGCAGATGTTCCTATGGCTTCTCTTCCCATTATTCAACGTCTTCACGAGACTAGTCGTCGTGATCAGTTTCTCATGAAACTCCATCCCGAGTATGAATCCGTTCGCTTGTCTCTGCTAAATCGCTCTCCTAGTCCTTCTCTTGATGTTTGTTTTGGTGAGTTACTTCCTGAAGAACAACGGCTTGGTACACAAGTTACTCTGGCACAATCTCATGGTAGTTTTAGGTTTGTCCCTATGGCTTATGTTGCTCAACGATGAGGACCACCTGCGCATTCTAGAACATTGCAGTGTTTTTGTTGCAAAGAATTTGGTCATATCGTTGCTAATTGTTCCAAGAAATTATGCTCTTATTGCAAGAAGAAGGGTCACATTATCAAAGAATGTCGTATCCGCTCGTAGAATCGTCAGGCCCAGGCATTCCAGACTTCTGTTAGTGTACCCCCCACAGTGACTTTTGCGGTCCTTGGCTCTTCTTTAGGTGATTTCTCTGTTTCTGCACCTCCTCTAGCGAATTACTGCACACTCGAAATGGTGCAACAGATGTTTATTTCGGCATTATCAGCAATGGGGCTCCAAGGTAACAATTCTACTAATCTCTGGTATGTGGACTCGGGGTTCCTTTAATCACACAATGAATAATCCCTCTACCTTGTGTCATGTTCGGCCCTACGCTAGTTAATCAACTATTCAGACTACCAATGGCAGTTCTTTGCCAATAGCTGCTGTCGAAGATGCCTCTTCTAAGTTCACTAATGTGTTTCTTGCTCCTCAGCTTTCCACGAATCTTATTTCTGTTGGTTAATTAGTTGATAACAATTGTGTTGTTAATTTTTCTGGTAATGGTTGTGTTGTGCAGGACCACGTAACGGGGGAGCTGATTGCAAAGGGACCTAAAGTGGAGCGTTTGTTTCCATTACTTTTGCTTGTTTTAATGTTTCAAATCTTAGTGTGGTGTGGCATCGTCGTTTAGGCCATCCCAATACTCAGATCTTATCTCATGTATTGAACTCTGGTTTACTTGGTAATAAAGAAAGTTCTTCTTTATCTCTTGAGTGCCTCTTGCAAACTTGGTAGAAGCAAAACTCTTTCCTTCCCTTTGCATGCTAGTAGAGCTTCTTAGTGTTTTGTGCTTATCCATAGTGATGTTTGGGGACTTTCCCCAATTAGTTTACATGAAAAATTTAAATACTATGTGACTTTCATTGATTATCATAGCAGATTTACTTGGGTCTACATTCTTCGCTCTAAATCTGAGGTTTTTTGTACTTTCACTGCGTTTTTAGTGTATGTTGACAATCAATTTTCTGCTTCTATTAAGACATTACGTACAAATTCTGGTGGTGAATATGTGTCTACTGAGTTTCAGGAATTTTTGGCTTCTAAAGGCATTATTCATCAACGTTCATGTCCTGCTACTCCCCAACAGAATGGAGTAGCCAAACGGAAAAGTTGTCGTCTCCTAGATGTGGTCCATGGTCTTTTGTTGGAATCCTTTGTTCCATATTTGTTCTAGGTTGAGGCTCTGAAAACTGCTACTTGATTAATCGTTTACCTTCTCAAGTCCTACTCATGGAGTCTCCCTATTTCCCTTTATTTGCTAAGCAGCCTAGTTACGATCAAGGACTTAATTTCGACTTCGATGGAAATTTTGATGGTCTCAATTTACGGAAATTTCGATTTCGATTTCGATTTGAAGAAATTTTGGAAATTTATAGTAAATGATGGAAATTTACAATAATTCTTTAGGAAATATTAGAATAGATGATTATGCTTAGTATGGTATCAAAATACATTAAAAAAAATGCATATATGACAAGTTTTTAGTGTGTAGGATATTAAATTACATATCGCGAAACAAAGTATGAAGTAAATAACATTCAAATGATTATAAAGTTTTGAAGCTATTCCTTTAATGATTTAAGGCAATAAATTATCATTTAAGCAACTACATTTTCAATAAATATCATACATTTAATGATCTAATACCTTATGGACTTTCTTGGTGGCTCAAAGTCATCTCTTCTATCCCTATAATTGGGATTTCGAGATGACATATATTGTTTACAATAATCACTCCATGTCATATAATTCCCAAAATATTGAGTATAGGTGCGCATGTGTTGTTCATACTCCTCCATAGTCATCTGGTTCATGGCAGTTTCTACTCGGCCAAAAGATCTTCGTGTGCTAGGATGTCTTCTTGGAGGTTCTTTTTGTTGTGTATGTCCATTGGATTGTTTTGCATTTGCATACTAGTCATACCCATATTCTTGGCTTGTTTGTCCATACCCATAGGCATGTGGTTGCCAATTTCCATATTGTTGTGCTTGATCATTTGCATATGGAAACGGTTGGGCATATGTAGATTGTGAGGAGCTGTTCTATGTAGATTCATAACCGCTATAACTGTTAGAGTCATGCTTTGTTCCTATACTCATAGATTCCATACTATGGGAAAAGGCATCCTCTTCTATTTGATGCATCTTCCCTTTTCCCTTTCTACGATTGTACTGCCTATCAATTGGACGTGTTTCTCTTTGTGGACCCTCATCTTCTAGTTGGGGAGGACGTGTATATTCCACTTCTGGTCTATAATCTTGCCATCCTTCATTTCCTCCATAGTCCCCACCATCACCACCTTGCCCACTGCTACTGCCGGGGTTAGATCCGTCACCACTAGCATCGTCGTCGTCATTATCATCATCACCATTAGAGGGCATAGTGGATGAAGTTCCATATCTACACCCAAGATTCATTGGTGAATCATCACTACTAGATATTACTTCTTCAATCATCACCTGATTAACATCAATGCCAAAGTTATCTTGTGCATGCTTGGCCATTTGTGGGTGGGGACTCCTGTTTCGTTTATCAAGATGGGATGGTCTAATCCACTAGAAAAGTGGATACTCATCCTCATCACCCAATACAACTGATATGTCAAGAAGGTCCAGGGGATCTTGTTCAGCCACTTTGTCCATTTCGGCCTCCATATCTCTTATTCAAAGTTTCATGTTGTAATAACGAAAAACAAGCTACTAAAGTCTAGTGTAGGCTAGTCTATTTCTTTGCTTTGTGTGAATGAGTGCAAATGTACTTCAATTTCGTTCACAAAATGCGCAATGCTAGCTTCCTTAGGATTGGAGCACTTGATTCATACATCATCCACCAATTAGCTGTGCAAGATATTTTAAGAACATAACTTAGTACTTTGTAGATTGTATTTGAAGTTTGTAACTATTTATTGTACATTTATATATCAATAATTACTAGGTGCCTTGGTTGCCCTAGTTGCTTCTCCAAAGTTTCTCTTAGCATCTCTAAATAGAATAATCTAAAAAAAAATTGTTATTGAATAATTAAACATGGATTAAGACTTATTTTATTTAATTTTTATTTTAAAAATATACCTCATTTCCAATTTGATCCAGGCTAGAGGAATGTGGCTCAAGGTTGTTAAAAACTTTGCGAACTGCATCAAGAAAATAAGGATCTTCCCCAACACATTTTTTGCATTGACATTTTGGATTTAAAAAATAAGCTGTCAATCAAATTAAGTAAAATATAAATATGTAATAAGTAATTTGATATATGAATTTCTTGAAATTTATAAATATTTTATACCTATTGCTTGAAGAGGATGTTCAAGGGTTCTTTCCCACCGGTCATTGATTACTTTGAGAACCCATCTTGCACTTCTTGCACCTACTTCAATGGCCTCTTTCATCACCCTTATTGCTTCAAACACAACTCTTAGTGTTGGCCACACTTCACTATCGACTATATGCAATACTCGATATATAGGCTCATAAATGTTACAAACTTTTGTCACTTTATCCCAAAATTGATGGTTAAGAACCGTGTTTTCAATTTCTCTACCCATTTTTGTTCGACTAAGAGCATGCTCAGCCCATTCATCAGATATGAATAGAGATTTTAAACCTACTCCTTTTTTTATTTTTTATTTGGTAGGCTATCAAGGGCAATGTAGTTTGTAGCAAATCGTGTGGCTCTTGGACGCATAATATCCCCTTGACTATGCTCCCTCATTTTAGCAAGCAACCATCCATGGTTATATATAAAATTAGTGATTTGTCTCCCCTGCAAGATCACTGTGCTTATTGCCTCTCTTTTTCTGATCTCCTAAAAAATGATATCAATACAATGAGCAACGCAAGGAGTCCAATACAAGTTGAATTTTTTCATTAATTTTAGACCCGCTTTCTTGTAAGTGCTGCCATTATTGGTCACCACCTAGACAACATGTTGCTTTCCTACCTCTTGCACAACATGTTTTAATAAGGAATATATGTATTCATGGTCTTTTATTTTGTCAGAAGCATTTACTGACTTTAGAAAAATTGTGCTTCCTTTCAAGTAAACCATTCAATTTATGATGGATAATTTTGTAGGGCCTATCCATCCATCTCAAATTACAGTGCAGCCATACGTGACCCACTTTTTCTTCACTTCTTCTACGTGGCCTTCCATTTCTTTTACCTCTAAATCAAGGTATTTTGTTCTAATTTCATAGGGTGTCGGTGGATCAACTCCTGTTCTTTTTGATTGGCAATTCCATACCATGTTTTTAAAATGAGGTGATTTTGCCTTCTCAGGTGGAACATTATCATATATAAAAAACTTTGAAATCAACCTATTCATTTCTTCTTTTATTTTACCTCCTTTGAATAAATTTTTCATGCTTTTTTGTTTTGCTGCGTCTGACTTGTAATATTGAGAAGACTTTGAAATATGTGGCTCTGTTTCTGGCTCTCCCACACTTTAAGATCGTCTCATCGGAGGTCGCCCTCCACTACTACTAGCCTTTGAACTGCCTTCTTGTTGGCTATTTGCAAACCTACCAGATTGGTGTCTCTTTCCCATTCTGTCTGTTTTGAAGCATAGAATGCTGCATGATATGCAGTCCTTTCATAGGGAGAAATGTCAGGTGGGTATGCAATATTGTCAACATCGTCCTCTTCATCAATTTGTTGTGGTTGCATCAAGTTCCCACGCAATTCATTTTTTATTTGATCCATTCTTTCTATTTTCTTTGCCTTAGCTGTTGTTTTTATTTCTAAAACAATTCTCATTTCCTGCTTAACTTTTGGAGGTACTTTGTCGCAAAATTTTATATTATGTTGCAGGTCATAATTTGCTAAGTGCATTTTTAATCTTGTTGCACCACCACACTTCATTTGTATTCCGCAGTTTTTGCAAATAAATCCTTTCTTTACATTGGGCATTTGGTACCCATGTTTCCATGCTGGATCTTGTTTTCTTCCTTCAGACATTTTGGTAGATAATTTTACTTTCCTACAAGGTTACAATGAATCAAAAATTAGGTGTTAAATTAGTCAATAATTTTAAAAGAAAAATTATTTGAGATGTTTTATTATCAATACAAAATTAATAAATAAGACAAACATTAGAATATTAAGTTAAATTTACGAAATTTAATGATACTGTACAAAATTATTAATAAATTATGGAAATTAAATTAGTCAAATAAATGAAATAATTTAAACTATATTAAGCTAATAAGTACTTTAGCCTAATGATTAGGTGTTAAATTACTCTAAATTTCTAAAAAAAAAAAATTATTTGAATTTTACTCAACAATTTTTGAATAAAAATATTTAGAAGCTGAATAAAGATAAATTAATAACTAAGAGAAATATTAAAATTTTAAATTTAAATTACAAAATTAATGATAATTTTTACAAAATTTACTATTAAGTAATAAATTTTGAAAATTAAAATATTCAAATAAATGAAATAATTTATTAATTTATAATATAATAAGATAATAATGGTAAATTTTTCTAATTTTATTTAGTTACTAAACTTACTACTTACTATTTACTATATTTACTAGCAAGTAGCAATGTAGGATTAAGGGGGTAAATGGGAGAGAGGGGCAATCTCATTAATATATTGGGGAGAATGGAGATTTTGAGTAAATAAAATAAAGATATAAGTTAAAATATGGAATTTAAAACATAGACCAGCAATTTGCTTTTCAGTTCAGCCCTTTCTTTTTTCGTGGTGCTGGTTGTTGCTCGTGGAGGTTGGGGGGGGGGGGGTGAGACAGTGGACTCGAGTGACGAGTCTTGAGTCTCTCGGTTTCTTGTTCGCAGCTCTACGAGAGCCTCAGCCAAGAGGAAGATTGCAGCGATGGGAGTTCTTGCTGCTGGCTGTGAGTGTGTGATGACAATGGAGGTGGAGGGTGAAGCCGAAGGCTAGAGACAGAGGATCGAAGGGTCAGAGCACTGGAGGGGATCCGAAGGCTAGGGCTTTTTGGAGTTTGAACTTCGAAGGTGGAGGCAGGAGGCAGCTGGAAATTTGGAATCTAGGGTTTTTTTTTTCTTTTGAAGTTTGAAGATGGAAGAAGAAGAAGGCTTTTAACAAGGTTTTAGAGGTATGCATTCTACTACTGCATGAAGCTAATTTATAGACAAAAAATTGTGTAGTGGTAGCCTGTAGTCTTAAGCCTTTGATGAATTTATGGAATTATTGGCTTGAATCTACAGAGTATCTCTGCAAGATATTTGCTTTCCATTGTATAAGCTCACAGGTTGCACAACTTGCACAATCACACGGGAAAAGCAAAATAAAGTCAGAGAACACTCAGAACAGCACTAAAATTCCCCCCTCCAATTTTTTTCCCCCATGATTTCTAGAAAATTTTGGAAGAACAGCTGAAATTATTGAAAATGTCGTTCAAAATTTACCGAAATCTCGAAATTTCGGTCGAATTTATTCAAAATTGAATTTGTATCTCAATTTCCTTTCGGGACCCTTGAAAATTCGAAATTTCGATCAAAATTTTGACATTTCAACAGAAATTTAAGTCCTTGGTCACGATAACCTCTGTACCTTTGGTTGTGTATGTTTTTTTCATCTACCTTCTCATGAGCGACATAAATTATTTGCTCAAAATGTTCGATGTGCATTCTTGGGATACAATGTGTGTAAAAAGGGATTTGTTTGCTATGATCCTACATTACATCGTACACGCATTTTTAGGAATGTTATTTTTTTTGAAAATCAACATTTTTTTCCTGTGTCCTCTGTACGCTCCTCTCCTACTGTGATTCTCCCCTCCTTTGAGGAGTAGTTCTTGGATCCTCATCTAGTTAGTTCTCGTTTTAAACTAGGTATTGTGTATACGCGGTGCCCCAGCCCACAGTCACTTCTGATAGCTCATCCGATATCTGATCCTACCACGCTCCAGGTTGCAGCACCTCTAGAGCCTTTGGTATGCCGCCCTTCTTGAGTGTTTGTACCCCCGGACAGGTATGGGTTTCCCTCCTCGAGTTCTGGTAACTCTGTTTCAGCTCCTACTGCTGCATTGTCCAATTTAGATATTCCCACTTCCTACTCTTACGCTGCCAAGCATGATTGTTGGCGACAAGCTATGCATTAAGAAATTGTTGCTCTAGAGGCCAATCACACTTGGGACATTGAGCCTTGTCCTCCCACCATTGTTCCTTTGGGTTGTAAATGGGTTTACTCAGTCAAGGTCCGATCTGATGGAAGTCTGGATTGTTACAAAGCTCGCCTTGTTGCATTTGGGAATAATCAGGAATATGGTGTCAAATATGTAGAGACCTTAACTCTTGGGGCTAAGATGACTACTGTTCGTACAATTGTGGCTATTGTTGCTTCCAGTGAGTAGCCACTACATCAGATGGATGTCAAGAATGCTTTTCTTCACAGGGATCTTAAAGAGTGTATTTATATGAAGCCACCGCCGGGCTTGTTTGCCTTTTCGACTTCACATGTGTCTAAGCTTCATTGTTCTCTTTATGGTCTCAAACAAGCTCTGAGGGCCTGGTTTGATAAATTCCGCACCACTTGATTACAATTTTCATTCAAGCAGAGCAAGTATGACACTTCATTATTTATTTGGAAATCATACATGGGTATTGTTGTTCTTTTGGTTTATGTTGATGATATTGTGATAATTGGTTCCAATTGTGCTTTACTTGCTCTGCTAAAGACTTAACTTTTTGAGTCCTTTCATATGAAAGATCTTGGGTCTCTCACATAGTTTCTTGGTCTGGAGGTGTATCGTAGTCCCTCACGTATTTCACTCCATCAACATAAATATGCTAGTGACTTGGTGGCCACAGCCGGCCTTCAGAAGGGTACTTCTTTTGCTACTCCCATGGAATTAAATGTTAAGCTTCGCAAAAGGAGGGTGACTTACTTGCTGATCCCAGTTTATACTGGAAGTTGGTGGGTAGTCTTGTCTATCTCACCATTACTAGACCAGGCATTCTTTTGCTGTACAGCAAGTCAGCCAGTTACTTTAGGCTCCTCCTCATCTTCATTTGGCTGCTGTTCGTAGGATCATACGCTATGTTCAGGGCACTTCTGCCCGTGGTTTATTCTTCCCTGCAGGCAATTCTACTCGCCTTGCTGCTTATGGCGATGCTAATTGGGCTGGTTGTGCGGATGCACGTCGCTCCGTCACTGGTTGGTGTGTGTTCTTAGGTGATGCATTGATCTCTCGGAAGAGTAAGAAGCAAGATAGAGTTTCTAAGTCATCGATAGAATCTGAATACCGGGTGATGTCTCTTGCTTGTTCTAAAATTATTTGGCTTCGAGGCTTGCTTGTTGAGCTAGATTTTTCTAAGATCGATCCTACACCTCTACATGCCGATAATACGAGTGCTATCCAGATCATGATCAATCCTGTCTATCATGAGCGCACGAAGCATATTGAAGTCGATTGTCACTCTATCCGTGAAGCATTTGAAGCTCGTGTTATCACTCTTCCACACATTTCCACTAAATTACAAATTGCAGATATCTTCACCAAGGCTCTCACTCGTCATCGAGATTGCTTCCTAAGTAGCAAATTGATGCTTTTTGATCAACCCGCATCAATTTGAGGGGGCCTGTCTACCGAATAGCAAACAACAAAGCAAAACATTTCTTTCCTTGCTTTAGCCCACATTTATTTCCTTATGTTTCAATTTATAATTTTGTACAGTTAGCATATATTTAGTTTACATGTATAGGGCTTGACAGATTATAGTTTACTTGTATAGGGCTAGATCATGCTAGACCTTATTTACTTTCCATGTATAGCATTCTTGTAAAGTCTATATATAATATACAGAACTCTAGGCCAATTCATTCGGCCATTCACTGCACACTGACAATACAAATAAAGATAAAGCTGAGTGTTAGGGTGTGACAATGTCATGGGGAAAAGGGGGAGTGAGATACTGCTATAATTGTATTCTTCAGGGATTTAGAATGAATATATGAATATCTGTGTTATCGCTTGTATGGTGATTCTCTTGTAGATGAATAATACAAGTAGTTCTTTTCATTGTGGTGTTCTGTTGCCTTGGATTATGATGTCTCTGATTGTTATAGTCTTATTCGGTGTATAAGAATATGTTACTCATGTGAAATCCTATTGTTCCTTGTTTTCCTTGAGTATTGAGACTCACCTGGTGCTCGTGCTTGCAGGCTTGAACGTGTGAGAGTTGGCTGACTTGTCGAGGGAGAGCTCTCAACGAGTGCCACACGACCCTTACTTGAGTCCCATTTTGGGGGTCCGTGACACTGAGCACACTGACAATACAAAGAAAGATAAAGCTGAGCACACTGAAAATGACAATACAAATAATAATAGAGCTAATGCCCATGTGACTGCTTCAGTGGTCTATTTTTGTCCTGTATTCCTCATCTTCTTCAGCTGGGTAGACCGCCATTATCTTCAAGTCTTCGATAGTCCCATTACTCTTTGTTTGTTGCACTTAGTAAAGTGGCAACCTGTTTATTTGGTAGGTATTGTAGAAATGAGGAAACAAGACTTGGAAATGAGAGTCTTTGGCTCGGTTTAGGGCAAAGAGGGATCATTTGGAACTTTGGAGTTTAGGTCTGAAATGGAGAGAGGGGGGGGGGGGGGGAGGTTGGATCTTGGAAATTTTGTGTCAATAAACACTGCCAATGGAGGACATTCTACATCTTTCAAGTTGCCCATTTGCCACACCTATTTTAGACATAGATTTAGGAATTTTTCCTTGGATTAGGCTTTACTTTGTATTTTTAGTTGACTTGCTTTGGTATTGTGTAGTTTTTGTTTTATGTAAATATGTGTTAGATGTAGTGGGTGTAAATGCTATACGTGTAAGTTATTGTACAATTATTGTTTTGAATCAAAACCAATTGCGGTTTCCTTCTCCCTCTCTCTTTATCACAAGTTCCTATTCTTCCATCTTCTTTTTCTTGCTCCTCTTTTCCCTTCTCTTTCTCTTCTATTCTCTCCATATTCTGATATGTCCCTGTTATCCAACAACCTCTTATCTCCTTCTCCTCCTTGAAGTCAATTGTACCGTACTTTGCATGCTTCTTAAGTGTTTTGGAGTGATGTTGTGTTCCTTGCGTGCTATCTTATCAACAATATGTCATCCTCTCTTGTTGGTGGTAAAACTCCCTACTCCATTATATTCCCAAATGCTCCTTTGTTTTCTTTACCTTCTCTTATATTCAAGTGTGTGCCCTTTATTCTTCAATTAACCCTAGGGTGAATAAGTTGGATCCTCATGCTAAAAAATGTGTCTTTTGGGCTACTCATGTACTTAAAAGGGATTTTGTTGTTATAGTCCTATTTTTCATCGCTTTTGATGTTACCTTCTTTTTGTCTACGCCATACTATTCTTAGTCCTTGAGCTTTTCTAACCTTAATGATTCTCTTCCTCTCTCTAATCTTCCAGATTCTAGTTTATTATCTATGCGTAGTCTTCCACCTATGTCTCCATGTAGCTCGAGTCCTTCTTATTGTGTCAATCATCCTAATTTGTATGTATATTCACAATGGTGACTCCAGGGAAGAGAGTCCCTTTAGCTTCTATTGCTATGCCTTTGGTTTCCTTGCTTGATGATTCCATTTCCTATGATGTTAATCTCTCATTGCTATCCAAAAGGTAAACACACTTGTACACAACATCCCGTCTTCAAATTTGTTTGCTATACTTCTTGTCACCCTCCTGTTGTTTTGTTACTACTCTATCTTCTATTACTCTACCTAAATCCATTTTTGAATCCTTAGCCCAATTCGGATAGAGAAGTGTGATGGTTGAAAAGATGAGTGCATTATAGGAAAATGATACTTGGGAATTGGTATCTCTTTTTGATAAATTTGTGGTTGGTTGCCATGGGCATATACCGTGAAAGTCTACCTTGATATTTCTGTCGCTCGTTTGAAGGAACATCTATTGCTAAGGGATATATTTAGGTGTACAATTTGGATTCTTTAGACATATTCTCTTTGGTTGCCACTTTGTTCATCTCCTTGGCCACAACTTGTCATTGGCCTTTGCATCAGTTACATGTGAAGAATGCCTTCCTACATGGTCATCCTTCAGAGGAAGTTTGTAAGGAGTAGTCACTTGGGTTTGTTGTTCTGAGTGTCCCTCAAGCTTAGTGTGTTGGCTTAAGTGTATTAAGAAATAATTATATGGTTTAAAAAAGTCTCCCAGAGCATGTTTTTGTCGTTTCAATGTTGTAGTACTTGAGTTTGGCCTTTGATGGTGTGCAATAGATCACTCCATGTTTTATTATTATACTCTATTCGGTGGGATTTTGCTTATTTTGTATTTGGATGATATTTTGACTATTTGTGATGATGATCAAGGTATCTAGGACATAAAGCAGTTTGTTTCAACCAAAGATTTGGCACCATTGAAATACTTCTAGGGTGTAGAAGTCCATATCTCATATGGGAACTGTTTTTTCACATCGGGAGCATGTTCTTGATCTTTTGGATGGGATTGGGCTATTGGGATCCAAACGTATTAATACACCCATGAATCCTAGTAGTGAGTCACTACTAGATATAGGTGATTTGTTGCCTAACTAGATATGGTATCTAAGACTTGTTGGAAAGATGAATTATCTCAGTTACTCAACTGTCTTTATCTTTCTCAACAAGTTTCGTGAGCCACTTAATATTATGAGAACAAGTCACTAGGATGCAGCAGTTCACATCTTGTGATATCTCAAAGATCACCTAGGAGAGGTCTCTTATATCGGGATGAGGGTCGCACTTATATTCAGGGATATACAAAAGTAGATTCGGCTGGATCACCATATAGAATACCCACAATGGGGTGTTATGCCTTTGTTGGGGGTAATTTGGTTTCTTAGAAGACCAAGGAACAAACTGTGGTGGCTAAGTGAAGTGCTAAGTCATAATATAGGGCCATGGCTCGCAACATGTTGTAAGAGTTGGGTTTTCCCATTCGGTTTATGGAGTTGTTGTGTGACATTTGAGCTGCTATTCATGTTGCCTCTAATCCGATCTCCCATGAGCAAACAAAATACAATGAAGTTGATAGCCACTTTGTTTTGGACCAACTTGTGCAGTAGTTCATTTCAACCACTCATGTGAAGTCTGATTTCTAGCTTGCTTACTTATTCACTAAAGCTTTGGCGGAGTGCTTGTGTTAAATTCATCCTTAACAAGCTAGGGGCATAGGATATCTATGCTCTGGCTTGAGGGGGAGTGTTAATGGTTATTTTGGTTATTTTAGCAGTATTAGTATGTGCTAGCGTTATGTTAGCAAGTGTGAATTAGTAAGGACTATGGGTATTATGGTCATTGGTATGTACATGACATACATTATAAATAGAGGGAGAGGCCTATTGTTGTGATGATATCTTCCATTTTCGCAATATTTGAACAGGTATTACTGATCTCCCTCAACCTAAGATTTTGTCACCCCATCCTTCCTACCTGTGCGCTATTAGAACTTGCATCATCTGAATCTCAACCTGGTCAGCAACAGATTTTACTTCCATCTGCACTTCTTGCTTCCCTGAGATCTTGCCGAAGACCCATCCTCCATAGAAACACCTTTGGAAAACTCATCAATATTCAATACATTCTCCCCACTGCTCTAGGCCCACTAGACAAAAGCTCATGATTCCCACTTGCACTAATTTCTTTCGCAAGAGAAGACGTGTCTTGAATCTGTTTTTCCTCCACCTGTGCACTTTGCCTAAAAGACCTGCTGTGCCCATACTTTTCGAAACCCTCCATCTTATGAGCCTCACGTACACCCCTATCCTGCTGTAATAATTGCTGGGCTTTAGATGTACTCATCTGTATGCGCTGTCAGCTTTGATATTGGACCCCTGAATTCTGTTGGCAAGCAGCATGGGCCTGCGAAGGTGAATATGCATCCAATCTCCTATGGAACCTGCAAAGAAGCAGGATCCAATTTTTCTAGAGGCTGCGGAGAAGAAGATGCATCCAATCTCCGTGGAATCTTTGAAAAAAAGGCAGCTAATCTACCATTCTCCAATGCCGAGGCAGACCCAGTTAGGAAGGCCATTTCCCTTGTGTTTTAGAAATCTCAATATGGGTCTGACACATCTATTGCCATTTTTCATTTGCAGATGGGCCATATCACCCTTAAAAGCCCGTGGAGTGGAATCTTGACTGTTACCCACCGTTGAGGCCCTTAATATGCACTCATGAGCACTATTTGAAGGATGGGCCTGACTAACTAGGGTAATAGGATGGTCCACAGCAATGACAGAAAAGGCTTAGTTCCTGATAACTAGGCCAAATATATTGTAATATTAAGAATCCTTGGCCCAACCCACTCCAAACCAACTGCACTCTTGGCTGCACAAGGCACCTCCTCCTTCCCCCCAAAAACTGTAGCTTCCCAGAAACCTCCTAAACTTCCATGTGCTGCCACTACAACACGCACGAGTTGGAAATCTCCACAGTTCCTGTATCAACACTAGCCGTTCGCTGCCTCTGAAACCCCAGATGTTACGTTGTTCCAGCTTTGGTGAACATGAATCATTGAAGAATAAACCATGACCTTAGCTTCTGGCTTGTTCATCTTCTCTGAGCATGCAATCACCTGCAGCACTTGCATATTCCTTTTCCAATCTTCCCCATTTCTTCTTCTCCATTCCTAGTTTTGGATAAACCTATCAAAGTGAACAAAGAAACCTAGAAGAGAGAGTCAGAATGAGAGTAAGAGCCAGCAAAAGAGAAAAGAAAAAATAGCGAAACAATAAATGATAATTTGAATTGGAAACTTATTTAGAGCCATTCTTTGGGTAGTTTACTTTTGGGGAGTTCTTTAATTCCCTGTCTATTAAGGAATGATTAATTCCTTGCCCAAGTTGGTCTTTTGGTTTCTATAAAAGGGATTTCATGTGGGAATTTTAAGTGTGCACAACGTAGAGGGATAATCACCTACAATGCAAATAATGTGGCATAACAAGAAATTAACAACTAACAAGAAACAAAGAAATTCACTACATGAATTTTCAAGCATTTTGTCTATATGCTTGAGTTCTTTGGCATTCAGGGTTCATTTTGTCATGATAAATAATTGTTTTGCTAGACAATCTTTATGTCTACTTTACCAGCTTATATCAATCGCCATCCTAGGAGAAAATAAGATTGTTGCACTATTTGTTTGGATTGGGAGCTTATAGAGGCAAACAACAGGGACATTGATAGTGCAATTGATATTTGACATGTATATGTTGTATTTGATCTAAGACATAAAGCAATACAGGAAGAATCCCCTTGTTATTTAGTTTACAAGAAGCTAGTCAATGTTATTATCATCTCTTAATAGTGATGTGTGCTTGATAGGAAAAGGAACTTATTGCAAGAGAGCTAGTTTATTCTTGATAAACAAAGGAATTTATTAGAAGAGATAAGAATGTACATCAGAAGAAGAAAGAGGAAAAGAAAAAGAAAAAAATTGGAGAATAGGAAATCCTCCCTTTACAACACTAACAAAAAATTACAACAGAAGATCATCATAATCTGAAAGCCAATTTAACGAAGCGGAGCCAACCAGTCCCGCTACAAGTCTTCCAAAGAAACATCATGAAAAAATGCCATCAGCTGACACCCATAGTGACACAAGATAAACAACTCTACTCCAAACCAAATTATTAGCAGTGGCCAAGAGAGCTAGTTTAAAAGCAAATCTCTAATCATATGCACACCAGAAGTAAATTATTGGAAAAATCTGTGTGCCAATAAGAGAAATAATTGATGATTGTAAAATAAAGTACTTTATGAGAATTCGGCTAAAGTTCACAATTGCAATTTAGTTCTCAAGCTTCAAATCTAAGCTTGAGCTTGGCTCATTGTTCTTGATGAATAAGCTTGGGCCATTATTCATCCAAACACGGAGTAGCTTGCTGATGGCTTGGCTCATTTGCAGCCCTATGACAACATCTCCTTTGTTTCTTTATTTTATTTGTTTTATTTTCTTCTAATTTTCATTTACTGTGTGGGGAATATTCTTAGAACTCCATATTGAATACAGGTATCACATTGAATGCAGGAGATGGACTACAAGCAAGAAGCAAAGAATGGACTGAAGTTTAGGTAAGAGCTTAAGTTCAAGAATAACTGTGGCACTTGCATTTTGATGAATGGGTATCTATTTTGATTGCACTTGTTGTGTATGGCTTTATGCTGTATTTAGCATGCATGTAGATAGATTTCATTTTTAAGGTTGGTGGCCAAAAATCAGATGCTCATTTTAGTTTCCTTTTAGGATTTTATTGATCTAATATGTGCCAGAGAACTTCAACAACTTCCGAGGGATTGGGCTTCCAAACCTAATGTGTTCAGCTCGTTTCTTTATTTTATAATCAATTGGGATTTTGGGAGTGATAAATTAGATCATATGGATTTGTGAGTAAGAAGCATTGAGACAAACATGTAATAGACATGACACGCTAATATGACAATTAAAAAAAAAAAAAAAAACTTGTATAAGACATGGTAGGGATACATTAATTAATGTGAAAAGTATACTGTTAGTTGTGCTTTTCTAGTAAAAAATATTGAAGTTTGTTTGGGGATGTTAGAATTAGAAAAGCTAGCATCTTAAGTGAGTTGGATATTTTTGGATAGATAAGAAGAGGAGACTAACCTTTCGGAGAGTCGGGAGGCCTAAAGAATTTTTTAAAAAAATGAGTTGGAAGAGGTGTGCTTGAAGGGAATGACAAAAGATCAAATTCAAATTCTTTTTCTATCCAAAAAAAGGGGGAGATTGTAATATTGGTTTCTACCATAGGCTAGCTAATGGTAAGATGAGGAAACATATGATAAGAGAGTTGGAGGTTTGAGGAATGAGAATTATAACTGATCCTGATAGAATAACTTCTGAGATCTCGAATTTCTTCGATAATCTTTATTTGGAAGAAGAGGGTTGTAGACCGATGGTTGATAGTTTAGAGTGGGATCCCATGTCTAGAGATCAAATGCTTTTGTTCGAGAGACCTTTTAATGAGGAGGAGGTGAAGAGGGGGGCGGTGGGTGGGTTAGTTTTTGGGATGGATAGTGATAGGGCTACGGGTTGAGTTGGTTTTAATGTAGCTTTTTTCCAAGACTGTTGGGGTTCTGTTAAGCGTGATTTGCTTAAAATCTTTCATGAAGTAAGAGCGTTACCCTACTTGCATTACCCTAGTGCCTAAGAAATCAAGGTCTATTAAGATAGAGGACTTTAGACCTATTAGCCTATCTCTAGTGTTTATAATATTACCACCAAAGTTCTAGCTAATAGGCTGAGTTAGGTGTTTGAGAAGATCATTTCTACAACTCAGAGTGCTTTTGCGCCGCGCCCGGGGGGGGGGGGGGGGTAGATAGATAGTGGATGCCAATGAGCTGGTGAAGGATATTTGAAGGAGGAAAACGAGTGGATCCATATTCTAATTGGATTTTGAGAAGGCTCATGATAGAGTTAGTTGGAGGTATTTGGACAATATTTTTGTGAGAAAGGGCTTTGGTGAGCATGTGGCGCTGGTGGTTAAGGGGTTGTTTATCTAATCTATGGTTCTCTGTTGTTGTGAATGGGAACCTATGTCTTGGTTTAGGGTTTCTAGAGACATTAGACAAATGGATCCACTCTCCCTTTTTTTGTCTGTCCTAGTAGCTGATATCTTGAGTAGAATGGTGGATAGGTTTGCGGATTGGGAGTTGATGAAAGTTTTGAAACCATGGAGTGAGGGTGTGGTGGTTTCTCATCTTCAATTTGCGGTTGACACTATTTTATTTCTGGAGGATCATGGGCCTTCTTTTAGATGTATTTTGGGTAACTTATGTTTTTTGAGAGGGTGTTGGGGCTGAAAATAAATTTGGGGAAAGGTGGTCTATTCAATATTAATATGCCTCTTGAACGTGTTAGGGAGTGGGCTTCGGAGGTGGGGTGTGGTCTTTTAGAGTGGCCTTTGGCTTACTTTGGGGTCCCTTTAGGGGGCAATCCTAGGTCCATGGATTTTTGGAATCTGGTGGTGGAAAGAGTCGCCAAGAGGTTGGATGGTTGGAAGGGGGCACTTTTTTCCCTTGGCAGCAGAATTACCTTCATTTAGGCTTGTTTATCTAGCATTCCCTTATATTATTTGTCAATTTTAAAAGTTCTAGTGGGGATTGCTAATAAGATCAAGAAAATAATGAGAAATTTCTTATGGTCATGAGTTATGGGTTTTTTGGATCATTTAGTTAGGTGGGAGGTGGTTTCCAGGTCTAAAAAGGAGGGAGGGCTGGGTCTTGGAAATTTGGTGTCTAAAAACTTTGTTATCCTAGCTAAATGGTTATGGTGTTTTCCCTTAGAAGATCATTCCCTTTGGCGTAAAGTGATTAAGAGTAAGCATGGGTTGGATGTAAATGGGTGGGATACCACTGTTAGTTTGCGATGTACTTCGCGGAGAGTCCATGGAAATCTATTTCTCGGATTTACCCCTTATTTACGCACATTAATTTTGTTTTGGGGAAGGGTTCTCAGATTCGTTTTTGAATAGACCCGTGGTTGGGGAATGATGTTCCATCCACATCTTTTCCTTGCCTCTTCTAATTGAACTTAGGGCAAGATTGTATGATTTCTGTTTTTTTGTGGTCAATTCGGGTAGCCCTCTGGTGTCTTGGAACTTTCATTTCAAAAGATCTATAAATGATAGAGAGATGATGGAACTTTCCTCCTTGTTGTCGTTATTGAATAATTGTCATCTTTCTTTAGATAGGGATACTTAGTCTTGGGCTTTGGACCATTCCGGGGGGTTTATTCTTGTAAATCTTTTTCGAGGTTTTGACCCGTTCCAATTCTTGTTTTCCTCTATTTTCATTTATTTGGAAGGCTAAAGCTCCCCTCAAAGATTAAGGCTTTCCTTTGGCTGACTGTGGTTAATAGAATCAATACTAGTAATCTATTGCAAATTAGGAGACGAAGGCCTTATCCCTAGATGTTTGTGTGCCTTGTTATTTGAATTCTAAAGTCAGCTCCTCATTTGTTCTTACACTGATTTTGATTGGAGCATCTGGAGTAATTTATTCGGCGTGTTGGGAGAAGTTTGGGTTTGCCTAGTGATGGCGGATGGAATGTTGGCTATCTTTTTTGAGGGCTGGCTTCGGAAGAAGAAATGATAGGGGACTGCTCTGTGAAAGTGTGGAATATTTGCAGTGCTGTGGGATTTATGGTTGGAGCGTAATCCAAGAAATTTTTCATGAATGAAATTGAGCAGGCAGCTGGCTTTGGAAAAGATTTGTCATTTGGCTTCTTTATGGTGCGTTGGCTCTGGTTGCTTTAAGGAAGTGAGCCTTTCAGAAATTCAGTGAGATTGGAGGAATTTTTTGCTTTGATATTTCAAAGTATTTTTTGTTTTATTTTTGTTTTTTTAGTTTCTTTTTTATGGAATTTTCCAGAATTTTGATGGGAGATATCTTATTCTCCTCTTTGTAAATTCTTCTCTTTCTAATGAAATCTCTTCTTTTGCTCTAACAAAAAATAAATTATAGGCTTCATGCACATTCAATGGATAAATTTCATCTACAATTACACATTCATTAGCTACATTCGAATTAGGGAATAATCAACATTAAAAACATTAGTCCAACAGGGGAAAAAAAAAAAAAACAGCACAGGTACATATAGATAAATGAAGTATCATCATTGTCATACCGAAACAGCAAGGCGATGGGTCATTAAGTTTGTTTGTTTTTTTTTTTTCCTATAATTTTTAAAGACAGAGACACTATCTGACTCATAGTTACTAGAAAGCGCAAACACCTTAACGAACGACAAATTGGTATGATTGTTTTGAAACATGGTACATTTTCAATCTAGAAGGCTAAATCTATTGATCTAAAGTTTTAATTCAATATTCAACATATGAGATAATTTTTATTAGTTAAATGGAGAATTACACATTTTAATTCTAGTTTCATCATTACTTGTATATTTCACAAAAGAAAATCCTTTCTTGATTTAGAAACACCTCAACATCCTCTCCAAAATATATGGATGCCATTAGTACATGCACATTGCATGAATAAATTTCATCTACAACTATACATTCATATTAAGGAATAATCAACATTAAAAATATTGGTCCAACAGCCAAAAAAAAAATAGCACAATGGCCGTATAAATAAATGAAGTATCATCATTATAACGAAGTAACAGGCTTTTTTATTTTTTATTTTTTATTTTTTACTTTTTTTATTTTTAAATTTTATAAATAAAAAGATAGAGACACAGATAGTGAATGTCCGACTCATGGTTACTAGAAAGCACCAACACCATAGCGAACTACAAATTGGTACAAATGTTCTGAAACATGGTACCAATGTTTTAAAAGGCTTAATCGAGGCTTGCCTCAAGTTAAGGCATGCCTAAAACACCTTGAGGCTCAATCTAAAATAGCAAATTCCAAAAAGGCTAATGCATTACACACTAAGGCTTATGCATTTGAGCAAAATGCATGCCTTTTGTGCCTTTTTAGTTGAGGCTTATGCATTTTGGGTTGTGATTCTCAAGTTAGATTTGGCTAGAAAATTTTAAGTACATGCTTATATAAATGAATTTCATAATATGAGTTGATTTCTAAAACTCTTGAACCTAAAACTTTCCAAAATGAATGAGTTGTATCTTAGAACATGAAAATAATTTGAACTTTGTAATAGTATAGCTATCTCTTGTCATGATTTCCATCATGAATTCATGTTAGCAAATTTTGAGTGTGGCCAACAAGTTTGTGAAGTACGTTTAATTTTCTTTACATTATATGCATGCTTTTATTAATTTTTTTTTCATAAATTTTAAAATATATGTAATTAATTAAAAATTTTTTTTTATCTAAAAATAAAATTCTCAAACGGCCCAACGCCTTAAGGCTTACGCCTCGCCTCTTAAGGGTTAAAATGCTTACCCTTATGTGTTCGCCTTTTAAAACATTGCATGGTACATTTTCAACCTGAAATGCTAAATCTTATGATTCAAAGATTTAATTCAATATTCCGTTTGTATAAGATAGTTTTTAGTAGTTAAAGTGGAGAATTATCGCATTATAATTTTAGTTTCATCATTACTTATATATTTAAGGAAAGAAAATTGCTTCTTGATAAGTGTCTGCCAAAGGTGCTAGATTTGTTATTATTATTATTTTTATTAACTTCAGTTTAATTTGAGGACAAAAGGGAGGGAAAAAAATGCAGTGTTTTGGTCCCAAAAGTGTCCTCGATGTATCCTTGCTGTGTCCAGCTGTGTTGGACAAGGATAAAAAAAAAATATTTTCATTAATTTCAGACTTGTGTCCAAACACATCTTGGGTGTGTGTCAGTATGTGAATCTGTCGGATACTAACACTCTAGCCTCTTCTGGAATGTTGGTGATTCCTAGGTGGATATTGCTCCTCCATGATACTACCTTGTGTATTTTGTGCCTCGAGCATTCATTCCTCAGCTCATAGTCTGGTGTCTCCACATCTGTTCAAAGAAGTCTTTCATTTGTCACACAGGGTAGTTCTGAAAATCAGCCGGTAGCTGTGGTTCCTGCTGTGGTTTGAGTAATCCCGGTGATTCCTGCAGTGGTTTGAGATCTCTCATGTTTACAGCATATATATGCCCATTTTATTTTAATTAGAGCTCTCTGTTGCTCAAGTCTTGCAACCTAATCATTAGCCAACTAAAGCCTCCTTGTCCCCCTCCCCCTCACCCTGGGGGAAAAAAAAACTCTGAAAAAGAGAGAAAAAGAAGTTAGAGTTCATGCTGTGCAACCATGCCGATTGATGTTGAATTTGCTACTATTTGGGATGTTTTGCTCTTCCTGTAAGGGTTGGATGCCTTTTTTTTTTTTTCTCTCTTCTTTTTTTTCTAATGCAGTTGCCTTGTAGGAGATCTGTAAACTGCTGCTCTGAAAAATTAGTAGCCTTAAAGAGTAATGATTAAATATTACGAGGAAAAAAGTTCATGTGCCTTTTAATTAGATAGTTTAAAGGTTTATCCTATCTGCATTTCTATTACTATATATAGAAACGTGATCGATAGTGCTGTTGACCTGATCCATCTTTGGCCTTTCAAAGTTTCTTGCTTTTGAGATGTGAAAGGCCTTCACATGTGAGTGATGAACTTTATTTGATATTGTGCTTCTTGCTTGCTCTCTTTCTTAATATCTCACATCATATTATTTTATAATACTTGGGTCAGAATATTTCATTTCTGTTTAATAATTGGGTAAAATGAAAGACCTAAATACCCGTACTAACACTTATTACAAACCAAACTCTAACAATTAATAATAATGCTAAATGACTAAATAACCATTAACACTCCCCCTCAAGTTGGAGAATATATATCATATGCTCCTAACTTGTTACAAATATGTTTCACATGAGCACCTCCCAAGGCTTTGGTGAACACATCGAGAAGCTGAAACTTGGACTTCACATGAGTGGTTGTAATAAGCTTCTGTACGAGTTTCTCTCAAATAAAATGACAATCAACTTCAATGTGCTTTGTCTGCACATGGAAGACAGGGTTGGAGGCAATATGAATAGCAACTTGATTATCAAACATCAACTCCATAGGCTGAGAATGTGGAAAACCTAGTTCTTTCAACATGTTCTTCAGCCAAACAAGTTCACATGTAGTGTGCGCCATAGCCCTGTATTCTGACTTAGTGCTCGACCTGGCAACCACAGTTTGTTTCTTACTTTTCTAAGATACAAAATTACCATCGTTAAAGATACAATAGCCGATTGTGGATATTCGGTCGGAAGGTGACCCGACCCAATCTGCATTTATATAGCCCTGAATATGAGTGTGATCTCGATCTTGATATAAAAGACCTCTCCCTAGTGCACCTTTGAGATATCTCAAAATGTGAATTATTACATCCCAGTGACTTGTTCTTGGGGAATCGAGAAATTGACTCACAACATTTGTTGCAAAGGATATATCTGGTTGGGTGATTGTGAGATAATTCAACTTTCCAACAAGTCTCTTATACCAACCTGGGTTAGGCAACAAATCACCCATATCTGGCACTAAATTGCTATTGGGATCCATGGATGTATCAACAGGTTTGGTTCCCAATAGCCCCATCTCATCTAAAAGATCAATAACATACTTTCTCTATGACAATAAAGTTTCTGTACAAGATCTTGATGCTTCTATTCCCAAGAAGTACTTCAATGGTCCCAAATCCTTGGTCTGATACTTAATATGTAGGAAAAGATGTTGGTCATGGATGCCTCAATCATCATCACCAGTGATCACAATGTCATCCATGTACACAATAAGCAAAATCTTGCCAGATAGAGTATGACAATAAAAAACAGAGTGATCTACTGCATACTGATGAAGGCCAAACTCAAGTACTGTAGCTCTAAAACGGCCAAACCATGCCCTTTTCGATTTTTTTAATCCATACAATGATTTCTTAAGTTGACATAGTGATAATGACTCCCCTTGAGCAACAAACCCAGGTGTTTGCTCCATATATACCTCCTCATGAAGATCATCGTGTAGGAAAGCATTCGTCACATCTATCTGATATAGAGGCCAATGACAAGTGGTGGCTAAAGAAATGAACAAACGTACTCACGCAAGTTTAGTGAACGCAGAGAATGTCTCTCAATAATCCAAACCATACACCTGAGTATACCGCTTAGCAACAAGGTGGGCCTTCAAACGAGCCACAAAGCCATCAGGATTGATTTTCATAGTGTACACCCAGCGACGACCAACCAAAGACTTATCTAGAAGAAGAGGTACCAAAACCCAAGTATCATTATAATCTAGTGCACACATCTCTTCAACCATTACTGTCCTCCACCCATAATGGGATAGGACTTCAAAAATAGATTTAAGAAGAGCAACGGAAGAAAAAGTACTAATAAAACAGTAATAATAGGGTGACAAGAAATCATAAAAGATAAAATTAGAGATCAGATGTTGAGAACAAGTGCGTTTACCTTTTCGAACAGCAATTGGAGGATCAACGTCATGGGAAATAAGATCATCGGATGAGGGAGCTAGAGGCACATTAGTAGAAGCTGAAGGAGGCACTTCCCCTTTGAGTCACTGTGTGTATACCTGCAAATTGGGATGATCCAAACAGCGAGAAGGACTCAAACTGGATGAAGATATATGAGGATTGGGCATAGATACTAGGTTTGGATCTGGAAGGCAAGGCAAAGGAAGAGACTCATTAAGGTCAACAAAACTCAAGGAATCAGAGTCGTATGGTGTAGACTTAAAGAAGGTAACATCAACAGAGACAAAAAATCGATCTAAAGTAAGACTATAACATCGATATCCTTTTTAAATATCGGAATAGCCCAAAAAGATACATTTGATAGCATCGGGATCCAACTTATTCGTTCCTGGAGTTAACTAATGGACAAAGGACACACAACCAAATATACGAGGAGGAAGGGAAAGGAGGCTTAGGGAAGATAACTGAATATGGGATTTTGTTGCCAAGGACAGTGGATGGCATTTTATTGATGAGGGAGCAAGCTGTGAGCACAACATCACTCCAAAAAACTTTGGGAACATTCATTTGATACAATAGGGTACCAGTGACTTAAAGAATATGTCTATTTTTACGCTCTGCAATCCCATTTTGTTGTGGAGTGTGGGCACAAGAGGATTGATGGATCATACCAAAGCTAGTCATATAAGTACTGAATTGGGTACTGAAGTACTCCTTAGCATTATCACTACGAAGCATCCTGATTGGCATATCAAATTGAGTCCTTATTTGGGAACAAAAGGCACAAAAATACCAAACAAATCGAAACGATCTTTCATTATATATAACCATGTCATCCTAGAGTAGTCATCAACAAATGTAACAAAGTACCAAAACATCAACTTTGATGTGACACAACTAGGACCCCAAATATTAGAATGCACTAGCATGAAAGGACTAACCACTCGTTTGTTGACCTGGGAAGCAAAGGGTACATGATGATGCTTGCCCAATTGATGAGACTCACACTCAAGATTAGACACAGAACTTAATGTAGGAACCAGCTGTTTCAACTTGTCCAACGATGGATGACCAAGGCGACAATGGATTTGAAGTGGTGTAGCTGCGACTGTGCGGGCAATGGGTGGAGAAGGCAACTCAAAGTAGAAAAGTCCATGAGCCTCACGTCCTATGCCAATTGTCTTTCTCGTCTTTAGATCCTAAATAATCACAAAATCAGGAAAGAATGTGACAGACCAATTTAGTGACTTTGTAAGCTTACTAACTGACATGAGATTGAAAGGTGATTTAGGAATGTATAAAGCAGAAAAAAGAGATGGAAAGAGTAGGATTTACTGTTCCTATACCCTTAACAGCAATAGTGGACCCATCAGCAAGGGTAACTTGAGGTAGATTTTTACTATACTAGAGATCTGAAAAGAAGTTGGTTGTTCCCGTTATATGGTCAGTGACAGCAAAATCAATGACCCAAGGACTAATAGGAAGGATACCAGATGACATACAGACTGTAGGATTACCTTTCTGGACAATAGACACAATGTGAGAAGATGCTTGTTGAGATGACAGATATTGTAGAAACCTTGAATACTCCTCTGATATAGACACAGTACGCGGTTCACTCAAACAAGTGATTAACGAAGGAACCATACTTTTGGGATTTGCAAACTCCATTCCAACATTCACAAACCCAGACCAATGACCATAAAATTAATTGTTGGAACAAACAGAACAACCGAAAACAAGGTGACCAACCATGAACAAGTCACAAATAAATCAGTACAAGACTGCCACAGCACCAAGAAACTCAAGCATATCCCCAAGGAAGAAACTCACTGCACCGAAACAATTGGAGAAGTGAACCGCTGAAACTACCATGGAGAAATCACCAACTAGCTTATATAACACTGTCATAGCCTCACAAAAAAACAGCTTATGAGCACTGTCACTGCTCCAAGAAAGTCACCAATGACTGTTACTAACACTGAACAGCAACTGACGAATTACCATGAGTGCGTGGTTAAACAAAGATTGGATCTTTGGGTAACATACATGTCCAACAGCTTGATTTTTTGATATATGGAAGGAAATAGATCATTGACTCATAAAACACAGCAAATCCCACTGTTTCAGACCCAATAAACTCAATAACCATTGATAAACTGCTTCATGAAGCATTAAACAACCATTCCTTGGGTGCTGCACTTGATCAATTAAAAAATTTGAGATCTTTGGGCAAAAAACATCATGAAAAACTCCAAAAACATGTTAATAGAGAGATTGGATCACTGCTGGATCATTTCAGGTCAAAACCATGCCTGAAAGTGGCTTCACGTGCCGGCGCGTGTGGTTGGCCCTGGCAGCCTTTGTCCGGCGTGCGAGGGCATGTGGAACACTGCCTGGAGGTGGGATTTTAGTTGGGGTGGGGGGGGGGGGGGGTGGGGGGGAGGTCGTCAGTGTCTGTGGGTGACTATGGGGTTGGTTTTGATAAATCTATAGTTGATTTGTTGTTCTCGAACTGGCAGTGTCGCCCAGAAGATTCCGGCAACTGGTCTGGCTTTCTGCTGCTGCTGACTGTTTTCTAGGGTTATAGTATCACTGAAAAATCTTCTATGGTGATAGACATGCCGTGGGTTTTGGGTTTCAGGCTTCGGTTTGATGGTGGTGGTAACACTTAGGGTTTAGGTTTCAGAATCATGCTCTGATACGATGTTGAATAATTGGGTAAAATGGAAGACCTAAACTCAATGATAGGTCTCTCCCTCTATTTATAATATATGTCAAGTACAATGGGAATGACCATAATACCCCTACTAACTTACATTTATTACAAACCAAACTCTAACAATTAATAATAATGCTAAATGACTAAATAACCATTAACAATCTCATACATCTTGAATTGTAAATCTCCATCCGATGTCTCATATCCCATTTGTGCTTTGCACTAATCTTTCCCTTTTACTCCACAACTATTTTTTCCCTATATATTATGTGAGTGTTTATGTGTGTGTATGTGAAGCTTTTTTTGAATTTTTTTTTTTACCATTTTACCTTTAGTGTCTTTTGATAACCTGAATGCAGGGCAACCTCCCATATGTATAAGTAAGGTTGTGTACATTATGCCTTTTGGAGACTAGCAGACTGCAATGCGGCATGGGAGCCTTGTCCATTGGCTGTTCTTTAAATTCTTATCTTGTTAAAAGCCATCCAGAATGTGTTTGTGAGGCACATCCCAAGAACATAACAAGACTTGAAATCATGGTTTTAAAACCCGGACCGGTGATCAGCCCAGTGATGGCATTGCATTGGTCTAACTGGCCGGATTGGAGACTTGAAATCATGGTGTTAAAACCCGGATTGGTGATCAGCCCAGTGATGGCATTGCATTGGTCTAATCGGCCGGATTGGAGGGTCAACCGGTGGTAGATATATATATATATATATATATATATATATATATATGAATGCATATATTTATGTATGTATTTTACAATGATAGTAACATTCATTAGAGATAACATTGTAAAAAATGTTGGTTATAATCATTTGTTAACTAATTACAATATAACAATTACTAAAAATAATTTTGGTTAAATATATATTTTTTATTTTTCTAAAATAATCTTAAAACTTATGAGTTATTTTTATTATTAGTCAAATAAATATTAGAAGGCAGAGAGAATAGTATGATTTAATTAATGTTTATTATCAAAAGGTGAACAATTAAATTTAATATATGTGCATTACTAATCATGTAATAATTTACTTTTTATGCATACATACTACATATGACAGTAGCGGCTAGTGAGATGTGGCCCAGTGGTAGTAGGCAGCTGTATGTAAGAGTTCCCAGGTTCAAGCCTTCTTAGAAGCATCATAGCATCTTTTTCATGTTTTTTATAAAGAGGGGGATGATGGAGGAGAGATGGGTTCACCCGCCAATGACTCTGGTTCAAACCGGTTCAAGTCAGTTACGACCAAGTCAGCCTGGTCAACACAGGTTTAACACAAATCCAGTTTCTGGATGCTGACTGGACTAGGTGACTGGTTCTGGTCAAACTGGTTTGGACCGGCCAGTCCGGTCTGGGTTTTAAAACAATGCTTAAAATGATTAACTCTTCTGCCCTTTTTAAGGATATTATTCTCTTTCATACCACATTCCCTTAAGTGTGCAATAATGAAGACATGATAAGTTACTGCTCCACCTAAAAGATTAAACTGGGGTAGTTCTTGATTGACCAAGGATATTATTCTCTTTCATACCACATTCCCTTAAGCGTGCAATAATGAAGACATGGTAAGTTATTGATCCACCTAAATGATTAAGCTGGGGTAGTTGTTGACTGACAATGTATATCAAACCTCAGCACTCTCTGCACATGTTTCCTAATTGTAAGTGGAGGGGTAAAAACAGTCAATAAATAACACCCAGTAATGGGAAATAAGATAATTTTTAATAAAGAGATGATATATGTGGGCAGTAAGAACTGAAACACGGGTCTTCCTTGTTAGTAACCATGGATCTCAGACCATGTTAAGTCTCCTCTCTATCTAAAAACTTAGCTGTTATGTTGTTAGTGGACAAAGTATATCAAGCCTTAATTGAAGACCAATGTGCCTCGTTGCAACAAATCTTTAATATGAGATTCAGCATAAATTGTTTTTTTAAAAAAAAAGTCAAGCACGGGTCTGGGACACATGCTCCTTAATAATTGTATTGTAAAGCTAAGCTGAATTACCACTCTTATATTCAGTTTTTCTGCCTCTTTTCTCTTCCTCTGTTTATTAATAGCAAGCCTAGACATAATGGTAAGGGTGTTACACAAGCAAATATAGTGCTAACTGCTGATTAATGTCAATATTTATTTGTTCATAGTTCTCTCAAAATCCCTAGTATATTCCATTTGCTATTAATTTCAAGTCATGGACAGAATCGCTTCAAATGTGAAGCTATCTGAGTTAAGGCTGCTTACACCATTCCCTCCCTGAGCCTGTGATATTGCATGGGGTTTTGTGCACAAGTGTTGCATTCATTTATCCTTTTAGTATTCATTACCTTTTATGTAAGCTCTGTTCATCTTCTAATATTCTACTCGCCCGTCTCCCCATATCTTTCTGTCCACTTGGGCCTGATAGTTACCTTTGCATGTTGAGATTTGAATTTAATTTATCCAAATATGTCGAGCATTAATCTCAAAAATTATATTTCTTGTCCTTTGGAGCTTTGTTACACTGCCAATGTGAAAATCTTCTTGTGTAACTTTAATTTCCTTTTTCTTTTTACCGGTGATATATGGACCTTCTTTCATATGTGCAAAATATCTAGCAACTAATAACTAATTAAAAAATCTACCCTTGTTTGTATCTTCTTGGTGCTCACGCCAAGTATCACTAATATAATGGATGCTTGAAAATTTTGTCTGAAATACAATTGCAGATATTGAGATTGTCTACAGTGCAGTTCGTTGTGGGATTGGAATTTTTCCCTGGTTTTTCTTGTACAAATTATTATAGATCAGTATATTACTGTAGTCTACAATGATCAGCCATTTTTATATCTTATGTTCTTTTGTTGGGTAGTTGCTAATATTATCTACTCTTTTTTAAAGCAGACAGTTATATGGCAGTCTACAAGATGTTTTGGTTCCTGAAATGTATGTGGAACAAACAACTCGTAAGGTCCTTGTTATGGATTGGGTGGAGGTATTTGCTGTTTCATTTTGTCTGTTCTTACTAGCATATCATTGTTACTCTATGGTAATTTTGGACCATATTCTATAGAAAGAATGACTGCTAATGACAAGATGGCCCCAGTTTTGTGTGGCATTTGCTCAGTGATTTTTAGAGCAGATAAATATAGGGCTAACTTAAACATTGGATATTCTTCTCCTTCTCCGCCTCCTCCTCTTCTTCTTCTTGGGCTTTTTATTTCCCAGAAGGCACTACCATCTGCTTTTGTGGGGTAAGTTATAGGGTTCCACCTCAGGGCTTTCAATTTTCGGTAGAATTGTTTCTCAAGTGATGCAGGGGCAGCATCAAGGTTCTTCAGCCATGGGAGAATTTAGAAAAAATAGAAGAGAGGAAGGAAAGGGAAGGGAGGGGAGAGAAGATACTAGGGGGGAACTCACGTTTAATTCAACAAATCAAATTCATCAACAACTGCCTACATCATGGCTTTCACACACGATTTGTAAGAAAGCCTCTAAACACATGAAATTACACACATACCCCTAAAACTACATTGCATTACAAACTTACCCCTAGAATACATAATTACTACAAAGAAGCCCCTAGCATAAATAATCCTAATACAAGCAAACTACACACACATGCTTAAACAACTAAACCATTCATCCTATTCTTTGACATAGGCCTCCTAATTGGGTCAAAATGATCCATCCAAATAGCCGTTTCTTGTCCTACATCAATTCCCTCCTTTTGAGAAGAACTCGACTCCGTCAAGTTGGGGAAAGTACCCAAGGAGTCCATCACCATGAATAGAGTCATCTCGTTTCATAAGAAAGGAACCAGTAGTATGCTTCAATTTGGTGAGTGGAAGAATTTGTGATGTCATCAACTTATGCTTCTCGTTGTCAATGCAGAGTGAATAAGAATTCTCATATCCATCATGCTTAACCTTCTTATCAAATAACGATGGTCAGCCCAAAAGGATATGACAATTTTTGAAAGGATATCACATTGCATGTCTCCATAATGGAACCAATCTTGAAAGTCAGTATGCAGCGATCATGGACCTTTAAGTTGGTATTATTCACGCATGCAGTTTTGTATGGCTTGGTATGAGGCTCAAGTTCCATGGTTTGAAATCGCGGTTGCGGGTAAAGTCTCGTAACGGTCGAGGGAAACATGGGTGTTACGTAACGGAAAGCGGGCGTAATGGCCGTGAACTTTTTTCACGCATGCACAACCATGTCAAAATAAAAATGAAAAAAGCATGAAATTCATTAATACATGATTTTTAATGAATTTTGCAGGCTTTCATTCAACCTACAAATGCTTTTTAATAGGCATTATGATTTTTATATTAATTTTAGTGCGCTGTTTACTAAAAAAGGCATATTTTTTTATAGTTTGCATTACTTTAATGGGTAAAAAGATGTAAAAATGTAATTAAAATGAAGAATCAATTAATTAAAGAATAAAATGGTACATAATTAATTAATTAGCTAATTACATAACAATATTACATAAATGATGGATTAAATTTAAACTTTAAGTTAATAACGATTAAAATTTTAGGTGATTTATACATATAAACAACAACAACAAAACCAAGCCTTAGTCCCCCTAAGTGGGGTCTGGCTATATGAATAATTTTTCGCCAATTTATGTGATCATGGACTATTTCTTTTGATAGATTCAAGGATATTAAATCCTTACTCAATATCTCTTCTCTAGTTATTTTAGGTGTATCCCTGCCCCTTCTATTGCCTCCCACAGTAACTAAGTCACTCTTCCTCACACGTGCACTATGTGGCATACATTGCAAGTGTTCATAACATCTGAGTCGTCCCTCCCTTATCTTATCTTCTATAGGAGTTACACCTAACTTACTACGGATATGTTCATTCCTTAATTTATCTTTCAATGTTTTACCACTCATCCATCTAAGCATTCTCATCTCAGCAATTTCTACTTTTTGGATATTATGTTTCTTCGTCACCCAACATTCTGATCCATATAGCATTGCTGGTCTTATAGCTGTCCTATAAAACTTCCTTTTCAATTTTAAGGTTATTCTATGATCACAGAGCGCACTTGAAGCACTTTTCCATTTTACCCAACCTACTTTAACTCTGTGCATTACATCATCTTCAATTTCTCCTTTAGCATGCATATTAGATCCAAGGTATTGAAATCTTTAAGTGCTATTTATTTCTTCATCATCAAGTTTAACTTTGCTCCCAATATTCCTCCTATCATTACTAAAATTACATTTCATATATTCTGTCTTATTTTTACTTATCCTAAAGCCTCTAGATTCCAAAACTTCTCTCCATAATTCTAAGTCCGCCTCTACTTCATCCCTAGTTTCATCAATTAGTACAATATCATCTGCAAACAACATACACCATGGAACCTCTTTTTGAATACTCTCAATCAATTGGTCTTATTAAAGCAAAAAGATAAGGACTCAAAGTAGATCCTTGATGCACACCTATGGTGATTGGAAATTCTCTAGTTTCTCCATCTATAGTCCTTACGCTAGTCATTACTCCGTCGGACATATCCTTAATGACATCGGTGTACCTACTACACACCATTTTTTTCTAAAACCCACCATAGAACTTCCCTAGGTATCCTATCATATGATTTCTTAAGGTCAATAAAAATCATATGCAAGTCTCTCTTCTTTTCCCTAAACTTTTCCATTAATCTTCTTAAAAGATAAATAGCTTCTGTGGTAGATCTCCCAGGCATAAAACCAAATTGATTTTCTGAGACCTTCGTTTCTAACCTTAATCTTTGTTCAACTACCCTTTCCCATAGTTTCATCGTATGACTCATAAGTTTAATTCCACGTTAATTATTACAATTTTGAATATCTCCATTATTTTTGTATATAGGTATTAAAATGCTTTTCCTCCATTCATCTGACATTTTCTTAGTTTTTACAATTGTATTAAATAAATTAGTTAACCAAATAATTCCGTTATCACCTAAGCATTTCCAAACTTCAATTGGGATGTATTCTTGTCCCATAGCTTTTCCGTTTTTCATCTTTTTTAGTGCGAACTTAATTTCGTTAACCCTATTTTTGCGAATAAATCTCATATGTTTAGTCTTTTCCTTATTTGACAATTCTAAGTTTAAGCCTTCTATTTGGTTTTCATTAAACAACTTACTAAAGTAACTTAGCCATCTTTCTTTAATGTTTTCGTCCTTAACCAAGACAATATCATCCTCACTTTTTATACGTTTTACATTTCCTAAGTCCTTACTCTTCCTTTCACTAACTTTAGCTAGTTTAAATATATCTCTTTCCCCTTCTTTTGTACCTAATCTATCATACAAACTATTAAATGATGTATATTTAGCTTTACTAATGGCCTTTTTTGCATCTTTTCTTGCCTCCTTTTATTTTTCAAAGTTATCTTTGTTTCTATATTTTTGCCACGTTTTATAACAAATTATTTTTGTCTTTATGATTTTTTGTACATGTTTATCCCACCACCAACTCTTTTTGCTATTCGAAAATCTTCCCTTTGATTCACCTACAATATCTTTTGCTATTTTTTAATAGAGCTGGCTAATCTATCCAAAGAGTATTTGTATCTGTCCCATCCTCTATGACCCAATCCCCATCTTTAATCATTTTATCTTTAAATTTTATTATATTTTCTCCTTTTAGGTTCCACCATCTAGTTCTCTTATACTGGTTTATTTTATCTTTCTTTTCCCATTTTTTACTACATATGTCTAACACTAAGACTCTATGTTGTGTGATTAGGCTTTCACCTGTGATAACTTTACAATCCTTGCATGATAAACGATCTACCCTCCTAGTTAAAAAAAAATCTATTTGACTTCTATTTTGTCCACTTTTAAAGGTTATTAAGTGTTCTTCTCTCTTCTTAAAGCAAGTATTCATTATACCAAAATCATATGACATAGTGAAGTCTAAGATCATCTCCCCAGACTCATTTTTGTCTCCATATCCATATCCTCTATGTATCCTCTCATAATTTTTATTATCTCTTTCAATGTGTCCATTCAGATCTCCTCCTATAAATATTTTCTCAGCCCTTGGTTTGCCTTGTATAATACTATCCATATCTTCCCAAAATTGTCTCTTAAGATTTTCTGCTAACTCGACTTGAGGAGCATAAACACTAATGATATTTATTATCTCTTGACCTACTATCATCTTGATTTTTATAATTCTATCCCCTACTCTAGTTACATTCGCAACGCTATCTTTTAAGTTTTTGTCTATAATAATGCCTACTCCATTCTTATGGTTTTCTTTTTTTTTTTTTCAGTACCAAAGAAAAATATAAGAATGGAGTAGGCATTATTATAGACAAAAACTTAAAAGATAGCGCTGTGGATGTAAGTAGGGTAGTGGATGGAATTATAAAAATCAAGATGATATTAGGACAAGGGATAATAAATATCATTAGTGCTTATGCTCCTCAAGTCGGCTTAGCAGAAAAATTTAAGAGACAATTTTGAGAAGATATGGATAGTATTATACAAGGCATTCTAGGGACTGAGAATTTACAATTTATATAATACAATAATTTATATTACAATTTACAATTTAAATAAATAAATATGGAATTGTAAATCTTACAATTTAATTATTTAAATGGTAGTGTACTTGAACTTGAGTCACATAAGAGTTGAGACTTGACTAATTGTGTAGAAATTATAATTTATTGTAAATTGTAGATCTAATATTAAATTATTAATTGTCAAGGTATTAAAAAAAATAAATATGTAGAATATTAGTTAATAATTTTTTACTAAATATGTACTCTAAGTTTTTAAGTTCTAACTCTAGTCTAAGTAACTTTATAAATTTTATTTTAATAATTTTATACTTATTTTTTATTTTAATTAATATTTCTACTTATACAATCATTTACAAATTTACATACTAATTAAATAATAAATATAAAGTATTAATTAAAATTATAAAACAAACTAAATTATTAATTTATAATAAATTAGTAATTTACATTTGCAAGTAGGTAGAAGTCTAGAAGAAGTGAAGAGTGAAGAAACAAATATACCTTACTCAGTTACCTATTACCCACTCTTGACTCCTGAGCCCTGATGGAAGCTGCAAGAGAGCTGCTGCAGCTGCAATCTGCAAGCCTCTAAAATCTGGAGGAATCGAAGGCTTCAAATGGAGGAATCAAAGGCTTTGAAGATTCGAAGCTGATTTTTGGGTTCTCACGCTGGACGAAGGTGACGAATGACGAAGAGGGAAAAATCGAACACCTTCAAAGGCAAAAATCGAAGCTGATTTTGGGGATTTTGAAGCTTCAGATCAGTAGATCGAAGCTGTACGAAGGAGACAAAGAGTGATTCGAGTGAAAGAGGGAACTCAGCTTGTGGAGCACAACAAATCGAAGGCTTCAAAGCAGCTTTTCGGTTCTTTAGAGGCTTCAAATGAGGAGATCTAAGCTAGATGATGGAGAAACACACAAAATGGAGCAGATTCAAGGAGATAAGGAAGGTATGCATGAAGTAGTGTAAGGGGCTGTCGGCCGTAACGTGTCGTAACGGACGTTACGTGCCATAACATTAGTGTAACGGCTGTTACGGGCCGTTACGATTCCGTAATGGCCGTTAACCCATGTGAATTTCCTGCTTACCGCTAATGCAGCCTGTAACGATATCGTCAACCTGATTTTCCATTACGTAACTGCCGTTATTTATAACCAAAGTACAAAGTTGTTTTTGGCTTTTCAATTGAGGTTGAAAATGTTGGTCTACCTCCAATCCTCTATATCTTTAACCTTGTGGGAAAGAGAGCATATGTTGAAAGCATGAAACAAGTTTTCAAACTGCCTACATCATTTAAGTCACATGGAATTTCTGTTTCAGCTTCAACTACTTGAGTATCATCATCATCTTCTTCTTTTTCCGTAAAAGCCATGAATTGATTAGGACATTTTGCAGCTCAATGTCCAAAACCTTGACATTTAAAGCATTTGAGTGATGGTATGCTTTTAGAAGTTGTTCTAGCATGCTCAGGAGTCCTCAAAGAGGTATTAGTCTGAACACCTTTACCCAATTGCTCAATTGTGTTCTCTCGTACAACTCCACTAGTACTCTTCTTAAACTGAAGGACTGATGTAACTCTAGGAGGATCGTATTGAATGTCCTCCTCAATCTTAGTGGCAACCTCTGTTGCCTCCCCAACTGTAATGAGACTACATGCAGCGAGTTTGGAGGCAATAGCTGGCTTCAACCCCCTTCTGTACAAAGCTATCATAACATCCTCTTTCCATTCTATATTGGCACGAGTAGCCAATTTGAGCAGTTCCCTTCAATTTTGATTCACCAAATTTGAGCAGTTCCCTTCAATTTTGATTCAGCAAAGTACAACTGTCTACCATCATTCATGTCTTACGATCGGAAATACTACTCCAAAGAATACACCCAATCATCAAATTCATCAAGAGAACCATGACCATTAAAATCTGAGACTTCTAGTTTAATTCCCTTACTCAAATGATTATGTCGGCCTTCACGAAACTCAAAAGCATGAGGGACAACAGCTCTTGCACAGTTTTGTTTGGTAGGAAATTCCATGGGTCTTCTTAACACTGCAACTTTGGTTGTTAGCCTATTCAAAGCGCCAGTAGTCTCCAAAGCCTTTTCCATATTTCGTACCCTACCGAATAACAATTCTGCCTTTGCAGACAATTCAACATTGGTCACCATGATGCAATTATATGAAGCAAATCACAAACTTCGCTTTCAATTATTTAAGAACAATCTTCAAGTCACCTTTAATCTTTTGAATATCACGCTGAAATGAAACAAATTCACTAGCAAAATTCACAAATGCAGCTAAAAAACCTGATTTTTGATGCTGGCAGCGGCAATTTCAGGGTTTCATGCCAAATTTATCTTGCTTGTTTGCAATGTGTTGTCCAAAACAAAATATCTCCTTGCAGGACAAAATATCGTGGAGCAAATCCAAAATTTTGTGGCTGAAGCAAATTTTCATGAGACTGGAAATTGTAGAAAACTGTGGAAGTTTCCCAGTTGCAGGTTTCCGGCGCATGGGGTCTGTGCGCTGCTGGTGAGGCCCCTCCGGTGATGAAAATTTGGTTGAGGGGAGATCAGGGGATGAGGAGTTGATTGGTGTTGGCGGTGTGTTAAGAAACTCACCAAAAGTAAGGGATTCAAGGGGGGGGTGACGGTTGGAATCTTTTTCCCCGGCGCATGAGCCTGTTCTGGTGATCAGAAGGTGACGAAATTATAGGGCTGTCAGGGTGTTCTGTCTTTGATGGTGTGGGTGGTGTTGCAGGATGGTGGTTGGAAAGTGGTGTTCAAAGAAATGGGGACACGGCTGAAATTTCAGAAAAAAAAGTTCAGAAATTGCCTTTCGGTAGTTTTTTTTTTTTTCAATACTGAAATTTCAGAACAGAGATGATGGGATGAGAGAATAACAAAGAGGGGGGAATTAAGGAGAGAATGGGAAGAAGAAGAAGAAGAAGAAGAGGAAGAACAGAGAGAAGGGGAGGATTAATGCAGAACAGAGAGCAAGAGAACAGAAAGCTAGAGAACAAGAAGAGACAAAAAAAAAAAAGAATCAGCAGATAGGGAGTGAGAAGTTACAGAACAAAGGAGAGAAGGAAAGAAGAAGAAGAAGAAGAGAAGGAGAAGAAGCAGCAGCAGAGGGAGATAAAAGTTGCAGAACAGTGAGGGGAGGAAGAAGGGAAGAGTGGGAAGAAGAAGATTGAAAGGAAAAGATGGGGGATTTGAAATCGAATAAAGAGATCATGGTAGTGCTCTGATACCAAATGATGCAGGGGCAGCATCAAGGTTCTTCAGTCATGGGAGAATTTAGAAGAAATAAAAGAGAGGAAGGAAAGGGAAGGGAGGAGAGAGGAGATACTGGGAGGGAACTCATGTTCTATTCAACAATTCAAATTCATCAACTGCCTACATCATGGCTTTCACACACTATTTACAAGAAAGGCTCTATAAACACATGAAATTACATGCATACCCCTAAAACTACATTGCATTACAAACATACCCCTAGAATACACAATTACTACAAACAAGCCCCCAACATAAATAATCCTAATACAAGCAAACTACACACACATACTTAAACAACTAACTAACTAAGCAAATTTGGGTTTCAGACCCAATAAACCGTTCACCCTAGTCGTTGACATAGGCCTCCTAATTGGGTTGAAATGATCCATTCACATTCTCAAGCATCATATTTCCACTTTTGTTCTTTTTTCTCCAAGATATTTCCCTAAATATACGAAACTGGTCAACAAAAGCTCTTTTTCAGCTACCAATTCTGCTTGCGGACCTAGTCACTTCTCAAATACTATGTATCTGCTCTGACTATTTTTTATTTTTCAAAATAAAATTTTGAAAATAGGACAGTTCACAGTTATCTTTTTTTTGCCAATCCATTTATAGTTGTCTTGCACAATTTCTTTTGCCTATTTCCGTGAAAAAAAATTACAAATATTTACTTTGCATAAAACTAACCATGGTTTTAAAACCTGAACTAGTGGCCAACCCAGTGAAGGTATCAGTTCAGTCAGATCGGTGGGTCAAACCAGTGGTCAAATCGCTGATGTCAGCATGATAAATTACATATATGTTAGTTTTTACCATAAAAATAATATTACACTGGTTCCATATAAAAATATAATTCCATATAAGCAATAATATTTTGCAAAAAATGTTTCATTAAAGTCAACATATATTAGTGAACTAAGTAAGAAAGAAAAAATTATATATATTTATATATATAAATTTTCACATCCATTTAATTTAATTTGAAGTTTGAAACACTTTTTTCTTATTCTTATAAAAAGAAGTTCTTTAAATTTATTGTATTTTTAGTCCAAAATAAAGTAATGTGGGCTTTGGGTGTTTGTGTGTTAGTATATTATTACACGTACTAATTATTTCTAAATAAACTCAAAAGTAACTGTTGGCATGTTGGTGTAAGCTGGAGTGCACTGTGCCCAGGACCTGTGTTCAAATCCCATGCTTCACCTATCAACATGTGTATACTTTTTTCCCAAAAGCAAGAGGCTGGTTAACATGCCTTCAAACCCAGTTCAGATTGGTTTGGTATGAGGCAGCCGGGTCACTTTGGTTAACTTCAAATCTGGTTCTGGGATGCTGAACCCGGGGGGTTTAAAAACCATGAAACTAACTTTTATAGGGTTCAGATCATGATTGACAATGGCAGAAGAAAATTTTTAGGGATGAGTCTGTTTTAGGTGTTTAGATTTCATTTGTGTGGGCCCTTCTCAAAGATTTTTTTTTTTTTCTAGATGTAACCTTGTCATGCATGTAGTCAATTTTTTACTCATGTTCTGTTCTTATGGTTGTGTAGGGCCAGAAGTTGTCTGAAGTGAAGGATCTTTACTTGGTGGAGGTAAGACTCACTGCAATAATGAATAATGTGGTTATCACCTATGGAGCCTTTATTGTTTTGCATAACCACTCAAACATAGTTTTACCTTCTGGTGTTGTACAGGTTGGAGTTTACTGCTCGTTTAACCAACTTCTAGAATATGGGTTCTATCATGCAGATCCGCATCCTGGAAACCTTCTTCGCACATATGATGGCAAACTAGCTTATTTAGGTAAGTGTGGTTAACTCTTTTATTCTTTTAGATTATTTTGAAGTATTATACACACATGCGCACACACACACACACACACACACACACACACACACACACAAATATATGTATATGTGTGCGCGTGTGTGTGGCTATCATATCATATGAATATTTCTGATTGGAAGCTTATAGTGTACACAGCATATTATACAGTTCCTTATTTACATTCTTATTGCTACTGTTGAAAAGTGTCTTGATAAGATGTGGGTATAAAGCACATATGTTGTGCCAATTTTTATCTCCAAAACAACAGCTTCCTCTCCATGTGCAACCTAGAGAAGACAGAGCTTGGGAGACGCTTGATGGCCTCCTAGGGTCCTTGCCAATGCTCAAACCAGAGTGGTCTTAATACACAAGGAGGTTTTAGGGTGGAGAGGATCATACCTCCTTTTCCCAAGGAGAAAATGAATATTTATATGGGCCTTGTCACCTTGAATTCCAGCCGCTACCCGTTCTCGAGGTCAAGATGAACATGTTGCCTCAGGTGAAGGGAGTAGTAGCTGATGATCTTGCATGGCCTTCCGTAGATGGCAACATGACATGTGGCCTAGTGGGATTATGATTATAGCATATAGCTCAACTTGGCTATAGGGCATGGCCCTATGGGGCTGATAACATAGGAGATAGCCCATGAGGGCTAATAGAAAACCAGTATAGCCAAATTGATCTTCATATGGCCCCGCAGGGCAGAGATCAGGTGAAGGGAGTAGTAGCTGATGATCTTGCATGGCCTTCTGTTGATGGCAACATGACATGTGGTCTAGTGTGATTGTGATTATAGCATATCACACAAGAAGGCTGTAGGGCATGGCCCTATGAGGCTGATAACATGGGAGATAACTCATGAGGGCTAATAGAAAACCAATATAGCCAAATTGATCTTCATATGGCCCCACAGGGAAGATAATATGATATATGGTCTGATTGTGCTAATAGAAAACTGGATCCGATCTAAAATTCTAGTACGTGGCCCAATGGGGCTAATAGAAATCTGATATCATTTGGTCCATTAGGGCTGACATGAAAACATAGAACATGGTCAATGGGGCTAATAGAAATCTAATATAACATGAGCTGCGAGAGCTGATCTAAAAATATAGAACATGGGCTAGAAATTGGACACCACATGTTTCACTGGGCTAATAGAAAATTGATAGAGCAAAATTGATCTTTGTATGGCCTCTTGGTGCTTGCCTCCTTTGGTCTTGTGGGGCTAAGGTCTTGGTCTTCATAGCCTTATCAGGCTTCCCCCTTTTCGTGCAACAGTGCTGTTGTATATGTCTTCACAGGCCCATAGGGTTTGTCATTCACGATCCTATGGGGCTTGCCTCTTCCTCCCCCATCCTTGAAATAGGGCTAGGTCATAGTCTTCACGGCCCCATAAAGCTTGGTCTTCATGGTCCTGTAGAGCTTACATTTTTTGTTTGCACTGTAGGGTTGGTCTTCATGGCCCTTAGGACTTGGTATTCACGGCCACATAAGACTTGCCTCTTTTCGCCCCATAGGGCTAATGCCTTAGTCTTCATTGTGCTGTAGGACTTGATCTTGATGGCCTCGTAGGACTTGCCTCTTTGCCATATTGGGCTGAGGTATTGGTCTTCACAGCCACATAGGGCTTGGTATTCATCTCCTCATAGGGAATGACTCTTTTCGCCCCGTGGGACTTGCCTCTTTGCCATATTGGGCTGAGGTATTGGTCTTCACAGCCACATAGGGCTTGGTATTCATCTCCTCATAGGGAATGCCTCTTTTCGTCCCGTGGGGCTGAGGCCTTCTCTTCTGCATATGGTTCCCAGTGACTAAATATGTATCCATGGTTACACTTGTTGAATATAGAATTGTGGTTGCTGGAGATAGCATAGTTGAAGTCCAATTTATAGTAATTCAAGCTATATAATTCCCGTAGGAAATATGATTTTTACCAAAGAAACGAATCATCTAGATTGAGCTGAATAATAAATCCAATGATTGCATAGATCTCTGCTTTAACCATGAACTGGCTTGAGTTCCAATCGAAAAAATAAAAATAAAAAATGAACTCGCTTGAGAAATAATATTGATAGTTGAATTGTGAGGTTTGAGCTTGGTGAATGGCTTTTGAAGCATTTATAGACCGTGGAGACAATTGGTTTGGTGGATCCATTGTCAATATGCTAGCCAGATAGCCATGTTGTGGCTGCACCAGACCACTGCAGGGGATAACTAACTGTCGTGCTAATAAAAAGAGTTATAATGGACATCTTCTTTTGACATAATACTTGGGAGTTTGAGTCTGCTAAAATATGATTCCATGATATTTTCAACTTGACTTGAATAAAGATGCAATGGTGAGAATGTCTCTTGATTGGATGACGGGGGTTGCATGGAACATTTTTTTGAAAGGAATGCTCAAGATTGGGAGTTAGAAAGGATTGCTGATTTCATTTAACTGCTTGTAATGAAATATCTGTGCTAGTCTAATCAAGATGAATCCAAAGCTAAAAGTGTGGCAAGAGTGGTCAGTACAAGGTTGGCTCATTTTATAAGAAGCTGAACAAACAGAATCTTGATGCTGCCAGAATAAACTTCCTTTGGGAGGCTATCTGGAAAACTGTTACCCTGACCAAAGTTTACTTCTTTGGTTGGAAAGAGGGGGGAAAGTTCTGGTGGACCTTTTTTTTTTTTTAAACCCTTTTTTGATCTTTCTGTGTATGTGTAAAGAAGCTGCTGAATCAGTGGATCATATTCTGCTGTATTGCCTTTGCGCTGAACTTTTGAAATTTGGCTATTGCTGAACCTTTGGAATTTGGCTATTGCTCTGGTTAGCCAAACATGGGCTGCAGCTGAAAATCTGGACAAACAAAAATCTGCTTGGACAGGCATCCAATCAGGTGCAGGCAGGAAAAGGGCTGTCTTTTCGGTTGTGTGAAGTGAGAGAGATAGATGAGCCTATGAAGGAACAAATACATCTTTTACACTTATTAAAGATAGATGGCTTTGTTGTCTAATAATCTGGTTTAATGTCTTGTACATTTTTGGTCGATATACGATCTTGGACATTTCAGATACCCTGTCAAACAGGTGATTCTTTTCTGTTTCCTTCTGTTTCTTTCTCGTCTTCTTCCATTTTCTTTCCGCTTCTACTAGGGTAGCCCTCATTTGGTTCCTTTTGATGAATTCTCTCTTTTACTGGTATTAGATATTGCTATGTACTAAGATCTACAATGTCCTTAGCATTCTGTTCTTGGGCCATAGCTATCTTCTTTAGAAGATTATACATGCTGTTCTAATCTGTCCAAAGTCCAGCCCGTAGCATATCCTCAGTGACCATTTTGTTTTGCTTTGTTTTTCTTTTTTGTTTTTGACCGTGTGGGGGGGGGGGGGGGGTGGGTGGGGGGGCTGAGGTAAGAATCTACCACATGATTAGGATGTTTGTTTTAGTGGAGAATATTGTAAAAACTGTTGATTGTTATGGTCTATCAGTGCTTAATGATGTAATGATCTTAGAGGACAAGTGGGCTGGGCTGTAAGACTACTGGAGTTGAATGGATTGGATTGGATCAATTAATACATCTTGTTACTTGCCTTCTGAACTTGGAAAAAACAATTAAGTAAGAAGCTGTAGTGAGGAACATGGTTTGATTTGCAAGTTGGAGATGAATGGCAACATTACTAGAAAGAAACCAAATGTGACAATGACAACCTTGTGCATGGATGCTGGTGGCTGCAAGTCAACAGTAAGAATATCAAATGGTTTTATCTGTTGTGTCAATCCTGACTGGGCTTCCGTGATATTAGAAGCTTTGACTGGATCATGGTTGCAGGATCTCTAATCACAGACTGCTGGATGTGATTGATGTTCCTGCTGTGAATGGAGCCATTGAATTGAGAGGGTTGGGGAATGTTGATGGCAATGAGGTTGGTTTTGATTTGGGGTTTTCTGTGAGACTGGGAATTCTGATTTTTGGGTTGAATCAGTGGCCAAGGGAACCTCAGCAGCAAAGATGGAGATGATGGTTCTGTGGCAGTGTAGATGGCAATGGCAGCTCACATACCAAGATGGTATGCACAACAGATGTCTAATGCACAAAGGGGTAAACCTTAAAATATTCAATTCCCAAATTTACTTCCAAAGTTATTAAAACTCCATATACATAGTTAAACCCTACAATCTACTATCCAAAATTAAAATAATTTTTCTATTCTAAAAAAAGTACGTAGCTGAAATTAAAAACGAAATAAGATTAAACTTTTCATAAATTCTTTAAATGATCTGTAGGCATCTTAGCTGAGCCGCCTCTCCATGAAGAACTATTTCTGCCATCAATTTGCGTTTAAAGTTTAATTATATTATTTTACTACTTTCTTTGTAAGAGGGAGTTTTTTGAGACTTGAAAGCAGGTTTTAAGTGATTGCTAGCAATTGTGTATCATGAATAGCACACCGTAGCAACTTGATTGTGAATTACACTTTGATCATAAGTCATGGATATAGGTTTCAAATGCTCATCAATTTGAGGGGAAGTGTAAAGCATCGAGTTTCTATGGTGTATTGTGATGCTTTGTATAATTTCGTATTATCTGAGAAATTCATGATTAAATTATATTAAATTTAAAGAATATTAAGATAATCTCCTAATATTTAGTTCCTATTTAAAAAATCTCTAAATATTCCAATAATCTTATGATGTAGTAATACCCTTTTTGGTTTTTGATTGATATAATTTCCTCTTTCTTTGACTATTTTTCTTTTGACAAATAAAAGTTAAAATGAATAAACTTAAGGCAATAAATGCCTGCTAATCCAAAGTGTCATTGATTTCTTTGATTGCCTCTCTTTGAAATTTGAATATACATCATGCTGCACTAATTTATAATATTTCTCACAACCAGATTTTGGTATGATGGGTGAATTTAAACAAGAACTTCGTGACGGATTTATTGAAGCTTGTCTCCATCTCATAAACCGTGATTTTGATGCTTTGGCCAAGGATTTTGTTACTTTGGGGTATCATGATTGTCTTATCCTTCAATTATTGAAGAATTTATTCTCATTTATGACGGTATGTGGATGGCTGATTTACTTGTAAACACTACAGGCTACTACCACCAACTGTAGAGGAGAAGGCTGTTACAAAAGCATTAACAGGTTTATGTCCATATCTACCTGAACTTAGCATTGCTAACACTTGTTTTTTTTTTTATTAGGATAGGACGTTTCTTTCTGTAAAAATATGCCTCCTTGGATTCTATTTGGAAGGGCTATATGTATTAATTGGTTCCACCATTACTGACATGCATTGTTTGTCTGTAGGTGTCTTCCAAAGTGCTGTTGCCAGAGGAGTACGCAATATAAGCTTTGGAGATCTTTTAGGAAATTTAGGAAGCACCATGTAAGATTTTCTGAGACCATATTTATTTATGCTATTATGGCTTTTTGAGCCCATCTATCTTGCAGATTAACCCATTGTTTCCTAGATTTGGAATGATGAAATTACAGGGATAGATAAATTTGACTGAGAAGCTTCATATTCTGTCTGGGAGTACATAATTAATTTAGGATTCTTGAATTTTAGTAAATGGTGCAACATAATTTTATTGGTCTGCCTTTTAAAAAGGTGCCATTGATCCCTCATTTATTATTCAACCTCTTCTAATAGGAATATAGTTAGGGCTGTGGAAGATGTTCTTGTTTTGCTCAAATGTACTATTGCCACTTCAGTCCAACTGCAAATACAAAACTGCTTTCATCAGTTCAGTAGTGGCAAGATACGCAATTATTGTGTATGTGCATGTAAGTTTGATAACTACTGCAATTATTGTCTATGTGCATGTAAGTTAGATAACTACTGGTGCAGATATGTCTGCTTCACACTGCTCACTGAAGGGTTCTGATTATTGACAACCTTTTGGTCACCAGTTATGTTCGGAGAATCCATAATTCCATGTAGTCTTTTCATTCACAAGATCTACTATTAATGTGTTGCAATAGGGTTGAGGACGAGCCCATTTCTCTGTCTGAGTCATTCACTTAAAGACGTTGCTTACAAACTCCTCAAAGAATCTATGCAATATGTAACGGTATGAGTGGTTTGAACTGCTATAATTTTTTGATCTGCTAAAGCTTCCCCTCACCACATCTCCCTTCGGCATCTCTTTTTTTTGCCTATCTCAGAAGCCTTATTTATGTTTTAGGGAAAATTTTCCTCTGGTACATGTCAACTTGCTATTCTGATCCGTGCTTATCTAGGATTTCCTTGTCTATTTGCTGCAGTTATTCTATGGCTATTTCATCAGATCTATCACTATGAAGATCTGGACAAGTCATCTGTGATTGCCAAATGCCAATGAATTTATCTGCTTGATCAGATTTTCATTTTTCTGCTCGTATTGTGTAGAATTGAAATCTCATTGGAGGATATGGTTGAGGAAGAAGCGGTTAAAGTTATTCATGTAGAATTAGAATATACATAAAGAATCAGATACATTCTTGGCTGGTGAATGCAGTGATTCTTACTCCATTTGTCTGAAATTCTTGTCCAGAATGTGATCGAGATTGCATGACAAAAGGAGATGATGAATTGTAAAATAAATTCCCTTATTCTCATAGCAATTGATAGATGTGAGATAGCTTAAGAAAGTCTAGGCTTTCATAGTGGTGTCTTCATCTTCAGAAAGCATGACAGGTATAATTCTCTTCCTCAAAAGTCTTTCCTGCAGCTGCTGGTGTGGTTTCTAGAGGGATTGGCAGAGATTTGTCTGTGATAAGAAGCCTAAAGCTGACTAGAAACTTAATATATATATATATATATTAAAATTTTTGTGGCCTGTGCATGGGGAAGAATTTAACTTAGGCCTGTGGACAACATTCCTTACGAAGAACAGAATCAAGAGAATCAATGAATGGGCATTTCTTTTTCATGTTCATTAAAAGTGCATTTTATTAATTAAAGATTGCTTTGCTGTTGGCTTGAGGAAATTGCTTCCATAATGGGACCATATATGGAGCAGTTGGAATGTTATCCTTTGGTAGTGGTTTTTGCCGTAGTATTTTTTGCTGGGTTGCAGTCTCCAGGAGGTGTTGCCATTCATAATCCTTGCCATGTATGCCATTTAGTGCATATATCTTTTTGAAAAGTGTTAGGAGGAAATATATTATTTTAGTAATTTGGTTGTGTGGGTGGGGGTATTCTTGTCCTTCAATATTTTTATTCGCATTAGAGGCAGATCTGGAGCTGCATGTAAGAGCTCCAGGAAAAAATGCTGATTTTTTCTTTTCCCCTTCATATCTTCTCTTCATCTCTAACCGTGAGTTCTGTATTTTTCTCTTTGGTTCTTCAATTTATTTCAGAATTACAACATGGTGTCAGAGCAGTTTCTCTGAATGTGAGTAATCTGACCTATAGTACAGCCCTCTCTTCCTCTCCAGTCTCCATTTCTTTTCCTCCCTTGTCAACCCTTAAAGCAGATTTTTTTTTAGGGTGGTTTAGGGTTTTCTTTTCTCCTCTCACTTGTGAGTCACTCTTGTGAGTGTTGTGTGGCTCGTGGTAGTTCGCTTATGTAAAGACTGCACCCTACTGTTTCTTGCAGACTGCTGTTGCCGTTCTGATGTTTTCACTGACTGCTGGTCCAGTTGTGATGCTGTTATGATGCTCTAGCATCTCTTTTCATGCTTGCCTATGCTTCTGGCTGCTGCCAGTTTGGTTTTGGAGTCTCCACACTGCTGTTTTAAGTGCCTGGGGTGTTTCATTGTGGTCTGCCTTGTCCTGTGTGGTCAAAAGTGTGGTCTTCTCTGCCTGTGTGCTCAATGCCAGCTTCGACAGGATTAGTGAGAGTTTTATACCTATGATTCACCCTAGGATACTGTAACTTCAGTTTTGTGGTTGTAGTTGAAGTTCTGGAACTTTTAATATTTGGAAAATTGCTGTTCTGTGGCTGTGAGTGCTGTTCTGTGCCTGATTTTGCAGAGTTTCTTGTGTTATTCATTTCCTGTGTGCTGATTGTAGCATGGAGGAGGTGTTTTGATCGCCTATACAGAGAGAGCTTCAGCTGATACTGTTAATGCACAGATGACAGCCATCAAACTAGATAGATCCGCCAACTACCTATTGTGGTCTCAGGTAGTGTGTCTGCATATTAATGCGAAAGGGAAGTTCAAGTATGTTTTGTGATCTCCTCCAGCTCTGGACTCCTAGGATTATGAAGATTGGATGAAAGAGAATGACATATTGCTGGTGTGGTTGTTGAATAGCATGGATCCATAAACTGCTGCTATCGCAGTGTTCATTGAACAGGCAAGGCTGTGTGGAATGATCTTTGTGAAAGCTTCTTCCAATATTAAAATCAAATTCGTGTTCGACTTATATGAGAAGTTTTTCAAATATGACCAAGAAGGTTGGTCCATTAGCGAGTACTATAGCATTTTAAGGGAGGAACTCAACATCTATCAACTAGTTCGCTCTGACATTAAGATGTTTAAGAGGCAAAGGGAAGAATTTTTGGTTGCCAAGTTTTTGTGTGGGTTGAATCTTGAGCTTTGACCCATTCGTGATCAGATTCTTGCTAGTGAATCCATACCATCCATGAATGAAGCATAAGCTAGAATCCAATGTACCACCAAAGACTGTTGTCAATCTTCTTCTCAAGCGTCTCTTGTGATAGTTTAGCCACGGTTAGCACTACCTCCAACCGTGGTAAGGGAAGTGTTGGAAGATGAGGATTGGGTTCGGAAAGTAGTCGTGGCAAAGATAGTGTATCAGGACAGGGAGTTTGTCATGGCAATAACCGCATTTGCACACATTGTGGTAAGGAAAACCATACTATGAATCGTTGTTGAGATCTCCTTGGAAACCAACTTTGGCCAATAAGCCTTGTTGGCCTAACATGGCTTTCGAATCTTGTTTTGATGATAAAAAATAAATGTTAATTTAACATATTGTGTTTAAGTGATGATATTTCAGGAAAGCTTGAATGACAAAGTTCAAAAGGATCAAAGAAATGAAAGTTCAAGATCACAAGGACCATAAAGCCGTACTCCATCAACACAGTGATTAAAAGAAAGCTCAAGAGGACCAGGATGTTCAAAACATATGGAAGCCTAAAGATGACTCAAGCTCAAGTCTAAGAGGATTCAAAGCAAAGACATATATGAAGACTTCGAGCTTTGAGTGTTTAAGTCTTTAAGATAACTTATGTAAGTACTTCATACTAAATATCATTTTGAAATTCTTTGAAGCTCATTAGGGGTTAAAATGGACTTAAAGACCTTATTTTAAAACCCCGGAAAATGTTTTTTAAAAGTAACAAAGCAAGATGGCTAAGAGGTTTGAAATTAAATTGAAAAAACAGTGTTTATAACTGTTTAGGTGACTGAAGTTTAAACTTCATGCGCCTAAAGAATTTCCTGAACAGATTCTGAAGAGGCAGTGTAGGCCCAAGCGCCTGACCCTTGCAACCTCAGGCGCCTGACCCTGTTTCAAGCAGAAAATTACATTGTGTTCTGAAACCTCAGGCGACTGACCCCAAGACCTCAGGCGCCTGACCACTGTTAACGACTATATTTTTTAAAAGTTTTAAAGTTTAAATTTATATTGCTTGTGCCCTAAACTTCGTATAAACTTGGGAAACACTCCAAGTAATTTGGGCAACACGAGTTAAACTCTTTTTGGGTCTATAAATGCATGATTTCTTGAATCAAATCATTACCATGCATTGAAAATCTGTTTTCAAGCCACTTTGTTCTTTCTCTCTCAAAGCTTTCTTGCTCACACTTTCATACAGAGAATTGCTGAGATATTCTGAGTTGCTGATCAAACTTCTTTGAGCTCAAACCTCTGATTTACTGATTCACATCAAGAGAAGAATTTCGGTGAATTAATTCTTGAGCTTCAATTCAATTTCTTTTGATATTTGTTTTGAAGTATATTAGCTGAGCTTTATTTTGTACTAACTTGCTCTATCTGAGAGCATCTCTTGTACAAAAGAAATCTTTTCTTGTTTCCTTGTTTCTTTGACGGTTCAGGTCATTGCATCGTTGTACTAAGCGTGTGGCATCGCTTGGAGAGGGGGCTCCACCCTAAAGGAGGGATTGTAAGCAGTTTGTTCTACCCGCAAAGGAATGTTTTAGTGGAATCGTTAGGTGGTCTTGCCTAAGGCAAGGACGTAGGCTGGGTATAAGCCGAACCTCATAAAAATCTCGGTCTCACTCTTATACTTTACTCTTTAAATTTCAGCATATATAAATTGTGTTTCTAAAGTGTAGGTTGCTGAAAATTGAGATTGAGAAAAACTTTTAATTTAATAGAATAAGTTGATTAATCTTTTGCAGAAACCTTAAAGGGAGTATGTTGATTAATCGTTTTCGGAAATCTTGGTTAAAAGAGGAAGCACCAATATTCATTCATACAGGGCTTTAATTAAAACTCTAAACTGAGTTTTTGCAAACGCTGAAATAAGGAAGTGCTGTAGCGCTCACAATTGGTTAAGTATCTTGTGTTGTTGATTGATTGTTATTGTTAAAGGTATTTGGTTTATGATTGATATTGAGTGTGGATTGTGGTTGGTTTAATTGAGCATTTAAAATCAAAACATTCTTGTGTGTTTGCTAAGTATACAAAAGATTGTGAATTTGTAAAAAGGCTTAAAAGAATTTTATAAACCCAATTCACCCCCCCTCTTGGGACTACACCTTAACTTTCAAGCCTTTTGCCGAGGGTGATCCCACCATTGAAACTTCAAGTGCACTTGTCCACTCCATTGGGCTGTAGAGTACATCATCTATTGTGTCCTGAGAGGAGTATAGCAATCTTGTCTTCATGTTTCAACAACACCAAACTCAGTCTTCTACATCTAATGCTACTTTAGCCCATTTAAGTACAACTAGGCTTCACCTTGGGTTATTGATTGTGGTGCATCCTCCCATGTGACATGTAGTCCTAATTTATTTGAGCCCTTAAAACCAACTACTTTACACTATAAAATTAGTTTTGCCGATTGTTCGGTTACACCATTTTCTGACTGTGGCAATACTCTTGTTTCTTTCTATGCTTCTTTCCTCTATATTATATGTGCCAAAATTTCCCTTAAACCTATTATTAGTTAGTCAATTAACTAAATCTCATACTTGTTCTGTGACCTTTCCTTCTAATTTGTTATTTAGGATCTCCAAATGAAGAAAAGGATTGGTGGAGGGCGAGAGAAGGATATTTTGTACTATTTTGATGGTGGTAGTTGTAGATCCTGTTCTTGTCATAGCACTTCCTCAATTTCTACTCATGGCGTTTTTCTTGATCAATGGCATGCTCATTTGGATCATCCATCTCTTCAAAAGCTACAACAAGTTTTTCCCATGTTCAATTATGTTTCACGTTTTGAAGTTTTGGCGTGTTAGTTAGGAAAGCATGTTAGGACATCTTTTTCATCTATAATCGAGTCTCGTGGTGAATGATTTTTTCTCTGATTCATTCATATATTTGGGGTCCATGCAAAGTCTAAAATTTTATTGGTTATCAATATTTTGTGTCCTTTGTGGATGATTTTTTGCACATGACCTAGATCTGTTTGTTAAAAAATAGGTAAATTTTTGAATGTATTTACTCAATTTTACCATAAATAAAAGCTCAATTTGGCATTGGTATTCAAATTTCTTGAGCTGATAATGCACTTGACTTTGTTTAAAATGAGTTTCAACCTTTTGTTATTCATCAAACATCATGTATATATACACCCCCCCCCCCCCTTCCAGCAAAAAAAAAAAAAAAAAAGAGTTGCTGAAAGAAAAAATAGACATTTACTTGAAATAGCACAATCTTTACTCCTTTATATGCATATTCCTATAACCTTTTGGACTGATGCTCTTCTGACAACCTATTATGTACTCAATAGGATGCTCTGTAGTGTTCTAAAGGACAAACTCCCTTCACCATTCTTTACCTAGAAACATCCATGATCTTTATTTTGCCTCGAGTTTTTGGGTGCACATATTTTGTTCATGTTCCACACTAGTTAGGACAAGTTCTCCCCTTGTGCTATAAAATGTGTCTTTTTTGTCTGCTCGAGATCCCAATAGGGTTATAGATGTTATGATCCCCACACTTGTAGGAAATATGTTAGTGTAGATGTTACTTTTTTTTTTCAAGGGAACACCTTATTTCTATTGTAGAAACCTAATTTTGGGTGCTCGAGATCCCAATAGGGTTTTAGATGTTATGATCCCCACACTCGTACGAAATATTTTAGTGTAGATGTTACGTTTTTTAAGGGAACACCTTATCTCATATTCAGTTGCACGATTTCATGAGTTTTGGTATGCATAAATGATTTAAGTTGTAAAACCCCTTTATTTGCATGTTAATGTTGATATTTTCATGTTAGTCTTCATATGGAGATAAAGATTCAACTTTTATGATGCATGCTGAGCTAAATTTTTGGTTTTTAAAACTAGTCCTTTAGAGCTTGCTTTAGTTGCTTGTGCATGGACGATTCCAAATAGGGGTGAGAATGTAAAGGGATCCAAGCTTAGGGTTTCTTGAGTCCATGCATGTTTGAAGATGGACCTAGGTTGGAGAGGGTCAAAAACAACTAGAAACAGTGGAAGAAAAAGAGAGAAAAGAGAGGGATAGAGCAAGAAAGAGAAGAGATAGAAATATAGGGGAAGAGAGAGATTTGAGGTTGTTTTTACGTGTGTATCTAGTTTGGGGTATCCTAGAGGGTGTAACTGTGGCTAGAGGAGCTTAACCATGGAGTTCGAAGGCCCAAATCACTATTGGAAGCATGAAAGTCATGGCTGTCGCATTATTGTTGGTGACGACCAGTCTAGTGTTAGGGGCTAGAATCTAGAATCCTTTTGTTTGTTTTCTAGGTTCCATTAGGGTTGTTAGAGGATGATAAGTTGAATGGTGGTAAGAAGACGTCTTGTTGACGTCGAAGATGGCTGGAAAAGGCCTCCATAGTCATAGGGTTCTGGCATCTCTCGGCCAAGTCACCAGTGAAGACGATCGGAAAAGCGAAATGCACACATTTAAAATATGTAGCGGACAAGTTGATCTATCCATGTAGATGGGTTGATTGGTCTTTTTTTAAAGAAGATTATTTAATTATTTAATTTTTATTTAAATCTATTTAATGGTTCAAAAATTAAGAAAAAGTATCTTTCCATTTCAAAATACTTTGAAAACATAAGGGAGGGTTAGGAAAAAAATCCTTTTTATTTTAGAACTTTTTTTTTTAGTTTATTTCGCTTATTTATTATTTATTTTGTATTTTGTTTAATTTAACTTTATTTTATTCAAAAATGGTTTTCTTTTAAACTTTTAGTTGGCTTGCTGCATTAAATTTTCAAGGGATTTATTTCTAAGGTTTGATTTTTTTTTTCTTAGGTTTTTTTATCCTTTGTTAGAATATGTTATTGAATTTTCTTGTATTTTCTTCTATTTTTGGTTGTTATAAATTGATAAAAATATTTGAAAATTGCAATAAATTCCCATAAAATACCAAAAAATTCTAGTGTGTTTACCATCTTTTTATTCGAGTATTAGGAGTTTTTTAGGTGAAGAACTTAACTCTAGGATGAGTTTGATGAGTAAAAAGGACAGAAGAGGAGGTTTTTGAATATAGAGATGCTAGAATTTTTAGGGTTTTGGGGTTGTCACTAGAGTTTTGATTAGGGTCTTCTAGGTCCCATTAAGTGGTAAATGAAAAAGGGAAACTCTTTTAAAGGCAAGGGGAAAATGAAGAAAGTTTCTATGTACATAAAGTAAAAATGTTTCGTTGCGCATTAAATGCCAAATTTGCTACTCTAACTTGGAAAATTGGTCTTTTGAAGATTAGGTAGGTAAGATTAGTAGATATGTGGTTGCCTGTAGTGGATTTTGTGAATGTTAATTGAGATTTGCTTCCTTGAAGTAGCAACACTTTTCTTTTCTAATATCTTTTACTATGGTAACTCTAGGTGCATGCTTTGTTGCTTATTGGTATATTCTTTTATATAAATCTTTAATGAATCCGATGACTGACCTCAAGGTGATGTCTTGTGCTTACCTTTAAGGATCTCGAGGTGAGGGTAATTGTCATCTCATGCGGGGTTGACTTAATATCTAATGAAGGGTAAAACTACATCAAAGCACATTTACATGATAAAATTCATCCCACGACATATCTGAAGGTGGTGTTTTGTGCATACTTTTGAGCAGTGATTTGAAAGGCGTAATTAAGGCGCGCCTTGAGGCTTTTTTGGCCTAAAATGCACCAAGGCGTAAATGAAAAAGTGTAAATCCATAGAGGCGTATGCCTTAGGCGAGAAGGTGTACGCATCAGGCAAAAAAAGTTGCCTTTTTCCGCTCAGATTCAAGGCGTACGCACTGAAACCCTATCCTCCCTCTCTCTCCCGCGAAGCTTCTTCTCCTCTGCTCTCTCGATGAAGCCTCTGTTCTCAATTCGAAGCCATGATGAAGCCTCTGTTCTCTCAACGATTCCTCGGGACGAACCTTCAGATCTCTCGACGAAGCCTCTAGCCTTCTCCGACGAGTTGACGAAGCCTCTGTAGCTTTCCTCTAGCTCCTTCTCTCTCTCCGAGGACTCGATGAAGCTTTTGTAGCTTTCCTCTAGCGCCTTCTCCCTCTTTGATGATTCCTACAAGCTGTCGTGGGCCCTTCAATTTGATCTGCCTCTGTTTATTTTGTTTTATATTCTTAGAAATTAGTAGATGACTTTAATTTGACTTTTTTTTTTTATTCTTTTTGATGATGCTTTAATTTGACTTTTTTTTATTCTTTTGGTAATGTGGCTCATGTTTATTTTTTACATGTATTATTTGTGTTTGTTATCTAAAATTGGCTTATATGATATTTAAAAATTATATTTTTATTTTTTTCTCCATTTTTCTAAAATTTTTCTCATTTTTTTACTATATATAAATTGATTTTATTTATTAATTATTTTAAAAAATAAAGTCTCAAAATGCTTACACCTCAATTTCTTAAGGCTTACACCTCGCCTCAAGGAGGATAAAATGGCTCGCCTTATGCCTTCGCCTTTTAAAACATTGCTTTTGAGGATCTTGAGGTGAGGGTAATCGTTGTATTGTGCGGGTTTATTCAATATATTAAAGGTTGGTAAATGCCAAAATAAAAGAATTAAAGTCTTGACGAGTTTAATTTAAAGGTAACCATAAGCTAATTAGGTTTCATATGTAGCGTGGGTGTGTACGGGTGCTAGTACCTTCCCTTCACATGACCGCACTCCTGGACATGGCTCTGGTGTGTAGAACCATTGACTATTGGTTCCTTGGACCCTACGCTAGCTAGTTGACCAATTAATCAGTAGTAAATCATTAGGTATTCTAACCTCGCTTAGAATAAAGTAGGTTAGTGGCGACTTTGTTGATAGATTTTTGACCTACATCTCATTCCCTGAATACCAATTCCACATTCGATTTTTCCATTTGTGTCGAGGCGGTTTGAAGATTCACCTTGGTTAAGCTGAGCCTTTAGAACATGTTGACATCTCTAGTGTAGAATCCTCCTTGGATGAGTCTATTTTGAGTTCAATGTTTTATGATCCACCTTTGTGTGTTGATCCTCTTGTTTCTACTATTACCGTTCTCTAGAAATCTTACTCTTCCAAGTCCAACTATTAATGACCAACAATTAAGGGTTTATAAATGATGGAAGGTAAGCACAAACATCACTACCATCGTACAACGACCTCTCCTACCTATCACTTTTCTAACTTTCGATTTGGGAATCCATCCCAATGTGACTTGGATTTTCCCTTGCTCAGGGAAAAGGTACTGGAACATGTACTCAGCAGTCCTTAGTTGCTTATCATATTGCCCATTATGTTTTAGCTCCTCACTTTTCTAGTCCAATGCGTTCTTTTGAATTTTCTATTTCTTCTATTTCTATCCCTTCATCACATGTTGAACCACTACTAACCCTAGGTGGAAGCATGCAATGGATGTAGAAATGGATGCCTTGATCACTCGAGGGATATGGGATTTGGTCAATCTTCCTATTGGTATGGAGTTGGTGAGGTGTCTTTGGGTCTACACCATCAAATATCTTCCTGATGGTTCTATTGAACGGCTTAAGGCTTGATTGGTTTATTGATTCTTTTGAGACATGCCCTCCTATTGTTTCATTGAATTCTGTTTTTTATCAATATTATTAGTTGATTTTGATTGGCCTTTATCTTGGATGTGAAAAATGCCTTTTTGTATGGAGATTTGTAGGAAGAGGGTATACATGGAGCAACGTCCAAGGTATGTTGGTCCCCCCCGGGGGGAGAGGGGGGGGGGGGATGGTAAAGCATGTAGGTTGCGTAAGGTTGACATATCCTTTGCAGTGAGGGTGGCGAGTCGATTTATGGAAAATCCCAACAACCATATTGTGATGTTGTTTGTGGGTTTTTGCATTATTTGAAAGGATCTCTTGGCGAAGGTTTGATATATAAATGTAATAAAAATTATTAGACTCTAAGATACTCTGATGTAGATTGGGCTAGCTCTTTTGATAATCGAAGGTGTACTACTACATAATGTACATTTTTGGGAGGTAATCTTGTTAGGCATATCAAGAAACAAACTACTGTAGCAAGATCTAGTGCTAAAGTAGAATATCGAGCTATGACTCATATTGTGAGTGAGCTTATGTGGTTGAAGTTTTTCGTGTCAGATATGGGATTTTTGGTGATGAAGCCAACAAATATGTTTTTTGATAACCAAGCTGCCATTCATATCTCTAGGAATCTAGTATTTCATGAGAGGAAAAGAAGGTTCATTACTTATGAACTTCTAAGCGTTGAGAGAACTTTTACCTTGAAAGGACGTAAGTAGTTGTCATTTTGTAAGGGATTTCGTGTTGAAGAAGGTAGTGAAGACTTTGTTTGTGAAGTTTGTGCCTTAACTAAGTGATTTTTTCACAAAGCCTTTATTTAAGCCCGCTTGTCTAATGGTTCTAACAAGCTGAGGTTAGGTGATATTTATACACCTCCAGCTTGAGGGAGAGTGTTAGAAGGAAATATGTTATTTTAGTAATTAGGCTGTGTGAGTTGGGGTGTTTTTGTCCTCAAATCTTTTTATACTTACTAGTAAATTGTGTGCATTGCATGTGATTGCGTTGAATGATTTTATGTTAATATTTTTAATAATTTTTAATAAATTTTAGATATGTTTTTCAAACAATTTAACAATATTTTTATCATAATTTAGTTTGCAAATATTTAATTATAAATACTAAAAACTATTTATAAAATTTTATATTTTGTTTAAAACTATAAAATACATAGTCAAGAGATACTATTATGACACCTCATTAGATATATAGGTAAGAAAAATATTTAAAGCTATGTTATGATAAGAATCCTATAATTAGGATGGCCTAACATGACTTTCAAATCTTATTTTGATGATAACAAATAAAAGTAAATTTAACATGTGGTTTAAGTGATTATGTTTCAGGAAACCAAGTCTATTAAGTTCAAAAGTTCAAGTATTAAGAGTCCAAGATCACAAGTGATTATTAAAAGCTCATACTCCAACAACAAGTGATCAAAAGGAAGCTTAAAGGTTCAAATATAGACAAATCTTATGGAAGCTCAAAGGATATTGAAGTTCAGGACAAGAAGGACTCAAAGCAAAGATATACATGAAGACTTCAAGTTTTTAAAAAGTTTTAAAGTCTTAAGGAAGTCTTGTGTAAGTATTTCATTTAAATATCAAAATGAATGCTTTGAAGCTCGTTAGGGTTATTGATGGACTTAGAGACCTTATTTTGACAATTGTGAAAAATGTCTTTGAAAAGTCTTAAAATAAGTTGGCAAGAGTTTTTGGAAACAAGCTTCAAAAACGATGTTTTTAACTGTTCAGACGACTAACAATTTTTTGCTGAATTAAATTTGGAAGACAGTATAGGATCAGGCGACTGACCTTGTTCTGACCTTGAAAATACGTTGAATTTCAAAGATCAGGTGACTGACCCCGATGGGTTCAAGTGACTAACCTTCGTAACGGCTACTTTTAAAACAGCTTTTTAAAGTTTCCAAATTGAGTTGCTTGTGCCCCAAACTTTATAAAAACTTGGGAAACACTCCAATTAACTTGGGCAACACGGATTTATGAATTTTTAGCTCTGTAAATACATGATTTCTCAAATCAAATTGAAAACCAAGAATTGAAAATCTGATTTTAAGCCTATATTGCTTATGCTATCTCAAAGCCTTCTTGCACACATCTACTCGCTGAGATTTTCTGAGGATTACTGAGTTATTGTTCGTCGATCTCTGAGCAAAACTTCTGAATTTTGAATCAATCAAAAGAAAGAATCCCGGTGATATACTCTTTGAGCTTCAATTCTATTCTTCATTGACATTTACATTGAAGTAGTGATTAGCTATGCTATATTTTGTACAAATCTGCTCTATTTGAGAGTAATTCTTGTACGCAAGAAATTGTTCTTGTTTTCTTGACGGTTCAAGGTTGTTGAATCGTTGTATCAAGCGTGGGGTATCGTTTGGAGAGGTGTATTCTAGTCTATTGAAGGAGGGATTGCAAGGTTGCTCCTACCCATAAAGGAGTGTTATAATGGAATACTTAGGCAGTGTTGCGAGGACATAGGCGGGTATAGCTAAACCTCGTAAAAACTCTGTCTCACTCTCTTTCCCTAAAGTCTCTTTAATTTTCAGAACATATATAACTGCATGGTTGTTTATTTCAAATCTATAAACTGTGTGGATTGGATATTAAATAAATCGAAAATTAATTTAACTTTGGGATTGCGGAAACCAAACGGGAGTACATTGGTTGATCAATACTTATTGTAGAAACCATAAGGGAGTACGTTGATTGATGAACACCCAAGACTCATTAATTGAAAGTTTATTTAAATTCTGAGTTTTGGATGAGTGTTGGAAATCTCAACTGTGCTTCATTAAATCTATTAACACAAGGTCTTCATCAAACTCTACTTTGAGTTATTCAATCGCTGAATCTTGGAAGCTTTGCGGAATTTATTCTCCAGGGGGAATCTTGTTTTGATTATCTTGTTGAGTGGATTGAAATATTGAAAAGTTGAAAGTATTACATTGTGAATTCATTGGTTGGGTGTTGATTGAAATACTGCAAGACCAAGTTGACATACTCATTCATAGAGGCTTAAAATTTGAATTCAATTTTTAGCTAGACTAAGTGATTAACACTTAAACATTACATTTGTGATTGTTGAATATAAAAAGGTTCAAAAAGAATTTATAAAAAGATTCTTAAAGAAATTTTTAATACCCAATTCAGCCCTCCTTTTGGGACTACACCTTAGTTTTCAATTTGTATCAGAGCGGGGTTGTAGCAAATCTTAACCTAGAAGCAACTCAAAGATCTAAATGGCACGCCTAAGCGTAGGTCCCTTTGCCAAGGGTCAATCCTGAACTAGGTCTGTTATCTTTTGTGGTCTTAACTATACTTTTTGGAAACAAAGAATGAGAATCTACCTTCAAACTATGGATTGGAAAGCATGGAGGGTTGTCACACATGGTGATCTTATCCCTACCAAACTTGTAGATGGAAAAGAAGTACCCAAAGAAGAAAAAGACATGACCGAAAACGATCATAAGATGTTGCAAGTTAACTCAAGTGCTATAAATGCATTATACTGTGCCCTTGACATAAATGAATTCAATAGGGTCATGGCATGTAAATCGGCCAAAGAGATATGAGACAAACTAGAGGTAACCTATGAAGGTACCGTTGACGTAAGAGATAATAGAATTGACATGCTTACTAGCGAATATGAAGCCTTTAGGATGAATCCGGATGAATCTATTACAAGTATGTACACTAGGTTCACACACATAATAAACTCTCTAAATGCCCTAGGAAAAAACTACTCTACATATGAGATGATCCGAAAAATCCTTGGAGGTCTTCCAACTATTTGGGAACCTAAAGCCACAGCAATTACGGAAGGAAGAAATCTCAAAAATACCTCCCTAGACGAATTAATTGGATCACTTCACCTATGAGATGGCAATGAATGAAAGGAATGTTGAAAATAAAAACAAAAAATCTATAACCCTTAAGGCTGCCAAAGAAAGCTCTAGTGATGAAGACGAAAAAAATGAATTAGATAATGAAGAACTAGCATTCATTACTAAGAGACTTGGAAAGTTCTTTAAAAGAAATAAGAAATTTGCTAGAAAGATTAGAGGTTCAAAATATGAAAAAGGAGAATCAAGCAAAAGGGAAAATAAGAATGAACCCCCTACTTGTTATAATTGTAAAAAGGTTGGACATATTAAACCTGATTGTCCACAGCTGAAGAATGACAAGAAGAAGAAAAAGAAGGCAATGAAAGCTACATGGGATGATACAAGCTCAAGTGAATCGGAGAACGAATCAAGTGAGCAAGAAATGGCCAACATATGCTTCATGGTTCATAATGCTGAGGTAAATTCCTACTATAGTTCATCTGAAGAATCAAGTGATGAGTCATGTAGTGATTCATGTGATAATATGCCTTCATACAAAGAAATTCAAGCTGAATTATTTGCATTACATAATAGGTTCATAAAAGTAACTAAAAGAAACATTGCCTTGGAAGAACAAAATGAACAGCTAAAAAATCAACTAGATACATCAAAATCATTTGAAAAAGAAAAGGACTCTCATATTGATGATCTCATGAAGAAAATAAACAACATGTCTCAAGAATTGGTAAAACTACAAGTAAATGGTGAAAGCAAGAAAGACTTAGAAATGAAAGACCTTAAAAGTAAAATTGAGTATGAAGATAAAATCATTTACAATTTTACTAAAGGAAATAAGAACTTTGAAAAGTTGCTTTGAAAACAAAAAATGTCATTAGATAAAGAAGGGATAGGATTTAATGGAATTGAGAACAAAAAGAAGAAGAATCTTTATATGGGATACTTTGTTAAGGAATCAAAGTATTATGCGAGCACATCTTCAACTAATATTTATCAACACACTACGTGCTTCTTGTGTAAAAAAAAAGGACATATTAAATTTGATTGTCCATTTAAAAGAAAGAATGTGAAAGTCAAGAAAGTTTGGAAAATTAAAGAAAACAAATCTAAAATAAAGAAACCTAAGAAGGTTTGGATAGCTAAGAGTAACGTATTGAACCCGTTTTGTTGGTTTGCCTTAGGACAACCTCATCAAAAGACAAATGTTACTTGGACAGCAGGTGTTCTAGGCTCATGATCGGAGATGAGTCCAAAGTCACCACACTAATGCTAAAAGATGGTGGATACGTCACATTCGGAGACAATGCCAAAGGCAAAATTATTGGGATTGGTAAGATAGGTAAAGAAGCTTCCCTTACCATTGATGATGTGTTATTAGTAGATGAATTAAAGCATAACCTATTGAACATAAGCTAATTAAGTGACGAGGGCTTTGATGCAATTTTTAAGCAAGACAAATGTATTGTTGAAAATAGAGAAAAACATAATATTCTATTTACCGCTAGAAGAATTGATAATGTGTATTACATAAATTTTGAAAAGCTAAAATCTCAAAACATCTCGTGTTTAGCATCTATGAATGAGGCAAGTTGGTTATGACATAGAAGGCTAGGTCATGCTAGTATGGACTTACTATCAAAACTAGTCAAGAAGAGCTTAGTTAGAGGACTACTTAGCACAAAGTTTGTTAAAGATAAAACTTGTGATGCTTGTCAATTGGGAAAACAAGCCAAGTCCAACTTTAAGAAGAAGAAACACATATCCATTAGCAGGCCCTTAATGCTTATTCACTTAGACCTATTTGGTCCCACTAGGACAAAGTATAGGAGGAAAGCAACATGCTTTCGTCATCGTTGATGACTACTTCAGGTTTACTTGGGTACTCTTCTTAGCCTCAAAAGATGAAGCATGTAATATATTAATAAACTTATGTAAAAGACTTCAAAATGAAAAAGGTTATGGTGTTCTAAATATTAGAAATGATCAAGGAAGAGAATTTAATAAAAAGATGTTGAAAAATTTTGCAATGAACATGGAATTAGACATAACTTTTCAACACCTAGAACTCCACTACAAAATGGAGTTGTTGAAAGAAAGAATAGAACCCTTCAAGAAATGGCTAGGACAATGTTAAATGAAAACAAATTACCTAAGTACTTTTGGGCTGAAGCGGTTAATACCACATGTTATGTAATAAATAGAGTGTCCATTAGATCAAGTTTAAATAAAACTCCCTATGAATTATGGAAAGGAAGAAGACCTAACATAGCTTACTTTCATGTATTTGGATGTATGTGCTTTGTACTTAATGACAAAGATGGCTTAAAGAAATTTGATACTAAATCAGAAGGTATCTTTCTAAGCTATGCAACAAATAGTAAAGCTTTTGGAATCTATAATAAGAGAACTCTCACAGTCATTGAATCAGTCCATGTAACCTTTGATGAATCTAATACTTTTACAAAAGTAATTGAGATTGAAGAAACAGATGATGCTTCACAAAGATATAGAAATCATAGAAGTTAAAAAAAAGAAAAATGAAGAAACCCCAAATGATGATCCTATAGAAAATTCTGAGTTACCCAAAGAATGGAAATATGTAAGAAATCATCCTAAAAATCAAATCATAGGAGAACCTTCTCGAGGAGTAACTGCTAGATCATCATTGAAAACTTATGTAATCACTATGCGTTTTTATCACAAGAAGAACCTAAAAACATAGAAGAAGCTTTAAGTGATGATTTTTGGATAATAGCTATGCAAAAAGAGTTGAATCAGTTTGATAGAAATAGAGTATGTAAATTAGTTCCTAGACCCAATTACCACTCAATAATTGGAACAAGATGACTATTTAGGAATAAAATGGATGAAAATGGCATAGTAGTAAGAAATAAGGCAAGACTTGTAGTTCAAGGATACAATCAAGAAGAAGGAATAAACTATGATGAGACTTTTGCTCCTGTAGCAAGAATGGAAGCTATTAGAATGTTGTTAGCATATGCATCTCATAAAGAATTCAAACTATATCAAATGGATGTAAAAAGTGCTTTTCTAAATGGTTTCATAAATGAAGAAGTTTATGTAGAATAGCTTCCTGGTTTTGAGGACATAAACAATCTTGATCACGTAATAAGATTAACAAAAGCATTGTACAGGTTAAAACAAACTCCTAGAGCTTGGTATGAGGTTGAGCGGATTTCTACTAGAAAACAGTTTTCCAAAAGGAAAGGCGGATAACACATTATTCATAAAATCCAAAAATAAAGACATGCTTATCATACAAATTTATGTTGATGATATTATGTTTGGTGCTACAAATGATGAATTATGTAAGGAATTTGGAAAGTGTATGCAAGATGAGTTTGAGATGAGTATTATGGGAGAGTTAAATTACTTCATGGGACTACAAATCAAGCAAGCAAAAAATGGAACGTTTATAAATCACTTAAAATACATAAGAGACATGCTTAAGAAGTTTGATATGGAAGGAAGTAAGCCCATAGGAACTCCCATGAGTACCTCCATAAGCCTTGATAAATATGAAAAAGGAAAACCAGTAGACATGAAATATTATCGAGGTATGATAGGAAGTTTGTTATACTTGACAGCTAGTCAACCGGATATAATGTTTAGCGTATGTATGTGCGCTCGGTTTCAATCAGCTCCTAAGGAATCTCATCAGATAGCCGTAAAAAGAATCCTAAGATACCTGATAGGGACAATTGATTTAGGACTATGGTATCCTAAGTACACAGGTTTTGAAATAATTAGTTATTCAGACATGGATTATGCGGGTTGTAAAATTGATACGAAAAGTACAAGTGGGACTTGTCACTTTCTAGGACGGTCTTTTGTCTCTTGGTTTTCCAAGAAACAAAATTTCATAGCCCTATCCACCGTTGAAGCTGAGTATGTGGTAGCAAGTAGTTGTTGTGCACAAACACTCTACATGAAACAACAATTAAAAGACTTTAATTTAGAGTACTTAGCCATACCAATTAAGTGTGACAATACAAGTGCAATAAACATTTGCAAAAATTCAATATCACACTCAAGAACTAAGCACATTGATATATGACATCATTTTCTAAGAGATCACGTGCAAAAAGAGGATATAATACTTGAATTCGTGAATACAAATGATCAATGGGCTGACATTTTTACCAAACCTCTTCCAAAAGATTGGTCTATATCAATAAGAAGAGAACTCAGACTATTACATAGTAGAGAAGTGGTTTAGGAAGGATAATAAGATGAGTAAAAAGGATAAAATTGAATTTTTGGAGAGGTCAGGCGACTGAGCCTGAAATCTCAGGCGCCTAAATCGACGGGAATTTATATATTTTAGCGCGAAAACCCTAACTTTTCAGATCCTAGTCTTCTGACCTCTGTTCCATCACTCACCCGAACCTCCCTATCTTTGATCTTCCTTAGCTCTAAACCTAAAAATCCTTCAATCAAAGTGAGGAAATCATCCTCTCACATCTCCTACCTACGGATTTCTAGGGTTTCCTTCATCTTTCACACATCAAGATGCCTTGCACCAAGACAACGGCAAACCGAGGTGCCTCTTCAGGGAGAGATGACGGAAATATCGAGAGATGGCTCATAACTCCTCAATCTCAGCAACGATACAAAACTCATCTTCGTTCTACGGAACCAATCTTCGGTAAAATACTTGATACCTCATTCTTTCGTTAAGAATTTCTGGACATCCTACCAATGTTTCAGGAAATTGGTTGGAAAATTTTCGTAGTTTATCAATCGAAAGGCCTTTATCCGAACTTAGTGAAAATATTTTATGCTAATATGGTACAAGGCGAATCCGTATTGACTAGTGAGGTTAGGGGAAAGGCTATTGCCTTAACTCTATAGACTTTGGCCCCTATATTGCGTATTAGCCCAGGAGAATTTGAATGTCCAACATTTGCTCAATCATGGATTTTTGAGCAAGGTTTTATGCCTGAGGAATTTTTCCCATTGATCATGGTAGAGGAATCAGTATAATTTGGACATCCTCCCTTGTATAAGCAACTAGACCTACAAGCACAAATCCTTCAGAAAATAATCATGAACAATATCCTACCACAAGCTGGCTTATATGATCACATATCCTATGTTGATTGCTTTGTGTTATGATGTTTGTTAAAAGGGAAGAAACTCGACTTGTCAAGCTTAATTCTGAAATGGGTGTGGTCTAAATTGGAAGTCCGTCGAGGCACTCTTCTGTATGGTGGTGTCCTGAATCTCCTACTTGCACACCTTAGTGTCACCACTCCTATTGAGCTATTCATTAAGCGAACTCAATATGATTTTTTCAATTCTACGACCCTAAAACAAATGGGATATGAAAAACATCAGCAGGATTGGTTTTTGAAAGGAGGACGACCACCAAGGCCAACAATTGTACCTCCTCCTCCACATCAGTAACAAGAACATGCACCTGATACTCCATCTTGGTTTGTACCTTTCCATCATCAATTCAATACCTTTAGTAGTGACATGCGTTAAGGACTTCAGACACTTCAGGAGAATGTGACCTCACTCTAGACTATTTGCTCCTCTCTTGACCAGCTCCTTACTCGCATAGAGTAGTATAGTGCTAGTTCTTCTCGGAGTGTTGATCCCATGGACATTAGCTCTGCACCTCATAGTGATGATACATCTGATCAGGAATCTGAAGAAGGAAGTGATGAAGTTACTGAAGAAGATGCTGCAGCTGATGATGTTGATGCAGCTGATGGTGATGATGCCTCTGATGATGATTGATATATTTGTTTCTTTTTGCGTTGTGTTTCAGTTATATCTATGTATTAGCTTTGCATCTCTGATGTTTTTGTTTATTTTTGGCTTAGTTGTGACTTTTGGTTCACTGCGTTGCACTAAATGAGTATGCTTATTATTGTGTATTATTCTAAAATCGTTGTGACTATGCTTTTTATTTGTTTTTGATTGATGTCAAATGGGGAGAGAATTTTTTAGAGCAACAATGAGAGCATAGCAAAAATAAGAGCATATTTAAATAAGTAGCAAGGGGGAGAAAGCCAAAATGGCCAAAATGAGGAAATATATGCAAATTGAAAAATTTGAGCTATAATGCAAAAATATATGAGATAATGCTCTAATAATGATATGATATGACGACTTGAGACATGCTAATGAACTATTATGCACTAATACTTGATTATGATATATAGATCTTTGAACTTGCATTTGAAATCCTAATTTTGATACATATGAATGATTTTTCCAAACATTGTTAAAAGTATGCTTATTGTAAGGGGGAGCCTTATCAAGGTTCTCTCATCTTTGCTCCTTATTTGTCATCATCAAAGAGGGGGGGATTGTTGGCTTAACATGATTTTCAAATCTTATTTTGATGATAACAAATCAAGGTAAATTTAACATGTTGTGGTTTAAGTGATAATGTTTCAAGAAACCAAGTCTATGAAGTTCAAAAGTTCAAGTATTAAGAGTCTAAGATCACAAGTGATTATTAAAAGCTCATACTCCAACAACAAGTTATCAAAAGGAAGCTTAAAGGATCAAAGACAGACAAATCTTATGGAAGCTCAAGACAAGAAGGACTCAAAGCAAAGGTATACATGAAGACTTCAAGTTTTTAGAAAGTTTTAAAGTCTTAAGGAAGTCTAGTGTAAGTACTTCATTTAAAACATTAGGGTTAATTATGGACTTAGAGACCTTATTTTGAAAATCGTGAAAAATGCCTTTGAAAAGTCTCAAAACAAGTTGGCAAGAGTTTTTGGAAACAAACTTTAAAAAAGTGTTTTTAACTGTTCAGGCAACTGACCCTTGTTTGGTCAGGCGACTGACAATTTTTTGCTGAATTAAATTTGGAAGATAGTATAGGATCAAGCAACTAACCCTTTTCTGACATTGAAAACATGTTGATTTTCAAAGATCAGGCGACTGATCCCGGTGGGTTCAAGCGACTGACCTTCGTAACGGCTAGTTTTAAAACAGCATTTTAAAGTTTCCAAATTGAGTTGCTTGTGCCCCAAACTTTATAAAAACTTGGGATACACTCCAATTAACTTGGGCAACACGGATTTATGACTTTTTAGCTCTATAAATACATGATTTCTCAAATCAAATTGAAAACCAAGAATTGAAAATCTGATTTTAAGCCTATATTGCTCATACTATCTCAAAGCCTTCTTGCACACATCTACTCGCTCAGATTTTCTTAGAATTACTGAGTTATTATTCACTGATCTCTGAGCAAAACTTCTGAATTTTGAATCAATCAAAAGAAAGAATCCCGGTGATATACTCTTTGAGCTTCAATTCTATTCTTCATTGATATTTACATTGAAGTATTGATTAGCTATGCTATATTTTGTACAAATCTGCTCTATTTGAGAGTAATTCTTGTACGCAAGAAATTGTTCTTGTTTTCTTGACGATTTAGGGCTGTTGAATCGTTGTACCAAGCGTGGGGTATCGTTTGGAGAGGTGTATTCTAGTCTATTGAAGGAGGGATTGTAAGGTTGCTCCTACCCATAAAGGAGTGTTATAATGGAATACTTAGGCAGTGTTGCGAGGACGTAGGTGGGTATAGCTAAACCTCGTAAAAACTCTGTCTCACTCTCTTTCGCTAAAGTCTCTTTAATTTTCAGCACATATATAATTGCGTGGTTGTTTATTTCAAATCTATAAACTGTGTGGATTGGATATTAAATAAACCAAAAATTAATTTAACTTTGGGATTGCGGAAACCAAACGGGAGTACGTTGGTTGGTCAATACTTATTGCGGAAACCATAAGGGAGTACGTTGATTGATTAACACCCAAGACTCATTAATTGAAAGTTTATTTAAATTCTGAGTTTTGGAAGAGTGTTGAAAGTTTCAATTGTGTTTCATTAAATCTATTAACATAGGGCTTTTATCAAACTCTACTTTGAGTTATTCAATCGCTGAATCTCGGAAGCTTTGCTGAATTCATCCTATAAGGGCAATCTTGTTTTGATTATCTTGTTGATTGGATTGAAATATTCAAAAGCTGAAAGTATTACATTGTGAATTCATTGGTTGGGTGTTGATTGAAATTATTGCAAGATCAAGTTGACATACTCATTCATAGAGGCTTAAAATTTGAATTCGATTTTCAGCTAGGCTAAGTGATAAAAATTTAAATATTACATTTGTGATTGTTGAATATAAAAAGGTTTAGAAAGAATTTATGAAAAGATTCTTAAAGAAATTTTTAAAACCCAATTCACCCTCCACTTTTGGGACTACACCTTAGTTTTCAATTAGCATTATGTGAAATATTAAAATTTTAATTTTTATGTATCATTATAGACCAAAAAATAGAAAAAAAGAAAACCTTAATATATACATATACATTTAAAATTTTCAACATTTTTGTCAAAATTTATGCTTTCTATCACCTTTGAAATTGAAATGACAGTTGATTTCTGTTTGACAAAATTTCTATCAAAATTTTAATAAATCCTCCAAAAGTTATCGAGCTCTCAAAATTTTAACTATATAATGAAATTTCCTTAAAATTCAAATGTGAGATTTAGATGCAAGGTGTAATTTCTTTCTTAATTTATCTTCTTTTTTTTTTTTCATTTAAACAAAAGATTATTGCGAGGGCTTTTGAAATTATATGAAAAATTAAACTTACGTATTACATATTAGAAACAACATTTTATTTAACCATTCATGTATAAATCATCTTTATTTGTATAATAAATAATATTTAAATGATCTATGAATTTCTTTAATATTAATTGAATACATTCAACACACATTATATTGCGAAAATGTTTAATGCACACAACGTCTTAAGTTTCGGTTTTGACTAAAACTTCAAAGCTCCAAAAGTACGAAATATTTGATTTCCATATCAATTTTGATATTGATTGGAAAAAAATGGAAATTATTAGTAAAGCAAGGAATTCCTTTTTGGAAGTTTAGAGATGGCTAACCGGCATAATAATGCAAGATTTAGGACTAATATATTACAAATTAAATACATGTATCTTGTGTATGAGGTGCAGTAATTGTAACATAATATGTTTATTAAACATGTTCATTGTATAATGTGTATTGAGCATATTCGTAGTATAATATAGGTATTAAACATATTCAGCTAATGCAATTTATAAATCAATTAAATATTATTTATTATACAAATAAAGATAATTTAGACATGATTGGTTAAATAAAATGTTGTTGTAAGTTTAATTCTTCATATAAGTTCAATATCCATTGTAGCAATATTTTGTTTCAACAAAGGAAAAAGAGAAATTAAGAGAGAAATTTCACTTTGCATCTAAATCTTACATTTGAATTTGAAGGAAATTTCACTTTATAGTTAAAATTTCAACAAGTTTTGTTAAAATTTTGAGATTTCAATAAATTTCAGATGATTCATTGAAATTTGGGCAGAAATTTTTCATATGGAAATCGATTGCCATTCCGATTTCGTGGGTTGACAAAAAGCGGAAAAAAATTTAATAGAAATTTTTACAATTTCGTGGAAATTTAAGACCATTAATACACATATATATTAGAACTATTGCATCTCATACACAACATTGATGTATTTAATTTATTATATATTAGTTCTAAAACTCACATTAATATGTCCATTAACCATTTCTAAAGTTGCATAAAAGAATTCTAGACTTTACTAACTTCCATCTTTTTATTCAAATTGAATTTTTCTTCGAAATTTCAATACTTTTGGAGCTTTGGAATTTTAGTTGAAATCAAAATTTTCGACCTTGGTGAGGAGAGGGGTGAGTGTGCCCATGGCTTTGCCCAACATGCTCTAACGAGGGATGAGTGAATTGTCTCACATTGATTGGGAAGTCTAAGGGGGAGGGCTTATTATGTGGTTTGGGTCTTCCTCCCTACTAGGATGCTTTTAAAGTTGTACAAGTTAGTCTTCCGTTGTGCCCAAATGGGACAGTATGGTGCCCTATGTGTCCCTATGGTCAACTGGCTGGAGGGTCGCCCATGGTTTAACATACTAGGATCTTTGTTGAGGGTGGATTCCCTCCCCTTTAATGATGTGTTTTAAGGCCGCAAGGGTTAACCACTTCCCAGGGTAGACAATATCTTGCCGTGGGGCTCGTTGCATTATATTATTGAAAAATATTTATGTATGAACATGCTGAGATTGAGCCTTGATGCAATGGTAAAGGTTTTACACCTAATGTGAAGGACTGAAAGAGACAGCCTCTTCCAGCATGGAGGTGTTATATTTATTTATTTATTTGGTACTCCTAGGCTTTTATTCCCTTTAACATAAGGAAGTCTGTGGCATGTGTGGGCTTGAGCAAAATGGGTGAGATGCTAGAGTTGGAGCTAATGTTAGTTGCGAACAATAGGAAAATTTTTTATGCATTATCTCACCCTTTTCCTCTCAAATGAGGAAAAAAAGTTGGTAATGGTGCGTGAGGGTTTGGTTTTGAGAGGACTTTTCGGTTGGAGATACTTCTCCTCCCCCCCCCCCCCCCCCCTCCCCCCGATTTTCTAGTTTTTTATTACTAGTCTAGTCTCTATGCTGCTGGTATTGTGTAACAAGTGAGAATGACAGTGTGTTAGTTAAAGAAAAAGATAGAACAGATGGTTAAGTTATTTTAATAAATTGTTTAATGAATTCAGACCTACAGATTGAGCAAATGAGGAAAATGCTATACATTTTAGATATATCTGTAAAATCAGAGTATATGAAGTTAAGTATGCATTAAAAAAGATGATAGATGGAAAAGCTGTAAGACCATATGGCATCCCTATGGAAGTAATTTGTTCTATATCCAACACCATCACATATTCACATATGACACAATTTGTTCTATGCCCATTCCTAGTACTTTTTTTTTTTTTGAAAAATTGATGGCTGTAGTACTGAGTTTTGTTAACTCTTCACTTATGTTCAATGCCTTAATTATATCCATAACCCTCTAGAGCTCAACAATACATGGACCTAGATGCACTTACAGGCTACCACCATATGTGTTGGTGTGATATTCTTCTAGTTCCAAAGTTTGAGGACATTTTACTTTTCTTCTTCTAGATCTTGGGTCAAAATTCAGTCTCTTTATTATCGTGTCCAACATGCATAATAACAATTTATTGTTTATTACAATGTCTGTGTGGTTATATTTGATGCTGGTAGTCTATTGCTTTTTGAGGTTATTTGCTTGTTTCACATACGCCATATGATTTATTTTTTTCATGGTTGCAGGTACAAGTTCAAATTTCGAATACCTTCATATTTTTCTCTCGTCATTCGAAGGTAGCCAGGCTTTAATAGAAATATCTAATCGTTGTACTATATCGTTTGTTGTTGGCTAAACTGCTGAATACTTCCAGTGCCTTTTTTTATCTTCATATGTTACTGATATATTTTGGTCAATTTTTTATTTTATTTTCCGGCACAAGCCTTGCTGTTTTGGAGGGCATCGCAATCAGCTTCAACCCAGAATATAAAGTTTTAGGTAGTACGTATCCATGGATTGCAAGAAAAGTATTAACCGACAGCTCACTTCAGTTGAGGTCTTCTTTGCAGGCTCTTCTCTATAAGGTAAACTCTTCAAAAAAAAAAAAATGTTACCCATGTTAATTTTAACCTTAGCTTATTCTTTTTCTTTACTTATCATATTACAATCCTGATTGCATAGTTTCTCTTGTTAGGAAGGTGTTTTCAGAATTGATCGTCTTGAGTCTTTACTAACAGAGGTGAGAATACTTTTTCTCACTTTTCTTTTCCTAGTTGTTTCCTTCTCATTTTTTTTTCATTTTAAAATCATGTTTGGAGGTTTGTGATTACTGTTGCTTCTTTGTTTTGAAACTAAATGAGGTTGGGCTAATTATTATAGTAATTTGATTCTTTTCTTACTTCAGTTGTTTTTTTTTTTTTCAGTTCAAAAAGAAAAGATTTTATTAGAGGAGAAAGAATATACACAGAAGAGGACAATAAATATCCCTACAACAAAATAGAAACCTTTAGGAAAAAAAAAAATCAAATCAAAACAATATCGCCTGCTAATCTCCGTGGAAATCTGAAAAGCAGAGCCTTCTAAAACAACTAGCTGCAATAGCCCAAAGAGAAGCCATCTGATGTATCCTATCATAGAGCAATGGTATCATCAACCTCTTGCTCATAAACATATGTGCTTCCTGTTCCAACTAAACACCTGCGCCCCCCCCCCCCCCACACACACACACACACACACACACACACACACAACCACAGATCTCCACAAACTTGTTGCATCCTTACTCCTAAGGTCCAACCAATACCTCTGAAAGAAATTGTTAGATTACCACTTTGCCTAAAAGGGTAGGCTGTTGGGTTGTGGGTCAACAATATCAAGCTTTAACGCTTCCCACGCACGTGGAAAGATAAAGACACAGTAGATAGCACCTATTATGGGGAATATAATAATTTTTTAAACACCAAACAATAAATGTGGGCGACAAGACTAGAACCTAGGACCTCCTCGTAACAAGCTTTGATACCATTTTAGATTACCAACTTACCTAAAAGCTTAAGCTGTTAGGTTGTCGGCCAACAATGTTATTAGAATATCACTTTACCTAAAAGCTTAAGCTGTTAGGTTGTGGGTCAACAATGTATATCAAGCTTAAACAGAAATAGCTAAGAAATCTTCTACCGACTCTAGGAAAACCCAATTTTATCCAATTTATCAGAACAATCTATTCAATACACTCCAAGTAAAACAACAATATAGGAAAAAATGGGAACCGGACTTTGAACTTCCACAGCATAAAGTACAAACGTCCTGGAATAATGTATTTAAAGGTCTCCTACGATATGCTGTGGCAATTCAGAGTCTGGTTCCCATTTTGCAGCAGATTGTTGGTGTTGACTCTATCAGGAACAACTGACCAAATGAATGCCTTAATATTAGAGGGAACTTTGGCTTCTAAATACTATGATGTAGAAGAAATTATATCTTAGAGATCCAGTCAAATGGTGGAAGAAAGATTTACTAGAAAAAATCCTTGAGGAATTCAAATCCCACACCCAAACATCCCTCTTGTTGGGAAGACAACAACCCTCTGAAAACAAAATCAAAGAAGGGAGTCTCTCCATCTTCCTAACTTTTAAATACCTACAAAAATGGAAACCTGGAGAAATAGAAGTTCCATTATAAATCATGGAAGAATAAATGACATCATTATTAGCCACAGAAAGATGAAAGAGGCAATGAAATGAAATAAGATAATGCTGTGTCACCCAACTAAATATCCTCCCAAAAGAAAATCTGAGAATCATCACCCAACTTATATTTGGTAATAGGGACAAGCAAAAGGTAAAGCTGCGAAATGACATTTAGAGTTCTCAAAAGGACATCTCAAATCCATATTTGCATCTTTGCGGGCCAATTTACTTTTAATAAATTTCTACAAAAGAGTGAAACCTTTAAGGGCAACTTCCATAATCCTCATCAAAACAGTTTTTTTAGACATAAAGTTGCCAAGATCCAACCCCAACTCCCCTCCCTCTCCACCTTCCACATACAAAAAATTTCCTACCTGACCAAATGATCCCTCCTATCCCGCTACCCCTGACCAAAGAAAATCCCTTGTAAACTTTTTCTATTTTACTTGCTACCCAAACAATAATTCTGAATATATACTAGTAATACTGAGGTATAGTAGATATACATGCCTGAATGAGGGTGATACGACCACCTAGAGAAAATAAAGTGCTCTTCCATCCTTTCAAACGACACCTTTTCCACCACCTCAAGATCCCATAAAGCTAATGATCTAGGATTACCACCCAAAGGAACTCTTAAATAAGTTGAAGACCAACTGACATACCACATCAAACTAAAGAGGCCAATTCCAAAGACCTATTAGAACTAAGATTTAACAAGTGCAATCCCATTTTTCCCCAAGAATTAGTTATTAACCTAGATAACCACTTAAAAATTTGCAAGATCATAAGAACATTCAAGAAAGACTATATTATCATCTAAAACAATAACTGTATCATCCTCATTCCTCTCACTACTACCTTCTCACTTCCCATCCCAATTCCTCTCACAAGCCCTCTATCTACAACCCTATGTTTCATTTTGATTAATCTATAACAATAACAAACAAGAAAGTGTTAGTTGTATCCCTTGCCTAACACATCTTAAATCCCTAAACCATGACTTAGGTTCCTATTAATTATTGCTGAATGTTGAAATATTTGGTGAATTGACATAATCACAATGATAGGTCTCTCCTTCAATTTATAATATATTCCAAGTACATATCAATGCCATAATACCCTTACTAACTCACACTTATTAACATAACACTAATACTAACTGTTAGAGTTTATTTATGTCTTTTAGTATTATTATTATTATTAAGCGTGTTAGTATGTTAATTAGTGAGAGTTAGTAAGGGTATTATTGTCATTAGAATGTATTTAATGTGTTATAAATAGAGGGAGAGACCTATTGTCAAGTTAGGTCATTCATTTTAATCAAAATCTCAACATGGTATCAGAGCGTGATCCAACCTAAACCTTATTATATTTAGTCGTCACCATAAAACACATTCCCATTGCTGTCCTTCTCAGATCCACCTCCACCCCTCATTATTTCACAAAACCAAGCATATACCCAAACATAGAACCCTCCGAAGCCTAACCCCACAAAACCCCATTGCTGGAAAAGGCCTCACGTGCGCCATGTTCTGGCCAACTGCCAGCAGTGCCAACCCCACGTGCCAGCGCATGAGAGAGTTTCCGGGCACCTTTTTATTTTTTCCTCAGCCATGTTCTGAGTCCTTCTCTAGGCAATGTTATCAAGTTATTGGGCATTTTTTTTTTTTTTTTTGCTAAAAATCCAACCGGTTTTTACCATGCACTTGTGGTAATCCGTGAATTTCTGTTTTGTGTTTTTAAAGGCTTCTTTCTGAGTTTCTTGGAGTAGTGGCAGTGTTCATACGTCAAGCTTTGAGGCTATGGCAGTGCTATATCAGTAGGTGAGTCATTCACGTCATCCATGGTTGTGTTGGTGCTTCACATAGTTTGTGATTGTCCCGATTAGTTTTGATTGTTCTTTTTGTTTGACATTGGTGTGGCTGCAAGTTTGTGAGTGTTGGGATGGAGTCTATGAATCCCAAAAATCTGTTTCCTTCATTGCTGCCGCAGATAACGACTCAAAAGTTGGATGGAAAGAATTATGTTCAATGTTCTAAAGCTGCTTGGGTTTATTTAGCGGGATTAGGAAATTCTGACCTCTTGCTCCAATTTGATCCTTTTGATGAAAAGAGAAAAGAAGTGTGGTTCAAGAAGATGCCTTGATTGTTTCCCTCTTATGAAATTCAATGGAGCCTCAGATTACACGGATGTGTATGCATCTGGATACGTGCAAGGAGATTTGGGATTATGTCAAGCTTCTATACTCTAGTAACATTGCATGTATGTATGATTTATCCCAGGAGTACTTTCAGTTAAAACAAGGATATAGGAGTATTGCAGATTATTTTGGAGAGATGAAGCGTATTCATGAGAAGCCTAACATCGTGCAACCTATAATTGTAGACATTCGTGAGATGCAGAAGCAGAGGGAGCAAATGACAGTCCTTCGTGTTCTAGCAGGCTTGAGACCCGAGTTTGTGGCTGTCTGTGTAGAATAACAACACCAAGATCTGTTTTGAAGAAACGATTGAAGAGATAACACAACATTTTATTACAACAATCGGATTACAACAATCTGTCCAACCATGCACTCACTAAATGAGCTTCAATGGCGAAAGGACAACAAGTAGAAAAAACAAAAGAGGACACAATCTTGTAGTCGAGATGTGTGTGGTGCTTTGGTGGGGGGGGGGGGGTCTTATTTATAGCCTCTGGTCCGTGGAAGAAGCACATGGGTGGCTCACCTACCATGGTAGGTTGTGGTAGCTCACCTACCATGGCCGACTTTGACATTAGGACCGACTTTGACATTAGTGGCCGTCTTTGACATTAGTGGCCAACTTTGACATTAGTGGCCATTTTGACATTAGTAGGCATCTTTGACATACTGTGCCCACCGTTCACACTGAATAGGTCATACTGTCTCGGGGGGCGTTGCCCCTGAACCCCCGTGTCTCGGAGGGGAATGTCTCTTGTCTTTGTAGTACCATTGCGGTCTACCGCTTTGACTTCATTTGAACCATACGTTTGGTAAGTGTGCCAATTAACTCGTGGGAGGTGGGTATTGTACACATATACACCAACACCCCCCCTTAATGTCCACCTACACTCTTGGACCAATACCAAGAGCATCTCGATGCTTCTGGAAGTTGGAACTATCCAATGCTTTGGTGAAGATATCTGCATAATTATCTTTTGTTGGGCAATACTCCATCTCAACAACCTCATCCTCAATAAGTTCTCGTATGTAGTGATACTGAATCTCAATGTGTTTAGTTCTTGCGTGGAACATCGGGTTCTTACTGATAGCTATACAACTTTGATTGTCACAGTGCATTAGAGTTGCAACATTTATCGTTATCCCAATATCAGTAAGAAGTCTTCTTATCCAGACAACTTCACATGAGGTGAGACAAGCTGACTTGTACTCGACTTCTATGGATGATAGTGACACTGTTGGCTACTTCTTGCTTGTCCACGAGATAATTCCATTCCCAAAGAGAAACCAATATCCAGAAATTGAATTTCTGGAATCAATATCTCCTGCCCAACCGGAGTCGCAATATCCAATTAGGGAGTTCCCTGATGTATAAGAGATGCCAAAATGAGGAGTCCTTTTTATATACTTGAGGACCCTCTTTCCAGCCTTCTAGTGAATTTCTCGTAGCTTATTTGCAAATCTACTTAGAATACCAACTGCAAAACTGATATTGGGCCTTGTGTTGCACAGGTACACTAAACTCCCAATTAAGCTTCTGTACCTCTTTGTATTAACAAGTGGAGAGGGATCTTCAATGGAGAGCTTAATGTTTACTTCCATTGGAGTAACCACTGGAGTGCATTCTGCCATCCCAAATGCCTTCAATAACTCGTGAGCATATCGTTGCTGAGAAATAAAGATTTCTCCTGAATGCTTTCACGAGGTGCAAACAGATGTATCAAACTATGCCCTTGAAGGAGTTTTGTTATAGGAGGGACATCCTGTTGCGCACGAGAGTTGTAAGCTTAGTGACATGTTCCCTCCCAGTTATATGCTTAACGGGATCAGTCAGCTAGAGAGCAGGGCTATTCTTCTTCCACTTCGCGTGTGATTACATTACTTAGGTCAAGGTTTGTGGTGAAAACGGATAACTTGGGTGTTAGCCACTTCTTCACATAGCCAAAGTTGATACCCAAGCAGGGCCGGTGGCAAGGATTCTTAGCAGAATTTGATTTCTCTTTTGAGCACAAGGCCGCCTAAACCAAATTGCTGATGCATTGAGTAGGAAGGCCGAGCTAGCGGTCTTGCAGATGGTAACACACTTGATAGTGAGCACCATTACCAAGACGATGTTGGAGTGCATCAAAGAAAATTTAGCCAAAGATCCAATTGCGCAAAACCTCATGAAGTTGACTGAAGAGGGGACAACACGTCAGTTCTGCATGGAAAACGGATTGCTGATGACCCATGGTAGCCGACTCTTTGTGCCACGATCTGGAGATCTAAGGAAGACACTGTTGAGAGAGTGTCATGATGCCATGTGGGTTGGACATCTAGGATGGCAGCGCACTTTGGCATTACTGAAGTGGAGGTATTATTGGCTACACATGCGTGATGATGTGGTTGATTATACCCGGACTTGTCTTACCTGCCAACAAGGCAAGGTGGAGCGGAAGAAGATTGCAGGGTTGCTGGAGCCCCTACTAGTACCATCCAAACTGTGGGAAAGTGTCTCACTAGACTTCATCATCAACCTACCCAGAGTGGGAGATGCAGGGCCTATACTTGTGGTTATCAATAGGTTTTCGAAGTATGACATGTTTATACCCACACCAAAGTATTGTTCCGTAGAGGAGATGGCACAACTATTCTTCAAGAATATTGTGAAGTGTTGGGGTGTTCCCCAAGATATTGTCAGTGACCGAAACTCAAGATTCACTCGCAACTTTTGGACATAATTTTTTAGAATCCTCGATTCACAACTTGACATCTCTTCGAGCTACACTCCATAGACAAATGGACAGATGGAGAGATTCAATGGGCTACTAGAAAAGTACTTGCGCCATTTCGTTAATGCCAACCGGAAGAATTGGGTGCAACTACTTGATGTGGCTCAGTTCTGTTTAAATGACCAAAAAAGCTCAACAACTATCAAGAGTCCCCTTTTAAGCTTGTTATAGGTCAGCAGTCGATGTTACCTCACACAGTGGACAAGCCATATGGAAGAAAGAGTCCCAGAGCATACATCTTCACTAAATAATGGAGACAAAATGCAAAGATTGCCTGATCCTACTTGAAGAAAGCTTCTAAGCAGATGAAGAAGTGGGAAAATAAGGGGAGAAGACCGCAACACTTCAATGTAGGTGACTTGGTGCTTGTTAAGCTCAATCCTGAACAGATCAGGTCACTACGGGGACGAAATAAGAGATTACTTTGTAAATATGAAGGACTAGTCCCCATATTTGCTAAAATCGGGAAGGCCTCTTACAGAATTGACCCTCTGGCTTGGATGAAAGTGCATCCTGTGTTTCACGTCAACTGCCTCAAGCCGTTCAATGTTGACACTGAAGATCCAAGCAGAAGTCAGCCAATCAGAGCAGAATTGAAGACATTGCAACCCTAAAGACGAGAAGTTGAAGACATCCTTGTAGATAGAGAGTTCACATCCTCATGAAAGAAGCGGCAAGAGTTCTTAGTGAAGTGGAGAGACCTTGGCAATGAAGAAATCAGCTGGGTTTCTGCAGAAGATATGCAATCGCTTGTGGACAAAGTTGAAGTGTACCTAGCGTCAAAGTTTATGAGGAGGTCGACCACATAAGTGTGGGAGCATCACGAGCTGAGCTTGTTTAGGGCATTATGCTTGCCTGTGACCGCTTGTCTCGTGCATTTGGGATGGGTTTCCATCATGTATATACTAGTGTAGGGTTATTTTTCAAAGATAGTTTTTCCCTAGGCTAAAAAGGGGAGTATGACTCCTCGGTCATATTGATGTTTCCTAGTGTCAGAGTAAGAATAGCACTGAAATCTGTTTAATGTAGGGTCAGTGTTCATCAATTTGTAAAACTCACTAGCTATTGTCAATGTGTTTAGCCTACTCTCCTCCCTCGCTAGACACACATTTTTAATGGAGGTGTTGATAATTAATTACGTTACTTCAATGTTTACTGCTTAAGTGCCATTGCTTTCATAAGTTGCTTATTATTGCCGCTTATGTTTGCTTGAGAGATAATGAAAGCGTTTTGTTAGTGAATTGTGTTGGCCTTACAAGGCTTAAAATCTTGTGAAATGAGTAATAGCTTCCCAAGAGAGGGGGGGGGGGGGGGGGTGAATTGGATTCTTTTTAAATTTTAATGATTTTTAAGCTATTGATTTTAATTACCTAGAAAACAAGATATATAAACGATAACTACACTTAAAAATACTGAAATTTAAATTCACAAGTCAATTAATGAAATCAACGTAATCCAATCACTCAACCAAAAATATTAAAGCTTTAGTTGATTTTTCTGTAAACTCTTAGTATGCACTTTACTTGATCAAGATTTCCACAGATTAACCAACGTACTCCCTTTTTGGGTTTCCACAAATGATTAATCAAAGCGTACTTTCTAAATATAAAGTACCTTTGTTTCTTTCTCACTTAAGAATCTGCAACCTGCACATTTAAATCATACCACAATAGCAAGTAAATAATATAAGTAAAGCAGAGAGAAAGACACAAGATTTTTACGAGGTTCGGCTTCAACACAGCCTACGCCCTCGCCTTTGGCAAAACACCAAAGGATTCCACTATATCAGTTCCGTTACCTGGTGGAACAATACCAATTTACAACCACTCCTTCTGTCAGGCTAGAGTCCCTCTCTAAACAATAACGCCTTGTTTGGTCCAACGATTCAACAATTATGAATCGTTTAAGAATGATGATAAAGAAATTTGTGTACAAAAGAGATCTCTCACAATAGAGTAGATTAGTACAATGATCAGCTCACTTATACTCCAAAGTAATTCAAATATAAGAAATTTGAAGCTCAACGCTTTGTATGAATTACCAAATGATTTTTCAAAGAAAATGAAAGATTCTGATTTTTTAAAGCTTTGCTTCAAAAAATATAAATCAATATCAGATCAGAAAGTTTAAGCACAAGAAAATTTTAGATCCTTTGAGAAATTTGAATATTTGAAAATCACTTGATCTAAAAACCTTTGAAAAATAGCTTGATCTAAAAACCTTGAAGGTTGCTCGATCTTAAACTCTGAAGATTGCTGGATCTGAAACTTTGAAGATTTATGGATCTGAAACTTTTGAAGATTTCTGGATCTGAAACTTTTGAGAATTGCTTAATTTCAAAAACCTTTCAATATTGCCTCTATGATCATTATTTTAAATCTTTGAAGCTTTTGACTATTTATAGATGTTTTTAGAAGCCATCCATTACTCCCAAAGATTCCTAAACTTCATTTCCAAATATTTTGAAATAAATATGTTTAAAAACATGGTTTAAAAAATCTTCTCTTCTTAAGCCCTTTTTATTTATTAAAAAAAATACTTTTTTAGAGTATATATGTTTAAAAAAAATATTTTTGATTTTCCAAATATTTTGATTTTCCAAAAAAAATATTTTTGATTTTCCAAACATTATGCACACTCATGAATCCCGCACTAACAGCTGCTATATTGCATTCTAGATCCTGAGAACTCTACCTGGATGGTTAATGAGTATCCGGTGTTAGATTGAGGTAAGGGAGGATGCATATGTGCACTTTCATAACCCTGACGTTATTGCTCCCTTGTCATTCCATCAATTACCCAACTGACTTTAGCATCTCAAGGTTTTTCTAGAGCCCCGCTCGGGTGACTTTGTGTGCTTCTCTGTGCAGGAAATCACCAGCTGGGAGAAAGATCACAACTATTCAAGAGAGCAAGCTTACTAGAGACTGTTGGTGCATATGCCAATTTTGCATCAACAATTAGGATTTTTAATTTTTTCAGAATCTTAATGACAAGAGCTGGAGGAATTTTGTTCACTCTTGAATTGGTTAGATTCTTTTTGATAAACTTACTGTGCGGATGTAAGGATTTGATGTTTTGATAATTCAGGTGTTTGCATGTAAATCATTTTATTCTCATCTAAACAAATCTTTCCATTTATCTCCTCTTGCTAAACAAGTGTGGAAAGCTAAAATTCCTTCGAAGGCAATGCTTTTGTGGACCTGACGTTCTTGATAGAGTTAACCACAACAATTTGATGATGATTTGGAGACCATATATGGTTCTCTCCCCTAATGTGCGTGCTATTCTAGTATTGAGGATCACTCATTTATTTCTGCATTGGCCTGTGGCTTGGTGCTTATCGAAACATTGTTTGATTTGTTGGGGGATTATTGGGTTTCCACTTATTCTCTGGAAGCATTTTGATTGATTGATTTTAGAACATTTGGAAGGCATAAGAAGGTAAGGAAATTGGGGTGTACAGTGTTTTCAATTCTTTAGATTCTTTGACTGGAGTGGGATGCTTTATTTTTTTTTCGAAATCATGGTTTATCTGCAATTTGATTTGGGGCAGGATGGTTTTTTTGCTTCCATGTGGGTGTTCCTTTTTTTTTTTTTTTTTTTGAAATCTTTGTTTATCTGCAATTTGATTTGGAGCTGAATGGTTTTTTCGCTTCCATATGGGCATTCCCTACAGCTTGTTTTGGTAATACGACTTTTTCCTAATATCCAACGAGATTGTTTAGCTTTATTGGTTTAATTTTGGTTTTCTTTTTGTATTAGTTTTTTTTTTTTCATTTGATTTTATTTGTTTATTTGCTTTTGGGGATCTACATTCTCTCTGTTCATTCTTCTATTTAAATGAACTTTTTTTAGCCCTAAAATAAAATAATAAAAATTATGGCGGTACTAAGTGAAGACTATGCTGCCCCTATTTTTTCTTGCAGAGAAGATGAACCAAGAAAAAAAAAAGAAAAAAGGATTAAGGTAGTCGATTACCCTTGATGTCTTTTGAATTTAGGCTGTGATTAGCCCAAAGGCTAGGCTAGCTTAGTCATGTTCGATGGAATTAATATTAGAAATGAGAATCAGTAGAGATTATTAATGATTCAACGTTGAATCGTAGAAGAACTTTTGCCTTGAGTCTTAATAAGGGTAATGCGCATGTTGTGTTATAGTATAAAAAAATCCTATAAGGCAGATGTCCTGCTATGTGCTCAATGTGTGAATCCAATGAAAGGGACGCACGCCTTTTTCTTCATTGTCGGGTGGCAAACCATCTTTCTAGAGCTGTTTTCTCTTGTTTTGGTGAAGCTTAGGTGACTCCTTGGGTCGTGGGTGATGTCTGGCAAGTGAGACATTGGGTTTTTGCAAAACCAGAAAGTGAAGAGCTTTATGGAGCTGTGTGGGTTTTGTATCCTGCAGACCCTACAGATCAAGAAGAATTTGAGAAAGTTCCAGGATCACACCATCTCTCCTCCCTTGTTACGGGATAGAGTTTTATTTATGGCCTCTTTGGGCCAATTTGTTTGGGTTTTTTGGGGGATTGTCTCTGCCCAACCTGCAAAGGGATTGTGGGCAGCTCTATTGTAATTGAATGTTACTTTTCTTTTTTATTTTCAGGACATCTTTTTTCCCTCACATTGCCTGTTGTTTGTTTGTTAATATATTTAATCTTATCCAAATAATAATAACAGTAATGGTTCAATGTGCTTCACCTACCTCACATTGTCTGGGTCACACAGGCCAGGCAGATCTTAGCTCAAGTTGGTGATGAGTCTTATGCAACCCTCTGAGGGATATATTTTCTTCCAAGAAATGTATTTTAACTTGCTAGGAACACAAAATGGTTAAAAATTCTGTTTTTCTTTCCAAAATGCATTTCATTTTCAGCATTCTATTCCCCCTATCCCTCTCCTGCTAGCTAATTTATTCAGAGCCTCAAAAAATCTTGGCAGTCTCTTCGTGCCACAACAAAGAAAGAAGATACTGATTCCAGGATGGTTATTAAGGAAATCCTTTCTTTCACATTGACTGATAAGGTACTATTATTAATTTTCATGTGTTTTTCCTTAAATATGTAAAAAAATAACTTTTTAATTTGGGCCCCGGTCGTGAAATATCAGCTTAAAATTTGATTGATCATTTTGTTTTATATTGAAATTTAAGCAGGGTGCCTTCGTGAGGGAAATACTTCTTCAAGAATTTGCTAAGGTACATATTTGGGGACCATTTTGTCTTTGCTGTCTCTTGTGATTGACCATTGTAGGGAATAGGGAAGACATAAGATTCTCTTTAACTATAATGAATCAATAAAACAATGTGAGCAACCTCCCCCAAGAAATGAAGAACACTTGACCTGGAAAGCAGGTTTGTTCTATTATGTGGTTTCAAATTGCAAGGTGTTTTGAGGCCAGCAAACTGCAATATAGATATTGAATGTAATCCTCTCGTAGTTGATGAGAGAATCATTTGCCTGCATTGTGCATGATCTAAGTGCTTCCATTTGTTGGGCAAAATAACTTCAATTGGGTAAAATAATCTTAGGAAAAACATTCTTTGGCTGGGCAACCGCAGGTTCAATTGAACTAAATGCCTAGATGACTTACTATAAGCTCAACCACCAAAGCAAACAAACTTGAATCATCTTTTTATCTTGCTAAATATTATTTTTATAATATAGTGAAATATTTTGATTCCTAAGATAATGTATGTGCTAATATTAAGATCTCCTCTTTTCCATACGTATACTTTTTGAGAATTGCCAAGTTTGATGCCACTTTGGCACTTCTTGCCCATGTTGGAATGTAACACTCATGATTGATTATTGATTATAGGTACGACTGCTTGTAGGTTGCAATAACTATTTTTGTCTAGCAATTCTTATTTTGTTAATACTGGAAGAAATTGGATAAAAAATTTTGAGACAGTAGAATACTTGAATTGCACTTTTGTAAACACCTCGTCAATTTTAGAAAGATGTTTTCTTGTTCATGCCAGCTTTCCTACAAATAATTGCGTGCAACTTTCCATTTTGGGTAGATCACTCTTTGGCATGAAACTTTTTCCATGTGGAACTTAATAATAGCTCATCCTGTTTTCAATGTAGATATTTGATCAAGCTGACCCTCTGCACTTCCTAATATACTTAAACCTCAAAATTTCTTTTATGATATATCTTTTTTTTTTGTAGTTGTTTTGAATCTTTTATTATTTTGTGTGTAAATGAATACAGGGTCTAGATGCATTGGGCCTAGCAACCCTGAATTCTCTAACTTCTGCGGCTTCTGCAAGTTTACCATTTGCAGCTTCTCTTTCATTCACCTCAATGACTGATGAAGATATCTTCAACCTGAGAATTTTGCATCGGCTTGTGGTATTATTGTCAGGCTTACAACAGAATGAAAGCTCTAGCATGGTAAGAGCTTACACCTATTTTATATCATGGCAATTCAGTATATCAGTGTAAAAGAAGAAGAAAGAGTTTTTGTTTTTATTGTAAGAGAAGAAGAAAGAGGGATCCATCTGCTCTACAAGTTCATCACATCTCTCAAACACCCAGCTGCCTTGTTGACATCCTAGATTCCATATATTTTTTTACGTGTGCTGATGTTGGCTCTGATGCTCGTATTTTCTAAGACTCATGTGCATTGCAAATATCAATGCTGGAGGACCACTGATCCCACCCTCCAAATATTTTTCTAAGAGGCATAGTTTTAATAAATTAGAGATTTGGCATTAGTTGGGAAAATTAGCTTGTTTGCAAATTTTAGTTAATTTAGGATTTTATTTTGATATGTAATAACTTGGGGGTTATTTTATAAATTCTGAATTTAGGCTTATTTTGTATTTTTTGTATTTTATTTAGGGTATCTTGTGTGTGTGTAAATATAGATTCATGACTGTAAGGAATAAATGCAAAGGATTAACTTAATTTGTCCAAGGCTTTATCTCTACACCAATCTCTCTCTCTCTCTCTCTCTCTCTGTAGATGACTCTCTTCTTCAGATCCTCTCCCTTGATCTCTCTCTTTCATTCTCACATTTTTTCTCCTCCCTCCTCTTATCCTATGTTTCTCTCCCTCTTCCTTTCTTCCCTTGCATTCTCTCTATTATATTTTCCCCCCCTTTTTTGCTATTCTCCCTCTACTGTCCTATATCAGTTAAGATGTTGTCTTAAGATGCTGTTAAGGAATAGCCAATTACAGAAGCAGTTACCAGGGAATGAAAGCACTCCCTTGATAGCATATATATGTTTTAAGACTAGGGCAGTCCATCTATTCCTGCTTGATAATGAGGGCTGACTGCTGAGCGCACTCTGGCCTCACGTGGCGGGGGGGGGGGGGGGGGGGGGGCGCTGTAGTTGCAAGCTGGAACCACCATAGCTTATGGCTAGAGCAATGAGAGGCAGCCCCAGCATAGAGAACAGTTGCTGCAAAGAAAGGGGTGGGGGGTTGGGGTAGAAACATAGAGTGCTGCTGCATTGAATTTTTGTTTTGTTAGCAAAATTAAATTTCATTAAAAGGGAACCAAAGTGGGGCCAGCCAGAAACAAAAAAATATGATAAAAGATACAAAAAAGTGTTGAATCATTTGTTTGACAATGTATCCTAGAAAACAAGAATGGTGAATCTATTTAGCATGTACAACTAAACCAACTAGCCAGAGTTGTGAGCTGATTCGAGATTTGTCGCAGAAAAAGTTTTAAATGTTGATTTCAACTAAAATTTTGAATCTTCATAGTTGAAAATTTTGATGCCGATGTCAATTTTGATTCAGTTTTTAGAAATGTTGTAAATGAGTAATAAGCTTTTTTTTTTTTTTTTTTTTTTGAAACTTGAGAAACTTGATACTAAAATATTTTTAATAAAATAGGTACAATATCTATCATACAATAAGCATATTTAACATATTTAATAAATATATTTAAAATTCATAAATCAGTTAAATATGAGTTATTACGCAAATACATCTATTTTTGACGCAAAGGTTGAGTGAAATGTTGTAGATGATAACCAAGTTTTATTTTTTGAACTTGGGTATTAAAATTCTAAAAGTTATGAATCATATCCTTCTTGTAATGGTCTTTATTTTCAACAAAATAGATATTAGAGGACTAAAATAGAAATTTCAACTTTTGGTTTTGATTCTCAATTTTCAATTTCAAGAAAATTTTGTTCTACTGGTTATTTTGGTCATATAGCATTATTAATATGTGTTATTGCTATGTCAACCATGAATTAATAAGGATGTTATGGTCATTGTAATGTACTCGACATATAATATAAATAGAATGAAAGACCTATCGTACTGATGAGGTCATCTAATTTACCCAATACTTCAAGATGGTATCAGAGCAAGATCCAAGCTAAACCCTACGTACATAACTGCTGCCAGACCAAAGCCTAAATCTAATAATCTTATGCAAGTGTGCCACTATAGGTTGATTGTCTGCACCGTTTGAGATCAAAATAGGAAATGCTAGAAAAAACAGCAGCCAGAAAAAATTCCTTGACATCGCCGCTCTCTGAGAATCCCAAGAAGCTGTTTAGAATTTGGAAACCAACAACATATACAGCCACAGAACTTGCCGATCTATAGAGCTATGAATTTCATCATTGGAGTATGCCCATGCTCTAAGACTAACATAAGACATAGATGCATGATGATATTGACACGGCGATACGACAATTTAAAAAAAAAATGACAGTACGATATGGCAAGGATATGTTAATTAATTAATATAAAAATATATATATTTAGGCATTTTTTTTCTTTTCGATGGCAAATATTTTGTTAATTTTGATTTAAAATGAGATATAAGCACCATATATGCAAAATTATCAATTACATATTTTACAACTTACACTTGTACAATCACAATCATCAACTACATTTATATAGTATTGGTCCAACAACAGAAAACAACTCATGGACATGGCTGATGGTAGGTAATGGGCATGGCTCATCAAGAATTTTTTCTAAAAAAAAAATACAAAAACAAATACTAACAGAGTGGCAAATTGGCACAGATTTAGAGAGGGGGCAACTATGGGGGTTGGAAAGTCCCTCTACAAGGAAAGCACAATGGCACTAGGGCTCCAAAGTCCAACCAGTCCAATGTCAAAGAACCTCTCGACCCTCGATCTCTCAACTTCTCTCTTTTTTTTTTTTTAACAAAATTAAAGGGGGCTACAAAATGGACCATTTTGGTACAAGAAATGTCCTCAAGCCATCTCAGAACTCAAAAAGTGGCAGGAAGTATCTAAGTCATGTCCAAAAAAATAAGAGTAAAATAATTCATTTCTCTAGAAGTGGAGAAGGATTGAAATAGTATATCTTATTATTTTAAAAGATGGTACAATTTGAATGTCTTATAGACTACAAGGATAATCTAAAAGGAAAGAATAATAAAGGAAATTATTGGTCTTACAAGGCTTAACATCCTGTTTTGATGCTAACAAACAAGAGAAACTTAACATATTTGGTTGAGTAATAATATTTTAGGACTCACAAGGAACAAACATGTAAATGCAAAGTCAAAGATCCATTGCAAGCTTATACTTCAAAGAAGGATGATATATAAAGCTTAAAGTAAGGATTTCAAGATGATATTTTAAAGCTTGAAGAAAATGAGACAAAGCTTAAAAGCATATCAAAGCTTGAAGAAAAGAAAGAGAGGCAAAAGAAAACAAAGCAAGAGAACTCAAAGAAAAGGCAAGCATGAAGACTCAATTGTTAAGAATGTTCAAAGTCCTAGAAGTCTTTATGTAAGTACTTCATATTTTAAATATCTTTTGAAATATTTTTGAAACTCTTTTAGGGTTGAATATGGACTTAGAGACGAGATTTTTAAAACCCTGGAAAATATTTTTGACAAGTCACATTTAAGTCTTTCAAATAACAAAAGGTTTAAAAAATGAAAAATGAAAGTTTTTGTAGAAAATGGACTGGTTAGCCGACTGACCAGAAACACAGTACGATTGGCCAGCCAACTGACAAAACCCCGGAATGAATAAATCTGCCCAGCCGACTGATAGTTTGAACTGAGATCAGTCAGCCGACTGACAAGCCCAGCCGACTGACAATTTTGAACGTGGTTGAGCCAGCTGACTGACGATTTATGGGAATTAATTTTTGAATAGACAGAATGTTGTCAGCCTCCTGTCCAGCCGACTGACTTCACGGGATTTTAAATTTTTAACCTCAATGGGAAAATTCTAAAAATTAGTTTTTCAAATGTGAACATTATAAAAACTTGGTGGACACTTCAAGTAACTTGGGGAATAAGGAAACTAATTCTAAAATGTCTATAAATACTACCTTAATCCCAAGAAATTAATTATAAAGCAATCACACGACATTTTTGCATTCAATCTCTCAATCTCTCTCAAAGTTCTCTATTGCTCATACTCTTGCTGGGAGAAATCATCTGAATTGTTGCTGAAACATCAACCTACGGTTCTAATATTGAAGTTTTCTCAATCATTAAAGAACCCTTGGTGATATCTTATACTTGAGTTTCAATTCTATTTCATATTGATATTTAAATTGTTAAAGTACATAGTGCTGAATTTGCACTAATCTGCTCTATTTTGAGAGTGTTCTTGTACGCAGTGTTTACTTTATATTTCGTGTAGTTCTTGGACGATTCAAGGTGTTTGGATCGTTGACCAAACGTGGGGTATGGCTTGGAGAGGTGCAGCTCTAGCCTAATTGAAGGAGTGACCGAGTGAGGGGTATCACTTGGAGAGGCGGGCTCTAGCCTATTGAAGGAGTGTGTAACGGTGTTGTTTCACTCAGAAAAGGAACTGGTTTAGTGAATCCTTTGGTGATTTTCTAAAGGCGAGGATGTAGGCTGGGGATAAGCCGAACCTCGTAAAAACCCGGTGTCACTCTCTTTCCCTTACTCTCTTTACTTTTAGCATACATAAACTGCGTGGATGTTTTCAATTTCTTAATCATATATACTACGTGGATTAGATATTAAATTAACTTAAGCTTAATTTGTTTTTGGGATTGCGGAAACTGAAAGGGAGTACGTTGATTGATTAATACTTTGCGGAAACCGTAAGGAAGTACGTTGAATGGTGAAACACCCAAAGACTTTTTAACTGAAAGTTTATTTAAAGTCTAAATTCTTGGAAAGAGTGTTGTGCTACATATTGAGAAATCAATTATCCACAGGGCTTGCATTAACCACAGGGCTTAAATCAATTTCATATACACAGGGCTGCAAAAGCTAATAATCGGTATAGTGCTAAATATTGAATTTTGGTGGGTTGAACACTTTGGTTGATGGTTTGGCTGAATGTTTAAGTTTTGATTTACTTTGTTGGTATATGGTTGTGGATTGAATATTGTTTTAAGTATTTGTTGTGTATTTGATAAATCAATAAGAAGTCAAGAATTCATTAAAAAGACTTAAAATAGGTTAAGGATTCTTGAAAAGAATTAAAAGAAATTTATAAATCCAATTCACCCCCCCTCTTGGGACTACACCTTAGTTTTCAGAAAGAATAACAAAAGGAAAGAATGACAATTGCTAAAAAATCTCCTTGAATATCTCCTAAAAATATTTACATAATTATAGAAATTTCTCCTATAATCAAGGAGAGTTGGCGGGATAAATTTGGAAACTTTCCAACACTCCCCCTCAACCTAGTTTGAAGATGTCTTCCATAGCCAGCTTGCCGATCAAATTTTCAAATTGCTTCTTTGGTAGTCCTTTTGTAAGTATATCTGCTATTTGTTCAATAGTAGAGATATAGGGTAAACAAATCAGTCCACTGTTCCAGCTTCTCCTTTATAAAATTCTTGTCAACCTCAACATGTTTTGTTCTATCATGAAGAACTGGATTGTGAGCAATGTCTATGGCAGATTTGTTATCGCAATACAATCTCATAGGTTGTGGTTAGTGACTTTCAATTCTTCAAATAATTTTTTAATCCACAACACTTCATAAATTCCATGAGCAACTATTCTAAATTCTGCCTCTGCACTACTCCTAGCTACCACATTTTGTTTTTGCTTCGCCATGTAACCAAATTTCCACCAACAAAGGCACAATAACCAGAAGTTGATCTTTTATTGGTTATACTCCCAGCCCAATCTGCATCAGTGTATACCTCAACTTGTAGATGTCTATGATCTTCAAACAATAGACCTTTTCCTGGAGTTCCCTTTAAATATCTCAAGATTCTATAAACTGCATCAAAGTGGTTAGGCCCTGGTGAGTGCATGAATTGGCTTACCATACTAATAGCAAAGGCTATGTCAGGACGTGTATGTGATAGATAAAATAGCCTTCCAACCAATCTTTGGTACTGGTCTCTATTAGTTACTTCTTTAGGCTTGGCAAGTTGTAGTTTAAGATTAGGCTTTATAGGTGTCTCAGCTACTTTACATCCTAGTAAACTTGTTTCTCCAAGCAAGTCAAGCACATATTTTCTTTGTGAAACAAAAATGCCTTTTCTTGACCTTGCAAATTCCATATCGAGAAAATATTTCAAGTCACCCAAGTCTTTAATCTCAAATTCATTAGCAAGCATCTATTTAAATTTGTCAAGTTCCTTGCTGTCTTTACCTGTCAAAACAATATTGTCAACATAGACAATTAGAATGGCAACCGGAACTTCACTTGAGTGCTTATAGAACATGGTGTCATCAGCTTGACCTTGGCTGTAACCATGACCCTTTACAGCCTTCCCAAAGCGTTCAAACCAAGCTCTTGGAGATTTCTTGAGCCCATATAATGATTTTTCAATTTATACACCTTATCTCTTCCAAGATTACCTTCAAAACCTAGTGGTAATTCCATAAACACTTCATCCTCTAGATCTCCATTTAAAAAAGCATTCTTTACATCCAACTGGTGTAAGGGCCAGTTAAAATGTACAGCTAAGGAGAGTAACACTCGGATTGAGTTTATCTTATCTTGGCCACTAAAGCAAAAGTTTCTTAATAGTCAATTCTGTATATTTGTGTAAACACTCTTGCAATGAGTCTCGCCTTATCTCTCTCTATATTGCCATCAACCTTGCATTTAAGTGTAAACACCCACTTGCAACCTACAATTTTCTTTTCCTTTGGTAAATCAACAATTTCCCAAGTACTATTGTTCCGTAGTGCATTCATCTTTTCAAGAACTGCTAACTTCCAATCTGGATGATCCATAGCTTCCTGAATGGTCCTTAGAACAAATAGGTGAAAAATATTGGATGTAAAGGCCTTATGATTGTGAGAGAGTCTATGGTATGATAAATATTTGGCAATGGGGTGCGTGGTACAAGTTCTAACTCCTTTCCTAATGGCTATAAGTACATCAAGGTCAGTAGATTGATTAACTGGAAGTGTAGTTGAAGGGTTACCTGGGATTTCCAAATGACCAGTTTTTGGAAGTGATGATTGATTTTGCTCTTAAATTGTGGGATGATCCTTAGTATTACAACGATACCTGCCTCTAGTATAAACACGAAGCTCAGAAGAGGGATTATTTTGTAGCAATTTTCCCCCTGTTTGTGATTCCCTTATGCTTTGTACAAGCAGATTGGGATTTCCTTTTTTTTCACTATTTAAAATTTCAGTTCCTTGAATGTTTTGTAGAGGGATGTCAATGTCAAGGAAAACATTAGGCATTGGTATAGAAGTTTGCCAAAACTGATCTTCACTAGCTCTTTTTCTCCCTGTGAAGATAAGTTTGGTTAAAGTAAGATTGATTTTCAACAAAAACGACATCAATACTAATGTGAATTTTTTTTATTTTTGGATTCAAGCAGTTGTACCCTCCCTTATTGGGAGCATATCCAAGAAACGCACATTTTTCAGCCCTAGGATCAAGTTTAGATCTAAGATGAGCTGGAATATGAACAAAAACAGTGCATCCAAATACTTTTAGAGGCAGATTAGAAATTATCCTATTATCGTGAAAGGATTTTTTTAGGCATGCCAAAAGAGTGATATATTGCAGCACACGGGTAGGCATTCTATTAATAAGGTAACTAAGCAGCTAAAATAGTATCCCTCCACAAATATTTTGGAATATGCATAGAAAACATTATAGCCCATGCAACCTCAAGTAAATGATGATATTTTTCTTTCAATGATGCCATTTTGTTGTGGGGTGTCATGGCATGTGCATTGATGTTGAATCCCTCTTTCTTTCAAAAAATTTCCCAAAACTTGGTTGAAATATTTTGTACAATTATGTGTACGAAGTATGCTTATTTTTGTGTGAAATTGTTTTTCGATCATACTATAAAAATTCTTCAATAATATTTCAACTTCAGATTTTCCATTCATCAAATATACCCAACAAATCCGAGTATGATGATCTATAAAAGTCATAAACCATTTTTTCTTGGATAAGGTAGTAACCTTAGAGGGACCCCAAACATCACTATGAATCAAATAAAAAAGGTTTTGATGCACGATAGCCTTTTGAATTATAAGGAACTCGATGACTTTTTGATAAATGACAAACATCACAATGAAGAGAAGTACAATCCAAATTTTTAAACAAACTAGGCAACAAATGTTTTAAATAAGAAAAACTAGGATTCCCTAATCTAAGATGCCAAATCATCATTTGATCACGCACAGGGATTGAATTAGTACTACTACTCAAGCCCCGAGCTTGTTTATTGCTAAATATTGTATCATCAAGATAATAAAGGCCATCGATCATCCTAGCACTACCAATCATTGCCCCCGAGTTTTGGCCCTGAAATTCACACTGAGAATCAAAGAATATGATACGACAATTAGAATCATGGGATAATCTACTAATAGACAGAAGAATGCAAGTAAGTTTAGCAACATAAAGGACATCTTTTAATTCTCTTTTCTCAAAAATTCTAATTGAACCTACTCTTGCAATGGATGAAAGACTCCCATCAGCAATCCTAACCTCTTTATTACCCGGACAAGGATAATAACATTGAAACAATTGAGATATACTGGCCATATAGTCGGATGCACCTGAATCAATAATCCTTGGTGCAAAGGATAAAGAACTGGAATAGGCACTTTGCATATTACCTGTTTGAGCCAAGGAACCAATAGAACTACCGGAAATTGGATTGGATTTCAGCAGTTGAAGAAGTTGATCCATCTGCTTTGAACTAAGAACATTGGTTTAGGCCTCATTTGCTCTAGGAATCACTTGGTTGTTTCCAGGTCTAGGTTTGCTGTTCTTCCAATTTGCTGGTTTTCCATGTAGTTTCAGCAGGTTTCTTGGGTGTGGCGTGGCTTATTAATTTTTTATTGGGATATGACCGTTGTATATAGGCATTAACAGCAGCCAAAATAGTAGGATTAGTAGCAACCAAAGCCAAGTTCTCCACTGTTCCATCAACCCCTTTTTTCTTTAGCATAACATTCCGACGATAATCCTCATGTCTCACTTCATAAAATACCTCTCTGATTGGAGCTAGAGGTTGTCTACTAAGAATCCTCCTCCTGACCTAATCAAGCTCACCATTGAGTCCAGCCAAGAATTTAAAAATTCTTGCATTTTCCACCATCTTCTTGTTGTAGTTGCAGTCATCAGGGCTCTTCCATTCATAATCATTGAATAGATCCAAGTCCTGCCACAGCCCCTTAAGGACACTAAAATACTTGGTCACACTGCCTCCCCCTTGTTGGGTCTTGCCAATTTTTTTGTTGCAATTCATAAATTTGAGAATAATTTCTAAGGTCAGAATACATCTAACTAACATTATCCCAGATTTCTTTTGCAGTAGGATAGCACATGTAATTAGCACTAATATCTTCATCTATTGCATTCACAAGCCAAGCCATAATCATCGAATTTTCAGCATCCCATATAGCATATGATGGGTCTACTCTATTAGAGGCCTCGGTTTCACTAGTAATGTATCCAATCTTACCTCTCCCGCGGATATACATTTGAACTGACTAAGACCATCTCAAGAAGTTGGCTTTGTTGAGATGGATATTTGTAATTTGGACTGAATGGGGTTCGGTATGGGCTACTTTGGTTTCAGTTTTGGTGTTGACCGTAGGTTCAGCTCTGGCCATGGTGGAAGTTTTGGAAATTTCAGACATAATGGAGGCTGAACAGGGTTAAGGCAATAAGGCCTAGGTTTTAGAGCCTATGACTGCCGAAAGGAAAAAAAGACCAGGCTTTGATACCATCTAAAAGCTTAAGCTATTAGGTTATGGGCCAACAATGTATATTAAGCTTTAACACTCTCCCGCACGTGCAGCCTGATAGCACGTGGAAGGATAAATACACAATAAATAACACCCATGATAGGGAACACAATAATTTTTTTTAAACATCACAGAATAAATGCGGGCAACAAGACTGGAACCCAGGACCTCCTGGTAACTTAGCTCTGATACCATCTAGAAGTGGAGAAGGATTGAATTAGTATTTCTTATTATTTTAAAATAAGGTACAATCTGAATGTCTTATAGACTACAAGGATAATCTAAAAGGAAGGAATAATAAAGGAAATAATAGCAAAAGGAAAGAATGACAATTGCTAACAAATCTCTTAGAATATCTCCTAAGAATATATCCTAGAATATTTACATAATTACAAAAGTTTCTGCTATAATCAAGGAGAGTTGACTGGATAAATTTGGAAACTTTCCAACAATTTCCAACATGTGTTAGATATGTGTCGGGGAGTGTTGGGCAGGTGTCAAAATCCAATATGTGCTGGACACCAACACTTCAGGCTTCTAGAAGTGTCGGTGTTTCCTAGTCTAGCACCCTGCGAGGCGGGGATTGTGCCCTGCTGCATGCTTTACCTCAGACCTCTAAGTCTTTGTGTGTACTATTGGACCAGCAATGATGGCCAGATTACTTGCCAGAGCACCAATACACCAGAGGGAGTGAATCGTCAAAGGATGATTTTTCTTCTTCTGTTGTTTGGTTCTGTATTTCCTAGCTGGTACAGTGGCAGGTCTTATGTCCTCTCCTCCACACACCCCTCCCTCCACACACCAAGCATCAGCCCTCTTGACTTTTTCTCTTTTTTAAAAAAATAAAAAATTCTTGGTGAACCAATGAGCCATTGCCCATCAAGCATATGGCTCCGCAACACAGCCGCTCTAATTTCTGCCTGATTGCCTCTCTCACCCTTTGTTTTTCTTTTTCCTTTCTACTTTATAAAAATGATTTCATGGGCAAACCTGATGGCTGATGCCTGATGAGTGATGCACCACTGATAGTTTGCATTAGGCTCTCTTCCTTTTATTAAGAATATTTTTATGTTCCTTCTGTTGTCTTTTTGTTGTTGGACCAGCTTTTTTAATGTTGATTATTCTCTAATATTATGTAGCTAATGAATTTATAATTGCATATGGAAATGGAATTTATTTGTAGAATGTGCATGAATGATGCCTATATTTCATTTTAAATTAAAAGTACCTCATTATTTGTCATTTTAAAGGAAAAACAAGCCTATGTGTATATGTACATATTTATGACATTCACTAAATAACATACCCCCATTGTGTCCTATGCTATTCTTTTCAAAATTATCTTGTTGCCATGTTAGTATCATGTCGTATCCATGACACCTGTTGATATCAAGTGCTTCTTAGGTCCATCTGTTCGCTGTGTCAGTGCCCATTTTACTTATTTCTGAACTAAGAACGGTAAATATATGATTCATTGAGTATTGTGTTCTCTGGATGAATTTATATTTCAGGAACCTAGTTTACAAGGTCCATAAGAATTGGCCCGGTAGAATTTTTGAAAATTTGCTGTCTGCATTACAAGATCTTTTAGTCTCTTGCAAAATTAATGGAAAGGTTGACTGGTTAGTTATTGCCTTATTGGATGTAGTTGACTAGTTAGTTATTGATATTAATCTCTGTTTGTAGATAATTTGTTGAGGTATTCATAGTGTGTTATAATTTTTAAGTTAATGGCCCCTGTACCTTATAACTTATTCATTACCATCTTGCAGGGAGTCAATGAGGTTAGCCCTTACAAGAATCAGAGAATGTACTCAGAGGAAGCATCACTTGTTCTTTATCAACTCACTTCTATTCAGGAAGTTGTACCCATCCTTTCCATTATTCCTGGGGTAAGAATGAAGCATTTGCATGTTTAAAACATGTATTCAAACATGCATTGTAGCATATGCATTTGTAAGTGTTATTGTGCATGAGTTTGGTGCTTTACTAAACAGGTGTAGCAGTTGTATTATCTTGTTTGAGTTGATACGGGCCATTTTTTGTGTTGAAACATTTGTGTGCAAGTTCTTGTCAAAGGAGCTCCTTTTTCTGTTTATTCTTTATCATTTTTTTGTATTCTATTTATTTCTTTGAAGGGGAGGGTGGATTTTGGGGATATTTAAAGATTTGGTGTAGTTGGCGTCGAATTCCTTTGTTAGATTCAGATTCAGGTCCATGTTACAAGGTTGGAAAGAATTAAAAAGCATAAACTCTCCTAACTGACAATTCATGAGGCCCTACATTACCTAGAATTGAATAGGCTCTTATGCAAAAATAAGTATCTTTAGTCTAAGATTTCGATAATGCATTCAAGATAAGATGTTATACTGTGGTAAGACGGCCTAATTATCACCAATCATCATTTGACTATTCAAGAAGCTCACCTGATTATTCTATTTGTTTTATCCATGGTTGGCATTACTATCACCCCTTTACCGTCTCTTACAAATTTAATGGATTATAAGTTGAGAATTCATTGCTTAACTTGGGAGGACTGAACTATAGGCTTAATAAAGAAAAGATGGAGTGATGAAGTAGGATGAGGTTCTTAATCATAGCATGTTCTCCCTTCTCCTGATCATGGTCTTTAGGTTTGGTTGGAGGTAAAGCAGCACATTAGTACTTGATGCACATGCATACCAACCCAAAATTTGAAACTGAATTTGTAAAGCCATTTATTTTTTTCTCAGGACTTATTTTAGTTTCTATAATTTTCTTAATCAGTGGAGCGTTAATTTTGGCATCTTTAAAACTTTTATTTATGGAAGATGTTATAATATATTGCTTGAGAATCAAGCAAGGTTTTTGCTTAGGAGGGAACTAGTATCTAGGTGCAACATGTCTCTTTAATAAGTTTTTAATGTATATTCCATTAATGAATGATGAACAAAAGTGAGTATTGAATTTGTGATTTTAGACAGTGTTATAGGATCAATGATTTTGTCTCTTAGTTCAGCACAAGGCTTGTTGATTTTGAGTTGTTCATTGATTGGCAACGTTGGTGAAATTTCTTTTCGTCTCTTAGGAACATTTTTTCTTTTCATGCCACTCTTTATCACTACTGGATGGAAAGTACTGACATCTCAGCTAACTGCTCCCCAGACTTGACAATGGAATGCAAATAAATTTTCTTATCAAATTTTTCTTTGATGAAGTGTGTATCAATCTCAATGTGCTTTCTCTGTGATGTTGACCTGGATTATTTGCAATATTGAAAGCTGCTTTATTATCACAATGTAATTGCATAGGTTGATTGTTCACCATTCTGGTATCTTTTAACATGGTTTAAAGCAACTTAAGTTCACAAACTCCCTGAGCCCTCTGCCTCTGCTGGATTTAGGCACTAGGTCTAGCCACTACTTACTGCTTCTTGCATCTTGCTTCACAAAGTTACTGGATTTTCACCTACATATGTGCAGTAGCTAGATGTGGGATGCTTATCATCTGCTCAAATCTTCTTCATTGAAGGTCTCCATCATCAATTGTCCATTTTTGAAAACTGGACTCCCAGATATGACTTTAAATACCGCAATATATAGACAGCTTCTCAGTGAGTTCCATGAGGGTCATGCATAAAATGACTAGTTTACTCCACCTGCATAGGTTTGGTTAGTGTAGGAGAGCCATGAGTTTCCCAACAAGTCTTTGATGCTCTCTTTATTAATAAGGGCATTAAAACTGCTACTAAATCAATATTTAGCCTCAATAAGAGAATCTGCAGGTTTACAACCTATTATTCCTGTTTTCTCCATGAGATAAAGGATGTTCTTCCTTTGGGAGAAAAAAAATATCATCAGATCCCTTCTATTTCTAGAAAGTAATTTAGTGGACCCATGTCTTTGCTGTCAAATTCTTTAGCCAACTGAGTTTTGAGTTCAGATGCTTCCTCCACTTTATTGCCTGTTATTCTCTATAGTATCTGCATGCTCAATGAGAACAGTTAATTTACTGTCTGCTTCTTTGATGAAAATACTATGATTTTCCCAATTTTGTCCAAATCCAAACTTCAACATGGCTTTCTGAGATCTGCCAAACCAGGCTTTATGGCACTGCTGCAACCCATAAAGAGACGCACCTTTCCTTTGGTTGAAGAGGATGGAGATACTGGAGGAATCTCCATATGCACTTTCTCTTCTACATTCCCATGGAGAAAGGCATATTTTACATCTAATTATTGAAGTTTCCAAGCCAAAGTAGCAGCACAAGAAAGAAGAACCTGGATTATATTCATCTGTGCAACAGGGACAAAGGTTTGTTCATTATCTATGCCACAGGTTTGAGCAAAGCCCTTGGCAGCAAGCCTTTATTTGTGTCACTCTATTGATCCATGTGCTTTACGTTCAATCTGAATACCCATTTACACCATTGGTTTCTTTCCTTCTGGAGGAGAGACTAGCCACCTGGTGTTATTTTTCTTTTAAGCTTTCATTTCTTCTATCATAACTTCATTCTACCTTGAGTTTTTCATTATTTCTTTTCATACGAGTATGAATTGTAGTCTGGCAGTATTTATGTGCTTGGTAAACTTTGGCTTTGCCTAGGCAAGCTCACCCTCGTAATATTCATCCTTGTCCTGTTCATCTCCACATTTCTTCCTCTGATTTCTTTTGTTCTGAAAAATATCCTACAAAATCCATATCATGAATTACATAAAACATAATAATTGTTGCTTAATCCATATGCATAAATAATTTAGAAGGATATTTATATCTTAAACTAACACTTCTAACTGGTACATTTAAGTTTTATTTTTTTGGTTTTGTTTTGGAAGTACAACCCTGATTTACAGTTAATCTCCAGCTACAACGGAAAATACTTCTAGTTCATATTTTTTATTATTGGGAACACCCGGTCACAACGGGCAAAAAGCCCTCAATCCCTCTGTAAATCATCATTCAGGTAATTAAAAATGAGGAGCATGATGCTGTGACATATGTTAGCAACCAATTATTGTATCTGAAAACACAAGAAAGATTAGACAATTAGACTATTTGGACCACCCATTCATCTGAGTTGCTGAATGGTTTGATCATATGGTTAGCAAGAGATGCAGAACATGTCCTAGAGCATGGAAGCAATAATTTTCATCAACCATTAAATGAGTCAGAGCTATAAATCATAGTCCTGATACTTACGCCATAGTGCCAGGGCTGAGGGCTCCGAGCCACATCGGTAGTCCAATGTGCTCATAAGCACCTGACCCTGAGATGTGGGTCATCCAAGGCATGTTAGCGTGGCGTACTGATGATCCTGTTCGAACTAGGGTTTGAAACCAAACTTGTCAAGAAAATAGATGGGGCGATTCAGGTGAGATCTAATGTAGATGTACTTCTATTCACTCATGGGATCCAGGGGGATCAGAGATTCAGAGGGATCTCCATGGCTCATATATATATACTTAGAATTCCCTTTTTTTTCAGAGTTGGTCTTATGCCATTTATTGATGTGTGTGGCACATAAGATTTTGAAACAGGGTAATTTTTAAGTTTATAAGAAAGTTAATATGTAATCTGAACAATATTTTTTTAAATTAATTCATAGTTGTTAATTACTGAATTCTTAATTTCATAGAAATCATGTTCAGCTAGTACACATGCTGGATAGTTTCAATCACATTGATAGGGATTATGTAATACAAATTAATATTTGCCCTAAGTAATATGATCTATGTAGTATATTGCCGCTGTTGTTTTTCTTAGATATAGTCATGATACTACTGAATCTCATGAGAATCATATGATAGCTAATTTTTTTTATTTTATCTAAGCTTAGGATTATTGAATATAGCTTATATATTTTTTAAACAAGTTGATAACATGATGTTGTTTTTACTATTATTTTAATATTGTAAATCCAATACTTGTGGTTATTTACATAAATGTCGTATAGTGCACATCTACACGAACAACACCAAAAGCTTGTAACTTTTTTAGTTAAAGTTTTAAAGTGTAGTCTAATATCTATTTGCACTTCATTCTAGAAGAGACCATTAAATTTTATTTTAAAAAATTTTGATAGAAAAAGAAGAAATGAAATTAATAGATTAGGAATATACAGAAAAAGAAGAATAAGACATCTCCCTACTGAAAATAAGGGACAGGCCAGATAGAAATTTTTTGGGAAAAAAAAAAGGCACCCAGCCCAAGAAAAAACCATATCAAGCCAACAGATATCACCAATCTCGGTAGAATATCTGAGAAACTCACCCTTTGGAAGTACTTGTAACCAATGCACCAAAGTGACACCAAGTAATGAGTTTTCTCTTGAACCAGCAAAAGACTTAAACTTCTTCCCCAAATCTACGTGCATTTCATTCTAACCACAACCCCCACAGCACTGAAAAATAAGTGCACTTTCATGATGCTGCCTTGCCCTTTCTCCTTCCAAAACCCTCAAATGAAACTGCCAAAAAGTCGTCCACAGACTCTGGGCAAACCCAACTCTCCCAATCAACCAAGTAACTTATTGCGTACTCTTCAAGAAAAATCTCAATGTTGAAAAAGAAAAGATGCTGTTTCTGAACTATTATGACAAAGCATACAAACATCTGGACAAAGTGCCTTCAATGTTCTCCAATCTGCAACAAGTTATTGCTGTTGTTTTTTTTTTTTTTTTCCCTTGATAACAGAAGAAGAAGTTCATTGGTAAATTAAGAATATACAAGGAGAATAAGACATATCCTTAACAAAATCTGGGATAAACCAAATAAAAATACAAAGCAGAAACAAAGACGAGAAGAGAACAAACAAAAAACCAGCTCACACTAACAATCCAACAAATATCACAAACTCTGCTGAATATCCAAAAAGCTCACCCCCTTAAAGTTCCCATGACCCACAAACTAAAGAAAAATCATGTAATGAATCTTCTCCAAACCAGCAGAGACAACAACTTCCTCCCTGAGAAAATACGTGCATTTAATTCTAGCTGTAGCCCCCAAATTACTGTGACGAATGCACATTTCCAGAGCACTGCCCTGCCCTTTTCCAACTAAAATCAACAAAGTCCTTGACTCCTTGGTATTGATATTGATTCCATTAAGCACAACCAACTAGATAAAAAGCCTTGACTTTTTTTTTGCCTTTTTTTTTGGGGGGAGGGGTGGGGGGTGGAGGGGGAATGGGGAGAGGGGGGTGGATGGGTTGGCTTGGGCCTTCCCAATAGTATTATAAAGATGAAAATAGGAGTTAGAATGGGTCAAGAATTAACAAAAAGATTTACATGAATACACCACTAATGGAACCAAGGACCAAGAACAAGAATCCGCTCTCAAAAGGAATATGACAATTATTCAAGAAAATCAACAAAGAGGAAGGCTAGTCTATCTCTCTATCATTAAGAGATCTTCAAAAAGTGAAAATACCAAGAAAGCAAAGGACTACCTTAATCAACAACGAAATAAGAAATAACATTATTCTGCTTGAGCTCAAATGGAAGAGATGAGGAAAAGTGGTGGACAAAACAACTTTCCCCAGCCAAAGATCTTTCTATAAGTGAATACAAAAGCCCTTCCCACTACATATTTAGTATGGGAAATGACGAGGGGAGAAATTTGAGAGATAGATCTTCACCATGGTCTTAAATTTCCACGAAACTGTCGAAATTTCCGTCAAAATTTCCAATTTCCGTCACCTTCGAAATCGAAATGGCAGTCGATTTTTGTCTTGCATAATTTTTGTCGAAATCTCAACGAATCATCCGAAATTTATCAAAACCTCGAAATTTTAGCAAAATTGGTCGAAATTTATCGAAACCTCAAGAGTGAACTGAAATTTCTCTTTTAATTTATTTTTTTATTTTATTGAAACAAAAGGTTATCACAAGTGCTTTTGAAATTATATGAAAAAATAAACTTATAGTAATATTTTATTTAACCATTCATGTCTAAATTATCAATATTTGTATAATAAATAATATTTAAATGATTTATGAATTGATTTATGAATTTCATTTGCATTAACGGAATATGTTTAATGTACATTATCTTACAAACATGTTTGATACACATACTATTTTACAACTTTTCCACCTCATACAAAACATAGATGTATTTAATTTGTAATATATTAGTCTTAAAACTTATATTTTTATGTTTGTTAACCATTTCTAAAGTTTCACAAAGAATTCCATGCTTTACTACTAGTTTACGTTATTTTTTCAAATCGAAATCGACATCGAAATCGAAATTTCCATCGAAATTTCTGTACTTTTGGAACTTTGAAATTTGAGTCGAAATCGAAATTTAAGACCTTGATCTTCACAGGCACTTCGAAGAACATGTAGATCCCAAATTGGAAACCGAGCCATTTTCATATAGCCCAAACTTGCATTTAATGACACTATGCCAAAGGGAGGATTCCTCTAGGGGAAACTATCAAAACCATTTATCCAGGACAACAGTGTGTCTAGACACCAAATCTCCAAGACCCAAACCACCCTCCAATTTTGACCTACACACAACATCCCAGCTCATAGACTAGTCCCTGTAGCTCCCAATCCTGGACCACATAAAATCTCGTAGTTTTCTTAATCTTTCTAGCAATCCCCGTAGGGATCTTAAAATAAACAAATAATAAGACAAGGCACTTGACAGACGAGCTTGGTTAAGAGTAATTCTACCTGTAAAAGAGAAAAGAGCCCCTTTCCAACTATTTGGATGCTTAGCAACCTTTTTTACTACTGAATTCCAAAAGTTCCCAGGCCTAGAATTTCCCCCAATGGGACTCCTAGGAAGACAAAGGCCAATCCAATAAACCACACCCCATAGCAGAAGACCACTCGCTAATTCACTGACAAATTAATAGTAGCTAAACCACTTTTTCCCATGTTAATCATATGCTCAAAAATCCTCTCAAAAAAGTGGGAGAAGACCTAAAATACTCCTCAAAAAGAACTATGGTCATTTGAAAAGAAAACGGTCTCATCACCTTGAAGGTGTGAAACCACTACGCAGTCTACTGCGCCCTCCCTCCCCGCACTTCCTTTCACCAAATCCCTATCTCCACTGCATTATCTACCATCCTATTCAAAACATCAGCTACTAAAAAAAAATTAAGAGAGCGGATCACCTTGTCTAATGCTCATCAAGGCACCAATCAAGATCTACGTTTGCCATTCACTATATCCAAAAAACACATTGGACGTGCATCCCTCCATCCACTGATACCATCTCTCACCAAACTCCTTCCTCTCTAAAATTTTATCCAAGAAACTCCAAAAACTCTTTTATAGGCTTTCTCAAAATTCTGTTTAAAAATGAACCCCTTCTTCCTTCTCCCCCGGATTTCTTCTACCACCTCATTAGCTACCAAAATGGCATCCAAAATTTGTCTACCCCCACAATGCATTGAGCCTTAGAAATGGTCTAAACAAGCACTGCACTCAACCTATCACCTAATACTTTAGTGATAATCTTAAACACACTAAAAATTAGACTATTGGGGTCTATAATCTGCAATCTTAATAGATTTACTCTTCTTCAGAACCAATGTAATGAGTGTGGAATTAATAATCTTGCTTAGAACCCCATTCCAATAAAATTCATTAAAGAATTTAAGCTAGTCTCCCTTAATAAGTTCCCAACAATCTTGGAAAAATGCCAAATTAAAACCATTTGGCCATGGAGCCTTATCCATCTCGAACACAACACCCCTCACTTCCTCCTCGAATGTCCTCTCCAACCAAGATATCTAATCTCCATATATGGGATCCCACTCTTTACCCTCAATCATCGGCCTACAAACATCCTACTCAAAATACAAGTTAAAATAAAGGTTAGTGGTCTCAGAGACAATTTGGCTAGGATGAGAATCACCTCCCTAACTGTATCCAGCTTTCTAGTCAAATTCTTCCTCATTTTCCCGTTCACTAGCCTATGAAAAAATCTAGAGTTATGATCACCATTTTTGACGCATTTAAGTCTTCAACTTCTCACCTCCTTAAAAGTCAAATCTTCCAACTTATTCTTCAAAGTGACCCTTTTCACCTCCTTGCTCTTCAAGAGACTCACATCTTCTTCCCTCCTACCAAAAAAATCCAACTCACTTAAAATATTGGTCTTTGTAGTTCTAATATCTCCAAACATTCCCCTATTCGATTCTTTCAACTTCTCTTTTAGCTACTTTAACTTCCTCATAAACCTAAACCCTGCCCATCCCATCTCCACTTCTTTCCAAGAGCTCCTCATCAACGGCTAAAAAGTATCATGACCCAACCACATATTTTCAAACATAAAGCGAACAAGCCCCTAAGAAACATTATTAGATTCCAGAAAAATAGGAAAGTTATTAGATGTTGGCGTAGGAAGAATAGTTTGGGAGGGTATGGAAAATTCATCCTTTGTCTTAAGAGTCCCTAATACGCAAGTCAAAGTGTTTCATGCTTCTTGTAATCCCCCCTCCCCCTCCCCTCTCCCCTCTTCCCCCAAAACCAAGCTGTGTTAAAATAACCATCCACAATCCACCTAGAGGAACAATAACTTAAAAAAAAAATAAAGCTCATCCCGAAAAGAACTCTTAAGAATTGGTCTATAAGGACCATACACAGAACCACTGACCCCTACTTCTATCTTCTACCAAGATAGGAAGGGAAAATCCTGCCAAACCCTGAAAGGGTAGGAAGACCCAATCAATAAGGCCCATTCTAGATACTAACCCCCTATCTAAAAGCTCAAGTTTGGTTTCCCAAAAGAAGAAATGCCCGAGATTCCCACTGGATTGATAATATGGTTAGGAACAAAGAACAAAGACCCCTTACCAATCAAATATTTTGCCTGGTCAGAAGTTTGCTTATTATCATCTTCACCTACTTGAGTAGTTTTAGAGCTCAAGTTAAGACAATCTTTCCCAAGCTACTATCCTTCCTTCAAGAGATCATCATTCTACTCCAGTAATTCCTCAACTTCAATTTCAGGACCACCCCCAGAAAGTTGTGACATGTCATCCTCCCCTTCGAAATTAAGTTCAGCTCTCAACAGATCAATCAACAGGCCCTTCTCAGAATAACATAAATTGCTCAGTTCATCTTCCAAGTCAAGGGACGATCTCTCTAATTGTCCCTCTACTGAAGCCCTTTGCTCCTCCCTAAAGTCAGAATGTAGGGGAGAGAAAGGGTTGCTAATAGGGAAATTATTTTCCTCCAAGCTGTTGAAATGAAATTCTTTAGTGGAGAATCGTGCTTCCTTTTGGTGGGATGATTCTAAATCCCGAACAACGAGTTCACCTTCCTTCTTAACGTCTTCTACATTCTAGACAGGAGGACAAACTGGATCCACTCCTGCCCCCTTGCCACTGAAATAGCCTGGGTCTTCGTGGTCAAAAGGGCCCAAGTCTATCTGCAGACAACTCCATTTGAAGCCCATCACCTATTTTTCCAAAAGGGTTATATTTTTCCTCTTGGAGAGGGCTGGGCTTCTTTGTTTTGGACCATTTACGAACTAACCTACTCGGTCCATTCTGAAAAGACCGCATCTATCTTGCTCTGCTCTGTCAGATCCTTGAAGCCAATTGCAAGGTTTAAAATTTGAAAGAGGGTCCTCCTTGTCAGTAGGACACAAGAGGTCCACAATAATCCACACTCTGCGCATCATAAACAAGGGTTTTTTATTACCAACACCTAATTCATGCCCCATCAAAATGTCCATCATTGCTGTGAGGAAACATGCCATCCTTCACTCTAATCGCCCTCATGAATTCGTAAATTTTGTCTTCACCCTCCTTTGAAGACCTTCTCTAGGCACTAGAATTTTCCCCTCCCATTTGAACGCAAGCTCATGCCAACCCATCCTCCACCAACTCTTAAGAAACAACCCTCACATCCCCACCCCCCCAAACGCACTGCTTCAAAGCCTCGGCCTCCGTTACAGAACACCCCTAGCAACCTCAAAACTCATAAGAAATCCTCCTTCAGCAAGATAAATGAACAAACGTCCCCATGAATTCCAGGAGGCAATATGCAGAAGTTTTGAAAGGATCGATGTTAAAAACCTTTTGATCAACCCTAACTATGGACAGCATCTTCATTTTGTTCCCAACAGCTTGAACCTGTGCGAAAGGATTTTTATGGAAGGATAGCTTGTCATATAAATTAGTTTCGGAATTTCTGTAATGACATCCATAGCTGCAAGAAACACATTGGTGAAGGACGGACATTCCTGAGTTAATTTTTTATTAATCAAATTATCGTGTTTTTTGTTTCATTCCTTTTTACACACTGATAATACTTTGTTGTGACTAAACTTATTATAAAATTTAAAATTTATAATGTTTATTAATCATTTGTCTGTTAGTTTTCTAAAATCATATGATAAACAACAAGAAATCAAATAGCTTAACAATAAGGATGAGCTCTGGGGCATGCCCATAACATTCCAAAACATGCCCCATTTTTCGTTTTGGAAAACTAACTCTAGTGATATGAATTTTTAATCCAATATTTTCCATATTAAATTTTTTTTATTAGTAAAAATGGAGCATTATAACATTATTAATCTAATTCACCCAAAAAAAAAATCTCTTTAAGTTGTGGAAATAGCTCAACATTCTCTATTAAATACACCAGTTTAGTTTTATATATATATACATTTCACCAATGTCTATATAACTACACCCCTACTGTACATTTTATACCATGTTAGATCATGATTTGATTCACGTTCCACAAACTTGAACATTTAATGTTCTAGGTTTACATAGGGCAAACTATCATCTCAGACATCCAAGTTTGATTCTTATGGCAAGGGAGTAGTTCTTCTAGGTGTCTCAGAGGTAGATGATCAATTTACATTTGATTTGCTCCCCTAAAAAAAGGAGGGGGTGTTAAAAAAAGAATTAAGGCCACATGATGTAATAAGATGTAAATGGCAGGCTTTTATATATATATATATATATAACAAAAGAAGATATCATTAATAGATTAAGAATTTACAAGAGGGAGAAAGAGATTTCTCTTGATACAAACTGAGACACTTCAAAACTAAACAAAAAACATATAAAAAAGAAAGAAAAAAAAAAACCCTAGGAAAAAAGAGATTATCAAGACAACATGTTCCTCCAATCTCTTTGGAACTCCTGAAAACTTGCCCTTTTAAAAAAGCCATAACCGATACACCACAGAGAGACCAAGTACTTAATTTTTTCTGAACCAGCATCTGGTTTAATTTTTTTTCCAGAAAATATCCAAGAATTATGTTCTATCCATAAACCCCATAATACTAAAAAAAGCCACACTTCCATCAAAGCCTGCAAAGATATTTCTAAAAAGCCTTCCACCAAGAGAGGACAAACCCAGCTTTCTCCCATAATGCCAAAGGCATATTCCATGCACCCCAAGAAAATTCACATTGCAAACAAAGGTGAGAAGTTGTCTCAAAGTTCTTGTAACAGAGCACACATACATATTATGTACAGCTATATTATGTTATCTGATAAGCATTTGTAGCGCTGGTATTTTGAAAGATATGTGAAGAAAATTAGATTGTTATGGTTATGTAATAGGCATGCGTAATTAGGGAGAATTTATAAAGCCAACAGTATTCTTGTCTAATGAAATGTATTTTTATGGGAATAAAATTATTAAAAAGACAGAATATTGGACCAGAACTTCACATAAAATAGGAAAAGCAATTTTACAGAGTAACACAAAAAGTTTAATTTTTTATTTTTTTATAGAAAAAGAACAGGTCTCATCAATAAGAGAATAATCTAAAAAGAGGAGAATAAGACATCTCTCATCAAAATACTGGAAAATTTCAGAAAAAAAAAAAAAAAAGGAACTAAAAACTCTAATAAACACTACGAAATATCATAGCAACATATAGAAAGTCATTAAAAAAAATAATTATGACAAAATCACCAATCACTCTGAATATGGGACGGTATAAGTAAAACACTAGAACTGTTGCAATTTTTCTAATATGATTTTTATGAACAATTAACTTTGGAAAGATAAATATCAAAACAAAATTGTCCAAAAAGTACCTTTAGAGAAGAAAGGTCAGTTATTCACTTGCAATCACTCACATGGGTGCGCATGAGAAAAATAACTTGTGTGTCTATGACACAAATATAGAGTAATGCTTCACTATTACCTGGGTGTCAAAAAGTTTAATGACTATTTTTATAAGGCTCACACAAGACCACAAAAATATAAATAAATATCAACCATTAAGTTCATCTTATACCTAGCTCCCCAATTGAATTCAAGCCTCATCCAATATCGGACGGCCTTTTCGTAAACATGGTAAAACTCGAGATTCTTTCAAAAATATTTTAAAATTTTTAAAACAAAAATATTGACTGCATTAATGGGGTCCACTTATTATCTGAAAGGTTCAAAATTTTAACTAGCAACTCAGCAGATAGAGGAACTTTCAGTTCACAGGGCAAAATTATTTTCATAATTCCATGAGTAAATTTAAATTAAATTATTAAATTAAAAAGTCACCAAATTCGTTGACAATAATGGCGCATGCATGTGTGTTTGCACTACATGCGCATTGGGTTTTCTGTCAACCTGTGTCAAATCAGTGTCCTCAAAACACCATATGTTGATGCAGTGAACATTTTGATGACCATGTCTGCTTTACTTTATGCACGTTCAATTGATCAGTTTAGCTTTTAACATGCGGTGCTTATCTCAATAGAATCTTATTGTTGTATAGAAAATACCTGTTTAGATTTGTGCCCACTGAATTCTTCTGGAGTTCCTAATCTGTTCTGTGGAGTTATTAGTATGTGTTATCCATTAACTAATACATGAAACATATGCTTGACATTTTCCTATCGTCAAATTTTCTTCATTAATTCCATTTGCTCGAGCCCCTTCTGCTGCTGTTTTGCGCATCTGAGTCTCTATTTAAGTTCTTGCTGATTATACTTTTTTATAATATATTTGGCAGCTGCCACCAGAATCTCAACAGTTGCTAGCTCGTATGCCAGCTGATCTGGCTGGAAGGGTGATTTCTCGCATTGTTGCAAGGACAATTCGGAGGATTTTTGTATCATAGAAATCAAAATTTAAGCCCTCTAATGAGCATGGTGGGCTGCGACTGTTCTATGGCTTGAAGGGAGTATTGATGAAGAAGATTTTGGAGCATTATATATGTATGAGAAGCATTTATGAAGTGTAAATGGGACAAATTTCTTGTACAGTTGAAACATGTTTATTTGATGTGGATCTTCTTCTCAATTCTTTGTTGAATTTTTAAGCTGGTTGACCCTAGACAGGTGACAAAAAGTCTGAGAAGCATAAAATGGTTATTGATGTAAATATATTGTTCAATGAAGATGGGAAATTTTTACAAGCTTGTTGAATAGAGTTTGTAAATATCTTCATTAAAAGAAATCTTGAAAAAAAAAAAAGTATTATGGAATTAATGTTCATGGTTCATAGAACTTTGCAGGCAGGCTAAGGTTTATATCAAGCCTCTCACTTTTCTTTCCCTTTTTTTTTAAAATCTTTAATTCTTACATATTTTTGTGTTCCTGCACTTAGGTTGGCACCCTCTTGATGCCCACTAATAATACACATACCAAAAGAAAGGAGGGGAAGAAAAGAATGGAGCTTCTTTTCTTTCATTCGAGTACATGTGAGAAGGTATGCACATAGAGCATTTCATCATATGAAAAATATATATATGGAGATCTGCACTCATTTGACAATGTGGTCGCTCAGAAGAAGTCTATAACACAGACCCATCACCATTTTTCCCCCTTTCCAATGATAGTTGCACCATGGATAGACTTGGGTCGTTTAGTTATTTGTTGCAATAGATTGCTCCTCCCTCAGAATGTATGATTCCTTGATGCAGAACCAACTGAAATTATCCACAGCTTTACTGGAATGACGCCAAAAGATTAAACCACCCATAGGGCAATCAAGCAAGGCCTTGGTGGAGCTCAGGTTTCCCACGATGATATGGAACTTGATCAAGTGTAATTGTTTATGAATGCAGGTGAAAGCTTCCAGTGAGGACAATTCCCAATCTCCTGAACGAACAGCAGTTAGAGGTGGAAGGAAATTAGCTGCTGCCATTTGTGCACCCCTTGCGCATATTAGCAATATAGCCATGAAACTAGTTTCTTAAATTACTCTCTCTCTCTCTCTCTCTCTCTCTCTCTCTCTCTCTCACTAAACATGGTAAAATCATCACGCATCATCGTGTTACCATATCATTTTGCTCTCTCACTAAACATGGTAAAGTCATCACATATTGTGTTAACACGTCATTTTCTGCTTAACACTGAATTATAAGTACAAAAGATGCGAGTATAGCTGGGGCATTTGTATCATTTATACATGCCATGCAATGCTATGTGGTTCTTTCAGGGTACTGAGCAAGGATAATACATTGATTAACTAAATATATAAAGCACATAAATAGCAACAGGCTGATGGAGAAACAAGAACCAAGAAATATTCAGCTAAGGAAACATTCTCGCGGACATGCCATTGCTGCGCTCTTGAAGATTCTCAATTTGTTCGAGTACCTAGCACCATTCAAGAGTATACAGATCAACTGAGGCGTAAAAAATTAATAAGTAAAATTGTTGCTTATTTCTAATCATCAATTTATTTTATTTCTTTATTTATTCCCAATATGAGGAGAGGAAGTTAAATTGCTAGCAAGTATCAACATGTCTTTAAAAATGTCCGTGCCTGGCCCATCCATGGACCTATCCAGAAGGCTGGACTGTGACAAACAGATTCCAACACCACCCAAAAATTTTAAAAGATAAAAATAAAAAGAAAAAAAAGAACTCATCCAAGTACTTGAAGGGTGGTCCACACAAATTGCATTCGTGCAACCAGAGCAGAAATAAAGTAATTGGAGGATTGAGACAAACCTCCATCGCTATAGCAGTTGGTGTGACATCAGATATATCTTCAAGACCCAGGTTAGCCATCATATCTGAAAAATCATTCAAATTTTATTCAAAGCTAATATCTAATTCACAAAATATACCATGGTTTCATTTAAAATTCTGTTTTCTAAACACCTGTCCATTCGCATTCATCTAGGTCGTAAGGAAATTTTGCTTACACAGTGAAGTAGTTGCAAGAAATTTAGAGTTCTTTTGGAGTAATTTCCAAGACCAGGTTTTAGTCAAACAAACAAAGCGACCTTCTCTTGTTCATATGATTGAATTTTTTTAAGGCACCTGCACATGCACAATCTCCCCTAACAGGGGACAAACCCCTGATGGCCCAACCTCCCCTCTGGGAAGTCAACAAATGAACCACTGAGCTACAAACCCAACCTCAATTTAGTCAAAAAATTACAAAGGTAGAAGATGGGAACATGGATCAAAAAGGGTATGAGGAGGCATACGTTGTAGGGAAACTGTTGCATCAGCATTGGCATATGCTTCAGCTCTCTTCTTTGAAAGAATAAACAGTCCCCTAAAAGCCTGCAGTGAAGTTGAAGAAGAAACTCAGTTTAATTATTTTTCAAACCCATTGTTAATTGATCCCTACAACATCAGGCCAAAGAAGAAAAAATGAAGGAATTATCATGGAGGAACAGTTTCAGACTGATGGAAATGATAACCACCATAGTGTATGGATCCCCTGGTTCAAAACTTAGAAGAGGACGAGAATCAGTTCCTACAGCAGCAATTCTCCTTGCCAAGGCATCTAAAGGCACATCTAAGAAGACCGTGATCCCCTGCCTCATATATTTCCTGAAAATGCAAGAGGAAAAATCACGGATATCATTTAAACAACTGACAAATGTCTGCAAGGCTGCCACAATACTTAAAGATACCAGACGACGTTTAAAAGATTGTCTAGTGTACTTATGGTAGTACTGTACCAGTTGATAGAGCGAACCACTGCACCGCCACCAGTGGCAACAACTTGTTGGGGAATTGTAGACAACTTCCGCAATGCCTCACTCTGGAAAAAAAAAAGAGGGGGTAACTATTTTTCCCTTCAAACATTAAAAGATATGTTCTAGAAAAAAATCAGTGCAAATTAAATGTATGCAAATGATTAGATTAATCCGTAAGAATGTAATGATGGTCAAATATTGTAGCCTCCAAATGGATTCTTGAATATATTATAGAAACAGAAGATGGGAGGGTAGGGGGAGCCTGAAGAAGTTAGAGGTTATTCAATACTGAAAACTTTTTCACCTTTCATGGTTATGTTTTACAGCAGTAAACCCTACCTAAAGGCTAGTAAAACCTTAAAAACACATGGAAACCTTCTAAACTAAACCTACACACATGATAATTAAAAACTTTTTTTTTCCATAAAATATTAAGAAAAATCAACTCAAAAAGAAAAATTACGTATGGATTCAACAGTTATGGGGTCACCATATACACGCAGTGGCTGTACAGCAGTCTTAAAAGAAGCAGTCTTTAAACTAAAAGAGATTGGAGAAATAATTTTGGCAAAACGTCTGCAGAACAACACTGAATCTCCCAAATATACATCAAATACCTTTTCATACTGACAGTGAGTCATAGAGTTAATGCACTTTAATCTGCCAGACGTTTAAAGTTTTATATATTGGTCACGGCAATTTTTTTTTTCCTAATGTGGTCACTGTGCATTCTAAATTGTTGGAATCCAGTGCAAACTTAGTGCAATTATTGGACTGAAATAGAGTGAAATTTTCACGGTATAGAAAATAAAGGGGCATTACAGAAAAAATTTTACAACAACCAAAATGAGCATTTAACTCTACAATTTTTAGCCCAAAAACTTTATTAGCACCCTTGTTATTCACATTTGAGCATATTTGTTCCTCTGCTTGATTGATCACGCCATCTAATTTCAACATAAAGACAAAGAAAGCACTTCTCATTCTAACTGGTACTTGCCAATTGGAAGGGGTCAATTGTAGAATACCAACATGCAGGGTTTGGAACATTTAAAAAGTAAAATCATTGGTTGAATGCTCATTTGCAAGTAGGCCATATGCAAATAATAAGAAAAATAATATTCTTAGAAGTTTCAAAATTGAACATTCGTTTTACTTGATGCCTTCCTATAGAGTCATCTTCTAATTTTTATTTTTATTTATTTATTTTTTTTCATATGCTCAAAAAATACATTACCTTCAAGATTTTATGTTGTATAGAAAAGTTGAAAGAAAACATAAGCATGAAAGAAAATATCAAAATCAAATCAAGAAATGGGTTTGAAAATCCTTCAAAGAGATGGAGAGGCCAATAAGTTATATGTGGCAAGGGATGTAAACATATAAATTTGCAGTTAAGTACATAAATATATAATGCATGACAAACTTTAAGGTTTTATCTATTAGTTAACGAGCAAACACATGTGCGCAAGTTCTGTACACCACATGCATGTGCGAATACACACATACACACAAAGTCACATACTTATATAATTGCAATGTTTCTACCTCATACTCTCTGAAGAAATTCTCACCACACTGCTCAAAGATCTGAGCCACAGGGGTCCCACCCAGAGACTGCTCCACATATCTGTCACTGGAGTATGAACATATGTGTAAATAGGCAATGAAGTAATTGCAATCCAGAAAAGCAGCAACTACGAAAAACAAAACAGCAATATACATCTTTCTCTGTTTGGACACCATAAATTATAATGTACAGTAGAATATGTTTATCTGTTAGGTATCTTTAAGTGCCTTATGAACTTGTTCTTGCAATGTCGAAGTTCATAAACCGACTCTGCTAGTAAATAGTAATCCAAAATATTCTACCTAGTTTTGAAATTATTACCCGAAAATACTTATTTTTTGGTTTCTTGAATTCAATACTGCATACTCGGATAAGATTTCAACAATTAGGTACCAACCAATGCAACACAAAGATGCTGAGTCAGATCCAAATTGGAGAGTCCATAAAAAAGGCATCTTCAATGAGAAAATAAAAACCTATTGCCCATGAAATGGTGGATACTACCTACTCATATGTGTTTCTGACACTGTTTTACAATCAATCAGATGGCTTCAAAATCACACATGCATCTTATGAAAGATTCATCAAATAAACCAAACAATGCAGAGCCCAGGCACAAACCTATCAACAAAAGAATAACCTAGCACTTCTGACAAAATCTTGCCCACTGTTGATTTTCCACAGCCCATCATTCCTGAAATTCACACCCCATAGAATTTAGTAACTAGTACAACTTTTAGTAATTACAACTTTCTATGCTTCAGAAACGAACTGACCAACAAGAAAGATACAGCGTCCATTCAAGAATGCCGCAACCTCCTCTGCCTTTTTCTGCAATTATACTAACATCCAATTAAATGGACAAAAAAATTCATTACATCACATCATTAACAGAAGCTATAATCACAATTTCAAGTTCAAATGCCATTAAACGCTATCGAAAAGCAATGCCATCTTTAAAAATATAATAAAATAAATAAATAAATTTGAATAATAAAAAAAAAAAAATAAAGACAGCTTTAATTATGTCAAACATTGTAGACTCAAATAAGCAACCACAAAACTCCATACCTTTAACAACCAATTTCCACAAAAACAAGCATTGAAATTTCCCGACTCCAGTGCAGGAGCTACAAAACAATTGCATTTATAATGAAAGGTCAATGACAGAAAATAAAAATGAAACAATTCCAATAGATGATGCAGGTGGTGAAAAAAATGTACTAGAGGAAACTTGATTCAAGGCATAAAGTTTACTCATGATATCACAATCAGGACAACATGAAGTCATCATAAATGGTAAATGTCTTTAAAACTGCTCTTCGTTCAAAATTCATTTTGGTTTATTGCATGGTGAAGACCACAAACATGCATCTGATCATAGTTGCAGGGGAATCATGGAATATAATTGATTTCAAAGCATGCCGTGTGTTACATATGTGTGCATATGTGCACACTTCTGTATGTGCTTGTATGCACAAGGAAATGATTCAAGAACTCAGCATTGTGCCAAGTGCTAATCCAATGAGGATTAGCAATACATGGTAAGCTGTTCCACCTTTCCAACAACTAAAATGACCTGAATGCAGGGAATTTTGCTCAAGGATTGACCAGTTACTTGTTTCAAGATGTAGATTAAGTAATTAGACTAGCGTCTTCTGATGTTCTCTGTACTAAAAATTCCACAAAATACTAAATTGAGAGGCATTACAACGTCAGTTGCATGCTTGCATACACATTACATGAATACTAATTATATATGCATATGCTCGTTCCCATGCATACAATAGATGCAGGAGGGAGAGAGAGAGAGAGAGAGAGAGAGAGAGTTTTGATCTACATTTGTATCAAGCATTATTAGTCCATTCATTCTTACCCAATGTGTATTTGATGTCAGTTGTATGTCCTAAAACTCAATCAATTGGCCAGGAGATTTTGTGATTCTTCGTATTATAATTGATTAAACAAAATTTAATTATTTATATTCATGCATTTGTAATCATTATCAAATGAAGAAGTCCATAGAATGAACTTAAGAATCTAATGACCCATTCAGTTTTGAAAAACAGTTTTCATTTTCCATTTTACTTTTTCAAAAAATTACAAAAAAATTATCTAATTTTTCATTTTTACAAAATTTGCATGAAATAAATGAATAGCAATAAACAATTTTGACACTATTTGCTTGTGAAAATAGTTTTATTTTTTATTTTTCAAATAACTACAAAAATACCACCTTATTTTCCAATTTTCCAAATTTATATAGAAAAGTTGAAAATTATTTTTTTAGATTTCTAACTTTTACTTTCCATATAGGAGCATGGAATCTAGAGGTTGGACTTTGATTTGTATGGATTATGGATAGAATTTCTTCTAAATCCACACAAATCTGGATTCAAGCCCCAAAATTCTAGTTCTAAATATTATAGTATATATATTTTGTAAAATTGGTCTTTTTTTATTGTTTTAAAATTTAGAAATAAAAAATGAAAAGTTGTTTTGCACATTTAAACAAACTCTTTATTTTCTACCTTTTTTAATATGAATCTTGAGAAATTTAAAGTAAGCTAAAATCTTTATAGTCCTTTAGAAAACTAAAAATTGAAAACCAAGAATGTTTTTCACAACTAAATGGGTCTTAAGTTTCTAAGAAAGGTTAAGAACATTAGACTTATACTTCTTAGCGCTTAATTCTATAATGTTCCTAGTCATAATATTTTTTTATAGAAAAAGGATACCATAAATAGAAAAGAAAGAGAATTACAAAAGAATGGAGGATAAGACATACTCCCAAAGACAACCACAAAACAATTACAGAAAGCCCCCCCCCCCCCCCCCCCCTTCTTCCAATCTATTTGAAGATCAGACCAACTAAAAGGAAGCAAGGAAACCAATTTTCTATCCTATAATGCTCCTAGTCATAGCATTGCGAATTGGACATTGACAGTTTGGATAAACTAGCATATTACGTCTACATTTTAGTAGTGAGTAGTTTTAAGTTATCTATGTAAAGAAACTAAGACAAGTCTAGGAGTGCTTGTTAGAGAGCAAGTACACACAGACAAGGATAAAAATATCTAAATAGAGTTCTTCTGCTGTCACATAGATGTTCTCACTCATAGTTGTGTGAACTGCCCCTAGATGTGAGGTTTCATGCTTGTATTGTATTGAGCTTCTAAATTTTGACTAATTTCACCAAAAAACTGACACATGGATTGGATTTAGTGGTTTGAGTATGGAGGTGGATGAGAGCACCACATAAGATCTGTCACTCTCAAAAGATAATGTACTATGTCCCTAATCGTTATGTGGCTTGGAGAATTGGTCAAGGTTAAATGAGGAGTAGAGCAAGGATTTTAATTTCATAACTGGGTCGTATTTCTTCTTTTTTGATAAACAAAAAACTTTATTAGAAAAAGAGAGTAACAGTATAGCATACATGTGAGAAAGAAAATAGGGAGGATAAGATATCCTCCCAAGATAAAAGGACAAAACAGGAAAACCCTGTTAAAGCTTGATATAAATTGTTGGCCAAACACCCAAAAGCTCAAGTGATAATCTAATATGGTATCAGAGCTAGTTACTGGGATGTCCTGGGTTCTAGCCTCATTGCCCATGTTTATTGTGTGATGTTTAAAAAATTATTATATTCCCTATAATGGGTGTTATTTTATCATGTGGTTATCTCTCCATGAGCTATCGGGATGCATGTGTGGAGGAGTGAAGCTTGATATACATCGTTAGCCGACAACCTAACTGCTTCAGCTTTTAGGCAAAGTGATAATCTAACAAACCCAAAAAACAAATAATTATAGAACAGCTATACTAGAGCAAAGCAACCCAATCCATTGCAAATCAGCCATAGGTAAATGCCAAAAGAAACCATTCGACAAAACCATGACGATGCAAGGAAAGGCACTCTATTCCAAAAAAAAAAAACGTCAGAAGAAGAAGCCACTCTTAAAAATTTTGGCACCTCTCTTCATCCAAATGCACCAAAAAATAGTCATACCTTATCATAGAGCACCGCCACATAGCCTTTTCTCTCCTTTCTTTTCCCAAAACCCCCAAAACTCATAGCATGAATCCTCCAAAGTGTAGGGACACACCTAATTCTCTCCAAAAACATTAAACAAGTTGCTCCAAAGGGTCCAGGAGAAATAGCAATGTAGGAACTAAAAAAAAACAAGTCTCTCCACTCTTAAAGCAGAGGAAACACACGTCAAGGGATAAAGATTTGTTTGGTCTACATTTCTGAAGCATGTCATTAATGTTAATTTTTCCCAAGAATGCTGGCCACATAAAGGCCTTAATCTTTGGAGGAACTTTAGCTTCGCAAATGAAAGAGTGGGGCAAAAGAAAAGCATTAGGATCATGAGTCACTTAGAAGCTCAACAACTGATGAATAAGATTGTTTTGTGGCCGTCTGATCCTAGAGAACGAATTTCATACAGATTGTCATAAAAGGAAGGCAAAAAATGGCTAGGGCAAATTGGAAAATTTGCAATGCTCAGCAAATTATGATGGAAAACCTGAAAATGCCTGCAGGTACTCGCACCGCAAGTCATACTTGACAATGAGTTTTAACAAAAATTCTCATATTTCAAAAATCAAATTATGACGGAAAGGCCTAATAAGGATCAGGTCTAATTTAGTTTTTGTTATAGTTTTTTTTTTTTTCTTTCCTTTTGTTGGTTTTTTTTTTTTTTTTTTACTTTTTTGAGGATGGGTTTCCCTCTCCTAGATTGTATTCTCTAATTCTTCTTTCTCAATACACTTCCTCTTATTATTAAAAAAAAAATTAAATTCAAATCTAAAGACGTAGACTTTTCAAAGTAGCCAGGTAATGAATTTATAAATAAATTCATCTCAAATTCATCACCCTTAGATAACAAATAATGAATTTGTAAGTGTATGTACTCCAAATTCTGGAATTTGAAAAATGTGTTTAAAATGTGCATATCAAATAGAAATTAGTGTTCTCAAATGTAAGCATTAATGAGAGTTCTAATTCAAATTAGTTCGAAAGAGTTCTACCTCAAATTAATTTGAAAGAGTTCTAATCGAAACATTAATGAAGATCAAAGTGTTGTAGTTCTAATTCTAACAAGGAGGGGCAACTTTGAAATAAGAAACATTAAACACTAGTTGCAACTAGGGTTATGGGGACCCATAGGGACTCGCCACACTCTCTTCACTACATTAATCATTTGATCCAAAAGTTGGAATTCTTCAATTCTCTCCCTTTATTGTGTTTTTTTTTTTTTTTTTTCCTTTCTTTGATAGAAAAAGAAATTTATTAGAAGAGAGAAGAATGTACATCAGAAAAAGAAACAGGAAAAGAAAAAAAACAGAGAGGATAAAAAATCCCCCCTCTACATCAATAACAAAAAATTACAACAAAAAAAACCATCATAAACTGAAAACCAACTCAATGGAGCAGAGTCAACCAATCCCGCTGCAGGCCTTCCAAATAAACATGACGAAAAAAGCCATTAGCTGACACCCATAGTGAGGCAAGATAAACCACTCTACTCCAAAGAAAGTTATTAACAGTAGCCACCCCTTTGAATATTCTAGCATTCCACTCCCACCAGATACACCAAATGACAGCCATAGCAGTGCAACCACAAGGCTTACCTATCCTTCCGTTTTCCAAAACCTCTAAATGTGATGGTGTAAAAAGCCGTCAAGGTAAAGTGGCAAATCCGGTCTTCACCATAGATACCAAATAGTTTGTTCCAGACAACCCCAATAAAAGGGTAATGAAGAAACAGACATGAGCAAGTCTTCCCACTTCTCAAACAAAAAACACAAAACAGATAGTGATAGGGCCCTATTAGGCCTTCTCTTCTGAAGCACATCATTAGTATCAATTCTCTTTCTTTTTTATGCAATCAAATGTAGCCAGATCATGGATTTATGCATCTTTTTACCATTATAATTTATTTCTGTTACATGTTGCATGCATGGTTTTCTTACATTTTCTATGTGAATGGCTTTTCAAGTCCCTTTCTAGGCATGTATATTTCACTCACTAAGCATCCGCAATAGAGTCTTAGAGAATTTAATGCTTAACATAATTGCAATCTCCCACCACAATCCAAATTCAGAGGTTCCAATTTTTGCAGCACACGCTGCTGGACACTTCTTTTAGCACCCTATATGTCAGAATCCTAAAGATGGGTGCAGTAAATCTGATAAAGGAATCAATTGATATTTGATAACATATGTGCTAACAAGCACAACCACACAGTGATAAAAAAAAATTGTATGGGGTACATAATCTAGCCTGTTTTTGACAATAATGATGTGCCTGCACACATTACAAAGTATTACTGGAATGTGCAATTTACATTAAAAAATAAGGACCAAGATTGAGTTAGCCTTTGTTTGAAATGTAAACAAAAAATTCAAAACCTACATGCACCAAACTAAATCAAAATCATGAAATGATATGCGGATGGAAAAAAATACTCAGGTAGAGGACATGCGAAAGTGAAACAGTAAGCAGAACACCAACACAAACAAGACAAAAGAGCAAGATGCAACACAAGAAATTTATAATGTTTACCAATGACAGGGCTGTGACCAAGGTAGAGGCAATCCAGGAGCTCTAATACTAATGACACAAATTGACAGTAAAATGGATTCTTAAAAGTTACAAAATAAAGTACCCATTAATTTGAAGTTGGGTCAGCCATTGGGTGCTATTGGGCTTTACTCAAATGTATTTAAAGGGCAGCCCACTCCAACTAACTTGTTTTCTCTGGAGCAGGCTGAGACATAACTCAGGCTTTGCAAGGCCTTTTTTGTTAGATATCATGCCCAAAGCTCATTGGAGAATTCCATGGAGCATTCCTTGTATTCAGGTAAATCACCGTATACACAGGCCCAAAGTTTGGAAGAGGTGGCTGCCGAGATGGGTGACAAACACATATGGGCACTGCAAACTTAGTTTTGGGGAGAAGAAGGAGGTAGAGGACAAACAACATTGTAGTACCTTTTCTATGACAGAGGTAGACTCTGGATGAGCAACACAAGAAGTTAATTGGTGGGCAGACAGATGGGCGAAGAGATATATTGAAGATAGATGAGTTCACCAGTGGGTTCCTATGGAAAGTGGGTATAAGGAGGTTCTTGTGGAGGACAATGGTTTGATTGTTTAAAATGGGAATCAAGATGATGCAAGCCTTAGTAACGAGAAGCAAGGATGAATGGGGTAAAGGAGCCTCAAGTTGATGATAAGGCTGCAGCATTAAAAGTTTACACTCATGGGAGGCAGAAGGACAAGGGAACTAGGGATGACTCAATTGGGAAGTCTCAGGGCAGATGGGGGGCCAGTTAAGTTCCTCAAAAAACATAGTGATGGTAAATTTTACATTGAAGACTCAAATGGATTGAAAACAGTCTTAAATAGAAAAGTTGGTCGGGAAACTTCACTGGAGAATAAGTAGGAAGACGCATTACATGAGGGTGACATGGTTAGTGATTTTGGTTGTGATGAAGAGCTTTTCTTAGATGAGGTTTGTGAGCACTTGGTTCTGGATTAGATGATTCTGATTTATGGGGGCTCACTCTTCATCTCCAATGGACGATCTAGAGAGAGCTCTTGGTTAGAGGAATGATGAATTAGAAGAAGTAGAAGATAAGATTGAGCAGAATGAGATCCATACTGTCATATTCAACATAATCTAGATAAAAAAAAAGGTATGCAACTAGCAGACACAAAAGGAAAGAAAGTTTGCTTGGATGGAGGCATAATCAAGCCTAAGAAGGGGCAACAGGAATTGGCTACTTGGCAGTGTTCCATCTATTACGATGGGAAAGGTCTGAAAAAGGGTTTTCTTAGGCAGTGTTTTGTTTAGGCATAGGTAGGGTCTTGGGTGGAGGGTAGTAGTGGTTTGGAATCTTTGGATTGTGGGCAGTTTAGGCTTGGGGTGGTCTTTAATGTTTGTTTTTTTATTTTCTTTATTCCTTTCTTCCACATCGTTACTTACAATCCTACATTGAGTGCCCATTTGGTATCAGAGCCAAGTTGCTTAAAGACTCCTTTGGAGCCTCCATCACTCCTTGAGTGATGGACCTCTTTGCCCACAATAGAGGTGATTGTCCCAAACCCACTATGCTCTGTGGTTGCCACATTTAGTGTGAATCCTCCACATCAGAACAATGATGGGCAGAACCAGACAGTAGGTTTCATTATAAGCTTCCCTTTTCTCTTTAAGTCATTAGAGAATAAGACCTAAGGTGTCCTTGACCTGTTTGAAGGCCGTGGAAGGCTGTGTTTTGGTCTGGCAGAATTGGATTAATAAAAAGCAAGGTAGCTTTGACTGATTCTATGTTTTGTTCCACAAGTTGGGCAAGAGATCTATTCACTTTTAGGTTGTGAGAGGAGGTTCTGATCGTGTCAATTAAGAAGTCATGTCTTCCAGAACCATGTTGATTCCATCTCCTTCCCCAAAATCTTCATCTGCCTTAGCCTAGATTGTCGTGACTATATGTATGAAGTAGATTATGTACCAGAAGATAGACTTGTCCCTCAAACCAAGAGTCCTTAGATTACAAACCCATATTACGTCTATGACAAAACCAAATACCCTCTAAACATCCTGAAGAAATTCACTGTACTGAGAGGTATTAAAGAAGTCATTGAGGCTTCTCCATTCGATTCGAACAAGAGAAATACATGGAACTCTTACAAGAGAAGTATTACAAGAGACGTCTTTGCTCTCCCTAGCTAAAGGCTAGAACCTCCTTTAAATAGATGAGGAGCGAAGGAATACGCCATGGCATCTTGGAATATGCCACAAACATAATCTTTTTCCTTATCTCCTTTACACAACTTTTGATAAAACTAAAGCTGACTGACAATGACAATACAAATAAAGATAAAGTTGATAATGATAATACAAATAAAGCTGAAGCTGGTTGACAATGACAATACACATAAAGATAAAACTGAAAATGATAATACAGATAAAGATAAAGATAACAAGTTGGGCACAATTGCTTCAGTGGTCCATTGTTGCCCTACATTCCTCCTCTTCTTCAACTGGGTAGACTGCCATTATCTTCAGGTCTTTGATTGTCCCATTATTCTCTAGATAAAAGGTGTACCCATTTATATTAAGCTTCATCCATAATGCTTAATCAAGGCAACATTATTTTGGTCAAACCTTCCAAACAAAGATCTTCTCATTGGATTCGATATCATTCAGCACTTAAACAACGTCTAGTGGACAACACAAGGTTTAAAATTTAAATCATATTTGTTACAATGGACCAAGACCCCTAATCTCTTCCAGATCACTCCGTCTTTGGAGGGGATTAGGACACGATTAATTCGAGAAAATTGTGCTGACAATCATAGTGAGTTTTTGAAGAAATGCCCAAAACCTTTATGGAAGAATCCAGAGTTCTTTGTCAGTCTCCCCTTCAAAAAGAATGAAGATATCAACCCAACTAAAGTCAGTCACAAGGGGGTGAATCTAGAGCACTATTCTTTGGCCCAGAATGAGTTAAATCAACTTCAAAAAGAATGGCTCATTGAACCAACAAGGTCGCAGTGGGCTTGTGAAGCCTTCTATGTCAACAAAATGGTTGAACAATCTCGAGGAAAGCTTAGGCTCGTCATCAACTACCAGCCCCTCAACCATTTTCTTGCTAATGAGAAGTTTTCATTGCCAAATAGGACCAGCCTGTTTTCACAATTATCAGAGGTCCAAATCTTTTCAAAATTTGACTTGGAGGCAGGCTTTTGGCAATTGGGCGTCCAACCAAATGACAAGCCCAAGACGGCCTTCTACATACCTAATTTCCACTACCAATGGACTGTTATGTCATTTGGGCTCAAAGTGGCCTCATCCATATTCCAAAAAGCAATGATCAAGATCTTCCAGCCCATACTTCATCATGCCCTGATCTATATTGATGATATCCTTTTGTTTTCAAAGGATACAACATCACATGCTGAGCTTCTAAATCAGTTCACAAATATTGTGAAGCACTACGAAATTATGTTATCAGAAAAGAAAATGATTATTGGTGTTGAGATAGTTGATTTTCTTGGGATGAAGATTAGCCAAAGGCAATATGAGCTGCAACCACATATTGCTACATAGCTCAGCACCTTTCCAAATAGCCCGATGACAACAAAACAATTGCAGCAGTTTCTTGGTATTGTCAATTATATGGCAAGCTTTACCCAAAACTGACAACTTACACAACACCACTCCACCAGCGTTTGAAAAAGAAATATGTGCCCCCTTGGGAAGCTAAACACACAGAGGCGGTAAAGTCACTCAAAGAAATGACCACAAAATTATCACTAATCCAGATTCCTGACAAAGGAAAAAGAATCTTGCTAACTGATGCTAGTGATTTTTATTGGGACGCGACTTTAATCGAGGAAAAAAAAGACGGGACTAGACATATTTGTGGATACAAGAGTGGAGCATTTAAAGAATCAAAATCACACTATCACTCCACTTTCAAAGAAATATTGGCAGTAAAAAAGTTCAAATTCCATCTGATTGGACATACTTTTACGACCGAAATGGATATGTCCTCCTTTCCAAAGATGATCCAATTCAAGCAGAAGATCCTCCCGCAAGGACAACTTCTTAGATGGACGAACTGGTTTTTACGATATAAATTTGAAGTAAAGCACATCAAAGGGAAGTACAACATTCTTAGTGACTTCCTCTCAAGACCAACAAATCCCCAAACTCATCTCCGGCTTCTCTTCCTCATGGCATCCTCATCTTACTCATCTTTTTCAAAACTTGTCTAGACCCTTCCCAGTGATACCCAAGATAACATCCTTAGCCACACCATTGATAAGGGAAATCACAAAATGATCCAAGGCCTCCAGTCCCTTCTCCTCTTAAAATACAATTTAGTCGATGCACCAATAAAATACTTGGACAGGCACCCTCTTTTTTATATATCAATGGTCTTTGGGTTCCCACACTTTCCCATTTGACCTTTCCTAAGGAGGCATTCCTCCTTCTCTGGTACCTTGCAAGTACCTACCGTCTCGGTATGATCCTTCACAAATCCTGAACCTATGCCTTCATAACAAATCGGAGACAAAGACTGCGCCATTGTTTTTCAAAACAAAAGCACAATGGGTTGAGCAATTAAATTTCATTATTGGTCCCCATATTTGTTGGTTATTTTCCACCTCAAAGGTGAGATCCAAATCCAAGACGGAGGATATAGAGTTTCAAAGAAAATCACTTTGCGGATCCGCACCTATTAGCACATAATTGGATTGATACAGGGAAAATACTATGTCACATAAATCAGATTGACCTAGATAAATGACCACAAGATTTATTCAACCCAGTTCACTTTTAGGATGATGGGAGAGCCAAAAGCTCCCATTACCCAGTTTTGTTTCCCCATTTCTATAGTACTTACCTAATGAACAGGTTGACACTTTATTATGTGGAACAAACAAAGAGTCATGGGACAATCAAAGGCCTGAAGATAATGGCGGTCTACCTAGCAAAAGAAGAGGAGGAATACACGGCAAGAATGGACCACTGAAGCAATGGACCACTGAAGGACTACTGAAGCAAGTGTGCCTAGCTTTATCTTCATCTTTATCTTTATCTTTATCTGTATTATCATTTTCAGCTTTATCTTTATGTGTATTTTCATTGTCAATCAACTTTAGCTTTATTTGTAGTATCATTTTCAATTTTATCTTTATTTGTATTGTTATTGTCAATCAACTTTAGTTTTATCAAAAGTTGTGCAAAAGAGATAAGGAAAAAGATTATGTTAGTGGTATATTCCAAGATGCTGTGGCATATTCCCTTGCTCCTCGTATATTTAAAGGAGGTTCCAGCCTCTAACTAGGCGAAGCAAGTGAGAGGAAAAGAAGTCTCTTGTAAGACTTCTCTTGTAAGAGTTCCATGTATTTCTCTTGTTATTGGTCTTGTACCCCGTTTTACTATTAATGAAATATCTTTTAGTGTGTTCATATTACATTTTGTTCCTTTCTTCCACATCCCTACTTACAATCCTACACTAAGTGCCCATTCTTCTTTATATATATTAAAAAAAAATTACAAAAATAGAAGCATACAACCCAATGCCAAACTGTGTGCTTATTAAGCAGAGCACAATGAGCAGATGTCTAGTACAGTTATTATTCAAGATAAAATCCAGCATGTAAGGGATTTATAATGGCAACTCACTAAATCATACAAACAATACTCACATGTGTGCTGAACAAAAGTGAACTTCAATATCAACTCATCTCATAAATTCAAAACAAAATTTAAACTATATATGACCATGTGTTTGAGAGCTTGGTTTTCGGGCCTTGGATTTAGATTTGTGGGTTTGCATAGGATGTAGTGCAAAATTGTATTGAATTTTATCCAAATATACATAAATCTAAATCTAAGGGTTGAAATTCATGCTCCCAAACACAACCTAAGGTTTCACAAACATAGCTGAATGAGATAATGAAACATTTTGTATATGACGCACCAAAAATGCACTCTTTAAAGGTGCCAAAGGAAAGCAACTTATTCCATTGTGGGGTAAGTAGCCCTCAAAGCATATGTATTTGTCAAAACTTAATTATTTTTCCCCCATCAAAATTTATACTATTACAAACCAACCAAGGTTTGAGAATAGAAGGCAGAATATAAGAAATAGAGTTGAAAAGGATAAAGTGCTCAGCAAAGCGAAATCCCTGATTTAGTGCATAGTATGTAATCCGTCAATTCGCCCACTTTAAACTCAAACCAGAATTCAAATAACAATTTATAACTTAATAATGATATTAAACATTAGTATACCACTTTGAGTGATTATTTTTAATAGTATTTGATATAGAAAGAAAATATAGTGAAAAAATGAGTTTTATTATTTTTATTTTTTCTTTTTCTTTAGAAAAAAAATCTTTGATCCAAATAGACTCCTAACAGAAAGGAATTTAAGATAAATTTGCCATGTCATCAAATTGAAGCTGGCAGAGAATGGAGAGTCGCTGAAACAGATGTGGTAGCTTTCTTTGCCACCAGGAATAACCCATCGCCTACAGTAATTGATGAGGATATCAACTTGTGTTCGCAGGACTTTATGCGTGCACTGTTGTTTCTGTGCCTGTTCTTGTCCGGCTACATTTCCTTTTTTGGTTTGACCATTTGCTCAGGTTATCGTTCCCAGGCCACAAGGTATTTTGCTCTATTTGTTAATAGTCCTCTTTTGTTCTTTTTCTTCTCTTGGGGCAAAATTTCCAATTTCTAAGGAAAATAAATAAAGACAAAAAGAAGAAGAACTCACCTTTAGCGTTTCTACATGAGTAGGAAATCACCAAGTCCCTGCGCATCTGCCAAGTTGACTCGTTTCTCCATTGTAAATCACTCAAATCAATCATCCGAAGAACACTATTATTCTCCTTCTTACGTCTATGAGATACTGTCATCAAACCGTTGGAATTTTTTCCAATCTTCTCCGAACCAGTCCACGCCGCGAAGTGTAACGCAGGTCCACGCACGGACCCCATGCTTGAACCGCTTTCTCGAGAAAAATCAGCAGTCTTGGGGGAAATATTTACAGTCTGGGCGGAGAAAATGTTTTCCGCGGTCACAGAAATGCTGCAGACTAACCAAATTCCACAGAGACGGGAATCAAGATCCACAATGAAACAAAATTAATATAACTACACTTTCACAACTTGTAACCAAAGGAATTCCATGTATTCTTTCAGTACATTTTTTTCTACGCCAAAAAAAAAAAAAAAAAAAAAATGCAGCGCAGGTGCAACCAACGCAAGGGCAGGACTAGTGAAAGCATAAATAAACATCTCGATATTTTCTCCGGGAACGGGAATAATAATTTTTTTTCCCGACGAAACAAATAGAGGCAATGAGGTTAGCTAATGAATGGAAGAGGGCTGTGGGAGAAGACCATGAAACAACGGGAATAATTACCAGAAGCCTGGGGAGGAAGGTGAAGAGGCGCAGAATGGGCCGCAGCCGGCCGCAGCAGATGCACATGATAGCAAAGAGGAACAAGACAAAGGACAAGGTAGAAGTTTTCTTCTTCGCGTTATTTATACGGGCGCCATATCCCAGTGCTGTCTCCAAAAGTCCGCCCATGGGGACCGTACCTTGTGCGACCACTGACCGGTTGAGAAATCGCTCTCTCCTATAGTTCCTCCTTAAGGTCTTGAGTTGAGTCGAGAGGCCGTTTTTACTGTCCTTGTAATCACAGCTTACCTCCAACCTTTCCAACATACGTTAGTTACTAGGCTATGTTATGTCAACTCGTCATTGTCAATAAGGACCTGCTGACAGCTGGAGATGAATTGTTGATGCAAATTTCCCAAAGAAATTAGTGAGGGGATAATCCTGCACAAAGAAATGTTTCCCTTGTAGGAACACGTGTGCACTAGTACGCATACTCTTGTTATTTTTACCTTCATAAATTGCCCCCCCAACCTAAAAATCAAATATAAATCACAAGGTGTTAGGGTTAATAATTCATTAGGTCGATATTTTGTGAAGTTTGGTACTATATCGAGTCAATATTCCACCAAGTTATTTTTCCATTGGGTTGTGGTTTTGTTAAGTTAGCGCTCATGAATGTGACAATTCCCTCATTTGCATTTGTAGTTCTAATGCATGTGGAACACATGTCAATATCAATACCATATGTTGACCATGTGAGTCTGATCCCGTTTTGATTATGACAAAATCAATGTTTCTCACTTGTGCACTGAGTTTCTTGAACATGTTCATTCTTAGCATGCACTGATGGTAGGAACTTAAGGAAGTCATACGGACCTTGAAGATCACGTTTCATATATGGCATCTGGAGAAGGAAAAGAATGAACACATCTCTGTTATTGTAATTTGCATTCAATTTTACTTGGTCTGCAATATAACATGGTGTGTAATGACTGCATCACATGCATGATAGGACTAAATGCTCAAGAGGCTATAGATCGACCCTTAGGTCCCTACACATCAATTGCACAAATCCCCTAAAACTCAAAAGTCATGTCTATGCAATTAGGGGTGAACTTAAATTAAAAACATAACCTATTTCTTAAGTTTGAAAGGGCTTCGAGCAACCGAAGCTAGCACGTTACCAACACCTTGGTTGACCGAATAGGTAGAAAGTCAACATGTTGACTAAGGCCCGGGCGACCGAACTGAAATTGAACTAAACGTCCACGATTGATCGTCCCTCAAAAGCTTACCTTTCTATTGTCTCCGGGCACTTGAATACTCAATTCAAAATACCCTGGGCGACTGAATTATCATGTTCGGCAAACCGATCTGTGAACCAAACGACCGAACCTCGAGCAGTTTGGAAAATCACTTTGGCTTCAGCCAACTGAACATAACCTTGGGCACTCAAACCCAAAACTGAATTTTTCTATCTGTGTCTATTCAAGCGATTGGCCCCGAGGACCGAGCGACCGAATCTCTCAGGTTGCCTTATTTTTAACTGTAGTAATTAAGGGTAAATTGGGTTAAATTGCAATTAAACATTTTCTAATATTCCCAACAAGTCCCCAACGGTCAAAATTCAATGGCACCCTATATATACCTCTCATTTGACTCAATTAGGAAGAGATTAGCAAAAGTGATTAGCAAATTTCCTCTCAAAATTTTATGCTTCTTTTGCTATACACTTTACATTCCAAGCACATATTTTTTAATAGTCTCTTTGATACTCACTTGAAAATATCTTTTTGAAATAGAGAGTTTATCCTTCTTGTTCCCCTCTTTTGCAAATCAATTGCAAGATTGAAGGGAGTTAATTGTGGTTGTTGTGTGCATCTTCAAATCATTATCTTGGCAAATACTCTCACATACTCATACATTTTGAAAATCTATTTTTGAGAGTTCTTACTTGTTTGATCTTTCCCATAATATTTCATATATAAATATTTGATTGGGAAGATCTTGTTTTTAGCTTGCTAATATCTTGGCATTCAAATTGCAAGACTTGAAAAGCTTGCATATAATCTTTGATATTGTTTTTGCAAGTCTCAATCCAGAATATCTATTGTGCTTTACATTTAGAACATCTTTGAGATATTTGATTTGGGTTGTGTTAAACTTCCTTTGATTATTCGTTCGTTGAACATAATATCTTGTATCAAAGGTTGTACTCTCACATATACATACACTCTCACATCTTAGAGAGTTCACATATTGGATCTCACTTGAGCACTAAATCCATATCATTTGTGAGTGCACATATTTGGATCATATTGTTTGTACAAATTTGTTTGTGTTAGAAGCACCTTTACTTGTATGAAAAAACTTATTTGATTGTAATCTAGGCGTGGCCTGAGGTGGGGATTCTCCGCCCCTTAAGGAGTGTTAGGGCATTCTCCGCCCCATAAGGAGGGTGTGTAAAGGTTGAGGTTAGCCCTGGTAATTTGACTTGGTGTTGTAATCGGTGCTACTTCCCCCGTTAAGTGAGCATTAGTGGTAATTCTCGGGCTTGCGAGCTGAGGAAGGGACATTGGCACATTTGCCGAGCCCCAATAACATATTCGGTGTCACTTTTACTTTTCTTACTTTATATTCTACTTCTTGCTTGATTTAATCTCTTTACTAAATACCGCATATCTGGTTGACACGTAATTGTATTTGATTGAGAGATACTCGAACTATATTGCATGTGCTAAAAATAGACTGATTTATCATCTCTGCAACTTCATACGTATTTAGATTGCCCCTAGGTTGTGCATTATTGCTGCTGGCTTAGATAAACCTAGGAAGAATTTTTAAATCTCCAATTCACCCCCCATCTTGGAATTGCACTAAAGTCAACACCATATGATATGATAGGGGATTCCTTAAGAAGGTGTATAGTTTCTATACATGTATATTAGGCCTATGCTTCACAACCCTCTGAGAATAGCTAACGATGGCAATTTTAGAGGTCATTATGGTTTGAAAAGAAGACTATGGTAAGATCTGAGGAAGTTGTGGCAGTGTGATTTGAGGCCCCCAAAGCCTACTTGTACGGGTTGTTGGGGATGTGGCTCATATTCTGAGTGGAACGCATGTATCAGGGAAAGCATCATGAAATGAGGAACAAGGAGAGGTTTGCAAGATTGCAAGATTGAGGGCAAACCATCGACGATTTGGGTGTAACCATCAACATTTTCAGGCAGTGCTGTAGGGTATTCTTCTTGACTTCAAACAAATGACGGTTTGGCCTAAACCATCGATGGTTACGGTCGTGGACATCACGAACTTTCAATTTGGAGATCATTAGATTGGAAGTTTTTGGAGGAATTTCCTCGGAGGTATCGCTAAAAAAGTGTTTTATAAATACTAGAGGTCTTCTGTACGAATTAGATTACTATATAATCATTATTATGTAAAACCCTAGTTTGATTAGGCTTTGTAAGCTTCATTAAGATAGTGAAAAAAAGGTGCGGCTCCCGTGGATGAGGCAAATTGTTGAACCACGTAAATTCTTGTATCTTTGGACATTGCTTTCATTGATTATCATTGATTGAATGATTGTTTTCTTGTTCCATTGATTGTTTTATGAGAGTTCGTGTGAGGTCTTCCGCTACGCACACTTGGCACTGACAATTGGTATTAGAGCCAGGTAGTTGAGCACAACAAATGGTATCAGAGCTATTGGTTCTTAATGGCTAGGACTTCTTCGGCAAGGTTCGAGGTTGGTAAGTTTGATTGAATGGGGCATTTAGGGCTTTGGGCAGAGTAGGTTGAACTTGCTGGTGTAGCAAGGGATAGTGAAGGGTCTATATGGTAAGAAGCCAGAAGATATGGACAACACAAGTTGGAAGGAGCTGGAAGCAGAGCTATGTCCATTAACAGGTTATGTCTGGCCAATGACGTGTTGTATCATGTCATGGATGAAGAATTGTCGGCAATAATTTGGTTGAAGTTGGAGCGTTAGTACATGTCCAAGTCATTGACGAACAAGTTGTATCTTAAGCAAAAATTATATTGGCTTAAGATGGCAGAGGGTTCATACTTGACTCAGCACATCAACACATTTAATCAAATTATTAGTTATATGGGACGAGTTGATGTGAAGTTTAAGGAAGAGCACTATCTACGTTGCCTAATATGAAAATCTAATTACGTTGCTTACTTGGGGGAAAGAAACCTTGTTGACTTTTTGAGTCTAATCCCTATTTTGATGTTGACAAAGCATTTGTATCTTATGTGTGTATTTAGTGCTTGAGTAGGTTTATTATTTAACACACACATAAGCGGACTGAACATGGAAGCCAATGAAGGACTTAAAGCTTATATTCCTGGCGTATTCCATAGGAAAATGAAGAACAAAGGAAGAAAAAGATTTTTTTTAGTTGTAATTGTATTTATAGTTGTCTGTAATAATGCATATCATGCATGATGTGATTGAAAGCTCAGATGACCATAGACTGACCTTAGGGCACCTTAACTTTCATCAAAAACCTTTTTCATAAAAATTAAAATCATACAAAGGTTTAATAATAGTTTTAGGGTCAAAATCAAGGTAAAAACTGAGGTATTCACTGACCTCGGTCGACCGATTAGTTCACAATACATAACCCTTAGTCGACCGACCATGCCTTCGGCCAAAAGTCAAAGTTTGACAAAGCTCAGTTGACCGACCATTTTTTTTTTAATTAAGTTTCCACAGTCAACCGACCTTAGAACTTGGCAAATTTGCATACCTCAGCCGACTAGCACTTTTAGAACAAAATGGCCTCAGCTGAGTGACACTGTTCACTCGGCCGATTGGCTCTTGTGGCTAGCTAACCAAACTTATGAAGGGTGGAAAATTGCCCAAGGACAGCTGACCGGCGATTTCCTCATCGACCAAGCCTCTAAGAAATTAAAATTTTTAACTTAGGTCAGCTAACCAACCCTCCTGGGTTGCTCAAAATTTCAATGCTAAAACGTGTTTAATTTTTAATTAAACAAATTTAAAATACCTTATGTGTCCCCAAACAGTCATTTTCTTGGAAAATCTATATATACCTCTTTCATTAACACAATTAGCAACAAGATTAGCCCAAAAACTCTCTCAAATATGTTGTTCTTAAATTGCTACTCTTTTTTCCTTTTCCTTGAAAAATCTTTTTGAAAGGGAGCATTGTTTATTTCTCACATTCTTCTTTAACAAATTCATTGCTCTAGAAGGTTGTTGAAGAATCATTCTAGTGGGCATATTTCTTAGCATTTGAAAACATTTACTTTCACTTATACTTTATTTTGAAAATAATTTTTGAGAGTAAGCATATAGTTTCTCCCACACATTTTTCTTGATAAATATTTTTGGGAAACTTCATATAGCTTGTGGATCTTTGCACATCCATCGCAGGATTCAAAAGCTCATTGTGCTTTTATTGCAAAAATCCCTTTGAGTAAAAACCCTAACTTTCTTGAACAAATATTTTTGAATATTATTTTTAGAAGAAAGCACTTGGGATTTCAAGACCTTTGAAAAATCATATATTTTTATATTTCATATTTCATCAAAGATCATATACTATTATTTGGGCAAAATCACTTGAAAGCAAAACCCTAGGGTCTCCTACACTTTTCATTGAAAAATATTTTGGAGAAATATTTATTATGGTTTGAATCTTTGAGTATTCATCATACATATTTTTATTCAAAGATTGCAAAATCACTTTAAGCAAAACACACATTTTCTACTCAGCTTAAACTCATATCATTTGAGAGTGTGTTTTAAAGCTTCATATTGTACATCTCTCCTTTTGTATAAGCATTCATATTTGTACACAAAATTTTATTATCTTTGTATTCTAGGCATGGCCTGAAGAGGAATACACTGTCTTGTAAGGTGTACCAATTTGGCTCTAGCCCGATTAGGTGAGTTGAGGAGACTCCACCTCATAAGGAGAACTAGTTGTGGCTCGGTCCTATAATTAAGCTGAGGAGATTTCGCCTCATAAGGAAAATTGGTTTGGTTCCACCTAGTAAGTGAACTGAGGAGACTCCGCCTTATAAGGAGAACTGGTTGTGGTTCAGCCCCGTAATCGTGCTGAGGAGACTCCACCTCGTAAAGAGAACTAGTTGTGGCTCAGCCCCATAATTGAGCTGAGGAAACTCCGCCTTGTAAGGAGTATTGCAAATGACATCATTTTGTCCGGTTAAGTGAGCACTTAGTGGAATCCTTGGGTTGCTGACCTAAGGTGGGGACGTAAGTAAGATTGGTCGAACCTTAATAAAAATAACTGTGTCATTCTATTTCCCTATACTCTTTACTTTCCGCACTTGTATGCTTATGCTTAAATCATTTTTTTTTATTTACTTGTGTTAAATATTTGCACACATTAATATTTTTGGGAACTGAGATTGCTTAGAAAGACCCTAAGTTGTGCAATACTGTTTGTAGTCCGGAATTAGGACATAATTGACCTAGTAATATTTTAAATTTTCAATTCACCCTCCTCTTGGGAATACACCATTCACATCAATTGGTATCAGAGACTCATTACAAAAAGTTGAACCACTTGTGCTAAAGATTGCAATGGCTTATATTGGTGTATCCCCATCCAGTGAGGGACAATCTCTTGTCAGGCCTCCATTATTTTGTGGTTTCAATTACACCACCTGGAAACAAAGGATGAACATATTTTTAAAATCGATGGACTGGAGTGTAGAGACTCGAAGAATTATAGTAATTAAGTAAATAAAAGAAATGAGAGAACATGATTTTTCAAAAACAAATCAGTAGGGTCTCGTCGACAAGCGCAGAGTGTTCGTCGACGAGCAGTCTTCTTGGGATCGCTGATGAGGTGACGTGTCTCGTCGACGAGAATTCATCAAGAGGGTTATTCTCAGGGCCTGAAACTCATCGACGAGGGTCGGTGCTTGTAGTGATCTAAAAAAAATAAAAAATTAATTAATTAATTAATTAAAATTAAAAAAATTAAAATTAAAATTTTAAAAATAATTGATTAATTTATTATTAATTAAATAATATAATAATAATAATAATAATATAATATTATAACGATGTAATATATATATATATAGTAAACTTTCTCATGCAGAGCACAGAGAGGCGCCCCCTTCATCTTCTCCATCTCTCTCTCCTACTCTCCTCAATCTCGTCCCCGATATTCAACCGATCGGAAATCCAAAAATACCATTGGGCTCTGTTCGCCACCACCGAAACTTCTACTGTAGCGGATTTGTCGTGGGAGTGGCGTAGGCATATCTCCTGGGGTAAGGCCAATTCTCAAACTTACCTCAATTTCTCTTAAACTATAAGCCCAATTAACGAACAGAAATTGTCAGGAGATTTGTGGGGAGATTCTCTACAATTTAGCCAGAGCAGGTTTTCGAATTGGAGCTCTGGGGTACCAATCCTAAATTGGGGGTAAGTTTAATAATTTAGGCTTTATTAGGCTATTTAGGGTATTCAGAACCTAGAGAAATTTTAGGGAAAATTACTCTAGGGATTGAGATGAGTAATGTAGTGAAGTTTGAATTTTAGGGTTTCAGGGATTTGGAACGTCGTGGGGCGTAGGCCGGGGTGTTAGCGGGCTTTTTCAAGAATCAGGTAAGGGGATTAAGTTAAGTTAGGAATTTTATTTAATTTGAACCGATTAAATTTATTTATTTATTTAAGAAATTGAAGGTTATCTTGAAAACTAACCGTTCGAAATGGATTTTACAAACCTAGGATATATGGTATGGTATTTTGAATAGAAACGAACGGTGGAAAGTTTGGTTGTTTGTATAGTTATGTTTAAACGTTAAAATCGTGTGGCTGATGATTATTTGGTAGGATTTTGTTGATTTAGGTGTAATCCCAAGAGGGGGGGGGGGTGAATTGGGTATTTTAAAATTTTTTAAAACCTATTTACCTCTTAATTCCTTTTTCTAAATTTAAAAAATTACTTATCAAGTTCGTGTGAGGTTATTCAACATACTTACATGCAATATAAGTAATAAAGTGTATTGCGGAAATTAAAATGATAAGGGAAGAGAGAAGGCAAACACGATTTTATGAGGTTCAGCCAACCCAGCCTATGTCCTTGCCTTAAGCAACCCACTCAAATATTTCACTATAATCCCCGCTCCTTAAATTGGGATGGAGCTTCCCTTACATCTACTACTTATAAGAGACACAACTTCCTCTTAATCAACTGCTTACAAGAGATACAACTCTCTCCTCAAATCCACTTCACAACCCGAACCGTGATTACAACATAATATCAAATCTGCAAAACACTCAATGCCACTTTTAACATAGCTAGTGAGTACAATTGAAATTCCTAACACATAATCATATGATCAAACTTGAAGCTCAATATGTATGTAATGATACAATCATTAATGAATGAATATGCTTCAACACACAATTTCCCTTTTTATCAAAACTCCCAAGTAATGATATAATTAAAAGCTTTGGAGAAATTATGATTCGAGTTCAACTTCTTTAATGCACAGATATCAACCGTGATCTTATCAAAAGATCGCATTGTGGTTGAATATTTGGAAGTAAACTTCTTGATTTTGATCGTTACAATATTCAAGATAAATCTTTTGATAAGATCACGGTTGATATCTGTGCATTAAAGAAGTTGAACTCGAATCACGATATTTACAATCTGTGCTTCTGCCAGGTTTTGTGTTCCACCATAAATTCTTCAGACGACTGAACTTAATCTTCGGTCTTCTAAAGAAATTCTTCAGACGACTAAACTTATCTTCAATCTTCTAAAGTTGCAACTTCAGACGACTGAACGTTGAGTTCGGTCTTTTGAAGTGAACCTTTCCTGAATTTTATATTTTTAATTCAAAAAATCTACTTTGCTCTCTTTCTTGGTTCTTATAAAATATTTTTCAGGATTTTAAAAATATCTCTAAGTCCATGAATGTCCCCTAATGATGTTCATGAGATGCATGAGTCATAAGGTCATTCTAGAGTATGTTGAGCCTCAAATTAAATTATATGAAATGTGAGTACATTCAGTTCTAAATATCTATTCCCATGACATTCTTGAACTTGCCGCTTGCATCTTCATTATTCAACTCTTTTAGTTCCATAGATTCGGCCAAGATGTGTATGCTTTAATCTTCATGGCTTCCATGACTTGTTATCTTTCCGTGCATGCTAAATATTGTCCCTGTTCGCAATCTCAATGCACAGATCAAATACTAGGTGATTTGTCATTATCAAAACTAGATTGGACTTATAGAGTCAACAATCTCCCCCTTTTTGATGATGACAAATACATGAGCAAAAATATCAAATGGGTTACGCCTAACAAGGCTCTCCCTTAAATAATGCATCAAATATTCAATAAATGAAATCTTCTAATGTCAAATAAAATATGTTTATGTTCATACACAATTAGTTTTGACAAACCATTTTTGCACATTTTTGTTATAGCCTGATTCTTCTCTTATAGCCTGATTCTTCTCCCCCTTTACACAATTAGTTTTGCCCACAATTTTTGCTCCTGATTTTTCCACAATTTTTTCTTTTTGCTCCTGATTTTTCTTCCCCTTTCGACATCAATAAAAATGTGTATAATAATAATACATGAGTGGACATAGTATTATATCCTTCTCAAAGTATTATATCCTTCTCCCCTTTGAAATCTTAAAGTTTTAAACATGTTCAACCATCAGATTTGAAAAATTTACTTCTCTCCCTTGCTAATGCATAAAGTTGTGTTGTTGAATGTAAATTTCATTGTGAACATACACAGTGTCGCAAATTTTAAGGATTATGTGAGGATACCAAATGTTAATTAATGTTGATTAATGTGATACCGAATGGGAACAAATGAGCCGATATTGAAATTTTTAACCAATTGTGAAAATTAAGTAACGTTGCTCCCCCTGAATTATGTCATCTAATATAATACTTGGAAACTATATTTATTTTAGCTCAGAAAAGTTCTCCCTTGTTTTATTTACTTAAGCTCATACACATTGTAGATTATGCAATTAAAAAAGTATCTCTCACCTTGTGGATCTTCAAAACAAATTGTGCTATACATATTTGCTTTAAGTACATTCCGAAAAGAATTATAACCAGAAAGACTAACCATACAGATCCTAATTATATCAATGCATTTCAAAACAAGATCAAATGGTTAACTCAAGGAATTTGTGACAAAGCAATATATTTTTCATTTTATGTATTCAATAGAATCATCGTAATTGAGTGCATGCCACAGAAAGTTCATTGCACATCTAAGCACAAGAAATATTGGTAAGCATAATAAAATAGGAAATAATTTCGAGATGCTCTCCCTATGAATTTGAATACTTGTGTAGATGAAATGAAATGCTTATACTTATCAAAGATTAATTTCACTACTAGTTCAAAGTCATATAAGCAATCATTGTAAAATATTTTAGACCAACTATAGCGATACTATGATGCACATGAGTTCTTTATGCTCTTTCTCTAGAAATGGAAGTAAGCTCCCCTAAATATTTTCAAGCATGCAACAAGTTTAGTTTAGTATAGTTTTAAAACAAAAATCTTGTGGTTAACATGTTGTATCAAATATGCACACAAGAATTTACACATACCATTCATGATTTGATACCAAATGTAAATACAAAATATGATACTAAATGTGATTATGCTAATGCTTTAGAGCCATAGTATTTTCAGGTTAATTTGCTCCCCTTTAGTTATACACTTATCATATTCTTATGTCTTTTCCTTGTAATCATTATTCACTAGTTTAGCCGAGTGTTCTAAGCATTGACCGGATTGGTCACACCCGGTTTTGATTATGAAAAATACTCTTGGTACTGATGGTTGTACTAAGACTTGCATGCAGGTTCACCATGTGTGCGATTTCGGACTAAAAGACATATCATAATGGCGTGCGGTGTTCGTGCTGAAGAATGAAGAATTGTGTTGCGTATTTGTATTCATTATTTCATTTCTTCATTCTGGGATGTAAATTAATTATGGACTGTGCACTCCTATGGCTTGTAATAATTTGCATTATGCATGGTAGGTAGGTATGCTCAAATCGACCCTAGTTGGACTTTAGCTACCTATATAGACCATAGAAAGTTCGGTCGATTGACACCGGATTTTTTCAATGCACTCAAAAAAGCCTAAAATGACCCTAGGACACTCACTCTTGCACATATATGAATGATCATTTGAAATGGGTGATTGAATGCTTAAAAAAGAACCGAAATGCATAAAACATGCATGTTCGGTCGATCGAACCTTCTAGTTCAATATCACTTGGTCGACCGAACTAGGATTGGGTCAACAAGTTGACAATAGCTCGGTTAACCGAACTCTTATAGTTCATTTCACCCCAGTCGACCGACTCCCTAGGAGTCAACATTTTGACCACTTAGTCGACGTAGCATATTTTGAATACCACAAACCTAGTCGACCGAGTTCCCACGTGTGGGAACTCAACTGTCTGTTCAACCGACTAGTTCAGTTCAAATGGTCCCAGTCCACCGAACCTCGCAAGAAGGAAAAATTGCCTTTGGAATTATAATTCCGATTGACTGAACATGCAATTCATTTTAGTCCCGATCGACCGAACCTCGCAAAAAGGCTTTGAATTTACAAATTTGGTCGACCGAACTCATAGTTCATTTTACTCCCGGTCGACCGAACTTGCCCTGGTCGACCGGTGCTCTTGGGTTGCCCCATATTTTTTATCGTGGTTAACTTTTTAAAATGGAGTTAATTTAATTATATAATATTAAAATTTTCTAATTATTCCACCTGTATCCTTAACGATCATATTTTTGGGGAAGTCTATATATACCCCCTCATTTAGAATAATTAGCAAGAGATTAGCAAGATCATTAAGGCCAAAATTCTCTTAAATTCAAAAATCATTTTATAGCCTATGCTACTTCCATACACTCCAAAACTCCATATTTCTTGATCTTTCAAGTGTTATGAGTATTTCTAACTTTAGTGTGCTTAATCTTACTAGTTAGAACTCTCACTTGTGTTATTTGAAATTAGGATAGCTTCCCAAGAGGGGGGGAGGTGAATTAGAATTTTAAAATTATTTCAATTTTAATTCTTTATTTTATGTCAACAATCACAATAAGTAAGTATAAAAACAATTCAACCACAACCAATCAAGATAATCAAAAACTCATTTTTTTTATCAATAGCCTTGTAAGGAATTATAAAGCACGCTGAATTTATGTAAGCCCTGTGTTGATTCCAAACTTACAATTCTTCTTTGTGTTTAGCTTTTAAATAAACTTTCAGATTAATAAGTTTAGGTTGATCAACCAACGTAGTCCCTTTCAATTTCTGCAATCAATGCCGATCAAGCCAAACACAAATTATCCTCCGGTCTATTTAACAACTATACACTCAGAATCAACAATTTAAAACATACACGCGGGTTATAAGTATTGCTGAAAAAGTAAAGAGTAAGGAAGAAGAGAGACACAAGATTTTACGAGGTTCGGCTTATACCCAACCTACGTCCTCGCCTTTGCAAACCACCAAAGGATTCACTAATTCAGTTCCGTTGGCGGATGGAACAAATACCGATTACAAACACTCCTTCCGTTATGCTAGAGCCTGTCTCTCCAAACAATATTCCCTCATTTGGTCCAACGATTCTACCGCTCTGAATTGTCTATGAATAAGAACCAAGATAAAGAAGAGTTTGTGTACAAGAAAATACTCTCACAACAGAGTAGGTTAATATAACATTTAGCACAATAATACTTCAAAGTAATTCAAATATAAAAGAATTTGAAGCTCAATACTTGATACAAATCACCAAGTATCTTCCAAAACTTGAAAGATTCTGATTTTGAAAGCTTTACTTTGGAGTTTGAATCAGTAGCAATTTAGTAGTTGAAGATGAATGAACATAAGAGAGATTGAGAGCCTTTTTGAGAACTTTGATTGCTGAGAATTTCTTAGTGTATAAAACCTTTGAAGTCTGGGGCTATTTATAAATGTTTTAAAGTAATTCCTTATCCCCAAAGTTTCCTTGAAGTAGTTTCCAAGATTTTCAAAATAATAGTGTCTAAAAACTTCATTTACAAAATCTTCCTGTTGAGAGTTTTTAAGCCAATGTTCGAGTGGCAGTCGCCTGTCATAGAACAAACTCACAACACAGAACACTGGCAGTCGCCTACTAGAACCAAGGCAGTCGCCTGGCATGACCACCCAGGAGCTTGGCATGTTTAGGTAGTCACATGGCATGCTACTATCTCTTTGAAAAATTTTTCACTTAATTTGGCAGTCGCTTGCCAAAATAGGACAGTCGCCTGACCCTTCTGTTTTTCAAAAACTTTTCTTTTTCAAAAACCTTTCTTTTCATTGATTTTTAAAAATATCCTTTAGAGTTTTCTTACAAATATATTTCTGAGTTTCTTGAGAGCTTCAAATTCAGTTTATACTTGAAATTAACTTGAAGTACTTACATTCAAAACATCCTAAAAAATTTAACCCTTTGATCTTCAATCTTGTTCTTTCATCATCTTTAAGTTTTTGATTTTTGCTTTGAGCTTTCATCAAGTTATCTTTAATCCTTATGCTCTTCAAAATCTCTTTTTAATCCATAATCCTTATCATCCTCTTGAGCTTTGTCACTTCCTTTAAGCTTTATCTTTTTCCTGAAAAACTTTCACTTGAACCATATTAAACATATCATGATTTGTTATCATCAAAATAAGAATTGTAAGCCTTATTAGGCCAACAATCTCCCCCTTTTTGGCAATGATAAATCAAGAGCAAAAATAATAAGAATTAATACTCATGGCTCCCCCTTTCAACAAGCATGATACATTTTCAAAGGTATATATAAGATATGATCCATGCAAGATATGATTCATAAATGATCCATCCATTCATAGTTTTACACACAAAATATGATCCATATCCATACAAGTTTTACTAACCATGGCATCACACATTTTTGCACTCCCTTCTCTCACACATCTCCCCCTTTAGACATCAATCGAAAAGGAGAAGAGATAATACAAAAATAGAGAAATGCGGCAATACATAGTACTTATAGAGCATAAAACTTGAAAAAAATAATGCATAGATGAAACACATCAATCGGAGGCTTCCATAGACCCACTTTCTTCTTCTTCTTCTTCTTCTTCTTCTTCTTCTTCTTCTTCTTCTTCTTGTTTACCAGATTTATCATCACTTGATGGAGCAGAGCTGATATCCATTGGAGATTTGCCTTTAGAGGTGCTGGCCAAATGTTGTTCAATCTTGTCAACTCGCTGAACAAGGCTTGAACAATAAGTTTCTACATTAGAAACCTTCTCCCTTAGAGTACCAAGTCCAGATTTCATTCCATCACTGAAGGTCATATAGTGATTAAAAAATGGAACAAACCAAGAAGGAGTTTCAGGGTCAAGTTGAACTGAAGATGCTAGTATGGAAGATTGAGGTGGTGGAGCAAAGGATACATGACGATGTCCTTTATGAAACCACCCTTGAGGAGAGTTCATATATCCCATACATTTAAGAATAGTATCAGAAAAGATATCATAATGGGTTTTGCTAGTGAAGTTAAATGATGGTGTAAGAACATTAAAATGAGAAAATACCATATTTAACATTCCAGCATATGGTAGAACAACACGAGGGGCATCAACTTTCATAATAATCCATTTGATAAGTAAGCTTGGAAGATCCAACTTTATCCCTTTAAGAATACACCACATTACAAAACAATCTAAGAATGAAATATGATAATGAGAACCAGAACATGGTAGAATATTGAATGTAATGAGTTTGTGTAGAATTAGGGCTTGTAGATTGAGCTGTTTGTAAAGAGGTGGATGCCCAAAATTAACAGGTGTATTAGTCATAACTAGAGGCAAAAATTCCTCTGGAGTGAATCCCTGGGGCATAATCTTTCTCAACAATGTGGACCTCAAAATCTCCTGACTTGACTCGAAGAATTTTTCCCAAAGATATGGGAGTAAGATGGATATTTTGCCCAAGAAGATTTGTTTTGATCCCGTTTTCACATCTTTCCATATTTGTATAGAAAATCCGAACCACGTTGGGATAATATCCTTTAACTTGATATGTAATAAACCGATCCCATCCAATCCCCTTAAAAAGTTCCATAATTTCAAGAAAATCCGTATTAAAGAATGTAACATCAAGAACTTTACCTAAAATGGGTTCGGCTGAGGCGATTTGGTTTCGATAAAGTTGCTTAGCATGTGGAGTTACTAATCATTTCTCCACTTCATCATTATTGATCCTTGTCGAAGAAGAAGATCCCTTGTTACCAACTGATTTTTCCCGTGGCATGTTTGTATGGAAGAGAAAAATAGAGAAACCCTATGTTATTATCGCAATTTGGTGTAGAGGGAAGGTTAGAGGCTCGGTTTCAAGCTGATTTGGACGAGGTGTTTGTATGGAAAAGAGTAGGAAAGAAGAATTTCAGAGAGAAAGGTGAAGGAGCAAGTGCCTGGTGGAGGTTAAAATGACTTAAGACAGGGTTTTAAGCCCTACCCGCCACGAGGCAATCGCCTGCTATAATGAGGTAGGCGTCTATCAATGTAGAATTTGAAAAGTCAGTAGCCTGACAGTCGCCTGCCAAGAAGAAAAATAATTAGTTGACTTCACGACTATGTAACATACCCAATTCTCTTCTAATGAATATGAATAGCTCTTCAGATAGAGCTTTTGTGAATATATCCGCTAATTGGTCATTTGTATTTACAAATTCTAGCATTATATCTTTGTTTTGCACATGATCTTTCAAAAAATGATGTCTTATGTCAATATGTTTTTGTTCTTGAGTGAGATACTGGATTTTTTGAAATATTTATGGCACTTGTGTTGTCACATTTTATGGGAATAGTTTGATATTGAATTTTCAAATCTTTTAGTTGCTGTTTCATATACAATGTTTGAGCACAGCAACTTCCTGCTGCTATGTATTTAGCTTTTGCTGTGGATAATACTACAGAGTTTTGTTTCTTTGAAGACCATGAAATTAAAGAGTGTCCTAGAAAATGACACGTTCAAACTTGTGCTTTTTCTATCTCTTTTACATCCAGCAAATTCTGCATCAGAATAGCTAATCATTTCAAATCCAATTTCCTTTGGATACCATAAACCTAGTTCAAGTGTACCTAATAGATATCTAAGGATTCTTTTAACTTTTGTTTGGTGTGATTCCTTAGGAGCCGATTGGAACCTAGCACACATACATACGCTAAACATAATATCCAGTCTACTTTCTGTTAAATAAAGTAAGCTTCCTATCATACCTTGATAATGCTTAGTATCTACTTGTTTCCCTTTTTCATCTTTGTCAAGACTAGTTGAAGTGCTCATAGGAGTTCTTATAGGTTTACTTTCTTCCATATCAAACTTCTTTAACATATCTTTAATATATTTAGTTTGATTTATGAAAGTTCCATATTTTTCTTGTTTGATTTGTAATCCTAGAAAGTAATTTAACTCTCCCATCATACTCATCTCAAACTCTTCTTGCATAGACTCAGCAAATTCATTACACAAATCCTCATAAGTTGCTCCAAAAATAATATCAACAACATAAATTTGTACTATAAGCATGTCTTTGTTTTTGATTTTTATAAAAAAGTACTATCAATCTTTCCCCTTAAGAAATTGTTTTGAATTAGAAACTTGCTTAGCCTTTCATACCAAGCTCTAGGAGCTTGTTTCAATCCATATAAAGTTTTAGTTAACTTAAATACATGATCTGGATTTTTTGAATTTTCAAAACCTGGAGGTTGTTTTACATATACTTCTTCATTGATATATCCATTTAAGAAAGCACTTTTTACATCCATTTGATATAATTTGAAGTTCTTATAGGCTGCATAAGCTAAGAGCATCCTAATTGTTTCCATTCTTGCTACAGGGGCAAAAGTTTCATCATAATCGATACCTTTTTCTTGATTATATCCTTATGCTACTAGCCTAACTTTATTTCTTACAACAACTCCATTTTCATCCTTTTTATTTCTAAACACCCATTTAGTTCCTATGATTGATTTGTATTTGGGTTTAGGCATAAGTTCCCACACTTGACTTCTTTCAAATTGATTTAGTTCCTCTTGCATAGCTATAATCCAAGAGTCATCTTTTAAAGCTTCTTCAATATTTTTGGGTTCATCTTGAGATAAAAAGGCATAATGGTTGCAATTATTTTTTAATGAGGCTCGAGTGGTTATTCTTTTTGAAGTTTCTCCAAGTATTTGTTCTTTGGGATGACTTTTAGAATATTTCCATTCTTTAGGTAGTTTTAGATTTTCTACAATGTTTTCATTTAAAGTCTCATTATTATTTTCTTCCTTTATTTCAAGATCTTCTTCTTATTGTGGAATATCTTCTTTTTCATCATTCTTAATTTTATTTTCATAAATATTTGATTCATCAAATGTTATGTGTATTGATTCAATGGTAGTAAGAGTTCTCCTATTATAAACCCTATAGGCTTTGGTATTTGTAGAGTAGCTTAAAAGATACCTTCATCAGATTTTGCATCAAACTTTCCTAAATCATCTTTAGTGTTAAGGACGAAACATTTGCATCCGAATACATGAAAGTAAGAGATATTAGGTTTTCTTCCTTTCCATAATTCATATGGTGTTTTATCTATACTTGATCTTATAGATACCCTATTTATAATATAACATGTTGTGTTTACAATTTCAGCCCAAAAGTATTTTGGTAAGTTATTTTCGTTTATCATTGTTCTTGCCATTTCTTGTAGGGTTTTATTTTTTCTTTCTACAACTCCATTTTGTTGTGGAGTTCTAGGTGCTGAGAAATTATGGTTTATTCCATATTCATTACAGAATTTATCAACCTCTTTGTTTCTAAACTCCCTACCTTGATCACTTCTAAAACTTGTTATATTATAGCCCTTTTCATTTTGTAATTTCTTACATAAGGTGATTAACATGTCACAAGCTTCATCTTTATTTGTTAGGAATAATACCCAAGTAAATCTTGAATAATCATCCACTATTATAAAAGCATATTGTTTTCCTCCTAGGCTTACGATTCTAGTTGGGCCGAATAAGTCTAGGTGTAATAGTTCTAGTGGTCTTTTAGTAGATATATACTTTTTCTTTTTAAAGCTGGTTTTAACTTGCTTTCCCTTTTGACATGCGTCACATATCTTGTCTTTTATGAATTTGATATTTGGTAATCTTTTTACAAGATTTTTCTTTGATAATTTGGATAATAAGTCCATGCTAGCATGTCCTAACTTCCTATGCCATAGCCAACTTATGTCATTTATGGCTGTCAAATAAGTTACATTTTGATTCGTTAAATTCTCAAGATTTATACAATAAACATGATTTATCCTAAGAGCTATAAATAAAATTTTATTTTCTTTGGGATTTTGAATAACGCATTTTTCTTTCTTAAAGGTTATTTCAAACCCTTTGTCACTCAATTGGCTTATGCTTAAAAGATTGTGTTTTATACCTTCTACTAATTATCAATAGTAATAGAAGGTTCTTTACCAATTCTCCCGATGCCAATGATTTTACCTTTGGAATTATCGCCGAAGGTGACATATCCTCCATCCTTTTGTTTTAGAGATGAAAACTTGGTCTTATCGTCGGTCATGTGTCTTGAACACCCGCTGTCCAAGTGCCACTTGTTCGTTGATGATGTTGTCCTAAAGAAAACCTACAATGGAGGATTCATTTTGTTAGTTTTTGGAACCCAAATCCTTTTAACTTTCTTTATTTTGTTTTTAGTTCCATTATTGACTTTCCATTCTCCTTGTATTTTAACATACTTCCTTTTTAGTGGGCAATCAAACATTACATAACCTTTGGTTTTGCACATATAGCAAGTAGTGTGTTCATGTTTGTTGTGTGAGGAAGTGCTAGCATAGTGTTTGGCTTCCTTTACAAAATATCCCATGTATAATTTCTTATTCTTTTTGTTTGTTTTACCATTGTAACCTATTCCTTCTTTATTCCCATGTAGCCGTTGCCGTCCAATCATTTTTTCAAAATTATCTTTTCCTTTTGTAAAATTATATATAATTTGTTCTTTATCCTCTACTAATTTCTTTAGTTCATTTATTTCTTGTTCCTTTCTATTCAAGTTTTCTTTATGAGTTTTTCCTAATTCTTGAGTTACTTTATTTACTTCTTCCTCTAACTTCTTAATACAAGAATTTTTTTCTTTTTCAATGGTTTTAAATGATTCAAGTTGTTTCAAAAGTTCTTTATTTTGCTCTTTCAAGATTATATTTCTTTTGGAAATTTTTATAAATCTTTTATGCGAGGAAAATAATTCAGCTTGTAATTCTTTGTATGAGGGCATACTATCACATGACTCGTCATAAGATTCATTGCTAGATTCTGTTGAAGAGTAGTAGGAATTTACCTTTTCATCATTCGCCATGAAGCATACGTTTGTCATCTCTTGTCCACTTGATTCGTTTTCAGTTTCGCTGGAGCTTGAGTCATCCCAAGTAGCCTTCATAGCTTCCTTCTTTTTCTTCTTGTCTTTCTTGAGCAAAGGACAGTTCGATTTGATATGTCCTGGTTTCTTACATTGATAGCACATAGGAGGTTCATTTTTACTTCTATTTTCTTTTCTACTTCGTTCTACTTTTTCAGTTTCTTTTTTGTTGAACTTCTTAGGAAATCTTTTATTCCTTCTATAGAACTTTCCTAGTCTTTTAGTGATGAATGCTAATTCATCTTGATCTAAGTCACTTGATTCACTTTCTTTTTCGCTTGAGCTGTGGCTTGATGCTTTTAGTGCAATAGATTTCTTATACTTTGGTTCATGATTTCTTTCTTTTAGAGCCATTTCATAGGTAAGAAGTGATCATATGAGTTCATCTAAGGAGGTGGTCTTAAGGTTTCTTCCTTCGGTAATTGCTGTAGCCTTAGGTTCCCATATGGAGGGAAGGCCTCACAAAATTTTCCTAATCATTTCGTAGGTGGTATAAGTTTTTCTTAAGGCACTTAAGGAATTAATTATGTGGGTGAATCTTGTGTACATACTTGATATTGATTTATCTGAATTCATCTTGAAAGCTTCATATTCGCTAGTTAACATGTCTATTCTATTGTCCCTAACATCAATAGTTCCTTCATATGTGACTTCTAATTTGTCCCATATTTCTTTAGCTGTTTTACAAGCCATGACCCTATTGAATTCATTAGCGTCTAAAGTACAATACAAAACATTTATAGCACTTGAGTTTATTTGAAGCATCTTATAATCTGAATCGATCATATCCTTTTTCTCTTTTGGAATATGTTTTCCATCTATTATTTTGGTGGGAACAAGGTCTCCACGCACAACTACTTCCTATGCTTTCCAATCCATGTGTTGGAGGTAAATTTGCATTCTCCTTTTCCAAAAGGTGTAGTTGTGTCCACAAAAGATTGGTGGATGAGTTGAGGATTGACCCTCTCCAAAAGAAGCTACTCCTATAATAGCCATTTAAATCTTTTTATAGCTTCCTGTTAGTAATTTGCTATAACTAGGCTCTCATACCAATTAAAATTAGGATAGCTTCCCAAGAAAAGGGGGGGGGGGGTGAATTGGAATTTTAAAATTATTTCAATTTTAATTCTTTATTTTATGTCAACAATCACAATAAATAAATATAAAAACAATTCAACCACAACCAATCAAGATAATCAAAAACTCATTTTTTTATCAAAAGCCCTGTAAGGAATTGTATAGCACGCTGAATTTATGTAAGCCCTCTATTGATTCCAAACTCACAATTCTTCTTTGTATTTAGCTTTTAAATAAACTTTCAGATTAATAAGTTTAGATTGATCAACCAATGTAGTCTCTTTCAGTTTCTGCAATCAATGCTGATCAAGCCAAACACAAATTATCCTCCGGTCTATTTAACAACTATACACTCAGAATCAACAATTTAAAACATATACGCAAGTTATATGTATTGCTAAAAAAGTCAAGAGTAAGGAAGAAGAGAGACACAAGATTTTACAAGGTTCGGCTTATACCCAGCCTACGTCCTCGCCTTTGGCAAACCACCAAAGGATTCACTAATTCAATTCTGTTGACGGATGGAACAAATACCGATTACAAACACTCCTTCCATTAGGCTAGAGCCCACCTCTCCAAACGATATTCCCTTGTTTGGTCTAACGATTCTACAGCTCTGAATTGTCTATAAATAAGAACCAAGATAAAGAAGAGTTTGTGTACAAGAAAATACTCTCACAGCAGAGTAGGTTAGTACAACATTCAGCACAATAATACTTCAAAGTAATTCAAATATAAAAGAATTTGAAGCTCAATACTCGATATAAATCACTAAGTATCTTCCAAAACTTGAAAGATTTTGACTTTGAAAGCTTTACTTCGGAGTTTGAATCAGTAGCAATTTAGTAGTTGAAGATGAATGAACACAAGAGAGTTTGAGACCCTTTTTGAGAACCTTGATTGTAGAGAATTTCTTAGTGTATAAAACCTTTGAAGTTTGGGGCTATTTATAGATCTTTGAATGTAATTCCTTACCCCCCAAAGTTTCCTTGAAGTAGTTTCCATTTTTTTCAAAATAATAGTGTCCAAAAACTTCATTTACAAAATCTTCCCATTGAGAGTTTTTAAGCCAACGTTTGAGTGGCAGTCGCCTGTCATAGAACAAACTCACAACACAGAACACTGGTAGTCGCCTGCTAGAACCAAGGCAGTCACCTGACATGACCACCCAGGCGACTGGCATGTTTAGGCAATCGCCTGGCATGCTACTATCTCTTTGAAAAATTCTTCACTTAATTTGGCAGTCGTCTGCCACAATAGGATAGTCGCCTGGCCTTTCTATTTTTCAAAAACTTTTCTTTTTCAAAAACCTTTCTTTTCATTGATTTTTAAAAATATCCTTTAGAGTTTTCTTACAAATATATTTCTGAGTTTCTCGAGAGCTTCAAATTCAGTTTATACTTGAAATTAACTTGAAGTACTTGCATTCAAAACATCCTTAAAAATTTAACCCTTTGATCTTCAATCTTGTTCTTCCATCATCTTTGAGTTTTCGATTTTTGCTTTGAGCTTTTATCAAGTTATCTTTAATCCTCATGCTCTTCAAAATCTCTTTTTAATCCATAATCCTTATCATCCTCTTGAGCTTTGTCACTTCCTTTAAGCTTTGTCTTTTTCCTGAAAAACTTTCACTTGAACCATATTAAACGTATCATGATTTGTTATCATCAAAATAAGAATTGTAAGCCTTATTAGGCCAACATTATTGTTTGACTGATTTTACTTGAGAGTTTAGCATTAAAGTTCTTCCATTGATTTCATTTGATAAATCTCGTGTGGGAAGACTTTAAGGGTTGTGGTTCTTGCATTATCATTGCAAGACAACCTGAACCTACATTTTTGTGTGCAACATCATTTTCAAAACTTGTATTCAAACACTCCTTGTACTTAGATCTTTGAGAATATCTTGTTGAGTTTGTTTGAATCAACTTGCTTAGCATATTTGAAACCCTGATGTGATTTTGTGTTATTCACATACTGTGTTTCAAATCTTACTTCAATATACACTCTAGATCTGAAATGAAAATCCATACTTGATTGAGTATTTAGCACATTAGAGCACTGGGCATATTAACATATCATTCGTGCTTGTAATATTGATTGAGTTGTATTGGTGCACATATCTACTTGTCTAGAAGCGTATTTCCATATGCACATTTTATACACATTGGTTGTATTCCAGGTGCGGGCCTAAAGAGGGAGACTAGCCCTGTGGAATAGCCCTGGATTGGCTTAGACCTGGTTAGGAAAGCTAGGTGCGCCATCCTGTTAAGGTGTGTTGGTTAAGGTCTGCCCCTTGAATTGACCTGGTTTGTTTAGGCGTCGCTCCACCCGTTTAAGTGAGCATTATAGTGGTAATCGTTGTGCTAGTGTGCCTAAAGCGGGGATGTAGACAATTTAGCCGAACCTTAATAACATATTACGTGTACTGTTTACCTTTCTGCACTATACATTTACTGCACGTGTATGTTTATTTGTTGATTGCGTAAACTGAACCTAGGCCGTACTACACTGTTGGCAAAACCAGTTGACTTAGGTAATAAATTTTAAATACCCAATTCACCCCGCTCTTGGGATTGCACCAAAGCTAACAATTGGTATTAGAGCCTCGTAACTTAGACTTAAACATTACTTAGTAGAAGATCATGATGGCTCGTGTTAGTGCATCCCCTTCATGTGAGGAAAATTGGTCACACACCCACCTGTATTCTGTGGTGACAATTATGCTGTACGGAAATTCAAAATGATTGTGTATGTGAAACTCTTAAATTGGAAATTTTGGAAAGTCATTGATCAGGGTGATTGTGTGCCTATGAAATCAATTGGGTGTATAGATGTTTTTAAATCTGAGTGTGAGCTGAATGATCATGAGAGGGACTTAGTACAGGTAAATTTTGATGCCATGAATACCTTACTACATGCTTTAGATTCTAATGTTTTATGTGAGGTTATGACTTGTAGTAGTGCTAAGCAGATTGGGGATGAACTTGAGAGGAGATATGGCGTGTCCACACTAAAGGAAGTCATCTCTCTGTGTGACTCAAGCTCCACTGATCTCGAGGGAGGTAACCAGTGTTTTGTTGCTTTAATTGATGATGAAGTTATCTCGGTTCCTTATGCTTTAGTAGATAATTATAAAAATGATTCATGTGCTAATTTGGATGATGCGTTTGATTGTGAATCATATGATAGTAGTGATGGTGAAAGCATGCCAACTTATGATGAATTGCAATGTGAATATGTAAGGAACTCATAAGTTACTTGTTAAATCGAATAAGAAATATTCTATACTGAAAAACAAGTATGATGCATGCATTAAAGAATATGACTCAAAAATTCTTGGTGAAAGAGAAAACAATTTGAAAATTAAAAGACTGGAAAGCAAGAATGAATCATTAGAAAAGGAATTAACTGTTTTGAAATCTTAAGTTTCTAATGATAATAAAAAGGACCATTTGATTGCAGATCTTGAAAATAAAGCAAACAATATGTTTAAAAAACTTATGGAACTTTATAATGTTTGCAAAGGTCTAGGGATTTAAAAATTCAAAATCTAGAAAATAAAATTGAAAACCAATCTAATATCCATACATTCACTAGAGGTAAAGAAAATTTTGACAAACTCTTAGGCTCACAAAAGATGACCTTAGACAAAGAAGGTATAGGTTATAATGGGATTGAAAATAAGAAAAGAAAGAACCTATACATGGGGTACTTTGTAAAAGGATCGAAACACTATGCTAGTACCTCCTCCAATCCATACACTCACACCACATGCATCTTATGTAAAAAGAAGGGGCACACAAAATTTGATTGCCCATTTAAAAGAAAAGGTGTGAAACCCAAACAAGTTTGGAGAGTTAAAGTACCACCTAATCCAAACCCATCAAAAATCAAAGATAGAAAAATGATATGGGTTGTCGAGAAAGCAAACCCCTTGAAACTCAAGGAAGAATTTACTCAAATAGGAATTACATGATCACATAATTCGTCCTTACCATTTAGGATTAGCCATAGGGGGTATTGTTGACCAAAGGCTTAGGAAGTGGCTCGGGATGAAAATGTGAAATCTTAGTATTTGTCCACTATTTAAAATCTTACATACTAAGATTTTGAAAAATCAAGCCAATTCCAAAATTCAAACAAAATAACCAATATGAACTTAATGCATATACTCATTGGTGGAAATATGAAATTATTAGCTGCTTGAATAAAAATCCACTTCCAAATGGACATGGCATGTTTGCCTTGTGTTTAAATTCCAAATTTCTTAACTCATGCTTAAATATGAATATTTAAAGTTAAGCATACCTTTTGTCCATTGCGCTAGCGTGTGGTTTAGGGAATCTATCTCACACTATATATCATTTAATCCTAAACCCATCATTGAACTTAAAAGCCTAAATCAAAATCAAGTCATCACTCTAGGACATATTAACTAGCACAAATACTTTTTGAAAAATGTCCTACTTTTGAATACTCTCTTGAACTTAAATAAAATGTTTAATCTTTAAGAGTATTCATTCTTCACTTCTCACACAAAGCTCTCAAACTCAAAGTCAAACCCATTAGAGCTTTATATACTTAGAGATGAGTTGAATGGCTAGTAAAATTGCCTAGGTCTCAGTCTAGATGAATGTATAAAATTCAAGTAGACCTATGCACAAGCAGTTTAAATCGAAAGTCATTCCAACTTGGTGCCTCTCACACGCATTAAAGTTCATATCAATAGAGGCAATATAGGCTTAGAACTCTCAAAGAAATAATCATTGTGACTTTTTGGTCTATTAAACCTAAGAACTCAAAGTCAAACTAGAATCATTGAAAATATTATAACTCTTGGTTATTGAACTTGAAGATGAAAGAAAAGGCATAAAAAGAGTTAAGTGCATAGCTCAGGGGGAGCATATATTCTTTCATGATTATGTACATTAAAATGCTCTCAATTTTTATTTATGCTTATATGTTTGTATGCCTTTGTGAGAACAACTCTGTACTAATCTCATAACTATCCATTGTTAGCTATTGTTCATGTCATCTATTGGATAGTTAATTTCTTTTATGAGTTGTTGATTGAATTACTGGAAAGCATGCTTGTGTTGTAAGCCTCCTACATGGTGGATGCAGTGATATAATTTGCATGCTAAATGTGGATATTAGGTTGTTGCTTGCTTTATATGTTTTATCTGTTGAAAACAACCCACTATCAGGTACAGGTTTTATAGGAAAATGTCATATATATAAATGACATGCTGTCGAAATTTTGCCAAGATTTTCCCATATAAAACCATGTGATAAAAATGATTATGATAAAATTAATGTTAAAGCATTTTTGAAAGATGAGTGAAAATCAATTAAGCAAATTAAACTTCATCCTAGCATAATCATCAAATATTTAGAAAGGCTAAAATTCATCCGTGGAAAAGGAGCATAAATAACTCATTTGCATCATGCTTTGAATCTCAAATATTAAGGCACTTCTAAGAATCCTGAACATCATATCCAGCTCTTAAAGTTATATATTTAGATATGAATTGTTCTCAGTTATATGCTTTATTTCATGCCTTAATATATATTTTCTTATGCATTTTGAAGATTCTAGGGAGACTATACTGGTTGCCATGTTTGAAATAAATCAGCCAATATCTAGTATAGTTATGTTAAAAGTTTTAAAATGATGGCTTATACAACTAGGCATAATGAAATAACTCTTTATGTAGTATAAGCAGCTTATTGCATCTAAGCTATAACTCAAATTGATAGGGGGAGCTTCTAAGATTAAAACTCCTATCATAGTATGCTCACAAAAGTTTTAGCTTAGATATGGTGTTGAATCAAATGTGGCATGTGCTTACATGAAATGATCTTTGTGAAAATCTTAAATTGATATTTATTGTTTTGCCACAAGTTGTTTGTGTTTGCCATATGATCTCGCATGTGAATTATTAATTCTTTAGGATCATCATGGTTGTAGTTTTTTGGTTATATTCTTGTATGTGCTTAATTAACAAACCACAAAATTTGTGCTTGCTTATTTCAAATTAAAGCTTCTGTTTTAGCAAGCAACCCCCAATACTTTTTGCAAATATCATAAGAGGGATATATATAAATATTTATTTATTTTAATACTTTATGGAAAGAATTATTTTCAAAACTCAAACTTTCTCTCTTGCCTTATTATTATTATTATTATTATATACATATATGGTTTTAAAGTCACATAACTGGTTTGGTAATTTCATACGAAAATGCATGCGAACTAGTTAGATTGTATTTATGCTCAAACCCTCTTTTTGGGATCATATGCCGTGTGTTCTAAACTCAAATTTTTCTCGGGTCTTATGATATGTTTCAATTGTAATGGTTTGTGTTTGTCTATGGTCTAACCTTGTTTTCATGTCATTTAAATCATTTAAATGACTAGTTATATAGTTTGTGTGATCAAATTGTTATACTTTATACTTTGTCATTCATTGTGCACTGTATGATTATATTATCTTTTTGGTTGCTAAAAGTTATAATTCTTGATCATACTATACTGGTTGAGTTGATTGATGAATATGTGCTATATACTATTGATTGAAACTCAACATAGGTCACTTAGGTACAAAGTTATGATTGGGAATGATCTATTTTCAAATGGCACGCTGCCAAATTTTTCAGAAATCCTCCCGATATATCTTCTGTATATAAATGACATCCTTTGCCTTCAAGCTTTATTTCTTAACCCTTTTTTCTATTGACAAAAGGGGGAGAAGAGGCAAAAGTGGGTAAAGCAATGCTTAATCATGCTTAATCTTTAATTACTTATTACTTTAATTGTCTTTATGCATAAAGTCAGGGGGAGCCTTTCTTGGCTGTACCCACTTTTGCATAAAGTATTTGTCATCATCAAAAAGGAGGAGAATTTGACCTGATTGGTCACACCCAGTTTTGATTATGACAAATACTTTTGGTACTGATGGTTGTACTAAGACTTGCATGCAGGTTCAACTTGTGCGCACTTTCGAACTAAAAGACATATCATGATGGCATGTGGTGTTCGTGCCGAAGAATGAAGAATTGTGTTGCGTATTTGTATTCACTATTTCATTTCTTCATTCTGGAATGTAAATTAATTATGGACTGTGCACTCCTATGTCTTGTAAAAATTTGCATCATGCATGGTAGGTAGGTATGCTCAAATTGACCCTAATTCGACTTTAGGTACGTACACAGACCATAGAAAGTTCGGTCGACCAACACCAGATTTTTTTGGTGCACTCAAAAAAACCTAAAATGACCCTAGGACACTCACTCTTGCACGTATACGAATAATCATTTGAAATGGGTGATTGAATGTTTAAATAAAACCAAAATGCACAAAACATGCATGTTCGGTCGACCAAACCTTGTAGTTCAATATCACCCGGTCGACCGAACCAAAACTGGGTCAACAAGTGGACCACAACTCAGTTGACTAAAATCTTATAGTTCATTTGACCCCGGTTGACCGAACTCCCCAGGAGTCAACATTTTGATCACTTGATTGACTGATCATATTTTGAATACCACCAACCTGGTTGACCGAGTTACCATGTGTGGGAACTCAACTGTCTGGTAGGTCGACTGACTCAGTTCAAATGGTTTCGGTCCACCGAACCTCGCAAGAAGGAAAAATTGCCTTTGGAATTATAAGTCTGGTCGACCGAACATACAGTTCATTTTAGTCCCGATTGACCAAACCTCACAAAAAGGCTTTGGATTTACAAGTCCGGTCGACCGAACTCATAGTTCATTTTACTCCCGATCGATCGAACCTCTACAACTTGGGTCGACCGAACTTGCCCTGGTCGACCGGTGCTCTTGGGTTGCTTCATATTTTTTACTACAGTTAACTTTTTAAAATGGGGTTAATTTAATTAAATAATATTAAAACTTTTCTAATTATTCCACCTGTATCCTTAACGGTCATATTTTTGGGGAAGTCTATATGTACCCCCTCATTTGGAATAATTAGTAAGAGATAAGCAAGATCATTAAGGCCAAAATTCTCTCAAATTCAAAAATCATTTTATAGCCTATACTACTCCCACACTCCAAAACTCCATATTTCTTGATCTTTCAAGTGTTGTGAGTATTTTTAACTTTAGTATGCTTAATCTTACTAGCTAGAACTCTCACTTGTGTTATTATTTGACTGATTTTACTTAAGAGTTTAGCATTAAAATTCTTCCACCAATTTCATTTGATAAATCTTGTGTGGGAAGACTTTAAGGGTTGTGGTTCTTGCATTATCATTTCAAGATACCTAAACCTACATTTTTGTGTGCAAAATCATTTTCAAAACTTGTATTCAAACATTCATTGTACTTAGATCTTTGAGAATATCTTATTGAGTTTGTTTGAATCAACTTGCTTAGCATATTTGAAACCCTGATCTGATTTTATGTTATTCACATACTGTGTTTCATATCTTGCTTAAATATACACTCTAGATCTGAACTGAAAATCCATACTTGATTGAGTATTTAGCACACATTAGAGCACTGAGCATATTTACATATCATTTGTGCTTGCAATATTGATTGAGTTGTATTGGTGCACATATCTGCTTGTCTAGAAGCGTATTTCTGTGTACACATTTTATACACATTGGTTGTATTCTAGGCGTGGGCTTGAAGAGGGAGAGTAGCCCAGTGGAATAGTCCTGGATTGGCTTAGACCCGGTTAGGAAAGCTAGGTGCACCATTCTATTAAAGCGTGTTGGTTGGGGTCAGCCCTTTGAATTGACCTGGTTTGTTTAAGTGCTGCTCCACCCGTTTAAGTGAGCATTATAGTGGTAATCCTTGTGTTGGTGTGGCTAAGGCGGGGATGTAGGCAATTTGGCCGAACCTCGATAACATATTGCATGTACTTTTTACCTTTCCACACTATACATTTACTGCACATGTATGTTTATTTGTTGATTGCGTAGACTGACCTTAGGCTGTATTACACTGTTGGCAAAACTAATTGACCTTGGTAATAAATTTTAAATACTCAATTCACCCCCCTATTGGGATTGCACCAAAGCTAACACTAAGATTTTGAATGGTTTATAGTTGACTTTACCTGCTTTAGCTTAGAGGACCAAAAAGTCATAAACAATTTTACTTTAGGGTTAGAAGCCTATATTGCTTCTTTTCTTATGGATCTCAACACATAGGTTTCCTAGGCATTTGCATTATCATATAGATTGAAACCTATAGCATATAACTTAGCCATTTTACATATTCAAAATCTTCTAATAGATTTGACTTGAAGTTTGAAAGCTTGTGAAGTGAGATTTTACAATACTCTTAACAATTTAATTATCTTTAGGTTTAGAAGAATATTCATTAAGAGAGGACAATATTCAAAATAGTTCGTGGAAGCTAATATATCCAACTACATAGACCAAAGAGCAATTTGGGAGAATATTAATTTTTGAATACTGCTCTTTAGGTATTTCTGATTTCCAATTATTGGACGGTACCTTATAAATATGTCTTCAATTTTAAGCAAGGGTACAGGCCTATAATAGATGTATCTTTTTTTGGATATGATCATGGTATGGTAAAGATTTCTTATGGAGGATATTGCTTAGTCACAAATCAACATTAGGGATCTTTACATTTTAAGCACAAAGGGAAAATGTCTTGATAGACCATTTGGACCAATTAGAGAATTCCACTAATTTGATTATAACAGGATATCTTTTAATAGGCACATGAAAGATATAGAGTTTATGATTTATCAGTGCTTGTGGCTAGAATGATGACTGATTTAATCCTTTGAGGCTCCAAGAATGAGTTTAGAATTAGGTGATTTTTAATATATGATTTATTCTTAAGACTCAGACTTATGCAATGGACATAATCTGCTTAACTTAGGATTTTAATATTTAAGCATGGGTTAGGTAATAAGAATTATTCGTGAAACAACAATGCTTTAATTCATTTGGAAGTGGATTTATTCTTCAATGTTATGATTTATGTTACTCATTTCAAGGATATGAGGTTCCTGATATTTTAGCTAGTTAAGCATTCAACCTTTTACTTTGAACAAATCGAAGTTAGCATGCTTTAACCAATATTTTATATCTTACCCAATCATTATGATATATAAGCATTAGGTAGTTAGATTGGATATATTGCTTAAAGGAATCATATTAACTTAACTTTCTTGTAGGATTCTTAGTATAATAATAGTGTAGTAAATACACATACTAAGAATTTACATTTTAAGCATATACTAATCCCCAAACCTATTAGTCATCATGACCCCTTTTTTTTTATGGGGTTGACTTCACTAAATGCTCAATCCTAAAGTCTAAGAGAGGAGTTTTTGGGGTTTGTTTGGTACTCATTTTTCTTTGACTCGCCAAACTTGTTTAAGCTTCACACCTTTCTTTTTAAATGGACAATCAAATTTAATGTGTCCTTTATTTTTTCATAACACGCAGGTGGTGTGTGCATACGGACCGAAGGAGGTACTAGCATAGAATTTTGACGCTTTAACAAAATACCCCATATATAGGTTATTTCTTTTCCTATTTTCAATTCCATTGTAACCTATACCTTCTTTGTCTAAGGTCATCTTTTGAGAGCCTAAGAGCTTGTCAAAATTTTCTTTTCCCTTAGTAAATGTGTGGATGATCTTAGCTTGATCTTCTATCTTTTGTTCTAGGTCTTGAATTTTTAAATTCTTTAAGCCTTTGCAAACAGCTTGTAATTTTACTAGTTCGTCGGTCATTTTGTTTTCTTTACATTCAAGTTCAGAAATTTTAAGATCTTCTGCATTATCACTCAAAAACTTGGATCTTAACTCTTTCAGCTCTTTTTCCATCACATCATTCTTGTTCTCTAATTTTATGATTTTCAAATCCTTTTCTTTTTCAACACTAATTTTTGATTCTAAATCTTTCAGTGATGCCTCATTCTTGGTTACCAATCTCTTAATTTCTAATTCCTTTTCAATAATTTCTTTTTTCCCAAGAAGTATGAGACTCTCAAAACTCTTTTAACTGTTTTTTTAAGTCTCTATTTTCACTCTCCAACATTATTTTCTTTTTGGACATCATCGTTAACATTTTATAAGCCTTAGCAAATTCCTTTTGTAATTTCTCATAAGATGGCATGTTATCATTATCAAATAATATTCACTACCATAATTATCACAAGATGTATCACAGTCATTGCATGAATCATTTTGAGAATTTGAATGAGAAGTAGAATGAGTAGAGTATACCTCTTCATCAACCAATGCAACTAGGCTACAATTTTCTACTACCTGATCATTTGAGTATGAATCTTCCCAAGTAGAGGACTTCTTTCCTTTGGTCTCCCCAAATCTCCTATCGAGTTCTTCCCATATTTCCTTAGCACTTTGACATGACTCAAGGTCATCATGTGCCATTAGACATAGATTGGTAGTCTCGTCATCACTGGATTCAGATTCTGAACAACTTGTGTTGTGCATATTCCAATTGACATTTAGCAACTTCTTCTTTTTCTTGGAGGCTCTCATTAGTTTGGGACACTCAGTCTTGATGTGCCCAACCTCTCTGCAGTTGTAGCATGTTGGTGGATCTTCCTTCTTTTTCTTCATGCTTGACTCTCCTCTTTCTGATTTTGAGTTCTGGAATTTTCTGTTGAACTTCTTATTCTTCTTCAAGAACTTTCCAAACTTCTTTGTTAGCAGAGCCATATCGTATTTTGTATCAGAATCACTTCCTTCACTAGAGTTGTTTGACGATGCCTTAAGCACTGTAATTTTCTTTGCCTTATTATGCACACTTTTCCTCTCATTTATTGCAAGCTCATAGGTGATTAGCGATCCAATGAGTTCGTCAATAGGCATCGCCTTGAGATTTCTCCCTTCTGCTATTGCCGTAGCTTTCACTTCCCAAGTTGGAGGTAGTCTCCTGAGTATTTTTCTGATCAACTCATAAGTAGGGTAGGTTTTCCAAGTGCATTTAAAGAATTGGTGATGTGTGTGAATCTAGTGTACATGGATTGAATAGATTCATCAACTATCATTTTAAATACTTCATATTCACTGGTGAGTGTGTCTATCCTACTATCTTTTACTTTCTTAGTGCCTTCATATGTAACTTCTAATTTTTCCCAAATTTCTTTAGCAGAGTTATATGCCATTACCCTATTAAATTCATTTACATCTAATGCACAAGAAAAGCAAGTTCATCGCAATAGCATTTATTTGTACCAATTTCCAGTCCTCTTTAGTATACTCATCTTCAGTTTTAAGTACATTTATCTTATCAATTACTTTCAAGGGAACATGATTTCCCTTAGTAACTATTTTCCATACCTTCTAATCTATATTTAATAGGTATGTGCTCATCCTATGTTTCCAATAGGTGTAATTTACACCACAAAAAATTGGTGGTCTAGTGGATGAGTGTCCCTTATCGAATGGAGTTACACTGATGTGTGCCATGTGATTTTTTTACAAATGAACTATTAAGTCTATGTAAACCTGCTCTAATACCAAATATTGATTTAGGTGTAATCCCAAGAAGGGGGGGGGGGGTGAATTGGGTATTTTAAAATTTTTTAAAACCTATTTACCTCGTAGTCCCTCTTTCTAAATTTAACAAATTACTTATCAAGTTCGTGTGAGGTTATTCAACATACCTACATACAATACAAGTAATGAAGTGCGTTGCGAAAATTAAAAAGATAAGGGAAGAGGGAAGGCAAATACGATTTTACGAGGTTCAGCCAACCCGGCCTACGTCCTCGCCTTGAGCAACCCACGTAAGGATTCCACTATAATCCCTGCTCCTTAAATTAGGATAGAGCCTCCCTTACATCCATTGCTTACAAGAGACACAACTTCCTCCTAATCCGCTGCTTACAAGAGATACAACTCTCTCATCAAATCCGATTCACAACTCGAACCATGATTACAATATAATATCAAATCTGCAAAACACTCAATTTTGCTTCTAATAAAGCTAGTGAGTACAATTGAAATTCCCAACACATAATCATAGGATCAAACTTGAAGTTCAATATATATGCAACGATACAATCGTGAATGAATGAATATGCTTCAACACACAATTTCCCTTTTTATCAAAACTTCCAAGTAATGATATAATTAAAAGCTTTGGAGGAATTATGATACAAGTTCAACTTCTTTAATGCACAGATATCAATTGTGATCTTATCAAAAGATTTATCTTGAATATTATAATGATCAAAATCAAGAAGTTTACTTCCAAATATTCAACCACAATGCGATTTTTGTAATATGCAAATATATATATACGATATGTATTCTAAAGATAAAAAACCTAATGTAATATTTTTTAGAAAATATCCCTCAATAATATATCGTTATGAACACTAAGGATATTCAAACAAGTAGTTTTGTAATATTAAAAATATCAAGTCTTTGAATGGAAACCCACTTGACTCAAAAATATCTAATCAATGACAAAAGCTTTTCTCGAGTGGTAATCTTGTCAAAATGATTTAATATATGCACACTCAAGATCAACCTATTAACAAATATTCAAAAATGGATTTCGCAATGACAAGCCCTTTGAAAAATGGATATTAATCAGCAAATCAGTTTAGATGAAGAAAGTCTATGAATAACTATTAATGAGCAGATTGATTTACCAAACCTCAATACCAAAAAATGAAAGCACACTGATAGCTAGATGGCCTTTTGAAAATCGAGATAGCTTTAGCTCAGATTCAGCTTTGAAATCCTAGGCAAAAGTTTCGGCAATATGTTCAAAGTTGTGCTAAACGTGCAATCAACTCAATCGTATGTCTAAGGTGTTTTCTTTTCTCTTCTCTTCTTGTTCTTATTGATCTTTGCTACAACACTAGGGTTTAGATGTTCAATATATAGGTATCTTGCCCTTAGAATAAATCTCAACCGTTAAATCAAAGTTTAGCTCGCGTGTTCTTTCATTCAAAATTAAATTTTTAAGCTTTCCCGTAGGTTCAGACGACCGAGGTTAAAGGTCCAGATGAATGAAGTTCCTTAGAGCTTTGAAAAATCAACTTTGACACAGGGTCAGATGGCTGAAGTTGGGGTTCAGTCTTCTGAAGTGTTGGGTTCAGAAGATTGAAGTCTGAGTTCAGTCTTCTGAGGTGCTTCTGTCAGGTTCTGTGTTCCACCATAAATTCTTTAGATGACTGAACTTAATCTTTGGTCTTCTGAAGAAATTCTTCAGACGACTGAACTTATCTTTGGTCTTTTGAAGTTGCAACTTCAGATGACTAAACATTGAGTTTGGTCTTCTGAAGTGAACCTTTCCTAAATTTTTTATTTTTAATTCAAAAAATATTCTTTGCTCTCTTTCTTGGTTCTTTTATAAAGCATTTTATGGGGTTTTAAAAATATCTCTAAGTCCATGAATGTCCCCTAATGATGTTCATGAGATGCATGAGTGTTAAGGCCATTCTAGAGTATGCTGAGCCTCAAATTAAATCATATGAAATGTGAGTACATTTAGTTCTAAATACCCATTCCCATGACGTTCTTGAACTTGCCACTTGCATCTTAATGCTTCAACTCTTTTAGTTCCATGGATTCGGCCAAGATTTGTATGCTTTAATCTTCATGGCTTCCATGACTTGTTATCTTTCTATGCATGCTAAATATTGTTCTTGTTCACAATCTCAATGTACAGATCAAATACTAGGTGATTTGTCATTATCAAAACCAGATTGGACTCATAGAGTCAACATATTTATTGTTTAATTGGATTTGAGAATGTTTGCGAAATACTGGAACTATTTGTGAAATACTTTCATTATTGCAAAAATATTGGAATTGCTCTTGAATAATGTAGGTATTTGGTGCGACGGCCGAGGGCCGAGTTTTAATTGATGGCTATACGCTGGGTTGTATTTTGTGGCCAGGGGTCGGGTTTTTGGAAAAACAAGAAAAATTTGTGAAATGATGTTTTAAATGGTATTTTCTATTATCTAAATTGCATGATGTGCTTTAGGAACCTTGGGGACCGGTGTATTGTGAGCACGGTACCATTGTTAGAGATTTGTTATATGATCGTATGCGCTGACCCTTGTGTTGAGAGGTATAGAGTGACCTTGTCCAATTTGCTTATGTGACGTGAATGCGCCCCCTAGGTGAGGGCAATCGGACCAGCAGTTGGAGCTGCATATACCCGCAGAGTATATTAATGGAGAGTATAGATGACTATTGTCTGGGTGGATCCCCAAAGACTTTAGTCTAGCCTTCGAATTGCACAACCCATGCCATGGGGGAAGTAAATGACGTGTTTTTCACGAGGAGTGTCTTATATGCATATCTGTTAGTTTATGTGAATACGAATAATTAATAAGATAATTTCGAGGGCTTGTTGAGTAAGGCAAGTGCCCTTAGTAGTAGTAATGGTATTAGAGCAGAGGGAAGCTACTTGTATAAGTGGGTAATCTTACCTATCCTCGGCTAATTGTGTGTGTGAGTATAAAATAAGGATGTTTTCATAATTGTGTTTATCTACTTTGTGAACTAGTTATTTTCTATACACTAAATGCATGCTGGCCACACACTGACATTAACTTAGTCTTTCCCTTACTAAGCTGTGCCTCACCCCTACTTTACAAACTATCTTTTCAGGAAATCCTAGAGATCGGGTCTAGCAGGCTAAAGGAGTTGGGCTAGAGGTGTAAATTTATGTAGGTAGTGTGTAGATAGAGATTTTATTTTTGTTTAGTTTTATGGGATGTAATTATGTGAAAATGGATATATTTGTGTATAAAGATAGTTAGAACTTTGGTAATGTAATTTGAGTATATTGTATTTTTTTTCCGCTGCATAAATGTGTTTTATATATGATGAATAAGGTATTAGGTACACAGACGTCGCTAAAGTAGCACTCCAAACCCACGTGGCGGGTTGGCGCCGTTACAGGTGGTATCAGAGCCTAGGTTTTCTAGGTTCTGCAAACTTTGAGGATTGATAATTACCGGAGTATAGGTTGAGATAAGATAGGGATAGAGTGGGTAAGTTAAGATGGGTTTGGGTCTGGAAGCTTGGAGGCAGAAATCTATTGACAGACTTCTGTGATTTTTTGAATTAGTCATGAGTTTCAAAAAACCATGATAAATCCATCAATGGTTTCGTTTCTAGGTTGAGGGACTTGAACTCAGGAAATTTAGGTTGGAATGTTAGTGTGAGTGGGTATGTGTGTGGGTGGATCACCCAGGAATTTAGTCTAGCCTTTAGGTCGCACAACCCATGCCATGGGGGAAGTAAATGACGTGTTTTTCACGAGGAGTGTCTTATATGCATATTTGTTAATTTATGTGAATACGAATAATTAATAAGATAATTTTGAGGGCTTGCTGAGTAAGGCGAGTGACCTAGTAGCAGTAATGGTATTATAGTAGAGGGAAGCTACTTGTATGAGTGGGTAATCTTCCCTATCCTCGGCTAATTGTGTGTGTGAGTTTAAAATAAGAATGTTTTCATAAATGTGTTTATCTACTTTGTGAACTAGTTATTTTCTATACACTAAATGCATGCTGGCCACACACTGACATTAACTTAGTCTTTCCCTTACTGAGCTGTGCCTCACCTCTACTTTACAAACTATCTTTTCAGGAAATCCTAGAGATCGGGTCTAGCGGGCTAAAGGAGCTGAGCTAGAGGTGTAAATTTATGTAGGTAGTGTGTAGATAGAGGTTTTATTTTTGTTTAGTTTTATGGGATGTAATTATGTGAAAATGGATACATTTGTGTATAAAGATAGTTAGAACTCTGGTAATGTAATTTAAGTATTTTGTATTTTATTTCCATTGCATATATGTGTTTTATATATGATGAACAAGGTATTAGGTACACAGACGTCACTAAAGTAGCACTCCAAACCCATGTGGCGGGTTGGCGCCGTTACAGGTGGTATCAGAGCCTAGGTTTGCTAGGTTCTGCAAACTTTGAGGATTGATAATTACCAGAGTATAGGTTGAGATAAGATAGGGATAGGAGTGGGTAGGTTAAGATGGGTTTGGGTTTGGAAGCTTGGAGGCAGAAATCTATTGACGGACTTCTGTGATTTTCCGAATTAGTCATGAGTTTCAAAAAACCATGATAAATCCATCAATGGTTTCATTTCTAGGTTGAGGGACTTGAACTTAGGAAATTTAGGTTCGAATGTTAGTGCGAGTGGGTATGTGTGTGAAGTTAATGTTGGGATGGAGATTTTTTTTTTTTTTTTACCTTAATGGTTTGTGATAGAATTGGAATATTGATTATTAAATTAGAACCTATATGCTATATCAATTCCATTATTCCATATTTGCGTTAATTATGTTAAATGTGAAATTTCTAAGTCGGGTTATATCGTATTTACAGGATGGATTCCAGGGGAAAAGATATTGTGACTGGAGGGGATACCTCTAGCGAGGATGATGCCGATGCTTCAGCAGTGCTGTGAAATATAGCACGAAAGGCTAGAAAGGAAAATAGGAGGGACTCTAGAGAGCAAGATCAGCCAACGGATGATAGGGGTTGCACATTTCAGCAGTTAACCCAGGCGAACCCACCGACGTTTGTAGGTGGACTGAACCAGATTGTAGCCAAAGATTGGATTCAGGAAATAGAGGAACTACTGGGGGTGTTGGAGTGTACTGAGGAGCAAAAGTGAAGTATGCCACTTACAAACTAGTGGGGGAAGCAAAGAGATGGTGGCAATTGGCAAAAATGGTGGAGGAGTAGTGCCCAGGGCTGGTGGCCATCTCTTGAAGCCGATACAGGGAGGTTTTCTTCGACAGGTATTTCCTTGCTGTCACCCGTGCAGCTAAGGTAGAGGAATTTCTGCAGTTGACTCAGGGGCCCATGACTGTGCAGCAGTATGCGACCAAGTTTGTGGAGTTATCCTGTTTCGCTCCACACATGGTTCTGAACGAGCCGCTGAAGGCGCGGATGTTTGAGAGGGGACTGAGATGAAGCATACACGTAGGTGGTGGCATTGTTGACTCAGAGCTTTTCTGAGCTAGTGGACTGGGCTATGGCGATTGAGGCCAACATTCAGAAGGGGAAGAGAGTGGTGAACTAGAAGAAGAGGCCTTTGCCTCAGGGGTTTTAGACCAGCACTAGCCAAGGCTCATGGAAGCAGCCTAGTAGTTTCTTAGGCTAGCAATAGGAGATGGGGTACTTAGGCCATTAGTGGGGTCCCTAGAATCCTATCTGTTCCAAATGCCATCAGAGGCATTGGGGTGAGTGCAGGGGAGGATTAGTTGTTTGCTACCGATGTGGAGAAGTGGGACATTAGATGTGAGATTGCCGCGTGGTGTTGAACTACGCACCACCGTAGCCATAGTATCGAGGAGGTAACCGGGCACCCTGTGGTGGTCACCAGTAGGGTACGGCTCAGGCGCGAGTATACTCCCTTACACCAGGTGATGCGGAGAATGCTGGTGATGTGGTGACAGGTATTAGTTCCATACTGTTAGATAGTGTCATTGTATTATTTGATTCAGGTGCAACCCACTTGCTTGTGTCTCAGGAATTTGTTAAACTATGTGGGTTAAGGGCTCAATTATTAGAGAAAAAGTTAGTAGTGGGCACACTGATAGGGTCAGTGCTAGTATGTAGTAAGGTGATTAGGGATTATCCAGAAGAGATTCAGGGGAGAGTGCTGCCTGCTAGTTTGATAGTCCTTGATATGCATGGTTATAACATTATTCTGGACATGGACTGGCTAGCATCCAGCTACGCAAGCATTGACTGTAGCAGGAAGGAGGTGGTATTCAGACCTCTTAGGGAGCAGAAGTTTGTATTTGTTGGGTTGTGTGTGCATTTGGCACCATGGATCCTTTTGGCTATCGAGGCAAAGAGGTTACTTTTGGGGGGATGCTAGGGTTACCTAGTGGTGAAGGAAGCGCCAAAGGAGGAACTAAGGTTGGAATATATCCCAGTGATAAGGGAGTTCTCTAATGTTTTTTCAGAGGATTTACCAGGATTGCCTCCTTATCTGGAGGTGGAATTTGCAATTGATCTGATCCCAGAGACAACACCAATCTTTAAAGCCCCATATAGAATGGCTCCGGCTGAACTAAATGAGCTAAAGGAGCAACTATAGGAACTTCTAGATAGGGGGTTTATCAGACCGAGTGTATAGCCTTGTGGTGCACCGGTGTTGTTTGTGAAGAAGTATGGGTTGATGAGGATGTGCGTCGACTAGCGGAAGATTAATAAAGTAATAGTGAAGAACAAGTATCCATTACCCTGAATTGACGACCTATTTGATCAGCTTCAGGGTACGCACATTTTCTCTAAAATTGATATGCGATCTAGATATCATCAGGTGAAGGTTAGATCAGATGATGTATCGAAGACTGCTTTTTGGACTCGATACGACCATTATGAGTTCTTGGTTATGCCATTCAGGTTGATGAATGCTCTAGCGGTATTTATGGATCTGATGAATAGGGTATTCCACAAGTACTTAGACTAGTTTGTTATTGTGTTCATAGATGATATTTTGGTCTACTCGAGGAGCATGAAGCTCATCTGAGACTAGTACTTCAGGTGCTCAAGGAAAAGAAGTTATTTGTTAAACTTAAGAAATGTGAATTCTAGTTAGAGCAAGTTGCATTTTCTGGGTCATGTAGTATCTAAGGAAGGGATTTTAGTGGATCCAAGCAAAGTAGAGGCTGTAGTTGATTGGGCAAGGCCGAAGAACATGCAGGAAGTTAGAAGTTTTCTAGGTCTTGCCAAATATTACCGCTGATTTGTCAAGGGGTTCTCCAGATTATCAAGGTCTTTAACACGACTCATGAGAAAGAATGTGAAGTTTGACTGGATCGAAAAATGTGAGCAAAGTTTCTAGGAATTGAAGCAACGTCTAGTCACTGCCCCAGTGTTGACCCTTCCATCAAGTGAGGGTGGATTTGTAATTTATAGTGATGCATCGAAGAAGGGACTTGGTTGTGTTCTAATGCAGGAGGGGAAAGTCATTGCCTATGTGTCTCGCCAGTTGAAAGAATACGAAAAGAACTATCCTACGCACAACTTGGAGCTAATAGCAGTTGTTTTTGCATTGAAGATCTAGAGACACTACCTTTATGGTGTAAGGTGTGAGCTCAAGTACTTTTTCACCCAAAAGAAGTTGAATATGAGGCAGCACAGATGGCTCGAGTTGATAAAGGATTACGACTGCACCATTAGCTATCACCTAGGAAAGGCGAACGTGGTAGCCGATGCATTGAGCCGGAAATCTGGGGGTATGTCAGCCTCAGCAGTTATGGCTTCGCACTAGATCATGATGGACCTGGAGAGGTTGGGTGTAGAATTGGTAGAAAGGAATCATTAGGCGTTCATTTCTAGTCTAGTGGTTCAACCGACTTTATGGGAGAGAATCAGAACATCTTTGTTGAAAGATGTAGAGTTGATGGAGATTGTAGAGAAGATACAGGATGAGCAACACACAGACTTTAATGTTGCTGAGGATGGTGTTCTCAGATTTCACACTCGATTGTGTGTGCTAGATGACATAGAGATAAAGAGGATGATTCTGGGGGAAGCTCATCATTCTCTCTATACTATTCACCCGGGTAGCATGAAGATGTATAGAGACTTGTGTGAAACATTCTGGTGGAGTAACATGAAGAGGGAAATTGCTAAATTTGTGAGTCAGTGCTTGACATGTCAATAGGTGAAGGTAGAACACTAGAGGCTAGCAGGACCACTTCAACCACTGGACATCCCTACGTGGAAGTGGGAGCATATCTCGATGGACTTTGTATTAGGATTGCCTTCAGCGTTGCATGGGCAGAATGCTATATGGGTAGTTGTTGATAGATTGAAAAAGACTACCCATTTCATTCTGGTTAGAACCAGTTATTCCATGGATAAGATGGCAGAACTCTATGTTCAGAAGATAGTCAGAATACATGGCGTGCCTGTGTCCATCATTTCAGATCGGGATCCGCGGTTCACTTCCCATTTTTGGAAGAGTTTACAGGGAGCATTGGGTTCTTAACTCACTTTTAGTACTGCATTTCACCCTCAGAAGGATGGACAGTCTAAATGAACCATTCAGATTTTCGAGGATATGCTACGGGCATGTGTGTTAGATTTTGGGGCAGTTGGATCCGATATCTACCGTTGGTTGAGTTTGCATACAATAACAGTTACTAGGCCAGCATTGGAATGACACCATATAAGGTTTTTTATGGTCTCCAGTGCCGATCTCTATTGTACTGGGATAAGGTAGGCGAGTGGTAGATTTTGGGACCAGAACTTGTTCAGCAGGCCTCTACAAAGGTCGAACTTATCAAGGAAAGGATCAAGGCAGCCCAGGGTTGGCAGAAGAGTTATGTGGACACTCGCCGATGGGAGCTAGAATTCGAAGTAGGTGATATGATATTCTTGAGGATTGATTCGATGAAGGGGGTGATGAGGTATGAAAAGAAGGGGAAGCTGAGCCTTAGATACATTAGGCCATTCAAGATTTTGGAGAGGATTGGTTCGGGGGCGTACAGGATAGCATTACCCCCAGCGCTGTCTAGGATACACGACGTATTCCACGTGTCCATGTTGAGGAGGTACGTTCCAGACCCTTCACATGTGATCAGTTATGAGTCGTTGGAGATTGGGGATACTCTAGTATACGAGGAGGTACCAGTTCAGATTCTGGATCGAAAAATACAAGAACTGTGTACCAAGGATAAACAACTAGTAAAGGTTTTATGGCGGAATCATGAAGTTGAGAAAGCTTCCTGGGAGTTAGAAACGAAAATACGCCAGAAGTACCCGCAGCTGTTCAGCGAGGGCTAGTGCTAGATGGGTAAGGTATGGTTGTATATAGAGGGATTAGAGTAGGTTGTGTGGTTAGTTGTGTATAGTTTTAATTATGGATAGTTTTAATTTCCCAAAGGCAGTATTGTAACCACGGTATTCCTTCCCCATAAGTGAGAGTAGTTAATAAACTTGGGACGAGGCCGCTATATGGGTGGCTACCAACTCTTCTGTAGACAGGGATTGTGAGTTAAGGACATGATCGGTAATAGTTATCAAATTTCGAGGATGAAATTTTTGTAAGGAGGGGTGAATGTAGTGATCTAAAAAAATATTTAAATTTTTTTAAAAATTAATTAAAATTTAAAAAATTAATAAAGTAATTAAATAATTATTATTAATTAAATAATAAAATAATAAAATAAAATAATATTATAATGATATAATATATAGTAAACTTTCCTGAAGGATCACGTAGAGCACAGAGAGGCGCCCCCTTCATCTCCTCCGTCTCCCTATCCCACTCTCTTCAATCTCATCTCCGATATTCAGTTGATTGATAATTCGGAAATATCGTTGGGCTCTGTTTGCCGCCACCGACACTTCTACTGGAGCGGATCTGTCATGGGAAAGGCGTAGGCATATCTCCTAGGGTAAGGCCAATTCTCAAACTTACCTCAATTTCTTTTAAACTATAAGCCCAATTAATGAACGAAAATTGTCAGGAGATTCGTGGGGAGATTCTTTACAATCTAGCCGGACCGGGTTTTTGAATTGGAGTTCTGGGGTACCAATCCTAAATCGGAGGTAAGTTTAATAATTTAGGCGTTATTAGACTATTTAGGGTATTCAAAACCTAGGGGAATTTTAGGAAAAATTACTTTAGAGATTGTGATGAGTAATGTAGTGAAATTTGAATTTTAGGGTTTCAGGGATTTGGAATGTTGTGGGGCATAGGCCGGGGTGTTAGCGGGCTTTTTCAGGAATCAGGTAAGGGGATTAAGTTAAGTCAAGAATTTTATTTAATTTGAACCAATTAAATTAATTAATTAGTTTATGTTTTTAAGAATTTGAAGGTTATCTTGAAAACCATCCGTTTGAAATGGATTTTACAAACCTAAGATATAAGGTATGATATTTTGAATAGAAACGAACAGTGGAAAGTTTGGTTGTTTGTATAGTTATATTTAAATGTTAAAATCATGTGGTCAATGATTATTTGGTAGGATTTATTGTTTAACAGGATTTGAGAATGTTTGCGAAATACTGGAACTATTTGTAAAATACTGGCATTGTTGCAAAAATACTAGAATTGCTTGTGAATAATGCAGGAATTTGGTGTAATGGCCGAGGGTCGAGTTTTAATTGATGGCTATACGCCAGGTTGTATTTTGTGGCTGGGGTTTGGGTTTTTGGAATAACAAGAAAAATATGTGAAATAATGTTTTAAATGGTATTTCTATTATCTAAATTGCATGATATGCTTTAGGAACCATGGGGACCAGTGTATTGTGAGCACGGTACCATTGTTAGAGATTTGTTATGTGGCCATGAGCGCCCACACCTGTGATGAGAGCTGTAAAGTGGCCTTGTCCGATTTGCTTACGTGAGATGAATGCACCCCCTAGGTGAGGGCAATCGGACCAGCAGTTGGAGCTGCATATACCCGCAGAGTATGTTAGTGGAGAGTACAGATGACTATTGTTTGGGTGGATCCCCCAGGACTTTAGTTCAGCCTTCATGCCGCACAATCCGTGCCATGGGGGAAGTAAATGGTGTGTTTGTCACATGGAGTTTCTTATATGAATATCTTTTAATTTATGTGAATACAAATAATTAATAAGATAATTTCAAGGGCTTGCTAAGAAAGACGAGTGCCCTAGTAGCAGTAATGGTATTAGAGCAGAGGGAAGCTACTTGTATGAGCGGGAAATCTTCCCTATCCTCGACTAATTGTGTGTATGAGTGTAAAATAAGAATGTTTTCATAAATGTGTTTATCTACTTAGTGAACTAGTTATTTCTTGTACACTAAATGCATGCTGGCCACACATTGACATTAACTTAGTATTTTCCTTACTGAGCTGTGCCTCACCCCTACTTTACAAACTATCTTTTGAGGAAATCCTAGAGATCGGGTCTAGCAGGCTAGAGGAGCCGGGCTAGAGGTGTAAATTTATGTAGGTAGTGTGTAGATAGAGATTTTATTTTTGTTTAGTTTTATGGGATGTAATTATGTGAAAATGGATATATTTGTGTATAAAGATAGTTAGAACTCTGGTAACGTAATTTGAGGATTTTGTATTTTATTTCCTTTGCATATATGTGTTTTATATGTGATAAACAAGGTATTAGGTATACAAACGTCACTAAAGTAGCACTTCGAGCCCACTTGGCTGGTCGGGGTCGTTACAGTGCCCATCTACGAACCTTTTTCTTGGACTCGTCGACGAGGCGTCGTGGCTTGTCGACGAGGCCATGTGGACAACACTCTATATAAGGCCAAAAATCATATTTTCCAGCGAGAAACCTGCATGCAACCTCACTTTCTCTCTCTAAAATTCGCCCCTCTGACTTCTCTCTAGGTTTCTTGCTTCGTTTTTCGCTGGTTCGAAGATCGGAAGCGACCACGCTACTTTTGGGAAGATTCTCTACAAGTTTGCTGGAGTAGTTCGTTAGTTAGGTCAACTTGGGTACCATCCCAAAATTTGGGTAAGTTGGTTATTTTAAGCTTTATATGGTATTTGGGGTTTCTGGATTGAGGAAAATGCTTTAGATAGAATAATACTGAAGTTTTGTTGGGGAAAATGTCATTTTAGGGTGTTGAGCTAGGGAACACACGACTGTAGGTTTAGTTAAATTTGTGGGCATCTCAGTAAGCCAGGTAAGGGGATAAATTAAGTCAGTCTTTTTCATGAAATTATTTATTATTATACAATATTTATTTTCAGGAAAATATGTATGTTTTAGAACTATGTTTGAGAATACTACTGTTGAATAGAGAAATGATTTTAACACATTTCATAAGGAAATATGATTTCAGAACAAATTATGAGTTTGGAAGGTTACCTACATTTGTGTGGCATAAGTATAACATTTCCATGAAAATTATGTTATATTGAAATATTATGAATTTTCCAAGATAAGCAAGTTATAGCAGTTTTCAGGAAAACGCTAAAAACAGCACAGGAACTATGGTTTTATGATTATGTTAAATAGCGCAAGAATGTATGTTTATTATGTTATGAATTATGCCGTCGTAAATGTCGTAATTTTTACATTATGAATTATGCTAGCATTGACGCCGTGATTATGTATAATACGTAAGAAATCATGAAATATGTTTATGTCAAATATTACTCTGAAATACGAAACAGTTATGTTTTAATATGGAATGTATTATATGTTATCATAACCTGGACAACTTAGTTCAGTTTTATGAAGCATGGTACCCTAGCTATATGTTCACGATTATGACTATGTTAGTGCGACCACACATCTTTAGTTGAGTGTGGGAGATGGCAGTCGATGTGGCTTTATAGGAGTGTCGTAGTTCCCCTGGTAGTCCAGCACAAGTGGAACAAGCCCATTGTACTTACACACCTATGTTTGACTTAGCATGGTCTCCAGCCATTGCTAGGTCCCGCCTTCGGGCCACACAACCCTATTATGTCGTAAGATATAACAATAGCTAGCTATCTATCCTTGGTAATAATTCAAGTATAATATGGTTATATAAGATGATTTTTCAATATAGAAAATTTAGTACATTAAACTATGTAATGTTAAATTATGTTTTACTCAAATATGATACAACTATTTATACCAGTTATGAATTACATACTATTTATAGGTATATCACGAACAATACTCATATTGCCACACATTGATATTAGTTTATCTCTCTTACTGAGAGGTGTCTTACCCCAGCCATACAAACATTTCAGAAAATCCAGGTAGAAAGGCGGATAAAGTTCCGCAGCGGTAGGAGTTGGCCGAACTACCCTATTAGAAGGATAAGTAGGTGAGATAGGGTCAAATGGGTTTTTGTGATTATGACCCTAGGATACTTTTTGCGTATTTTTATGGATGACTATATATATATGTATATATGATAGATTCAGTAGAACTCTGGTATGGTTTTTGGTGTTGTATGACATGTATGTAATTTTATGTTTTCTGCTGCTTAGGTATCTGAGTTGTATGACAGGTATATCCCTGGTATTCATAGGTCCAAGTTGACCATGCTTATTACAGTTTAGCAGGATGTTAGAATTATTAATATCATTATTATGTGGAAGAAAAATATGGTAGAATAGGCAAGTCATTAGAGTTTGGTATCAGAGCCTAGGTTGCTAGGTTCTATAGACTCTAAAGTGTCGCAAAAACAATAACAAAGTATAGGAAAAGGATTTAAGGTTTAGTTTTGCAGTTGGAGGCAGGACTTCCGTGGTGGTTTCTGTCTTTCCTGATGTTGTGACAATTTCAGGAAAGCCATAGTAAACTATTGTTGGGTTGTGTTTCTAAAGTATAGGATTGTATCTTGAATTAAGATAAGGATGTCATGGTAGAGGGATATCATGAGTTTTGATTAGATACGTAAATTATAAGTATGCGGTCCCTAAGCTATGTTTATTATCTTTTTAGGATGGACTCGGGTAGTGGTAGTGCTCATGTGAGCGATAGTGAGGGTGCAGGGCCCTCAGGTGTAGGTAGAGCTGATTCAGATACAATATTACGTAGTATGGCTCAGCAGGTCATGACTGAGATTGCATGGAGCTCCAAAGAGCAAGGAGGTCCATTTGCAAGCCATGAGTGCAAGATAGAGAAATTCACGAAGATGAATCCTCCGAAATTTTCAAGAGGATCAGATCCTGCAGTCGTCGAAAACTAGATGTAGGAAATAGAGAAAGTTTTGGCAGTGCTGTAGTTCACGGAGGAGCATAGGGTCTTATTTGCCACCTATAAACTGATAGAAGAGGCTAAAATATGGTGGACTGTGGTGAAACTATTGGAGGAGCAGAGGGTGGTGCCTATAGCTATGACCTGTTGCTGCTTTAAAGATTTATTTTTTGACAGATACTTTTCGGCCACTATTAGGGAGGCCAAAGTGGAGGAGTTCTTGAATTTGAAGTAGGGACAGCAAACAGTCCAGTAGTACATAGTGAGGTTTATAGAGTTGTCCCACTTCGCCCCGTACATCATAACCTATGAGGCAAAGAAGGCGAGACTGCTTGAAAAAGGTCTGAGGTGAGAAATATACAAACAGGTAGCGGTGTTGAAAATGCAGGAATTTGTTGTATTGGTAGACAGAGCAGCTGTGGCTGAGGCCGGTGAGTGGATAGGTGTAGAGGAGCAGGGACAGAAGAAGAGGTCCACGCCGTCAGGCTATCAGCAGGGATCTAGTCGGAGTCAGTGGAGGAGTGGTAATTATGGCAAGGGACAGAGATAGGAGATGAGAGGTCGTGAGACTCAGGGTATGCAGATCTACCCAGTTTTTCAGACATGTGGGAAGAGACACCTAAGAGAGTGTTGAGTAGGGAGAGGCACCTGTTATTGCTGCGGTGTACCAAAGCAATTAGTACTAGATTTACCTACACCACCTAGTACCGTACCTGCTCCTAGACCGCACTGAGGAGGTTATTAGGTGCCTCGTGGAGGCCAGCAGAGGAATGTAGCGACGGTGAGGGTTTATGCTTTGACGCCAGGAGACGTGGAGGTCGTAGACAATGTTGTGATAGGTACCTTTACTGCTTTATCATATCAAGCTATTGTTTTATTTGATACAGGTGCCACCCACTCTTTTGTGTATGTGGGATATGTTAAATTGTCGGGTGTTGAGATACAATTATTAGATGTTGAATTGTCAGTAGCAACACTGATAGAGTTAGTGGTGAGATGCTGTAGGGTGCTCAGGGGTTACCAAGTAGAAATTTAGGTGAGAGTATTACCAGTTGACCTAATTGTGCTAGATTTGCATGGATTCGATGTAATACTGGGTATGGACTGACTAGCTACTAACCATGCTATTATTGACTGTCATATGAAAGAGGTGATTTTCAAACCACGAAGAAATCCAGAATTTAGATTTGTGGGGTCGCGGGTTCATTCCCCCCCTCAGTTAGTGTCAGCCATACATGCGAGAAGACTACTTCTAGACGGGTGTCAGGGGTTTATGGCTTATGTAAAGGAGGTGACAGAAAATGAATTGAAGCTTGTCAGTACACCAGTGGTTAAAGAGTTTCCAAACGTTTTTCCAGAAGAACTCCCTGGATTGCCTCCTGAACGCGAGATAGATTTTACTATTGACTTACTTCTAGGGATGGCGCTAATCTCTAAAGATCCTTACCGAATGACTCTAGCAGAATTAGGAGAATTAAAGGATCGGTTGCAGGATTTATTGAATAAAGGGTTTATTAGACCTAGTGTATCGCCCTGGGGAGCTCTAATGTTATTTGTGAAAAAGAAGGATGGATCTATGAGGATGTGCATAGAATATAGGGAAATAAAAAATCTAATAATTAAGAACAGGTATCCTCTACCCCGTATAGATGACTTATTTGATTAGCTTCATGGTACATGGGTCTATTCCAAGATCGACCTTAGGTCAGGTTATCATCAGGTGAAAGTTAAAACTGATGACATCTTAAAGACAGCTTTCAGGACCAAGTAAGGGCATTATGAATTCCTAGTTATGCCATTTGGTCTGACAAATACTCTTATTGTATTCATGGATTTGATGAATAGAATCTTTCACCAGTATTTAGACTAGTTCATTGTGGTTTTCATTGATGACATACTGGTCTACTTGAAGAGTTTTGAGGAGCATGAGACGCACTTAAGGCTAGTACTTCAGATGCTCAAGGAAAAGTAATTGTATGCCAAGTTTAGCAAATATGAATTCTGGTTAGAGAAAGTTGCATTTTTAGGGCATGTTATATCAGGGGACGGAATTTCAGTAGATCCCAGCAAAACAAAGGCAGTGGTGAATTGGGCCAAGCCAAGGAACGTACAGGAAGTTAGGAGTTTCTTAGGACTGCCAGGTTATTACTGAAGGTTTGTAGAAGGATTCTCAACATTATCAGGGCCTCTGACACGACTGACTAGAAAGAATGCCAAGTTTGAGTGAGATGACAGTTGTGAATAGAACTTCCAAGAATTGAAGTAGAGGCTCATCACAGCACCAGTATTTACTATTCCATCAAGAGGTGATGGTTACGTGATTTACTGTGACGCATCTTTGAGGGGGCTTGGATGTGTATTGATGCAGCATGGCAGAGTAGTAGCATATGCCTCTAGACAAATGAAAGAACATGAAAAGAATTATCCTACCCATGATCTAGAATTGGCTACAGTAGTTCATGCATTGAAAATTTGGAAGCATTATCTATATGGAGAGAAATGTGAAATATTTTCAGACCATAAAAGTTTAAAGTACTTCTTCACACAGAAAGAGTTAAATATGCGGCAAAGAAGATGGTTAGAGTTCATTAAGGATTATGATTGTACTATCAATTACCATCCAGGTAAAGCTAATGTGGTGGCTGATGCTCTGAACCTAAAATCAAGGGAAACAACACAATTAGCAGCAGTAATTCAGCATCTAATCCAAATGAACTTGGAGAGGCTTGACGTGGAATTAGTAAAAAGTGATCATTAGGCATTTATTGCCAACCTGGTGGTGCAACCTACTTTATAGGAAAAGATTAAAGCTACTTAGAGGGATGACGCAAAATTAGTAGAGCTGATAACTAAAGTGCAGGATGGATAGAGAGAGGAATTTAGTATTTCAGATGACGGAGCTTTGAGGTTCTGTACTAGGCTGTACGTGCTTGTAGATGTGGATATCAGAAGGATGATCCTAGAGGAGGTTCACAGATCCTTATACACAGGTCATCCAGGCAGCACTAAAATGTATAGGGATCTACAAGAGTATTTCTGGTGGAGTAGCATTAAGAGAGAAATTGCCAAATTTGTGCAACAGTGTTTGACGTGCCAGTAGGTAAAGGTTGAGCACTAGAGGCCGGCGAGCCAGCTACAACCATTTTACATCCCGGAGTGGAAATGGGATCGCATTTTTATGGATTTTATGATAGATTTACCATCGGTACGGTAAGGACAGAATGCTATTTGGGTGGTCGTAGATCGACTGACGAAGACTGCTCATTTTGTCCCTATTAAAGTCAACTACTCCATAGATAGACTGGCAGAAATATATATTCAAGAGACAGTATGATCACATGGTGTGCCAGTGTCTATAGTATCAGACCGAGACCCACGTTTCACGTCACAGTTTTGGAGGAGCTTGCAAGAGGCTTTGGGGTCTCAATTATCTTTTAGCACGACATTTCATCCTTAGATGGATGGGTAGTTAGAGAGGATGATTCAAATATTAGAAGATATGCTATGGGCACGTGTGCTGGATTTTGGGGGTAGTTGGACCTAGTATCTATCGCTACTAGAGTTTGCATATAATAATAGCTATCAGACCAACATTGGCATGACACTTTATGAGGCTTTATATGGTAGGAGATGTCGTTCTCCTCTATATTGGGATGAGGTAGGTGAGAGGTGAGTTTTGGGACTAGAAATAGCGTAGCAGGCGTACAATAAAGTCTGGCTTATTAGAGAAGAATCAGTGCAGCTCAGAGTCGGTAGAAAAGCTATGCAGATAATCACCGCCAGAAATTTGAAATTCGAAGTAGGAGACTATGTATTTCTGAAAATAGTGCCACTGAAAGGTACTATGAGGTTTAGGAGGAAGGGTAAGCTGAGCCCTAGGTTTATTGGCCCTTTCGAGATACTAAAGAGAGTGGGGTCAGTTGCCTACCGACTAGCTTTACCACCAGTTTTATCCAGAATACATGATGTATTTCATGTTTCTATGCTGAGAAAATATGTCATAGATCCTTCCCATATGGTCAGTTATGTAGAGATAGAGCTCATAGAATCACTGGCTTATAAGGAGATACCAGTGCAGATCTTAGATAGGAAAAAACAAGAATCACGCAATAAGAGAATTCCATTAGTAAAAGTCTTGTGGAGGAATCATGCGGTGGAAGAAGTTTCATGGAAACTTGAGGAAGAAATATATCAGAAGTACCCACATTTGTTCAGTGGGGACCAGCAGTAGATAGAGGGAAAAAGCAGTAATAATTCGAGTAAAGTAGATAAGGCTTGATTTATTTTGTGCTAAGCAGGATAATATATATATAAGTGTTATTGTAGGTTATAGGATAGGTAGCATTTTGGTTTTGGGAGAATTTTCTTTTATGCATATTATGTAATCTCCCAGAACCCTGAATGCAACCATGGTATTCCTCCGCCATGAGTCAGGGTAAATAATAAAATAAGTAGCCCATTTTCCTCAAAGGATGGCATTCAATATAGATAGTAAATTTAGAGGACGAAATTTTTATAAGGAGGGAAGAATGTAGAGACCCAAAGAATTATAGTAATTAAGTTCATAAAAGAAAGGAGAGAAAATGATTTTTCAAAAGGGAATTAGCAGGGTCTCGTCAACGAGCGCATAGTGTTTGTCGACGAGCAGTATTCTTGGGATCGCCGACGAGGTGACGCATCTTGTCGATGAGAATTCACCGAAAGGTTATTCTCAGGGACTAAAAATTGTCGACGAGGGTCGGTGCTCATCTACGTACCTTCTTCTTGGACTCGCCAACAAGGCGCCATGGCTTGTCGATGAGGCCATGTGGACAACACTCTATATAAGGCCAAAAATCACATTTTCCAGCGAGAAACTTGCATGCAACCTCACTTTCTCTCTCTAAAATTCACCCCTCTGACTTCTCTCTAGGTTTTTGGCTTCGTTCTTCATCGGTTCGATGATCGGAATCCACAACGCTACTCCTAAAAAGATTCTCTACAAGTCTGCTGGAGTAGTTCGTTGGTTAGGCCAACTTGGGCACCATCCCAAAACCTGGGTAAGTTGGTTATTTTAAGCTTTATAAGGTATTTGGGGTTTTTGGACTGAGGAAAATGTGTTGACCTGATTGGTCACGCCCGGTTTTGATTATGACAAATACTCATTGTATCTAATGAACGTTTGAGGTTTTGTGCAGGAATCAAAAATGATAAGATCAAGATATGCACAAAGCAAGAAAAGCTTGAAGACCAAATCATATTCTTTATAATATATTTATATTGATTTGTAATAGTAATTAGGGCATTCAGTTTGTAATAAGCTCACGCACATCAAATGTATGATTTACTACGAAAGCTCAAACCGAACCATGAATAAGAGAGGACCGTAGAAAGACCTTAGGGTGCCTTTTGGTCGACCTTCGGTCGACCGACACCGAATTTTTTCGGTGCTCTCAAATTGGACCCCAAGTGATCTTAGGACACACACATATTCACATATATTTGTTAGGCACTTGAATAGGGATTGTTTGGGTCGATACGGGACCGAAATGCACACTTGGTGCACTTTCGGTCGACCGGCCAATTCAGTTCAATTTGGCCCGGTCGACTGAAACCGGTCCGGGTCAACTGTTTGACCCAGGCCCGATCGACCGAGCCCTTATAGGTCATTTGACCTCGGTCGACCGAACCACCTGGGAGTCAACAGTTTGACCTCCTGGTCGATCGACCAGATTTGTACTCCAACTACCTGGTCGACCGAGGGGTCTTGGGAGGATTCCCAACGGTCTGGTCGATCGAGCCATGCAGTTCAAAAAGGGCCAGTCGACTGAAACTCGAAGTTTTGGAAAATCGCCCTTGCCTGGTCGACCGGCCACTCAGTTCAAAATGCCCCTAGTCGACCAAGCCACTTGAGTCCTGGTCGACCGAACCATTTCTGGTCGACCGGACCTCTCGGGTTGGTCCAATTTTTATCGTGGTTAATATTTTTTAAACAAGGTTAAAATGCCTTAAACATCATTAAACTTCTCTAATAATACCCAATAGGTCCCCAACGGTCATATTTTCTCCCTTGCCTATATATACAAGTTCATTTGAGAAAATTAGTAAGAGATTAGGATATCTAATTAAGAAAAATTCTCTGAAAATCCCAAAGTTTATAATACTCATTTATTGAGTCTCCAATACTTATTCTTACCAGATCTTCCACTCAAATATACTTTGTAAGTGTGATTTAAGTGTTGTTGTTTTCTAGGGTTGCTCTCCCAAGTGTGGTAGTTGTTTGTAACGATTTTAATTGAGAGCCAACCCAAGTATTCTTAGGGGACTTTGTTAATAAGTCTCTCCTAAGAAGACTTATATTAAACCTCCAAGTATTGCACACTCATTGCAATATCTTGTGTAGTTTGTATTTGTTTTTGGATTGCAAAATCTCTTCAAAACATTTCCAAATATCTTGTGGGATTTATCTTGATATAACTTTGAAAAGATATTTGTTTATGTGATATTGATCTTTGTTGCAATATTCATTGACCTACATATTGTTTGCTGGATACAAAGATTAGATATCTTTTGCAAACCAAACATATACATTACTAGAGCATAATACGATTGAGAAAATCCGCTCATTGTAATACATATATATTTTGTTTGGCTAGTATCTTTATATGAACATCTTGCCTGAATATCTTGTGATACAAAGACTGCTTGATTGACACTCTCACGTACGCATTACACGATAGTAAATTTATTTGAGAGTAGACATCATAAACCACACTGAGCTTACATATTGAATCATACTGTGGTGTTTGTTATTGCGCGCATCCGGGTACATATCTGCTTTACACGAAAGCACAATCACTGTACCATTTGATTGTAATACACTTTGGTTGTATTTCCAGGCACGGGCCTGAAGAGGGAGACTAGCCCTGGAATAGTCCCGGATTGGCTTAGACCCAGTTAGGAAAGCTAGGTGCGTCGTCCTGTTAAGGCGTGTAGGTTGAGGTCAGCCCTGTGTTAATTTGACCTGGTTGTAAACGGTGCCGCTCCACCCTTAAGTGAGCTATTAGTGGAATCCTCTAACTTGCGAGCTTGAGGCGGGGATGTAGGCACTGTTGGCCGAACCTCGATAACATATCGTGTGTTTATTTACATTTCTGCACTTTACATTTACCGCACGCGTATGTTATTATGTGAATGATGCGCTTAACTTAAATTTCCACATATCTCTTATATCTGCGCATTTGGAATTATATAGACCAACCCTAGGTTGTTTTATATGAGTATTTTATTTAACCTAGGCGATAAATTTGAAAATTCCAATTCACCCCCCCTCTTGGGAATACACCAATTCTAACAAAATACTTTAGATAGAATAATACTGAAGTTTTGTAAGGGAAAATATAATTTTAGGGTGTTGAGCTGGGGAACACACGGGTGCAGGTTTGGTTTAAATTGTAGGATTCTCAGTAATCGAGGCAAGGGGATAAATTAAGTCAGCTTTTTTCGTGAAATTATTTATTATTATGCAGCATTTATTTTTGGGAAAATATGTATGTTATAGAACTATGTTTGGGAATACTGCTGTTGAATAAAGAAATAATTTTAACACATTTTATAAGGAAATATGATTTTAGAACAAATTATGGGTTTAGAAGGCTACTTACATTTGTGTAGCATGAGTATAACATTTCTATGAAAATTATTTTATATTGAAATATTATGATTTTTACAAGATAAGAAAGTTATAGCAGTTTTTAGGAAAACGCTAAAAACAGTACAGGAACTATGGTTTTAAGATTATGTTAAATAGTGTAAGAATTTATGTTTATTATGGTATGAATTATACTGGCGTAAATGCCATGATTTTTACATTATGAATTATGCTGACGTTGATGTCGTGATTATGTATGATATGTAAGAAATCATAAAATATGTTTATGTCAAATATTACTCTAAAATACAAAACAACTATGTTTTAATATGGAATGTATTATATGTTATCAGAACTTAGATTGCTTAGTTCAGTTTTATGAAGCACGGTACCGTAGCTATATGTTCACGATTATGAATATGTTAGTGCTACCATACATCTTAAGTAGAGTGTGGGAGATGTTAGTCGATGTGGCTTTATGGGAGTGTCGTAGTTCCCTTAGTAGTCCGGCTCAGGTGGAACATGCCCATCGTACTTACACACCTATGTTTGACTTAGCATGGTTGCCAGCCATTGCTAGGTCTCACTTTCGGGCTGCACAACTCTGTCATATCGTAAGATATGATAGTAGCTAGCTATCTATCCTAGGTAATAATTCAAGAATGATATGATTATATAAGATGATTTTTCAGTATAGAAAATTTAGTATGTTAAACTATGTTATGTTAAATTATGTTTTACTCAGATATGATACAATTGTTTATACTAGTTATGAATTATATACTGTTTATAGGTATATCACGAACAATACTCATGTTGCCTCACACTGATATTAGTTTATCTCCCTTATTGAGAGGTGTCTCACCCTAGCCATACAAACATTTCAGGAAATCCAGGTAGAAGGGCGGATAAAGTTCCGCAACGGTAGGAGTTGGCCAAACTACCCTGCTAGAAGGAAAAGTAGGTGAGATAGGGTCAGATTGGTTTTTTTGATTATGACCCTAGGATACTTTTTGGGTCTTTTTGTGGATGACGGTATAATATATGTATATATATACATGGCAGATTCAGTAGAACTCTGGTATGGTTTCTGGTGTTGTATGGCATGTATGTAATTTTATGTTTTCCACTGCTTAGTTATCAGAGTTGTATGACAGGTACATCCCTGGTACTCATGGGTCTAGGTTGATCATGATTATGACAGTTTAGCAAGATGTTAGAATTATTAATATCATTATTATGTGGAGAGAAATATGGTAAAATATGTAGGTCTTTACATGGAAGGCTTGGCAGGTGATTGATCAAGGAAATTTCTATACCAATAAATGAAAATGATACTGGCTTAATGTAACGCCTCGAACCCGAAACTGGGGCCCGGATTGTTATTTTAAATAAATCTCTAATACCAATAAATATACAGTGGAAGATTTTCATAACAATTACCAGAGTACTAAATTAGCCTAATACAACAACAATATCATTTCCAACATCACAATTTACATATCCCTAAAAGAATAGTCTAAATACATAAAAGAAAACAATTTAATTAAATATATATATTTTAAATAGAACCTTCTATCCCACCCACGCTTCCACTTTGCTATTTTGACTTCAGCTAATCTTCTTATGGCATCTAAAAAATATTATATATTCATAGGGTGAGATACCTCTCAATAAGAAGGAATAAATTAATATAAGTGTGGAAAATGAGTTTCTATGTAAACAAATATATCCATTAATATAACTTTAAATGAAACTACATTTTATAACTATAACTCACAGTCATCATTGAAAATACATGATTCCCATTACATATGCAAATATGAGTAAAAGAGCCTCCCTGCATGGATAACCGATATGTATAACCCCTATGACGGGTTGTGTGGCCCAAAGGCTGGACTTAGCTTGGTACACCAATGCTAAGTCAAAGTAACTCATCTATTAGTCCGATTTGCCTACCAAAATTGACCTGTATACCAGGAACGTACTCAACCCCTCTCGCTGGCCAAACCGACTTTCCATACCAACACTGTTTTGAATAGTGTGGCTGCACTGATACTGATCTAATCCATCAAGGTTCTTAAACCATATAATGCATTCTTTTCAAAATTTCCCAAAATCCAGTTTATCACCATAACGTAATTCCCATAGATATATAATAAAATACCACTTCATAAAATCGTACTATAACTAGTACCATACCATGAAAATCCCAACAGGTTTAATTTATACAATAAACTAAGTTAATATCATGCCACACATTTTAAACAATAATTCATACTTTAATTAATCTCATATACTCAGATTAAAATCAACATAATATCCATATAATTATATTCTTCAATTTAAACGGTTAATCTTTGAAAACAATTGACACAATTTTTTTCTCTTACCATAGCCTTAGAGTGGTGCCTATGACGTCCCAATGACAAATCCACTTCTATTCAAATGTCCAGGAGTGAACCTGGGACCCAGATATGGTGTTTGTTTTTCAATCCGACCGAGAAATACTGAGAAATTGAAGAGAGAGAGAAAGTGAGCTTGAGGAGAGAGAGAGAGAGAGAGAGAGAGATTGGCGTGAGAAATCCGTTCTAGGGGGTGCTTTCCAATTTCAATTGAAATTGGATTCTGGATGCTTCAATAAACATCCCATCCTTTAACATATTATATTATATTAATATTATGCACACACACACACACACACACACACACACACACACACACACACACATATATATATATATATATATATATAATCACACACACACACATATTACTTTTATCCTTATATATATATATATATATGTATGTATATGTAAATATATATCTATCATATTATTCATTTAATTAATTCAATTTAATATTAATTAATTAATTATAATATTTTTTTTATTTTTTTTGTTTTTAAGATTATTTCACTAATCCTTTATAACTATTTTTTGGGTCGTTACACTTAATGCATGCAAATTCATATTTCATTGACTTATTATATTGTGCTTTAAGTTCTACTATTTTTCATAAGATCATGGCATGTAAATGTGCAAGGGAAATTTGGGATGAACTAGAAAAGAAATATGGAGAGACTAAAGAGAAGAAGACCACTCATCCAAATGCTCCTAGCTCAAATGATTAAGAGGAGGTAAATCATGGGCTAGTAACATCAATCGACGAAGAGGTATATGATTCTCATCCTTCCTAATTTGATGATTTTCGTAACAAATATTGTGATATATCTTGCATTGAATCATCTGATAGCTCATGTGATGTTTATGTTAATAACACATGCACTGATTCATGTGGTAATGTTTGTATTAAATTCTATAGTGAATCATGTGCATCTAATATTGAAAGTAAGACATCTTATGAGAAACGGTGAAAGAAATTCATCAATGTTCATAAGTTTCTAATTAGGATGTCTAAAAAGAAAACCTTATTTGAAAATGAAAATAAAAGGTTGTCAAATCAATTAGAAAGTCTAAAAGAATATCATGCCACCTTAGAAAAGAAAAAGATTGAAAAGGTATTGATAATCACTTGCTTAGAGAAACAAATGAAAAATTATCCTGGTATAAAATTCAAAGTTGCAAGTGAAAAGTACAAATCAAATGAATCCTTAGGAGTTAAAAGAAATAGTTCATTAAAAAAGGATTCATCTTTTAATTCCCATGGCCACCCTTAGGCCTTATCAATTAGAAATAGGAGATATAAGCAAAACTCTTCACATATACATAATACTTGCTTATATTATAAAAGGAAAGGGCACGCTAGGTTTACTTGTCTATGTAAAAGTGCCCAAGGCATGGATAAAAAGATGGCATGGGTTGTCATGGAGGCAAACCTCTCAGGACAAAAGGAAGAATGGATTCTGTTAGCCCTAGTGGCTAAGGTTATTCTTTCTAGCTTGTTTTGATGATAACAACCCATTAGTGGGTCTAAGGTTAGCTAATAATTTTCCTCAAGTTTAGTTTAGATAAACATGAAAATACCAAAGCAAACATAAGGGTCAGACGTTTATCAAAGAAGCAATAAGCAAAGGGTCATAACCAAGGCACATACATGGAACACCCAAAGCACAACCAACCGGAGTAGTTACGAAAGCTTGTATTCTTTACATACTTGTTGGGTTGTGTGAGAGGTAGGATTTAAGCTGTAACTCTTGTGCATGTGATATGTTTTGGAATACATTCCAAGAACTGAGCAATTGCATCCACATTTAGTTCATAGTTGCTTAGAACATTCTAACCAAGTTAACATATGCATATCAAGTCACACACTGCATAAGATGTCAAAATGAGTTTCAAAATAAGTTTTATTAACAATGTTAGGGGTTTATACTGAAAGACATGCTTTATGTAATTGGTTTTAGTGTTTATTAATAACTTCAGTTATTCCATTTTAATGAGAATCTTTGTAAGCAATATTTGCCTGACATTATTTATTTAATGATTATGCATGTGTGTCTTTTATTCTATATAGTAGGTGATCTAGTGTGTAGAGTACGTCTTATACACAGAAGATTAGATCACCCATTCTTATAGAATATAAGTTTATTGTTCACAATCTTAAATAAAATTGGACACACCATTGGTCGGATTGTAGCACACGGTTTTAATAAGTCTATCTTGACTATCGGGAATGGTACAGTTCCAATTCCTTGTGCTAGCACATTTTGTGTGTATTGAACAGGATCATCTTGGGGTAATTGTTGTTATACTGACTATATAAAACAATTAATACCTCATGGTTATTATGAGTGCTTATGCTCTTAATCCTGATATGATTATTGGAAACGTGCATAGAATGTTTATTACTTTGATTTATAGAAGAGTGAGATTCTTTATGAATTAAAATACTTAGCGAGTTGGGTGATGATATTATGTGTATGGTGAAAATTAATTATTGATGGAATCCACGTCTCAGTATTGGGATTGATGATACCCCCTTGAGGAAACTTATAAGTTTTGATTGTGTCAAACCCTGCAGGTGGATTTTGAATCTAGCGCATCAAATAAGTTAAGCGGAAGTCTCAGGGAATTAATATGTTAGTTAATTAAATTGTCAGTAATTTAATTTAATAGACGAGTATTCGTAATCTTTACGTGTGGAGATAAATAAGCATTTAATAATAGGAGCTCGAAATTTAATTTCGAATATGATAGGGAGTGCAATTATAATTCTTTAGTGGTATGAATTATAATTAACGTAATTAAGGATGAATTCGAGTCGGATTAGGAATTATTAATTACGTAAGAAGCCCTAATCATATTTGCCCAGAGGTCTTTGCTATAGTCTATATACATGTGTTTCATTCAACAGCTAGTAGAGACGAAAAAACTCTCACAGAGACAAACATTTTCGTGAGAGAAGAAAACCCTTGTAGCTGCTTATAAGCCCACTCTCTCAGGAGCAAGGCGTGTTCAAGGAATACAAAAGAAGATTTTTGGTCATCTTCAAGAGCTCGTTTTCGTACTTGTAGATTCGGGATCAAATCAGATAGATCTCGCAGGTATAATCCTAATAACGTAATTAGGGATTGAATGATCTGATTATTTTTTTGTTATCCATATACACTACAACTGGATCTTAGGGCTATTTCGCAAGTTCCTTCAATTGGTATCAGAGCCTCAGTTGATACTATATACGGATAATAATACCGTGTTCTTTAAAAATTGAATCAAAACATGCTTATGGTAGAACGTGTGTACGCACTAACCTCTATTTTGCAATGTTCTGTCTGGCAATTATGGTCACATGAATGTATGTTTTGTGATCGCAATTGTTTATTACAAGATTCGTAGCATGTGAACTTCGGTTATGGAGGCAAGGATTTTATAATCTGATGCAGCTTCATCACACGAACGTATGTTTTGTGATTGCGATTGTTTATTACAAGATTAGTAGAATGTGAACTTAAATTATGGAGGCATAGGAATTTGTAATCTGATGTAGCTTCATCCGAGAAGGAGGCATAGTTGTGGCAAGTGCATAGCAGTGGCGAAAAATAGGAAAAAACCCTAGAACAGTGATGCTGTTTTTCATTCATTTTTTGAATTTGAATTTGAATTTGAATTTGAATTTAAATTTGTTTTTGAATTTGAATTTAAATTTACATGGACCCCTATGATCTGACCGGGTAGGTCGAACCCTACCGAGGGCATTGCCTCCAGGGCCCCGCCGAACCCCAAATTGCACAATGGCAAACAAGGATTCATGGTGTTATGATGCAAGCTACTTGACCATAATAGCCGAATATTTATTATATCATATTTGTTGTTCTTGCGTTGTGTCATTAGCATGTAAAACTTAAAATTTTAATATTGGTTTATGTATGTGTGACTAGAGAATAAAATTAATTCCCACGTTATAATACAATTTTTTTTATAAAAAATATTAAGGGAATTTGGAATTTTATTTGTTGTGTGTAATTTAGTTACCAATATTGGAATATTAAATTTATTTGAATATTAAACACGTGTTTGTATCCCTTGTGAATTAAATAACTAAGTGGGTGAGGGAATTTATTACATATAAATGTCAGGGTCACCATCACTAGTTTATAGGTGAAGTAATTAATTTTATGTGATGATATTAGTATCTTCCTCCCCATCAGATGGAATTAATTATAAACTCACCAAGTATAAACTCTAGTAATTGTTAGTATTGAGTCACCTCTCCATCTGGGGATTCACAATGGGACAATAGGTCTAGTATTATGTGATGGTATACACTTATTTATGAATAATAATATCCTCACCATCTAAGTCACTCCTATTGTTTATAGGACCAAAGCTAAGTCAGCAATTTAATTTTTCTTGGCATAGTTACTTGCCTAGATAGTAAAATTAATAGGTCCTCACCTGTCTACACAAATGTTGAATAGTAGACGACCTCGCATCGTGGTATACTACTCACGGTGTGTTAGGTTGCTGACAGATTCTTTAAAAGAAAATATTGGTAGAGGGAACCATATTCTTTTAATTGAATTAAAAGTTTATTATTGCTCATCATATTTTGTTATAATATGTGATTCTTAGGATTAAAATGACTTTCAATCCCCTGGCTATTATTCTCAAAGAAAACAAACTGGTTAGACCTAATTATATTGACTGGAAAAGGAACTTGGATATTGTACTGACTGCTGAGGAGTACAAGTATGTGCTCGTAGAGGTATATTCACAAAAACCTGGTGAAGGCGCAACCGATAAGGAAACCCAAGCTTACCGAAAGTGGATTAAGGCTGATAAGATGGTGCGGTGTTACATTTTGGCATCTACGTCGAATGTTCTGCAACATCAACATCAGTCTATTCCTTTTGCCTATGATATAATACAAAACCTTAAAGAAATATTTGGGGATCAAAATCGTGCTTCTAGATAGACTGCTATAAAGGAACTTATGAATACTACTATGGCAGAAGGGACCCTAGTAAGGGATCATGTTCTGAAGATGATTGGTCTTCTCAATGAGTTAGAGATCTTTGGAGCTGAAATTGATGGGGAAGCCCAGGTCGATATCGTCCTCCAGTTGCTACCTGACTCTTTTAAGCAGTTTTTCCTGAATTATAATATGTATAAGCTCTCTTACTCATTAACAGAACTACTTAAAGAACTTTAAGCAGTTAAGGGCCTCATTAGGAAGCCAACTATTGATTTTGTGACTAAGAAAGGTTCTTCTTCTAGGCGAAAGGCCAAAAGAAACAGAAAAAGGTTCAGAAACCACAGGGAGCTCCTCCAGTAGTGCATGGGCCACATGATGGAGTGAAAAAGCCTAAGGGACAATGTCTAGTTTATCTCACCAAACAAAACAACAAAGGTATATCTCATTCACTAGTAGTTGAAACATGTTTAGCAGTGAGATCTACTAGCACTTGGTATGTAGATATGGGAGCGACTAATCATATATGCAATTCTTTGCAGGGGTTCCAGCAAACTTCCAGCTAAGTGATGGGGAGATTTACGTATTTCTGGGAGATGGCACGAGAGTGTAAGTAGTTGCAGTAGGGGATATTCGCATTTTTTTTTTGGGTAGAGATAAGATTTTAATATTGAAAGACTCTCTTTATGTACCTTACATTAGAAGGAATTTGATCTCAGTTTCCAAGTTGGTTGATCACAGATATTTCGTTTATTTTAATAACTCAGTTGTTATTAAGTTAAATAAACGTTTTATCTGTTCTGGTACATTGGTGGATGGTTTTTATATTATTAATCATGTTTCTCCCACAGTGTAACTAAATGAATTGACTAACACTAATAAAGAACCATGTAAGAGAAAGAAACTTTCTAAATTGAACTAAACTTATCTTTGGCACTTACGATTAGGTTATATTAATCTGAGATAGATTTTAAGGCCGGTTCAGAATTGACCATTAGGTTCATTAGAAGTGGAGGCACTACCAGTCTGTGAATCCTATTTAGAAGGTAAGATATCCGAGCGACCCTTTTTTACCAAGGGCTATAGAGCAAAAGAGGCATTAGACCTGGTTCACTCTGATTTGTGTGGCCCCATGAATATCCAGGCTAGAGGTGGCTTTGAGAATTTCGTTACTTTCGTTGATGATCACTTAAGGTATGGGTATATTCATTTGATGTGCCGTAAGTCTGAATGCTTTGAGAAATTCAAGGTATTTAAGGTAGAAACAGAGAAGCGTTAGGGTAAATGTATCAAAACACTACGATCTGATCGTGGTGGCGAGTACCTCTTAGGAGAATTTGTGGATTACTTATCAAAGGAGGGAATTGAATCCCAATTGTCTGTAGCTGCTATGCCACAACAGAATGGTGTAGCAGAAAGAAGGAATAGGACTCTTATGGACATGGTCAGATCTATGATGAGTTATTTAGATTTGCCTAATTATTTTTGGGGGCACACACTAGAAACAACAACTTATATTCTGAACTTGGTCCCATCTAATTCAGTACCTACTACACCCACAGAATTGTGGACTGGGTGCAAACCTAGTCTACGACATGTTCAGATATGAGGTAGTCCAGCACACGTGCTAAAAGGGAAAATAGATAAGTTGGAGTTAAGGACAGATTTCTGTTTATTTGTTGGCTACCCTAAAGGAATGAAAGGTTGTAGACTCTATAAGTCCAATCCCATTTTGATTATGATAAAACCAATGTTTCTTACTTGTGCACTGAGCTTCTTGAACAGGTTCATCCTTAGCATGCACTGATGGTAGGAACTCAAGGAGGCCATACGAATTGCAAAGATCATGCTTTATATATATGGCATCTGAAGAAGCGAAAGAATAAAGACCTATTTGATATTGTATTTGCATTCATTTTTTTGCTTGGTCTATAATATAATATGGTCTGTAATAACTACATCACAAGCATGATAGGACTAAATGCTCAAGACCATAGATTGACCTTAGGGATCGGTCAACTGACACCGGATTTTTGGGACTTAGTCAAATTGACCTTAGAAAGACCCTAGGACCTTGCACATACACTTATAATAAGTCCCCACTTTCAAATATGCAATTAGGGGAACATATACTACTTAGATCCTAAAATTGTAAGGTTTTGGGCAATCGAACCTTGGTGTTTAAAACACCTCGGTCGACCGAACATAAGAAAAGTCAGAGTGTTGACCTGACATCGGGGGACCGAACCAAAAAGACCTTAGCATCTTTGCTCAACCAAACATTTACCCTGACCTTTTCCAACAACTCAGGCACCTGAACATTTACATTCAAAATACCCTTGGGCGACCGAACATGCAAGTTCGGCAGACCAAACTTGAGGCCGGGTGACCGAACCTTGGACAGTTTGGAAAATTGCCTTATTCAGCCACTCGAACCATTTTTCAGGCCTCCGAAATTTAAAAATTACATTTCTTCAGATGTCTGTTCAGGCGACCGAACCTATGGCTCAGTCAACCGAAACTCTTGGGTTGGCCTAATTTTTACCACGATTAATTGGGGTTAAATAGGGTTAATTTTATTAAACTCATTTAAAACAATTCTAATAATTCTCGTGGTATCCCCAATGGTTATAATTTTGTCCATGTCTATAAAAATGAGTTCATTTTCTCAATTAAGATGTGATTAGCATTTTGGATTAGCCTAAAATCCTCTGAATTTTTGAGTGTATATTTTTCAAATACAAAGCCCATACACTCTTTCTTTGCTATTCCCTTGATAAATCAAGCTTCTTAAGAGTGCTCTTGAGTGATCCTACATTGATTCCACTTGCTTAAACTCTCTTTGTTCAAATTGATTAATTGTTTTTGATTGAGAGTTTTAGCCAAGGTTTTTCCCCTGATTTAACTAATAATCATTGCGTGGGAAAACCTTTGTTGCTAGTGAGTCTTTGCATCATTATTGAAAAACTCATTGAGCTTGTGTTTTTGACTGAGCAAATTTTTTTTCACAGGCATATTTTTTTTTAATATCTCTTGTGCTTAAAGTATTTTGTTGACTTTTTGAGTCTATCTCGTTTTTGATAATGACAAATACAAGGTATTTAATGTTTGCCGAGTTTGTGTGCAAGATCAAATTAGCAAAATCATATGGTGGCACATGATGACTTAAAGGAAAAATGAAGACCCAAAGTGTTTTAATTATTATAATTTATATTCAATTCATTGGGTGTGTAATAATTATTAAGGTCTGTAATAATTTATGCATATCATACATGCAATGACTATAAGCTCAAGACCATAAATGGACCTTAGGGATGGTCGAACAACAACGGGTTTTTTAGGCTAAATTAAAATGCCTAGACCTAGGAAAAACCCTAGGAACTTGCACATACACTTAGAATAAGTCCTTACTTTCAAATATGCAATTAAGGGAACATATACTACTTAGGTCCTAAAATAGTAAGGTTTCGGGCGACCGAACCTTGGTGTTCGGTCGAATGAACATAGGACGTCAAAGTGTTGACTTGACTTTGGGTGACCAAACTTGTGCGTTGAAAATGCCTCGGTCGATAGAACAGGTGAAAAGTCAAAATGTTGACTGTGACTTGGGTGACCGAACTTTTTTGAACTAAACGTCCATGGGCAACTGAAACTGACACCTGACTTTTTCCAACAACTCGGGCATATGAACTTCACGTTCAAAATACCCTCGAGTGACCGAACATGCAAGTTTGGAAAACCAAACTTAAGTCCGGGCGACCGAATCTCGAACATTTTGAAAATCGCCTTATTCAGCCACCCAAACCATTTTTCAGGCACCCAAACTTCAAAAATTACTTTTCTTCATGTGTCTGTTCGGGCGACCGAACCTATAGCTCGATTGACCAAAACTCCCGGGTTGGCCTAATTTTTACTGTTGTTAATTGGGGTAAAATAGGGTTAATTTTATTAAACACACTTAAAACAATTTTAATAATTCCCTCGGTGTCCCTAACGATCAAAATTATTGGTATGTCTATATATAGGGCTTCATTTGCTCAATTAAGGTGTGATTAACATTTTGATTAGTTGAAAAATCCTCTGAAATTGTTCAAAACCTATTTTTCATACAAAATCTATACTCACTCATACATTCATTCCTTTGCTAGATCAATCTTTGTGAGAGCTCCTTGAGTGATTACACATTGTTCTATCTTGCTAGAAACTCTCATTGTATTTGTTGTTGTTTGATTTTCATATAGAGAGTTTAGCAAATATTTTTCCCCCGATTTTATTTGATAAATATGTGTGTGGAAAAAATATTATAACTAGTGAGTCTTTGCATCTTCATTGCAAGACTTATTGAGCTTGTATTTTTGAGTGTGCAAATTTTTTTTTCACAAGCTTATTTTTGAATATCTCTTTGTGCTTGAATATTGAGAAAATATTTTTAGAGATATTTAGACTCTTGGTAGAAATATTTGAAACCCTAAACTGTGATTGAGATATACATCTTACATAGTTTCAAAGATTAGCTTGTTGATACACTCATTGCACTTGATTGAATATAAACATTAATTTGAGTGTTGTTTGCACACATATACATATGAGCTTGTAGTTCTTACATTATTGGTATGTGTTGATTATCTTGGTGCAAATCTGCTTGATTGAGAAGCATATAATTTGTACACATTCTGTATTGTGATTTTGTTGTATTCCAGGCATGACCTGAGGGGGCATTGATCCAGCTTGAAAAGACTGGTTGTAAAAGGTTGAGGTCAGCCCTGTGTTAATTTGACCTGATTGTATTATGGTGATGCTCCACCCATTAAGTGAGAAATGGTGGTAATCTTTGGGCTTGCAAGCTGAGGTGGGGATGTAGGCAGTATTGGCCGAACCCCGATAACATATTGTGTGTCTACTTTAATTTCCAACACTTTATATTCCTATACATGTATGATATATTTAATATATGGTGAATTCTATGCATGATTTAATTTCCGCTTTTCATTGTTTGGACAATTGGTATATGATTAGAAAGACCTTAGGTTGTGTATTACTGATATTTGGTTAAACCTAAGAAGAAGTTTTAAATACCCAATTCACCCCCCTCTTGGGAATACACCAATTCCAACACATTTGAAAAATATTTTGAAACATTTGATTTGGATTGTGCTTTAAACTTCCTTTGATTAATTGTTTGCTAAATATCGTATCTTGAATCAAAGGTTGAACTCTCACATATACATACACTAACATATTTTGGAGAGTTTACACATTGGATCTCACCTGAGCATAAATATCATCTGTGAGTGCATATTTATCTGGACTATATTGTGGTACATATCTACTTGTGTAGAAGCATTTAAATTTGTACGCAAAATTTCATATCCATTGATTGTATTCCAGGTGTGGCCTGAGGGGGTTTGATCTAGCCCATAAGGATCGTTAGGGCCTTCTTCGCCCCATAAGGAGAGTGTGTAAGGGTTGAGGTCAACCCTACTTTAATTTGACCTGGTTGCAAATGGTGCTGCTCCACCCATTAAGTGAGCCTTAGTGAAATCCTTGGGCTTGCGAGCCAAGGCGGGGATGTAGGCACTTTTTCCAAACCTTGATAACATATTCGGTGTCACTTTTACTTTTCCCGCATTATATTCTACATTGTGCTTGATTTATTTCCCTTTTTGAATATATTGCATATCTGATTGACATGTTATTGTATTTGGTTGAGAAATACTAAAATTGTGTTGCATGTACTGAAAATTGATTAATATATCATATCTACAACGTCATATATAATTAGACCATTCTACCTTGTGGAATACTGTTGCCAGCTTAGTTGAACCTAGGAAAGGATTTTTAAAACTCCAATTCACCCCCCCCTCTTTGGAATGCACCAAAGTCAACAAAGGTGGTTTATTTTATTGTCCTAAGGATCAGAAGGTCATTGTTAGCACAAATGCTTGATTCTTAGAAGGGGACTATGTAATGAACCAAAAACCCATAAGTAGGATTGTTCTAGAAGTGTTGAGAGAAGATACACTAGCTATACCAATAGTGCAAGAAGAACCACCACAAGACAGAGTTATTGACATCCCATTGCCTCGTCGTAGTGGGAGGAATGTTGTAACTTGAGTTGAGTATGACCCATCACGTGCAGCTACCATCAATACTCCGGTTGTACAACCAGGGCAGAATGATGGTGCACAAGGATCAGGATCAACACAACAAAATGTGCCTCATCGTAGTGGGAGGGTTGTACAACCACTGTGAAACTCTTCAAGATAAAGGTGCAAAACTTTGGCAGAAGGCTAAGAAATCAAAGATGGAGTCTATGTACTCTAATCAAGTTTGAAATCTTGTGGAGCCACCCAAAGGGATAATACCCATTGGATGCAAGTGGATCTATAAGAAGAAGAGAGGAGCATACGGGAGGGTGGAAACCTTCAAGGCTAGGCTTGTTGTGAAAAGGTTTACTCAGAAAGAGGGAATCGACTATGAGGAAAATTTCTCGCCGGTAGCCATGCTAAAGTCTGTCCGGATTCTCTTATCCATTGCAGCTCATTTCGATTATAGAATTTGGCAAATGGATGTCAAGATAGATTTCCTTAATGGAAGTCTTGATAAGTGCATCTATATGGTGCAATCAGATGGTTTTGCAGTAGTAGGTCAACAACACATGTTGTGCAAGCTTAAGAAGTCCATTTATGGACTTAAGCAGACATCTAGATCTTGGAACATCCATTTTGATCAAGTCATTAAATCTTATGGTTTTTGTCAATGCCTTGATGAGTCATGTGTATACAAAAAGCATGATGGAAACGTGGTGGTATTCTTGGTGCTATATGTGGATGATATCTTACTCATTGAAAATGATGTGGGGGTATTGTCTTCGGTTAAGTTATGGTTATCCGGATAGTTTGACATGAAGGATATGCGAGAAGCCGATCACATCCTTAGGATCAAGCTTTTTCGAGATCGCAAGCAAAGGATGTTGGGCTTATCACAAGATACTTGTCAATATGATTCTTGCCCATTTTAGTATATAGGATTCCAAGAAAGGGTCACTCTCTTTTAGACATGGAATCTATTGACTTTTTGAGTCTGATCTCTGTTTTGATGCTGACGAAACACAATGAACTTATGTGTGTATTTATCATGTGAACATGTCCATAATTGAGATCACACATAAGGGACAGGGAGAATAGAGGCCAAGATGGATAATACACATACTCTTGACATACTCCATAAAGTGAAAAGCAAGGAGACTGAAGAAATTTGGTTTTATTGTAATTGCTTTTAGTTTCCAGGCTTGTAATAATGGTCTGTAATATTTGCATGTCATGAATGATAGGGTGTATATGCTCAAAAGGCCTTAGAATGACCATAGGAATCATCACCAATAAAACTTAAAAAGCCTTATACTTTACACTGGGTTGATGAAACACTGAGACCAAAACAGGACTTATATGCACATTTTAAGTGGTATCGGTTGACCGAAATTGAAGCTATATAGAAGCTTCGGTCGATTGAACTTACTAGAGTCAACATTTTGACTTCACAGTTGACCGTTCTAAAATGAACGTGCCTTCCACGGTCGACCAAACTAACACATGACTGACCTCCAACAACTTGGTCGACCGAACCATTAGTTAAAAATTGACTTGGTCGACCAAACCTTACAAAATGGTCAACCAAACCTGCCTTGGTCAACCGAACCTCGAAGGGTTCAAAATCACCTTGAGATGGTCGACCAAATCTCCAGTTCAAAATGGCCACGGTCAACTGAACTTACTAATATGGTTGACTAAACCTTGAATATGGTCAACCGAACCTCTCAGGTTGGTAAAATTTTTACCACAGTTAAACAGGGTTATTTTTCATTAAACCTAATTTAATATTTTCAAAAATACCCTTTGTGTCCCCAACGATCATATTTTCACCCAATTCTATATATACCCCTTCATTTGTCTTAATTAGAAAAGGAATAGAAAAAATCATTAAGAAAAATTCTCTCAAATTTTTATACTTATTTTTTATCCTCTCTTTATTATCACTTTGAAAAATCTATTTTCAAGAGAGCATTATATTTATCTTGGACATTTGTTTTTACAGATCATATTGTCTTACTCTCATCTTGCATTCATTTTTCAAATCATATCTTTTGAGAGTAAATCTATAGTTTTCTCCCACATACTTCATTTGATAAATATTCTTGAGAGTTAATATTATTTGCTTGTGAATCTTGCACATCCATTGCAAGATTCAAAGGCTCATTTGCTTGTGCTTGTGAAATATTTTTGAGTCATAAAACGTAGATTCTCTAGCACCTTATTGAGAAAAATATTTTGGGGAAATTTCCTGTTTGGGCATGAAATCTTTGAGCATTCATCATACACATTTTTTTTTCTGAAATATTATATTAAGAAAAACGCCATACTCACACTGAGCTTATATTCTCATCATATGTGAGTGGATTAATTGATTATGTGTAGTGGTACATATCTGCTTAGTGTATGAAGCATTTGTTTGTACACAAAAATTATTTGAATATATGTTGTATTCCTGATGTGTGGTCGGAAGAGGGAGACTAGCCCTGTGAATAGTCTCGGACTAGTTCAGACCCGGTTAAGAGAACTAGGTGCACTAGCCTATAAGGTGTTGTAAACGGTGTGACTCCACCTGTGAAGTAAGCAACTAGTGGAATCCTCTTGCATGTGAGCTGAGGCGAGGACGTAGGCAGTATTGCCCGAACCTCGATAACATATCATGTGTCTGCTTTTAATTTCCTGCACTTTATATCCCCGCGCATGTATGTTATATTCAACAGATTGTGAATGCTGTGCATGATTTAATTTCCACATATTACATTTATTTGCGCAATTGGTATCTGCTTAGAAAGAACCTAGGTTGTGTATTACTGCTGCTGGTTAAATTGAACCTAGGAGAAAAATTTTAAATACCCAATTCACCCCCCTTTTGGGAATACACCAATTCCAACATAATCTCTCTATCTAAGGATCAGTTTCGTAAAACATCGATTGAGGTAGAGAACATGAAGGTAGTTCCTTATGCACCACTAGTAGGAAACCTCATGTATGCTATGCTTTGCACTCAACTTGACATTTGTTTTACCATAGGCATGGTCAATAGATATTAGTCTAACCCAGGGTGGGAACATTAGACTGCGGTAAAACATATAATCAAGTACCTGAAAAGGACTAGGGATTATATGTTGGTTTATCAGGAAGATAGTATAGTACCCATTGGGTACACAGACTCAGATTTTCAATCAGATAAGGATCCCAGAAAACCAACCTCGGGAAATGTGTTTACCCTAGGAGGTGGAGCCAATAGTTAGAGGAGTATCAAGCAATCATGTGTTGCTGATTCCACTATGGAGGCCGAATATGTGGCAGCCTCTAAGGTAGCCAAGGAGGCCGTTTGGCTCAGCAACTTTCTATTGGATCTAGGAGTGGTGCCTTCGGTGCAATTGCCTATTACACTTTACTGTGATAAAAGCAGGGTGGTTGCTAACTCAAAGGAACCTAGGACTGACAAGAGGGCAAAACACATCGAGCGCAAGTATCACCTGATATAAGAAATTGTGTAGAGAGGTGATGCAACGGTGATCAAGATTGCATTGACAAGCAACCTGGCATACCCATTTACAAAAGGCTTACCAGCTAAGACTTTTAATAGTCATGTAAAGGGAATGGGAGTGAAATGTATGGCGGCATCACTTTGAGTCTAAATGGGAGATTGTTAGGGATGTACACTGAAATACATGCTTTATGTAATCAGTTTTAGTATTTATTAATAACTTCAGTTATTCCATTTTAATAAGAATCTTTGTGAGCAATGTTTGCTTGACATTATTTATTTAATGATTTTGCATGTGTGTCTTTTATTTTATATAGTAGGTGATCTAGTGTGCAGAGTACGACTTATACACAGAAGATTAGATCATCAGTTCTTATAGAATATAAGTTTATTGTTTACAGTCGTAGATGAAATTGGACACAATTGGTAGAAATGTAGCACAAGGTTTTAGTAGGTCTGTCTTGATTATTGGGAATGGTACAGTTCTAACTCCTTGTGCTAGTACACTTTGTGTGTGATGAACAGGATCATCTTGGGGTAATTTTTTTTATACTGACTATATAAAACAAGTAATACCTCATGGTTTTTATGATTTCTTATGCTCTTAATCCTAATATGATGATTGGACACGTGCATATAGTGTTTATTACTTTGATTCATAGAAGAGTGAGATTCTTTATGGGTCGAAATACTCAGTGGGTTGGGTGATGACATTATGTGTATGGTGAACAGTAATTATTGATGAAATCCACATCTTGACATTGGGATTGATGATACCCCCTTGAGGAAGCTTACAAGTTTTGATTGGGTCAAACCTTGCAAGTAGATTTTGATTCCGGCACATCAAATAAGTTAAGTGGAAGGTCTCAGGGAATTAATATGTCAATTAATTAAATTTTCAGTAATTTAATTTAATTGAAGAGTTTTTGTAATCTTTACATGGGGAGATAAATAAGCATTTAACAATAGGAGCTCGAAATTTAATTTCGAATATGACAGGGAGTGCAATTATAATTCTTTAGTGGTATGAATTATAATTAACGCAATTAAGGATGAATTCAGATCGAATTAGGAATTCTTAATTACGTGGGAAGCCCTAGTCATATTTTCCCAGAGGTCCCTATTGTAGCCTATATACACGCGCTCCATTCAGCAGCAGGTAGAGACGAAAAAAAACTGTCACAAAAGCATATGTTTTTGTGAGTGAAGAAAACCCTAGCAGCCGCTTATGAGCCCACTCTCTCAGGAGCAAGGTGTGTTCAATGAATACAATAGAAGATTCTTGTTCGTCTTTAGGAGCTTGTTTTCATACTTGCAGCTTCGAGATCAAACCAGACAGATCTCACAGGTATAATCCTAATCACGTAATTAGAGATTGCATGATCTGATTATTTTTTTGGTTATCCATATGCACTATAACTGGATCTTAGGGCAATTCTGCAAGTCCCTTCAAACAAGACATCTTACATTCAGTAAAAACTACACTTGGACAAGGTTGGAACATAATTAGAAGTATACATATCATTCGAACTTGTCCTAGCACATTTAGATATTTATTTATGTAGTAAAACAAAGTGACTCATCGATAAGAATAGGGGACTCGTTGACGATAGCAGGGGATTCGTCGACTAGGAGATTCCGAGACCACCTGAGATTGCGGAGGTAACACATGAGATTTCGAGACCACCTAAGATTGCAGAGGTAACACATTAATGAGAATAGGGGACTCGACAACTAGTGTATAAAGGTGACTTGTTGACATGAACAGGAACTTTTTGACGAAGAGATATCGAGACCTGTAGAGAAGGCTCATCGATGAGAACAAGGCACTCGTCGACTAATGCATGTGTATGACTCGACGACTAGTCTGTGGACTCGTTGACTAGTAGACTCGAGCTAACTATAATAAATGAGCATTAACAGTTAGTTTTTTCCTTGTCTTATCTCCATTAATGCCCAACAGCTAGCTAGCGACATGCTTGTCTTCTTAGCAATATATATATATACCTCATAAGCATTCATTCTCCATTGATTTTAGAGCATTTGGTTGTTGAGATAATTTGTGAAGCATTTATTCTAGGTTTTACATTGTTCAAGCTCTTTTGCACTCTATTCTTGTCTACATATCATTTGCTGAAAAAGAGTAGTGCGAGGTTTTATTTGTATCATCAGCTCAAGAAGGAGCATCATTTTGTAATATTTACATTTGTTGTTGCTTGTATATCTTGAAGGTTGTTGTTGAGCTTTCGTTAGGGTGATTCTTGATGAATATCGGGTTGAGGCTGTTGGTGAGCAGCTAGGTTTTGTATTTGTGTTGTAAAGGCTTTTTCATCTTGAAGGGGATTTCTTAGTGGATTTGGGAATCCTTGAGTTGAACTCAAGGCATGGACATAGGCTTGGTGCCGAACCACATTAACATCACTGTGTCAAGCTTCTTATTCCTTATTTCTCTTACTTTACTTGCTTGTGTTTATTTATTTTGAAATATATTATCATATATTTATCTTGCTTCTTGCTAGGGAAATTTTGTGTTTATAGAAAATTTCATTATTTGTGAAAAAACATCTATTCAGCCCCCTCTAGACGCACACCCGGACCAACAGATTCAAATCTAAATTACATAATTATTTAATTTTTCCTTACATCTTAGTATAGTTTAAGAGGTTGTGATGACTAAAGGCTTAGGAAGTGGTTTGTGCCTAAAATGTTTAATCTTAGTATATACATTCATTACATTTTTATTATACTAAGAATCTTAGAAAATCAAGCCAATATGAAAATTCAAGTAACATATCCAATTTGAACTTAATGTGCGTGTGTGTGTGTGTGTGTGTGTGTGTGTGTATAATTTTTGGATGAAATATAAAAATATTGGCCATAGCATGTGAACTTGAATTGATTAGGAATGAGTATTGCATCTGCCTCAATGGGACGTCATGTCTCCACATTTTCTTATTATTCCTTTGACTTGTTCAAAGTAAAGTTTAAGAGCTTAACCAAATGTATTTTTTGAAACCTTATATTTATGAGATGGAAAACATAAATCATATCTTGAATAACATCTCAGAAGCATGCTTGAGTTAAATCCACCTCCAAATGGACAAAGGCACTCCTGCTCGGTAAATAATTCTTAATGCTTAAACCATGCTTAAATATGAAAATCTTAAGTTAAGCATTTTTTTCCATAGCACAAAGTTGAGCTTTAGGGATCCATCTCACATAATATATCATTTTATCCTAAACTTACTTTTGAACTTAAAAGCCTAATCTAAAGATTAGTCATCTATCCGGTCTTGAGCACTGATAATCATAAATCCCTACTCTGCCGAAGCTTATTGAAAATCATCCTTCCTCCATGGAATATTTAACATTATATCACAACCAACATTCAGCAGTCAGCATGCATACACAGTCAACATTTCAATATAGAGCTCAAAATGGTTGTAAGTAAAGCATATATATGTTAGTATCCATAATCATACATAATTAAGTTGTTTTCAACCAAACAAGAAACAAAACAAGAACAATCAAGGTACATTTAGTTACAAAGATCGCTCTCTCTATAAAAAAAATAGCGAAACTCTCATTTAGTCCTCATCGATAAGATCTCCACCGGATAAGCTCTTATCCTCCTCCTCATCATCTTTGTCCTCTTCACTCGAGCTTGCTTGCATGGGTGCTTTCCCTTTAGACAAGGAAGCACCACCCATGTTTTCAAGCCTTTTGAGTCTCTGGTGGAAGTACTGAAAGTTGGAATGGATATCCTATTGCATTTTGTCGAACTGGAAATCCATATGTCGACAAAAATATGGAGAGTTCCTAGGTGAGTGGCATAATAAGGAGGAGTAGCGGCTGCACTAGCAGGAGCTAGTGGCACAACATGAGATGGACCATCCCTTCATACATATTCCATATCCTCCTCCATGCACACATTCACATCATCATGTAGATGTTGATGATTTTTAGGCATCGAACCAAGTACACTAGCCAACTCATAGCCCACTTTTTTAATAGTGGTATATGAGAATTTATCTGATGTTTTTCTTCTAACGAATAAAGTGGAAGGATGGGCAATGCCAAGGTGTTCTAAAATAAGGTTTAGAGCCCATCTGTAAGGAAGAATGACTCTACGGGTTTCCTTTTTGGCGATCATCCACTTAATGATGAGATAGGAAAGATCGAAACGTTTTCCAATATATAAAAACCACATCACAAAATAATCTAGGTAAGAAACGTGATCCATAAATCCAGTTCTAGGAAGGATGTTATATGTGATGAGTAGGTGGATTATTTTAGCTTCAAGAGTTAGTTTTTTATATGAAAGAGAATCACCAAAATTATAGGTTGGCTCAGTTAAAACAAGAGGCAAAAAGTCTTTGGGGTTGAAATCATGTTCCATTATCCAAGTTGGTCCAACTCTAGGACACTCAAAATCACCACAACAAAGATTGAACCTTGTAGCAATGTTACTAGGAGTGAGCATAAAGGTTTTGGACATGACTTGTGTAGTATTTTGGTTACCTTCCCTACTAAATTAGCACAGAAGAGGCATACTAGATTTGGATATGCCCCTTGGGGTTGATAAGTCACAAACCTATCCCAACCTAAATTATAAAACCTATGAAGAATATTTGGAAAATGTTCTTGCATGAATGGAATGTCAAGAATCATACCTAGAATGGGCTTCAAAGATCAAAGATGCTCATTGTATATTTTCTTAGCTCCTAGAGTCAAAAGCCATTAATGAATGAACTCAGTGTCATCTTGACCTAAGGAGGGAGTTTTCCATGCAACACTCTTAGCTCTTAGCATGGTTTTGGATTTCAAATGCAGAGAAAGCACGAATTTGGAGATTAAATATGAGATTATAAAGAGACATTGGAGCTTAGATATGAGTTTAGGAGGAGAGATCGAAGTGTAGGAGGTTCAGTGAGACGCGCATTAGAGTGAGAGAAGAATGGCATTTGGGGAACTGAAGAGGCTAAAATTAGGGTTTTTCTATGAGTTTAATATTTTAAAAGCTCGCGGTTCGGTCTACCTAAGGTGCGGTATGGTCACCAGAATCACTTGACACACCCAATTAATTTAGGCAGTAAAAGTTCGGTCGACTGGATAGGTCATTCAGTTGCCCGACGCATTTGGTTGACTACCTGTTGTACTTTCAGTCACCTAAAACACTTAATACTCTCAGCAACTAGGTTAGTATGAGTTTGGTTGACAAATTGTTACCCTTCGGTCACCTAAATGACCTTAAAACTCCAAAAAGCCTAAGATAAATGTGTTCAGTCGATTGGCTATAATGTTCAATCGCTCGAGTGTCCTAAACTTTGTCAATTTCTTAGATTTAGCTTGAAATACTTAGGGTAATGGACCAAATCTCTCCAAACACCTTTCCTAACATATAATAATCTTGATTTGCTTCAAATTTTCTCCTTTATGATCTAAGATCATTCATTTTGCAAACTTCCATATAAGATCTCAATTTTACCAAACAAGAAAAATATTATGATTGGCTAAGGTTTGAATGGCTTTCCAATCTAGCTTAATAAACTCCTTGTGCAACCAATGTAGATTTTTTGTGGCCAACAATGTCATTTTCATAATCATTTAGTTCCAATACTTATATGATCAATAGGTTTAGGAACTAACTTCCAATTATCTTTTTTAGCCTTAGTGGCTATATAATTATATTTAATACGTTTTAATGATATTAACCTATTTGTAGTTCCAAGTTTATCTATCTTTGCAGATCATGTTTAGTATAGGTACAAGTGACAAATACATGAAGGTACTGGATCAAAGGCAATGATCAGATTGAGTAGAAGTTCAAGTAGGAAAGATCAAAGTGGACACTCACTTGGAAGAACTCAAACACATCCAATAAAGTCATAGTGTAAAAGGGAGTGTTTGAGGTAGGAACTATTGTAACTACTATAGTTTTGTTTCACACATAATTACTGAGCAAGAGTTGAGCAAAATGCATATGCATACTAGGACATAAGAGTATATAGGATATCACCAAATCATAAGTTGAGTACTTATGAGTTTTAAAAGTAAAAACAAGAGTTTTATAAAAATATCCTTTACTAAAATGTATTTTTATATGGGACAAGTTTTAAATCATATTAGTGTTATAATCTTTTAAAAACTTGGTCCTAGTTGGGTTTAAAACCTCAATTATGCACCTCTCAAATTTCCTAATCACCCGTCGGTATTTGGAGCATAACTTTTGCTAAAAAAAACTCCAAAAAGGGCAATCTTGGTATCTATGGAAAGCTAAGAAAAAATCCTACAACTTTCATGTTGAATACTTTTTTAGTTGAGGGGCAATTAGTTGACCAATTGGGCTAGTAGCTAAATATGCTGAATTAGTCAACTGATTGGGGAACACAATCGACTAATTGGGTCAAACAATTGACGCTTTGTATCAGATTCAAGCCCCGACAGCTATAAACAGCTAGTTTTCAATGTAAACAATTATTTTACAAGCTCAGCGACCATAAAATGGCTAGTAACCCATTTTTCCTATAAATACAAGTCCAAAGACTTGTTTAAACATGAATTTTAGTGATTAACATCTTTTGAATATCATTCCTAAGCACTTTGCATTTAGTTCATCATCTCATGTACTCAACTTTCTTCTTGCTCCTTAATCTTAGTGTGATATATTACTTTGAGAGAGTTGTGTGAGGATTTTATTGTATAAAATATCATCTCATTCAAGGAGCCTTTGTATTTGTAATAATTTTATTTTATTTTTTGTAAAAGGGTTCTTGGTGAACCAAAGTGAGAGGGTTATTGGTGAACCGAATTGCAAGGATTATTGGTGAAACTTACGGCTCCTGGTGAGTGAAAGGGATTGGTTCCCATATGAAGGTTCTTGGACCTTGTGGCTCTTGGTGAGAGATAGGGATTTTTTCCCGTTTGTAAAGGGTTCTCCATTAGCGAAGGAGGCGTATAGTGGATTGTGGAATCCTTGAGTGTGTCTCAAGGCATGGACATAGGCAAGAGGTCGAACCATCTTAAACATCAGTGTTAAGTTTTTCTTCCCTACACTCTTTTATTTATGTCTTGTGCATGATTTATATTTTATATATTATGATATAATTGCTTGTATCTTGCCAAGATTTATAGTTTGAAGAGAAAAGAGAAAATATGCGAAAGAGTCCATTCACCCCCCCCCCCTCTAGACTCTACTCCTGGGCCAACAAGTGGTATCAAAGCAAGGCGCTTGCATTATTGGAGTAATTTTTGGAGCGTAAAGATGAAATGGCTTATATAGTGGACACCTCTTCCCAAGGACAATTTGTGACCAGACCATCGATGTTCAATGGCTCCAACTACCTGGCGTGGAAGAATCAAATGACGATCTTCATTTAGTCACATGATCTTAAGATGTGGCTGGTCATTACAAAGGGAGACTACATCTTCAAAAATGAAGAAGGGGAACCGAAAGACATAGAAGAGTAATCAAGCATGGAAAAAAAAGTTAGTACAACTCAATTTTAAAACCATGAATTTTCTTTACTATGCTTTAAGTGACGATGAATACAATCGTATTTGCAGATGTGAAACCACAAAAGAAATATAGGATAAGCTTGAAGTCACATATGAAGGTACATCCCAAGTTAAGAAGTCCAAAATATACGTGCTAGTTAATGAGTATGAAGTGTTTAAAATGGATTAGGGAGAATCAATCACATCTATGTTCACTCGGTTCATACACATCACAAATGGATGAAAAGCACTCGGTAGAACTTATTCTATTGAGGATAATGTACAAAAAGTTCTCTGATCTTTACCCGAATCATGACATGCTAAATCAACCACCATTGAGGAAGCAAAGGATCTAACAAAAGTCATACTTGATGAGTTAATTGGGTCACTTATGGCTTATGAAATTAATAAAAACAAGGCTTCGGATCCTGAGAAGCCTAGGAAGGATATAGGTATTGCATTAAAATCATCTAGTACAAAATACAAAAAAAATGCTAGAAGATGATGAGGATAGCGAGGATGATATAGAATCACTCACAAGAAAATTTAGGAAATTCCTAGTAAAAATACAATAGTTTAGTAAGCAAACTGAAAGAGAGGAAACAAGAAAAAATGATAAAAATAGGTGTTGCAATTGCAAAAAGGTTGGGCATATTATAAAAAATTGTCCTTTGATCAAACACAAAGAGAAATTTCGAAAAGAAGATTATGATGCCATGAATGCCACTGTTTGGGATGAAATCGATGGACCTTCCATTGATGATGAAGTGGAGGAAGAAGCACACTTTTGCTTCATGGCTAACAAACAAGAGGAGGTAAGTTCCGATGATGATGAACTTACCTATGATGAATTAGAGATCACATGCACTAAATTGTACGAAAAATTGGTTCTGATAAAAAAAGGAACAAAAAATTGGAAGAAAATTTGTCAAAATGCAAACAAAAGGAACCTTGTCTTTGTTCCATCTTGAAAGAAAACAAGTAGTTCCTTGAAAAGGCAACATTAGTAGTGTATTGCAAATATCAAACATATGCAAAAGATTTAACCCACGAGATTTCTTGAGGATAGGGGTGATTACCCGCCCATACAAGTAGCACCCCTCTGCTCTGATACATTTAGCAACTCGAAGGTCACAATTTAAGCATACCGTAGCACTCACCTTACTCAGTAAGCCCTCAAGTGTTAAATTGATCTCGTACTCACGCATTCAACAATAGTTTACTGGAAAAGGACCTAAGGATAGGGAATTCTACCAGCCTATACAAGTAGGTTCCCTCTGCCTTAGTGCATTATGCAGCTACTTCCACATCTGAAACTACTAGTGCACTCGCCTTACTCAGCAAGCCCTCAGGCGAAGAGTATGCCTCGCCTAATCGTAACATGTTTTACATACATAGTTACTTCTAATATCATAATACATCATTATTTCCATCGTTATTCAATCATACACATATATTCATATTCATAGCTTAACATTGCATTGCATTTCACTTTAAGTGACTCTTTCCCATTTGTATCATTTACATTTCACATTTCATTTCATTGCATTGTCATTCCTTGTCATTTCATTTCATTACATTTTCATTTCATTCATTTGTACTACAACCGCTCTTTAGCCGTCATCAGTTAGTCCACATAGAAATGTTCTAGAATCTACTAACCTGGCTTTCAGCTATCGTACCTTTACATAGTTGCATTTAACATACACAGGCAACATTGTCCATATCACATTTTATTCTCATTGCTTTACTTACTTAGCCTACATCTCATACATTTAACATATAATTTGCATAGATTCTCATGCCACACAATTTAATAGTTAAATTTGTTGACATGATTGGTCACGCCCTGTTTTGATAATGACATATACTCTTGGTACTAATGGTTGTACTGAGAACTGTATGGAGGTTCACCTTGTGCGCGCTTTAGGACTAAAAGACTTATCATGATGGCGTGCGGTGTTCATGCTGATGAAGGAAGAATCTTGTTCACCTTGTGCGCACTTCAGGACTAAAAGACTTATCATGATGGCGTGCGGTTTTCGTGCCGATGAATGAAGAATCTTGTGATGCATTTGTATTTATTATTTAGTTTCTTCATTCTAGGATGTAATTTTATTATGGACTGTACACTCATATGGCTTGTAATAATTTGCATCATGCATGATAGGTAGGTATGCTCAAATCGACCTTAGTTGGACATTAGGTACCTACACGGACTATAGAAAGACCTTAGGGTTTTCCCTTCGGTCGACTGACACCGGACTTTTTCGGTGTCTTCAAATTGGACTTCAAGTGCCCCTAGGACACACACACTTTCACATATATTTGTTAGACACTTCAATAGGGCTTTTATGTTTCGAAAAGGGACCGAAATGCACACACGATGCACTTTCGGTCGACCAGCCAAGCCAGTTCATTTTGGCTCGATCGACCGAGACACCCTGGGTCAAAATTTGACCATCCAGTCGACCAGAAAAGGTAGTTCAAAAGGCCCTAGTCGATCGAAACTCCCTAGGGTCAAAATTTTGACCACCTGGTCGACCGAAACTGGTAGTTCAAAAGTCCCTGGTCGACTGAGACCTATGTTCAATATTCCCCTGGTCAACTCAGAAAATTGGGAAATCACTCTCTCCTGGTCGACTAAGACCTATGTTCAATATTCCCCTGGTCAACCAAACCATTTGAAACTTGGTCGATCGAAACCTTTCTGGTCGACCGGACCTCTCGGGTTGCCCTGATTTTTACCGCGGTTAAACATATTTTAAACAAGGTTAATTATTTTAAAATGATTTAAAACTTTCTTAATAATGCCCAATAGGTCCCCAACGGTCAAAAATACCTCCTTGCTTATATATACCCATTCATTTATCATTATTAGTGGGGATTAGCAAAACTTGATTAGGGAAAAACTCTCTCAACTCTCAAAATCCTATATTAGCCAAATACTTCTTATAAACACTCACACACTCTTCAATCTTGATTTCTCTAAGCATTGTGAGTATTTCTATAAGGCTATAGTGCGTAATCTCTCTAGCTCATACTCTCTTTTGGTATAAAATTTGATTGATTTTATTTGAGAGTATAGCCTAAATTTCTTCCACTAATTTCATTTGATAAATCTTGTGTGGGAAGACTTTGAGGGTTGTGGTTCTTGCATTGTTGTTGCAAGATACCTAAACCTAGATTTTGTGTGCAAAAATCCTTTTGCGAAAAGCTAGTCTTTCAAACAACTCCATCGTGCTTTAGACATTGAAATATTGTATTGAGTTTGTTTGATCTATCTTGCTTAGCATATTTGAAACCCTAATCTGATTTTGTGATATTCAAATATTGTGTTTCAAATCTTGCTTAGATACACACTCTAGATCTTGATTGATTATCATACTTGATTGAGTGTTTAGCACACATTAGAGCACTGAGCATATCTACATATCATTCGTGCTTGGTTTATTGATTGAGTTGTATTGGTGCACACATCTGTTTTTCTATAAGCATATTTCCGTGTACAAATTTTATACACATTTGTTGTATTTCCAGGCACGGGCTTGAAGAGGGAGACTAGCCCTAGAATAGTCCCGGATTGGCTTAGACCCGGTTAGGAAAGTTAGGTGCGTCGTCCTGTTAAGGCGTGTAGGTTGAGGTCAGCCCTGCTAATTGACCTGGTTAAGGTTGAGGTCAGTCCTGTGTTAATTTGACCTGGTTGTAAACGGTGCCGCTCCACCCTTAAGTGAGCTATTAGTGGAATCCTCTAGCTTGCGAGTTAGAGGCGGGGACGTAGGCAATTTGGCCGAACCTCGATAACATTTCTGGGTGTCATTTCTTTTATTGCTTTATTGTGCATTCATGGTTAAACATATATTGCAGTTTAAAATTCCATTGTATATTTACATTGATTTATTTTACATGCACTAGATTGACCTTAAACTTATGTAATACTGTTGTTAGTGGTTTGACCTAAGGTAATAAATTTTAAAATACAAATTCACCCCCCCTCTTGGGATTGCACCAAAACTAACAAAATTCATACATATTTCTCATAAAATAAGCCAACCCACATTTAACATTTATATGCTCAAAATACATTTCATTTCTTATTTAATTCATCAGAAAATTCTTTTCACTTTCATTCGTTCACTTTCACATATACATAACTATATCGACAATTCTAGGCTCAGAAAACATAAATTTCATGGCTGACATTTTAATAATTCACACCAAAACATACATATAATATAACATAAATTATTGCCTTTAATTTCATAAAATCTGATTTAATATATAATTTCCCATTACTTTGTTTCTTGAACTACGCCAATAGAGACCCCAAAAAGATGCCTGCGGCGCTCACCCGGACCTTGAAATTAAATTCCTAGTTCCAATAAATTATTCCTAAATAAAATATTATTTAAATATTTCCTAGGGCCATAATTCCTAAATAAATAATAATACCCGCAAATATACCCAAATTGCCAAATTTCCTAAATCTCACTCTTGCTTTGGAGTAGGGCCTAGAAAACCCTAATTGGAAGTTTACCTACACCAAAATGACGACAACCGTGATGAGGACCACGTGGTGGTACCCGATCGTCGACTTAACCGCATATTAACAACGTAATTGGGAGAATGGGGAAAAATTACCTTTCCTCAGGAGCAATGCCTAAACCGTTCCCATGAAAAATCTGCTTAAGTAGAAATGTCGGCAATGGAACCAGAAATCCAACGACACCTTCTGTTTCTCGATCCGCCACAAACTCGTCGAGAAATTGAGAGAAGGAGATGAAGCGAAGATTGGTTGCGCAGGAATGAGCAAAGTGGGGGGGGGGGGGGCATGAATGCTCTCTGACTTCTTCTTTCTTATTTAAGATATATATATTAAACTTTATCTTATAATTTATATATATACATATATATATGTATATATATGTATATTTATATATTATAATAACTTACCTATATATGTGTATATATATTTTTCTTATTTCAATTAGTTTTTTTTTTTTAAATTCAATGTAAAAATGTTTAATTTAATAACTAATTATTTAATTTTTCTTAATTTAATTTTATTTTTTTTCTTCTTTTTCCCACGCCATTCCTTTTATTTATTTATCTGTTATTTTATTTATTATTTTTTTTCCAAATTATTTTAATCCTTTTAAATTTCTGGGTCTTTACATTCTCCCCTCCTTAAGAAATTTCGTCCTCGAAACTTGTTACCCGATCTTTCATTCCCATAATTCTATGATTTACCATATCCCACACCATAATCTCAACAACACAATTATATACTTTAAATTCAATACACATCCAAGTTCTCCATATAAGAACCAGTCTCACGGCTAAGAAACATCACCGTCGATGGATTTATCGTGGTTTTTTGAAACTGTCGACTGAATTAGAAAATCACAGAAGTCTGCCAAGGGATTTCTGCCTCCAAGCTATAAGACAAAATCCTATACTTCCCTACACCATACCTACTTATCAACACCTAATCTAACCTATCCATCTAGCACCCTTATCCTAACTGTTTCCTATACTCTAGTATAAATCATCTCTAACCTAATACTCTAACATTTCTATATCCAGGCGATGTGAAATTAATCACACTTCTGGCTGGAACCTATCTTTGATACCATCTGTAATGCCCCGAACCCTTAAACCCGGGTTCGGCGCGTTGTACCTGATAAAATCCCTGATAAATCATAATCCATAACATACACAGCGGAAAACATAATCATAATCTCCATATAACATAACACCAAAGTTTACTAATTCTAACTATAATCCATAATAAATCATCCATCACTTGCATTTCCATAAATCAACATAACTCTCAGAACATTTCAGTATATTCACAATCATTCCTTACTCAACAACTTTAAAATATAAAGACATAAAACATAAATTTTTACATTCGCCAAAACTAACATAGGAATATACCCTTTTCTTTTTTCTATTCCCCAATAAGGCTATAAAAACCTCGAGCTCTTAAAGCTCGATCTCGAGGAAATCCTGAAAAAGATAAATTCATATTCGGGTGAGACACATCTCAGTAAGGGAAGAAACCATATATTAAACATAGCGTGTGGCTAACATGAGGTATATAACAACATAATATTTAACATTTAAAAATCGTTAACACAATTTTTGAAACCATTCTCTGATCCTAATCAAACATATGCAAAAGATTTAACCCACAAGATATCCTAAGGATAGGGGTGATTACCCGCCCATACAAGTAGCACCCCTCTGCTCTGATACATTTAGCAACTCGAAGGTCACAATTTAAGCATATCGGAGCACTTACCTTACTTAGTAAGCCTTCAAGTGTGAAATTGATCTCGTACTCACGCATTCAACAATAGTTTACCGACAAAGGCCCTAAGGATAGGGAATTCTACCCGTCCATACAAGTAGGTTCCCTCTGCCCTAGTGCATTATGCAGCTACTGCCATATCTGAAACTACTAGTGCACTCGCCTTACTCAGAAAGCCCTCAAGCGAAGAGTATGCCTTGCCTAATCGTAACATGTTTTACATACATAGATACTTCTAATATCATAATACATCATTATTTCCATCGTTATTCAATCATACACATATATTTATATTCATAGCTTAACATTGCATTGCATTTCACTTTAAATGACTCTTTCCCATTTGTATCATTCACATTTCACATTTCATTTCATTGCATTGTCATTCCTTGTCATTTCATTTCATAACATTTTCATTTCATTCATTTGTACTACAACCACTCTTTAGCCGTCATCAGTTAGTCCACATAAAAATGCGCTAGAATTTGCTAACTCGGCTTTCAGCTGTCGTACCTTTACATAGTTGTATTTAACATACACAGGCAACATTGTCCATATCACATTTTATTCTCATTACTTTACTTACTTAGCCTACATCTCATACATTTAACATATAATTTGCATAGATTCTTATGCCACACAATTTAATAGTAAAATTCATACATATTTATCATAAAATAAGCCAACCCAAATTTAACATTTATATGCTCAAAATACATTTCATTTCTTATTTAATTCATCAGAAAATTCTTTTCACTCTCATTCGTTCACTTTCACATATACATAACTATATTGACAATTTTAGGCTCAGAAAACATAAATTTCATAGTTGACATTTTAATAATTCACACCAAAACATACATATAATATAACATAAATTATTGCTTTTAATTTCATAAAATCTGATTTAATATATAATTTCCCCTTACTTTGTTTCTTGAACTATGCCAACAGGGACCCCGAAAAGATGCCTGCGACGCTCACCCGGACCTTGAAATTAAATTCCTAATTCCAATAAATTATTCCTGAATAAATAATAATTCTTAAATAAATAATAATACCCGTAAATATACCCAAATTGTCAAATTTCCTAAATCCCACTCTCGCTTTGGAGTAGGGCCTAGAAAACCCCAATTGGAAGTTTACCTACACCAAAATGACGACAGCCGTGGTGAGGACCACGTGGTGGTACCCGATTGTCGATTTAATCGCATATTAACAACGTAATTGGGAGAATGGGGAAAAATTACCTTTCTCCAAGAGCAATGCCTAAACTGTTCCCATGAAAAATCTGCTCAAGTAGAAATGTCGGCAGCGGAACCAAGAATCCAATGGCACCTTCTGTTTCCCGATCCGCTACAAACTCGTCAAGAAATTGAGAGAAGGAGAGAGACAGAGATGAAGCGAATGTTGGCTGCGCAGGAATGAACAGAGTGGGGGGGGGGGGCATGAATGCTCTCTGACTTCTTCTTCTTTCTTCTTTCATATATATATATATATATATATATATGTATATATATGTATATTTTATATATTATAATAACTTACCTATATATGTATATATATATATATATATATATATATATATTTCTTATTTCAATTAGTTTTTTTTTTAAATCCAATGTAAAAATGTTTAATTTAATAACTAATTATTTAATTTATCTTAATTTAATTTAATTTCTTTAATTTTAATTTTTTTCTTCTTTTCCCGACGCCATTCCTTTTATTTATTTATTTGTTATTTTATTTATTATTTTTTTTCCAAATTATTTCAATCCTTTTAGATTTTCAAGTTTTTACAAAAACTAGCTCGCGTGTTCTTTCATTAAAAATTAAAATTTTAAACTTTCCCACAAGTTCAGGGGACTGAGGTTAAAGTCCTAGACGACTGAAGTTCCTTAGAGTTTGGAAAAATTAACCTAGACACAGGGTCAAGCGACTAAAGTTGGGGTTTAGTCTTCTGAAGTGTCGAGTTTAGGCGACTGAAGTCTGAGTTTAGTTTTCTGAGGTGCTTCAGCCAGGTTCTATGTTTTACCATTAATTCTTCAGGCGATTGAACTTAATCTTTGGTCTTCTGAAGAAATTTTTCAGGCAATTGAACATTGAGTTCGGTCTACTGAAGTTACCAAATCCTGGATTTTTCTTTTTAGTTCAAAAAATCTACTATGCTCTCTTTCTTGGCTCTTTTATAAAACTATTTTCCAGGGTTTTAAAAATATTTCCAAGTCCATAAATATCCCCTAATGATGTTCATGAAATGCATGAGTCCTAAGGTCATTCTAGGGTATATGTTGAGCCTCAAATTAAATCATATGAATATGTAACTACATTAGTTCCAAGTACCCATTCCCATGACGTTTTCGAACTTGTCGCTTGCATCTTCATTCTCCAACTCTTTTAGATCCATGGATTGTGCCAAGATATGTATGCTTTAATCTTCATGGATTCCATGACTTGTTATCCTTTCGTGCATGCTAAACATTGTTCTTGCTCACAATCTTAATGTACGGATCAAATACCAAGTGATTTTTCATTATCAAAACTGGATTGGACTCATAGAGTCAACAATCTCCCATTCTTTGATGATGACAAATACACGAGAAAAAATATAGAATAAAATGGGTTATGCCTAGCAAGGCTCCCCCTCAAATAATGCATCAAATATTCAGTAAGTGAAATATGCTCATGCCAAATGAAATATGCTCATATTCATACATACGTTGTTTAGCCTGATTCCAAATAAAATGTGCTCATGTGAGTACAGAAGTTGTTTAGCCTGATTCGTCTCCTATAGCTTGATTTTTCTCCCCCGTTACACAACTTGTGTTGCCAACAATTTTTGCTATTATTCTTCTCCCCCTTTGCACAATTAGTATTGCCTACAATTTTTGCTTTTGCTCCTGATTTTTAAACAATTTTTGCTCCTGATTTTTAACAATTTTTGCTCTTGATTTTTCTCCCCCTTTTGACATCAACAAATAGGTGTATAATAATAATGCACGAGTGGACATAACCTTATGTTCTTCTCCCCTTTGAAATCTTAAAGTTTTAAAAACTTGTTCAACCATCAAATTTGAAAATTTTACTTCTTCCCCTTGCTAATGCATAAAGCTGTGTCGTCGAATGTAAATTGCATTGTGAACATACACAGTGTGGCAAATTTCAAAGATAATGTGAGGATACTAAATGTTAATTAATGTGATACCGAATGTGATACCAACTGTGAAAATTAAGTAACGTTGCTCCCTCTGAATTATGTCATCTAATATAATTCTAGGCAACCTCTCAACTATGCATCAGACCTAATTAATGCCCAATTTGGATAAACCTATCCTCTGCAAGTGGTTTCGTGAATATGTCTGCCCATTGTTCATTTGTGCATACAAACTCAAGTGTCACATCTCCTTTTTGCACATGATCATGAAGAAAGTGATGTCGTATTTCTATATGCTTAGTTCGTGAATGTAATATAGGATTCTTTGAGATGTTTATTGCACTTGTACTGTCGCATCTTATAGGAATTGTTTCATAACTTAATCCAAAATCCGTCAGTTGTTGCTTCATGTATAGCGTTTGAGCACAACAACTACCTGCTTCTACGTATTCTGCCTCAATTGTGGAAAGAGCTACTGAATTTTGCTTCTTGGAAAACCAAGAGACCAACGAATATCTTAAGAAATGACATGTACCATTCATGCTCTTTCTATCCACTTTACTACCCACAAAATTAGAATCTGAATAGCTGATAATCTCAAAAGATGTATACTTAGGATACCATAACCCAATTTGCACGGTTCCTATCAGGTATCTAAGTATTTGTTTGACATCTAACAAATGTGACTCTTTTGGTGCCGCTTGAAATTTTGTGCACAAACATACGCTGAACATTATATTAGGTTTACTGGTAGTTAGATATAGTAAGCTACCAATCATTCCACGATATAACTTGACATCTACTGGTATACCTTGTTCATCTTTGTCTAATTTCAATGAAGCGCTCATAGGTGTACCTAGAATTTTTCCATATTCCATATTAAACTTTTTGAGTAGATCTCTAATATACTTCGATTGATTTATAAATATTCCATGTTTCACTTGTTTGATTCGAAGTCCTAGGAAGAAATTTAGTTCACCCATCATGCTCATCTCAAATTCATTTTGCATGGTGCTAGAAAATTCATTATACAATTCTTTATTTGTAGCTCCAAATATGATATCATCTACATATACTTGAATTAGGAGAATGTCATCTTTCTTAGACTTTATGAACTTGTATAATGGTTCAAGTTTCTATTTTTATAGATACATACCTTTCTTTTAACAGCACTTATGTAATAAGCTTTTAGATTTTCTTTTTGTTTCATTTGAACATCAAACCTTCATGTATCCTGCTACTTTCTATTTTATATTTGTATGCAGTTATTTCATTTTTGGTACCCATATTTTCTTGGGTCTAGATGATATGTTAAGGGTTGTTTCTTTTATTTTCCTTACCTGTTTAGTCTTTACATCCTTTCTTTTAAATGGACATTCAAAATTTATATGACCATTTTTCTTACATTGATAGCATATGGTGTTAGTGTAGGCATTAAAGGATGTGCTAGCATAATCTTTGGCTGCTTTCGAAAAATAACCCATGTAAAGATTCTTTTTCTTTTTATTTTCAACCCCATTAAATCCAATACCTTCTTTGTTTAAGGTCATCATTTGTAAACCTATCATTTTGTCAAAGTTTGCCTTTCCTTTTGTGAAATTATAAATGATCTTTTCTTTATCTTCAATCTGATTTTTGAGATCTTTTATCTCTATCTCTTTCTTGTTGTCAACCTTCTTTAGTGAGATCTTTTATCTCTATCTCTTTCTTGTTGTCAACCTTCTTTAGTGATTTCTCTAATTCTTGAGATAATTTTCTTACTTTATCCTCTAATTCAGAAATATATATATATATATATATATATATATATATATATATCTTTCTTATATTCTATAAAGGATAGGAATCGAAGGTCTTCTATCATCTCTTCATTTTTGCTTTCTAGTTTCTTGATTTTTAAATCTTTTTCATTTTCAGCAAGATTTTAAGATTCTAACTCCTTTGTCATAGCTTCATTCTTACTTTCTATTTTCTTGATTCTTAAATCCTTTTCTCTTTCAGAAGTTCTAAGGGATTCTAACTCTTTCATTATACCTTCATTCTTATTTTTTAATGAAGTATTTTGTTTAGTTACTTTTATTAGCATCTTATGGACATAGAATAAATCATTTTGTAATTCATCATAAGATGACATACACTCATCATTGGATTCATTTGATGAATCACTACAAGAATTATTTGAGGATTTGGATGAGGAGCTTTCCTCATTGTCCCAAGCCATAAAGCAAGTATAAACAACCTCTTGGTCACTTGATTCACATTCTGAACTACTTGTACTATCCCAAGTAGTAGCTTTCATGGCACTTTTGTTTTTCTTTTTAGACTCTTCCTTTAGTAGTAGTGGACATTCCGGTTTTATATGTCCAACTTTGTTGCAATTATAACACATAGGAGTTTTATTCTTTGATTTCTTGGTGCTAATATCTTCTTCATTTGACTCAAAGTCTTGGTTTCTTCTTTTAAATTTGTTTTTCCTTCTAAAGATTTTTGCAAGTTTCTTAGATATGAAGGCTAGTTCATCTTCATCCATTTCTTCTTCACTACTAGAGTTTTCTTTTGAGGTTTTAAAGGCTATTGATTCTTGATCTTTGGTTTTTCCACTCTTTTCATTCATTGTCATTTCGTATGTGAAGAGAGAACCTATAAGTTCATCTAAGGAAGTGTTTTTCAAATTTCTACCTTTTGTTATGGCAGTAGCTTTTGGTTCCCATTTAGGTGGCAGCCCTCTAAGAATTTTCCTTATCATTTCATAAGTAGTGTAGGTTTTTCCTAGTATATTTAGGAAATTTATTATGTGAGTGAACCTAGTGAACATATTAGTTAAGGATTCATCCAGGTTCATCCTAAAAGCTTCATATTCACTTGTAAGCATATCGATCCTATTATCCCTAACATCTATAGTGCCTTCATAAGTGACTTCTAGCTTGTCCCATATTTCATTAGCTGATTTGTAAGCCATTACTCTATTAAATTCATTAGCATCTAAAGCACAATATAAAACATTCATAGCACTAGAATTAACTTGCAACACTTTATGATCTAAGTCTGTCATATCATTTTTCTCCTTGGGAACTTGTTTCCCATCGACTAGTTTAAAGAGAATTTGGTCACCATCCATAACAACCTCCCAAGCTTTCCAATTCATAGTTTGAAGATAGATTTGCATTTGTTTTTTTTTCCAAAAGGAATAGTTATGTCCACAAAAGATAGGAGGCCTAGTTGAAGATTGTTCCTCTCCAAAAGAAGCTATGCCTAAGTGAGCCATTATGATATTTTTATAGCTACTAATTAAGATTTGCTATAACCCGCTCTGATACCAATTGAAAACTAAGGTGTAGTCTCAAGAGAGGGGGGTGAATTGGATTTTAGAAATTTCTTTTAATTCCTTTGAAGACTTCCCCTTTTTTAATCAATTTTAGACTCGTTTGTTTACTTTACCAATTGCACAAGAACTTAGTTCTTTTAATCCACAATACTATTGCTTAAACAAATAAGTAATCAATTAATCAATCAAACCAATCAATCAAGCACAATATTCAAACCACACAATCATAAAACATTCAATCATGATATAAAAATTCTCAGCTTTTTAACTTTGTGTGCAACCCTGTTATTAATACAATCCCTTTAATAATGAATTAGTTTCCTTAATTAACACAATATTCACACTCTTTCCAAAATTCAGAATTCAATTAAACTCTTAGTTAATTTATCTTTGAGATGTTAACCAAGTAACGTACTCCCGTATGATTTCCGCAAAGTATGGTTTAACCAACTTACTCCCTTTCAGTTTCCGTAACCCAAATCAAAATTAGACTTCAAGTTTACTTGATTTCCAAATATACGTAGTATATGTGATTACCAAGTTAAATCATCCACGCAATTTTTTTATATGTGTTGAAAAATAAAGAGTAAGGGAAAGAGAGTGTGAGACTGGGATTTTTATGAGGTTCGGCTTATACCCAACTTACGTCCTCCCCTTTGGCAAACCACCAAAGGATTCACTAAAATCAGTTCTTTTACCAGGCGGAACAACACTGTTTACACACTCCTTCAAAAGGCTAAAGCCCGCCTCTCCAAATGATGTACCCTCGTTCGGTCACTCATTCAATTAGGCTAGAGCCCGCCTCTCTAAGCAATATCCCATTGCTTAGCCAACAATCCAAACAATTCTTGGAATCGTCAATCTACAAGATACAAACCAAATAGAAGTACAAAGAATACTCTCATAAAGAGCTGATTAGTACACTTTAAGAAACTAATATTCTTCAATTTAAAAATACCGAAGGAATGAAGTAAGAAGCTTAATGTAAATATTAGTGGTTTACTTCTCTTTGATAAGGATCAAGAACTTAGATCATATGCTTCAGAGAAGATTTAAAAAGCTCAGAAATTTCTTAGCAAATTCGCAGCAATTCAGCTCTTAGAGCAGATAGCAAGATAGCTGTGGGTGAAAGAGATTTTGAAAGAATGTTCAATGCTTGGTGTGTATATGAAGATCATAAAACCATGTATTTATAGGCTTGAAAAACAATCACATTTGTGCTGCCTAAGTTTACTTGGAGTGCCCCCCAAGTTTCTAAAAAGATCAGGGCACAAGTCAATTAGATTTGAAAATTAGAAGTTTGAAAAACCTGCTCATTGCCGTACTTCAGTTGCTTAAAGTGCAACCTCAGTCGCCTGAAGTGGGTTCAGGAGCCTGAGATACAGGGTCAAGTGTAAGAAGATATAGTGCCTGTTTTAAATTTCTTCAGTAAAATCTTTGGTCACCTGAAGTGATCTTTCTCTATTTTTTCTTGCCTTTTTCAAAAACATTTGACTTCCTTGCTTTCTTGATTTTGAAAAATATTTTTCGGGTTTTTAAAATAAAGTCTCTAAGTCATTTAAGTCCCCTAATGAGCTTCATTTCATTCACAATGATATTTTTACCTTTGAAAAACTTACATGAAGATTTCCTAAGAAAATAAACATTTCTTGTTCTTTGAAAACTTCATGGTTATCTTTGAGCTTTGAGTTCCTTCCTTCTTCAGTTGTCTTTGAGCTCCCCTTTTTGATCACTTCATGATATATCACACACCTTTAAGCTTGTTGGTGATCTTTCGAAGCTTTGTTGGTTTTGGCTTTTTTGGTTTCCTAAAAATATTATTATTTGAACACACAACTCATTAAACCTTTCCTTCATTTGTTACCATCAAAACAAGAGGTGAAAGCCTTGTTAGGCTAACAAATTTAATTAAGGCTAATAAAATTTAACCGTGTTTTAACCTCGGTAATTCTCGCCATCCCAAGAGCATCGGTCAACCGAACTTAAGGTTCGATTGATCAAGTGGCTAGGTTTGGTCGATCGGGAGAAATTTGAATTAGAAGGATGGTCGACGGGCTTGCAGGTTTCAAAGGAAAATTTCAAAATCCGCTCGGTTCGGTTGACTAGGTCAATTTGAACTGTGAGGTTCGATTGACTAAGGGGTTGGCATTTCCCATGTGGGGGTTCGGTCAACGAGGGCGTTGCCCATATATTTCTGGCCGGTAGAATAAGTGGTCAACTTGTTGACCTAGGAAGGTTCGGTCGACCAGGTCATGCATATATATTTTTGGTAGGTTGACCAAAAGGTCAACTTGTTGACCCGATGGGGGTTCGGTCGACCGAAGAACTTAGTGTAATTGTGTTCGGTTGACCGAACATGCCAATCTCGGCATTTTCAGTCCTTTTCTCTTTAAAATGTTACCCCTATTCATATGATGATTAACTTAAATTTGATAGGCACATATTTATGCATGCATGGGGGACCTAAGGTCAGTCTAGTTCTTCTTGAGGACACTGAAAAAATTTGGCATCGGTCTGTCTAAAATTATTTGTTTTTCAAGTGATGTGTAGGGACCTAGAGTCGTTCTAAGGCCTTTGAGCTTGAAGTTCCTACATGCATGACATGCATTAAATATTACAGACCGTTCTTTTATTACTATTACAGACCCCAAATGAATAAGAATTACAACAATAAAGATCAACTAGGGTCTTCATTTTCCTTCAGGTCTCTGAGTGCCATCATATGATATTGCCAATATAAACCTGCACATCAACTCGGCAAACATTTAATACCTAAGTATTTGTCATAATCAAAACAGGATATGACCCATAGGGTCAATATTTCGGATTGTATTTGAGTTTGCTTTTAGGTATGTATCTCAAGTTGCCTATGACACTATGTACACCTATGACTTTCTATGAATATCATTTTGCGTGTATGCCTTTGTGTCTACCTTGGATCTTTAATTGTTATTGTTCTCTTTTTTGATTGATGTCAAAAGGGAGAGAAGGATTGAGCAAAATTGAGATATTTAGCAAAACTTGAAAGAAAAAATTGGCTATATGATATATGATGACATATTGAAATAATTGTGATATGAAATAAATCCGAAGTTGATACTATTGAATATATTGTACTCGCAAAAAAATGTTAAAAATATGCTTATTGTAAGGGGGAGCCTTATCAAGGTTCACTCACTTTTCCTCCTTATTTGTCATCATCAAAAAGGGGGAGATTGTTTGCCTAATATGGTTTACTAATCTTGTTTTGATGATAACAAATAAAAGGTCACTTAACATGTTTTGTTACAAGTAATGAAATTTTAGAAATCAAGTCATTAAGTTCAAATGAATACAAAGATGATTGCAAGACTCCATGGAAAAGGAATATGAAAGCTTAAAGATCATGAGAGCATGAATATCAAAGAGGACTTGCTAAATGCTTAGAGATTTTAACTCAAAGTTCAAATGACTCAACAAAGGACGAAGCATGAAGACTCCAAGATAAAAAAGTGTTTTAAAGTCTTAAGAAGAGTCTTTATGTAAGTACTTCACTCAAATGATAATTTGATTGGATTTGAAGCTCATTAGGAATCTCATTGACTTAGAGACCATGTTTTGAAAAACCCTAGAAAATACTTTCAAAAGACTTAAATTATTTTGGGGAAAGAAAAAGATCAAAAAGAATTTGGAAATAAATTTAAAAAATCAGTTTTTTGGTCTTTCCAGCCGACTGACAAGTTTTTCCTAGTCGACTGACAAATATTTGAATTGATTTTGAAACAACCCGAGAGGACCCAGTCGACCGACACGGTTTTTCCAGACGACTAACAAATATTTAAATTGATTTTTAAACAACCCAAAAGGACCCAGTCGACTGAATCATGTCTTCCCAGTCGACTGACTCGCTCTGACTTTTAAAATCGCAGTGTTTTAAATGGATCCAGATGACTGACTTATATTTTCTAGTCGACTGACTCTTCAAGATTTTAATTTTAAACATAAAGGGTACTTTCCAAATTTGATTTTTTAATTTCTAGCCGTTATGAAAACTTGGGAAACATTCCAAGTCACTTCGGGAACACGAAATACTCTTGATTAATCATCTATAAATACCTTCCCAAGGCTAAGGATTCAAATACACCAAGCAATTACAGGAATCAAACTTTCTTACTCTCAAAACTCTCAATACTCTCTTGTGCAATTACTTTCTAAATTTCTCTACTGAGGTTTGTTGGGAATCTCTCACACATTTCTGAGCCTATACTGAATTCTTTTAATCTAGAAAGAAAGCTCACGGTGATATACTTCAAAAAGTTTCAAACTCTTTCAATTATTATTTTGAATTGAAGTATATTTTAGAGCTGAATTGTTGTACTAATCTGCTCTTATTAAGAGTGTCTTTGTACACGAAAACTTGTTCTTATTTTATAGACTGTTCAGGTTCTTGAATCGTTGTTGGACCAAGCATGGGGTATCGTTTTGAGAGGCGTACTCTAACCTACTAAAGGAGAGATTTTAAAGTTGCTCCTACCCGTAAAAGAGTGGTAATAGTGGAATCCTTGGGTGGTTTAGCCTAAGGCGAGGACGTAGGCGAGTATTGCTGAACCTCGTAAAAACTCTTGTCTCACTCTCTTCCCTACTCTCATTTAATTTCCTATTTATATTAACTGCGTGGTGGGATTTTAAATAAACCAAAGTTTAATTTGATTTTAGGATTGCGGAAATCGAAAGGGAGTATGTTGGTTGATAAATATAAATTGCGGAAACCTTAAAGGGAGTACATTGATTGGTTAACACCCAAGACTAATTAACTAAAAGTTTATTTAAAGTCTAGGTTTTTGGAAAATTGTTGGAAGTTTGAATTGTGGTTTATATTGAGAAAATAGGTACACAAATACAGGGCTTCTTATAAGTAAACAAATATTCTCAAACTCTACTTTGGTTTGCTAAAGTGCTGAAACTTGACCGCATTACTAAATTCTTTATCTAGTGTGGATTGTGTTGTGATTGATTTGGTTGGATTGTAACAGGATATACAACTTGGTATACACATTCATAAAAGTTTTACAAAGTTAATTTTCTGCTGAACTTAAAATTAAAAACCTTCTTTGCTTTTATTAAATTAAGTTAAAGAATAAATCGAAGAAATTTATAATCCCAATTCACCCACCCTCTTGGGAGTGCACCTTCCTTTTCAACGTGGTTTTGTTTTTTGGAAAATTCTAGTGAAATTTCGGTAGCATGTCGTTTGTAAATTGGACATTTTTCCATAAAAACCATGCAGATAAACCTGATAGATGCAAGCAAACAATTCATAATAATCTGCATCATGCAATTACCATTCAGTTCAAGGATGCAAGAACCTATATCCACTACCAGCATGCAACTCACATCACTGCATCAGCCATGCAGGTGGTGTTCCTGTTCAAGCATGCAATCCAGCGGATTCATTAACAATAAACTAAAACTATCCAGCAAAGAGATTTAATCATGCAGTACATTATGGATAGTAAGCGTTCAGTTAAAAAAATCATACAATTAATTTTGATTTAATTATTAAATCATCCATCAAATAATTTATCATTTATTAATCAATGGATAGTAGCATTTAGCACACTTGCAAATTATTTCAAAATTATAGTCCATCCATCTAATATGATTCAAAGTTTAAACAAAGAATGAATGGTGGCATTTAGTACAAATAGCATAGAGGCAAAAAATATAACTATAATAACATGGTGTTTTGAAAATAACCATATTACCATAAGAAGTTTATCAAATGAATTTTAATTTTTTCTACTTCCCCTCAATTATGCAGCTTATGCATTATATCCTAGCCAAACGTTTTAAATTTTCAATAGACTTACTTTGGCTATTTTATGATTAAATTGAATTTAATAATTTCGAACAGGGAATGGGCTTCAAATGTATTTGAATATGTTTGACCATTTAAGCTCCATTATGAGTTTAGGGTTATATGAGTTATAGTATAAAATTTATTCCCTAAAGCTCAATTCCAAGTGATGGACAAAGATATGCTATATTCAAAAAATATTAATATATATGCATATATATAGCATCAAAAATCTTTTAGCAAATAAATATAACTTTGTCCAATAAACAGGGGATTGTCAATATATTCATATATTTACTAATCATAATGAAATATATATATTAAGCAAATAGATTGGATATAATCAATTAAGATTTTCATTTTGGCTTGCTTTTCTAGTAATCTTAGAATAATAATAGTGTATACTAAAATTTAAGAATTCAAGTGCAAAACATTATTTAGAGATTTAAAGCATCATAGCCCCTTTTTCATACTTAATCTTAACATCTTATGAGTATTAATGAAATTTCTTTTAAAGCATCTTATAAGATAATATTCTATAACACATGATTCAACTAAAGATTTAACACAATATATATCACAAGAATCATGGCATTAAATATTTAATAAAATAGAATGAAGCAGAAATATACCAATACATTTTACTCCTTAAATGTTTAAACTTAGAATCCTTGAAGTGTTGTTCTCCTCTCTCTTAGATTTTTCATACTTTTTAAGTTTTCCCAAAAATCTTAGTACTAGTATAAATCATAAACTTCATAAAAGCATTAGTAACTAAGGCACAATATAAACATATGCATGACATTTAAATGATATACATTAAAACTATGTCATGCTCATTCAAATCATTTTCAGGTATGGGAAAACTATACATTTAAAAAATCATTTTTCTATGGGATATGATCTCCATTTCCAAACACATTCCAAAACCTCCAATCAATTGATTTTACAAAAATCGTTTTCAATAATCAAATGGTAAAATCTATGCAATAAAACCAATGGAGCATTTGCAAAGGTTTGACCCTCAAAATAGGGATACACCAAATATGAGTCGTTGCAATCTTTATGCAAATAGCAATTAAGCTTATTGCAACCAGGTTGTGATACCAATTGATGTAATTGGTGTGATCCCAAGAGGGGGATGAATTGGAGATTTAAAACTTTCTAGGTCAATTTAAGATCTCAGATAGTATTTTGCAACCACAGGTCTTTCTAAGCAGTCTTAATTCCCCCAATAATTCAAGTATGCAAATATTTAAAACATATATGACATTCTCTACCAATTAGATATTTGCATACAACAAACACATCATATACCATTTATATTTTAAAGTATGTATGTATAATAGTTGAGCAATAAATACAAACATACACGTGTGACATATCTCATTTAAATTTAAATTTGTGCATGCAAATGATTATAACTATAAATGAACAAGAATACACAAACTGAACTTAAAGTGCAAAAATTAAATAAGATAGAGAGACAGTGAGACACACGATTTGTTATCGAGGTTTGACCAAATCAGCATACGTCCCCACCTTGGGCATACCCCCCAAGGATTCCATTATTCCTGCTTACTTAACCGGGTGGAGCAGAAGTTGTTTACATCCTTTCCTTACAAGACAAGGTAAACCCTAGCTAGTATAACCCAGCAACACTTTACGGGCGGTGCCAAGACCTAGCTCAATTATGAGACTGAGCCCAACCATTCTCCCTTATGGGGCGGAGACTCCTTAGTTCAATTTTTGGGCTGAACCGAACCAGTCTCTCTTATGGGGGAGAGACTCCCCAATTCAATTCACGAGCTGAACCCAACCAGTACATAGAAAACCATTTTGTACAAATTACATGCTTCTAATGCAAGATGAGACGTACAACATTAAAACTCTAATGCACTCTCTAATGATATGAATTTTATGCTTAGTAGAGTATTGGTGTTTTTCTCAAAACAAATATTCCAATCTTCGAAGAAAGATATATATATGATAAAATGCTTCAAAGATTCATACCCAAATAAATATTTTCTCAAAAAATAGTTTTCAATAAAAATGTAGGAGAACCTAGGGTTTTGGGTTTTCAAATAATTTTTACAACATAAAAATTTATCTATGAAAGCATAGATGCAAAAATAAATCCCCTAAAATAAAAATGCTTTCTTTCAAAAAGTTTTTCAAATGAACAAAAGGAAAGAGAGAATTAAAAAAAAATTGCCCCGAGGAAAAGATTTTGCTATAAAAAATTGTTTGGGGGAACTTTGATTATAAAAAGCCCAAATATATTTAAGAGAAATTTTTTGGCTAATCAAAGTTGCTAATTAGGTTTATGGAAGGGGTATATATAGAGTTTTGGAAATTTTGACCATTAAGGGACACGCTCGGTATTTTGGAAATATTTAATTAAAAAATTAATGACATTTTAGTGCTTAAAAAATTTCCAACCTAAGAGGTTCAGTCGCTTGGTGCTAGGGCCGGTCGACTGAACATATAAAAAATTTTGAAATTGATTTTGGGTTCGGTTGGCCGTGGGAGATGACCCATCAGCTTGCCAAGGCGATTTGCCAAACCTTCATAGGTTTGATTGGTCGAGCCTAAGTCCGATTTGCTGGTTCTTGAGGTTCGGTCAGCTGATGGCATTTTGACTTAAAAGATTCGGTTGGCTAAGGCGTCTAGAAAGGCCAAGTTTTAAAGTCGGTTGATCGTGGAAGTAGTGTTAAAAAATGGTCGATCGACTGAGCCTAGTAAAAAATTTGACTTCTGGCTGGTTGGTGGACTGAGGCACTTTGAACGTGCATAGGTCGGTTGACCGAGGTCAATAAGGATCCTAGGTTTGACCTTTTTTTTGACCTTAAAGGTATTTTAAAACCTTTTTAAGTTATAGGAACATTTGAAAAGGGTTTCGTATGAAAGTTTTAGGTCCTCTAAGGTCATTCTGAGCTTTGATATTTATATCATGCATATGCATGCATTATTACAAGCCAAGATAAAAATTAAATGCAATACAAATTAAAATCATTGTCTTCGTCTTCTCCTTTACTCTTTTGTCTTCATGGAATATGCCAGATTGAGCTTTATGTCCTGTCTTGGTTTCCATGTTCTTTTGATCTTATTTATGACCTCTATATACCTGTTCACACACTTAAAAACACACATAAGATACGAGTGTTTTCTCAGCGTCAAAACAGGGATTGAACTCAAAAAGTCAACGAGAAGCTTTTCATTGTAAAAACAAGTTTTTGTTGTTTGTTGTATTGTTTGATGGTCAGGTATTGAATCGTTTCCCAGCGAGAGGGAATTCTCATTAGAGAGGTGAACTCCACATATGAGGGAGAGAAATTGTAACTTCACCTAGTAACAATGTCGATAAAGGAAATCCTTACAGTGGGTTGCTTAAGGCAAGGACGTAGGCTGTGACTTAATTTTGTAAAAACAACGGTATTCCGCTTCTTCTTCCTTACTCTCTTTATTTTCTGCAAGATATAACATGCATGCTTGGATATATTTTCTTTATCATCTTGCCAAATATTGAATAGTGTTGAATATTGAATTGTAGTAAATATTGAATCTTGTTTAAAATTGAATACTTGTGAATATTAGATACTTTCATCATCAACCAGTTGAATATCCATTCCTGTTAAATATTGTATTGTGCTGAAAATATGAGCTTGGCAAATATTAGATCTTGTTATATATAGATTGGTTGTGATTAAACTAGTATCCATTTTGAAGCATAAGTTCTAAAGTTTGTTTGAAGAATTAGAACTAAAATTAAAACAAGTGACATACAAAAATTAGTTTTTAAAAGAAAATATTTTGTTGTTGAAATTCAGATCTTAATATTGATTAATTCATTGAGGCATAAATCAAATCACGGAATTTATTCTTGAGTACATTGTTGTGAACCTTCTTGAATCAAGTCGAAAGTTATATTCTGAACAAGTGCTCAACTGAATGTGTTATCACATATTGTAAATTTAGATTGTGTATTAATTTCTATATTCATCTCTAAAGGCTCATAATTGACATAGTTTCGATTGCTGCGTATATATATTAACTATTCTATCTTCCAATATATATATATTGGAAGATAGAATAGATAAGGGTTAAAGTAAATAAATTCCGCAAATAATTTTTAAAGAACCCAATTCACCCCCCTTCTTGGGATTACATCCTAATTTCAAAATTTTTTTGACCGAATGATATCCTTTATATCAACACATGCCTTGCTCAATTATGAAGGATGTTTTTTCCTTATTCCTTGGTGCCATCCAGATCTGGTTGTACCTTGAGTAGGCATTCGTAAGTCTAAGGAGAAGGTTGCATATACCAACTAGCTAATTTTCATTAATAGGAATCAATCCTTTGGGCATTCCTTGTTTAGGTTAGTGGAGTCAATGCACATTAGCCATTTCCCATTGGCTTTCTTTACCAACACTACATTGGCTAGCCATCCTAGGTAGTTTACTTCCTTTATCAATCCTAAAACAAGGAGTTTTAGATTTGATTAACCGTTGCCTAATTTATTTCTTAAGAACATGTACATTTCTTATGCTTTATAGTGTTGCATGTTAGTTTTATCCCAAATTAGTATGTAATGATTGCTAATTATATCCTTGAAATCTCATTAGCAACCTATACGAAAAAAATCCCTATTGCTTTACAAATAGTTTGTTGGTTGTTTCCTCATCTTAATCTTAGAAGTGCTTAAACGGACCATTCTTTTGGAGTTGCGTTGTCCAGAGGGATCTCACCCACTTTCTCTGTGCATTAATTGGATCTCATTTCCTTGAGGTTGAGGTTTGAGCTCCTCCATAACCACCCTAGAATCAAGACCAGTGTTCCCTTTTAGAGCCATAAAGTAACATCTTTCATAGCTTGGTCTCCCCAGAGCTCCCCTATCTTGTTCAAGAGTGGGGACTTCATCACTAGGTCTCCATATGGTCCATAGGATTTGAGGTGCCATCATAAGACTCAATGGTTGACATCTAGAATCCTTCATGTGGGACTCCTCCATTATTTCCCTCGTAAAGTGAGCTTTGTCAATTTTTTTTGTTATGTTCTTCAAGGTAGTGCTTGAGTTATGCCAAATTTATTTAATTGGATTAATCAACCTTCATTTTTCTCGATAGAGGTTTTGGGTACTTGGTTCAGATTCCCTATGGTTTGTTAATAGGGGCATCTAAGCTACCTTTGGCCTTAAGGTTTTGTTGCTCCATTAGGGCTAAAATAATATAGACTATGAGATACACCTCCCTTACTTGGGGATTGTGCTGAAGCAAGATATAGATGTTCTCCACTACCAATACTTTCATTTGATCCTACTTGGAATGAAACACTGGTGTGTGAGGAGTATATGGCTTGAAAAAGCTTGGGCATGGTTTCTCCTGGCTAGGAAGGATCACTAAGGTGAGAGAACACAAAAATGCGTTATCAACCATCCTAAAAAATTTGGTTTCTCCTTCTTCCCACACAATGAATACATGATCAATTCATTGTTTTGTATTGCTTTATTTCCGCATGGGGCATTGATTCAAAATTTGGCAAGAGGCATCAACTATCAAAGTGCTAGCTATTAGCTTTCTTGGATCGGTGATGGTATTTCCCTATAGAAAGAATCGTACATGAACGAACACATAAATCACTTAAGAAGGGCTCCAAGAAAACCCTCATTCCTGAAGTAAGGTGATTGTCATGGAGGGACACATGAAATTAAAGAATGTTAGTGATTCCCTCATTCATTGTGAGTCATTAGCCAAGATTCTAGCCTAACTTAGGTAGCAATGAAGAATAGAAGACTAGAATTTGATGATGAAAACTTAATGGGCAATTTCGTAGATAATGGACCTATAGGAGGAGAACGTTTTTGTTTTTTAAAAAAATCATGCGAAATTCAAGGCAAACCATAACAGGATCAATGTTCGCAATAGGCTTCATGAACTTGATCTTGAAGGATAATCATTGGTTACTATATAGTTATCCAACAAGGACATGTTGGTTGTCACTTTATTGTTTGTCATTTAGAGCTCCCTATTTGATATGGACTACACAATAGATAGTCTCCATCTCCCATCCATTTCCATTTTCTAGTTCGTACCTTTCCTAATTAGAACTAAGGACATCCCACAAAAGCATCTCAAACTTTAACCATTAGGATGTGCCATTAGGGATGGTAATCACTTTTGATAAAAGGAAAAATACAAAGAGTATGCATGACAATGCCCAAAATGGAAATATTCCTTAATAGGGGATCATAAGGTCTTCACATGTCTTATAACAAAGGCAGACGTCAAACATGTCTATTATAATAGCAACTTTCACCAATTTACCATATGGTAAATTGAGGGAGTAGATGTAAGCCCCTGTAATACCATTGTAATGGGTCATTAATGATATTCATAGGTGTATCATGAGCTTCTTATTTGAGAAGTTATTGGGCACCTTGTATAAATTTAAGGATGGTGCAACAAGATAATGGTAGCTCATTATGCCCACTTCCTTGATTTATTGCATCCATTATGCTAATTAGGCAACAATTACTCCTACAGTACTCATAGTTGATTGTGCCTTTGTTAAGGATAAGTGGAGCCCTTATAAGCCCAAGGGCTGTTTATGAGTCCCTAAAATATATGATTTTAGACCCTCATTTATCTTTATTTATCCTCATTTTATTATGTATTTGCCTAGAGTTATCATTCTTTAGAGCTATGCAAGGTTTGTTTGCCTTTTCAGGAAAAATAGGTTAGAACCATGGAGTTAGGCATTACAGGAAGTCAAGGAGGATTTGGAGAACTCAAAACTCAAATCCAGCTGCCTAGCCAAGCTTCGAAAGCTTTAGATCATGGATGGACATGAAGATGACGCTCGGCCATGTGGTGCGACCAACAAACCACAGGGGTGACCTAGTATTCCATTGCGAACTCCAAGGTTCAGACTAAGATCAAAATGCTTCAAGATTTGACCACGTGCTCGACCAAGTGATCCTCTAGGGTGACCACGTTGAGATACAGAGACAGAACTGAAATTCAGAAATTCTGAGAGTCTCGATGAAGTGTTCGACCAAGAGACCTTCATGGGCGACCATGTTGAGATATTGAGATTTCCTGAAGATTGAGATACTGTAAGTCTCAACCATCAAAACCCTGAGGCACGATGAAGTCAAAGACATTAAAGATTCGAATCCCTGACTTCCTACAAGTCTCAACCAAGGCACGCACAAGAATGACAGAAGGGCGACTTGGTCGACAGCGACGATCTGCTGCGCGAGATTTGCTACAAATTTTTTGAACTTGCCAAACAACCCTTGTAAACCCTAGAGCCTATAAGTATTCACTACGAACACAAGCTCTGGGTCCCTATTTGGCCTCTCTTAGGTTAGTGATAGACCTAGGAAGTCATTGAGAGCCAATTTAGAATAGGTTCGTGTATGGAGTGTCTGACGGCCTTTGACAAACGGCGGCGTTCATACAACAGTCGTGTATATTAAGATATCTCCTTGTACTTCTAGCATTAGTGATAGACATTTGTAATGATAAAGGGATGATATTTTTACTCATGCTTTCTTTTACTGCTTTCAATTTACTACTTTCCATTTACTTGCTATGTGTTTGATGAAAGATTGCATATAAGGATAAGCATTGCTACGTATTAGTAAGAGGGAAATAGTCAGCTACGGAACTAGGGAGGTGTTTGTTATCATTGAGATAGGGTATACTTCGATTCATGACCATAATTTGGATGGTTAGTGCACCATTGCTACCCTGTGCCCTCGATCACCCTTTTCCCGCTTTGGCCTACTCGAGTTAGTACTTCTATGGAAGTCTAGATAAGCGTAGTTAGAAGCATGGCATACAACGTCTAATTTGGACCCTAGTGTCGCTTTGTAGGAGTAGGGTAACTTATAAATTTACTTGCTTTCCAGAAGTTTAGATTTATTTGCTTTCAGTTACATGCTTTCCAGTAGTTGTTAAATAATCACCATTGTAAAATACCATCTTTCACTTCTTTTTCATAACAAGGCTTTGGTCAACTAAATTGGAAGTAGTTTAATAACTACACTTCAAGTCTCCGTGGATAAATACCCGACTTACCCACTTTATGCTGAACTTGGGATAGTTAGGTTTATAAATATTATTTTTGGTAGTTAAGGACCTAAGCCTTGGCGAGTCTACCAAATTTTGGTGTCGTTGCCAGGGACTTGGCTTTGGTTATAAGTCAACTTCTGCTTTAAAGTATTATTGCTTTGTTCTTTTGATTTTCTCTCCTTTTTTTTCTTTTACTTTCTTTGTTAATTTCTATTTTCTTTTTCTATTTTTGAAGTTTGAATCTGTGTGCTTACACACGTGTATGTTTGATCGGCATTCTTTGGAACCTGATATAACTCCCATAGATCTCGAGAATGAAAAAATACTGTAGGTCCCTTATGAAACCTATCTCTAATCCAAAGAAGGCTGAGTTGTCTGAACTGAAAGCAATGGCCAAAGATAACCCCCCGATTCCCACTAAACAAATCCCGGAACCCCATGCTCCCCACCGACCTGTGGTGGGAGAGCAACAACTTCGACCTCTTATGGAGTACTTTATACCTAATGCATACACATTGCCGTCTTGCATCCGGTTCCCGGATGTTCAGGTAGCACAATTTGAAATTAAGACTTTGATCATCTCGATGCTACCCAACTTTCATGAGAACTTTGCTAAAAATCCTTATCAGCATTTAGATGAGTTCTTGGAAATTTGTTCCACCATCCACATCCTTAATTTTAGTGATAATGCTCTCTGTCTTAGGCTTTTCTTGTTCTCTCTAAAGGATAAGGTCAAATATTGGCTAACGTCCTTAGAACGAAACTCAGTGGCCAATTGAGCCACCATACAACATGAATTTCTTAAAAAGTACTTCCCAATTAGGAAGACTAACCAGCTTCGGAGAGCCATCACAAGTTTCTCACAGATGGATAGGGAACTTTTTTTCGAGACTTGGGAGCACTTTAGGGACCTGCTCCATAAATGCCCACATCACTAGGTCCCCAAGTGGCAATTAGTCCAAACTTTCTATTAAGGGTTGGCTGAGAGAGATAAGTTCATAGTTGATGCATCGTGTGGAAGTACTTTCCTCACTAAGAAAGAGAACGAGGCCTGGATTCTCTTTGAAAATCTGCCTGAAAAATTCTCAACAACACATGGCTAACACTTGTAGACTACCTAATTCATCAAACTCAAAACCAAAGGGAATTTACGAGTTGGCCACTAGCCAAGACCTAGCCCCTACCTTGCATGCCATATCCAAAAAATTAGACCAGTGCTTGTCCCTAGGACGGCAAACAACGGTGTATGCAGAGGTATGTGCAATCTGCTCCGACCCTTCCCATACATGTTACAATTGCCCTCACACACATTCCCAACTTAAGCTTGTGCACGAGGAAGTAAAGGCTACCCATAATTGGTATGATAAGCCAACTAATGACCCCTACTCGAATACCTACAAGCCCTGGTGGAAACAACATCCTAAATTCTAGTGGAGGCCACCAGCTTCGGGTTTTCAATCTCAAAGACCTCCACAAGCTCCAAATGCTCTACCTCCATGACCATATCAAAATTTCCAAAGTCACCCTGACTCCACCCCTAAATCGTCATTATTGCAACAACAACCTCCACCTCAACCCAAATATGATTCATTTCAGGAGACGGTGCTGACAACCCTCAAGCGAATCGCAGCCAACCGTCAAGTGGATCGCAACTCCTTCACTCCCATTTCTAGTCTATTGCAAAGCTAGAAACCTCAATGGGGCAACTAGCTGCTGCCTAAGTAGGAGAGATGTAGGTAAGTTACCAAGTCAGCCCATAATAAATCCAAAGGGGAAATATAGGGTAGAGTGGGAAACCGAATGCTAGTCCAGCAGCTTATCCTAAGGAGGCCTAGATGGTAAGTTGTAGGGTAACAGATAAGGAAATCGAGGATCAATTGAGTAAAGAAGAGAAGGAAGAAGAGGAGAAGGTGGTATCAATTACTGATCCTTATCTCCTACCTTCTTCTAGCCTAAAACATGACCACCCCACTTCCTTACCCATGGCCAAGCCACATTATGCCCCTCATAGGGCCTTCCATGTCTCTCAAGCCCCATGCCCTTCAGATCTTCCTAGGCCTTCCTTATCCAATGCGGAGACCACCACTGAGTCCATTTTAGACGCATTTTGGAGATTTCAAGCCAACAACCCCTCTTGGATGCAATGTATAAAATGCCTAGATATGCACAAATCACCAGGGAACTATATAGGTTGTAAAAATAATCAAAAGCAGTTATGACTAGATAAGCGCGATTGACTGAGCATTGGAGTTCCATGACACACAGTCACCTCCCTCCTAAACTAAAGGACCCTGGCTCACATACTCTTTCATGTGTAATTGGAGATTACACCATTGATGGGGCCCTTATAGATTTAGGAGCAACTGTGAACATTCTTTCATACTTGGTCTATCAAAAACTTAACCCAGGAGTGTTGTGAGCCACCTCGGTTTCTTTATGCCTTGCTGATCGATCTCTTAAGCAACCTCGGGGTGTGGTAGAAGACGTGGTAGTCAAGGTGGGACATTTCCATTACCCTGGTAATTTCATCATTTAGACATGGAAACTTCCACAAACCCAATCCCTGACCTTTTGAGATGACCATTTCTAGCCATGGCTAACGTCTGCATTCATTGTAGGACAGGGATTATGGACATCTTATAGGGCCATAAGCAATGTAGGCTAAACATATTGAATGCTTCCCAACATCCACATAACATCGCCCAAGCTGTGGACGAAGATGTGATTGATAAAATTGTTAGGGAAGCAACTCCTTTAATGCTATGTAAATACCCTTGGCATAGTACACTTCAGCTTGAAAGCCCTACCATTTCTGAATTTGAGGACCCTTTTGAGCAATTTATAACAAAACATGATTCGGTTCCCAATTCTGAAAATAAGTTGGGGGTATGCAACTTCGGGTGTGAGGAAGAAAAGAGAGAAGCCAATGCTACTTGGGAACTAGGATGAATCCAAATTGAGCTTCAATGCATCTGGCTGAAGACGGTAAACTTAACACTTCCGAGAGGCAACTAGATAGTTTTTCTTTTCTTTTTGAGTCCTTAGGGTAGTTAGAGGAGACTAACTAGAAGTAAAAATCCTTAAAGTAGGTCATAGGATATGTTGGGGGTATGCAATTAGAGTAGATAAACTTGTTGATACTAATGACATATACATGGTGCCTTTGGCTGGCATTGGTCTTTTATGCTATAAGGTAGCTCTACATGCATGCTATTTTGGTTATTGTATTTTGAAGGTACATTGTTTGTTATTATTGACACCATGCACGGTCTTATCCCTTGCCCGGGTTCTATTTTTATTTCAACACTTCAATGAGGACACTGAAGTTCCAAGTTGGGGGTAGGGGTGACACACTTTATGACACATTCATGCACAAAATGACACAATTTTAAATTTTTGAAGCTAAATTCTAGTGAACTATGCTAGCATATTTTACACCCTCTACATACACATATATAACCTAATGTTTCATGCATAAGCTTTTTAGTTATATGATTTCATTATGCTCACCAACAATGTAGTAAATTAGTTGTGTAAAAGTTACATAACATGGCCGACAACTTGATATTACTCTAGGTAGTTTACTAGTGGTTTGTTTGGGTTAATACTGCACTGTAAACTTCAGTATTTACATGGTGCTTCCCGGGGCTAAAAGCACACTTACACATGATTTGTAACACTTAGGGTTCTTTGAGAGCATTGAGAGAACAACTATGGTGACTATGACACCTTGTAAGGTACTGTTGAGTCATCCTTTCATTTCTCGAGTTTTTGACGTCAAACTCTGAGTTGATAAAACTCAACATTCCTTCTTCTGTTGGATTTCCTTTGACAACTAGTCTTTGCTCTTGTATTTGTTAGCTTAGAGGTGACATCAAGTGGGGAGATATAAACCTAGGTTTTGTAGCTTACTCAAGACATAAAGGTCAAGCCACCCTTAGAGATCGATTTTTTCCATGGACTCCTATTTGAGTTATATTCCTATTGGAAACATGAAGATAAGATAAGAATATGGTGATTGTCTTAGCTGACCATGTAAAAAAAATGAAAAAGAAAGAGAAACTTGAGTAGAGAAAAATGAAAACAAAAATATACAACTGCTTTGAGAAAAGATCAAAAGGCCAAGCTAAGGACACACAGTGCAAGTCTGCACGTATGAAGGATCTTCTGACCAATGCATTTGCTGAATTCACGCAAGTCTGGGAATAAGTTCATCTAGGGTGTTCTTGATTAAATGTGGTGAATGAGTGAGAAGATGTTAGGGTGAAGGACCCGACACCTCCTTAAAGGCTGGATCCCTTTCCTATAAGACTAGTCTACTCCATACTTCTAATGTTAGTTCTTCAAATATGTGGGACGTTTGATTATGACACTCTTCCTCACATATGAGAGTGAACCCAATTTCTTGAGTGAATTTTGAGGGAATAAACTAGTGAGACTGAGTCAAGACGACTGTTCTGTAGGTACCTCCGAGCATTCTTAGTGAGACAAATCATACACCGTACACATGCCCTATGAAGTGGCCTATTCATACTTGGATTTACATGCTAATATTAACTTTGAATTATAATCATGGGTTGATTCTTAATGAGTAGTATCTTGAAATGGTTGTATTATGTTGAGTTTTGCATGATTAAAACGTTGCGGAGTGTGTGTATAATAGAGTCGTGTATGAAGGAATCTGTATGTAATAAGATTATATTTCTGTATGTAAAATGGTATGATTATGTTGCATGTGTTCTTATATTTGCTGCACTGGTGTTTGTGGTTATCGTCCTGGAAACCTTACGAGACTATAATTCATCCACAAGGATCAATCTAGGGGTATAAAGCCTTGTTGCATATGGTAAATGCAATCGTATTTCCCATGAAAGTGGATATAGGTACAATTTGGTAGTTTTCTTAGATTTTGCTTTGCTCGAGGGCTAGCAAAGTGTAAGTTGGGGTTTGTGAGATGAGTCCCTAAAATATATGATTTTAGACCCTCATTTATCTTTGTTTATCCTCATTTTATTATGTATTTGCCTAGAGTTATCATTGTTCAGAGCTATGCAAGGTTTGTTTGCCTTTTCAGGAAAAATAGGTTAAAACCATGGAGTTAGGCATTACAAGAAGTCAAGGAGTATTTGGAGAACTCAAAATTCAAATCCAGCTATCCAGCCAAGCTCCGAAAGCTTTAGATCATCGATGGACATGAAGATGACACTCAACTATGTGGCGCGACCAGCAAACCATAGGGGTGACCTAGTATTCCACTGCGGACTCCAAGGTTCAGATCGAGATCAGAATGCTGCAAGGTTCAACCAAGTGCTTAACCAAGTGACCCTATGGGGCAACCATGTGAAGGCACTGAGACAAAAAAAAAATTCAAAAATATCGAGAGTCTTGACGAAGTGTTCGACCAAGAGACCATTAGGGATGACCATGTCAAGATATTGAGGATTTCCTAAAGATTGAGATACTGCAAGTCTCAACCATTAGCTCGACCATCAAGACCTTGAGGCGCAATGAAGTCAAAGACATTGAAGATTCGAATCCCTGACTTCTCGCGAGTCTTGACCAAGGCGTGCGCAAGAATGACAGAAGGGTGACTTGGTCGACAGCGATGATCTGTTGCACGAGATTTGCTACAAACTTTCCTAACTTGTCAAACAACCCTTGTAAACCCTAGAGCATATAAGTATTCGCTATGAACACAAGCTCTGGGTTCCTCTTTGGCTTCTCTTAGGTTAGTGACAGACCTAGGAAGTCATTGAGAGCCAAGTTAGAATAGGAGTAGAGTAGTCTCGATCCGTGTATGGAGTGTCCGATGGCCTATGACAACCGGCAGCGTTCATACAATAGCCATGTATATTATGATATCCTCTTGTACTTCTAGTGTTAGTGATAAATGTTTGGAATGATAAAGGGATGATCTTTTTACTCATACTTTCATTTACTACTTTCAATTTACTACTTTCCATTTACTTGCTGTGTGTTTGATAAAATATTGCAGATAAGGATAAGCACTACTACGTATCAGTCGGAGGGAAATAGTTGGCTACGAAACTGTGGAGGTGTTTGTTATCATTGAGACATGGTATACTCCGGTTCTCGACCGTACTCCGGACAGTTGGTGCACCCTTGCTACCCTGTGCCCTTGATCCCCCCTCTCTCGCTTTGGCCCGATTGGGTTAGTACTTCTATGGAAGTCTGGATGAGCGTAGTTAAAAGCATGGCATCCATCCTCTAATTTGGACCACAATATTACTTTGTAGGAGTAGGGTTACTTAGAAATTTACTTGCTTTCCAATAGTTTAGATTTATTTGCTTTCAGTTACATGCTTTCTAGTAGTTGTTAAATAATCACCATTACAAAATACCATGTTTCATTTCTTTTTCATAACAAGACTTTAGTAAACTAAATAGGAAGTAGTTTAATAACTGTGCTTCATTTCTCCGTGGATTGATACTTGACTTACCCACTTTCTACTGAACTTGGGATAGTAAGATTTATAAATATTATTTTTGGTAGTTAAGGACCCAAGCCTTGGTGAGCCTACCAGCTGTTCCTCATGGGCACGTAGTAGCTTATATGCTACTTTTGTAATATTTATCACCAACAAGAATGATTATTGTCCATAATCATGGGATATCCTAATGGTTAAAGTTTGATACATTTATGTTGAACATCTCATATTCTAATTTTGGAAGGTAAGAATTGGGAAGGGGTATTGATTGGGAGATGGGGCTACCACCCATTATGTAATCCAAATCCAATGTGAAGCTCCAATGGACAAAAAAAAAAAAAAAACAATCTCTTCATAGGATAACTATAGTACCCAAAGATTATTCCTTAAGAAGAAGTGTATAAGACTTATTATGGAGATTGTTCGTTTATGGTCGGCCTTCATTTTTATTCTATGCTCCTTGTTAAAAAAATGTCTCTTCATATAGGTTTTTGAATATGACATTGGTCATGTCCATTAAGTTTTCATCATTAGATCCTAATATCCTCTCCTTTGTAGCTACCTAGGTTAGGCCACAAATTTTCCTAATGCCTTATAGCAAATAAGAGCCTCTATGACATTTTTAAATTTCGCCAATCCTCAGTGCCATACACATAATATTTGCACACTAATTGTTTTTGTCTAGGAAATTTCTCCTTTACTCAAGTTGCAAAGGTTTAAGCTATTAAAGTTGGGTATCTTGATGGATCTATATCAATATTTCCTTGAAACTTTTAAGGGAGTAAATCTCTCAAACTATCTTTCTAGGCACTACGACCTTCCCTTTTAGTCTTTCTTTTTATTTTTACACAATTTTCTTTAGCTTGAACATCACTTTTTTCAATCTTTTCCTTTAGTTTATTATTGATCTTGGGCTTGGTATCCCTCTTTAGTCCTCACTTGTTTATGTTGCATTAATATATATATATATATATATATATATATATATATATATTCACTGAGCTTAGATAAAGGCTTTGGAAGTTTTGGGGCAATAGAAAAAACAAAAAATTGGGTAGACAAAGTCCGTATATCAACATGGCTATAACTATTCTATGGTTTAGATTAGGAATTCTAGGACAATTAGGTCTTGACGATCTCTAAGTGATTTATAAGGTCTATCTAAAGGGGCATCCTAAACCCTTGTGGTTAATAAGGGATCCTCGAATGTCCTTTTGGTGAAGGATGGGTCCCTTTTGTAGGGGTAGGCACTAATGCCAATTAGCATTATCTACTTCTATCTAAAATTAGTTGTTCTCTTCTCTAGTTCAACTTTAATTATGGGACACTTCCTAGGCTAACTATTAGACAAACATTTTGACAAGGAGATACACTTTATAATTTTTTTTATGACCCGAAGGTTTAGGATTTAGAACACGTGTCACTGTGGACTTTGAATGTAAACAATTTTCTCTCTAAGACTAGAGCATTTGCAATTCTAAGCTAGGATCATTGGCCTAACAATGTTTTATCTCTGTTTTGATGATAACAAACTAAGGAATCTAATTATGCTACTGTTGTTAGAGATTTATACTGAAAGACATGCTTTATGTAATCGGTTTTATTGTTTATTAATAACTTCAGTTATTCCATTTTAATGAGAATCTTAGTGAGCAATGTTTGTCTGACATTATCTATTTAATGATTATGCATGTGTGTCTTTTATTCTATATAGTAGGTGATCTAGTGTGTAGAGTAGGGCTTACACACAGAATATTAGATCATCAGTTCTTATAGAATGTAAGTTTATTTTTCACAATCTTAAATGAAATTGGACACACCATTGGTAGGATTGTAGCACAAGGTTTTAATAGGTCTGTCTTGACTATGGAGAACGGTATAGTTCCAAATCCTTATACTAGTACACTTTATGTGTATTGAATAGGACCGTCTTGGGTGGGGTAATTGTTTTTATACTGACTATATAAAACAATTAATACCTCATGATTATTATGAGTGCTTATGCTCTTAATCCTGATATGATTATTGGACATGTGCATGTAGTGTTTATTACTTTGATTCATAGAAGAGTGACATTATTTATGGGTTAATAAACTCACTCAGTTGGGTAACGACATTATGTGTATGGTGAACATTAATTATTGATGGAATCCATGTCCCGGTATCGGGATTGATGATACCGGCTTAAGGAAGCTTATAAGTTTTGATTGTGTCAAACCCTGTAGGTGGATTTTGAATTCGACACATCAAATAAATTAAGTGGAAGGTATTAGAGAAATTAATATGTCAATTAATTAAATTGTCAGTAATTTAATTTAATTGACGGGTATCTGTAATCTTTACGTGGGGAGATAAATAAGCATTTAATAATAGGAGCTCGAAATTTAATTTCGAATATGATAGGGAGTGCAATTATAATTCTTTAGTGCTATGAATTGTAATTAAAGTAATTAAGGATTAATTCAAGTTGGATTAGGAATTCTTTATTATGTTGGAAGCCCTAGTCATATTTACCCAGAGGTCCCTGTTGTAGCCTATATACATGCACTTCAATTAGCGGTGAGGGTAAGACAAAAACACACACATAGAGGCAGACATCATTATGAGAAGCAAACCCTAGCTGCCGCTGACGAGCCCTCTCTCTGAGGAGCAAGGCGTGTTTAAGGAATACAGTAGAAAATCCTTGGTCATCATCAAAAGTTCTTCTTTGATCTTGCAGATTCGAGAGTTTTTCTTCATGCTTGCATAATCGAGATCAAACCAAAGAGATCTCGTAGGTATGATCCTAATCATGTAATTAGGAATGGCAAGATCGAATTTTTGTTTAAATTGGGTATGCAAGGTCGTTTTTTGGTTATTTGTATGCATTATAGCTAGATCTTAGGGCTATTCCGTAGCAGGACCCTTCAATTGGTATCAGAGCCTCGGCTGATACTGTATACGAATAATAATACAATGTTCTTTAGTTTTCGAACCAGTGTATGCGTAGGGTAGAACGTGTGGATGCGCTAACTTATGTTTTGCAGCGTTTTGCCCGGTTATTATGGTCATATGAATGTATGGTTTATTATTGCGATTGCTTAAAAATTCATAGCATGTAAACTCTGGATTATGGAGGCATAGGATTTTGAAATCTGAGGTAGCCTCATATGAGAAGGAGGCACTCGTAGAATGTGAATTCCGGTTATAGAGGCATAGGATTCTATAATCTGTCATAGGTTTATCTGAGACATAGGCACAGTTGAGACGTATAGCAGTCGCGAAAACTGGGTGAAACCCTAATTGCAAAATAGTGATCAGATGGTCGCTGGCAACTCATAGTAGTGACGGAAAAGAAGAAAAACCCTAGAAGTGTTGCACTTAAAATTTGAATTTGAAATTTGAATTTGAATTTGAATTTGAATTTGAATTTGAATTTAAATTTAAATTTGAAATTGAATTTAAAATTGAAATTGAAATTGAATTTGAATTTGAATTTAAGTTTAAATTTGAAATTGAATTTAAAATTAAAATTGAATTTAAATTTAAAATTGAATTTGAATTTTAAATTGAAATTGAAATTGAAATTGAATTTAAATAAAGGGTTTATGAATAGACTTGTAGCCACATTCTACAGGCTGAACCCCCACCGACCGCCGGCACTCCGTAATGGCAAGCAAGGAATCACAATTTTATGATGTGAGCTGTTGGACCATAGTAGCCAGGATTTTTATTATATCATATTTCTTGTTTATAAATGCTTGCTTGGTGTGCTTTTTGTTCTTATGTTATGTCATTAATGTTGACCTAGTTGGTCATATCCCGTTTTGATAATGAAATATACAATTAGTACTGATGTTTGCACTAAGGCTTGCATGCAAGTTCACTCTACGCATAGAATTGAAAAGAATGCTATATCATGATGGCGTATGGTGATATTACAGAAGAATGAAGAATATTGTACCTTATTTGTAATTTTATTTTGCTTCATTTTAGGCTGTAATTAATTAAGGACTGTAACACTATATTGCCTGTAATAATCTGCATCATGCATGGTAGAAAAATATGCTTAGAATGACCTTAGATAGACCTTAGGTTTCCGCACTTAGTGCGCAAAGCCGCACTATACGTTACATGTTATTAGGGTTAAATTAAAATCAAAGAATGGACCATAGGTTAAAATCATGAGGCTTCGGGCGACCGAACCTGGCAAGTCAAATTGCCTGGGTCAACTAAACCGTGGACTAGTCAAAAAGTTGACTGAACTCAAATGACATGAGTGTCCACGATCGACCGAAATTGTACCTTGTACTTTTCCATCGTCCCCGAGTGCCCGAACTTACAATTCATTTTACTCTTAGGCGATTAAACTTGGAAATTCAGTAAGCTGAACTATGGTTCAGACGACCAAACCTCAGAAAGAATGGAAATCGCCTTTAGTCAGCAAACTGAACCTAAATTCAAGCACCCGAATTTCAAAAATCACTTTTTTTTGTTATGTCTGTTCGGACGACCGAACTAAGGGACAGGTGCCCGAAACTTTCAGGTTGTGTTAATATTTACCTCAATTAATTAGGGTAAATCAAGGTTGAGTTTTTAGACTCATTTAAAATATTTTTAATAATTCCCTATGTGTCCCTAATGGTCATAATTTTAACCCTCTCTATATATATGGGTTCATTTGAAAAAATTAAGAGAGATTAGTATACTTGATTAGCCAAAAATCCTCTATTTTTCAAAGATCATATCTTTCACATACAAAGCCCATACACTCATTCTTTGCTATTCCTTTGAGAAATCCAACTTTCCTAAGAGTGTTATTGAGTGTTTCTAGTTGCTAAAACTCTCGCGGTTATAGATTGAATATTTGCTTTTATTGAGAGTTTTTAGCTAGGGTTTTCCCCCCCGATTTAATCAATAAATATTTGTGTGGGAAAACCCTTGTAGCTAGTGAGTTTTTGCATCTTTGTTGTAAGACTCATCAAGCTTGTGTGTTTTTGACTTGCAAAAATATTTTTCACAAGCTTACATTTTTCAAATATCTCTTGAGCTATTATTTTGATAAAAATCCTATTTGAGATATTTTGAATATTCTTATTGAAACACTTTGAAACTTGTGGTGATTGATTTACTTTGATTATTTGTTTCAAAGTTTTCTTGGAAATACACTCTAGATTTTGACTGTATATTTTCATTAGATTGAGTGTTTAGCACGCATTATTAAGCACTGAGTATATTTACTATCATCTTTGCTTGCATTATTATCTAGACTGTATTGTGGTGCATTTATGCTTTTTGAGTAGCATATTTTCGTGTACACAAAATTTATATTGAATATTTGTTGTATTCCAGTCGTGGGCTTGAAGAGGGAGACTAGCCCTATTAAATAGTGTCATATTGGCTTAGACCCGGTTAGGAAAGTTATGTGCACCATCCTGGTAAGGTGTAGTTGTAGGTTGAGGTTAGCCCCGTTAATTGATCTAGTTGTATCAGGTGCCGCTCCACCCGTGAAGTGAGCTTATAGTGGAATCCTTGTGCTGGTAAGCCAAGGCGGGGATGTAGGCGCTTTGGCTGAACCTTGATAACATATTGTGTGTGAAATTTACATTTTTCCAATTTACTTACCGCATGTGTTTGTTTTATTGTGAATGATTGGATTCATAATTGCATAGACAAACCCTAGGTTGCGTACTACTGTCTTTAGACTAATTGATCTAGGAAAGAATTTTAAATATCTAATTCACCCCCCTCTTGGGATCGCACCAAAGCTAACAAGTTGTATCAAAGCCCTGTTACTTAGACTTAACAGTTAATTAGTAAAAAGATCATGATGGCTCGTGTTTGTGCATCCCCTTCATGTGAGGGAAGGTTAGTTACGAACCCTCGAGTGTGTTGTGGTGAAAATTTTGTTGTATGGAAATTTAGGATGACCATATGTGTTAAAGCCTTAAATTGGAGCTTCTTAGAAGTTATTGATTAGGGAAATATTGTGCCTGTAAAAAGCATTTATTGTGTTGATGTTCCTAAATCTGAAGTTGAGCTGAATGATAATGATAGGAACATAATGCAAGTAAATTTTTATGCCATGAGCACCTTGCTGCATGCTTTAGATTCTAATGTTCTCCGTGAGGTTATGACTTGTAATAATGCTAAGAAGATATGGGAGGAACTTGAAAGAAGATATGGAGCAGCTAAGCAGGAAAAGGAGATCACCCCTTGTGACTCAAGCTCTAATGATCTTGAAGGAGGTAAGCAATGCTTTATAGCTCTAACTGACAATGAGGTAAACTCGTATCCTCCTATGTTATTAGATAACCTTTGTAATGATTCATGTGATGATTTGAATGATGCATCCGATACTGAGTCATTTGATAGTTCTGATAGTGAGAGCATGCCTACTTATGAATAATTGCAATTGAATATGTTAGAATTCATAAGTCACTTGTTAAAGCTAATAAAAGATATAATGCTTTGAAAAACAAGTTTGAGGCATGTGTGAAAGAATGTGAATCCAAAGTTCTTACTGAAAGGGAAAATGATTTAAAAATCAAATAGTTAGTAAAAAAGAATGAAAAATTAGAAAAAGAATTGAATGCAGTAAGATCTCAATATTCAACTGAAAATATAAAGATCGTCTTATTGCAGAACTTGAATGTAAAGCAAACAACATGACTAAAGAGTTTGTTAAACTACAAGATGTTTGCATAGGTCTTAAGAACGTAAAAATGCAATATCTGGAAAATAAAGTAGAAGACCAAGCTAAGATCATCTACACCTTCACTAGAGGTAAGGACAACTTTAATAAGTTGTTAGGCTCACAGAAAATGACCTTAGATAAGGAAGGTATTGGATATAACGGAGTTAGAAATAGAAAGAAGAAAAATCTATACATGAGGTACTTCGTGAGAGAATCTAATCATTATGTTAGTACCTCCTCCAATACTTATACCCATACCTATTGTGCTTTATGTAAAAAGAAGGGAAACACCAAATTTGATTGTCCATTCAATCAGAAATGGGTCAAAATGAAACAAGGGCGGAGAGTGAAAGAAAAACCCGAATTTATCTCTCCTTGACCTAATCCATCTCTCTTCGTCCCTAAAAATGTTCCAAGCATCAATAGATTAGAATAGGGGGACTCCATAATCCTTAGGTCATTAGTTTAGATCATAAGGGGTCTTGGTATATAAGAAAAGGTCAAAGAAAGGAAAGTCAACTTGGTTCGGTCGGCTAAACCATTTCAGCTTAGACCATTCGGGTGACCGAACTTGACGTTTTAACGGAATATTGACCACATTCAGGTGGTTGAACGTTTCAGTTCAAAACATGTTCGGGTCATCGAACATGGTTCGGGTAACCGAACTAATATTTGGGAAACCAAATCCTAATTCAGCCAACTAAACCAAAATGAACTATTTTGGTTTGGGATACCGAGCATTGGAACACGAGAAGACTGTTGAAATTTAGCCAAATAACCCTGTTTTTGGTCAACCGAATAGACTTAGATGCTTGGGCAATTATTATGGTTCGAGCAACCGAAGGCTTGTTCAGGAAATTGAATCGCGGTCTATATATATTTTTACCCACGTGAATAGCCTCATTTTTCTCTGTTCTCGAGAGCCCTTTCGAAATTTATTTCTTCTAGCCTTTCCATTTTCATTCCTAGCCTAGTATTCTTAGAAAAACCCTCTCCTAATCATGTCTAGAGATTAAAGACGCACAGAGTCAGGCATTGCTCTTGAGCAATGGTTCCGTACGCCTGAAAGAATGATTAAGTATGAGAAGGTCTTTTGGCTCAAGAAGCCCATACTAGGTAAGGTATTGGACATTTAGTTTATACAAATCTACTTCAATAATGTGCTAGAAATGTTTAGATACCAAGGGTGGTATGAGTTTATAAGCTTCCAGCCCAAGGGGATCTACCCAATCCTTGTCAGGCTATTCTATGCCAATATTGTGCAGGACGACCAGGGATCCTACTCCCAAGTGTTTGAGACGAACATTCGGTTCGATGATGCATATCTGGCTGAGACGTTCAATATCTAAATAGGTGACTTCAATTGTCCTAACTCCACCTTGACCTGGATCTACAAGCAGGATTTCACAGTGAGTACCTTTGTGAATTTGGTTATATCTCATCCTGTTATTGATCTCAGTCACACACCCAGCTATAGGTCGTTGACTCTAGAGGCGAAAGTGGTACACCACCTGATATCTTATAATATTTTCCCGAAGTCTGGGTTGAGGGATCATGTCTCGTACCTAGACTACTTTGTGATGTGGTGTTTGTTCATGAGGAAGAAGTTGGACCTCCCTAGACTGATCCTGAGATGGATGTTTGTGAAGATAGTAGGGAAGAGGATTATACTGCCATACGGGGTATCCTATCTAGGATGTTTGTCAAATAGAGAGTCACGAGGACTCTGTATGCAGTTCTAAAGAAGATCAACAACATGAACATTTTCTCCTCCACCACCTTGAAGCTGATGGGGTACGAGCTAGCTGGTAACATGTGGTTGCCTACCATACCCAAGAGAGGTCCAGGGACTCAGGAGGTTCCACAGGAGCAACTCCACATGCCATCGAATGCTGAGATCATGGCTGCCATTACTGGTCTCACTGCATCTATTGAGGATCTTAAGACCTCCATCCAGGGTGAGATCAGGGAGCAGGCCTCCTCCTTCTAGGCCAGGCATGATGCATTCTACATTGAGTTCACCGAGTTCAAGTCTGATGTGAGGGCGAACTTCCATATACTTGGTGAGTGCCTCAGGGACATGATTGATGAGGACATTAGCGAGGATCATATGGAGGTGAGCGGTGATGAGGATGACGACCATAATGATGGGGAGACATAGAGGAGAGCCTAGGAGATCAGCTGCTCTTTTATTTTATCTATCCTATCTTTTACATACATACATACATTTACATTTGGGGTCTGTAATAATTTAACAGCTTTTATTTTGCTTTTCGGTTGTACACTCTCACCACACACACACACAGATACTATTATGTGGTGATTGTCTTTTGCTTATACTTATATATATATATATATATATATATATATATATATATATATATATATATATATATGATGGTTTGATGACTTGCATGTACTTTTATATATGTACATATGTTTGCCTGATTGATGCCTCCTGCATGGCGAATGCAGTCGATTTGTATTTCTTGTTGGTAGAATTGTTAGGTTCTCGTACGCTCAAAACTGGATGATATACTGTTTGCATGAATCCTTTTATGCAGGTTCATATGGGAAATGTCTTGTTTACATACGACATGTTGCCGAATTTTTGTTTGACATTTTTCCAATATTTCAAAACACTTACTAAAATATTGATGGATGTGTATGCAAAATTTTCTTGTGGTTTTTAAAGTTCTTGCACTTAGCTCAATTTAAATCGAATCATCTAAAGCCTGTGCATATATTTAAATGCTTTGTAATTGGTAGGTGTTTATGGGAAAAGTTATATTTTTAAACAAAGTGCTGCCAAAATTTTCCAAATTCACTGCACACACATCCTACGGTCTTATAAAATTGAACATTTTCAACTTAGGTTGTGATTTTAGAACATCATCTCTTTATGAATCATGAATAATTTGTTTTTAATATGATATGCTCTAGTTTTATTCAATCACTTTGCTGGACTTAAATTCAACATCGTGTGGCAAAGTGTATCCCGAAAATAATAATTGGTATCAAATTTATAAAGGGGGATTTTTTTAAGTCAAAATTAAAAGAAATGAACTTGAATGAAAATATTTTGTCATGATAGGTGCTCATAAATGTTTAAAACACTTGTGTCTTTTGCTCAAGTTATAAAATTAAAGAGAATGCACAATCTAAGGGGGAGCCACTTCACTTGGAAATATATGGCTCTGAAATGTTAAATGTATCTCACTTCATGCATCACTAAGATTTATATCTTGTGGGAATACATAAATATCTAACAATTGGTGTCAACAATTGGTATCCTTTTGTTATTTTGTGCTGCATGATCATATTATCTTATTGACTTAATGATTTGAGTGAATCAATACTGAACTGTTTGAGTTGTTAGATGTAAATTGTTGTATATGATTGTTGAACTCAAACAGGTCATTTAGGTACAGATTTATTTTAGTAAATGCTCTATTTTCAAACGGCATGCCGCCGAAATTTTCATAAATATTCCCAAATTATTTCTTGTATCTAAATGACTGTTTTTCATTGTTTGCACAAATTAGTCACAATTCTTTATTCTTAACCCTTTTTGCTAATGCCAAAAGGGGAAGAAGAGGCAAAAGATACATTAGATACATTAATTAATTTAATTAGTTAATTTAATTGAGCTTTAATTCTCTTTATGCATATAGTCAGGGGGAACCTTTCTTGGCTATACCCACTTTTACATAAAGTATTTGTCATCATAAAAAAGGGAGAGATTGTTGACTTATTTGGTCATATCCCGTTTTGATAATGACAAATACACTTAGTACTAATGTTTGCACTAAGTGTTGACTCTATGAGTCCAATCCGCTTTTGATAATGACAAATCACTTGGTATTTGATATGAGAATTGAGTTTGTAAATAGGACTTATATTAAGCATGCATGGAAAGATAACGAGTCATGGAAGCCTTCAAGTAAAGTTCACAAATCTTGGCAAGATCCATGGAACTCAAAGAGTACAAGAATCAAGATGCAAACGGCAAAGTTCAAGAACATCTTGGGAATGGGTATTTAGAACTCATGTACTTATATTTTCACATAATTTAATTTAAGGCCCAACATAACCTAGAATGATTTTAGGATTCATGCATTTCATGTATATCATTAGGAGACTTTCATGGACTTAGAAATACTTTTAAAATCTTGGAAAATATGTTTTATAAAAGACCCAAGAAAGAGAGCAAAGCAAATTTTTAAATTAGAAAAGAAAAATTGAGAAAAGGGCACTTCGGTAGCCTGAAGATAAAGTTTGGTAGCCTGAAGAATTAATGGGAAAAATAGAATCTGGCCAAGGTACTTCGATTGCCTGAACTGGAACTTTGGTCGCCTGAAGTCACTTTAGGAGCCTGAACTCAACTTTAGTAGCCTGAAGTCGTAGGAAAGTTTAAAATTCATATTTTTATTAATAGAACTCGCGAGCTTTTTCTTTTATCCAACGGTTGAGATCAATTCTAAGGGTAATACACTATAAATACTAAATATCTAAACCCTAGAACCAAGCTAAGACACACAAGAAGAGAAGAACACATCTAATTGAAAGAGTATAGAGAAATTTGAGCTGATTGACATATGATTGCCTACACTTCAACTTCTACTCATCAAGCTTAGGAAAATCAACTTAGAATCTTAAAGGGAACTCTTTTACTCATCTTGTTTTTCATTCTAGTATTGAGGTTTGATCATTCAAGTTAATATTTTCAAGAGTTTCTTATCCCATCACTTGTTATTGAATATCGGTAGAAAAGTTTGATCTTGAGTGTGCACATACATATAAAAATTGTTTTTGAAAAGATCATTACTTGAGAAAGTTTTTTAGCTATTGGTTGATTGGTTTTTGCTTCAAGAGTATATATGTATTGTTCATAGAGCTTATTATTGAAAAATCTATTTTTGATTAAGTATTAAGAGGTTGATCTTGAGTGTGCATATATATATATATATATATATATATATATATATATATTAAATCACTTTGATAAGATTACCACTTGAAAAGAGCTTTAGCTATTGATTAAATTTTAGTTTCAAGTGATCTTTTCATTCAAAGATTCGATACTTTTAATAGTACAAATCCACTTGATTAGATATCCTTGGAGTTATTAAATACATATATTGTTGAAGGATATTTTCTAAAATAGATCACATTGATTTTTTACCTTTGGAATACATATCTATATATATATATATATATATATATATATATATATATATGTATATGAATATTTGCATATTGCAAAGGTTATGTTGTGATTGAATATTTGAAAGAAAGTTTTGTGGTTTTGATTGATTTAATATTCAAGACAAAGTTTTTATTAATAAGTTCACATCAAATATATTTGTGCATTTTTGCAAAGTGAACTAAGAACCCTAAAATTCTCCAAAGCGTTTTTTAAATACGTTACTTGGGAGTTTTTTTTTTTGAAAAGAGTTTTGTGTGTTGAAGCATATCATACATAAACAATTGTATCATTTCATACATTCTGAGCTTCAAGTTATATCATATGTTAACGTATTAGGAATTTGAATTGTACTCACAAGCTTTTTTTTGGAAGCATTTTTGAGTGTTTTTCATAGATTCTATTGCATACACGGTTCGGTGTGTGAACCGGGGTTTGAGGAGAGAGCTGTATCTCTTGTAAGTAGCGGGTGAGGAGGAAGTTGTACCTCTTGTAAGCAGCGGATTGTAAGGGAAGCTTCGTCCCAATTTAAGGAGTACGGATTTTAGTGAAATCCTTAAGTGGTTGCTCAATGCAAGGACATAGGCCAAGTCGGCTGAACCTTGTAAAAACCGTGTTTGTCTTCTCTCTTCCCTTTACTCTTTACTTTCAGCACTACATTTAAATTGTTTATATTGCATGTATAGGTTGGATAGCATTGCACACAATTAATTGAGTAATAAGAACTCATTGATAAATATATAAGTAGGGATTAAGTGGTAAAAAGATTCAAAGTTTCTTTTAAATACCCAATTCACCCCCCCTCGTAGGATTACACCTGATTCAATAATTGGTATTAGAGCCAAGTTTACATACACTTGATAGTTAATTTGTAAAAAGATCACATGACACACATCGGTGTAACTCCATTTCGTGAGGGACACTCATCCACTAGACCACCCATTTTCTGTGGTGTAAACTACACCTATTGGAAATGTAGGATGAGCATATATCTATTAAACGTAGATTGGAAGGTTTGGAAAATAGTGACTAAGGGTAATCATATTCCCATGAAAGTAATTGATAAGATTAATATACCTAAAACTGAAGATGAATATACTGAAGAGGTCTGGAAGTCAATACAAATCAATGTCACTACCATGAACTTGCTTTTCTATCCATTAGACGTAAATGAATTTAATAGGGTAATGACATATAACTCGGCTAAAGAAATTTGGGAAAAAATAGAAGTTACATATAAAGGTACTAAGGAAGTCAAGGATTGTAAGATAGACATGCTCACCAATGAATATGAAGCATTTAAAATGATAGTTGATGAATCTATACAATCCATGTACACTAGATTCACACACATCATTAACCCTCTTAATGCTCTTGGAAAAACTTACTCTACTTATGAGTTGATCAGGAAAATACTCAGGGGATTGCCTTAAGTGTGGGAAGCGAAAGCTACGGCAATAGCAGAAGGGAGAAATCTCAAGGAGATGTTGGTGGACAAACTTATTGGATCGCTCATCACCTATGAGCTGGCAATAAACGAGAGGAAAAATGAGCAAAGCAAAGCAAAGAAGGTTACTACACTTAAGGCATCATCAAACTATTCAATTGAAGGAAGTGATTCCAAAACAGATGATGACATGACCATGCTAACAAAGAAGTTTGGGAAATTCTTGAAGAAGAACAAGAAGTTCAATAGAAAATTCCGAAACTCTAAATCGAAAAGAGGAGAGCAAAACATGAAGAAAAAGAAGAAGGATCCACCAACTTGCTACAGCTGCCGAGAAGTTGGACACATCAAGCCTGAGTGCCCCAAGCTCGTAAAAGCCTCAAAGAAAAATAAGAAAGCGCTGAAAGTCAGTTGGGATACATACAACACTAGTTGTTCAAAATTTGAATCCAACGATGAAGAGGTTGCCAATCTGTGTCTAATGGCACATGATGACCTTAAGGTACAATCATCATTTTCATCATCTTCGTATTACTCTAGTGATTCTGAAAATAAAAATGATATGATATCATACGATGAACTGAAACAAGAATATCTATGCACTATTAAAATTCTTGAGAAGAAAACAAAGAAAATTTCTGAGTTGAGAAGCAAAGTCAAAGAACTTTTCAAACTAGTTGAAAGATAAAGATTTGAAAATTGAGGAGTTAGAAAAGGATTTGAAAGATAAATCTGAAATTATATGTCAATTTACTGAGGGACAAAACAATTTTGAAAAACTCCTAGGATCTCAAAGAAATTCCCTAGAAAAGGAAGGCCTTGGCTTTAATGGAAAGGAAAATCTAAAGAACAGACATCATTACATGGGTTATTTTACAAAGGAGTCAAAGTCATATGCTCCAACTAAGAATTATTATAGAAATACTACTTGCTTTAAATGTAGAAGGTTGGGTCACATACAATTCGACTGCCCTTTCAAAAATAAAGATGTTAAAATTAAGAAAGTATGGAAGGTTAAAGGTCAATCTAGCACTAACTCCCCTGGACCCAAGACAATCTGGGTACCAAAACTAGTTGTTTGATTGTGTCTTGTAGATTTGCTTAAGATCAGCATCCTTAAAAGACAAATGGTATATGGATAGCGGATGCTCACGTCACATGACCAGGGATCAAGCAAAGTTCACATCCATCATACCCAAGGATGAAGGGTTTGTTACTTTGGGAGATAATGCTAAGGGAAGGATCATAGGTGTAGGTAAAGTCAGTAATGATTCCTCACTCATTATAGATGATGTTTTGTTAGTTGAAGGATTAAAGCCCAATTTATTGAGCATAAGTCAACTATGTGATAAAGGTTACAAAGTGTCTTTTGAACATGACAAGTGCATAGTTGAACACAAAACTGATAATAAGATATTGTTCATTGCTAAGCGTCATGAAAACGTATATACCACAAGCTTTGATAACTTAACTTCACAGAGTGTGACATGCTTATCTTCTATGAATGAAATAAGCTGGATTTCGCATAGGAGACTAGGACATGCAAACATGGATTTAATCTCTTCACTTGTTAAGAAAGAATTAGTTAAGGGACTACCTAAAACTAAATTTGTGAAAGATAAAATCTGTGATGCACGCCAACTAGGAAAACAAGCAAGAACAAGCTTTAAGAAGAAGAAAGAGATCTCCACTACTAGGCCACTCCAAATGCTACACTTAGACTTTTTTGGACCAAACCCAATTCAGAGTTTAGAAGGAAAATCATACGCCTTTGTCATTGTTGATGACTTTTATAGATTCACATGGGTATTATTCTTAGGGCACAAAGATGAAGCATGTGAAAAATTTATAAACCTGTGCAAGAAAATCCAAAATGAAAAGGAATATACAATTACTAAAATTAGAAGTGATAGAGGTAGAGAATTCAAAATTCAAGTCATGGATGACTATTATAATTCATTAGGAACTGCCCATAACTTTTCAACACCTAGAACACCATAACAGAATGGTGTAGTTGAAAGGAAAAATAAGTCTATACAAGAGATGGCTAGAACTATGCTTAATGAACATAAACTACCTAAGTACTTCTGGGCTGAGGCAGTGAATACTTCCTGCTATGTGCTAAATAGAGTTCTGATTAGACCATCACTTAATAAAACTATGTATGAGTTATGGAATGGCCATAGACCAAACATATCATATTTTCATATCTTTGGCTGTAAGTGTTTTGTCCTTAGAGACAATGAGCATTTAGGAAAATTCGATGTGAAATCTGATGAAGGTATCTTCCTAGGGTATGCCTTAGAAAGTAAAGCCTATAAAGTATATAACAAATGAACATTGACACTTATATAATCTATTCATGTAGTGTTTGATGAGTCAAATCCCTTCTCCAAAAGAACTGATGAAGATGAAATTGAATTAAATAAGGAATTTGAAGAACTATCAATTGAGAATGATTCAGAAAAGAAAAATGAACTTAAGGTACCATCCATTGAAACTGATCAAACTGAAAATGAGGTTAATGAACCACCTAGAGAATGGAAATATATAAAGAATCATCCCTTTGATCAAATAATAGGTGAACCATTACACGGAGTAGCCACTCGCTCCTCTCTTAGGAATATGGTTAGTCATTTTATATTTTTATCTCAAGAAGAACCTAAGAATGTGAGTGAAGCTATACAGGATGAATCTTGGGTGTTGTCCATGCAAGAATAGTTAAATTAGTTTGAGAGGAGTAAAGTATGGACACTAGTTCCTAGACCCGAGGATAAATCAATAATTGGAACCAAATGGATATATAAGAATAAGAAAGATGAACATGGAATAGTTGTGAGAAATAAGGCTAGATTAGTAGCTCAGGGATATAATCAAGAAGAAGGTATAGATTTTGAAGAAACATTTGCACTTGTAGCTAGAATGGAAGCCATTCGAATGCTTTTAGCATATGCAGCTTTTAAGGATTTCAAGCTCTATCAAATGGATGTCAAAAGTGCATTTTTAAATGGCTACATAAATGAAGAAGTGTAAATAAAACAACCCTTAGGCTTTGAAAACCATAAGAATCCAGATCACGTGTATAGACTAACAAAAGCCTTGCATGGTTTAAAGCAAGCTTCTAGAGCTTGGTATGAAAGGCTAAGTGGTTTTCTATTAGAAAATAGATTTATAAGAGGAAAGATAGATACAACCCAATTCATTAAGTCTAAGAAAGATGATATTCTCCTAGTGCAAGTATATGTAGATGACATCATATTTGGAGCTTCAAATAAAGAATTGTGTGATGAATTTGCCAATACCATGCAAAATGAATTTGATATGAGCATGATGAGTGAACTAAATTTCTTCCTAGGACTTTAGATCAAACAAGCAAAACATGGAATATTCATAAATCAATCGAAGTATATTAGAGACCTACTCAAAAAATTTAATATGGAAGATGGAAAAATACTAGGTATATCTATGAGCACGGCATTGAAATTAGACAAAGATGAACAAGGTATACCAGTAGATGTCAAACTTTATAGCAGAATGATTGGTAGTTTATTATACCTGACTGCTAGTAGACCTGATATAATGTTTAGCGTATATTCATGTGCAAGATTTCAATCTACACCAAAAGAGTTGCATTTGTTAGCCGTTAAAAAAATACTTAGATACCTGATAGGAATCGTCGAAATTGGATGATGGTATCCTAAGTTCACATCCTTTGAGATTCTCAGCTATTTAGATGCTGATTTTGCAAGTAGCAAAGTGGACAGGAAGAGCACGAGTGGTACTTGTCATTTCTTAGGAAATTCCTTAGTCTCTTGGTTTTCCAAGAAGCAAAACTCAGTTGCTCTTTCCACAGCCGAGGCTGACTACATTGCGGCGGGTAGTTGTTGTGCACAAACGCTTTACATGAAGCAACAACTGAAGGATTTTGGATTAAGATATGAAACAATCCCTATTAGATGCGATAATATGAGTGTGATAAATATTTCAAAGAATCCCATATTACATTCACGAACTAAGCATATAGAAATACGACATCATTTTCTTTGTGACCATGTACAAAAAGGGGATATGACACTAGAGTTTGTATGCACGGATGAACAATGAGCAGATATATTCACGAAACCACTTGCGGAGGATAGGTTTATCCAAATTAGGCATGGATTAGGTTTCATGCATAGTCGAGAGGTTGCCTGGAATTATGTTAGATGATATAATTCAAGGGGAGCAACGTCACTTACGATGTAATCACTTGGTATTGCATTAATCAACAATTGGTATAAAAAATTCCACATAACATTTAATTCAACATTTGGTATTTTTATGTAATCTTTGAAATGTATGAGTTAGCAAGGGGGATACTTGATGTCAAAAAGCATGAGAAAGATTTTTTTTTTTTTTCTAATGATTGAACACGTTTAAGACCTTAAGATTTCTAAGGGAAGAAGAACATAAGAGTACGTCTATTCATGTTTTATTATTTTACACCTTTTTGTTGATGTCCAAAGGGGGAGAAAATTGGGAGCAAAAATAATAGAATGGAAGCAAAAACTGTTGGTAAAACTAATTGTGCAAAAAGGGGGAGAAGTATAATAACAAAAATTTTTGAAACGTGATGAGCATATTGTCATTCATTGAATATTTGATGCATTCATTGAGGGGGAGCCTTGTTTGGCATAACCCATTACATATATTTTTGCTAGTGCATTTATCATCATAAAAAAGGGGGAGATTGTTGACTCTACGAGTCCAATCCAGTTTTGATAATGACAAATCACTTGGTATTTGATCTGTGCATGGAGTTTGCGAACAGGACTTATATTAAGCATGCATGGAAAGATAACGAGTCATGGAAGCCTTCAAGAAAAGCTTACAAATCTTGGCAATATCCATGGAACTCAAAGAGTATGAGTATCAAGATGTAAGCGGGAAATTTCAAGAACATCTTGGGAATGGGTATTTAGAACTCATGTACTTACATTTTCACATGATTTAATTTGAGGCTCAACATAACCTAGAATGATTTTAGGATTCACGCATTTCATGTATATCATTAAGGGACTTTCATGGACTTAGAAATACTTTTAAAATCTTGGAAAATATGTTTTATAAAAGACCCAAGAAAGAGAGCAAAGCATATTTTTAAATTAGAAAAGAAAAATTGAGAAAAGGGCACTTCGTTAGCCTAAACTCAACTTCAATCGCCTGAAGAATTTCTTCGGTAGCTTGAACATTAAGTTCGGTACCTTGAAGAATTAATAGGAAAAACATGATCTGGCCGAGGTACTTCAGTTGCCTGAAGTCACTTTAGGAGCCTGAGCTCAACTTTAGTAGCCTGAAGTCGCAGGAAAGTTTAAAATTCAGATTTTTATTAATAGAACTCGCAAGCTTTTTCCTTGATCCAATGGTTGAGATCAATTATAAGGGTAATACACTATAAATACTAAATATCTAAACCCTAAAACCAAGCTAAGCCACACAAGAAGAGAAGAACACATCTTATTGAAAGAGTATAGAGAAACTTGAGCTGATTGACATGCGATTGCCTACACTTCAACTTCTACTCATCGAGCTTGGGCAAATCAACTCAGAATCTTGAAGGGAACTAATTTACTCATCTTGGTTTTCATTCTAGTATTGAGGTTTGATCATTCAAGTTAATATTTTCAATAGTTTCTCATCCCATCACTGGTTATTGAATATTGTTAGTAAAGTTTGATCTTGAGTGTGCACATACATATAAATTTTTTTTTTTGAAAAGATCATTACTTGAGAAAGTTTTTTAGCTATTGGTTGATTGGTTTTTGATTCAAGAGTATATATATTGTTCATAGAGCTTATTATTGAAAAATGTATTTTTGATTAACTATTAAGAGGTTGATCTTGAGTGTGCATATATATATTAAATCACTTTGATAAGATTACCACTTGAAAAGAGCTTTAGCTAGTGATTAAATATTTTAGTTTCAAGTGATTTTTTCATTCAAAGACTCGATACTTTAAATAGTACAAATCCACTTGATTAGATATCCTTGGAGTTCTTAAATACACATATTGTTGAAGGATACTTTTTTGAAATGGATCACATTGATTTTTGACCTTTGGAATACATATATATATATATATATATATATATATTTGCATATTGCAAAGGTTATGTTGTGATTGAATATTTGAAAGAAAGCTTTTTGATTTTGATTGATTTAATATTCAAGACAAAGTTTTTATTAATAAATTCACATCAAATATATTTGTGCATTTTTGCAAAGTGAACTAAGAACCCTAAAATTCTCCAAAGCGTTTTTTAAATATATCATTACTTGAGAGTTTTTTCTTTTTGGTTGAAAAGGGTTTTGCGTGTTGAAGCATATCATACATAAACGATTTTATTGTTTCATACATTCTGAGCTTCAAGTTATATTATATGTTAATGTATTAGGAATTTGAATTGTACTCACAAGCTTTTGTTTGGAAGCATTTGTGAGTGTTTTTATAGATTCTATTGTATACATGGTTCGATGTGTGAACCGGTGTTTGAGGAGAGAGCTGTATCTCTTGTAAGTAGCAGGTGAGGAGGAAGTTGTACCTCTTGTAAGCAGTGGATTGTAAGGGAAGCTCCGTCCCAATTTAAGGAGTACGGATTTTAGTGAAATCCTTAAGTGGTTGCTCAATGCAAGGACATAGGCCAAGTCGGCTGAACCTTGTAAAAACCGTGTTTGTCTTCTCTCTTCCCTTTACTCTTTACTTTCAACACTGCATTTAAATTGTTTATATTGCATGTATAGGTCGGATAGCGTTGCACACAATTAATTGAGTAATAAGAAATCGTTGATAAATATATAAGTAGGGATTAAGTGGTAAAAAGATTCAAATTTTTTTTAAAATACCCAATTCCCCCCCCCCCTCTTGGGATTACACCTAATTAAACACTAAGGCTTGCATGCAAGTTCACTTTACGCATGGAATTTAAAAGAATGCTATATAATGGTGGCATATGGTGATATTACAGAAGACTGAAGAATATTGTACCTTATTTGTAATTGTATTTTTTATGTTCTTCATTTTGAGTTGCAATTAATTATGGACTATAACACCATAAGGCTTATAATAATCTGCATCATGCATGGTAGAAAAATATGCTTAGAATGACCGTAGATAGACCTTAGGTTCTGACACTTGGTGCACAAAGCTGCACTATACTTTACATGTTATTAAGGGTTAAATTAAAATCAAAGAATGGTCCTTAAGTTAAAATCACGAGGCCTCGGGCGACCAAATGTGGCAAGTCAAATAGCCTCAATCGACCGAATCGTGGACTGGTAAAAAATTTGACCAAGATTTGGGCGACTGAACTTAAATGACTTGAGTGTCCATGGTCGACCAAACTTGTACCTTGTACTTTTCCATCATCCCGGGGCGCCTGAACTTACAGTTCATTTTACCCTCGGGTGACCGAACTTGGAAATTCGGTAAGCTGAACTATGGTTTAGACAATCGAACCTCAGACAGAATGGAAATCACCTTTGGTCAGCAAACCGAACCTAAATTTAGGCACCCGAACTTCGAAAATCACTTTTTCTATTGTGTCTATTCAGGCGACGGAACCAAGGGACAAACACCCGAAACTCTCGGGTTGTTTTTATTTTTACCTCAGTTAATTAGGGCAAATCAGGGTTACTAATTCCCTATGTGTCCCTAACGGTCATAGTTTTGACCCGCTCTATATATATGGGTTCATTTGAAAAAATTCAGAAAGATTAGCATACTTGATTTGCCAAAAATCCTCTGTTTTTCAAAGATCATATGTTTCACATACTAAGCCTATACATTCACTCATTGTTATTCCTCTGAGAAATCCAACTTCCTAAGAGTGTTATTGAGTGTTTCTAGTTTTTAAAACTCTCCCAGTTATAGATTGATTATTTGCATTTATTAAAAGGTTTTAGCTAGGGTTTTTTCCCTCGATTTAATCAATAAATCTTTGTGAGGGAAAACCCTTATATCTAGTGAGTCTTTGCATCTTTGTTGCAAGACTCATCAAGCTTTTGTGTTTTTTACTTGTAAAAATATTTTTCACAAGCTTACATTTTTCAAATACCTCTTGAACTATTATTTTGAGAAAAATCCCGTTTGATATATTTTGAATATTCTTATTAAAACACTTTGAAACTTGTGGTGATTGATTTACTTTGATTATTTGTTTCAAAGTTTGCTTGGAAATACATTCTAGATCTTGACTGTATATTTACATTAGATTGAGTGTTTGGCACTCATTATTAAGCACTGAGCATATTTACTATCATTTGTGCTTGCATTATTATCTGGACTGTATTGTGGTACCTTTCTACTTGTTGAGAAGCATATTTCTGTGTACGCAAAATTTATATTTAATATTTTTTGTATTCTAGGCGTGGGCTTGAAGAGGGAGACTAGCCCTATTGAATAGTCCCGGATTGACTTAGACTCGGTTAGGAAAGCTAGGTGCACCATCCTGGTAAGGTGTAGTTGTAGGTTGAGGTCAGCCCCGTTAATTGACCTAGTTGTATTAGGCACCGCTCCACCTATGAAGTGAGCTTATAGTGGAATCCTTGTGCTGGTTAGCCAAGGCGGGGACGTAGGCACTTTGGCCGAACCTTGATAACATATCGTGTGTGTAATTTATATTTCCAAAATTTTTTTATCGCACGTGTATGATTTATTGTGAATGATTGGATTTATAATTGCATAGATAGACCCTAGGTTGCGTAATATTGTTGTTAGACTGGTTGACCTAAGAAAGAATTTTAAATATCCAATTCACCCCCTCTCTCGGGATTGCACCAAAGTTAACAGTTAGCATGTAAGATTTAATATTTCAATATTGGTTTATGCATGTGCAACTAGAGAATAAAATTACTTCCCAAGTTATAAATTTTTGTTAAAAATAATTTAAGGGAATTTGGAATTTTATTTGTTGCGTGTATTTTAGTTACTAATATTGCAATATTAAATTTATTGGAATATTAAACACGTGCAAATTTTCATCCCTCATGAATTAAATAACTAAGTGGGTGAGGGAATTTATTATGCATAAATCTCATGGTCTCCATCACTAGTTTATAGGGGATGTAATTAATTTTATGAGATGATATTTATATCTTCCTCCCCATTGGATGGAATTAATTACTGTTGACTTTAGTGTATTCCCAAGAGCGAGGTAAATTGGAAATTTAAAAAATTATCTCCTAGGTTAAACTATCCAGCAACAGTATATACACAACCTAGGGTTTGTCTATGCAATTCCAAATGCGTAGATAAATATAATGTGCGGAAATTAAATCATGCGCAGCATTCATAGATAGTTGAGAATAACATACATGTGCAATAAATATAAAATGCTAAAATGTAAAGTGCACACATGATATGTTATCGGGGTTTGGCCAATATTGCCTACCTCCCCGCCTCGAGCTCACAAGCAAAAGGGTTTCTACTACGGCTCACTTAATGGGTGGAGCGACACCGTTTCAACCAGGTCAATTAATAGGGCTGACCTCAACCTACAACTACACCTAACCAGGATGGTTTACCTAACTTTCCTAACCAGGTCGAAGCCAGTTCGGGACTTTTCACAGGGCAAGTCTTCCTCTTCAAGCCTACACTTGGAATACAATCAATTACAATACAAGATGTGTACAAAATATATGCTTCTCAACCACACATATTTGTACCAGTATTAATCAATGCACACCATTAATGAAAGAACTATAAGCTCAGTGCAAATATGTGTGTAATAACACTCATAATAATGATTATCTAAATTCAAGCACAAGAGTGTATCGACAAGCTAATCTTTGAAACTATGTAAAGACAAAAATCTCAATTATAGTTTAGGGTTTCAAAGATTTGTACCAATAGAAATTTAGAATATGTCAAAAATAATTTTCTCAATATCAAAGCATAAGGAGATATTCAAATATGAGCTTGTAAAAATATTTTTGCACACATAGAAATATAAGCCCAATGAGTCTTGCAATAATAATGCAAAGACTCACTTAGCTATAAGATTTTTCCCAACCAAAGATTTATTATATGAAATCAAGGAGGAAAATCTTTGTGTCACGCCCCAAACCCGGAAATGGGACCCAGGGGTGAACTAGTAACCTAACCTATCCCTGTATTATACAATCATCAATGACATAGCACAATGAATGAGGGTTCGACCCCGTGGGGTTCCCATACACCCTATATACATTTATATACATTACAGATACACAATGGAAAAAGGTCTTTCTATAGATATTCTGTACCATACCAGAGTCTATACAAAAGAAATCCAGGTTCCATAATACAAAATATAAACCTGGGTGTCTTTCAAAACCACAAAAGACAACCCAGTACAATCCTAGTACTTACCAAGGTACTTTCCGCAATACACCGACCACTACGCTACCAACACAAGGACGCTAGTTCCGGTTACACGAAGGGCCTAAAAAATATGTTCGTATAGTAGGGGTGAGACACCTCTCAGTAAGGCAGATACAGGTTATATTGGTGTGTGGCATTTGAGTGTTATCATGACATAAAACATACACAGTTAAATACTATTCAAGTGTTTTCACAAAACAATTCAAGTACAGTGCATAAACGCACACACACATGATCAAGTAAGCTGGTGTCGTCACACCCTTCGCCCCAAAGGCGGTCCGCATTACATGGCGTCCCCAGTACATGACATAACCCTAGGCTCCCATGGCATCGTACTGGTACAACTAGTGGATCCACACCCTTCGGTGATCGGCCGGTAAGGCTCAAGCCCTCGAATATAGAGCTGGACACTCTTGCCAAACATGGTAGGCGATATCTCACGCGCTTGGATATAGAACCAAACACTCTTTCAGTACCTGGAACAATTTGGAACTCAGTTCCTATTGCATTTAAACAAAATATAACAATGCATGTTCATATAACCAAACAAACCACACCCATTTGGTAATCTAAAATCACAATTTATCTACGGTTTTCCAACAAAACCAGGGATGCAGCCCAATGCCTCCTTTTTCCCAAAACTGTAACATGAAAAACCTATAATTTTACCTGTTAGATTCCCACAAATAAGCAACCAAAACGCACATAGGACCATGAACCACAGTTTTACCGAGTTTGATTTCAAAAATAACCGACATAAACTAAATCCCCCTACCTTTCCCCAAATGGAAAATCCCAAACTCTATGGCCTTTAAACAGCGAACCGAGTTCCCAAACCTATAAACCACAGTACAGAATATGCTCACAACTCCGTTCTCTACAGAACTAGTAAAATAGAATTGAAAACCGAGCCTTACCTCGATTTCGAGCCAAAAACCAAAAATGCCTGGAACAAAGATCCGATCCGTTAATCTTGTAGAGAATCCTTCCCCGGTCCTTGTGGTAACGTTGGATCGACAATTCCCTCAATGTAAGGCGAAGAAATCTAGAGAGAGAGAGAGAGAGAGAAAGAGAGATTGTATTCCGAGTTCCTAGAGAGATAGAGAGAGATTTTTAGATTTCTTAGTGATTAAGCAGTGAAAATAGATATTTATAGCCTCTTGACTTCGCCGCTCTCATCGATGAGATGGCGTCTTCGTCGATGAGGCACAGAAGGTAATTCGTCGACGAGACAGTGACCTCGTCGATGAGCCTAAGATTTTCAGATTCCCAAAACCTGTCGACTTCTCCTCGTTGACGAGCTCCTATATTTCGTCACCGAGCAACCTAAGGCCTTCATCGACAAACTTTGGCTTCGTCAATAAAGCCTACTTAATTACCATTTTACTCCTCTCTTTATAAATTAAATCCATATATCATGGTTCAGGTTCTTACAACCTCTGCTCCTTACAAAAATTTCGTCCTCAAAATTTACAATCTCTCGTTCATGAACTCATTCACACAATCAAACACAAAAATTCCACTTTAGAAAGAACCGGCGACTACTACAATGTAGCCCCATCACAATATAAACATACCCTCACTTATGGCGGAGGAATACCGTGGTTACATACATAAACTGTCTTAGGAGTTCACAATAAGAACCACTCCCAATGACTAACCACCTATTCCAATACAAAGTAGGGTAATGCACAAACATTCAAAACAACTATGGATACTTACGGTGTATCTCTACTTCCAATTCTGAGGAAGTTTCCTCAACCTCATGATTTTGCCACAATACTTTCACTAACGGTATATCCTTGGTGTGTAGCTTATGAACTTTGGTCCAGAATCTGAACAAGTACCTCCTTATACTCTAGAGTATCCCCAGTTTCCAAGTCCTCGTAACTAACAACATGCAATGGATCCAACACGTACCTCCTCAACAAAGATACGTGAAACACATTGTGGATCCTCAAGAGTGTTGGGGGTAGTGCAATCCTGTAGGCTACTAGACCCACTCGCTCAAGAACCTCGAATGGTCCAATATACCTCGAGCTCTGCTTGCCCTTCTTCTCAAATCTCATCACCCATTTCATCGGAGTGATTCTCAGAAATACCTTACCCCCCACCTCAAACTCTAACTCTCAGCGGCAAACATCCGCATAACTCTTCTGCCGACTTTAAGCTGATCTAATCTTGTCTTGGATCAAACCCACCTTCTCAGATGCTTGTTGCATGAATTCAAGTCCTAACACCTGGCGTTTACCATCCTCATCCCAATACAGAGGAGATTGACATCTCCAACCATACAGCGCCTCGAACAGTGCCATCCTGATACTCCCTCGAAAGCTATTGTTATAGGCGAACTCTACCAGTGGCATAAACTATATCCAGCTACCACCGAAGTCTAACACAAAAGCCCGTAACATATTCTCCAAGATCTATATTGTCCTTTTCAACTGTTCATCTCTCTGGTGATGGAACGTTGTATTGAAAGTAAGCTTCGTCCCCAGTGCTTCCTGCAAGCTCGTCCAGAATCGGAAATTAAACCTCAGATCTCAATCTGACACAATGGACATGGGTACTCCGTGCATCCTAACTATCTCATGCACGTATATATCTGCTAGCCTACTTAAAGGGTAGCTAACCTTCATCGGTAAAAAGTGAGCAGATTTTGTCAACCTGTCCACAATCACCCAGATAGCAGTTTGCTCGTGAAGTGCTAGCGGCAATCCAATCACAAATCCATGGAAATATGCTCTTATTTCCACTCCAAAATAGCTAAAGGCTGTAACAACCATACCGGCCTCTAAAGTTCAGCTTTCACCTACTGACACGTCAGACATTGTTCCATGAACTGAGCAATCTACCTTTTCATACCACTCCACCAAAAGGTCTTGCACAAATCCCGATACATCTTCGTACTACCCGGATGTACCATATACAACGAACAATGCGCTTCCTCCAGAATCGTCCTTCTTATCTCATTGTCATTTGGAACACATAGCTTGGTCCCAAACCTCAACACACCTCCCTCAGTGATGTTAAAATCAGCAGCTAATCGCTACTACACTTTCTCCACAATCTCAGCTAACTCTGCATCATTAGCCTACGCGGTTTTAATACGCTCGAACAACGTCGGCTGGATCACCAAGCTAGCAATGAAAGTCTGATGATCACCAAAAACCAACTCTATAACCAGGCTCTCTAGATCCTGTCTGATATGATGCTGAGCTACAACTGTAGATACTATAGCAAGTTCTGACTTCTGACTTAACGCATCGGCTACCATATTAGCTTTCACCGGGTGATAACTGATGGTGCAATCGTAATCCTTGATCAGCTCAAGCCATCGTTTCTACCTCATGTTCAACTCCTTCCGCGTGAAAAAGTACCTAAGGCTTTTTTATCATTGAAAATCTCGCATTGCACACCATACAAGTAGTGTCGCAAGATCGTCAGTGCATATGCAACCGCAGGTAACTCCGAATCATGCGTAGGGTAATTCTTCTCATATTCCTTCAATTGGCGAGAAACATACGCCACTACTTTAGAGATGCATCGCTATAAATCACAAAACTGCCATCCCCAGAAGGAATGGTCAAAATCAGAGCAGTAACCAATCGGTGCGTCAACTCCTGAAAGCATTGCTCACAATCACTGGTCCACTCAAAATTCACTCCCTTCCTGGTGAATCGAGTCAGAGGTCCAAACAACTTAGAAAAACCCTCCACGAACCGACGATAATAACATACCAGTCTTAGAAAACTTTGAACCTCCTACACACTCTTTGGCCTCACCCAGTCAACCACAGCTTTGATCTTGCTAGGATCAACTGAGATTCCGTCCTTAGACACCACATAGCCTAAGAATGCAACCTGATTCAACCAGAATTCACACTTCTTCAATTTAGAATACAACTTTTTCTCCCTCAAAATTTGCAATACTAACCTCAAATGGTTTTCATGCTTTTTTGAACTCCTCAAGTATACCAGAATATCATCAATGAACACCACTACAAACTGATCCAGGTACTCATGGAAAACCCTGTTCATAAGATCCATGAACACTGCCGAAGCATTCGTCGACCCAAAAGGCATGACTAAGAACTCGTAGTGGTCGTATCAAGTTCGAAAAGCAGTCTTCGCCACATCATCAGATCTAACCCTCTCCTGATAATACCCTGAACATAGGTCGATCTTTGAAAAGACTTGCGTCCCCTGCAACTGGTCAAAGAGATCATCAATACGAGGCAACGAGTAGCCATTCTTGATAGTCACCTTGTTGATCTCATGGTAATCAATGCACATGCGCATTAACCCGTCCTTCTTCTTCATAAGTAAAACTGAAGCTCCCCAAGGCAAAACACTAGGTCGAATGAAGCCCTTGTCTAGTAATTCCTACAACTTCTCCTTTATCTCCTAAAGTCCTGCTGGAGCCATCTAGTACGGAGCTTTAAAGATCGGATCCTTGCCAGGCAGCAACTTTATTGTGAACTCCACCTCACGATCCAAAGGTAAACCGGGTAAATCTTCTGGAAACAAATCCGAGAATTCGCTGACTACCCAAATATCCTCAAGCCTCAACTCATCCTGCGGAGGTTCCCTCACACAAGCCAAGTATCCTTGACATCCATCCAAGAGTAACCTCCTTGCCTATAATGCCGATAGAACCTGTGGCGTCAAACGCGCACACGATCCTACAAACTCATACTCCTACTCCCCAGGAGGTCTAAACACTACCACCTTTCTACGACAGTCAATCACAACATAACTGGAGAATAACCAATCCATCCCCAATATGACATCAAACCCCAACATATCATATACCATAAGATTTGTCGGTAGCAACTTCCCCTAAATTACCATTACAAAGTCTTCTAACATCCTCCTACAAAATGATACACTCCCAGATGGTGTAGCTACAGAAAGTCTTTCTTTCATGATTTGGGTCTCCACCCCACACAATTTCACAAAATTAACAGACATAAAGGAGTGGGCCGCACCTGAATCAAATAAAATCACAACTCTATTTAAAAGTAACATCATAGTACTTGTCACCACATTCCCCGCATGCTCAGCATCCGCTGGAACAAGTGAGTACACCCTTTCTGGAGTTGTGTTTGCCTGATAGGTCACAGAGGATACCTGATTACTTCCCCGATTCTGACTTGAAGAAGGCATACCCCTCTTTGGTGCGTGACAATCCCAAGTCATGTGACCTGATTGGCCACAGTTATAGCAGTTGCCCTCAAATGGCTGGCATTCACCGCTATGCCATCTGTGGCACCTGGTACAACGATCACCTGACTGGATCATCTGAGAACCCTGATGCTTGGTAGTCTCACGATAACCCGAGCCCTTGTTTCTCTTCTTCCATGATCCCTGGCGAGATCTCGAGTGAGAACCAGAAGGTGTTGCCCTTTTCTTCAGCTCCTGATCCACCTCATCGTCTTGGATGCCAGTCTCGATCACAGTGGCCTTGTCCACCAAGAATGAAAACTCATGAATCTGCAACATACCACTAATCTGTGGATGTCCTTCCTCAAACCCTTCTTGAACCTTTGAGTTTTCTTGTACCTGTTTGAGATCAAGCATGGCGCGAAATGGGATAGCTTTATATACTGAGCAGCATACCCCTACACCATCATACTCCCTTGAGTCAGAGCAGAAAACTCATCTTCTTTAGCATCGCGTGTGGAAGCCGGGAAGTATCTTTCAAAGAACACCTCCTTAAAACGGCTCCATGTCATCTCCATAGGACCAGCTCTTTGCTTCTCCAGCAGACTCACTACAGTTCACCATCGCCCTGCCTCTCCAGACTGTTGGAAGGTAGCATAGAGGACTCTCTGCCTATCTATGCAGTGTAAGACCTCCATAATCCTCACAGTCTTCTCAACCCAATCCTCTGCTATCATCGAATAATGTCCTCCTGAGAACGTCGGAGGATAAATGTGTGTGAACGTTTCTATGGTGCACCCTGCAGCAGTAAGAGAGCATTTGCATCTCCTCATACTCCGCCTAACCTCCAGTTAGACCTGCCTCATCAACCCTCAAGGCATAGAAGGAGACTCATCGCTTGTCATCTCCTCGGAGCGACTTTCCAGGTTATTATCCTTGGCCTCCATTCTGAAAAACGATAGGAACTTATGAGTATTCCTACAACACGTACAGTTAACACAATTTTCTACAACTAATCATGTTAACTACCACCCCAAGGGTCCAGGTCTATCCCATCACACTGACACGAATATCATCAATGGTTTGCCATGATTTTACTAAAATCGGCATTCCAGGAAAAACACGGAACACCGCCGATGAGTCCCTGTCTAACAACAAAACAACCCTTGACCTACTCTACCCATTTCCAACATCCTATACTCTAGTATGTACATATAGCTATACATAACCAAGTCTACAAGACCTAACAACCTGGTTAGCTCTAATACCAAGCTGTCACGCCCTGAACCTAGAAATGGGACCTAGGGGTGAACTAGTAACCTAACATGTCTTTGTATCATACAATCATCAATGAAACAACACAATGAATGAGAGTTCGAGCCCGCGGGATTCCCATGCACCCTATACACATTCATATACATTACGGATACTGATTACGCACCGAAACTGCGTAATTGGACGTTTAACCCGAGCTTTACGGTTTATATTTTTAATTAAATGTCCAAAATTGTCCAATATTTTAATAAAGTGTCAAAATCATCATTCTTGAACTTTATTGCACTATTTATGAAGTTTTGGTAATTTTTTGTCGCAGGAAAATTCCAGGGAACCAAAACCAACACCTGTTCGTATTTCGTGCATAACTTTTCCGTCTGAGCTCTGATGGAGACGATTCAAATTTCTGGAGAAAGAGAAAAGGATGAACTACAACTTTCATGTTTTGTGTTTTGTGAGATACTAGCTCCATAAGAGTCAGATCTGCGACGAACAGAGAATAAATAAAATAAGAAAATAAAAAAATATATTTGAATGAATATTTGATGTGACCCGGCCATGCATGGCCGGGTCGGGTCAGTGCTATCCGGGTAGGGCTTCTTTTTTTTTTAAACTCCTCCAGTGCAGCTCTTGGGGGCTCTCTCTTTCCTCTGTTCTTCTTCTTCTTATTCTCCTCTTCTCCTTCCTTCTTTCTTCCTTTCTCTTTTCTCTTGTTTGACTCTGTTTTCCCTTGGATTATTCTCCTCTCGTCTCTGTTTATCTCCCTATTTTTTTTCCTCTATCCTTTTCTCTCTTACTCAACATCTTTTCTATCTTTACCCCTCTACTCTCAGCCTTGCCGCAGTCTCTACAACTCTAGCCACAGTAGCAACAAAGCCACTCCTCAATTGCCTTCGGGTTGCTCCAGAACCACAGACCACCGAGAGCCACTACTGTTGCTGCTGCGAGTACTCGCCTGCTCCATTGGTGGACCACTCCAGCACAGCAGAACCAGCAAGCCTCTACTCGGCCAGTCTCCAGCAGGTCTCTCGGCGAGTCTCCAGCAAGTCTCTCGGCCAACACCAGCCAGCAAAAGCCTCTCGGCCAATTTCCAGCAGGCCTCTCGGCCAATTTACAGTAGCCAACACCAGCAGACCCGAGAGCCTCCCTCTTCCTGCAACTCCATCACCGCACGGCTAGGACTCCACCCGAGGCTCCCTCTATTTTCTCTTCTCTCTCTCTCTCTCTCATCTCCTTCTTCTTCTTGTTTTTATTTATTTATTTATTTTATGTTAATTGTTATTTTGTTTTTACTCATTGGATTTTATTAAAGACTTGGTTTTTTTTATTCTATTTTTTTTATTTATCATTTATTTAGATGCTCTTTTAATTATAGTTCTTTTTAGTATTAAAGTTTATTGAATTTATGTGTTTAATTAATGAAGTCTAAGATAAAAATAAAAAAAAATATAGAAAAATAAAATAAAATACAAAGTTCGTGTTTTTTTTATTTATTGTGTCACGTTATTGTTTAGGTTGATTGATAGTCTAATTTTAATTCGAGTTCTGTGTTCGTGTTAAAGGTCCAATTTTTATTGCGCGCGTGTGTGTATTTGATTGAGTTTCCATTGCATACTCTATTTCCTTGTTTGAAGTTGCCATTTTTAATTAATGCATGTTTCAGTGCTTCCTTAAGTAGGTTAGGGTTCCCATTCTTGCTTTTTAATTTAGTGAATGTTAGACTTAGGGTTTTCAAATTACGTGCCATTTAATTTATCAGAAGTAAAATTGAACAGCCTTGAAAACTCTGAATCTGAACTGAGTTCAGTACCTTTTTAATTTCGATTGGAAAGACGTAAAATCTGAGATTAAAACGCATTCCCTGAGGAGACGATCTAACCCTTGGGCTTAATATTATACGACAGAACTCCTATACTTGGGATAGCTTCCGAGCTACTCGTTTTTGAGTGAGTCAAGTTTTTGGCACCGTTGCTGGGGAATTGCCAGTTTTAATTTCGAATTATGCGTTTTCCCAATTATTTTTTTTTTGTTTTTTTTTTCAAATAAATAGAAAAAATGAAAAAAAAAATTGAAAATTGAAAAATTGAAAAAATTTTGTCTGTTGCCGTGTTAGTGGATTTCTGCTGGCGATTATGATGTTTGATGCCCTGGGTTCGAGATAATTTGAATCGATTATGTAGACTTTCACCTAGCACTAGTAGGGATACACATAGCACCGAGTCTGACTGTTTACCTGTTAGTCCTACGGGTGATTCTGAATTTGAGTTGAATAATCTGTTTGGCCATTATTTTGAAGAAGCTATGGCTGCATATGCACCACGTACACTTGAAGATTTTCTACAGCCTGCACGCACATCTACACCTTCATGCATTGTGTTGCCACAAGATGCACCGAATTTCACTCTTAAGCATGGCATGTTATCTATGATTCCCCAATTTCACGGGATGGACTCTGAGAGTCCGTACCAACACTTGACAGACTTTGAGATGGTTTGCACAACTTTCATTAATAGGGCTGGGACTGATGAATACATTAAATTGCGTTTGTTTCCCTTTTCTCTGAAAGACAGGGCGAAAATCTGGTTTAATTCTTTGCACCCTAATTCTATTACTAGCTAGGCTGAAATGCAGCGTGAGTTCTTACATAAGTTCTTTCCTCTTTAGAGAACTCAGTACCTGCAGGAGCAGATCAGTCAGTTCATGCAAAAAGATGGCGAGACATTCCAGGCATGTTGGGAGAGATTCAAGGACCTGATGAACATATGCCCGCACCATGGTTTCAAATCATGGAGGTTAGTGAACTATTTTTTTACTGTTTTAACCCCTGTGTGCAAACAATTTGTCCAGTCTATGTGCAATGGGATGTTCTTCCGCAAGGAACCAGACGAGGGCTTATCCTTTTTAGACTATCTCGCTGAGAGTGCCTAGCAGTGGAACGCACGACCTGAACGGGTGCCGATAGCTGCCCAACCTATTCGAGCAATCAGTGGCGGGGCAGATATGAGGTTAAAGAGGACACTAGCTTACAGGCCCTTGTAGCTGCGTTATCTAAAAAATTGGAAGTCATGGAATCCGAAAAGTTGAAAGCTGAGATTTGCACGATTTGTGAGACTTTAGACCACAAACCTCAGGATTGTCAATTCTTACCTGTGTTGCAAGAGAGCAGATCTGATCAGGTGTCATCGGCAAATTGGGTTAACAAGACGCAGAATCAGCCACTCTCAAACACTTACAACCCGGGGTGGCGGAATCATCCAAACCTCCAATGGAGAAATGATCAGCCTGGTCCATCATCTTCACGATATCAGCAGGCACCTCAATCATATGCACCGCCTCCGCAACCGACATACAATCCAGTCGTAGCTCCTCAACCGCAGTATTAACCGCAATAGTTTTCTCTGAGCTATGCACCACCAGGATTCCAACCAGCGTTAGTCCCCATTCTAGTAAAGAAAGCTTCTGATGATAGTGTAGTACAGGTGGCAACCATGCTCCAGCAATTCATGCAAATGCAAGTTACGACCAATGGAGAACTGAAAGATGCCGTAAGCAAGATGAGTACACAGCTTATTACCCTAGAAAAAGGAAAATTCCCTGCTCAGCCTCAGCCTAATCCCCAAGTATATAGACAGCCACAATAGTCAGTGCACAATGTTTCAGGGGATATGTTTGAGTCAACAAAAGCAGTTATTACTTTGCGAAGTGGAAAGGAAGTTCCCCGTCCTGAAATGGCCACTGACCAACAAACAACCACACCGACACCTGAGGTGACAAATGAGATAGATAAAGGAAAAGAAAAATCAGATGAGGCCAGCTCAAGTTTAACAAAGTCAGATAATAAAGAGGATGAGCCAGTTAAGGAATACCAACCTGTGGTACCATACCCTCAGCGTTTGACATCTAGACAAAAGAACAAGTATCATACGGAGATTCAAGAGATATTCAAGTAGTTTAAAATCAATATTCCACTCTTAGATGCTATACAGCAGATCCCTGCATATGCAAAATTTCTAAAAGACCTATGCACCGTAAAAAGGAAACTGAACCTAAAGAAAAAGGCTTTCTTAACTGAGCAGGTCAGTGCATTGATTCTTAGTCAAACTCCACAGAAACTTAGAGATCCTGGCTCCCCCACGATACCTATTATGATTGGTGAATCTCGTATCGGGAGAGCTCTACTTGACCTAGGGAGTAATGTGAATCTACTTCCGTCTTCATTATATGACCAGCTGGGTTTAGGTGAATTGAAGAGAACTACTATGATGCTACAGTTGGCAGACAGATTTGTTAAAGCTCCACAAGGTATTGTTGAGGATGTTTTGGTTCAAGTTGACAAATTTTACTATCCTGTGGATTTCGTTGTTTTGGATATGCAGCAGCCTGTTTCCACCATTTATCAGGCTCCTGTCATTTTGGGGCGACCATTCCTTGCTACTTCAAACGCCCTGATTAACTGTCGGAGCGGAGTCTTGAAGCTCACATTTGGGAACATGACACTAGAAATGAATGTTTTTAATGCTCATAGGATGTCAAGTGGGTGTGATGACGCAGATACTCATGCAGTCGATGTGATAGATGACTTAGACACACTTGAAAATGACTCTTTTGTGCAATTTGAAGGGATTGATGAATTATTGTTAGAATTAGAGGAGCAGATCCCAGATAGTGGTCCTCATACGTTTGATGTGAGTTATACAAGTAGTTGGCATAAGCCTACATTTGAGGCCATTGACCTACCAGAAATTATGAAGTCGTCCGCAGAAGAAATTCCAACACTTGAGTTGAAACCATTGCCTGCCGAGTTGAAATATGATTTCTTGGGTAGAGTAGATGGCACATTCCCTGTGGTAATTTCTTCACACCTTACTCTTGAACAGGAAACTAAATTATTGCAGGTACTTCGAGAGCATCGAGGAGCGAATGGATGGACTATCGCTGACATCAAGGGTATCGACCCTTCCATTTGCACTCATAACATCTTCCTCGAAGGAGACGCTAAACCAGTTCGAGATGCATAAAGGAGGCTGAATCTAGCCATGAAAGAGGTGGTAAAAAACGAAATGCTGAAATTGTTAGCTGCTGACATCATCTATCCGATCTCCGACAGCAAATGGGTAAGCCCAACACAGGTAGTTCCAAAAAAATCTGGTTTGACTGTTATTGAAAATGCTAATGGAGAATTAATCCCATTTAGGAAAGTAACGGGTTGGAGAATGTGCATTGATTATCGTAAATTGAATTCAGTTAGCCGAAAAGATCATTTCCCGTTACCTTTCCTAGATCAGATATTAGAGAAAGTAGCTGGTAATTCTTTTTATTGTTTCTTGGATGGATTTTCTAGTTACTATCAAATTTCCATAGCACCTGAGGACGAAGAGAAGACTACCTTCACTTGTCCCTTTGGCACCTTTGCTTTCCGCAGAATGCCATTCGGTCTATGTAATGCCCCTGCTACTTTCCAACGCTGTATGATGAGTATTTTCTCTGATATGTTAGATGATATGTGCGAAATTTTTATGGATGACTTTTCTGTGTTCGGTAAGTCTTTTGATCATTGTTTGACACATTTAATTGTGATTTTGAAACGATGTGAGGAAAAGAATTTACTTCTAAACTGGGAAAAATGTCAATTTATGGTACGTAGTGGTTTAGTACTTGGACATTTGGTTTCTGAGCGTGGTATAGAAGTTGACAGGGCCAAGGTAGAGCTGATTTCTTAGTTACCTATCTCTAAGACAGTCTGGGATATTCGCTCCTTCCTTGGTCATGCCGGTTTCTATAGACGCTTTATTGAGGGTTTCAGTAGTATTGCTAAACCATTATGTACCTTGTTGCAAAATGAAACTGAATTTTTGTGGACTGATGATTGTCAACAGGCCTTTGAAACACTAAAGTTACATTTGACTATTGCGCCTATCATGCAACCTCCTCGGTGGGACTTTCCATTTGAGATCATGACCGATGCTAGCGATTATGCTCTTGGTGCAGTTCTAGGTCAACGAATTGATAACAAGCCGTCGGTTATTTATTATGCCAGTCGAACTTTGAATGATGCTCAGAGAAATTATACTACCACTGAGAAGGAGTTGTTAGCTGTTGTTTTTGCTTTATAAAAATTTCGCTCTTATGTCATAGGCGCACCTGTCATTATTTTTACTGACCACTCTGCTTTAAAATATTTATTAGCAAAGAAGGACGCCAAGCCCAGGTTGATCAGGTGGATTCTACTCCTCCGAGAATTCGATATCACCATACGCGATAAAAAGGGCATGAAAAACGTTGTAGCTAACCATCTTTCTCGGTTGCAGCTACCCAAGGTACTGGTGTCCCCTCCCTTGAATGATGACTTTCCTGATGAACGTCTCTTTGCTGTGTGACGCGCTCCATGGTTTTCCGACATTGTGAATTATCTCGTCACCGACCGAATGCCAGACCATTGGCTCACTCAGGACAAGCGTAAGTTCCTAACTGAGGTAAGACATTATTATTTTGATAATCCATACCTGTTCAAATATTGTTCCGACTAGTTGGTGCGTAGATGTGTTCCAAATGATGAATTTAATTCTGTGATGCATTTTTGCCATGGTGGGACATGTGGAGGCCACTTTGCTGCTAAGAAAACTGTTTCAAAAATATTACAAAGTGGACTCTACTGGCCCACCATGTTTAAAGATGTTGAAAATTTTTGTAAAGCATGTGAGGCCTGTCAAAAATTAGGAAAAATTACTGCCAAGAATGAAATGCCTATGTCCCCCATATTGACTCTTGAGATTTTTGATTGTTGGGGTATTGATTTTATGGGACCTTTCCCCATTTCTTTTGGGCATTCTTACATTTTGGTCGCTGTGGACTATGTTTCTAAATGGGTGGAGGCAATACCTTATCAGACCAATGACCACAAGGTTGTCATACGTTTTCTCAAAGAGTTATTTGCACGCTTTGGCATGCCCAAGGCAATCATTAGGGATGGAGGGTCCCATTTCTATAACAAACCTTTTGAAAAACTCATGCAAAAATATGGTGTAACCCACAAAGTCTCCGCCCCTTACCACCATTAGACCAATGGTCAAGCTGAATTGGCCAATAGAGAGATCAAAACGATCCTTGAGAAAACCGTGCGTCCTAATCGTAAGGACTGGTCAGAAAAACTTGTTGACGCATTGTGGGCCTACCGAACAGCTTTCAAGACAAACTTAGGAATGTCTCCCTACAGGTTAGTATACGGTAAGGCATGTCATTTACCTGTTGAAATTCAGCATCGTACGTTATGGGCTATCAAACAGATTAACCTTTCACTTGATGATGCCATAGGTTTAAGAAAATTGTAGGTATGCGAGCTTGAAGAATCTTGAAGGGACGCTTATGATAATGCTTGTTTGGCTAAGGAGTGAATGAAGTTGCTACATGATAGGAACATCAAAGAAAAACAACTTTTCCCTTCTCAACAAGTGCTACTCTATGACTCCCGACTGCATGTGTTTCCTGGGAAATTGAAATCCCGGTGGGGTGGGCCGTATATTGTTGCAAAAGTTCATTCTCATGGTGTGGTAGAGATTGTAAATCTGAAGAATGGCAACCGTTTCACAGTCAATGGACAGCGCCTAAAGCCTTTCATGACCCCATTCGATGTCGACAAAGAGGTCTTGCTTTTGCAAGACCCTAGGGGAGTCCTCTGACTTTTCAATGCTACTGTTTTCTTTTTATTTTTTTTATCTTTATTTTTTTTTCTTTTATTTGTTTTAGTTTTTTTTTTCCCTTTTCTTTCTTGTTACATTAGTCAGTAGTACTTTTCTATTAGTTGTTTACCGTGCACAATTTTATTCCTCCTGCTCTTTCACATTGAGGACAATGTTCCACTTTAGTTGGGGGGGTGAACATTTGCATGTGACACTGTGCATGTACACGTACCGAGTTTCATAGTATTCAAAACAAAAAAAATAAAAAAAAAATCAAAAAGAAAGAGAGAAATAAAGGAGGAGTACTGAAGGAATTACACTGCACTATGCCATGCTTAACACTGTGTATACCTTTCACATACTCATGTATAACTTACGAATTAAACACTTGAGTCAATCATGCATAGTTTCTCTTTATATGATTTTATGACTCCATGAAGAACTGATTGGTAGTACATTCGTGTTAATTTGACTATATAATTTCCTGTATCTACATGCATCTCACAAGGCTGAATAAACACATTCACATGATTCATTGCACTTAGGGTTCCTTGTGAGCACTGAGAGAACAACCGTGGCGACTATGACACCTTGTGAGATATCCTTGAGCTATTTATCGTCCTTTTGAGCGTTAAAATCAAATCAGAGTTCATGGAACTCAATTCTTTTTTTCTGGATGATTCCTTTGTACACTAGTCTATTTTTTGATTTGCTAGCCTAAAGGTGACACCTAGTGGGGAGATAGAAACCTAGGTCTTGTAGCCTACTCAAGATGTGAAGGCTGAGCCACCCCTAGAGATAGACTTAATTCATGAACTCCTATTCGAGCTCAATTCCCATTGATGGTATGAAGATTACAAAAGAAGTGTTATGATTGTCCTTATTGCTCAAGAAAAGACAGAAAATAAAGAATGAGTAGAAAAAAAGAATAAGCAATACACATGCGCATGAAATGAAATGTCAATGCCGGCCCGAATACATATCACAAAAAGTCAAGGACGACACATATTTTCCACGTATGAAGATGCTTCAACCGGTTAATGCCTCAGATGTATTCACGACAAGTTTGTGAGTAAGTTGATCTAGGGTGGTCTCAGTTGGATATGGCGAGTAGGTGAGAAGATGCTAGGGTGAAGGACCCGACACCTCATAGATAGGTTAGATCCTTTCCAGACTAGTCCACTCCATATACTTAGCGTTGTTTCTTTTAATATGTGGGATGTTTGATCGCGACACTCCCCCTCACATATGATGAGTGAACCCATTTTCTTTGAGTGTTCTCGAGGGTATACCAGTTAGGCCGAGTCAAAGCGACCGTTCTGTAGGTGTCCACTGGCGTCCTAGGTGTACTGAGTCACACACATCACACACACCTCGAGAGTTTACCTGTTTATACTCGAACTTATATGATTGCATTAATTCTGAATGTGCCATTGATTAACTTTATGTGAGTACACTACTCTCAAATCACATATAAACGATGAAACTTGCATGAGTGACGTGCTTTGGAGTCATGTGCATTGAATATGAACAAGCCTGTGTGAAATTCAGTAGTATTCTCGTATGTGAAATAGTATGCTTGTGTTGCATGTGTATTGATTTCATGATTACCGGAGTATGTAGTTGTAGACACTGCCCTGAAATTCATTCACGTCATTTGCTAGAGACTAGCAAAACGTTAGTTTGGGGGTGTGATTACGCACCGAAACTGCGTAATTGGACGTTTAACCCGAGCTTTACGATTTATATTTTTAATTAAATTTCTAAAATTGTCCAATATTTTAATAAAGTGTCAAAATCATCATTCTTGAACTTTATTGCACTATTTATGAAGTTTTGGTAATTTTTTGTCGCAGGAAAATTCCTCAGAACCAAAACCGACACCTGTTCGTATTTCATGCATAACTTTTCCGTCTGAGCTTCGATCGAGACGATTCAATTTTATGAAGAAAGAGAAAAGGATCATCTACAACTTTTGTGTTTTGAGTTTTTTGAGATACTAGCTCCATAAGAGTCAGATCTGCGATGAACAGAGAACAAATAAAATGAGAAAATAAAAAAATATATTTGAATGAATATTTGATGTGACCCGGCCATGCATGGCCGGGTCGGGTCAGTGCTATCCGGGTAGGGCTTCTTTTTTTTTTTTTTTAAACTCCTCTAGCGCAGCTCTTGGGGGCTCTCTCTTTCCTCTGTTCTTCTTCTTCTTATTCTCCTCTTCTCCTTCCTTCTTTCTTCCTTTCTCTTTTCTCTTGTTTGTCTCTGTTTTCACTTGGATTATTCTCCTCTCGTCTCTGTTTATCTCCCTGTTTTTTTTCCTCTCTCCTTTTCTCTCTTACTCAGCATCTTTTCTGTCTTTACCCCTCTACTCTCAGCCTTGCCGCAGTCTCTACAACTCCAGCCACAGTAGCAACAAAGCCACTCCTCAATTGCCTTCGGGTTGCTCCAGAACCACAGACCACCGAGAGCCGCTACTGTTGCTGCTGCGAATACTCCTCTGCTCCATTGGCGGACCACTCTAGCATAGCAGAACCAGCAACCCTCTGCTCGGCCAGTCTCTAGCAGGTCTCTCGGCCAACACCAGCCAGCAACAACCTCTCGGCCAATTTCCAGCAGGCCTCTCGGCCAGTTTACAGCAGCCAACACCAGCAGACTCGAGAGCCTCCCTCTGCCTGCAACTCCATCACAGCACGGCTAGGACTCCATCCGAGGCTCCCTCTGTTTTCTCTTCTCTCTCTCTCTCATCTCCTTCTTCTTCTTGTTTTATTTATTTATTTATTTTATTTTAGTTGTTATTTTCTTTTTACTCATTGGATTTTATTAAAGACTTGGTTTTTTTTATTCTATTTTTTTTCTTTATCATTTATTTAGATGCTCTTTTAATTATAGTTCTTTTTAGTATTAAAGTTTATTGAATTTATGTGTTTAATTAATGAAGTCTAAGATAAAAATAAAAAAAAATGTAGAAAAATAAAATAAAATACAAAGTTCGTGTTTTTTTTATTTATTGTGTCACGTTATTGTTTAGGTTGATTGATAGTCTAATTTTAAATCGAGTTCTATGTTCGTGTTAAAGGTCCAATTTTTATTGCGCGCGTGTGTGTATTTGATTGAGTTTCCATTGCATACTCTATTTCCTTGTTTGAAGTTGCCATTTTTAATTAATGCATGTTTCAATGCTTCCTTAAGTAGGTTAGGGTTCCCATTCTTGCTTTTTAATTTAGTGAATGTTAGACTTAGGGTTTTTAAATTACGTGTCATTTAATTTATCAGAAGTAAAATTGAACAGCCTTGAAAACTCTGAATCTGAACTGAGTTCAGTACCTTTTTAATTTCGATTGAAAAGATGTAAAATCTAAGATTAAAACGCATTCCCTGAGGAGATGATCTAGCCCTTGGGCTTAATATTACACGACAGAACTCTTATACTTGGGATAGCTTCCGAGCTGCTCGTTTTCGAGTGAGTCAGATACACAGTGGAAAAAATGTCTCTCTATACATATTCTGTATCATACCACATTCTATACAAAAGAAATTCAGATTCCATAATACAAAACATAAACCCGAGTTTCCGCCAAAACCACAAAAGACAACCCAATACAGTCCTAGTACTTACCCTAGGTACTTTCCACAGTACACCGATCACTACGCTCCCAACACAAGGACGCTAGTTTCGATTACTCGAAAGACCTAAAAAATATATACGTACAGCAGGGGTGAGACACCTCTTAGTAAGGCAGATACAGGTTATATCGGTATGTGGCATTTGAGTGTTATCATGACACAAAACATACATAGTTAAATGCTAATCCAGTATTTTCACAAAATAGTTCCAGTATAGTGCATACATGCACACACATATGATCAAGTAACCCGGTGTCGTCACACCCTTCAACCCGAAGCAATCTGTTGACCTCATATGTCATGCCCAGTTTTCATAATGACAAATACTCATGTATTTAATGAATATCTAGTTCATGTGTAGGTATATATTAGCAGATACATTGATGGCACGTGAAAACTTAAAGCTTGAAGACCATTTCAAGTTTTTCAATTGTAATATATTTCATTTGAGAAAATTGGTTTGTAATAGTAATTAGGACATTTGGCTTGTAATAAGGTCACACACATCACATGTATGATTTATTTCGTAAGCTCAAACCAAATACGAACTAAAAGTGACCATAGAGAGACCTTAGGGTGTACCCTTCGGTCGACCGACACCAGACTTTTTTGGTGTTGTTAATTGGACATAAATGACCCTAGGACACACACATTGGCACCTATGTTTAATAGGCACTTGAATAGGGTTTTATGTTTCAAAACTAGACCAAAATGCACACGTGGTGCACTTTCGGTCAACCGGCCAAGGCAGTTCATTTTGCCTTGGTCGACTGAAACAGGCCCGGGTCAACAGTTGACCAAGGCCCTGGTCGACCGACCCTATGTAGTTCAAAACTCCCCGGTCGACCGAAACCCTCCCTGGTCAAAAATTTTGACCATCTGGTCGATCGAATCATTTTTGTACTCCAACTACCTAGTTGACCGAGGGTTCTCGGGAAAAATCCCAGCGGTCTGGTCGATCGAACTAGCCAGTTCAAAATGGCCTAGTTGATCGAACCTCGGTAAAATAGGAAAATCACCTTTGGAAAGGGACTTTCGGTCGACTAGCCATTTAGTTCAAAATCCTCCTGGTCGACCGAACCATATAAGATTTGATCGATCGAAACCTTTTTGGTCGATCGGACCCCTCGAGTCGCTCCCATTTTTTTACCACAATTAATATTTTTAAACAGGGTTAAAATGTTTAAAATGTCATTAAACTTTTGTAACAATCCCTGATAGGTCCCTAACGGTTAAAAATCAAGGTATGTCTATATATATCCCTTCATTTGGGAAAATTAAGACAAGATTAGCAAATCAAATTCTCTCAAGCCAAAAATTTCTTATTGCTCATACTCTTTTTCCAAACACTCTAGCTTACATTCAAAAGTCATTAAATCATCTGTAAGTGTTCTTAAGTATTTAGATAGTAAGGTTTGCTCTCTCATTGTTGTGAGATTGATTCATTTTTATTGAGAGCCAAACCAAAAGGATTCTTAGGGGACTTTGCTAATAAGTTCATCCTAAGAAGACTTTATTAGATCTTCTGAGATTGCATATTCGTTGCAACATCTTGAGAAGCTCGTATTTGCCTTTGGTTGCAAAATATTTTCAAAATCATTTACAAATATCTATTGCTCTTTATCTTGAAAACCATTTATGGAGATATTTGTTTTTGAGGTGAAACGTCTTTGTTGCAATATTCATCCACTCACATATTTTTTGCTGAAAACAAAGATAATATATATTTTGCAGTCCAAGCATATACATATTCACATGATTAGGATATTCTGCTGATTGATATTCTTGGGGCTTGCTTGATATTCTGTGTGAACACGTTTGATTGAATATTTTGAAATACACAGATTGTTGTTGACACTCTCACGTACGCATTACACTGATAGAAAATATATTTGAGAGTTGAACCATTTAGACCACATTGAGCTTACATTTTAAATCATCTATGGTGTTTGTGATTGTGCGCATTTGGGGAACAAATCTACTTTATGTGAAAGCACCCTTATATTGTACCTTTTGATTGTATATCTGAGTGATTCCAGGCGTGGCCTGAGGGGGCGGTAATCCAGCCTGGTAAGGATTGTTGTAAAGGTTGAGGTCAGCCCCGTGCTAATTGACCTGGTTTGTATAGGTGTCACTCCACCCATTTAAGTGAGCAAGTTATTGTGATAATCCTTGTGCTGGTTAGCCAAGCCGGGGATGTAGGTAGTTGGCTGAACCTCGATAACATATCTACGTGTCACACTCTCTTTATTGCTTTCTGATGCGCGTGTGAGTAATTAGACTGCTTTACTTAATTTCTGATATATTTATATTACTTGCACTAGATTGACCATAGGTTTGTGAACATACTACTATTAGGAGAAATACCTAGGAGATAAATTTTAAAAATTACCAATTCACCCCCCCCTCTTGGGATCACGGTAAAGCTAACACAATCCCACACTACACGGCGTCCTTGCCACATGGCATAGCCCCAAGCTCCCATTGCATCGTACCGGCACAACTGGTGGATTCACACCCTTCGGTGATTAGTCAGTAAGGATCACGCCCTCGAATATAAAGCCAGACACGTTTGCCAAACATGGTAGGCGATATCTCACACCCTCGGATATAGAGCTGGACACTCTTTCTGTACCTGGCACAATTCGGAACCCAGTTCATATTACATTTCAACAAAACATAACCATGCATGCTTATATAACAAAACAAACGACACCCATTTGGTAATCTAAAATCATGATTTTCCAAATGTATACAGTTTAAACAAGTCAAGGCATGACCATCCTTATAACATAATATATATCACAATATATCTATGGTTTTCTAACAGAACTAGGGATGCAATCCAATGCCCCTTTTTCCCTAAAATTGTAACATGAAAGACTCATAATTTTACCTATTAGATTCCCCCAAATGAGTAACCAGAATACACACAAGACCATGAACTACAGTTCTACCGAGTCTGATTTTAAAAATAACTGACATAAACTGAATCCCCTTACCTTTCCCTAAATGACAAATCCCGAACTCTATGGCCCCTAAACATTGAATCGAGTTCCCAAAACCTATAAACCACAATATAGAATATGCTCACAACTCCGTTCTCTATATAACTACAGAAACATAATTGAAAACTGAGTCTTACCTTGATTTCAAGCCAAAACCCAAAAATGCCCGGAATGAAGATCCGATCTGTAAATCTTGTAGAGAATCCTTCCCCGATCCTCGTGGAAACTTCAGATCAATGATTCCCTCAACGTATGGTGAACAAATCTAAAGATAGATAGATATAGAGAGAGAGAGAGAGAGAGAGAGAGAGAGAGAGAGAGAGAGAGAGAGAGAGAGAGTATTTCGAGTTCCTAGAGAGATAGAGAGAGAATTTTAGTTTTCTTAGTGATTAAGCAATGAAAATAGATATTTATAGCCTCTTGACTTGGCCGCTCTCGTTGAAGAGATGGCGTCTTCGTCAAAGAGGCACTGAAGGTAATTCATAAATGAGATGGTGACCTCATCGACAAGCCTGAGATTTTCGGATTCCCGAAACCTCTCGGCTTCTACTCATCTACGAGCTCCTACATTTCGTTGTCGAGCAACCTGAGGCCTTCGTCTATGAACTCTGACTTCATCGATGAAGCCAAATTAATTACCATTTTACCCCTCTCTTTATAAATTAAATCCATATATCACAGTTTAGGTACTTACACTTTGCTTAACCCTCAATTGAAAATCAAATATGTGATTCAAAAATGAGGGTTCTTATGACAATAGAGCAATGAATAAACACTCATAAAGCTTTGATTTCTCAAAAGAATGGCAATATATGAGTGTATAGGGTTTGTATATGAAAATAGGGCTCAGGAAATTATGGAGGATTTTTGCTTAATCTATTTGCTAATTCTCTACTAATCCAAGTAAATGAACCCTTATATATAGAATATGTTAAAATTTATAACCGTTGGGGATACATGGGGTATTATTAAATTTGTTTTAAAACGGTTTAATAAAATTAACCATGTTCAACTTAAAAAATAACCACAGTAAAAATTAAAACAACCCGAGAGTTTTGGGCGCCAGACGTGTGGTTCGGTCGCCCCAACAAACACATTAGAAAAAGTTGATTTTTGAAGTTCAAGTGCTTGAATCATGGTTCGGTTTGGTGACAAAAGGTGATTTCAATTCTGTCAGAGATTCGGTCACCTAGTCTTGAGTTTGGTTTGCCGAACTTGTATGTTTGGCAGCCGGAGGCAGTTTTGAACATAAAGTTCAGGCTGCCAAGTTGGTGTAAAAAGTAATCGTGCGAGTTTGGTTGACCGAGGACGGTGAGGTCCTTTTTGGTTCGATTGCTCGAAGTCAGGTCAACTATTTGACCTTTCAACAGTTCGGTTGATCGAGATGTTCTGAACCCAACATTTTGGTCTCCCGAAGCCTCACTGATTTATCCCACTAAGTCCTGTTTTACTTCAATTAATTCCCCTGATAATATATGTGATATAGGTGACAATCTTACGTGTAAGTGCAAGGACCTAGGGTCTTTTCTAAGGTTTTAGGCATTTTAAGTTAGCCTAAAAAACTTGTCTTCGGTCGACTGAAGGGTTATTCCTAAGGTCACTCTATGGTCTTGAGATTATAAGTTCCTATATGCATGATTCACATCAATTATTACAGACCATTCCTACTTTACTATTACAGACCCGAATTAAACATAATATAAATAACAATAAATGAATCTTCTGGGTCTTTATTCTTCAAGTATTCATATGTTATCAAAAGATCTTGCTAATATGAACCTACACACAAACTTGACAGACTTTAAATACTAGAGTATTTGTCATAATCAAAATAGGGTACTACCTATAAGTTCAACAATCTCCCCTTTTTTTTGTGATGACAAATACAAATGCAAAAGTGGTAAAGCCAGAGAAAGCTCCCCTTAAGAATATGCATAATTTCAAACTTTCAATGCAAATCAAGCATATCTAGAAAGGAAGACATTTCAAATACAAAATGCATTCAAGTTTGTCATTTAAGCTCAAGTATCAAGAGTACCCAATTTTTGCAAGTGTACTTTTCCCCCTTTTGGCATTAGGAAAAAGGGTTAGGCTAAGTAAAACATTTTGAGCATTTTGAAAAAAATGTTAGCTTAAGAGAACATCCCCTATTTAAAAGAGTTTTGGGCATATAAAAATATAACTATTTTTGAAAAGAATGACAATTTAGCACACACACTCAGTATAGCTGGTCATTCAAATTTAAAACGACATAACAAACATGATTAGACCAGAATTATACACAAACCATAGAAATTTAAATCATATCATACGACCCGTAAAAGATTTTATTTTAAAACATGCAGCATATGATAACAGGTAGAAGGTTTGAGCATTAAACAGTCTAACTAGTTCGTATGAATTTTCATGTGTAGTTATTGAACCAGTTATGCTATTTAAAAAGGCACTGAGGAGTGCTTGCTGAAAAAAAAAACTTTAATTTAAAACAAGCAAGCAACGTTTTTCTGGTTTGTCAATTAAGCACATACTAAAATATAACAAGAAAATCATAACTATAATGATCCTAAAAATTTAACAATCACATGCAAGATCATATGATAAATTAAATGACTGTGACAAATCAACATCTTTCAAATTATGAATTTCAATAAAACATTTCATTCAATCACATGTCACACTTGATTCAACAACAGATCTAGGCTAAACAATTTTTGAGCATAATATGATAGACGTTTTAATTTTAGATATCCCCCCTATCAATTTGAATTCTAGCTTAGATGTAACAAGCCGCTTATACTAGATAGAGAAATATTTCATTATGCCTAGTAGTATAAGCCATCATTTTGAAACTTTTAAACCAACCATACTAATTATTAATCAACTATATTTATCCTTATCAGTATAGTTGTCCCTATAGACTATAGATGCATCAGAGAATATATATTAAGGCATGCTATGTAGTTCATGACCCAAGAACATTCCATATCAAATCATAGAACTTCAAGTGCAGGATATAATGTTCAGGGATTTTAGAAGAGCCTCAATATTTCAGTAGATGAAAGTGATGCATATGGGTCATTTATGCGCTTCCCATAGGGATGGATTTGAGCCTTTCTAAACGTTTGATGATTATGCTAGGATGATGTTTAATAAATTCAGTTTTCATTCATCCTTTCAAAAATATTTGAACATTAATTTTATCATAATCATTTATGTATAAGGTTTTACTTTTGGAAAAATTCCTATTAAAATTTCGAAAGCATGCCGTCTGTAAATCGGACATTTTTCCATAAAACCTATACCTAATAGCTGGTTGTTCTCAATAGAATATTCATATAAATCATGCAACAACCTAAAATCCACTACCAGCATGCAATTCACATCAACTGCATCTGCCATGCAGGAGACATTCTAGACTAAACATGCATTCCAGTAGTATAATCAACTCAAGATATTCAATATAGCTCAATAGTAGTTCATGTTAGGAAAATACATAAACTATCCATCAAAGAAATTTTAACCATTTATTGAATCATGGATAGTGCTGCAATGTTATACACATATAGGCATAAAGACATAAACGATATAAGAATATGAGAGCATTTTAATTTATATAGAGATGAAGGATGAATGCTCCCCCTCAATTATGTACTCTACTCATTTTATGCCATCATATGCTTTAAATTTCTTGGCCAAGTGACTTAAGGGTATTCAATGATATAAACTTGGCATTTTGATTATAGGCTTATTGGTCCAAAAAGTCACAATGAATATCTTTTCTATGTGCAAAGCTTATTTTTCCTCTTTTCTTATGAATCTCAATACGTGAGAGGCATGAGTTAGAATGACTTAAATTTAATTGATCATGCATAGGTTTCTTTCAAATTTCATTTCATAATCTAATTTGAAACCTAGTGCAAATAATTTTAGCCATTCAACATCATTCTAATAAGGTGAAGCTCTAAATGATTTGATTTAATGTTTGAGAGCTCGTGAAGCGAAAAAGAATAAATACTCTTAACGATTAAACTATCATTAAGTTCAGAAGAGTATTTAGAATGAATTGACATGATTCAAGATATTTGCGTGGAATTGAATATGTCCAAATGCTTAGGCAAAGAGCATGTATGAGTATTTGAATTTTCTTGAACAATGCTCTTTGGAGAGTGGAAATCATCCTACAAATATAATCACAATTTAAAGCAAGGATACAAGTAGATAGGTGAAACCTTATCGAATATGATCGTGGTTTGGTAAGGATTTCTATGGAGGAGATAGTGAACCAAGATTAGAGGATTTTAATATTTTAAGCTCATACGAAATTTTTTGATTTAGTCAGTAAAACTTGAATCCTTTAGTGGCTGCCTCTAATTTGGTTGAGAAGGGATGTCTTTTGAATAAGCACTTAGTGAATAGGCATTTATTATCATTGGTGCTTATACTTGGTGTGATAACTATTATATTTTTTATTTTGGACTTTATGTTCAAAGTGAGTTTTGGAAAAAATAATATATATCATAAGACGGATCCCTAACGCTCACCTTTGTGAACTAGACAAAGTATGCTTAACTTAGATGTTTATATTAAAGCATGAGTTAAGTAGTAGGAAATATATACTAGGCACAATTGCCCTATCCATTTGGAAGCGGATATGTATACTAAGCTTCTATATTTTGAACCAAAGCCACCTCCCAAGCCTATTGACATTACTAACCCCTAAATCTAATCCTATGGTCTAAGGGAAAATTAACTAGTTTGTAAATTTAATTTAAATCCATTTTTCCTTAGGTTCTATGGGGTTTGCTTTACTGATAATCCATTTCATTTCTTTTTGTAAGCCTCTGGCACTTCTGGATGAGCAAGTATTATATGCATGTTAAGAATTTTGCTTACATCTCCTATTTCATTTGATAAGGTAGTTGAATGACTATGAGCATTATTAATCAAGCCTGAACCCTTTTTAAAGTGATTTTTCTTTTTGATTCCTAAGGGTTTATTATGGTTCTTCTTTTCACTCCTTCCAAGAAGACAAGTTTCAATATCTTCTCAATCTTTTTATTTTCTAAGAGAACATGATATTCTTTCAATTTTTCGAACTATGTTGTTAGCTTCTTATTTTCGTTCTTAAAAAGATTTTTTTGCTTAGATAACTTAACTAGAAATTTATTCATTTTCAATAAAGTCTTTTCTAGTTTTTCATAGGACATCATGCTTTCATTATTCAATTCAACACATGATTTATCATAAGAATTAACACAATAATTTTTATATAAATCATTGCAAGCTTCATCAATAGATTTATCACAAAATACAACAGATGATTCATCCCATAATATATTACAATATTTAGCATAAGAATCATCACATGCATCATTAACAGAATTATCATGATATTCAACACATGATTCAGCATTTGACATATCACAGGATTTGGCACAAGAATCATCAATTGAGCTAGAGTGAGAATCATATACCTTTTTTTCTGTTAATGCAATTACCCCATGATTTACCACTTCTAGTTCCTTCGAGCTTGACATTTCCAAAGTGGTGGTCTCCTTTTCTTGGGTCTCTCCATACTTCTTTTCGAGTTCAACCCAAATCTCTCTCACATTTTTACATGCCAAAATTTCATGAAAAATATGAGAATCTAAAGCACAATATAATAAATCCATGGCATATGAATTTGCATGCATTAAAATATTATCATTTTCAACTGGCATACAAATTTCTTTATCAATCACCTGCCAGACTCTCTAGTCTATAGATTTTATAAAAATGCTCATTCAAATTTTCAAGTGGGTGTAGTTTAGACCACAAAACAATGGAGGAATGGAAGGTGATTGTCCCTCTCCGAATGGGGATACACCAATGTAAGTCATCTCGATCTTTAGCAAAAACGTTTAAGTCAATGCCACGAGACTCTGATACCCATTGTTGACTTTGGTGTATTCCAATAGGGGGGGGCGATGAATTGGAAATTTAAAAATTTGTTTCCTAGGTTAAACTATCCAACATTAGAATATACACAACCTAGGGGCTGTCTATGCAATTCCAAATGCATAAATAAATATAATGTGCAAAAATTAAATCATGTGAAACATTCACAGACAGTTGAGAATAACATACATGTGCAGTAAATATAAAGTGCTGAAATGTAAAGTGCACACACGATATGTTATCGAGGTTTAGCCAATATTGCCTACATCCCCACCTCAAGCTCACAAGTAAGAGGGTTTCCACTACGGCTCACTTAACGGGTGGAGCAGCACCGTTTATAGCCAAGTCAATTAATGGAGCTGACCTCAACCTACAACTACACCTTACCAGGATGGTGCACCTAACTTTCATAACTGGGTCAAAGTCAGTATGAGACTTTTCACAGGGCTAGTCTCCCTCTTCAGGCCCACGCCTAGAATACAATCAATTACAATACAAGATGTGTACAAAATATATGCTTCTCAATCAAGCAAATTTGTACAAGTATTAATCAACGCACACCAATAATGTAAGAACTATAAGCTCAGAGCAAATATGTGTGTAATAACACTCAGAATAATGATTTTATCAATTCAAACACAAGAGTGTATCAACAAGCTAATCTTTGAAACTATGTAAAGATAAAATCTCAATCACAGTTTAGGGTTTCAAATATTTGTACCAATAGAAATTTAGAATATCTCAAAAATAATTTTCTCAATATCAAAGCACAAGGAGATATTCAAATATGAGCTTGTAAAAATATTTTTACACACACAGAAATACAAGCCCAATGAGTCTTGCAATAATAATGCAAAGACTCACTTAGCTATAAGATTTTTCCCAACCAAAGATTTATTAGATGAAATCAAGGGGAAAAATCTTTGCTTAACCCTCAATCGAAAATCAAATATGCGATTCAAAAATGAGGGTTCTTATCACAATAAAGCAATGAATAAACACTCACGAAGCTTTGATTTCTCACAAGAATGGTATTATATAAGTGTATGGAGTTTGTATACGGAAATAGGGCGTAGGAAATTTTAGAGGATTTTGGCTTAATCTATGTGCTAATTCTCTACTAATCCAAGTAAATGAACCCCTATATATAGAATGGATTAAAATTATAATCATTGGGGATACACAGGGTATTATTAAATTTGTTTTAAAATGGTTTAATAAAATTAACCCTGTTTAACTTAAAATAACCACGATAAAAATTAAAACAACCTGAGAGTTTCAGGCGCTTGACTTGTGCTTTGGTCGTCCGAACATACACATTAGAAAAAATTGATTTTTGAAGTTCGGGTGCCTGAATCATGGTTCGGTTTGTTAATCAAAGGTGATTTCTATTCTGTCTGAGGTTCGATTGCCTGGTCTTGAGTTTGGTTTTCCGAACTCATATGTTCAGTAGCCCAAGGTAGTTTTGAACGTAAAGTTCGGGCTGCCGAGTTGGTGGAAAAACTAACCATGCGAGTTTGGTTGACCGACGACAGTGAGGTCCATTTTGGTTCGGTCGCCCAAAGTCAGGTCAACTATTTGACCTTTCAACAGTTTAGTCGACTGAGGTGTTTTGAACACAACATTTTAGTAACCCGAAGCTTCACTGATTTATCCTACTAAGTTCTGTTTTACTTCAATTAATTCCCCTGATAATATATGCGATATTGGGGACAATCTTACGTGTAAGTGCAAGGACCTAAGGTGATTCCTAAGGTCACTCTATGGTCTTAAGCTTATAAGTTCCTATATGCATGATTCATATCAATTATTACAAACCATTCCTACTTTACTATTACAGACCTGAATTAAACATAATATAAATTACAATAAATGAATCTTCTGGGTCTTTATTTTTCAAGTCTTTATATGCCATCAAAAGATCTTGCTAATATGAACCTGCACAAGAACTTGACAGACATTAAATACCACAGCATTTGTCATAATCAAAACAGGGTATGACCTATAAGGTCAACAATTACAGACTCACCAAGTATAAACTCTAGTAATTGTTAGTATTGGGTCACCTCTCCATCTGGGAGATTCACTACGGGACAATAGGTTTAGTGTTATGTGATGATATACACTTAGCTATGAATCATAGTATTCTCACCATTCGAGTCACTGCTATTGTTTATAGGACCAAAGCAAAGTCAGTAGTTTAATTTTTATTGGCATAGTCACTTGCCTAGATAGCAAAATTAATAGGTCCTCATCTATCTACACAAATGTTGAGTAATAGACGACCTCCCATCGAGGCATATTACTCACGTTGTGCTAAGTTGCTGATAGATTCTTTAAAAGAAAAATATTGGTAGAGGGAACTATATTCTTTTAATTAAATTAAAAGTTTATTATTGCTCATCATATTTTATTATAACATGTGGTTCTCAGGATTAAAATGGCTTTCAATCCTCTGGCTATTATTCTCAAAGAAAACAAACTAGTTGGACCTAATTATATTAACTGGAAAAGGAACTTGGATATTGTGCTGATTGCAGAGGAGTACAAGTATATGCTCACAGAGTTATGTCCACAGAAACCTGGTGAAGGGGCAACCGATGAGGAAATCCAAGCTTACCAAAAGTGGATTAAGGCTGATGAGATGGCATGGTGTTATGTTTTGGCATCTTTGTTGAATGTTCTGCAACATTATCAGTAGTCTATACCTTATGCCTATGATATAATGCAAAACCTCAAAAAAATGTTTGGGGATCAAAATCGTGCTGCTAGGCAGACTGCTATGAATGAACTCATGAATACTACTATGGCAGAAGGGAGCCTAGTAAGGGATCATGTTTTAAAGATGATTTGTCTTCTGATTGAGCTAGAGATCCTTGGAGATCAAATCGATGGGGAAACCCAGGTCGATATCGTTCTCCAGTCACTGTCTGACTCGTTTAATCAGTTTTGCCTAAATTACATCATGAATAAGCTCTCTTACTCATTCGCAGAACTACTTAAAGAGCTTCAAGCAGCCGAGGGCCTCATCAGGAAGCCAAATTTTGCTCTTGTGCCTAAGAAAGGTTCTTATTCTAGGCCAAAAGGCTGAAAGAAGCAGAAAAAGGTTCAGAAACCACAAAAGAGCTCCTCCAGTAGTACATGGGCTGTAGGATGGAGTGAAAAAGCCTAAAGGCAAGTGTTTTCACTGCAAGCAGCCAGGGCACTAGAAAACACAATGTCCATATTATCTTGCCAAACAAAATAACAAAGGTATATCTCATTCACTAGTAGTTGAAACATGTTTAGTGGTGATATCTACCAATACCTGGTGTGTAGATATAGGAGCCACTAATCATGTTTGCAATTCTTTGCAGGGGTTCTAGAAAACTTAGCTATGTGATGGGGAGATTTACGCATTCTGGGAGATGGCACGAGAGTGCCAGTAGTTGCAGTAGGAGATATTCACATTTCCTTTGGTAGAGATATGATTTTAATATTGAAAGACTCTCCTTTTGTACCTTCCATTAGAAGGAATTTGATTTCAGTTTCTAAGTTGGCAGCTAATGGATATTCCATTTATTTTAATGACTCAGTTATTATTAAGTTAAATAAACGTTTTATCTGTTTTGGTACATTGGTGGATGGTGTTTAAATTATTAATCATGCTTCTCCTACAATGTAACTAAATGAATTAAATAACACTGATAAACAACCATGTTAGAGAAAGAAACCTTCTAAATTGAACCAAACTTATCTTTGGCACTTATGCCTAGGTCATATTAATCTGAGACAGTATTCAAGGCTAGTTTAGAATAGGCCATTAGGGTCATTAGAAATGGAGGCACTACCAGTTTGTGAATCCTGCTTAGAAGGTAAGATGAGTAAGCGGCCCTTTTCGACCAAAGGCTATAAAGCAAAAGAGGCATTAGAATTGGTTCACTCTTATTTGTGTGTCCCCATGAATATTCAAGCTAAAGGTGGATTTGAGTATTTCATTACATTCATTCATGATTACTTAAGGTATGGGTATATTTATTTAATGCGCTGTAAGTCTGAATGCTTTAAGGAATTTAAAGTATTTAAGGCAGAAGTGGAGAAGCATCAGGGTAAATATATCAAGACACTACGATCTAATTGTGGTGGCAAGTACCTCTTAGGAGAATTTTTGGATTACTTATCAGAGGAGGGAATTGAATTCCAGTTGTTTGCACCTAGTATGCCACAACAAAATGGTGCAGCAGAAAGAAGGAATAGAACTCTTATGGACATGGTCAGATCTATGATGAGTTATTCAGATTTGCCTAATTTTTATTGGTGGCATGCACTAGAAATAGTAGCCTATATTTTGAACTTGGTCCAATCTAAGTCAGCACCTACTACACCCACAGAATTATAGACTAGGTGCAAACCTAGTCTGCGGCATGTTCTGATATAGGGTAGTCCAGCACACATGCTAAAAAGGAAAACAGATAAGTTGGAATCAAGGATAGATGTCTATTTATTTGTTGGCTACCCTAGAGGCACAAAAGGTGGTTTATTTTATTATCCTATGGATCGGAAGGTCATTGTTAGCACCAAGGCCCGATTATTAGAAGAGGACTATGTAATAAACCACAAACCCAGAAGTAGGATTATTCTAGAAGAGTTGAGAGGAGATATACCAACTATATGGATAGTGCAAAGAGAACCACCACAAGACACAATTATTGACATCTCATTACCTTGTCATAGTGAGAGGAATGTTGTAACTGGAGTGGAGTCTAACCCATCACGTGCAGCTACCATCACTACGTCGGTTATACAATAAGGGCAGAATGATGGTGCACAAGGATCAAGATCAACACATCTCATCATAGTGGGAGGGTTATATGCCAGTGTCTCATCATAGTGGGAGGGTTATACACCAACCTGATTAGTATATGTTCTTGGGAGAGTCTTATGACAGGATCTTTGATGAACTGGATACCGATTCCGATAACTACTATGAAGCACATCAAGAAAAAAGAGGCAAAACTTTGGCTGAAGGCTATGAAATCAGAGATGGATTCCATATACTCTAACCAAGTCTAGGATCTTCTAGAGCCACCCAAATGGATAAAACCAATCGGATGCAAGTGGATCTATAAGAAGAAGAGAGAAGCAGACATGAGGGTGGAAACCTTCAAGGTAAGGTTTGTTGCGAAAGGGTTTACTCAGAAAGAGGGAATCAACTGTGAGGAAACTTTCTCACCAGTAACCATGCTAAAGTCTATTTGGATTCTCTTACCCATTGCAGCTCACTTCAATTATGAAATTTAGTAAATGGATGTCAAGACAGCTTTCCTTAATGAAAGTCTTGATGAGTGCATCTATATGGTGCTACCAGATGGTTTTGTAGCAGTAGGCCAACAACATATGTTGTGCAAGCTTAAGAAGTCCATTTATGGACTTAAGTAGACGTCTAGGTCTTGGAACATCCGTTTTGATCAAGCCATTAAATCTTATAGTTTTGATCAATGCCCTGATGATTCATGTGTATACAAAAAGCATGATGAAAACATGGTGGTATTTTTCGGGATATATGTGGATGATATCTTACTTATCGGAAACAATGTGGGGCTATTATCTTCCGTTAAGGTATGGTTATCTGGATAGTTTGACATGAATTGAAGGACTTGGGAGAAGCCAATCACATCCTTGGGATCAAGCTTTTGCGAGATCGCAAGTAAAGGATATTGGGCTTATCACAAGCTACTTATATTAATATGATTCTTGCCCATTTTAGCATGCAGGATTCCAAGAAAGGGTTACTCCCTTTCAGACATGGAATCTCTCTATCCAAGGATCAATGTCCTAAAACACCGATTGAGGTAGAGAACATGAAGGCAGTTCCTTATGCATCAGCAGTAAGAAGCCTCATGTATGCTATGCTTTGCACTAGACCTGACATCTATTTTGTTGTAGGCATGGTCAGCAGATATCAATCTAACCCAGGGCGGGAACATTGGACTGCGGTAAAACATATAATCAAGTACCTAAACAGGACTAGGGATTATATGTTGGTGTATTAGACAGATAGTCTAGTACCCATTGGGTACACAGACTCAGATTTTCAGTTAAATAAGGATTCTAGAAAATCAACCTCGAGAAATGTGTTTACCCTAGGAGGTGGAGCCATTAGTTGGAGGAGTATTAAGCAATCATGTGTTGCTGATTCCATTATGGACACTAAATATGTGGCAGCCTTTGAGGCACCTAAGGAGGCCATTTAGCTCAAGAACTTTCTATTGGATCTAGGAGTGGTGCCTTTGGTACAATCGCCTATTACACTTTACTGTGATAATAGCAGGGTGGTTTCTATCTCAAAGGAACCCAGGACCCACAAGAGGGAAAAACACATCAAGTGTAAGTATCACTAGATACGAGATATCGTGCAAAAAGGTGATGTGATGTTGACCAAGATTGCATTGGCAAGCAACCTGGAAGACCCGTTTACAAAGAGCTTACCCGCTAGTACTTTTGATGGTCATTTAGAGGGAATGGGAGTGAGATGTATGGCAGCATGGCTTTGAGTATAATTGGGACATTATTAGAGATTTTTACTAAAAGACATGCTTTATATAATCAGTTTTATTGTTTATTAATAACTTCAGTTATTCCATTTTAATGAGAATCTTTATGAGCAATGTTTCCCTGACATTATCTATTTAATGATTATGCATGTGTGTCTTTTATTCTATATAGTATGTGATCTGGTGTGTAGAGTACTACTTACACACAGAAGATTAGATCATTAGCTCTTATAGAATATAAATTTATTGTTCAGAGTCTTAAATAAAATTGGACACACCATTGGTAGGATTGTAGCATAAGGTTTTAATAGGTTTTTCTTGACTATAGGAAATGGTATAGTTCCAACTCCTTATGCTAGTACACTTTGTCTGTATTGAACAGGACTGTCTTGGGGTAATTGTTTTTATGCTGACTATATAAAACAATTAATACCTCATGATTATTATGAGTGCTTATGCTCTTAATCCTGATATGATTATTGGACATGTGCATGCAGTGTTTATTAATTTGATTCATAAAAGAGTGAGATTCTTTATGGGTTAATAAACTTAGATAGTTGGGTAATGACATTATGTGTATGGTGAACATTAATTATTGATGGAATCCATGTCCCGGTATCGGGATTGATGATACTTTCTTGAGGAAGCTTATAAGTTTTGATTGTGTCAAACCCTACAAGTGGATTTTGAATCCGACACATCAAATAAGTTAAGTGGAAGGTCTCAGGGAATTAATATGTCAATGTTGACTTTGGTGCATGATTACGTGCTTAAACTGCGTAATTAGGTGTTGAATTCATGCATTGAGGTTCGCATTTTAATTAATACCTAATTATTCTTAATATTTTAACATCGTTTCTTATTTATAACATTTGGATTTTATTGCGTAAATTATGAATTTTTGGTATTTTTTTATTGTAGGAAAATTATTGGAAGCTTAAACTGACGCTACTCCGTAAATTGTACGTAATTTTGTTATTTGAGCTTTGATCGAGATGGTTCAAAAATTTATGGAAAGTTAATGAAATTATCTACGACTTTTGTGTTTCGAGCATTGCAAGATACAAACTCTACACTGGTAAAAAATTGGGCATAATCTCTGGATAGCAAAAAGAAGAAACAAGGAACAAAGAAAGAAAGAAAAAGAAAAAAAAATTAAAAAAAAATAGGCAGTGATTTGATCTAGCCATGCAGTCGGGTCTTGTTGGGCATACGCGGGTAGATCTCACCTCCTGCTCCCTCTTATAAATTTCTCTTTTTTTCTTCTCCTTGGAACCAGCCTCGGCACCCCCTCTCTTTTGCCCTCTCTCTCAAACTCTCTCAGCTCTATCTCTTCTCTCCTTCTCTCTATCTCTTCTCCCTCTTCTTCCTTCTTCTTCCCCTTTCCTGTTCTCTCCCTTCTCTTCCTTTCCTCTCTCGGCCCTTCTCTCCCTTCCTCTTACCTTCCTTCTCCCAGCAACCTGAGCCGCCATTGCCGCTGCACTGCTACTCTACTGCAACCCGAGCTCTTCCATCCTTAGCTGCTGCTGCGGCTGTCTTACTTCACTCAGCAACCCGAGCCGCCATTGCCACCGCACTACTACTCTGCTATTTTGCTTCTACTTGCGAGCAACCAAAGCCAAACCTGCGGTTGTTGTTGTTGGTGTGCTGCCAAAACAAGAACACCCGAAGCCCCACTCTCCCACCATGGCTGCCGTCCATCTGCATTGCTGAAGCTGGTAAAGACCTGAAGCTACTGCTGCTCTACTCTGGCTAGCTTCCTCAGTCCCTGCTACTGCCAAGACCTCCAATCCAAAGCACATGGCTAGCTGCAGCAAGCTTCAACACAGCTATATTTCTCTCTCTCTCTCTCTCTCTCTCTCTCTCTCTCCTTTTTTTCCTTCTTTATCTTTAGTTCAATCTTGTTAACTTTTTTTATTGAGGTTTAATTGAAATTTTAAATTTTGAATATTGTTTAGGGGGTTTATTATTATTCACGTTTATTTATTTATTTTCTCTCAAGTAAATTTAGCACTAGATTTAATTAGTGATTCGGGCTATTTAGTTAATTAAGTAAAGCCTGGTTTGGTTCTAAAAAAATAATAATAAAATACAAAAAGAAAAAAAAATAATTTTTTTAGAAGTTAAATTAGTAGTTTTCCTTAAAATTTAAATTGTGTTGGTCCATTTCGATTTAGTTTAAGGTTGATCTTACTTTTGTTACATTTAATTTTTTTTTATTTTTATCATGATTCAGGTTCTTGATTTTGTTAAAAGCTCATTTTTTCCTGTTCGCATTTGTGTTTGAGTGAATTTTATTATTGCGTGTTTTAATTACGTGTTATAGTTATCATCTTTAGTTTTCATTCCGAAGTTCAATGCGTGTTTCAATTCCTGTCTGATTAGGCGTAGGATTTCTGTTTCTTATTATTAAATTTAGTGCATGTCAGGATTTAGAGTTTAAATTGCATGTTCGTTTAATTCGTCAAAAGAAATCTCAAACAACCAGGAAACTAAATATGAACTAAGTTTAGTGTCTTTTTATTTTCGATTGGAAATACGTAAAATTTGGAGTTTAACCACATTTCCTGAGGAGACGATCTGACCTTTGAGCTGATTATTACACGACAAAACTCCTATACTTGGGATAGCTTCCGAGCTGCTCATTTTTTGAGTGAGTCAAGTTTTTGGTGCAGTTGCTAGGGAATGGTAGTTTTAATTTCAAATTTTGTGTTTTCCCACACCGTCTTGCATTGTATTACCACAAGATGCACCGAACATCAATATTAAGCATGGTATGTTATCTGTGATACCCCAATTTCACAGGATGGATTCTGAGAGTCCATACCAACACTTGAAAGATTTTGAGTTGGTCTACACCACTTTCATTAATAGGGCTGGAAAAAAATCTGGTTTAATTTTTTGCGACCTAACTCTATTACTAGCTGGGTTGAAATGCAGCGTGACGTGAGTTCTTACATAAGTTCTTTCCTTTTCAGAGAACTCAGTACCTATAGGAGCAGATCAGTCAATTCATGCAGAAAGGTGACAAGACATTCCAGGCTTGCTGGGAGAGATTCAAGGACCTAATGAACATATATCCACACCACATATTTGAATCTTCGAGGTTAGTGAATTATTTTTATACTGCTCCAACCCCTACGTGTAAACAATTTGTCCAGACTATGTGCAAATGAGAGTTCTTCCACAATGAGCCAGATGAGACTCCATCATTCTTTGATTATTTAGCTGAGAGTTCCCAACAATGGAACACACGTCATGAACGGGCACCAATAGTAGCACAACCTCTCAGAGCGATCGATGGTGGCGGTAGATACGAGGTCAAAGAGGAAACTAGCTTATAGGCTCTTATTACTGCATTGTCTAAGAAACTCGAGGTTATGGAATCAGAAAAAGTGAAAGTTGAGGATTGCTCTATCTGTAAGACCTCAGACCATAGACTTTAGGACTATTATTTACTATCACTATGGCAAGAGAGTAGATCTGATCAGGTGCTATTAGCAAATTGGGTCAACAAAACTTAGAATCAGCCATTCTCAAATACTTATAATCCAGGATGGAGGAATCATCTGAAAATCTCATGGAGGAATGATTAACTCGGTCCAACAAGCTCTCGGTATCAGCAGGTTCCTCAACCTTATGCACCTCCTCCGTAATCGACATATCACCCAGTTACAGCTCCTCAACCGCAATATCAGCCGCAACAAATTTCTCAGAGCTACGCATGACCAGGATTCAAACCAACTCTAGCTCCTATTCCAGCAAAGAAACCTCCCGATGATAGCATGATGCAGATGGCAAACATGTTCCAGCAATTTATGCAGCTTCATGCCACGACCACCAGAGAATTGAGAGATGCCGTGAATAAGATAAGTACACAGCTAAATACCCTAGAAAAAGGGAAATTTCCTGCACAGCCTCAGCCTAATCCTTAGGTATATAGATAGCAACAGCAACCGGTGCACAATGTTTCATGGCATGCTTTTGAGTCATCTAAGGCAATTATTACCTTGAGAAGTGAAAAAGAAGTTCTTGTCCTGAAAGGCCCACTAGTCAACGAACAGTTGCTCCAGCACCTGAAGTGACAGCTGAGACAAATGAGGGAAAAGAAAAATCAGATGAAGCCAGCTCAAGTTTAACAAAGTCAAATGATAAGGAGGATGAGCTGGTTAAGGAGTATCAACCTATTGTACCTTATCCTCAGCAGTTGGCATCTGGTTAAAAGAATAAGTATCACACTGAGATCCACGAAATATTCAAATAGGTGAAGATCAAAATTCCACTTATAGAGGCCATACAGCAAATCCTTGCATACGAAAAATTTCAAAAAGACTTATGCACAGTAAAAAGGAAATTGAATGTAAAGAAAAAGGCTTTCTTGACTGAGCAAGTTAGCGCGTTGATATTGAGTCAGACTCCGCAGATGCTTAGAGACCCTGGTTCTCCCATCATTTCGATCATGATTGGTGAATCTCGTATCAAGAGAGCACTACTTGATTTTAGGAGTAGTGTGAACTTGCTCCTGTCTTCGATATATGAATAGTTGGGTTTAGGTGAGTTGAAGAAAACTACGATATGCTATAATTGGCAGAAAAATCTATCAAAGCTCCGCGAGGTGTTGTTGAGGATGTATTGGTTTAGGTTGACAAATTTTACTACCTCTTGGACTTCGTCATTTTGGGCATGCAACAGCCTGTTTCCACCATATATCAAGCCCCTGTCATTCTTGGGTGATCATTCCTAGCTACTTCTAATGCCTTGATTAATTGTTGAAGCGGAATACTTAAGCTCACGTTTGGGAACATGACATTGGAAATGAACTTATTCAATTCTCACAAGATGTCAAGTGGGTGCGATGATGCAGAAACACATGCAGTTGATGTAATAGATAACTTGGATATTTTAGAGCTACTGTCAGTACTTGATGTTGATGGAACGTTTGAAAATGACTCTTTTGAACAGCTTGAGGAATTTGATGAAAAATTGCCAGGATCGGAGGGGCAGATTCTAGAGATAGACGGTACCCCTCATGTGTTGGATGCAAGTTACACAAGTAGTTGGCGTAAGCCAACATTTGAGGCCATTAATCTGCCAGAAATTATGAAATCATCAGAAGAAGAAATCCCAATACTCGAACTGAAACCATTGCCTGAAGAGCTAAAATATATTTTCCTAGGTCCCACAGATGGCACATTCCCTGTGGTAATTTCTTTTCACCTTACTTATAAACAATAAATTGAGCTATTGCAGGTATTGAGGAAGCATCATCGAGCGATAGGATGGACCATTGCAGACATCAAGGGTATTGACCCCTCGATTTGCACTTACAACATCTTCCTTGAAGGAGATGATAAACCAGTTCGAGATGCACAATGGAGGCTAAATCCAACCATGAAGGAGGTGGTAAAGAATGAAGTGCTGAAATTATTGGCTGCTGACATCATTTATTCGATCTCCAACAACAGCTGGTTAAGCCCGACATATGTAGTTCCAAAAAAACTTGTTTTGACTGTCATTGAAAATGCTAATGGATAGTTGATCCCATCTAGGAAAGTAATAGGTTGGAGAATGTGCATTGATTATCGTAAATTGAATTCGGTTAGTCGACAAGATCACTTCCCGTTACCTTTCCTAGATCAGATACTCGAGAAAGTAGCTGGTAATTGCTTTTACTATTTCTTGGATGGATTTTCTGGTTATTATCAAATTGCTGTAGCACCTGAGGATCAAAAGAAGACTACCTTCACTAGTCCCTTTAGTACTTTCGCCTTTCATAGAATGTCATTCAGTCTATGCAATGCACCTGCTACTTTCCAGCGCTACGTGATAAGTATTTTCTCTGATATGTTAGATGATATGTGCAAAATTTTTATGGATGATTTTTCTGTGTTTGGTAAGTCATTTGATATTTGTTTGAAAAATTTGACTGCTATTTTGAAAAGATGTGAGGAAAAGAATTTTTTTTTTGAATTGGGAAAAATGTTAATTTATGGAAAGTAGTGGTTTAGTACTTGGTCATTTGGTTTCTGAGTGTGGTATAGAGGTTGAGAGGGCCAAGGTAGAGCTGATTTACCAGTCACCCATCCCTAAGATAGTTAGGGATATCCGTTCTTTCCTTGGTCATGTCGGCTTCTATAGGCATTTTATTTAGGCTGGACTGATGAATGTCAACAGGCTTTTGAAACGCTAAAGAAACATTTGACTATTGCGCATGCAACCTCCTTGGTGGGACTTGCCATTTGAAATCATGACTGATGCTAGTGACTACACCTTTGGTGCTGTTTTGGGTCAAATAATTGATAACAAGTTGTCTGTCATTTATTATGCGAGTCAAACTTTGAATGGTGCTTAGAAAAATTATACCACCACTGAGAAGGAAGTGTTAGTTGTTGTATTTGCCTTAGAAAAATTTTGTTCTTATGTCATTAGATTGCTTGTTGTTATTTTTACTGATCACTCTGCTTTGAAATATTTGTTAGCAAAGAAGGATGCCAAACCCAGGTTGATCAGATGGATTCTACTTCTCCAGGAATTTGACATCACTATTTGAGGTAATAAGGGTGTGGAAAATGTTGTAGCTGGCCATCTCTCTCATTTGCAGCTACCTGAGGTATATGTATCTCCCTCTCACTTAAATGATGATTTTCCTGATGAGCGTCTTTTTGTAGTATCTATGGTTTGCCAATATTGTGAACTATCTTATCATCGACTGCAAGCCAGAACATTGGTTAACTCAAGATAAGCGTAAGTTCCTTGCCGAGGTAAGACATTATTATTTTGATAATCCATACTTGTTTAAATACTGCTCTAATAAGTTGTTGCGTAGATGTGTTTCTAATGATGATTCACTTCTGTGATGCATTTTTGTCATAGTGGGCCATGTGGTGGCCACTTTGCTGCAAAGAAAATCATTTCAAAAATTTTGCAAAGTGGACTCTATTGGCCTACTATGTTCAAAGATGTTGAGAATTTTTGTAAAACCTGTGAGACTTGTCAGAAGTTAGGAAAAATCACTACAAAGAATGAAATGCCTATGTCTCCCCTTTTGACTCTTGAAATTTTTGACTGTTAGGGAATTTACTTTATGGGACCATTCCCAAACTCTTTTGGGCATTCATACATTTTAGTTTCTATAGACTATGTTTCAAAATGGGTGGAAGCTATACCTTGTAGAACAAATGACCACATGGTTGTCATTCGTTTTCTCACAGAGTTATTTGCACATTTTGGCATGCCCAAGGCGATAATTAGTGATGGAGGGTTGCATTTTTGGAACAAACCTTTTGAAAAACTCATGCAAAAGTATGGTGTGACCCATATAGTCTCTGATCCCTACCATCCTTAAACTAATGGTCAAGCTGAGTTGGCCAACAGAGAGATCAAAATTATACTTAAGAAAATCGTGCGTCCTAATCAAAAGGACTGGTCAGAAAAACTTGTTGATGCACTCTGGGCCTACCAAATGGCTTTCAAGACAAACTTAGGGATGTCTCCCTACAGGTTAGTTTACGGTAAGGCATGTCATTTACTTGTTGAAATTCAACATCGTGCTTTATAGGTTATAAAACAGATTAACTTTTCACTTGATGATATCAAGGGTTTAAGGAAATTGTAGGTATGTGAGCTTGAAGAGTCTAGGAGGGAAGCTTACGACAATGCTCGCTTAGCCAAGGAGCAGATGAAGTTGCTACATGACAAGAAAATCAAAGATAAACAACTTTTCCCCTCTTAGCAAGTGCTTCTCTATGATTCCAGATTACATGTGTTTCCTGGGAAGCTGAAGTCCCGATGGGGTGGCCTGTACGTCATTGAAAAATTCCATTCTCATGGCGCGGTAGAGATTGTAGATCCAAAGAGTGGCGACCGCTTCACATTCAATGGACAGCATCTAAAGCCCTTCATGACTCCATTCGATCCTAATAAAGAGGTCTTACAGAGGGAGTCCTCTGACCTTTCTATTTTACTATTTTTCTTTTTAATTTTTTTACTTTTCGTCTTATTTGTTTTCCTGTGAGCGGTCAAGTCATTTGCCTTACCGATCCACATTTTCATGAGGGGCTGAGTCACCTAAGAGTCCCCTTGTGCCCACTATTGTGCCACCTATAGAGTCGGTGTCTCCTTCATCGTCCTCGGTTGCAGCCGCTGTGCCTTCGAAGGTGGAGAGTGTCATCCCAGACCCCCCCTATGATAGTGCCTCTAATGATCACACTTATTCTTCCAATTGATGTCGCAGAGCATCCACTGGCACCCTTTGCTATAGCAAGGTAGAAAGCACCATATGCCCCTTCCATCAGGCGCATAGTATAGTGCATGACGAGCAACCTAGTGGTAGAGTCATCCGATGTTCCTGCCGATAGTGAGTTTAAAAATGACGTGGCCATTACTAGAACGCCTTCTGATGATTTTGGGGATTTTGAGATCGGCGACCCTGACGATGGAGCTGGTGGATCTACCAAGGATGAGTTTGGACTATGCCACGACCCTCTATTTTTTCATTTATTGAATCTATGCTGTTTTGTATTACACTGTGATATTTTTTGTATTTCCAGCTTGTTTATCATCACCATTACTATTATTTTGGTTGTACTTTCGCTTTCTATGTATCTCTTATCAGGATGTGCTGCCTAAAGGATATGCGAATAAATAGTGACTTTCTTTTTGTCTTTGTGCCCTGTGTACCAATATTTCTTTCTTATATTCTGGTTTTATAATGGGTGCGTTCATGTGCTGGTACACTTATTTTCTCTTGTCATTGTGTAGTGCTTCCCTCCCTTGTCTTCCAGGTGTTTTCTTTCTTTACTTCAGTGGGGACATTGAAATCTTGAGTTGGGGGTTGTCGGGTTAGGAAAGCACTACACGTTGCATATAGGGTACATAAATGACATATTTTTGAAATTTCAGTGAACACTATGTGCAGCAACTCATGTTAACACAGCCTGTGCCTTTACATAGTTTTGTATAGCATTTTTGTTACAACTTCATGATGTATCTATTAAATGGCTTTATTATGATCACTAACGATGAAGTGAGTTGTTCATGCATACTCTCATAAGGTGTACTTAGTATTCCTTTATGGAAACTCGATGGGAATTAATTGTAAGTTCATTAGTTTTAATGTCATTATATAAGTTTTGGTATTTACATGGTATATTACAAGGCTTAGTCACACTTACACATGATTCGTTGCACTTAGATTTCCTTTTAAGCACTGATAGAACAAATGTGGTGACTACAACACCTTTGTGAGGACTTTGCTAAGCCTTTCATTTTTTTTAGAGTTATTTACATAAACTTTGGGTTCACGAAACTCAACCATTCTTCTCAGGATACCCTTTTAATGCTAGTCTCTGTATTTGCATTTGCTAGCCTAGAGGTGATGTCCAGTGGGGAGATATAAACTTAGGTCTTGTAGCCTACTCAAGATGTGAATATTAAGCCAACCCTAGAGATGAAAATAATTCATGAACTCTTTTTCCGAGTTTAGTTCTTTATCGTTAGCACAAAGACAATATAAAGTTGTATTATTTGTCCTTGCTAGCCATAAAAAACCAAAAAAAAAAAAAAACTGATGAGCAGAAAAGAAAGAAAAAGAGGAAATGATGAAAAAAAATATAGATGTCTACTTCAAAAAACAAAATAATGAATATAAAGTTGATGAAAAATGATTAGCCAAGTTAGGGACACAACACTCTAGCAAGTATTAAGTTTCTTCGGGTGTTCCGATGCATATGAATGGATTTATGTGTGATTTAGGAATTATCGATCTAGGATAATCTTGGTAGGATGTGGCGAGTAGGTAAGAAGGAGTTAGGGTGAAGGACCCAACACCTTGATATTAGGCTAGATTCCATTCTCTTGAGACTAGTTCACTCCATTTTCTTTATCATTTCTTTGATGTATGCGAGATGTTTGACCATGCATGTTTTTCCTTACATACGTGAGTGACCCCATTTTCATAAGTGTTTTTAAGAGTATACTAGTGAGGCTGAGTCAAGACAACCATTATGTAGTTGTATGAGGATTATTCGAGTGAAATCAATCATTCACTTCACACGTGCCTTGCGATGATGCTTGTTTATACTCATATTTATACGATGATATTAACTTTGGATATGAATTGATTCTCTGAGGGTTACGATATCTGAATGGCTATATCTTATTGAGGCATGTATGGGTGACTGCCTTTGAAGTTGTCTTTATAATGGAAGTATTGGTAGAGGGGCATGCTATATGTCTATATGTGAAGTGGTATGGTCGTGTTGTTTAAGCTTTTGATTGTTATTCACTAGGATAGGTGTTTGTGCAGATAGCCATGAAAACCCTCACGAAACTATAACATGTCCACTAGGGCCACCTAGGGGTTCAAAGCCTTATTATAAATGCAATAATGTTTCCCGCAAAAGAGGAGGTAGTTAGTTAGGATTTTATTTATCTTTTGTAGGTTTTCGTTAGTTTTCTTTTCTCGAGGACTAGTAAAGTGTAAGTTGGGGGTTGTGATGTGTTCCAAAATATGCTTATTTAGTCCCCCATTTACCTATGTGATGTCATTATTTACTCTGTAATTACCACTTCTTACCTTGTTCATAGTTATACTATTTTAGGAAATCAAAGCTTAAATCGAAGAGTTAAACAATGCAAGGAGTTAATGCAGCAGTTTGGAAGCACAAGGCTAGACCAAGTACTCGACTAGGCCTCCATGGCATTGATCAACTATAGCAAAATGTCCATGATAGACTATGTGGTGCAACCAAAGAGTCATAAGGGGAGACTAGGTTGAGCTAGAAGACTCTAGAGTGCTAATTTACAACAAGTTCATAGAGACCCTCGACCAGGGCGTGACCAAGAGACCTTAGACGTGCGACCTGGTCAACGATGCCATCAACTGAACACATAATTAATTGAAGATTTTCCAGAATGTGTTGACCAAGGTGTGACCAAGAGACCTTGGCAATGCGACCCAGTTGACATTGATTGACTTTAGAAATCTACTTCTCGATTTTGTCTGCGATTGTTTCTTGATTTGAATTTGAGCGCGTGTAAACTATTAGCCTTGGTGTAATGCCAAGAGGGGGATGAATTGGGTATTTAAAATTTTGTCCTAGGTTTAGCTAATCCAACAACATTATTTCACAACCTAGGGTCTTTCTATATACACATAAACACAAATGCGTAGATAATATGAGGAAATTAAATCATGCGCAACATTCATAAAATAATATACATGTGCAGAAAATAAATTATAAAAAATTAAAGTGCACACATAATATGTTATCGGGGTTCGACCAACTATGCATACATCCCCACCTCTAGCTCGCAAGCCCAAGGATTCCACTAATGCTCACTTAACGGGTGGAGTGGAACCGTTTACAACCAGGTCAATTAATGGGGTTGACCTCAACCTACAATCGCACCTTACCAGGATGGTGCACCTAACTTTCCTAACTAACTCAAAGCCAATCCGAGACTATTCAGCAGGGCTAGTCTCCCTCTTCAGGCCCACGCCTGGAATACAACAGATATAAAAATTTGGCATACAAATAAATGCTTCTTAACTAAGCAAACAATGTACCAATTCAGCACAAGCACTAATCAATGCACCTCAAATAGATATGAACTATAAGCTCAGTGCAAATATGTGTGTAATAGCACTCAAGTTAATGTAAATAAACAGTTAAGATCAGGAGTGTATTTCCAAGCAAACTTTGAAACAAACAATCCATGTAAATCAATCACCACAAGTTTCAAAGTGTTCTAACAATAATATTCAAAAATATTTTAAATAAGATTTTCTCAAAATTAATAGCTCAAGAGATATTTGAAAATTTATAAGCTTGTGTAAAAGTATTTTTGCAAATCAAATATCACAAGCTTGATGAGTCTTGCAGTCAAGATGCAAAGACTCACTAGCTGTAAGGGTATTCCCACTTAAAGATTTATTATTTAAATCGGGGGAAGAACCCTAGCTAAGAACTCTCAATGAAAATAACAATCAATGTAAGCAAGGAGAGTTTTAGCAATATAAATCACTCAATAACACTCTTGGGAATTTGATCTATCAAGGGAATAGCAAAATAAAGAGTGTATAGGGTTTGAATAAACAAATAGGGCTTAGGAAATTTAAGAGGATTTTTGGTTAATCCTATTCTCTAATCAATACTTAATCAGGGCAAATGAGGACATATATATAGAGATGCCCAAAATTTTGACCATTGGGATATAGTGGGAATTATTATAATTGTTTTAACCCAATTTAACTTACATAACCCTGTGTTACTACGGTTAAAAATATAGCAACCCGAGAGATTCGGTCGACCATACTCGAGTTTTGGTCGACCCATCTCACTAAGTTCGGTAGACCGGGGGATTTTTGAACTACAGGTTCGGTCGACCGTGCAAAGGCGATTTTGAACCCTCCGACGTTCGGTCGACCAGACATAACCTCCATTGATCAAACTTGGGTGTTCGATCAACCAGGTCAATTTTCTACTAAAGGTTCGGTCAACTAGATAGTTGGGATCTCCCCACATATCAGTTCTCTAGACCAAAGCGTTATAGCTCATTTTGTGATCGGTCAACCAAAGGGTCACACTGTTGACTCGGTGGAGGTTCAGTAGAACGAAGATCCCTGTATATTAAGGTTTGATGAACCGAACATGCTCTTTTTGGGAATTTCGGTCCTATTCTCTTTATAAGGTTGTCTCTATTCATATGATGATTAATTTTAAGTCAATAGGGAACATTTTCATGCATAATAGTGTCCTATGGCCAGTTTAAGGTCTTTGAGAGCCAACCGAAAAAATTCGGCATCGGTTGACCTTCGCTCAGCCGAAGGCTGCCCTACGATCATTTGGTTTTCCTATGGTCATTTGAGCTTATAATCCTACCATGCATGCCATGCATTAATTATTACATACCAAGTGAAAGAACCCGAACCGTGATATAAGGGTTTAAATAATTAAGAGAGGGGTAAAATTGGAATTTGAACAAGAATCCCAAAAATAAAGAAACCTTGTTTATGGCTCATAGAATAAATAATGTTTATTGTATAAATATTGAGAAAATAGCAAATCAAAACCTAACTTGTTTAATAGCTATGAATGAAGAAAGTTAGTTATGGCATACGAAATTAGGACATGCCAGTATAAACCTACTATCTAAATTATCTAAGAAAAATCTTGTAAAAGGATTACCAAACATTAAGTATGAAAAAGACAAGATGTGTGATGCTTGTCAAAAGGGAAAACAAGTAAAAACAAGTTTCAAAAAGAAAAAAAATTCATATCCACCAAAAGACCCCTAGAACTCCTACACTTAGACTTATTTAGTCCAACTAGAACCTTAAGCTTAGGTGCAAAACAATATGCTTTTGTAATAGTAGATGATTTTTTAAGATTTACTTGGATAATCCGAATGTTGTACGTATTTTTTATGCAAACATGGAGCGATGCAAAAATGGAATCAAAAAAAATTTTCTTAGGAAAGACATTCATTTAACTCCAATATCTTTGGGAAAGATTCTTTGAATTAAGCCAGGGGATTTTGAGGTTCATATTATTGAGAAGCAATGGATTATGGCTCAAGGTTTTACCCCACAAGAGTTTTTGCCTTTGGTTATGACTGACACTCCTGTTAACTTTGGCTATCCTCCACTTTATAAGCAGCTTAGTTGGAAAGCCCTAATTCTGCATAAGCTCATTACAAACAACAATTTACCACGATCCAGTTCTCATGACCATATTTCGTTTCTGGGTTGTTTTGTAATGTGGTGCATTCTCAAAGGAAAGAAGATGGATCTTCCAAGTTTGATCATTTAGTGGATTATCATGAAAGTCGATGCTCCTCGTATTGTTCTACCCTATGCTGGAATGTTGAATATGGTTTTTGCTCATTTTAATGTCTTAACACCATCATTCAACTTCACTAGCAAGACTTACTATGATATCTTTTCTGATACCGTTCTCAAACGGATGGGGTATAAGAATTCTCCACAAGGGTGGTTTCATAAAGGACATAGGAATGTCTCATCTGCTCCACTGCCTCCTTCATCTTCCTTTTCAACACCTTCAGTTGAGCTTGCTCCAGACACTCCTTCATGGTTTGTTCCATTTTTTAACCATTATATGACATTCAGTGATAGTATGAAATCTGGCCTTGGTACTCTACAAGAGAAGGTTACCTCCATAGAAACTCATTGTTCACATATTGATAAGCGAGATGAAAATATTGAGCAATAGTTGGCCAGTTCTTCTAAAGGAAAATCTCCTGAGTATTAGTTCTGCTACATCTAGTGAGGATGAATCTAGTGACCAAGAGGAAGGAGAATGTGAAAGTGAACAAGAAGAAGGAAATAAGGAATCTGGAGAACAAGAGAAAGGAGATAATGAGAGTGACGACCAAGAGGAAGATGAGAATGAATCCATGGAAGCTTCTGACTGATATGTTTTCATCTATAAACTATTTGTCACTTTTATGTGCTGTTCTGTATTTTAAGCTTTATCGGATAGGCTGCACCTAATATTCTAAAACTAGTACTTTGACTTACAACATTTCTCTGTTTTTGTATCTCTTTCTCCTTTTTGATTGATGTCTAAAGGGGGAGAATGGTTAAGAGAAGTTGTAAGTGCAAAAATATGATACATTATGGTTTGTGAAATTTTAATGGATGATTGTTGTACTTGTATGTATGGGTTTATTCATTTAATATCTTATGAAATTATATGCATGTATATATATCATGCTTATTGATAGGGGGAGCCATGAGTATTAAAATCTTATTATTTTTGCTCTCGATTTGTCATCATCAAAAAGGTGGAGATTGTTGGCCTAAAGGCTTACAATTCTTATTTTGATGATAACAAATAAATGATACACTTAATATGTTTTGAGTAAAAGTTTTTCTGGAAAGTAACAAAGCTCAAGTGCATAAGGAAGTTTATGGATTATAAAGAATCCTTGACGAACACAAAGGAAAGCTTATGGATTATAAAAGAGCTCGAAGGACAAAGCTATACTGAGAAAAGCACAAAGGAAAGATTGAAATCACAAAGTTGATGGAAGAACAAGATTGAAGACTAAAAGAATTATATTTTTTATAATATTCTAAATGTAAGTACTTCAAAGTTAATCTCAAATTAAAAGTGGTTTGAAGCTCATAAAAATTCAAAAATATGTTTTTATATATATACTCTAAAGAATATTTCTTAAATCAGTAAAAAGAAACGGTTTGAGAAAAGAAAAACTTTTTGAAATAATGAAGGGCTAGGCTACTGCCACATTAAGAAAATTGTTTTTCAAAAAGTCAGTAGCTAGACAGGTGACTGTCTAACCTGCTAGGTGCCTACGTGAACAAGCCAGGTGATTGCCTTGGTTCTGGCAGGCGACTGCCAACATTCTGTGTTGAGAGAGTGCTCTGTGACAGGCGACTTCCAAGTCGTGGCAAGCGACTGCCACTCGAACGTTAGCATTAATTCTCTCAATGGGAAGATTTTTTAAACCACGTTTTTGAACATATTTATTTCAAAATATTTGGAAATGGTTTTTAGAAATCTTTGAGAGTAATGGATGGCTTCTAAAACATCTATAAATAGTCAAAAACTTCAAAGGTTTAAAATGATTATCATTGAGGGAATATTGAAAGGTTTTTGAAATTAAGCAATCTTCAAAGTTTTCAGATCTAGCAATCTTCAAAGTTTTTAGATTAAGCAACTTTTCAAAGGTTTTTAGATCAAGCGATCTTGAAGTATTCAAATTTCTCAAAGGATCTAAAACTCCCTTGTTCTTAAAATTCTGATCTACTATTGATTTATACTTTGAAGCAAAAGTTTTTAAAAATCAGAATCTTTCATTTTCTTTGAAAAATTATTTGGTAATTCATACTACGTATCGAGCTTCAAATTTCTTATATTTGAATTACCTTGGAGTATAAGTGAGCTGATCATTGTACTAATTTACTCTTTTGTGAGAGTTTTTTTCTGTACACAAAATTTCCTTATCATCATTCTTAGACGATTCAGACTTATTGAGTCGTTGAACCAAACAAGGGATTGTTGTTTGGAGAAGCGGGCTCTAGCCTAACAGAAGGAGTGGTTGTAAGTAGGTTTTGTTCCACCAGGTAAATGGAACTAATATAGTGGAATCCTTTGGTGTTTTGCCAAAGGCGAGGACGTTGGCAGTGTTGAAACCAAACCTCGTAAAAATCTTGTGTTTTTTTTTCTCTGCTTCACTTACTATTGTTGTATGATTTAAAAGTGCAAGTTGCAGGTTCTTAAGTGAGAAAGAAACAAAAGTACTTGATATTTAGAAGGTACATTTTAATTATTTGTTTTGCGGAAACCCAAAAAGGGAGTACGTTGATTAATCTATGGAAATCTTGATCAAGTAAAGTGCATACTAAGAGTCTACAAGGAAATCAACAAAAACTCTAATATTCCTGGTTGAGTGATTGAATTATCTTGATTTCATTATTTGACTTGTGAATTTAAATTTCAATATTTTTAAGTGTGGCTATTGTTTATGTATCTTGTTTCTGGGTAATTAAAAACAAGAGCTTAAAAATCATTAAAATATAAAAAAAATCCAATTCACCCCCCCTCCCTCTTGGGAAGACTATTCCACATTTCAATTGGTATCAGAGCCAGGTTATAGAAATTCCTAATAAGAAACTATAAAAAGATCTAATGGCAAACAATGGAGTAGCACCCTTCGGTGAAGGGCAATCTGTCCACCAATCTTCTATGGACACAATTATACTTTTTGGGAAAAGAGAATGGAAATATACCTCCAACACATGGATTGGAAAGTTTGGGAAGTTGTTATGGATGGAAATCTTATCCCCACTAAGTTAGTTGATGGAAAACATATTCCAAAAGAGAAGAAAGACATGACCGACTTAGATTATAAAATGTTTTAAATAAATGCAAGTGCTATAAATGCGTTATATTGTGCATTAGATTCTAATGAGTTTAATTGAGTCATGGCCTGCAAAACAGCTAAGGAGATTTGGGATAAACTAGAAGTAACTTATGAAGGAACCATTGATGTTAGAGACAATAGGATAGACATGCTAACAAGTGAATATGAAGCATTCAAAATGAATTTTGATGAAACAATATCAAGCATGTACACAAGATTTACCCACATAATAAACTCCTTAAGTGTCTTAGGAAAAACCTATACTACATATGAAATGATCAGAAAGATTCTAAGAGGTCTACCCTCTATTTGGGAACCAAAGGCCACAGCTATCACGGAAGGTAGAAACCTTAAGACTACTTCTTTGGATGAACTTATAGGTTCACTTCTTACATATAAAATGGCATTGAAAGAAAGGAATCCTGAACCAAAGCATAAAAGACCCATAGCTCTAAAAGCATCTAGCCATAGCACTAGTGAAGAGGAAAGCGAAACAAGTGACTTAGATCAAGATGAATTGGCATTCATTACTAAGAGACTAAGAAAATTCTATAGAAGAAATAAAAGGTTTCCTAGAATATTCTATACAAAGAAAACTGAAAAAGGAGATACAAGTAGGAAAGAAAATAAAGGTAAGAATGAACCAATCTGTTATAATTGCAAAAAGCCAGGGCATATTAAACCGGAGTGTCCATTATTCAAGAAAGACAAGAGGAAAAAGAAGGAAGCAATGAAAACTACATGGTATGACTCAAGCTCCAGTGAAACTGAAACTGAATCAAGTGAACAAGAGATGGCAGATATATGCTTCATGGCAAATGATGAAGAGGTAAATTCTTATTACTCTTCAACAGAATCTCAAAATATGTCTTGTGATGAGTCATGTGATAGTTTGCCTTCTTATAAGGAATTACAAACTGAATTATTTTCACAACATAAAAGATTTATAAAAGTGTCTAAAAGAAATATAACTTTGAAAGACCAAAATCAAGAACTAGTAAAGCAGCTTGAATCATTCAAAGTTATTAAAGAAGAAAGAAACACTTATATTAAGAAGTTGGAAGAAGAAATAAACATAGCAAAACAAGAGTTAGATAAAACTCATAAAAATGATTTGAATAAGAAAGATTTAGAAATAAATGAACTCAAAAAGGTAATAGAGGATAAAGAAAAGATTGTCTATAATTTTACTAAAGGTAAAGAAAACTTTGAAAAGATGATTGGACAACAAAGGCTTCATGGAAACAAAGAAGAAATAGGCTACAATGGTAAAACAAATGAAAGAAATAAAAAGCTATACATGGGATATTTTTTTAATGAAGGTAAGTTTTATGCTAGTACTTCATCAAATAACAAATATGAACACACTACTTGCTATATGTGTAAGACTAAAGGTCATATAATGTTCAATTGCCCATTAAAGAAAAAATATGTTAAATTTCAAGGAGAATGGAGAACAAATAGTGTAATCAGCAACAAAAAGTCCAAAGAATTTGGGTTTTAAAAACTAACACATAGTGTCCCTCATTATAGGTTTGTCTTAGGACAACAACGACAACGGACAAATGGTACTTGGACAGCGGATGCTCAAGGCATATGACCGGTGACAAGACCAAGTTCACTACCTTAAAACAAAAGGATGGGGGATACGTCACTTTCGGCGACAATGCCAAAGGTAAAATTGTTGGTATCGGAAAAATTGGTAAATAATCTTCACTCACTATAGATAGTGTGCTATTAGTGGAAATACTAAAACATAATCTTTTAAGTATTAGTCAATTAAGTGATAAAGGGTTCGAAGTAATGTTCATGAAAGAAAAATGTGTTATCCAGAATCCCAAAAAAAAAAAAGAAACCTTGTTTATGGCTCATAGAATAAATAATGTTTATTGTATAAATCTTGAGAAAATAGCAAATCAAAACATAACTTGTTTAACAACTATGAATGAAGTAAGTTGGTTATGGCATACGAAATTAGGACATGCCAGTATGGACCTACTATCTAAACTATCTAAGAAAAATCTTGTAAAAGGATTACCAAACATTAAGTATGTAATAAAAGACAAGATGTGTGATGCTTGTCAAAAGGGAAAACAAGTAAAAACAAGAGCTTAAAAATCATTAAAATATAAAAGGAATCCAATTCACCCCCCCCCTCTTGGGAAGACTATTCCACATTTCAAAATGCCACACACCGATATAACCTGTATTCTTCCTTACTGAGAGGTGTCTCCCCCTGCTGTACATACATATTTTTCAGGTCCTTCGAGTAACCAGAACCAAAGTCCTTGTGTTGAGAGCGTAGTGGCTGGTGTACTGCGGGTAGCGCTTGGGTAAATACTATGACTTGTATTTTGTGGGTTGCTGTTTTGAGATATGTTAGGCACCCGTTGGTACATTATTTGATGGACCCTTGGTTTTGTCCTTGTATAGACTCTAGTATGGTCCTGTAAGCATATAGAATGACCATATTTTCGCTGCGTATATTCTGATGTGATTGGATGTTTATAGGGTGTCTGAGAACCCCATGGGGTCAAACCCTCATCCTCTGTACTGTATCTTTGGATGTTTTGTTGGGTACAAGGACAGGTTAGGTTACTTATTCACACTTAGGACCCATCTGCAGGTTCAGGGCGTGACAACTTGGTATCAGAGCTGACCAGGTTGTTAGGTCTTGTATACTTGGTCAGGCTTAGATGTGAGTACATACCAGAGTATAGGATGTTGGATATGGGTAGAATTGGTTGAGGGTTGTTCCACTGCTAGACCGAGACATGTCGATGGTATTTCGCATTTTTCCTGGAATGACGATTTCAGTAACAGCAAGGCAGACCATTGATAACTTTCATATCAGTGTGATAGGACAGACTTGGACCTAGCAGGGAGTAGTTAACACGATTAGTTATAGATCATTGTGTTAACTATACGTGTTGTAGGGATACTGACAGATTCCTATTGTGTTAAAGAATGGAGCCCAAGGATAATGACCTGGGAAGTGGCTCCGAAGAGACTATGAGTGATGAGTCTCCTTCTGTGCCTCGAGGTTTGACAAGGTAGGTTTTACAGGAGGTCGGGCAGAGTGTGAGGAGATGCAAACGCTCTCCTACTGCTGCGGGGTGCACCATTGAGGGGTTCATGCATAGGCATCCTCCGATGTTCTCTGGGGGACCTGTCCCAATGATAGAAGAGGACTAGGTATAGAAGACTAAGAGGATCTTGGATGTCCTGCACTGCATGGATAAGCAGCGAGTCCTTTATACTACCTTTCAGTTATCTGGGGAGGCGGGTCGATGGTGGACTACAGTGAATCTGCTGGAGAAGTAGAGGGGTGGTCCTGAGGAGATGACGTGGAGCCATTTCAAGGAAATGTTCTTTGATAGATACTTTCCAATTTCAGTACGTGATGCGAAGGTGGATGAGTTTTCTGTTCTAACTCATGGGAGTATGACAGTGTAGGCATATGCGGCTTGATAAATAGATCTATCCTGATTCGCGCCATGTTTGATCTTGACCGAGTATGAGAAGACTTGAAGATTCGAGAAGGGGCTGAAGAAGGACATTTGCAGATTGGTAGGTATGCTTCAGATCCGCAAGTTCTTGGTGTTGGTGGATAAAGCCACGGTGATTGAGATCGGTATTCGAGAGGATGAGGTGGATTAGGAGCTGAAGAAGAGGCCAGCGCCTTCTGGTTCTTAATTAGGATCACATCAGGGATCGTGGAAGAAGAGGAACAAGGGCTTGGGTTACCATCAGGACACTGAGCACCAGGGTTCTCATGGGAGCCAGACTAGTGGTCATTGTACCAAATGCCACAGATGGCACGAGGGTGAGTACCGGTCATTTAGGGGTAACTATTACAATTGTGGCCAGCCGGGTCACATGTTTCGTGATTTTCGTGCACCAAAGCGAGACGTGCCTGCATCCAGTGTGAACCGAGGGAGCCATCAGATACCTCAGGGAACCATTCAGGTGAATACAGCTCCGGCTAGAGTATACTCTTTTACTCCAGCGAATGCTGAAGATGCAGGGAACGTAGTGACAGGTACCATATTATTGTTTTCAAATAAGGCTTTCTGTTTTGTTTGATTCAGGTGCCACCCATTCTTTTATATCTATAAGTTTTGTTGGACGGTGTGGGGTTAAGACCCAATACATGAACGAGGTGTTATCGGTTACTAAGCCATATGGGTGTGTATCATTCTGTAGGAAGATGTTGGAAGACTACCAAATGGTAATCCAGGAGAAGCTGCTACCATCGCATCTTGTGGTATACAACATGTTAGGGTTCGATGTTATTCTGGGGATGGATTAGTTGTTCTTCAGTTACGCTGTGATCGACTGTCATCGAAAGATAGTAGTTTTCAGACCTCCTGGGAAGTAGAAGTATGAATTTGCTGGATCGTGTGTGTGTTCGACGCCACAAATTCCATCGGCACTACAAGCGAGGAGGCTACTCTTGTACGGATGTCAGGGGTACCTAGCTTGTGTGAAGGAACCGCCGTAGGATGAGTTGAGACTTAAGAACATTCGGGTAGTCAGCGAGTTCTCGGATGTGTTTACAGATGATTTACTCGGTTTACCTCCGGATCGAGAGGTGGAGTTTGCTATAGAGTTGCTGCTTGGTAAGGCACCGATCTCTAAAGCTTCGTACCAGATGGCTCCAGTGGAACTTCGAGAGTTAAAGGAGCAGTTGCAGGAATTACTGGATAGGGGTTTCATTCGACCTAGTGTTTCGCCCTAGGGAGCTCCAGTACTGTTTGTGAAGAAGAAGGACGGGTTGATATGTATATGCATTGATTACGTGAGATTAACAAGGTGATTGTGAAGAATCGCTTTACCAACTACAGGCAACACAGGCCTTTTCGAAGATCGACCTATGGTCAGGATATTATCAGGTGAGGGTTCGATCTGAGGATGTTGCGAAGACTACTTTTCGAACCAGATATGGCCACTATGAGTTCTTGGTTATGTCATTTAGGTTGACTAATGCTCCAGCAGTTTTCATGGATCTAATGAATAGGGTTTTCCATGAGTACCTGGACCAGGTCATAGTGGTATTTATTGATGACATTCTGGTGTACTCGAGGAGTTTGGAAGAGTATGAGAGTCATCTGAGGTTGGTACTATAGATTCTACGAGGAAGGAAGTTGTATGCCAAGCTGAAGAAGTGTGAGTTCTGGTTGAATCAGGTTGTGTTCTTAGGCCTTGTGGTGTCTAAGGGAGGTATCTCAGTGTATCCTAGCAAGATTGAAGCTGTGGTTGACTGGGTGTGGCCGAAGAATGTGCAGGAGGTTCGGAGTTTTCTGGGACTGGCGGGTTACTATCGTCAGTTCGTAGAGGGTTTCTCTAAACTTTCTGGGCCTCTAACTCAATTGACTAGGAAGGGAGTGAAGTTTGACTGGACTAGTGATTGCAAGCAATGCTTTCTTGAGTTGAAGCACCGTTTGGTTACTGGTCTAGTATTGACCATTCCTTCGGGGGATGGGGGTTTTTTGATTTATAGCGATGTGTCCCTGAAAGGCTTGGGATGTTTGCTTATGCAATAGGGTGAGGTAGTAGCTTATGCTTCTCAACAACTTAAAGAGTATGAGAAGAATTACCCTACGCATGATCTTAAATTGGCCATTGTAGTTTATGCATTGAAAATCTGGCGACACTACCTGTACGATGTTCGGTGTGAGATTTTCACTGACCACAAAAGCTTCAGGTACTTTTTCACACAGAAGGAGCTGAATATGAAGCAGAGGCGGTTGCTAGAGTTGATCAAGGACTACAATTGCACGATCAGTTATCACCCAGGGAAGTCTAATGTGGTAGCAGATGTGTTGAGTTGGAAGTCAGAGCATGCAGCAGTATCTGCAGTTGTAGCTAAGCATCATATCTAGCTGGATCTGGAAAGCTTTGGCGTTAAGTTGGTGTCTGGTGATCATGAGGCTTTCATTGCTAGCTTGGTGATCTAGCCGACCTTGCTTGAGCGTATTAAAGCAGCGCAGACTAATGATGCAGAGTTAGCTGAGATTGTGGAGAAAGTGCAGCAGGGTTTGGCTGCAGGTTTTAACATCTCTGACAGAGGTGTGTTGAGATTTGGGACCAGACTGTGTGTTCCAAACAACGATGAGATTAGAAGGATGATTCTATAGGAAGCGCATCATTCTTTGTATACGGTACATCCAGGTAGTACGAAAATGTATCAGGATTTGGGCGAGTTCTTCTGGTGGAGTGGGATGAAGAGGGAGATTGCCCTGTTCGTGGAGCAGTGTCTAGCGTGTCAGCAGGTGAAAGTTGAACACCAGAGGTCGGCTGGGCCATTGTAGCCTTTGCCTATTCTGGTGTGGAAATGCAAGCATATTTCCATGGACTTCGTTACCGAATTACCGCTAGCGCTTCACGGGAAAAATGCTATTTGGGTAATCGTGGACAGGTTGAAGAAATCTGCTTACTTTGTACCGATGAAGGTTAGCTACCCTTTGAGTAGGCTAGCGGACCTGTATGTGCATGAGATAGTGAGAATGCATGGAGTACTGATGTCCATTGTTTTAAATCAAGATCCGAGGTTTGCTTCTCTATTCTAAAAGAGTTTGCAGGAAGCACTGAGGACGAAGCTTGCTTTTAGTACGACATTCCACCCCTAGACTGATGGATAGTTGGAGAGGACGATACAGACCATGGAAGATATGTTGCGAGCTTGTGTGTTAGACTTTGGTGGTATTTGGATACAGTTTATGCCACTAGTGGAGTTCGCTTATAATAACAGCTTCCAGGCTAGTATCGGGATGGCACCGTTCGAGGCTTTGTATGGTCGGAGGTGTCGATCTCCTTTGTGTTGGGATGAGGTTAGTGAACATCGGGTGTTAGGACCTGAACTCAAGCAGCAGACATCTGAGAAGGTAGGTTTGATTCGGGAGAGGATTAAATCAGCTTAGAGTCAATAGAAGAGTTACACAGATGTTTGCCGTTGTGAGTTAGAGTTTGAGGTGGGGGTAAGGTATTTTTGAGAGTCGCTTCGATGAAAGGGGTGATGAGATGTGGGAGGAAGGGCAAGTTGAGCCCGAGGTACATCGTACCATTCGAGATTCTTGAGCGAGTGGGTCTGGTAGCCTACAGGATTGCACTACCCCCAGCACTCTCGAGGGTCCACGATGTGTTTCACGTATCCATGTTAAGGAAGTATGTGTTGGATCCTTCACATGTTATCAGTTATGATGAGTTGAAAATTAGGGATACTTTAGCATATGAGGAGATACCTGTTCAGGTTCTAGACCAGTTCATAAGCTTCGTACTAAAGAGATACCGTTAGTGAAAGTATTGTGGCGAAACCACAAGATTGAGGAAGCTTCTTGGGAATTGGAAACGGAAATACATCAGAAGTATCCACAGTTGTTTTGAGTACTTGTACGTTATCCTACTTTGGGTTGGGATAGGTGGTTAGTCGTCGAGAGTGTGTATTTTGTGAACTCCTAAAATGGGTGTATATGTAACCACGGTATTCCTCTGCCATAAGTGAGGGTGTGTAAGTATGTGTATGATGGGACTGTGCTGCAGTAGTCGCCAGTTTTTCTTTGAGTTGTGTGTATGTATTCAGTTGTATGTATGAATTCATGAATGAGAGATGGAAAATTTCAAGGATGAAAATTTTGTATTAAGGGGAGACTGTAAGAACCCAAACGGTGATATATGAGTTTAAATAATTAAAAAAGGGGTAAAATTGGAATTTGAACAAGCTTCATCGACGAAGCTAGAGTTCTCCGACGAAGGCCTTGTATTTCTCATCGACGAAGTTCAGAGGCTCGTTCGACAAGGAGAAGCTGAGAGATTTTGGGAAACCGAGAATCTCAGGTTCGTCGACGAGGTCACCGATTCATCGACGAGTTATCTATATGACCTCGTTGACGAGGACACCATTTCATCGATGAGGACGGCCTAGTCAAAGGGCTATAAATATCCTTTCTCTTTGCTTCCAAGCTAAGAAAACTAAATTCTCTCTCTCTCTCTCTCTCTCTCTCTCTCTCTCTCTCTCTCTATAACTCATCCTACACTTCCTCTCTCTAGATTTCTTCGTCGATCGTCACGAGAATCATTAATCTGAAGTTACCACGAGGATCATGGAAGGATTCTCTACAAAACCTATGGATTGGAATCTCGTTTCATAGATTTTTGGGTAACAGCTTAAAATCGAGGTAAGGCTCAGTTTTCTTTTCTGATTCGATAGTTTGGTAGAGGACGGAGTTGTGAGTATATTCTGTACTGTGATTTGTAGGTTTTGGAACTTGGTTCGCTGTTTAGGAGCCTTAGAGTTCGAGAATTTCCATTCAAGGAAAAGGTAAAGGGAATTTTGTTTATATCTGTTAGTTTTTAAATCGGACTCGGTGGAACTATGGTTCACGGTCCTATGTGTGTTTTGACTACTTATTTGGGGGAATCTAATGGGGAAAACAATGGGTTTTTCATGATTACGGTTTTGGGAAAAGGGGGGCAACGGGTTGCATCCCTAGTTTTGTTGAAAATCGAACGTATATGTTGATTTTTATTGTGTTATAGGGATGGTCGTGCTTTGACTTGTTTTAAACTGTATGTGTTTGGAAAACGATGATTTTAGATTACCAAATAGGTGTGGTTTGTTTGGTTATATGAAAATGCATGTTTATGTTGGGTTTGGTTGAAATGCTAGTAGGAACGAGGTTCTGAATTTGTTCCAAGTACTGAGAGTGTTCGGCTTTATATCCGAGGGCGTATGAAATCGCTGGCCATAGATTGGCAGAATGTCTGGCTCTATATTCGAGGGCATGAGCCTATCCCGACTGATCACCGAAGGGTGTAGATCCACCAGTTTAGCGCTGGTACAATGCCATGGGAGTCAGGGACTTGCCATGTGCCAGTGGCGCCATGTTTCGCAGGTTGGCTACGGGCCAACTCCGTATGTCACGGACTGGATTTGGGCCGATGGGTGTGACAACACCGGGTTTTACTGATCATATATGTGTACGTGTATGCACTATTTTGAAATTAGTACTAGAACTGCATTTAACCCCATGTATGTTGCATCATGATAACACTCAAATGCCACACACTGGTATAACCTGTATTCTTCCTTACTAAAAGGTGTCTCACACCTACTGTACGTACATATTTTTTAGGTCCTTCGAGTAATCGAAACTAGCGTCCTTGTGTTGAGAGCGTAGTGACCAGTGTACTGCGGGTAGCGCTTGGGTAAGTGTTAGGAATTGTATTTTGTGGGTTGCCGTTTTGAGATATGTTGGGCACCCGTTGGTACGTTATTTGATGGACCCTTGGTTCTATCCTTGTATAGACTCTGGTATGGTACTGTATGTATATAGAATGACCATATTTTCGCTGCGTATACTCTGATGTGATTGGATGTGTATAGGGTGCCTGAGAACCCCACGGGGTCGGACCCTCATCCTCTATACTGTATCTTTGGATGTTTTGTTGTATACAGGGACAGGTTAGGTTACTTATTAATACTTGGGACCCATATCCAGATTCGGGGTGTGACACTATGGTTTATAATTACAGACCCTTAATGATAAATATAAAAATATAATACAACTTGAAACATAAATCGATTTTCATGGGCGGCTCCTTTGCAACTCCATGGAATACGCCAAGGTATGCTTGCTCAGGTGCTCTTAAGGCTTCCACATTGTATGATCATCTATGCTAGCTAAAACATAAACTTGCTCAAGTACTTAAAGTTCACAAATGAGATACTGTGGTTTGTCATAATCAAAATGGGGATATGACCAAAAAAGTCAACATAAACCTTAAAAGGTATAAAGAAAAACTTTTAGGAGATGATAGGGAGTCCCCTTAGGGTTCCTTTTGGATTGTTTTAGGCTGTCAAGTTGTATTTGATTTGTTTAATTTTGTATTGCAGTAGTTTAATCGTAGTTTCATTTCTGCTTTGTTTTGATGCTGAATTCCAATAAAAGTTATGTTTACAGTTTCGTTTTTCATCTTGTCTTTTTTCTTGATTTTGTGCATGATGAGTAACTAATTTATCTAATTCTCTCGTTGTGATGAAACCCTAAGTTAGATTTGCAAAGCTAGGATTTAGTTGATTGTTCATAATAGGGCTTGGTTGCATGATGTTATTTAGAAAGGAATCCGTGTTCACTAGATAACGTATACCCAGTTCTCCCGATCATGCTCTAGACGATTCATGCGAACCCTGATACGCTACTCGAGCAGATTACTTGTCTTTGTTTACGGTTTATAAAAATGCGTTCGTATTAGGATGAACTGTTGAAACCCCATTACGGATAATTGATTGAACCTAGTTATTGCGAATTAATGACTTAAGGTGGATTCATAACCGGGGAATTACTTTTCCATAAGGAATTCAATTTAATTAATTTTCTTTCGTAGTTTAAAAAGAAAACCCCAAATTCAAATTTTTTTTTTTTGTTCCAACATAATAAATTACATGAATTTGGTAAACCATTGCATTGAGTTCGTGAGGATCGACTCTCGACTTATTCATTGTTCTATCAAACTTGGGAGTAGTTAGGTTTATAAAGTTTATCTTTGGTAGTTAAGGACTCAAGCCTTGGCAAAGCTATCAATAGCCTATATAGAGATCTTATCTCATGGAGGGGGGCGGGGGGTGTACTACTTTATTATTCATAAATTAAAAAGGAATTAAATAACCCATACAAGGTGTCTATGATCATCTCTTAATATTCGTTGCTTACCAATTCCCTGACCTTCTAGGACCTATACACAATGGCAGCTTCTTTGAAGAACTCTAAGGTATCTAATAGAAATCTACAAACTCTATTATTGGCTTAATTGCTCCCACATGGCATGATGGACCTTTGTTATATAGGCAACCTTAGTTTTGGCCTCCCATAAAAAAGCCTAGTGTGATGCTAACTACTTATTCTATTGGAATTGGTGTGATCCCAATAAGGGGTGAATTTGGTTTTAAAACATTTTGACTAATTTAAACATTTACACCAATTCACCCCAGTTCATATCCCATTCAATATACACGTGTGTATGTAAAATAATTTTAACAATAAAAGCAAACATACACGTGTGCAGTATATCTTATTTAAATCAAATGTGTGTATGCAAATAATTATAACATTGAATAAACATTTATACACATTAAATAAATATTTTTTATCAAGGTTCAGGCAAACCAGTCTACATCCCCGCCTTGGGTATACCCCCCAAGGATTCCATTATCCCTGCTCACTTAAATGGACAGAGCAGAAGTCGTTACAACCTCTCCTTATAGGGCAAGGTAAATACCAACTCAATTACAAGGCTGAGCTCAACTTGTCTCACTTACGGGGCTGAGACTCCCCAGTTCAGTTTCTCAAGATGAACCCAATCAGTCTCACTTATAGGGCTGAGAGCCCCTAGTTCAATTCCAAGCTGAACCCAACCCATACAATAACCATCATTTTTGTACATATGAAATGCTTATGAAAAGCAAAAATGTACACATTTAAGCTCAAAATGCACTCTCTAATGATATGAGTTAAGATCAGTAAAGAAAGGGTGCTTTCAAACTAAGTCTAAACCCTAATAAGAAATTTTCTCCAAAAATATATTTCAACGTAGGAGAACCTAGGGTTTGCTTTTCAAATGGTTTTCGCACAAATAAAATATATATGAAAAATGTGTAACAACCTGCTAATTAATTAAGAGTTTTTTTAATACTAAATACTATAAAATTTACACTACTTTGATACCTTCTTATTTAAAACTAACCATCTGCCTAAGCAGTAGGAAGCTAAAATCATATAACCATATCCATATATAAATACAATACCAGAGTGTCGGAAAACTTCCAAAGTGTACATATAGAACTATTCCCAAAATACCCTTGACTGAAACTAGGCTATACAAAAAATGACCTCCCAAAATACTCACTCTACTGACAGGGTAGCACTGTAGCCCCCCTACCTTCGAGCCTGATCTGCTCGCCTAACTAGATCACCTGAAAAAAAATGTAAAACCACTAGGATGAGACAAAGCTCAGTAAGATGAAATATGCTATCACTAGTGTGTGCAAGTGAGTTATATGCTTGTAAAATCTGACTTAGAAAATACCATAAATACGAAAACTGAGAAAAAATCATGTTCCTATTACAATGTAAATCATACCTATGTTGCTTAATATAAACTGAATTTTCTTATATATATACTATGTTGTTTAATATGAACTGATTTTTATTATATATATATATATATATATATATATATATATATATATATATATATATGTATGTATGTATATATGATCAGATTTATAGAGAATAGACATACCTACAGATATTAGAAGTATTATGAATAGAATATTCAGAAAATTCAGTTTATATTAAGCAACATAGGAAATTCATGATTTATATATATAATAACTGAGAAAATTCCCTGGATGGATAACTGAAAGTCATGATTTAACCCCTTATGACATGGTTGTGTGGCCCATAGGCGGGACCTAACCTGGCTAGCCGACTAGGATAAGTCAACTGAACTCCATCAGTTAGATCGGCCCCCTCAACCCATATCTGATGGGAAGCCTATCCACAACAGAGGCACGATCAACTTCTGAATACCACATACTATCTGAGTGATGTAGTTGCACTCTAAATCTGAATATAGCTACTGTACCGAGCTCTACTGACTGAATCTAATCCATCAGGGTCTGATGCTATATAGATAGTTTATATCTCTAAAATACTGTTTTTACCATAATTTTAAAATAACCATAACCTCGTAAAACATAACTGAAAATCTGAATAACTAACTGAATATCTATTTTCTGTATAACTGAATAACTGTCTAAATATCTGAGTATCGAGGCGTCATGGTACTGAAATCATGATATTCTGAAATTTCTAAAAATACATATGTTTCTAAATATACTATACAATTTCTATAAACATATAAATTTCATGTTATTTATGCTAATATGTTGTAAACATGATATTTATAAATTGTATAAATATTGTACTGTTTTGTTATCAACCCATGCCACAAAAATAAATATTAACGTTATCAGGCTCTGAAAACTGTATATATGGTCTGAATAATAATTTGATAAAAACATATAATTTGTACTGAATTCATAATAAGGTTTCCTAACATAGCATATTTCCCTTACCTGATTCTTGCTAAAATCCCCTACTGTGACTGGTCCTGCACCCATAGGGTTCCCCACTCAACACTCTAAAAACAATATATCTCAAAATAAAATATCATTATTTCTTCAACTACTACATTTCCTACAACTGCTAGAAGGCCAAGTGTTGAAGTAAAGGCCTTACCATGAATTTGGGATGAAATTCAACTTAGTCCCACCAACGATCCGCCTTGACATACTTAGATAGAACTCTCCCAGGAGCATTGTGGTGGCTTCAGATCATTGATCCAACAACTAATGAGGCTGGAATTGAAGAGAGAAGAGAGAGGAACCGTAGAGGAGAGAGAAAAAGAGAATATTGCTGATAATTCTGCTAAAAATTCGAGATTAGGACTATTTATACTATGGGCTTCATCGACAAGCCACGTCACCTTGTCGGCGAGGCCAAGAAGTGGGTTTGTCGATGAATGCCTTCTCCTCATTGAAAAAATTCAGAACTTAGAAAAACAACCTCTCGGTGTCGTCTCGTTGATGAAATGTGCCCTCGTTGACGAGATCATCATGTACCCTCATCGACGAAAATTCCTTGTGTTTGTTGACGAGGTCCTGAATAATTTCCTTGGGGTTATTACAAAATGAGTATTATTATTCTCCTATAAATATATATTTTTTCAAATAAAGAATATTTGGAGAATCTAGGAATTTAAGCTTAAGAAAATATTTGTGCAATAAATGACTTCTCCCAAAAACATTTATCATGAAAACAATCAGGAGAAACTTAAGTAATACCCTTAAAAAATGTTTTTTAAAGATTATAGGATGAGTGAGAGTATTATGCTTTGAATAAAAAAGAATGCCCAAAAAATAAAATACTCTCTTCCAAAAGATTTATAAATAAAGTGAAGAAAGAAAAAGAGTATAAAAAATTTTCCCCAAGGAAGGATTTTTGCAATGAAAAATACTTTGGGAGAACTTTGATTAAGAAATAATTTGAGATGTTTTTAAAGTTAATCAAAGTTGCTAATCTAGAGTAATGAGGGGGTGTTTATAGATTTTTCAAAAAATATGACCATTGGGGACACCCTCGGTATTTTGGAAATTTTTAATTAAAAAATTAATGACGTTTTCGCACTTAAAAAATTTTCAACCCAAGAGGTTCGGTCGACCATATCACTGAGTTTGGTTGACCGTGGATAAATTGAACTGCAAGTTCAGTCGACTATATTAGGGCGATTCTGAACCCCTTTCGTGGGTTCAGTAAACCAAGACAAGGTTGGTTGACCGTACCTCTAGGTTCGGTCAACCATAACCAAAATGAACTGTGAGTTTAGTTGACCAAGTAGTTGGGGTGTCAGACACGTGTTGGTTCGGTCGATCGAGGAAGATGTGTTCAAAAATAAAACGATCGACTGAGCGAAGTCAAAATGTTGACTTCCAAATAGTTCGTTCAATCATGGCATTTACACTGCCAAGGGTTCAGTCGGTCGAGACAGTCAAACTTTGACTTAGGGCTAGTTCGGTCAACCAAACTAATTTGTACTAAAGGGTTCGGTCTACCGAGGCTTTTGAATTAAGCCTAAAAACCCGACGTCGATTGACCAAGTTACCTAAAGCTGATCCAAAACCTTTGTTTGATTTTAATTTTTATAAAAAAGGTTTTTGGTTAAACTCTAAGTGCCCTAAGGTTAGTCTTCGGTCATCTGAGCATTCAAATCATATCATGCAGATGCATGCATTATTACAAACCAAATAATAAAAAATAAATGCATATACAATTAAAATAAATGTCTTTTTTTCCTCGTTGCTCTTCTGTCTTCATGAAATGCACCAATAGTATGTGCTCTTTAAGTGCTTCTGGCTTCCATTTCCCTTTGTCTTATGTGCGTGCTAACATAAAAACATGTACAAGCACTCAATGCACATATAAGACACTAGTGCTTTGTCAGCATCAAAATAGGGATCAGACTCAAAAATTCAACATATTCTATTGTTTTGTCTTTAGGACCAGCATATTGATGTATATATCCTATTTTTGGAGCCGATAAATGCTTCTAGAACGCTTCCTTCAAGATTCGACACACATCCTCTAGGGCCCTTGCTGACTCCTCTACTTTTAGCCTCCTTATACCTTCTGGGCTAGTTTTTATTTTCTTCCTTAAACTCCCTTTTCCTTTTCTTCAACCCCTTGTGGCTTTTTTGCATGGTACTAACCTTCTACTAAAGCTCTAATAAGACTTGTGTTTCTTCGTCCACCTTCTTCCTATAAAAACTCATCCTACTTATAGTATCTCATATGGCTCTTTCAAACTTCACCTTTCGCTCTCCCATTCTTGGTAAATAAACATTTTGCCATATCTAAAACTCTTTATGGATAATATTCTAGATCATCAAGCCTTAATTAAGGTTCCCTTGGTCTATAACTCAAGGGACCTTATAATCCTTGCCCATGTTTCGGTGCCATGTAGGAAACCCTATGGTTGTCAATTGTGAGTCATTTCCTTTTCTTTTTTTTTAAAGATTTCTAATGGTACCATGTAACTTTAGCTTGTCCAAAGTCCCTCAAGTTGGACCAACCTATATAGGTGTTGGCTTTTTGAGTCCGATCTCTGTTTTGATGCTAACAAACACAAGTGTCTCTTATATGTGTATTTTAGTGCATGAACAGGTTTTATTCAAGTCACACATAAGATCAAGAGAACATGGAAGTTAAGGCAGGTCTTAAGGCACAAATCTGGCACATTTGATGATGTCAAAGAGCAAAAGAGAAGAAGAAGACATGTTTTGAATTGTAATTGCATTTGATTTTATTATTTGGTCTGTAATAATGCATGCATATGCATGATATGGATTATATACTCAGATTGACCATAGATTGACCTTAGGAATCACCTTTAGTCGATCGACGTTAGATTTTTGGGTTAACTCTCAATGACCTTGCATCGACCCTAGGTGCCTACACATCACTTACAAAAATCCCCTCTATCTTACAAATCATAACTATGTAAATGGAGGTAAACTATACTCAAAATCGGGACGTAAAAAATAATAATTGAAAGTCACTCAGTCAATCGAACCAAGCTAGTTATATCCACCTCAGTCGATTGAACCATTCAGAGGTCAACAGTTTGACTAAGGTTCAGTCAACCGAACATTTTTGAATGTATCTTCCACAGTCAACCGAACTGGCACGAGTTCGACACCCAATTATTCGACTGACTGAACTTCAAATTCATTCATGATTGAGTCGACCAAACCATATGAATAGCAGACTAAATTTCAAATATAGTCGACCAAACCTCGAACGTTTTCAAAATTGCCTTAATTCAGTTGACTATATCTATAGTTCAAAAGTGTCTCAGTTAACCGTACTTATCAATATAGTCGACCGAACGTAGAATTCAGTCAACCGAACCTCACGGGTTGGAATTTTTTAAAAGCACTAAAACGTCATTAACTTTTAATTAAACTTTTTCAAAATACCGAACGTGTCCCCAACGGTCATTTTTTTCAAAAAATCTATAAATACCCCCTCATAACTCTAGATTAGAAACTTTGATTAACTCTAAAATTCTCTCTAAACATTTGTTAATCAAAGTTCCCCCAAACTAATTTTTATTGCAAAAATCTCTTCTTTGGGGCAAAATCTCTTTCAATTCATTCATGATTGAATTAACCGAACCATATGAATAGCAAACTAAATTTCAAATATTGTCGACCGAACCTCAAACCTTTTCAAAATCACCTTAATTCAGTCGACTATATCTGTAGTTCAAAAGTGCCTCAATCGACCGTACTTATCAATATAGTCGACTGAACGTAGAATTCAATCGATTGAACCTCTCGGGCTAGAATTTTTTAAAAGCGCTAAAACGTCAACTTTTAATTAAATTATTCCAAAATACCGAGCGTGTCCCCAACGGTCATTTTTTTTGAAAATCTATAAATACCCCCTCATAACTCTAGATTAGAAACTTTAATTAACTCTAAAATTTTCTCTAAACCTTTGTTAATCAAAGTTCCCCCAAATTAATTTTTATTGCTAAAATCTCTTCTTTGTGGAAAAATCTTTTGAGTAAAACTCTCCAATTCTCTTCCACTCTTTCATTTCAAAATTACTATTGAAAAGAGTATATTTATTTTTGGGCATTTATTTTTACATGCTTACTCTCACTTATTATTTATTTTTGAAAATCTTTTTAAGAGTATAGCTTTGGTCTCTCCAGATTATTTCCTTGATAAATATTTTTGGGAGAAAGCTGTTTATTGCACAAATATTTTCTTGAGCTTAAATTCCTAGATTCTTCAAATATTCTTTATTTACAAAAATATTTATAGAAAAATAATAATATTTATTTTTCATATATATTTTGTTTGTGCAAAATTATTTGGTTGCACCCTTACTTTACTGAGCATAATGCATATCATTAGATAATGCATGCATTTGAGCTTTTAATGTGTACATTCATGCTTGTATTTAGAAGTATTTTAATATGTACAAAAATGATTTTTATTGTACCATTAGGGTTCATCCCATTAATTGAACTAGGGAGTCTCAGCCCCATAAGTGAGACCGGTTGGGTTCAACCCAGAATTTGAATTAGGGAGTCTCAACCCCATAAATGAGACAAGTTGGGATCCTTGTAATTGAACTGAGGTTTTTCTCGCTCCGTAAGGAGAGGATGTAAACGGCTTCTGCTCCGCCCATTTAAGTGAGCAGGTTTAGTATAATCCTTGGGGGGTATGCCTAAGGCGGGGACGGAGAGCTAGTTTGGCCGAACCTCAATAACAAATATCGTGTGTGTCTCTCTCTCTTTGTCCTTATCTCATTTACTTTCCACGCTTTAATTTCAATATGTGTATGACTGTTCATGTTTTGTTATAACCATCTTACATGCACACATAATTAATTTAAATGAGATATGCAGCACACGTGTATGTATGCACACATTGCTCACTTACCTTACATACATGTTTAATTTTGAATGGGATATTAGATGTGGTGAATCGTTTAAATTAGCCGAAAAGTTTTAAAGACCAATTCACCCCCCCCCCCCCTCCCTCTTGGGATCACACCAATTCCAATAATTGGTATCAGAGTCTGGTTGTAATAAGCTTAATCTCTATTTGCATAAAGATTGTAATGACTCATTTTCAGTGTATCCCTATTTTGAGGGTTAACCCTTTTCCAATCCTCTACTATTTTATTGTATAGATTTTACTATTGAAATTTGAAAATGTTTTTGTAAAATTAGATTATCGGAGGATTTGGAAAGAGTTTTTCAAAAGAAAATCATGTCCCATAGAAAAAGGATTTTAGAATGCATGTTTCCCAAACCTGAAAATGATTTGAATTTGCATGACATGTGTTTTAATGCATATCAATTGATTGCCATGCATATTTTTATTGTGCTTTAGTCACTAATGCTTTTACAAGTTCATATTGTTTCTTAGTGCTAAGGATTTTGGGAACCATTAGTGGTATTGAAAAATTAAGAGAGAAATAGACGCCACCCCAAGCTTAAACGTTTAAGGAGTAAATTGGAAAGGTATATATCTTCCTCCCTCTACTTTATTTGATGCTTGATTCACATGTTGTATGTTTTATGTCTTTCTTTACTATGTAAATCTTATGATATTTGTATGTCATCTTATGAGAAGCTATATAGGAACATTTTTAATTCTCATAATATTTTTATTAGAATGTATTATATAAGGGGTTATGATGTTTTTAATTGCGTGAATAGTGCTTTGTGCTTAAAAGTTTAAACTTTAATATACACTATTATCATACTATGAACCATTAGTAAATCAAGCCAATACGTGAGTCTTAATGATAGTATCCAATCGAGCTTAATATACATAGACAATTTTGTGATTGGTGAAAATATGCTTATATTGGCTATCCCCTGGAAATGGACAAAGTTATATTTATTTGCTAAAAGATTTTTAATGCTATGTATATGCTTAAAGTTTAAAATTCTTGAATAACAACATTTTTTTTGTCCATCACATAGATTGAGGTTTAGAGAAGTTATCATAGTATTATATATATATATATATATCATATAACCCTAAACTTATGATGGAGCTTAAGAGATTAATCATTTTCAAATGCATCTGTAGCATATCCCTTGTTAGATTTTATAGATTAGAGGTAAGCATAAAATGATGAAAATTAAGATCATAAGATAAAATGCTTAGGTTGTTTAATTGAGGGGGGAGTTCTTTAAAATTCATCCAATGATCATTTTTAATCTGTGCTTATATTTTTTGGATTACTTGCATAAGTTAAATGCTATTATCCATCATTACTAAATGATTATATTATGAATGGATAATTTTTTTTTTAAACTACTTTGAGCTGAATGCCACTATCCATTGCTTGTAAAATGAATTTATTATTTAATGGATAGTCTATATTGATTGATCTATTGAATGCATGCCTATATTGAATGCCTCTTACATGGCGGATGCAGTGATGTGAATTACATGCTAGTAGTGGATATAGGTTCTCGCGTGCTCAAACTAAATGATTTCTGCATGATGCAGATTATTTTTGAATTGTTTGTATGAATCTATTAGGTATTTGGTATATGAAAAAATGGAAAAATGTTCAATTTACAGACGGCATGCTACCAAAATTTCGATAGAACTTTTCCCAAAAATGAAGCGATATACTAGAATGAATGATGATAAAATGCATGCTTGGTGAACTTAATGATTATTTTTTTAATGCATGCAAAATAATTAGATAGTTAACTAGTGCATGTTGAATGTTAAATAGTATGTGCTAAACTGAATAACGTGCACAACCTTCATGTTTATTTCCTAGGTTGCTAGATCATTAAATAAATTAGTACATGTTAAATCCTATAGGTTTGCACTGAACTGAAAACGAACACATTTTATGGACCTAGGAGAAACTAGTTCATGGACACCATTTGGGCTAATTCTTTGGGTTATGCACTTTCATTTCAGACCCAAATGGTAAAGCATCATCCTTGTAATCAATCGTCACATGCTTTGATGATAGTCTATAAACTAGGAAAATTGCATGACTTAGGGGGTGTGTTCATCACACGCACTCTCATTGTTTACTTTGAGTTGTTTTGTTCTTATATTGAACCCCTATTGCATTACCTCTGAGTATAGCCTTAATTGATTATCATGCATTAAATTAAAATGCAATATGTCATTAACATAAGTTGAATGACCAATATTTGCTGCGTACTGAAATCCCCTGAAAAGGATGAATATTTGATGAGTGTCCTCTAATGACTATCATCCTTGAGCTAAATGTAAGTATGTATGCATGCAAATATATAGGGGAGCTTAAGCCCCACAATTTTAGGAAAAATCTGAAAGAGCTTAATGCTTATAATCTTTTGCATGCTGAGTGTTGCTATGAAGGATGAATATGTGTTAAATATGCTTAATTGAAATTCATCCTTGACCATAAATGAACTTTTGTGCGTTTAAAACTATGCAGGGGGAGTTTAAGCCCCATCCTTGCAAAAAGGATTAAAGTCACCTGACCCGTGGACTCACATTATTATTGTTTTTACATTTTAAGCCCGAAGATCATGTCTTGTCTCCATTGAATCATCATCTTTGATATGGATTGTTCCTGGTACACATGAACACATCTCACATGACTTGATATTAAATCTCTGGTGCATGTATTCAAGGAATAATTTTACTGGTAAAATATAAATTGTTTAACATATATACAGTAAAATTTATTTAAAAATAAAAATAGTACTAATACTATTTAAACTCTCAATGATTTTTTCTATCAGTATATGTAGTTGACAATATCTAAGCACGAATTCAAATTGATAGCGGGAGAATCTGAAAATGATTTCCTATCTTCTTATGCTCACCAACATTTTAGGCTAAGATTTGTTTTTGAATTCATTGTGGCATGTGCTTAAATGTGATAATATTATTAAAATTTTAAATTTGAGATATGTTGATTGCCACAATCATTTGTTTTTCCATATAGTCTTGAATTAATTTGTCTAAATCATTTTAGGATCTATATGGTTGTTTTCCTAGTTATTTGTTGAAGTATTTTTGTGCTTAAATGCAAAACTAGAAATACATTACTTGCTCGAACTTTCATGTTAAAGTTCTTTTTCAGCAAGCATATTATCGAAAATCATAAGGGGACATATATTTTTTTACATATATATATATATATATATATATATATATATATTATACATATTTTAAAGGCAAGATATGAACTTATATAAAACATTTTTTTGTCTTGCTTGTGTGCTAAAACGCCTTCATGACTTGTGCTATTCTATGTTAAAATATTGGGTCATGAAATTTTATTTTTAAAAGGGTGTTACATAACTGGTTCATTGACTTTACATGAAATGCATATGAATTAGTTAAACCGTTTTTATGTTCAAACATATTTTTTAATATATGCCTCATGTTTTTAAATTCTAATTTTTTGCAGGTCTTATGAAATGCTAAAATTGCAATGGTTTGTATATATTTCTGGCCTAACTTTGTTCTTCATGTCATTCTTATTTTGATTGACCAGTGAATGTTTTATGAAAAATAAATGCCAAACAAAAAGGGAGAGTATTTTCTTAACAGATTGAAAATTTCTTCAAAAATAAGAGTTCTCTTTGCTAAGTTTGTTTTAAATACTCAAAATGTTTTCTAATTAACTTAGCCCTTTTGCTGATGACAAAAAGGGGAGAATTTTATGAGAAAAATGTTTATAATCAAAAGGGGGAAGTTTTTTTTTAGGGGCAAATCGCATAGGGGCAAAATTCTGAACCTGTGCTTGAATGCTAAAATTAAATGCATGATCATTTGTAATGTCTTCTTTCATGAATATGCTTGACCTTTACTAATTATATTTTCTACACATATTTTTGGGGGTAGCCTTTGATGCACCCATTTTGCTCTTATGTGTTTGTCATCATCAAAAAGAGGGAGATTGTTGGCTTTTTGAGTCTGATCCAAATTTTGATGTTGACAAACACAAGTGCCTCTTATGTGTGTGTTTTACTGTGTGAACAGCCTACGTCCCTGCCTTTAGCTCGAAAGCATGAGGATTCAACTAATGCTCACTTAACGGGTGGAGCGGTACCGGTTACAACCAGGTCAATTCACGGGACTGACCTCAACCAACACACCTTACCAGGATGGTGCACCTAAGTTTCCTAATTGGGTCTAAGCCAGCCCAAGACTATGCAACAGGGGTAGTCTCCCTCTTCATGCCCACGCCTGGAATACAATCAATATAAAATTTTTGAACAAATAAACGCTTCTTATAGAAGCAGATATGTACCACTACACACAATATAATCAATGCACCTTAATGTTGTAAGAACTATAAGCTCGGTGCTCTACATGTGCAATCAACACTCAATATTATGGATAATCTCAAATATGCACAAGAGTGTATAAACAAGGTTTTCTTTGAAACACAATATAAAATATCTCAATGCAAGCTTAGGTTTTCAAAGATGCTAATTAGAGTATTCCAACAACCTCAAAAATATTTTCTCAAATGTATCTAGCACAAGAGTTATTTGAAATCTAGCTTTGTAAAATGATTTTTGCACACAAAAATATAGGCTTAGGTTACTTGTAATGACAATGCAAGAACCACAACCTTCTAAGTCTTCCCACACAAGATTTATCAAGTTAAATCAGTGGAAGAACTTGATGCTTTACTCTCAACAAAAATTAAATAATCAATATAGCAAATGAGAGTATAAGCAAATTAGAGTGATGCACGAGCACACTAAATATACTCACAACACTTGAATGATCAAGGAAAATGAAGTTTTGAAGTGTATGGGAGTATTATAGGCTAAATAAGGATTTTTGAATTTGAGAGAGTTTGGCCCTAATCAATTTTTCTAATTCCTTGCTAATTATGACAAATGAACATATATTTATAGGCAAGGAGGATTTTTTAACCATTGGGGACTCAATGAGGATAATTAAATTTGTTTTAAAAGTCATTAAGAAAATTAACCCAGTTTACCCCATTGAAAATCAGTAAAAAATATTTTAACCAAAGAGGTTCGGGTGCCTGGCCTAAGGTTCGGGTGCCCGAACAAGCTCATTCAGAAAATCGATTTTTAATGGTTCGGGTGCCCAAAGTAAGGGTTGTACGGTTGAACGAAAGACTGAATGTTTTCGTTCGCAGTTCGGGTGCCCGAAGCTAAGTTTAGAAGCCCGAACTTGCCAATTCGGTCGCCCGGGGCATATTTCAACGTGGGATTCGAGTGCCCAAGTTGGTGAAAAGCACCCTGACAGAGGTTCGGTCGCTCGAGGAAGATACGTTCATTCTTGATTCAGTAGCCCGAACCCAAGTCAAACTACTGACTTTTCACTTGTTCGGGCGCCTGAGGAGTTATGAACTCCTGAGGTTCGGTCGCCCGACCTCTCACATATTTTCCTATTATGTTCAATTTAATTTCAATTTGATCCCCTGATTGAGCAAGTGATTATAGGGACTTACTTAAGTGATTGTGCAAGACCTAGGGTCTTTTCTAAGGCCGTTTTGAGATAGTCTCAAAAGTCCGGCATCAGTCAACCGAAGGGTGATCCCTAAGGTCTCTAAAATCTTGAGCTTTAAAGTTCCTACATGCATGCAATGCAGATTATTACAAACCTTTCCTACTTAAATATTATAGACCAAATAATAGTGAAATGAATTACAACACGAAAATAGTCTTCAAGTCTTCACAAGCCATCAAATGATCTTGTCATTATGAACCTGCACACAAACTTGATAGACATTAAATACCAGAGTATTTGTCATTATCAAAATCGAGACATAACCAATAGGGTCAACAATCTCCCCCTTTTTGATTATTACAAATACTTGCCTACTTGTCCACCTTTTGGAAATAGAAAAAAGGGCCTAGATAAATATTGAAGTATATATATAGGCAAATAATAGGAAAATATCATTCATATACAAGATATGGTTTGAGAAAATTTTAAGAAAATTCGGCAGCATGCCGTTCGAAAATAGAGCATTTGCAAAAAAAAAAAATACTTGTATAGAAATGACCTGATTGAGTTCTAACATTAACACTTTATCCACAACTACTTAACAAGTAGTTCAGTATGGTCAAAAATTATTACTTTCAATATCCAAGAAGATGATATAATCATACAATGCACAAAGAATGACAAAGTATGAAATATAGCAATTAGGCACACAAACTATATAACTAGTCATTTAAAGATTTAAATGACATGACAACTAAATTAAATCATAAATATGCACAAACCATGGCAATTGAAACATATCATAAGACCCGTGGAAGATATGAGTTTAAAACACACAGTATATGATAGCAAATAGTTGGTTTGAACACAAACATAGTCTAACTAGTTCGCATGCATTTTCAGATGAAGTTACCGAACCAGTTATGCAATTTAAAAACAAATAATATATAATAATAATAATAATAATAATAATAATAATAAGGCAAGTGATAAAGAGTTTAGTTTTGGAATTTGATATTGCCAAAAGTTTATGTAAATAAATAAATATATATATATGTATATGATAATATATATCCCCCTTAGAATGTTTGCAAAATGGTGTTGGGGGGTTGCTTGCTGAAAAAGAAGCTTTAATTTAAAACAAGCAAGCATAAATTTTCTGGTTTGTCAATGAAGCACGTACTACAATATAACCAGAAAACCACAACCATAATGATCCTAAAAAAAAATTTAACAATCACGTTCAAGATCATATGGCAAATCAAATAACTAGGGCAAATCAACATGTTTTAGATTATGATTTTCAATAAAACATTTTATTCAATCACATGCCACACATGATTTCAAAAAATAGATTTAAGCAAAACATATTGGAGAACATAACAAAATGGGATTTAACTTTGGATGCTTCCCTTATCAATTTGAACTCATGCTTAGATACAATAAGCTACTTATACTAGATAGAGAATTATTTTATTATGCCTAGTAGTATAAGTCATTCAATTTGAAACTTTAAAATCAACTATGCTGAATATTAATCAACTCTATTTACCCCTATCAGTATAGTTGTCCCTATAGACCATAGATGCATAAAAAAAAAAATGTATATTAAGGCATACAATAGAGTTAATGACCCACGAACATTCCATATCAAAACACAAAGTTTTAAGAGCGAGATATAATGTTCAAGGATTTCAGAAGAGCCTCAATATTTCAATGGATGAAAGTGATGCATATGGATTCTTTAAGTTCTTTCTATAGGGATGGAGCTGGCCTCCCCTAATTATTCGATGATTATGTGAGGATGAAGTTTAATATTCAACTAGTTTTCACTCATCCTTTCAAAAATATTTTAAAGTTAATTTTATCATAATCATCTTTAACACAAGATTTTGGTTTTAGAAAAATTCCTGTCGAAATTTCAGCAGCATGTCGTCTGTAAATCAGACATTTCCCATATTTTCATGCACCAAAACCTAATAGATTCAAGCTATCAATTCAAAATAATTCAGTTTGAGCATGCGAGAACCCATTTTTACTACTAGCATGCAATACACAACATACTGCATCAACCATGCAGTTGGTGTTCCATACAAGTATGCAATCCAGTAGCATGATCAACTCAAGATATTCAATATAGCTCAATAGTAGTTTGTGCTAGGAAAATACATAAACTATCCATCAAATAAATTTTAACCATTTATTGAATCATAGATAGTGCTACAATGCTATATACATATAGGCATAAAGGCATAAACAATATAAGGATATGAGAGCATTTTATATATATAACCATGAAGAATAAAAGCTCCCCCTCAATTATGTACTCTACTCATTTTATGTCATCATATGCTTTAAGTTTCTTGGCCAAGTGACTTAAGGGTATTCAATGATATAAACACGGCATTTTGATTATGGGCTTAGTGGACCAAAAAGTCAAGATGAATATCTTTTCTGTGAGCTAAGTCTATCTTGCCTCTTTTCTTATAAATCTCAATACGTGTGAGAGGCACAAGTTCAAATGGCATTATACTTTAAGAATTGTGCATAGGTTTCTTGAAATTTTGCATTTTCATATATGTTTAAACCTAAACCAATCATGTTAGCCATTTAACTTAATTCATGAAGATGAAGCTCTAAAGGTTTTGATTTAAATTTTGAGAGCTTGTGATGATGATTTAAATACTCTTAGTAGTTAAATTTCTATTAAGTTTAGAAGAGTATTTAGAAGAAGTTGGACATTGTTCAAAATGTATTCGTGCTAGCTATAATGTCCTAATAGTTAGACTAAGAGCAACTAGGAGCATATTATTATTTATGGAACATTGCTCTTTGGAGGATGGAAAGTATCCTTTAGATATGATCACAATTTAGAGGAAGGATATGAACCAAGGAATGGACAAAATCTTTACCTGATGTGATCATGGTATGGTAAAGATTTCCTATGGATGAGATAAACCAAAATTAGAGGATTTTTATATTTTTGGTTCAAAGGGAATATTTTGATTTAATTAATAAAATTTGAACCCCTTAGTGGTTGCCTCTAATCTTGATTATAGCAAGATGTCTTATAAAGAGCACATTTAATATATATATTAAACATTTACAATCAATTGTGCTTTAAGCCTAAAGTGATGTCTAAATTTTGATCCAGGCTTTGACTAATGAGATTGGGGTTAAAAATATATAGAATAGGATGGATCCCTAAGACTCACTTCTGTGCAATGGACAACAGTTGCTTAACTTTGTGATTTTCATGTTAGTATGGGTTAAGCATTTAGAATTAAGTACTAGGCATAGATGCCATGTCCATTTGGAAGTGGATAAAGAGTCTTATTATAACAAGATAGTTTAGTGAGTGTGTATACTAAGAATTTCATTTTAAGCAACAATCACTTCCTAAACCTACAGTCATCACAACCCCCTAAACTTAGAAACTAAGGAAAGATTAACTAGAAGATGATTTCTATTTGAATCTGTTTTTCCTTAAGTCCTGGGAGGTTTGCCTTTATAATTACCCAAATCATTTTCTTATCTAAGCCTCTTCCATTTTCACCTAACGTGGTATGATTATGGTTTTGATGAACTAACCATAAACCTTTTTTGAAAAAATTATTGCTTTTAATTCTTAAGGGTTCATTATGATTATTCTTTTCATTTTTAATTTCGAGTGTTATATTAGAATAATCATCCATTACTTCTTCTAAGCAGATAATTTTTAATATCTTCTTAAATTTTCTCTTTTCTAAGGTGGTATGATAATCTTTTAGTTCACCTAATTGCTTAGCCACCCTTTTATTCTCATTCCTAAAAAAAGATTTCTACTTAGATAATTTTGCTAGAAATTTATTCATTTTCAATAAAGTCTTATCTAGCATTTCATACGAAGGCATGCTTCCATTTATGAATTTAGCACATGATTCATCAAAAGATATATCATAGTTATTATATGAATCATTGCATGCTTGTTCAACAAGACTATCACAGAGAGTATCAGATGATTCAACATACGATATATTGCAATATTTTTCAAGAGAATCATCGCATACATTATTAACAGTATTATCAACAGAAGATTCAGCATATGACACAACATAGCATTCAGCACAAGAATCATCAATCAAGCTAGAGTGAGAATCATATACCTCATCGCTGATTACTAGCTCATGATTTACCTCCTTTTCCTGAGTCTCTCCATATCTCTTATTCAGCTCAACCCAGATCTCCCTTGCATCTGTATATGTCATAATCTCAAGAAAAATATTAGTCTCTAAAGCATAATATAGCATGTCCATAGCATGTGAATTTGCATGCAACAAATTAATATTATTTTCTACTAGCATACAAATTCCCTTATCAATCACCTTCCAGACCCTCCAATTCATAGATTTTACAAATATGCTCATTTGAATTTTTCAATGGGTGTAATTTACACCACAAAATATAGGAGGCCTAGAAGGTGACTGTCCCTCACCGAATGGTGATACACTAAATTGATCCATTGTGATTTTTTTGCAAAAACGTTTAAGTCTAGTGCAACGAGACTCTGATACCAAGTGTTAGCTTTGGTGTATTCCCAAAAGGGGGGGGTGAATTGGAATTTTAAAACTTATTCCTAGGTTAAGCCAGATGTAAGTAGAATATCACAACCTAGGGTCAGACTAAGCAATTCCAAATGCGCAGATAAATATAATATGATGAAATTTAAACCATACGCGTCATTCACACTATAACATACACGTGAGTAAATATAAAGTGCGAAAATATAAACAGACACACGATATGTTGTTGGGGTTCGGCCAATACTGCCTACATCCCCGCATCTAGCTCGCAAGCCCGAGGATTCCACTAATGCTCACTTAACGGGTGGAGTGGCATCGGTTACAACTAGGTCAATTCACGGGACTGACCTCAACCAACACGCCTTACCAAGATGGGGCACCTAACTTTCCTAACCGGGTCTAAGCCAGTCTGGGACTATTCAATAGGGCTAGTCTCCCTCTTTATGCCCACGCCTGGAATACAATCAATATAAAATTTTTGAACAGATAAACACTTCTTATACAAACAGATATGTACCACTACGCACAATATAATCAATGCACCTCAATGTTGTAAGAACTATAAGCTCGGTGCTCTACGTGTGCAATCAACACTCAAGATAATGGATAATCTCAAATATGCACAAGAGTGTATAAACAAGGTTTTCTTTGAAACCCAATATAAAATATCTCAATGCAAGCTTAGGTTTTCAAAGATGCTAATTAGAGTATTCAAACAACCTCAAAAATATTTTCTCAAATGTATCTAGCACAAGAGTTGTCTGAAATATAGCTTTGTAAAATGATTTTTGCACACAAAAATATAGGCTTAGGTTACTTGCAATGAAAATGCAAGAACCACAACCTTCCAAGTCTTCCCACACAAGATTTATCAAGTTAAATCAGTGGAAGAATTTGATGCTTTACTCTCAACAAAAATTAAACAATCAATATAGCAAATGAGAGTATAAGAAAATTAGAGTGATGCACGAGCATACTAAATATACTCACAACACTTGAATGAGTATGGGAGTATTATAGGCTAAATAAGGATTTTTGAATTTAAGAGAGTTTGGCCCTAATCAATTTTGCCAATCCCTTACTAATTATGACAAATGAACAGGTATTTATAGGCAAGGAAGATTTTTTGACCGTTGGGGACTCAATGAGGATAATTAAATTTGTTTTAAAATGAATTAATAAAATTGACCCAGTTTAACCCATTTAAAAATCAGTAAAAAATATTTTAACTTGAGAGGTTCAGGTGCTTGGCCTGAGGTTTAGGCACCCAAACAGACACACTCAGAAAATCTTTTTTAAATGGTTCAGGTGCCCGAAGTAAGGGTCGGTTGGGTGAACAAAGGACAGAATGTTTCTGTTCGCGGTTCGGGTGCCCGAGGCTAAGTTCGGTAGCCCGAACTTGCCAATTCGGTCGCTTGGGGCATATTTGAACGTGGGATTCAGGTGCCTGAGTTAGTGAAAAGCACCCTGAGAGAGGTTTGGTTGCCCAAGGGAGATACATTCATTCTTGGTTCGGTAGCCCGAACCCAAGTCAAACTGCTGACTCTCCAGCAATTCGGGCGCCGGAGGAGTTATGAACTCCTAAGGTTCGGTCGCCCGACCTCGTACATATTTTCCTATTATGTTCAATTTATTTTCAATTTGATCCCCTAATTTTGCAAATGATTATGGGGACTTACTTAAGTGATTGTGCAAGACCTAGGGTCTTTTCTAAGGTCGTTTTGAGATAGTCTCAAAAATCCGGCGTCAATCGACCGAAGGGTGATCCCTAAGGTCTCTATGGTTTTGAGCTTTATAGTTCCTACATGCATGCAATGCAAATTATTACAGACCTTTCCTACTTAAATATTACAGACCCAATAATAGTGAAATGAATTACAACATGAAAATAGTCTTTAGGGTCTTCAGTCTTCATGTCTTCATGAGCCATCAAATGATCTTGTTATTATGAACCTGTACACAAACTTGACAAACATTAAATATCAGAATATTTGTCATTATCAAAACCGAGACATGACCAATAGGGTCAACAACGGATAACTCAAAAATAAAAGTGTTAAATTGAATTTAGCAATAAAAAATGATCCCTCATTTACAAAAGGTGAAAATCCAAAGGACCTAATATCTTAAACAAATTTAAAAAAAAAAAAACATTTTTTTTCTAAAATTTCTCCTCATTCCTTCTTTTTCCTTGTCTATATGTATGGAAAACATTTTGCTTATATATATATAAGATAAGAAAGGGGGCGCAGATAAAGTAAAAATATAAACCAATTGGTTGGTTCAATAGATTGGTCAATATGTTAGGTAACCTTTTTAGGAATCACGTGGGAGGCATGCCCCCTCCCCCTCCCCCCCAACTTTCTACTATGTGTTGCATTCTCTATGCACGCACTAGGGTTTCCCTTGAAGCCCTTGCTGCTGCCTCATGCCTCCATCACCGTCTCACACGCTTGCTACCATGTACAACCACCCTTACACGAGCAACATCACCAGCTTCTAGCAACCTTCTGGTGGTCGTCATTGGTTGTGAAGTATTGCATGAGTACCCCTCTTATATTAGGCTTGCCCACCATATAATAAAGCATCCTCCATGGCAGCTCCATTCAATCATGACTCTTGCCTCTATTATGCTAGAGTTTACATTACTTCGATTAATCATGAAGAACCCTTGATTCTTTGAACCTATTTATCCTCAGTACCCTTTTCTCTCATGGCCTTGGTTAGGCTCGACTGGTGATTAGAGATCACCTAGCCCCAAAATCTACTCCTCTCCAAGCCTACAATTGACTCTTTTGCCACAACACTTTGTGCTACCTAAGACCTTTCCTTCAAAGGATTCATGCACATTTTGAAGAACGAAGATTACTCATGATTTCATATATCTTTGAGAGCTAAGCCCACAGTATCTAAACTAGTGAACAACCCAGGCATATTGATCAAGGACATGTATCAAAGAGTATAAATCAATGGATATTTAGCTAGGAATGAGAACTTACCTTGAGAGAGACTACCCAAACAAAGAGCCTTTATCCTAGAGCCCTCAAGCTTGCAAGCCTCCATGACTTTCTTTCTTTTTTTGGATTCAAGTTTTAGAGTATGCTTCCTCTCTTTTACTTATGGATAGTAAGGATCCCCAACTCCCTTTCGCCATTTGCTTCTCTCATTCCCTTGCATGCTCTTGCCTCCTCTCCCTCTAGCATGTTCCCTATTTTATTTTTATCCTTTTCCCAACCCTTGACGTGGGTTCTCCCTTTATGACTTTGAGTCTTCTCTTCCGCTCCCCACTTCTATGTAGACTCACTCTCTCTCTTATCTCTCTCTATTTTTTTCTTACCACTCTCTGACGTGTGCCCTCTCTCCCTTTTTCTATTGTATGCCTTTTCCCCACCTTAGCCCCCTATTCATAGGGAGGAATGGGTTATGGTTTTTAATCTAAAAATAAAATTCTAAAAGTGTCCCTTGGGGCAAGGAAAATTGTTGTCATGCCCCTCAGGGTGTTTGGAGACACCCAAAGGGTTGTGCAAGCCCAAGATAGGCTAGCTTATCTAAGATAAAGGCCTAAATGGTCCAAGCCCTAAGGGCCCCCTAAAACACAATTAAAGCTACGTAAAACACACAAGGAGGTTCAAACCCTTCTTATGCACACTAATTAATGCAAATAGGGCTTGGTTAAGAATGGGAATCAACAATTTGATTCTTTTTATTTGCAACTATGATATAGGCATCACCATTCTCCTTCTATAAATTGATGAAATAATCATTATTGAGGGCATCCTAGCATTACAAAGATTTTTTTAAAACTCTAAATCAATATGAAGGATCTTGGTCCCTTTCACTCTTCTCGGGACTTGAATTTTCTTCTCTTAATGATGGTCATCATATGATTCAGGGAAAATATGTTTCGTGTCAGGATTATAGATCACAAAATTGCTTCAACTCCTTTAGAATCCAATCTTAAGCTCAATATGGCAGACAGTTCACCACTTTCTAATCTTATCCTTTATTACTAATTAGTCGGACACTTAATTATCTCACAATTACTCACCCATATATCACATAAGTGTTACATCTAGTGAGTTAGTTTATGACCGCTCCTAGGTCAATACATCTTACTACTACTCTATGAATTCATTGGTATGTGAAGGGAACTATATCTTATGGACTTCATTATTTTTAAAATTCTTCTCTTGATCTTTATGCTTATTCAGAAGCTAATTGAAATTTGGCAATCCTATTTATCATTATTCCACTACTAGTTTTTGCTTCTTTTTGGAAATTCTCTAATATCATGGCGAAGCAAGAAGCAAGATTTGACTACATAATTGAGTACAGAGGTTGAATATTGTTCTCTAGAATGTATAGCTCCTAAATTCTCATGCTTGCATTAATTACTTGCTGACTTGGGAATTTTGTTCTTCATCGCCACTATTCCTTTTGTAACAATCATAATGCAATTAAAATCACACTCAATACCCATCAAACATATTGAGATAGATTGACATTTCATTCAACAACACATTTGTCTAGATTGTTATTTCATTCGATAACACTTTTGTCTTGGTCTTATTTAGTTAATGTTTCTTCCTTCTTCTGCTCAACTAGTTGATATCTTCTTCATCCTATCCTAGTGCTTTAGAATATATGGTTTCTAAATTTTATGTGCGCGCTAGTTACTTGCCAACTTGGGACCTCTATTCTAAATTGCTATTATTCTTATTGTAAAAATCATAGTGCAATTCAAATCGCACTCAATGATGTCTTCCATGAATGCACCAAACATATTGAGATAGTTTTTCATTTCATTCGATAACACATTTGTCATGGTATTATTCAGTTAATTTTTCTTCTTCTAAACAACTAGTTGATATCTTCACCATATCCCAGTTGTTTTCGACATTTAGTTTCCAAATTCAAAATGGTCTTTCTACATCATTGAGTTTGAGGAGGAGATGTTAGCAAGATATGTGTGTGCACATACCTTGTATAAATTAAAACAAGTGATGCACATGTGTGCAAATACAACTATGTGCACATACTTTCTATGAATTAACCCATGTGATGTATGTGTATAAGTACCTACCTTGTATGAATTAACCTATGTAATTTGTATTTGATCCAACTTTTTGGGTCAAAAGGAGATAGAATCATTCATTCATTCATCTTTTTTTTTTTTTTTGTCCTTATTTTGTTCAACTAACAACATGATCAATCAATCATTCACTCATTCATTTTTTTCCTATTATGTTTAGCTAAAATTTTGATTCAAAAGAAAAGGCACTTGGCAAAAAAAAAAAATTCTAGGTCTTACACTTTTCATAATTTGAAACCCTATAAGCAAATAGTCTCCATCTTACCAAATACAAACTATTTTCCTAGTCAAACATGCTAATATTTTCCAAGAAAGCCATACAACCTTAAATACTAAACCTAAAATCCGTCAAATGTTTTTCAACATTCTAAGGGTTTTTTCCCCTTAGCAGTCAAACAATATATAAACAATCAAGATGTATGAAAAGGGCATAAAAGTTTGTATTTTAAGAAAAGCGAAGAGAAAAATCACTTTTTCTATGAACTTATAATATATTGTCTTGTTGATATGTAAAGAAGATTGATTGTCACAAAATTTTAACTTTTTGCCAATGAAAATTTAAATTTCTCCACTAATGAACATCCTATCCTAAATAATGAGCAAGAATATATATATTTTTCCTCAATTTTAACAAGGAAAATAAAAAATTAATTGCAAAAGAAAATGTGCTTTGTAACTTTTAATTGATGACAAAAATGTAACACAAAAACCTTGTTTTTTTGTAGTGAATTACTTGACTGATCCATCTATATTGTTGGTACTGGTACACCCATACACACGAGTTATAATAGTCCTAGTTAGGAGACTATAACAACACATTAGCAATAAAGAAAAAAATACTGACTCATGATACTTTTGCCTAATGCACATACAGAGGGAGTTGTCTGAGTCACTTGTGTCCGTGAAACATTAAAACAAAAAGACACAGTTGGGAGAGACTGGAGACTGACAGGACACACGGTCTTCATCTACGCAATGAATCACCAAACCAATATCGCTGCAGCAGCCCCAGCGCAGCTACCCGTTGGTTTGAAGAGTAGAGCGTCCGCGACGTAGACTGGCAGAATCTTGTCACCCTCAATAATGCCCATAAAAAGACAACTGCTCTCTTTATTATTATTATTGAAAAGAAACCAAAATATATAAAATACCTAGCTGAAAGTTTATATATATATATATATATAGAACTTTCTGTGCGTGTATATATATATAGAACTTTCTGGAGTCGATTGATGTCATGTATGATTGATTACACTGTTCGACTACATGATCAGCCCATCATCCCACCCTCGACCGCATGAACAATACATTATCCTACTCCTCCACTGCATGAACATTACGACATCCCACTCCTCTCCGCGCGTTCGGTGCGTCGAATGCTTTATTTTTTTTTTTTTTGGATTACGCACCGGGTATCCACGCGTCCGTTTTACGATTCACATGACTAATCCTACGCCCCTTGAAGTTAATCCCACAACTCCAAAAGGAGGTAAATTCAGGAGTCCAGGGGTGGAAACGAGTCCGAAAGGATTTGAATACCTGATCTCATGAGAGGCACTCCTGTAACCTGCACTACCACCTGAACCACACCCTGGGAATAGAATGCTTTATTTTTGAAGCTGTATCATGTAGGGTTGCATCGCAGGTGACTAACTCAATACTTAAGTCATATATATCTTGCTTTTCCAATAAAATATTAAATTTTATGTTATATTTTAGAAGAATTTTAATTAATTAGAACCCAAGCTTTGATTGATTCGTCTCCCATTTCACAAAAGGAGAGACAATGGACGTTGATTTCTCCAAAGAGAGAGACTTGGAATTGGGATGGGATGGGAGGGGATGGGAGGAAGGGTTTGATTAAGAGAGAGAATGGTTGCCACCCCTACTTTTTTTTTTTTTTTTTTTTGGGTAACGCCGGGTATCCACAGCCGTCAACGCGCGTCCGTTTTACGGTCCGCACGCACCGGCATGTGACTAATACCACGCCCTGTAGCAGGAGCCCCACCCACCACAGAGAAGTAATTCAGGCGCCCGCTGCAGGAATCGAACCCGGAATGCCAGGATTAGGCTCACCTCGTGAAAGGAAATCCCGGAGTCCGCCCTTGCCAACTAAGCTCAGCCCTGGATAGTGGTGGTTGCAAAAAGAAATTTAAAAAAACCTTTCATAAAAATTAATATTTAGCATTAACTTTGTTGCCACCCCCACTTGGACAAAACTTTTTAGAAAGACTTGCAAAGAATGATTATTCTATGTAAAATTTAAATCTTGACAATTACAAAATATCAATATAGTGCTTGAACCCATAAAAAAAAAACATGCTTAGGTGTGAGCCGAGTTATGTTGTCTCCACGCCACATCATCCAAATGTGTTAGTTCTTAAATCCTTTAAAAGGTGATTTAAAGGACCCTACTTCTCCAAAGTTATGGAGTTAACTGCAAGTTACTCATTTGATTTAAGCTAATTTTAAATTTTTTAAACAAGTAAAATATTGTACATGATTTAGACAAATAAACGTCTACTTATCGGGTGTGCCTTATTGAAACTTCAAAATAATAATAAAGATGATTGCGAACACACTATATTGTTTGAGGACAATTTAGTCAAAATTTTGGTTATTTTGGAGTTTAATGGGCAATTAAGGGTGAATTTGAGTTCAAGGATAGTTAATCAAAATTTAGTTTTCTCTCCCTGCATTTCAGTGTGCAAATCTTACACTCAGAGTAGTATAAAGCCAAAATTTCACGTTTTGATGCTCATTTAATCAATAACGGGGACTTATCCTCTTTTTAGTGTAAGATTGAACAAGAATGCAGTAAAAAGATGGATCCAAACACCCCCATCGAATATGCAAGGGATCTTCTTTTGAGTTCAAGGATATTTTTGAAAAAAATAAAAAGAAGAGAAAGAAGTCCTAGCCTTGCCATTTTTAGAGAAGCTTAAGGCTCAATGCGAAGGGGGAGGTTGGAGGTAAGACACCTTCAACACAAGACGAGTTGCATGCCTAAGCTAGAAAAGAGAGAGAAGAGAAAAAAAAATAAAAATGAGGGGACTCTGCCCAAATTGAATGGTTGACACACAAAATGTTGAATTTCTCAAAGAATTAAAGCATCAAGACACAAAGTAACTTCTCTAATCTTATTTCTTTTTTAAAATTTAGAGCATTGCATGCTTAAGTTCTGTGTTATGGCTAAAGGTGGTTATTCGATATGTGCATGAAGGGTAAATCTCTTAAAACTAGGGTTTCAACCATGTTTTCATTAAAAGTTCATTTTTTTTTATAACTTAAATTTTTTTTTTTTTTTGTTTTTTGTTGGGAGGTCATAATTAGGTCGAAAGGGAGTGTTTTGGGGTTTTTAAATAGAGAAATGTAGAGGAGAGGGGTCAACAAAGGCATTTTCCGACCAGAAATAGAGGGGAGAAGAGAAAGTTTTGAAAGAATGTGTTTTTACGTGTGTGGGCAGTCCATATGGTAGAAAGCAAGAAAAACAAAGTCTTTACGATTAAAACGCACCCAAAATTCAGTCACTTCCATGGTCACCGGAAAGTCCTGGCCAAGGAGAGAAAAAAGTGGATTTCTTATGTTTTTAGGTATTTTTGTTTTTTTGAAAATTATTCTTGGAGTCAAAAGGAGTCGAATGATGGCGACAATGTAAAATTTGGATGTCAAACAAATCCAAAACAAGAAAGGAAAGTTTTAAGATTCGAACATCACCGCTAGTGAGTGATTAGAGACTATGTCGAAATAGTGTCTTCGATGTCTGCATTTGTCCTACATATCGTGTGCATACATAGTAACCCCCTTGGATGGGTCGACTAGTTCAAGCCGACCAATTGACCAACTCGCTTGTTTATTTATTTATTTATTTATTTATTTGAACCGCTTGTTTATTTATTTAACTAATCTTTTTAATTTTATAAAATTAATTAAATTTTTTTATTGCAAAAGTAATGAAAAAATAGGAGGCAACCTAATAAATGTTAGAAATGGTGTAATCCTAAGAGGATGGCGAATTGGGTATTTAAAAAATTTAAGCAAATACTTACATAATTTTAACCACAGTTTGAGCAGATGATTTAAATACGCAAATGCAATCAATATTCACAACAAATATAAATATGCTTAAATCAAAGAGATTAGGGAAAAGAGCATAAAACTCGGATTTTACAAAGTTTAGCTATACCCGCCTATGTTCTTGCCTAAAAAACCCACTTAAGGATTTCACTATCCACTCCTTTCAATAGGTGGAGCCACCTCCCTTTTTCACTCGGAGGATACGTCTTTACAATCCCTCCTTACATACGGAGATGCCTTTACAATCTCTCCTTGTAGGTAGAGATACCTCTCCAAGCAATATCCCCTTGCTTGGCACGATTCACACCTGAACTGTTGTTTGCAGAAAGAAAAATAGAAGTTGTACAATGAATACTCCTTGATTGAGCGAATGAGTACACTTGAAACAAAAATCTAATACACTCCTAAATGAATATGAATGAAGCTCGAGGGAGACTCTAGAAGGTGAGCACTTGAAGGATAAGCAAATAAATTGCAAAGTGCTTGAGAAAAATTAATAACAAAGGAACAAAAACTTGGATTTTTATGATAAATGTGTACCTCTCTTTTTCTCCTTGTTAAAACAAGTTAGAGACCTTGTATTTATAGTCACAATGGCCTACTAGCCATTTTGCGACCGTTGGGGGTTGAAAATGATTGTTTATTTTGAAAACTAGCCGTTTTTTGCCCATTACACTGCTTTTCCCGAGAGGTCCAGTCGCTCGAGGCATAGGACTGATTGCTCGAATGCTAGGTCTGCTATTTTCAGTCGCCCAAATTTTGGGTTTTCTACTGCGGATACCCTTCGGTATTTCGGGCATAAATTTTTCTAAAAAACTCCAAATGGGATGTTCTTGGTATCAAAAGAAAGTAATAACAAATCCCACAACTTTCATGTTAAACCTTTTTTAAGATGAGAACTTATTGATTGATAAAATTGCTCATTAATGTGGTGGTAGAAACATGAAGGGAATTTTGAAAAACTTGTTTTGGGGTTTTCATTTTAAAAATAATTTTTACACTTTGAAATTATTTTTGCACATTTATAAAATGATTTTCAATACTTTGAAACAATTTTTTGCACATCTTAAAAACGATTTTCAACGGAATATAGAGTGCCTAGGGTCCAACCAAGGTCACCTATGAGTTTCTTCACCTAATCAATGAAAGTGTACTTACATAGGTCCTATTTGCAAAATACATGAAATAAGTTCTTTAAATTATTCAAGCTTGGACTTCATAAGCTTCATAAATATCTTCATAATCTTCACCTAATCAATGAAAGTGTACTTACATAGGTCCTATTTGCAAAATATATGAAATAAGTTCTTTAAATTATTCAAGCTTGGACTTCATAAGCTCCATAAATATCTTCATAATCTTCAAACTTGGTCTTAATATGCTCCATGTTCATAGCCATATATCATCGTCTTGTATGCTTCATGAATTTCCAATTTGTATTTGTTATTGTGCTTAATACCTTAATACTTGTGTACAAACTTAGTAGTACAATTAGATATCTTAGTTTGTCATTATCAAAACGGGATGAAACCTAAAAAATCTAACAACCTCCTTTTTTATGATGACAAATAAGGAGCAAAATCAGGTAGCCTTGACAAGGCTCCCCTTCACAATATACATAAACATAAGAATAAGTAATGTAAAATGTGTTAGACATATTGAGATTAAGACTTAGAATTCTTGAAGTTATAGTCGTTTAAGCTCAATTTTGATTAGCTTTCCAAAATGTATTTTGCTTATAATTCTCCCAAAAATTTAACCATAAAAAAGTTAACCTTATACTCATAATTCTCCCACCAATCCGCTCCTACCATCAATCCGCTCTAGTAGAAATGACGGCAGTAGAGAATGGAGTCCAGCGGTATCTTCCGATTTTCGATCAGGTGGAAATCTGCCACGAAATCGAGGAGAGAGAGAGAGAGAGAGAGAGAGAGAGAACCTGCGTTGCAGGAAAAAAGAAAAAGAAAGAAGAAGAAAAGAAGAACAAGAAGAAAAAGAAGATTCTGGATAATAATAATAATAATAATAATATATTTAATTAATATTAATAATAATATATTTTATTAATAAAAATAAAAATAAATTTTAATTATTATTATTTTTCTTCATTTTTTAAATCCGATTAATTAATTAATTAATTAATTATTTTTATTTTTTTTTTTGGAAATCACTAACTTACATCAATTTAAGAATGTAAGAATGCACTTCTTTATTACACATACACTTCTTTATTTATATATCCATTTAAGAATGCACTCTTTACATCAATTTGATATAACTTAAAATCCTTATGGGCTGCAAAAGCCAGGAACATTCTTATTGCTTCCATTCTTACTACGGGAGTAAAGGTTTTATCGTAATCAATTCCTTCTTCTTGATTATAACCTTGTGCTACTAGCCTAACTTTATTTCTTACAACTACTCCATTTTCATCCTTTTTATTTCTAAACACCCATTTAGTTCCTATGACTGATTTATCTTTGGGTTTAGGTATAAGTTCCCACACTTGACTCCTTTCAAATTGATTTAGTTCCTCCTGCATAGTTATAATCCAAGAATCATCATTTAAAGCTTATTCAATATTTTTGGATTCATCTTGAGATAAAAAGACATAATGGTTGCAAATATTTTTTAATGAGGCTCTAGTGGTTATTCTTTTTGATATTTCACCAATAATTTGTTCTTTTAGGTGATTTTTATCATATCTTCATTCTTTAGGAAGCTTCAAATTTTCTATAAGGTTTTCATTTGGAGCATCATTATTGTTTTCTTCTTTTATTTCAAGATCTTCTTTTTGTGGAGTATCTTCTTTTTCATCATTCTCATTTTTATTGTCATGATTGTTTGATTCATCAAATGTTATGTGTATTGATTCCATAATAGTAAAGGTTCTTTTATTATAATCCCTATAAGCTTTACTATTTATAGAGTAACCTAAGAAGATACCTTAATCAGATTTTGCATCAAACTTTCCTAAATCATTTTTAGTGTTAAGGATAAAACATTTGCATCCGAATACATGAAAGTAGGAAATATTAGGTTTTCTACCTTTCCAAAGTTCATATGGTGTTTTGTCTATTTTTTATCTTATCGATACCCTATTTATAATGTAGCATGTTGTATTTATAGGTTCTGCCCAAAAGTATTTAGGTAGATTATTTTCATTCAGCGTTGTTCTTACCATTTCTTGTAGAGTTCTATTTTTTCTTTCTACAACTCTATTTTGTTGTGGAGTTCTAGGTGCTAAAAAATTATGATTTATTCCATGTTCATTACAAAATTTATCAACTTCTTTATTTTTAAACTCTCTACCTTGGTCACTTCTAAAACTTGTTACATTATAACCCTTTTCATTTTGTAATTTCTTGCATAAGGTTATTAATAGGTTACAAGCTCCATCTTTGTTTGTTAGAAATATTACCCAAGTAAATCTTGAATAATCATCTACTATTATAAAAGCATATTATTTTCCTCCTAAACTAAGGGATCTAGTTGGACCAAATAAGTCTAGGTGCAAGAGTTCTAGGGGTCTTTTGGTGGATATGAATTTTTTTCTTTTTGAAGCTTGTTTTTACTTGTTTTCCCTTTTGGCATGCATCACACATCTTGTCTTTTATGAATTTAGTATTTGGTAATCCTTTTACAAGATTTTTATTCGATAATTTAGATAGTAGGTCCATGCTTGCATGTCCTAGTTTCCTATGTCATAACCAACTTACTTCATTCATTGCTGTCAAACAAGTTATGTTTTGATTTACTAATTTCTCAAGATTTATGCAATAGACATTATTTATTCTATGAGCTATAAGCAGAGTTTCTTTGTTCTTAGGATTTTGGATAACACATTTTTCTTTCATAAAGATTATTTCGATCCCTTTGTCGCTTAATTGACTAATACTTAAAAGTTTATGTTTTAATCCTTCTACTAATAGCACATTATCTATAGTGAGTGGTTCTTTACAATTTTTCCGATGCCAATGATTTTACTTTTGGCATTGTCGCCGAAGGTGACGTATCTCCCATCCTTTTGTTTTAATGTAATGAACTTGGTCTTGTCACCGGTCATGTGCCTTGAGCACCCACTGTCCAAGTACTATTTATCCGTTGACGTTGTTGTCCTAAAGCAAACCTTCAATGAAGGATACTTTGTGTTAGTTTTTGGAACCCAAATTCTTTTGACTTTCTTTGTTTTTCTGTTAGTTCCATTATTGGCTTTCCATTCTCCTTGAACTCTAACATACTTTCTTTTTAATGGACAATTAAACATTACATGACCTAAAGTCTTACACATATAGCAAGTGGTGTGTTCATGTTTGTTGTTTGATGAAGTGCTAGCATAATACTTAGCTTCCTTAACAAAGTATCCCATGTATAGCTTTTTGTTCCTTCTATTTGCTTTACCGTTATAGTCTATTCCTTCTTTGTTCCCATGAAGCCTTTGCTGTCTAATCATCTTTTCAAAGTTTTCTTTACCTTTGGTAAAGTTATAGATAATTTTTTATTTATCCTCTACTGCCTTTTTAAGTTCATTTACTTCTAGATCCTTTCATTCAAATTATCTTTATGAGTTTTGCCTAACTCTTGAGTTACTATATTTATTTCTTCTTCCAACTTCTTAATACAAAATTTTTTTTCTTTTTCAATAGCTTTGAATGATTCAAGTTGCTTCACTAGTTCTTTATTTTGATCTTTCAAAGTTATATTTCTCTTGGAAATTTTTATGAATCTTTTATGTAGTGAGAATAACTCAGCTTGTAATTCCTTATAAGAAGGCAAACAATCACATGACTCATCACAAGACTCATTTTGAGATTCGGTTGAAGAGTAGTAAGAATTTACCTCTTCGTCATTCACCATGAAACATATATTTGCCATCTCTTGTCCACTTGTTTCGTTTTCTATTTCGCTGGAGCTTGAGTTATCCCAAGTAGCCTTCATAGTTTCCTTCCTTTCCTTCTTGTCTTTCTTGAGCAACAGACAATCCGATTTGATATGCCCTAATTTCTTGCAATGATAGCATATTGGTGGTTCATTCTTACCTTTATTTTCTTTCCTACTCGTCTCTCCTTTTTCGGGTTTCTTTTTATTGAACTTTCTAGGAAACCTTTTATTCCTTCTGTAGAATTTGCCTAGTCTCTTTGTAATGAATGTTAATTCATCTTGATCTAAGTCACTTGTTTCACTTTCCTCTTCACTAGTGCTGTGGCTAGATGCTTTTAGTGTTATGGATCTTTTATGCTTTGGTTCAGGATTTCTTTCTTTTAAGGCCATTTCATAGGTAAGAAGTGAGCCTATAAGTTCATCTAAAGAAGTAGTCTTAAGGTTTCTACCTTTTATGATAGTTGTAGCCTTTGGTTCCCATATGGAGAGAAGGCCTCTTAGAATTTTTCTGATCATTTCGTAGGTAGTATAAGTTTTCCCTAAGGCGCTTAAGGAATTTATTATGTGCGTAAATCTGGTGTACATTCTTGATATTGTTTCATCAGAATTCATCTTGAATGTTTCATATTCGCTTGTTAACATGTCTATCCTATTGTCTCTAACATCAATTGTTCCTTCATATGTTACTTCTAATTTGTCCCAAATCTCCTTAGCTGTTTTGCAAGCCATGACTCTGTTAAATTCATTAGCATCTAATGCACAGTATAACGCATTTATAGCGCTTGAATTTATTTGAAGCATTTTATAATCTAAGTCGGTTATATCTTTCTTTTCTTTTGGAATCTGTTTTCCATCAACTATCTTAGTGGGAATAAGGTTTCCATCCATAACTACTTCCCATGCTTTCCAATCCATGTGTTGGAGATATATTTCCATTTTCTTTTTCCAAAAGGTATAATTATGTCCACAAAAGATTGGTGGGCGGGTTGAGGATTGGCCTTCACCGAAGGGTGCTACTTCAATGTTTGCCATTTGATCTTTTTATTGTTTCTTGTTAGGAATTTCTATAACTTGGCTCTGATACCAATTGAAATTAGGAGTAGCTACCCAAGAGGGGGGGGGGGAATTGGATTCTTTTCGTTTTTAATATTTTTAATGCTTATGACACCAAAATAATAAAGTAATTAACTAACAATCACACTTCAAGATACTGAAATTTAAATTCACAAACCAATCAACCAAATTTCAACAATTCAAGGAATCATGCAAGAATTTTAGAATTTTTATCAGCAACCCTGTAGACGTTCTCAACCTTCTTTAGACAAAACCTTTGTATGCACTTCTCTTGATTAAGATTTCCGCAGATTAACTAGCGTACTCCCTTTTGGGTTTCCGCAAAACAGTCAATCGAAACGTACTTTCTAAATATCAAGGGTCTTCCTTTGATTCTAACTTTAGATCCCGCAATCTGCGCTTTAAAACACACAACAACAGATTGTACAGAAAGTAATAAGTAAAGAAGAAAGAAAGACACAAGGTTTTTACGAGGTTCAGCTTCAACACACCCTACGTCCTCGCCCTTGGCAAAATACCGAAGGGTTCTACTATAGCAGTTCCGTTACCAACACCTGTTTACATTCACTCCTTTGCTAAGGCTAGAGCTTGCCTTCTCCAAACAATATACCCTTTGTTTGGTCAACGATTCAACAACCTAGAATCGTCCAAAATCTACAAGAGAAACAATAAGAAGATTGTGTACAAGAAACGCTCACACAAAGAGCAGGTTAGTACAATTTAAAACTATGTACTTCAAAATATAGATATCAAGAATGAAATATACTTTTGGAGCTTAAAAAGAATTTCACCAAATTCATTTTCTCCAGATGAGAAATCAGCAATCTAACTTCAGGAATTGATGAACAAGAATTTCAGAATCACAGCACTTTCAGTTTGCAAGAGATGATCAAGATGAGGCTTTGAGAGCAAAAGAGCTTATGAGAGATTTTCAATACTTGGTGTATTTTGATTTACAAAAACCATGTATTTATAGGCTTTCAAAAAAGTTTCCTTGTTGCTAAAGTTTCCTTGGAGAATTTCCCAAGTTAGAAAGTTTGAGCCCAAACAACTATTATTTAAAATATTAAATTTTAAAAATTTTTCCCGTTGAACAGTGTTTAGATGACTGAAGAGTCAAGTTTAGTCATCCAAAGTTCCTGAGACCCTTTAAAAAATGAACTAGACAAAGGGTCAGATGACCGAAGATAGGGTTCAAACGACCGAAGAGTCGAGTTCAGATGACCGAAGTCCAGGTTCAATCATTTGAACAGCTACTGCCTATTTTTGTTTCTTCCCAGAAAATCTTCAGACGTCTGAGCTTATTCTTCAGACGTATAAAGTAATTCTTTAGAATTTTGAACATGAAGTTCAGTCATCTGAAGTTACAACTTCAGTCATTTGAACAGAAAGTTCAGTCATCTGAACAGACAAAAAGCTGCTGAATGCATTTTCCATAAAAAATGATTTGCTCTCTTAATCAAAACTTGTTTTAATAATCCTAAATAGGTTTTTAAGTCCTCATAATCTCCTGGAAAATCTTCAAAACATATTTCAATCTATATTTAACTTTGAAAATACTTATAATGGATTTCCTAAAAACTTTATATACCATGCTTGAAATCATTCTCATTACTTTTGCTTTTGAAGTTCTTTGGATATGTGCTTGAACTTGCTTTATTTGCCAATGCTTTAGTTTTTCTTTGGATCACTTGTTAGTTTAACTTTCTTGATGACCCACACTTGATCCATACTTGATCTACACTTGATCCATACTTGATCTACACTTGATCCATACTTGATCTATGCTTGATCCATACTTGATCTACACTTGATCCATACTTGATCCTTGATTTCCTGAAACATAAAAACTCAACCTTTCCACATTAAAATATCTTTTGTTTGTTATCACCAAAACTGATTGAAAGACCTTATTAGGCCAACAGTCACTTGAATATTACATTCCAACGAGTATGCAATAGCCATCAAGGCTATACTCAATCAGCATACAATGACAATGCAGTAACCAGTATTAGCTATCCAACATGCAATGTAATCCATAAAAATGATCTGCATCCATGATGCATCCGACAATGAGCATGCATAAGCAATAATCAGTACGAGCACAACCATGCATGAATCAAAGCATCAACTGGCAAGCATATTCAAGTATCAACCAGCAAGGATTACAAATGGCAAACATAGGTTGACATAGGTTACCAGCATGCAGTACACAAATAGTTGGCATTATTAGCATAGAAGGCAAAGTGGATGCAAACATACATGAATCATCATGCATGATTTTGCCAACATTTATCAAGTCATAAGTATAAGCAATCCAATATAATCATGGACATAGAATATAACACTTAATGTCAAGCCATATGTATAGTGTGATCAATCCTTAATAACAATCCATATGTATTCATAAATTCTTAAAATTTCAAGCCATATATGATGTTTATCATTTCATAAGAAACTCAATTAAATTTCTCCCCCTCAAGATTAACTATTTTGCATTTTTGCTATATATTCCCCTAAAACAAATTTATCCAAGCATATTTATACATTTTCAATTAAGCATATATCCAACCAGCATTTCAAAGCCAATACAAAAGCATAACTCAACCAGCGGGATTTTTCCAATAGAAACACACAACGCACAACATAATTTTGCCAATACATATATATCAGCTAGAATAGCATTCCTAATATGCATCAATCAACACAACCATTTATATGATCATAATAAACCATATATATTAAAAATTGAAGTCATGCATGATTATATGGAATGTTTTCAAAGCAAAGTATATTTGTAAGTTCTCCCCCTAAACTTAAGCTATCCCTCAATCTAGTCTTCATTGGCTACATCTTCTCCTTAAGATTAAGCTCATTCTCCCCTTAACATTAAGTTCTCATTCTTTTTGCATTTTACTTTACTATCTCCCCTTTTTTATCTTAGATAACTCATTTTACATTTTTGTTCAAAATTCTCCCCATTTTTATCTCAAAATAAAATCTCCAAATTTTTATCTCAAGTTTGGAGAGATAATAGTTGTATCAAGATTGAAATTAGACGTAGGCTGTTTTTTGGCAGCAGGGCCGAGGTCCATGCAAAACGTGGAGGGCTGGCCGTGAGTTTCTTGAGGGGCTTTTTTGTGTGTGCTTTTGCAGGAGAGGAAGACATGTATTAAAATGTGGAAGCTAGAAATAGGGTTACTTTAGTAGCCTTGCTTTTGAGAGGAAGACATTTATTAAAAGAAAAAGAATAAAGGTGCTTTTGGGGTTTTTGAAGGCAGCCGCAGGGTTGCTTGGAGGGGTTACTTTTGGGGCTGTTATTATTTTATTAAGCTCGCTTTTGGGGAGCGAGGCTAGGGTTGAAAAGGGAAGCTTTTAAGTAGGGTTTTATGGAGGCCTGGGAGTGGCCATGTGGGGGGTACTGGCATTGGATAGAGCGCCACACAGGGGCTGCTGCATCTCTCCTTTCTTCCCCAACCTCACACAGCCTACTCTTTATTTTGAGTTTTTTCCCATTTTATTCCATTTTAATTGTAACTGAAATTAATATATATATATATATATATATATATATATAAATTGACATATATATATATATATATATATATATACACTGACATATATTTATGGATTCTAATTACGTGGAATACTCTTTCTAAAACTACTTCTTAAGTGTTTCCACTTATTGTTTTGTTCAATTAATCAAAAAAAATGAGAGAAGATTAAGATATGATAAGTATGTGTACATTTATTATTTAAAGTAAAGATGAATTATCTTTATTATAAGAGATGAGAAAAAAAAATGTTACGAACTTGCTTAGTTGTGGAAGATATTTTTTATTTTCTAATATTTAAAATTTTAAAAAGTTATAAAAATTTAGCTTTTTTTAAAAAATATTTTGAATATACATATAAAAAAGGTATAGAATTGGGTGTAAATACCCAGAAAATATAATAAATAAAAGAAATTAGAAAAAATAGATTTTTGGCGGAAAAAGGAGAAAAATCGGCGACGATTTTTGGAGAGAAGAGAAAACTGGTGACAGTTTTAGGGATTTGTCGCGGGACGGTAAATAAAAACCATTTCAAACTCTAAATAATTCTCTTTACATTTTGTTAATTTATTATTTATTAAATATAATTCCGCCTAATTATCAACAAGACATTTAAACTATGATCATTTGTTAGCAATTTTTAAAAATTAAATTATGGTATCCAAAATAATATGTGAATCGCTTTAATTTAAAATTTTAAACAGAAGATAGTGTTTTTGAGATTTAGTGAAAAATATAAAAATATATATTTTAAAATTTTGAGATTGTTCAAAAAAATATATATTTATCTTTATATTTAATATGAAAATATATATTTTAAAAAAATTATTCTGCGTAATAAATCGAGAAATAATTTATTACGCAGAATAATTTATTTCCCGATTTATCATTTTTTTAAAAAATATATTAAATAATATATTTTTTATGGAAATGACACGTGACAAATCTCGCTACTCCAAGTAGCGAGATTACGTCAGAGTTATTCCGGGAAATATTTTCCCGGAAAAGGTCTTATTTAATATATTTAAAAAGTAAAGGGTTAAATTAGGAAAAAAACTCCTCTATTTCTCTCCTTCTCTCATCTCTCTCCTTTCTCCTTTACCAATCTAGTCTTTAGCTTTAATGTTATTTTTAATTACTTGTTTGGATTAAATTTCATTGTTTAGTTTAGTTATTTTTAATTTTATTTTCATTATCAAGCTGAATTTATTTTTATTATTAAATAATTTATTTTATTATTAAACTAATTTTTATTTAAGTGCTCTCTCTCTCTCTCTCTCTCTCTCTCTCTCTCTCTCTCTCTCTCCCTTATTACTATATTGCTCTTTAAATACATTGTTTAGGTTTATTTTTATTCAAGCTTTTGTTCAAGTTCAATTTTTGTTTAAGTCATTATTTAAGTTTAGTTTAGTTTATCTATGAAGCTTTCATTTAAGCATTTTTTTGAATTTATTTTTAACTGAGCCATCATTGAATTTTAAGTTTAATTTATTTTTTTTGTTTGAATCTATTATTGGATTAAGTACTATTTTTGTTTAAGTTATTGATCAGATTAAGGTTTTTTTTTTTTTTTTGAGTTAATGCTTAATTGAGGATTTTATGGTTGAATGTTTAATTTGAGTAATAAAGTTTTCATCTTTGATCTTTTGTCAGAAATTTCAAACGTAAGATTTATTTCTTTGTCTGAATGTTTAAACGTAAGATTGTTTTACTCATTTAATTTTGTTGTTGTTTTTTTTATCGTGTGGATGAATCATTGAGTGAGAAATATTAGTTGTGTTGATTTTCCCATCTCAATCTACCATTATCTATTTATTGTCGTTAACTTTATGCATGTGATCTTCGTAGTTTATGTTTTGCTTCATTTTAATTTCGTCACAAACTCTCAAAAACCCAGAAATTGAATCTGAACTGTGTTTAGAAAACTGTGTTTTCTCTTCTTCTTCTTTTTTTTTTTTTCTTTTTTTTTTTACACGAGTTTGAAACCAATCTGCATTCCCTGAGAAGACGATCTGGCCTTTTGGGCTAATTATTACACGACATAACTCCTAAACTTGGGATAATCTTTGCATTGCTCATTTTAGAGTGAGTCACAAATCTCTTCAAACACTTTCCTTAACATTTGATAAATTTGATTTACTTCAAAATCTCTCTTTTTTTTTTTGTTATCTAAAATCATTCTTTTTGCATATGAATGACCAAATTTCAAATGGCTTTCCAAATTAGCTATTAGTGCATAGATTTCTTTGAATTCGATGCTTTCATCTTAATTGAAACTTTGTGCAATCCAACCTTTCTTGGTTGCGGCCAACATTGCCATTTTCATATTCATTTAGTTCCAATACTTATGTCATCAATAGGCCTAGGAACTAATCTCCAAGATTGTCTTAACCCATTTCAACTTTGATTTGCACGAGATAATTTTTTTGGGTTTTAAGGGCAGAATAATTATCTTTATTGTAAAGATCTAGTAGTTGCTCTATATAGAGATTTACTAAGTGTTTGATAAAAAGTAGAGGTCTGAATGGGGAGTATGGACTTTTATAAAAAAAAAAATAAGCCTAATATCTTCATGTTTGTGGATTAAGCATAATAAGCATGTTCTAATCATTTAGGCAATGAGCACTTAGGAGTATGTGAATTTTTCTTGATCAATGCTATTGTATTACCAATGACTAAGGAATTTTTATAGATCGAGTAAAGAAGAATCTTCCATTTTGAGTCAATGAAAACTTGAATTCCTTAGTAGAAGCTTTTAATATGATGTAGGATTGAAAACTTTTAAGGGATTATAAATGACATACTTAATAATAAGTTCATAATACTATTTAATTAGAAGCATTTTTCTTTTTGAATCAACCATATGTTGTGAATGCTAAAAACCAAATTGCATTGCACAAATACTTTGAAGTTCATGGTTAAGTGGGGGTTCCTTAGATTAGCATGAATGTTCATTTTATAGAACCCATCATTGCTTTGAAATATTGATAAGATGAATCTTTTGTTTATTCAATTTTTGACACGAATGATTATAAGAATCTAAAAAATTTCCTTTCATCTTATGAGGTTTCATATTAGATTCTCAAAGTGACACTTTATTTTTATCAAAAATATTATGAGGCTCTTCTTGTAATAAGAGTGTAGAATGATTACATATGTTTTTACAATGGAGAGCAAGGAGTTACCCTATGTAAAGATTTACTAAATATTTGATCCTTAGGTGGTCCTATGTTAAGATAACCTCTCTCTGAATTACTTTGGTATTACTTTCCTAATTGCATCCAAATGATCGATCAGTCATGTAATCCTTGGCAAGGGATGCTCAATAGGTCGTGTATAGCCCAAGAGCTATTTTTCAATTTAGTATGTAATTCCAAATTAATTATAAGTGGACATTTTCAAAAAAAAAAAAAAAAAGCATAATTTTTTCATGCTTGGGGATTAAATGATCATTTAAGAGTACACGAATCTTTCTTGAACAATGCTCTTGGTAATAGGAAACATTTTCTCCTGATTTACCACAAATGGAAAGATATTGTACAAATATGTTCACAACTTTGAGCAAGGATATGAGACTATGAATGGATGATTCTTTACCAAATTTGATCATGATTTGGTAAGTTTTCCTATGGAAGAGGTCTTGCATCAACAATAATTAAAGAATTTTTATAGATTAAGTACAGAGGGAGTATTTTAGTTTGAGTTAATCAAAACTTGAATTTCTTAGCAAATGCCTCTAATTTTATCATCGTAGGATGTCTTTTAATAAGCATTAGCAGATTAAGAATTGATTGTTAACATCAGTGCTTATGACTATGTTTGAGAGGGTTTCACTAGTGAAGTTTGATATGCTGGATTATAAGTGATTACTGAATTTTTCATTTTTGAATGTCTTTGAATTTTGATTAAACATTAAACTTCCAAGATGAGTTTAGGGATGAATGGTACACAATACTTATGCTGTTATGATTAATTCCCTAAAACTCAATTTTGTGTGATGGACAAAATATGCTAGATTTTAGATATTCATACTTAAGCATATATAGAGCATTAAGAATTATCTAACAAATGAAGAAACCTTTGTCCATTGGATGTGGATTTTATAGAGCATGCTTCCGATCCAAGAGCAGATGATCTAGGTTATTAATCTCAAAAATACCAGGTTCCAAAAAAATATTTTTATTGTAACCCTCAATTAGGCTAGTTAATCCCTTAACCTTTACTTTGGACATTTTGGAGGAATGATATCTTTTAAATTTGTGTGGATACTAATGTCCCATTAAAGCATAAGCTATTTCACTCCTTTCTAGTCCTAAGTTAGCATGCTATCTCATCCTTTGAACTATAGCCAATACATTTATCTATTAACCAATCAATAATGATACATACAGTTAAGGATCATATTGGATTTTGAATTTCTCATATTGGCTTAATTCTCTAAAGTCCTTAGTATAATAAATGCATATACTAGGATTTGACATTTTAAGTACTATCCACTATACAAGTACTATGTAGGTTCTCTTAGTCATCACTAACCCCTTTTTACATAGGTAATGTAATTTTTACCTAATTACTATCATTTAGTTATATCTTAAGCTAATCCTAGGTTGTAAGGAAGTGTGATTAAAAATCATGTAAGTTGTTTTGGTACCCATTCTTCTTTAGGTCCCAAGGAGTTTGTTTTCTTGACTACCCAGACCATTTTTCTTTCTTTGCCTTTGTCACCTCTGAATGGGCAAGTGTAAAGAATGTGGCCTTTCTTTTCCCAGTACAAGCATGTTTTGTTTGAGGGATTTGACTTGTTAATCTTATTTTTATAAAAATAGTTATGACTAGGATTTAGAAGAGGATTCCTTTTTGTAAAAATTATTACTTTTAACTCCTAAGGATTTATTGGAGCTATTCTTTTTTGTAAGTCTGGAGATTATGTTGGGCTTTTGTAGAGCCTAGTTGTGTTTTAATTTGGATGCTGACCCGACCCCTATTTAATTAGAGATTTCTATCCTAAGGCTTAGTCAAGCTGTACTTGTGGGGGCCGTTGCCCCCGGGAAAAATTTTTTGGAGCCCATTTGGAACGGAACCCTAGACACAACATATAAAAGGGATTGCTTTCGGGTGATTAGGGTTTGTGTGGTTGTACCTGCGAGAGAGCGAGAGGGAGAGCATTGTATCGCCGCACTCTCTGTGTTTTCTTCCTAATAATATTGAAATCCCTGCAACTCCATGGACGTAGGCAAAATTGTCGAACCACGTAAATATTGTCTTGTGCGTGAGATTGATTTTTGTTTGGCGTTATTTTTCTCTATTTTGTTTCTCACAGGTTTCAGGAATTTGTTGTTTATTCCCAACAGATTATTCTAGAATAATCTTCCACTTTTCTCTCCAAGCAAGTGATTTTCAAATCCTTTTCAATCTTTTCCTTTTCTAAGGTAGCATGAGATTCCTTTAAATCTTCTAATTGTTTTGCCAAATTTTTATTTTCATTTTTTAAAATTGTGTTTCTTCTTTACATCTTTACTAGAATCTTATAACCCTTAAATAATTCCTTTTCTAGTTCCTCATAAGATGACATGCTTTCATCACAAGACTCATTACAAGATTATTACAAGAATCATTACATGAGGTAGAGGGAGAGACGTGTACCTTTTCATCGTTCAATGCCATCAAGCAACAATTTCTCTTCTCTTGATCACTTGAGTCCGAATCATCCCAAGTGGTTGCCTTCTTCTCTTCGGTTCCTTTATAAGTAATTTTTAATTCTTCTAATATATCCTTAGTACTTTGCATGTCATAATTCATTAGTATCTAAAGCACAATATATAATATATTCATGGTTCTAAAATTTATTTGCATTAATGTTAATGTCATTATCATTCATATCATTTTCTAGTTTGTGAATTTTTATATCATTAACAATTTTCATTGGAACATAATTCCCTTGAACAATTACTCTCCAAGCTCTCCAATCCATTGTTTTGATAAAAATCCTCATTCCTTATTTCCAAGTTTTGTAATTTATACCACAAAACATTGGAGGCCTTGTAGAGGATTGTCCATCACAAAAAATATATAAGATTCACCAATGTATTCCATGTGATCTTTATAAAAAAAAATGGTTAGGCTTATTGTAATTGAAATTTGATGCCAATTATTAGAAATGGTGTAGTCCCAAAAGAGGGGTGAATTGGGTATTTAAAAAATTTAAGCAAAAACTTAAACAATTTTAACCACGGTTTGAGCAAGAGATTTAAATGCGCAAATGCAATCAATATTCACAAAAAAAAATATAAATATGCTCAAATTAAAGAGATTAGGGAAGAGAGAATAAAATCCAGATTTTACCAGGTTCGGTTATACCCACCTACATCCTTGCTTCAAGAAAACCACTTGAGGATTTCACTATCCACTCCTTTCAATAGGCGGAGCCACCTCCCTCCTCGACTCGGCAGAGACGCATTTACAATCCCTCTTTACAGGCAAAGATGCCTTAACAATCTCTCCTTGTTGGCGGAGATACCTCTCGAAGCAATATCCCTTTGCTTGGCACGATTCACACCCGAACCGTTGTTTGTAGAAAGAAAAATAGAAGTTGTACATGAATGCTCCTTGATTGAGCGAATGGGTACACTTGAAACACAAATTTAATACACTCCCAAATGAATATGAATGAAACTCAAAGGCGACTCTAGAAGGTGAGCACTTGAAGGATAAACAAAAAAATTGCAAAGTTCTTGAGAAAGATTTACAACAAAGGAACAAAAACATTGATTCTTTTGATAGATGTGTATCTCTCTTTTTTTCCTTGCTAAAACAAGTTAGAGACCTTGTATTTATAGCCACAATGTCTTACTAGCCGTTTTATGACCGTTGGGGGTTGAAAATAAATATTTATTTTGAAAATTAGCTATTTTTCGGCCGTTACACCACTTTTTTAGAGAATTTTGGTTGCCCGAGGCATAGGTCTAATCACCTGGACACTAGATCCGCAATTTTTGGTCGCTCAAATTTTGGGTTTTCCACTACAGACACCCTTTCGTATTTCAAGTATACCTTTTTATAGAAAACATAAAATGGAAAGTTCTTAGTATCCAAAGAAAGTTAAGATAAAATCCCACAACTTTCATGTTGAACATTTTTTAAGATGAAGACTTATCGATTGATAACATTGCTCATTAACGTGGCGGCAAAAACATGAAGGGAATTTTGAAAATACTTGTTTTTGGGTTTTCATTCCAAAAATGATTTTTACACTTTGAAATAATTTTTGCACATTTGTAAAATGATTTTCAACACTTTAAAACAATTTTTACACATCTTAAAAAATGATTTTCAATGGAATATAGAGTGCCTAGGGTCCAACTAAGGTCACCTATGAACTTCTTCACCTAATCAATGAAAGTGTACTTACATAGGTCTTATTTGCAAAAAAACATGAAATAAGTTCTTTAAATTCTCCAAGCTTGGATTTCATGAGTTCCATAAATATCTTCATAGTCTTCAAACTTGGTCTTAATATGCTCCATGTTCATAACCAGATATCACCATCTTGTGTGCTTTATGACTTTCCAATTTGCATCTGTTATTGTGTTTAATACCTTAATACATATATACACACTTAATAGCACAATTAGATGTCTTGGTTTATCATTATCAAAACAGGATGAAACTTAGAAAAGGCAACAATAAAAATAAATTTTTTTTTATTTTCACATTGTTTTCATAATTTTTTATACTTATTTTTTAGTTTTAAATTTTTCTTTTAATTTAGATTTTTCTAATTTTAAAAATATTTTCTTTTAGGCTTTCATTTAACTTTCTATTTGATAATTTTAAGGAGCCTTTTTTTTTTTTTTTTTTTTTTATCATTGAAGGATTTTAAGGATAATTTTAATTCATCTTCACTTTTTTCATTAATTTTTTTTTATATTTTTAACCTTATATAAATTGTTTGAAAAATTATAAAGGTGCAGAAAAATCCTAAGAAATACCAAAAAATTAAAGAAGAGTTCTTGTCTTGTTCTTAAAGTTTTCAAAGTGTTTTAAATTGGTTTGCATTTTAATTTGAATGTGGGTTCAATGATTGAAAATAGGATATTGTTTCCAAGAGGAGGGTGAATTGGGTTTTAAAAGATTTATGTTCATTTTAAAAGTTTTTATATTACAACAATGAACACAACCCAAACACAATCACAAAGTACTTGTAAAATAATCAATCCAAATCAATCACAATCAAAACAAAATAACCAAGCACTTGATTCTTGTGATAATAGCCCTGTAGTAATGCTTGTTGGATTTGTATAAGCCCTGTGTTGAAATTCACAATCACACTTTTTCCCAATGTCCAGTTTTTAAATAAATCATCAATTTAATAAGTTTAGGATCATCAACCAACGTAGTCCTTTCAGTTTCCGCAATCAATGCTGATCAATCCAAAATATATTATCTTCCAATTTATTTATTAATCAAATACTCAGAATTCAAGAATTATAAAGCATCCACGTAGTTTGTAAAGTATTCTAAAAAGTAAAGAGTAGGGAAGAGAGAGAAGAACACAAGGTTTTACGAGGTTTGGCTTATACCCAGCAAACTACCAAAGAATTCACTAGGTTAGTTCCTTTGTCGAGCGGAACAACACCGTTTACAACACTCATTCGATTAGGCTAGAGCCCGCCTCTCCAAACAATATCCCCTCACTTGGCACGACAATCCAATAACCTTGAATCGTCTAGAAACAAGAAACAAGTAGAGAGAATTTTGTATACAATAGAAACTCTCACAACAAAGCTGGTTAGTGCAATATTGAGCACAAATATACTTCAATGCAAATCAATATAAAGAGAGTGAAGCTCAATTGAATTTTGATTACTTTATCTTCCGAGTATTGAAAAATTCAGACTTTGAAGACTCAAATTCGAAGTTGAGATCAGTAGTAATTTAGTAGTGAACGTAGGATGAGTGCAAGAGAGATTGAGAGCTTTGAGAGTACTTTGATTCATGGTAAATTTCTTGGTGTTTAAAATCATTATAGTTGGGGCTATTTATAGATGTTTAAAAGATAATTTCTTGCCCCTCAAGTTTTCTTGGAGTAAACATCAAGTTTTCAAAAAGAGCATAGCCCAAGAAATCCATATAAAAAAAATTTCCCGTTTAGTTTTTAAAATGTTGTTCGAGTGGCAGTCGCCTGCCACAACCTGGTAGTCACTTGCCATAGACAAAACTGTATATCCAGAAGGTTGGCAGCCGCCCGTCAAGACACAGGCAATTGCCTGGCTTAATCACTCAGGCGCCTGACAGGGTTCAGGCAGTCGCCTGGGACCCTACTGCCTCCCAAGTCTTAATTCTTTTAATTTTGGCAGTCTACTGCCTATTTTGGGCAGTCGCCTGGCTCTCAAAAAATCCATTTTTTTAGTTTGAAAACTTTCTTCCTTACTTGAGACCTTTATCTTGATTTAAAACATAATTCAAGGTCTTTCAAAAAGTTGTTTCTTAGTGTCTTTTTATTCATATGAGCTACAATTCAATTTATATTGAGGTTTACAAGAAGTACTTACATAAAGACATCCTTAAAGCCCTAAACTTCTAATCTTCATGTAAATCCTTGCTTTTCCATGATCATTTATCATCTTTGAGCTTTCAATCATCTTTCACTCTTCAAGCTTTTTTAAAGGATGCCCATCATGAGCTTTATTGGCCTTTTAGTTAGGCTTTTGAAATACTTGAGCTTTGCTTGCTTCCTGAAACAGTTTAACTTGAAAACCTTATCAAACTTATCTTTATTTTTCATCATCAAAATAAGAATTGTAAGCCTTATTAGGCCAACAATCTCTTCCTTTTTTATGATGACAAATCTAGAGCAAAAATGAGAAAATTACTCCTTAAAGTACTCTTCTTTTACAATAGTCATTGATCCCCCTTTCAATAAGCATGAATGAAAAATGTTTTTAATTATAGAGGACATTCATATTTCTTAAGTATCAAGTATCAAACATATGCATAAGTATCAAGCATCAAACATATGCATCAAGTATCATCAATATCAAGCATCAAACATATGCATCAAGTATCATTAGTATCAAGCATCAAACATATGCATCAAGTATCATAGTTAATCAAGTATCATCAAGTATCAAGCTTCAAATGTCTTGGCTTTTTGCTCTCTCTCAAATACTCTCCCCCTTTGTACATCAATCAAAAAGGAAAAGAGGGTGATCCATCATAAAGCATAGTTAAGTTTTGAACTACAAAGTACTTAAGGCCATCCAGAATATAATACAAACAAAAAAAAAAATTCTAGCTGGTGAAATACATAGAAATATTAAGTACTACTACATAATATAAAGCATCTAAACACCACAATGATCAAGTGTGTCATTCATAATCTTCCTTGGATCCACTCCCATCATCTTCATCTTCTTGTTCTTTAGAATTGTCAGCAGATTCATTGTCACTTGATGGAATGGAGCTGATATCCATCGATGTTGGACCTTTAGAAGAGCTAGCCAAATGCTTCTCAATTTTATCAACCCACTGAGTAAGAGTGGAGCAGTGAGTTTCCACAGTGGAAACCTTCTCCTTAAGTGTACCAAGACCAGATTGCATCCCATCGCTGAAGTTCATATAGTGAGTGTAAAATGGTAGAAACCAAGAGGGAGTATCTGGGTCTGGCTGTGCTGAAGTAGCTGGCATAGAAGGCTGAGGTGGAGGCTCATATGTGAGGTGTCGACGACCCTTGTGAAACCAGCCTTGAGTAGTTTTCTTATAACCCATGCGCTGAAGAATTGTGTTAGAAAATATATCGTAATGGGTTTTTCTAATGAAGTTGAAAGATGGTGTGAGGATGTTAAAATTTGCAAACACCATATTCAATATCCTAGCATATGGTAGAATAATTTGAAAAGCATCAACTTTCATATTAATCCATTTGATGAGAAGCCGAGGAAGATCCAATTTTTCCCTTTCAAAATACACCACATGATGAAATAATCTAAAAAGGAAACATGATCATGTGAACCAGATCGTGGTAGGATATTATACGTAATGAGTTAATGAAAAATTATAGCTTGAAAGTTTAGCTGTTTATAGATCGGTGGGTTTCCAAAATAAGTAGGTGTTTCAGTCATTACAAGAGGTAATAATGCCTTTGGGGTAAATCCTTATGCCATTATCCATTGTTTTTCAACAATTTGAAAGGAGTATTTTGAGTGAAAGGAGAAGTGGTAGGTGCCTGAGGGTTGTTAGAATCAGACATAATAGGGTTTTAAACCCTTACCCATCGCGAGGCAGTCGCCTGCCATGAGGAGGCAGGCGTCTGTCAACCACAAAGGCACCAAGTCAGTAGCATGGTAGTCGCCTAACACCTTGGTGGTAGTCGCCTGCCAAGCAGATTTTTAAAAACTTGTCTTCAAACAACTTCTCAAACATGCATCATTCCTAATTCTCTTCTAATGAATATAAATCGATCCTCAAAGTGTGGTTTTGTGAATATGTCCGTTAGTTGATCATTTGTATTAATGAATTCTAGAATTATTTCCTCATTTTGTACGTGATCTCTTAAGAAGTGATGTCTTATGTCAATATGTTTTGTTCTTGAGTAAGATACTGGATTTTTTGAAATATTTATGGCACTTGTGTTGTCGTAATTTATTGGAATTGTTTGATATTGAATTTTGAAATCTCTTAATTGTTGTTTCATATATAACGTTTGGGCACAACAACTCCCAGCTGCTATGTATTCTGCTTCAGCTGTGGATAATGCCACGGAATTTTGTTTCTTTGAAAACTAAGAGATTAGTGAGTTTCCTAGAAAGTGACAAGTCCCACTAATGCTCTTTCTATCTATTTTACGCCCATCATAATCCGCATCAGAATAGCTTATCATTTCAAAATTAGTTTCCTTTGGATACCATAAGCCTAGATCAAGTGTGCCTAGCAAGTACCTAAGTATTCGTTTAACTGCTATTTGATGTGATTCCTTAGGCGCTGATTGAAACCTAGCACACATGCATACACTAAATATAATGTCGGGTCTACTTGATGTTGGATATAATAGGCTTCCTATCATTCCTCGGTAATGTTTAGTTTCTACTTGTTTTCCTTTTTCATCTTTGTCAAGGCTTGTTGAGGTGCTCATGGGGGTTCCTATATATGGGTTTGTTTTCTTCCATATCAAACTTTTTTAACATATCTTTAATATATTTAGTTTGATTTATGAATGTTCCATTCTTAGCTTGTTTAATTTGTAACCCTAGGAAGTAATTTAACTCTCCCATCACTCATTTCGAATTCTTTTTGCATACATGCAACAAATTCTTTACATAATTCTTCATGTGTTGCACCGAATATAATATCATCAACATAGATTTGTACTATTAGTATATCTTTATTTTTAGTTTTTATAAATAGAGTGATATCTATCTTTCCTCTTGAAAAATCATTTTTGAGTAAAAATTTGCTTAGTCTTTCATACCAAGCTCTAGGAGCTTGTTTCAATCTATACAACACTTTTGTTAACTTGAATACATGATTGGGATTTTTCGTGTCTTCAAAACCTGGAGGTTGTTTAACATAAACTTCTTCATTTATATATTCGTTTAAGAACGCACTTTTTACATCCATTTGATACAGTTTAAAATCCTTATTGGTTGCATAGGCTAGGAGCATCCTTATTACTTCCATTCTTGCTATGGGTGCAAAGGTTTCTTCATAGTCAATACCTTCTTCTTGATTATAACCTTGTGCTACTAGCCTAGCTTTGTTTCTAACAACTACCCCATTTTCATCCTTCTTATTTCTAAAGACCCATTTAGTTCCTACGATTGAATGTTCTTTGGGTTTAGGTACTAGTTGCCATACTTGACTTCTTTCAAATTGATTTAGTTCTTCTTGCATAGCCATAATCCAAGAATCGTCCTTTAAGGCTTCTTCAATGCTCTTAGGTTCATCTTGAGATAAAAAAGCATAATGGTTGCATATATTTTTCATTGATGCTATAGTAGTTACTCCTTTTGATGGTTCTCCAAGAATTTGATCTTTTGGATGACTTTTAACATATTTCCACTCTTTTGATAGTTCTTGGTTTTCTGTGGGGTTTTCATTTGAAGTTTCATCATTGTTTTCTCCTTTTATTTCAAGATTTTCTTCTTTTTGTGAGATATCTTCTCTTTCATCATTTTTAATTTCTTTTGCAGAGTGATTTGATTCATCAAAAGTTATATGCATGGATTGAATGATAGTAAGTGTTCTTTTATTATAAACCCTATAGGCTTTACTATTTGTAGAATATCCTAAGAAAATGCCTTCATCTGATTTTGCATCAAATTTACCTCAATCATCTTTATTATCGAGAACAAAGCATTTACATCCGAATACATGGAAGTAAGCTATGTTGGGTCTTCTACCTTTCCATAGTTCATAAGGTGTTTTATCTAGACTTGATCTAATAGACACCCTTTTAATAACATAGCATGCTGTATTTACAGCTTCGGCCCAAAAGTGCTTAGGTAAATCATTTTCATTTAACATGGTTCTTGCCATTTCTTGAAGAGTTATATTTTTCCTCTCAACAACTCCATTTTGTTATGGAGTCCTAAGTGCTGAGAAGTTATGGTTTATACCATGATCATCACAAAATTTGTCGACATCTTTGTTTTTGAACTCTCTACCTTGATCACTTCTAAAGTTAGTTATGTTATAACTTTTTTTCATTTTGTAGTTTCTTGTATAGAGTTATCAACATGTGACAAGCTTCATCTTTATTTGCTAAGAATAATACCCAAGTATATCTTGAATAATCATCTACAATCACAAAGGCATATTGTTTGCCTTGTAAGTTTAGTGTTCTAGTAGGACCAAATAAGTCTAGGTGCAAGAGTTCTAAGGGTCTACTAGTTGATATGTACTCCTTCTTTTTGAAACTTGTCTTGACTTGTTTTCCTTTTTGCCATACATCACAAACCTTATCTTTTATTAATTTTGCATTAGGTAATCCTTTTACTAAATTTTCCTTGGATAGTTTAGATAATAGTTCCATACTTGCATGTCCTAGTTTCCTATGCCAAAGCCAACTAGTTTCATTCATGGCAACCAGACATGTCACATTTTGATTAACTCAGTTATCAAGATTTATACAACATACGTTGTTTACCCTTTGAGCTGTGAATAAGGTTTCATTATTTTTAGGATTTTGAATAATGCATTTGTCTTTCTTAAAAGTTATTTCAAAACCTGTGTCACTTAATTGACTAATACTCAAAAGATTATGTTTTAAACCTTCTACCAACAACACATCATCAATTGTAAAAGCGGGTTCTTTACCTATTTTACCAATGCCAAAAATTTTACCTTTGGCATTGTCATCGAAGGTTACGTATCCCCTATCTTTTTGTTTTAGTGTGGTGAACTTGGTCCTATCTCTGGTCATGTGTCTTGAACACCCGCTATCCAAGTACCACTTTTCCTTTGATGGTGTTGTCCTAAAGCACACCTACAATGAAGGATTCATGGTGTTAGTTTTAGGAACCCAAACTTTCCTAACTTTCTTTGAATTATTTCTAATTCCATTATTTACTTTCCATTCATTTTGAACTTTAACATATTTCTTTTTGAGTGGGCAGTTAAACATCACATGTCCTTTATTCTTGCACATGTAGCAAGTAGTATTTTCCATGTACACTAGTTTAGGAAGTACTAGCATAGTACTTTGCTTCTTTAATAAAATTTCTCATGAATAACTTCTTACTTCTTTTATTTGTTTTTCCATTATATATGATTCCTTCTTTATTTCCATGCATCTTTGTTGGTCAATCATCTTTTCAAAATTTTCTTTACCTTTGGTAAAGTTATAAATGATTTTCTCTTTATCCTCTATTGACTTCTTGAGTTCAATTATTTCTAAATCCTTTTTATTTTGATCATCTTCTTGTATTTTTACTATTTCTTGAGTCATATCTTCTATTTTTTCTTCTAACTTTTCAATATGAGATTCTTTCTCCTTTTCAATAAATTTAGAAAGTTCAAGTTGTTTTATTAGTTTTTATTTTGTTCTTTCAAGGTTATGTTTCTTTTAGAGACATTGATAAACCTTTAATGTAAAGCAAATAACTCAGTTTGTAGTTCTTCATAGGAGGGCATGCTATCGCAAGATTCATCACAAGATTCGTTACTAGATTCCATTGATGAGGAGTAGTAGGAATTTACCTCTTCATTATTTGCCATGAAGCACATATTCGCTATCTCTTGTTCGCTTGACTCGTTCTCCATTTCTCTTGAGCTTGAATCATCCCATGTAGCTTTCATGGCTTCCTTCTTCTTCTTTTTATCCTTCTTAAGTAAAGGGCAGTCCATCTTGATGTGCCCTGGTTTCTTGCAATGATAACATGTAGGAGGGTCATTTTTACTTTTTTTTCTTTCCTACTAGTTTCCCCTTTTTCAGATTTCTTTTTACTAAACTTTCTAAGGAACTTTTTATTTCTCCTATTGAACTTGCCAAGTATTTTAGTGATGAATGCTAATTCATCTTGGTCTAGAACACTAGATTCACTTTCATCTTCACTTGTGCTTTCACTAGCTGTTTTTAAGGCAATAGACTTCTTATGCTTAGGTTCAGGGTTTCTTTCTTTTAATGTCATTTCATAAGTGAGTAGAGAACCTATAAGTTCATCTAGTGAAGTAGTCTTAAAGTTCCTACCTTCAGTTATTGCAGTGGCCTTTGGTTCCCATATGGAGGAAAGGCCTCTTAGTATTTTTCGAATCATTTCATAGGTAGTGTAGGTCTTTCCTAAGGCACTTATAGAATTTATTATGTGAGTAAATCTAGTATACATTCTAGTGATTGTTTCATCCAGACTCATCTTGAAAGCTTCATACTCATTAGTTAGCATGTCAATCCTATTGTCTCTAACATCTACCATTCCTTCATAAGTTACTTCTAACTTGTCCCAAATTTCATTGGTTGTTTTGCAGGCCATGACTCTATTGAATTCATTAGCGTCTAGAGCACTATACAAGGCATTTATGGTACTTGAATTTATTTGTAGCATTTTATAATCTATATCGATCAAGTCCTTTTTCTCTTTAGGAATTTGTTTCCCATTCACTATTTTGGTAGGAATTAAATCTCCATCTATGAGAACTTCCCAAGCTTTCCAATCCATATGTTGAAGATAGATTTGCATTCATTTTTTCCAAAAAGTATAGTTATGTCCACAAAAGATAGGTGGTCGGGTTGAGGATTTGCCCTCTCCGAAGGGAGCTACTCCTATGTGTGCCATTCGATTTTTTTATAGCTTCTTGTTAAGATTTACTATAACTTGGCTTCGATATCAATTGAAAATAGGATATAATTACCAAGAGGGGGGTAAAAGCTTTTATATTAAAACAATGAACACAACTCAAACACAAATATAAAGTACTTGTAAAATAATCAATCCAAATCAATCATAATAAAAAAAAAATAACCAAGCACTTGATTCTTGTGATAATAGCTTTGTACTAATGCTTGTTGGATTTGTATAAGCCCTGTGTTGAAATTCACAATCACACTTTTTCCCAATGTTCGATTTTTAAATAAACCTTCAATTTAATAAGTTTAGGATGATCAACCAATGTAGTCCTTTTGGTCTCCGCAATCAATGCTAATCAATCCAAAACAAATTATCTTCTACTCTATTTAATAACCAAACACTCAGAATTCAAGAATTAGAAAGCATCCATGCAGTTTGTAAAGTATGCTAAAAAGTAAAGAGTTGGGAAGAAAGAGAAGAACACAAGGTTTTATGACATTCGGCTTATACCCAGCTTACATCCTCACCTTTGGCAAACAACCAAAGGATTCACTAGGTCAGTTCCTTTACCGGGTGGAACAACACCGTTTACAACACTCCTTTGATTAGGCTAGAGCCTGCCTCTCCAAACGATATCCCCGCACTTGGCACGACAATCCAACAACCTTGAATCGTCTAGAAACAAGGAACAAGTAAAAAGAATTTTGTGTACAATAGAAACTCTCACAACAAAGCTGGTTAGTACAATATTGAGCACAAATATACTTCAATGCAAATCAATATAAAGAGAGTGAAGCTCAATTGAATTTTGATTACTGAATTTATCTTCCGAGTATTGAAAGATTCAGACTTTGAAGACATAAATTCGGAGTTGAGATCGGCAGTAATTCAGTAGTGAACGTAGGGTGAGCGCAAGAGAGATTGAGAGCTTTGAGAGTACTTTGATTGATGGTAAATTTCTTAGTGTTTAAAATCGTTATAGTTGGGGCTATTTATAGATGTTTAAAAGATAATTTCTTGCCCCCCAAGTTTTCTTGGAGTAAACATCAAGTTTTCAAAAAGAGTAGAGTCCAAGAAATCCATTTAAAAAATTTTCCCGCTTAGTTTTAAAAATTCTATTCGAGTGGCGGTCGCCTGCCACGACCTGGCAATCGCCTGACATAAACAAAACTATATATCCAAAAGGCTAGCAGTCGCCTGTCAAAACACAAGCAGTCGCCTGGCTTAACCACTCAGGCGCCTGACAGGGTTTAGACAATTGCCTGGGACCTTACTGCCTCCCAAGTCTTAATTCTTTTAATTTTGGCAATCTACTGCTTATTTTGGGCAGTTGCCTGGCTCTCAGAAAATCCATTTTTTTAGTTTGAAAACTTTCTTCCTTGCTTGAGACCTTTATCTTGATTTAAAACATTATTCAAGGTCTTTCAAAAAGTTGTTTCTTAGTGTCTTTTTATTCATACGAGCTTCAATTAAATTTATATTCAGGTTTACATGAAGTACTTACATAGAGACGTCCTTAAAACTCTAAACTTCTCATCTTCATGTAAACCCTTGCTTTTCCATGATCATTTATCATCTTTGTGCTTTCAATCATCTTTCATTCTTCAAGATTTTATAAAGTATGTCCATCATGAGCTTTATTGGCCTTTTAGTTAGGCTTTTGAAATACTTGAGCTTTGCTTGCTTCCTGAAATAGTTTAACTAGAAAATCATATCAAACTTATCTTGATTTGTTATCATCAAAATAAGAATTGTAAGCCTTATTAGGCCAACAATGATGAATGCAAAATATTAAGCCGTGACGACACCTAATCCTTGATTTATGTGTTGCTATCTATTTGTGAATGAGAGAATGGTTAATTCGTGCAAAAATGTTGTAGGATAACATTCTTAAAAGGTTCGTTTAAAGAAGTTTAACACTGGTTTGAATTGTGTGCATACCTCCATGATACGTATTACCATTTTGTTAAAATGCGATTAGACTTCTTATGAAGTAATGCTTAATTTCTTATCTAAATTTGGGAATGGATTGAATGTTTGAAAACCTAAAAACATTTAATATTAATGAATCCGATGATGGATTCCCGAAGAACATGTTATTGTCTTTTGTTTTGTTTTTTAGGTGAGGGAAATCGTACAATGCTTATAGATTACCTTATGGTTGTAAGGTGTAACAATATCTAAAGGCATGGTAAATAAAGTCCATTTTATACTCCTCTAATTTGAAAACATATTGCTCTTTGTAAGAGATGATTGTATGTATATTTAAGAAACGATGTAATTATACATTTAACTTGATTTAACAAAATATGTTGTATGATCCATGTGATGAAACCATTTTAACCAAGATTATAGACTTTAATAGATGAATATACCAATGGATCCCCTAACTACATGTTATTATTATTCATATGGTTCATAAGGTTAGGGAAATCTCGCAACTCTGATGGGTTACCTGATGGTTGTGAGGTGGAACAATAAAAAGAATGGTAACCTAACTAATCAAAGATTCAAAGACCATTCTTGATTAACATTTGAGCGTCTCAAACTTATCATAGCACCATTTGAGAATATAGGTGTGTAAGAAGTGCTAGTACCTTCCCCTCATATAACCAAACACCTAAATACGACTCTAGAATGTAGACTAGAGACTATTGGTTCCTTGGACCCCAGAATTATCTAGAGACCAATTAATTAACAGTAATTAGATGAACTTAACCACGCCCAGATAAAAATAAAAAGATTAGTGGTGATTTCTTGAACCTACAAAGTATAAGATAAATAATATTTAACACATTCTTTGGATAGCCATTCTCGGCAAGGCGTATAATCCTAGTGGACATTTTTTTATAGTTTTGTGATTTGACTAGGGATATTAGAGAGTCAAGCCAAAATATAAGTTTGAGATTGTTCATGTATTAAATCAAATATGGTCTTTGAATCTTATATGTCTTCATTGATTTGTTGCTTTCATGAATGAAATGCATACTGTTAGCTTTGGTGTAATCCCAAGAGGGGGATGAATTGGTATTTAAAAATTCCTTCCTAGGTCAATCACTCTAGCAGCAATATTACACAACCTAGGGGTAGTCTAAGTATATATGAAATTGTATATATGAAATATTTACCACTATTTAAAGCATACAACACAATTTCAGTATTTCTCAACTCAATGCAATTTTATGTCTATTAGATATGTAGTATATTCCGTAAGGAAATAAAGTCAAGCACACAGCAGAATATAATGCAGGAAATGTAAAAGTGACATCGAATATGATATCGGGGTTCGGCCAATCCTACCTACGTCTCCACCTTGGCACACCCGGACAATGATTACACTAAGGCTCACTTAACGGGTGGAGCAGCACCTAAACAACCAGGTCAATTAGCACAAGGCTGACCTCCACCTTTACAAAAAATCCTTAACGGGTTGGATTACTGCTCCCTCATGCCACGCTTGGAATACAACAGTATTTTCATGATATAACCGGTACACTGATTATACTTTCATGTAAAGTAGATATGTACCAAAATACAGCACAAACAAATATGCACTCACAAATGATATGGATTTAAAGCTCAGGTGAGATCCAATATGTAAATTCTTTAAGATGTGTGAGTGTATGTATATGTGAGAGTTCAACCTTTGATTCAAGATAAGATATTCAACACACAAATAATCAAAGGAAGTTTAACACAATCCAAATCAAATATCTCAAGGATATTCTAAATGTATAACACAATAGATATTTTGGATTGAAGCTGGAAAAAACAATATCAAAGATAATATGCAAGCTTGTGTAAAATAATATTTTTGCAAATCATAATCCACAAGCTTGATGAGTCTTGCAATCAAGATGCAAAGACTCACTAGCTATAAGGGTATTCCCGCTTAAAGATTTATTGTTTAAGTCATGGGAAAAACCCTAAGTAAGAACTCTCAATGAAAATAATCAATCAACAAGCAAGGAGAATTTTAGTAATGTAAAACACTCAATAACACTCTTGGGAACTTGATCTATCAAGGGAATAGCAAAATAGAGAGTGTATGGAAGTAGTATGGGTTAAATGGGATTTTAAAATTTGAGAGAGTTTTTCCTTATTGATCTTGCTAATCAATCCTTAATTTTGCAAATGAGAAGATATATATACGCAAGGGCAAAATTATGACTGTTGAGGACTCAATGGGCATTATTAGAAAAGTTTAAAATCAGTTTAGAAAAATTAACTCAGTTTACCCCTTTTAATTTTTAGTAAAAATTAATTTACCCCGCAAGATTTGAGTGCCCGGTCTAAGGTTCAGGTGCCCGAATAGACTCACTCAGAAAATTGATTTTTAACAGTTCGAGTGCCCGAAGTAAGGGTCGGCTGACCAAAAGACAAAATGTTTCTATCTTCGGTTCGGGTGCCCGAAGCTAAGTTTGGTAGCCCAAACTTTCCAATTCGGTCGCCTAGGCCATATTTGAACGTGGGATTTGGGCGCTCGAGTTGGTGAAAAAGTGTTAGGTTAGGGATTTGGTCACCCGTGAAAGATGCGGTCAAATATGTCCGGCCGCCCGAATCCATGTCAACATGTTAACTTGTCCACAGTTCGGGCACTCGAGGCGTTTTGAATGCCACAAGTTCGATCGCCCTACCTCTTTTAAGATTTTCAATTAGGTCAATTTTTTTCTTCAATTAATTCCCCTTATTATGTAAGTGATATCGGGACTTATTAGTGCATATGTATTGGGACCTAAGTGAAACCTAAGGTGCAGTCCCAAGAGGGGGGGGGGTGAATTGGGTTATTTAAAATTCCTTCGAGTCTTTTTTAAGAGTTCTTGACTTTTTAGAATCCTTTAAAGACTTCTTATATTTTTGTTAATTAGGCAATCCACACAAGCATTAACTTCTTTTATTCAATCCACAACCACAACAAACACAACCAATTAATTAACTGTTCAAGCAAAACAACCACAACACAAGTAATCAATTTTTGATTTGCAATATTCAGCAGCCCTGTATATGAATGTGCAAATCCTGTAGTTTGCTTTTGAACTGAAGATTAAAATAACATCCAAACACTTTTTCAAGATCATAATTTAAATAAACCTTCAGCTAATAGATTTTGGCTTGTTAACCAATCAACGTACTTCATTATGGTTTCCGCAAAAAATTGATTAACCAACGTACTCCCTTTTGGTTTTCTCAAGCCCAAGAACAAATTAGGCTTTGGTTTATTTAACTTCCATTATGTGTTGTTTTTATAATTGAAAGAATTATAATATCCACGTTGTTTATATTTTTATCGAAATTTAAAGAGAATAAGGGAAAGAGAGTGACAGCGCTGTTTTTACTAGGTTCGGCTTACCCCAGCCTACATCCTCGCCTTAGGTCAGCCACCTAAGGATTTCACTATACCTTGTTCCTTCTGGGTGAAACAAAAACCTTTACAATAACCAACCTCTTTTTCAAGAAGAGAAACCTCTTCAAGCAACAACCAATGCTTGGTCCAATGATTCAACAATACCTTGAACCGTCAAAGATCTAGTAGGAAGGAATGGATATCTGCATACAAAAACACTCTCAAACACAGAACAAGTTGTACAAGTTAAATCTCAAATTTACTTCAAAATCAAAACTAAATAGAAAATGCAAAGCTCAAGGTTTAGAAATCACCAATGGTTCTTTCTTAAATATTTAGATGCAACTCAGAACCAAACCCTTGTTTTCAATCCATCAATTTCATAGAGTTTCACCCTCAACAAAAGGTGTGAGCAAGAATGAGCTTTAGGAGAGTTTTAGCATAGAAATCGTGTATTGTTTGAGTGTCTTTTTCATTGATCAAAGGAGGTATTTATAGACTTCTTAAAGAAAAGTTTCCTCATTTAACATGGAGCATTTAGGCAACTTTTCAAAAGATATTAAATCGAAAAATCAATTTTTAAAATCTTCTCATAGGTTTGAATTTTAAAAATTCCCTGCAGAGTCAGTCGGCTCACTCACTCGACTGGGTCACTTTTTGCACTAGTTAGTCAGCTGGACAGGCGGCTGACACCATTCTGTCTCTTAAAAATTAATTATGATAAATTGTTAGTCGGCTGACTAAACCACGTTCAAAATAGTCAGTCGGCTAAGCACTATAAGTTGGCTGGGCATTTTCAGTTCATTGATTTAGTTGACTAGACAGTTAACTTTGCTGAAGGTTTTCTGTTAGTCGGCTGACTAAACCACGTTTAAATATGGTCAGTCAACTGGGTACTGTTATTCGGCTCGGTATTTTTAGTTCATCAAGCCAATCAGCTAGGCAGTCCTCTCTTTTCAAATATTTTCTATTTTTTTTATCTCTTTAAAATCTAGTTTACTTGAAAAACTTAATTATAGCTTTTCAAAAATATTTTCAAGAGTTTTTCAAGTACTGGTCTCTAATTCTTTGCATCTTAAGGAGCTTCACATATTTAAATAGCAATGACTTGAAGTACTTAAAAATACCCTTCTAAGCATGATTTTCTTAATCACTAAGTCTTATAGTCTCTTGAGGTTCACTTTTGACTTCAAGATCTGCTTGGCCTTTAAGCTCTTCATTTGTCATTCATTACTTCAATATATTAAGAAACTTTCATTTGATTGACATTGATCTCCAGCTTGCTTCCATGATTAACCGTGAGTGTCCTTAGACTTAGACCAGAAATAAAGCAACTAAACAACACATGTTAAATCATCCTTCATTTTGTTATCATCAAAACAAGATTGAAAATCCCAGTTAGGCAAACAATCTCCCCCTTTTTTATGATGACAAATGAGGAGCAAAAATTTGAGTAAGTCTTAAAAAGACTCCCCCTTACAACAAGCATCATTTTATTCCCCCTTACAATAAGCATTATTTTAACAATATTTGTAGTTTCAAGACCAATTTCAATATCATACAATATCATGCTCAGCATACAAATACTTCTCCCTCTTTATTTTGATACATATTTCATGTTCGAAGTTTTCAATAGCATGCTCAATTTTTGCTCAATACTACTCCCCCTTTTGACATCAGTCAAAAAGAGTAAGATATCAAAAAGATTAAGTTCAAATGAACATATGAACATACACTTCTCAATATATTTCATATTTGTCATTCAAAATTCATCATTCTTTTCTTCTTTTGACATTAATTCATGAAAATTATGGAAAAATCATACTACAAGCAATGAGTCATAATACTCCCCCTGAATTTAATACATTCAGATTTGATGTCAATTATGCTTGTTATCATCCCATGCTTTAATTATTGATTCATATTATGTATGTGCTCATGGATACTAATATCAAATACTAATATCAGTCAATATCATGCACTGCTTATAGATTCAAAATTTCATTTATCCTTGTCATTCATCATAAGCATACATGGTCAAGAATCATTTCAAAATTCATGTTTCTAAATCATGCTTAATAACTTTATGCTCAGATTTTCAAAATATAGTGAGTCACAAATCATTAATATTTTTGCATCGTCTGTAAAGATTTCAAGATACCAATTTCAAGACTTACACATGTAGCATATTGCATATTACATAAGCATGAAGTCTATTATTCAAGAAACAAGAGGAAAGAAAGCAGCCAAACTAAGTGTTGTGTCATACAACATATCAAAGTACACGCCAAAACAAACTTAGAGCACACAAAGAGACAAACCCTAGGTCAGTTGACTGACAACTCAAATGGCTTGAGTTTTATAAACAAGTTTAGGGTTGCTCTATCAGTTAGTCGACTGACCTTAGGGTCAGTTGGCTAACTAGCCTCTGGAAAAAAAAAAAAATTTGCTTCAGTCAGTCGGCTGACCTTAGAGTCAGTTGGCTGAGTGTAGATTTTTCTTTAAGCTTGTCCTTTCAGTTAACTTCTTTACTATGTAGTAGACCAAGTTCTCTTCTAATGGTTATGAATCTATCTTTTGAGAGAGGTTTAGTGAAGATATCAACCCATTGATCATTTGTATTGATGAATTCTAGAATGATGTCTTCTTTTTGAACATGATCTCTTAGGAAGTGATGTCTTATGTCAATATGCTTGGTTCTTGAGTGTGAAATAGGATTTTTAGATATGTTTATCGCACTCATATTATCACACTTAATTGGTATAGTTGTGTATTTCAAATTGAAATCTCTTAATTGCTGTTTCATTTAAAGTGTTTGTGCACAACAACTCCCAACTGCCACATATTCAGCCTCAGCAGTTGACAAATCCATGGAGTTTTGTTTCTTAGAGAACCAAGAAACTAAAGATCTTTCTAAGAAGTGACATGTGCCACTTGTGCTTTTTCTATCTATTTTACACCATGCATAGTCCGCATCTGAATAACTGATTATTTCAAAATTGGTGCCATAGTCCTAAATCCATATTAAGTATCTTAGGATTCTCTTAACAGCTATTTGGTTTGATTCCTTAGGTGCTGATTGAAAACATGCACACAAACACACACTAAACATTATGTCGGGTCTGCTGGAAGTGAGATATAATAGACTTCCAATTATGCTTCTATAATACTTTGTGTCTACGGGTTTTCCCTTTTCATTTTGTCTAGGCTGATGGAGGTACTCATAGGTATTCCTATAGGTTTACTATTTTCCACACCAAATTTTTGTATCATTTCTTTTATGTATTTGGATTGATTTATAAAAGTATCATTCTTTGCTTGTTTAAATTGCAGTCCAAGAAAATAGTTTAACTCTCCCATCATGTTCATTTCAAAATCTTCTTGCATACATTTTGCAAATTCTTTACATAGATTTTCATTTGTGGCATCAAATATTATATCATCTACGTAGATTTGAATTAAAAGTATGTCATCTTCCTTAGTTTTAATGAACAAGGTGCTATCTATTTTTCCTCTTGAAAACCCCTTCTCAATTAGAAATCCACTAAGTCTTTCATATCAAGCCCTGGGGACCTGTTTTAATCCATATAAAGCCTTAGCTAGTCTAAATACATGATTAGGATTTTCTATATTTTCAAAACCAGGGGGTTGTTCAACATATACTTCCTTATTAATATGTCCATTCAAGAATGCACTTTTAACATTCATTTGGTATAACTTAAATTCTTTGTAGGAGACATAAGCTAACAGCATTCTAATAGCCTCCATTCTAATTACAGTGGCAAAGGTTTCATCATAGTTTATCCCTTCTTCTTGGTTATACCCTTTCGCTACAAGTGTAGCTTTGTTTCTAATGATTATACCATTCTCATCTTTTTTATTTCTAAATACCCATTTAGTTCCTATGATTGAATGATTTTCAGGTCTGGGTACTAATTGCCATACTTTGCTTCTTTCAAATTGGTTTAATTCTTCTTGCATAGAAATTATCCAAGAGTCGTCTTTAAGGGCCTCTTCAACATCTTTAGGTTCATTTTGAGACAAGAATGCATAGTGATTGGATAAATTTTTTAGAGAAGATCTAGTAGTTACACCTCTTGATGGTTCACCTATAATTTGATCTTAAGAGTGATCCTTTTTATACTTCCATTCTCTTGGTAATTCTGGATTTTCTATTGATTCATCTTTTGGATTTCCTTCATTTACTTCCTTTTCTTCCTTGATTTCTATCTCATTCTCCTTTTTGAAAATATCATCATTTTCTTCATTTTTGACTTCTCTTGAAAAAGGATTTGACTCATCAAAGTCTACGTGAATTGATTCAATTATGGTGAGTGTTCTTTTGTTATAGATCCTATAGGCCTTACTATTTGTAGAGTATCCTAGGAAAATACCTTCATCTGATTTAGCATCAAATTTTCCTAAGTTGTCTTTGTTATTGAGTACAAAAAACTTACACCCAAAGATATGAAAGTAAGTTATGTTGAGCCTTCTTCCTTTCCATAATTCATAAGGTGTCTTGTTTAGGCATGATCTAATTGAAACCCTATTAATTACATAGCAAGCTATATTTACAGTTTTGGCCCAAAAATACTTGGTTAATTTATTTTCATTAAGCATAGTTCTTGCCATTTCTTGAAGGGTTCTGTTTTTTCTTTCCACAACTCCATTTTGTTGTGGGGTTCTAGGTGCTGAAAAGTTATGGCTTATGCCATGATCATTACACAATTTTTCAAGGTCTTGGTTCTTAAATTCTCTCCCTTGGTCACTTCTTAGATTTGAGACATTGTACCCTTTCTCATTTTGAAGCTTCTTGCATAGAGTGATTAACAAATTACAAGCTTCCTCTTTGTTAGCTAAAAACAATACCCATGTATATCTAGAGTAATCATCAACAATTTCGAAGGCGTATTGTTTTCCACCTAAGCTTTGAGTTCTAGTGGGACCAAATAAATCTAAGTTCGTAATATTAAGCCCAAGGGCTAGATCGTCTCTTTAGGGAATGCGTTTTAATCTCAATTTCACGTTCTCCTAATCGAAAATAAAAATGTACTGAACTCAGTTCAGATTCGGGGTTTTTCAGAATTTTGGAGACTTAAACAAAAACTTAAATTAAAGTCCTAAAACTAGCATGCTTCAATTTAAAGAGTACGAATGGAAACTCTAATCTACTTAAGGAAACATTAAAGCACGTGTCAATTAAAGAAGGGAACTTTGAATATAAAATTAAAACACGCAAAGGAAACTTAACTAGACATGAATACACACGATAAAAAAAACGAACCTTTAACAAGAAGTATGATCTCGAATCAAAATTAAACCATTAACGATCTAAACGAAAACAGAATATGATAAACACAATTTTAACAAAGCCGACCCTAAACTAAGCCGAACCTCAAAAGAAAATTAAACTTGGAAAACTTCAAAACAAAAACAATATATTTTTCTTTTTATATTTTATTCATTTTTTTTAAAGAATCAAACTTAACATATTTGAACATAAAAACAAAACCAACAAAACACAAAAAAAAAAAAAAAAAAAAACAACTTTAACAGAAACTTAATACTCATAAAAATTAAATTCTCTAAATAATAACAATTCCACTTGAACTTTACTTGAAATAAAAACAATTAACAAAACATTGAAAGAGAATGGAAGGAAGGGAACAACAAGACAAATAATAAAATAAAATAAAACAAAATAAAGAGAGAGAGAGAGAGAGAGAGAGAGAGAGAGAGAGAGAGAGAGAGAGAGAGAGAGAGAGAGAGAGAGAGAGAGAGAGAGAGATAGAGCCATGGAGAGCCGAGGGGCAGAGGCTGCTCTGCTATTTTCTGCAGAGAACAGCTGTAGCTTTGGGTGGCTGTGTGGACTGGTCGTCTATTTCAGCGGCTGGACTTGCTGGAGTTGCAGCAGGAACAACTATTGTGTTTGCTGGAGGAGCAGAGGGGGTCTTCGGCTGGAACATGGGCTGCTACAGCTGCTGTGTTTGCTGAAGTTGCAGCAGGAACAGCTGCTGTGGTGGAAGCCAAGGAGTTGGTGCTCTGCTGGTGTTCACGGGAAGCTGGCCGAGAGAAGGCTGGAGCAAAGGAGAGTCAAGGAGAGCTTTAACGGACTGCTGGGAACAGAAGGAAGAAGGAGGAAAAGAGGGTATTTTAGGGAGAGAACTAAGAGGGGAATAAGGAAGAATAAAAGAGAAAGAAAAACAGGGGAAGAGAAGAAGAAGAAGAAGAACACAAGGGAAAGAAGCTGCGAGAAAGACAGAGAGAGCTGGCTGGGGGCAGCGCCCAACAGGCAAGAGAAAGGGAAAAAAGAGAGAATAAACAGGGGAGAGGGGAAAACACAGCCCTAAGACCTAGATAGGAGACCCGACCCGGCAACTTGACCCAATTGGAGTTGACCCAAATTGCTATATTTTTTTTTATTTTTTTTATTCTTTGTTCATCGCAAATCTGACTCTTCTAAAGCCTGTATCTCACAAAACTCAAAACACAAAAATTGTAGATAATACTTTCCTCTTTCTCTATAAATTTGAATCATCTTGATTGGAGCTCGAAAAGAAAAGTTATGCACAAAATACAAACAGGTGTCGGTTTTGGTTCCCGGGAATTTTCCAGCGACAAAAAATTACCAAAACTTCATAAATAGTGCAATAAAGTTCAAGAATGATGATTTTGTCACTTTATTAAAATATTGCACAATTTTGGACATTTAATTAAAAATATAAACCGTAAAGCCCGGGTTAAACGTCCAATTACGCAGTTTCGGCGCGTAATCAATATATGTTTCTTCTTTTTGAAACTTTTCTTGATTTGTTTTCGTAGTTGACAGGCATCTCATACTTTATCTTTGATAAACTTGGTGTTAGGCAAGCCTTTAACTAAATTCTTTTTAGAAAGCTAGGATATAAGATCCATGCTAGCATGTTCTAGCCTTCTATGCCAAAGCCAACTATTTTCACTCATGGCAGCTAAGCAAGTTATATCTTGAGAGATCAAACTATCAAGGTTTATGCAATATACATTCTTCATTCTATGTGCAGTGAATAGTGTCTTATGATTCTTAGAATTCTGAATTATGCATTTTCCTATCTTAAACATTATTTCAAATCCTTTGTCGCTAAGTTGATTAATGCTTAATAGATTATGCTTTAGACCATCTACTAGCAAGATGTCATCTATAGTGAGTGAAGAGTCTTTACCTATTTTACCAATTCTGATGATCTTACCTTTTGCATTGTCACCAAAGGTTACAAATCCTCAATCCTTTTAAGTGAGAGAAGTGAACTTAGATTTATCTCCCGTCATATGTCTTGAACATCCGCTGTCTAAGTACCATTTATCTTTAGATGGAGTGGTCCTAAAGCAAACCTACAAGAAAGGATTTATGTTGTTACTTTTGGAACCCAAACTTTCTTAACTTTCTTTAAATCTTGTCTAATTTTAGCATTTATCTTCCATTCATTTTTTACTTTGATGTACTTTTTCTTGAGTGCACAATTAAACATAATATGACCTCTATTTTTACACATGTAGCAAATAGTATGCTCAAAAATGTTTGTTGATGAAGTACTTGCATAATGTTTAGATTGATTTTAAAAATATCCCATAAACAAATTTTTCTTTCTTTTGTTTGGTGTTCCATTGTAACCAATTTCTTCTTTGTTGTTTGCCATCCTTTGTTGTTCTACCATTTTTTCGAAGTTATCTTGACCTTTGGTAAAGTTGTAAATAACCTTCTCCTTATCTTGAATTATTTTTCTTAAGATCAATTATTTCTAGCACTCTCTTACTATCTTCATTCACTTGAGACTTGGCTGATTTTTGAGAAATGTTATCTACTTTCTTCTCAAGCTCTTCAATCTTTAGTTCTTTTTCTTTTTCAACCAGTTTTGAAGATTCAAACTGATTTCTAAGTGTTTCTTTTTGTTGTTTCAAGCTTATGCTCCTTTTTTAGACCTTAATGAACTTATTATCCAGAGAAAATAATTCAGCTTGAAGTTCTTTATAAGAAGGCATGCTTTCACATGAGTTACTACATGATTCATCACACGAATCCTCAAATAAAGAGTAGTAACAGTTTACCTCTTCGTTGTGTGCCATGAAGCACATGTTCGCTACTTCTTGATCACTTGACTTGCTCTTTGATTCACTCGAACTTGTGTCATCCCAAGTTGCCTTCATTGCAGGCTTCTTTTTCTTCTTTTCTTTCTTGAGTTGTGGGTAGTCCGACTTGATGTGTCTGGCCTTTTTACAGTGATAGCAAGTGGGAGGTTCATTTTTGCTTTTGTATTCCCTTTTATTACTTTCACCTTTTTCAGCTTTTGATCCGTTGTATTTTCTAGTGAGTTTCTTGTTTCTTTTGAAGTATTTTCCAAGTCTTTTAGTTATGAAAGCTAAGTCTTCATCTTATAATTCACTAGATTCATTATCTTCTTCACTTGAATGTTCTTTTGAGGCTTTTAGAGATATAGATTTCTCATTTTTATTTTTAGTGCTTCTTTCTTTCAAAATCATTTCATAGGTTAGAAGTGATCCTATGAGTTCATCTAATGAAGTTGTTTTGAGGTTTCTCCCTTCTATTATGACTGTGGCTTTTGGTTCCCAAATAGGTGGAAGTTCTCTTAGAATTTTGCAAATCATCTCATGGGTGTAATATGTTTTTCCTAAGGCACTTAGTGAATTTATGATATGTGTGAACCTAGTGTACATGCTTGTTATAGTTTCATTGGAATTCATCCTAAAAGCTTTGTATTCACTAGTTAACATATCAACTCTACTTTCCCTAACATCTACTCTGCCTTCATAGGTTACCTCTAATTTATCCCAAATTTCGTTAGTTGTTTTGCACGCCATTACTCTATTGTATTCATTTACATCAAGTTCACAATATAGGGTGTTTATTGCACTTGAGTTAATTTGTAGCATTTTATAATCTAATTTGATTAGTTCTTTATATTCTTTAGGTACTTCTTTTCCATCTACTAGTTTAGTGGGGATCAGATTTCCATTTGTGACAACATTCCATGCTTTCTAGTCCATTTTTTGAAAGTAGATTCTCATTCGTTACTTCCAAAAGGTGTAATTGAGTCCACAAAAAATGGGTGGTCTAGTTGAGGATTGACCCTGACCAAAGGGAGCTACTCCTATTTGTGCCATCTAGATCTTTGTATAGTTACTTGTTAGGTTTTGCTATAACTGCGCTCTAATACCAATTGAAACCTAAGGTGTAGTCCCAAGAGGGGGGGTGAATTGGGTTATTTAAAATTCCTTAGAGTATTTTTTAAAAGTTCTTGACTTTTTACAATCTTTTAAAGACTTCTTATATTTTTGTTAATTAGGCAATCTACACAAGCACTAACTTCTTCTATTCAAACAAAACCAATTAATTAACTATTCAAGCAAAAAAACCACAACACAAATAATCAATTTTTGATTTGCAATATTCAGCAGGCCTGTATATGAATGTGCAAGTCCTGTAGTTGGCTTTTGAACTGAAGATTAAAATAACATCCAAACACTTTTTCAATATCAAAATTTAAGTAAACCTTCAACTAATAGATTTTGAGTTGTTAACCAATCAATGTACTCCCTTAAGGTTTCCGTAAAAAAATTGATTAACCAACGTACTCCCTTTCGGTTTCCACAAGCCCAAGAACAAATTAGGCTTTGGTTTATTTAACTTCCAATATGCGTTGTTTTTATAATTGAAAGAATTACAATATCCACACAGTTTATATTTTTGTTGGAATTTAAAGAGAGTAAGAGAAAGAGAGTGACATCCCTATTTTTACGAGGTTCGCCTTACCCCGGCCTACGTCCTCGCCTTAGGTCAACCACCTAAGGATTTCACTATACCTTGTTCCTTCTGGGTAGAACTAAAACCTTTCCAATAACCAACCTCTTTTTCCAGAAGAGAAAGCTCTCCAAGAAAAAACCTATGCTTGGTCCAACTATTCAACAATACCTTGAACTGTCAAAGATCTAGTAGGAAGGAATGGATATCTGCATACAAAAACACTCTCAAACACAGAGCAAGTTATACAATTATATCTCAAATTGTACTTCAAAACCAAAACTAAATAGAAAATGTCAAGCTCAAGGTTTTGAAGTCACCAATGGTTCTTTCTTAAAGATTTAAATGCAACTCACAACCAAACCCTTGTTTTCAATCTAGCAATTTCGTAGAGTTTCCCCCCAGCAAAAAGTGTGAGCAAGAATGAGCTTTAAGAGTATTTTAGCATAGAAATTGTGTATTGATTGAGTGTCTTTTTCATTGATCAAGTGAGGTATTTATAGACTTCTTAAAGAAAAGTTTCCTCATTTAATATGGAGCATTTAGGTAACTTTTCAAAAGATATTAATCAGAGAATCAATTTTTAAAATCTTCCCGTAGGTTTGAATTTTAAAAATTTCCCGCAGAGTCAGTCAGCTAACTCACTCGACTAGGTCACATTTTGCACTAGTCAGTCGGCTAGACAGGCGGCTGACACCATTCTGTGTCTTAAAAATTAATTTTGATAAATTGTCAGTCGGCTAACTGAACCAAGTTCAAAATAGTTAGTCGGTTGGGCACTATCAGTCGGTTGGTTGTTTTTAGTTCATTGAGTCAGTCGACTAGACAGTTAACATTTCTGAAGGTTTCCTATCAGTCGGTTGGCTGAACCACGTTCAAATATGATCAATTAGCTGGTTACTATCAGTCGGCTGGGTATTTATTAGTTCATCGAGTTAGTCAGCTGGGCAGTCCTCTTTGAAATTATGATAGCTTCCCAAAAGGGGGGTGAATTGGGTTTTTAAAATTATTTCCTTTTTAATACTTTGTTTTATATCAACAATCACAACAAGCAATCACAAAATCCAGTCAACCACAACCAAGCAACAAAATAATCAATATCTTAATCTTTATATCAATAGCCCTGTATCAATGTGTAAAGCACGCTGAATTTATATAAGCCTTGTGTTATTTCACAATCACACTTCTTCCTTGTGTTTAGTTATTAAAAAAACTTTCAGGTTAATAAGTTTAGGATGATCAACCAACATAGTCCTTTTTGGCTTCCCCAATCAATGCTGATCAAGCCAAAACGAATTATCTTCCAGTCTCTTTAACAACCATACACTCAGAATTTAACAATTTAAAGCATACACGCAGGTTGTAAATTTTGCTAAAAAATAAAGAGTAAGGAAGAAGAGAGAGACACAAGGTTTTACGAGGTTTGGCTTATACCCAACCTACGTCCTCGCTTTTTGCAAACCACCAAAGGATTCACTAGTTCAGTTTCGTTGACGGGTGGAACAATACCTATTACAACCACTCCTTCCTTTAGGCTAGAGCCCACCTCTCCAAACGATAATCCCTCGTTTGGTCCAATGATTCTACATCCTTGAATCGTCTATAAACAAGAAACAAGATAGATAAAAGTTTGTATACAAAAGACACTATCGCAGCAGAGTAGATTAGTACAAGATTCCGCACAAGTATACTTCAAAGTAAATCAAATAGAAAAAGATTGAAGCTCAAACTAAATTTAGATCACCAAATATCTTCCAAGTATTGAAAGATTCAGACTTTGAAGACTCTACTTCGAAGTTTGTATCAGCAGCAATTCAGTAGTTGAAGTAGGATGAACACAAAAGAGTTTAAGAGCTTTTAGAGAATTTTGATTGCTGGAAAATTTGTTGGAGTGGAAATCTTTGAAGTTTGGGGCTATTTATAGATGTTTAAAAGTAATTCCTTGATCCCCAAGCATACTTGGAGTAATCCCCAAGTTTTTCAAAAGAGTAGTGCCTAAGAAATCCATTTAAAAAAATCTTTTCGTTGGATATTTTTAAAAATATATTCGAGTGGGAGTCGCCTGCCACGACCTGGTAGTTGCCTGTCATAAAAGAAATTCAAAACTCAGAATACTAGTAGTCGCCTGCCAAAACCCAGGCAATCACCTGGCTTGACCACCCAGGCACCTGGTTGTGCTCAGGCAGTCGCCTGACACCCTATTGCCTCTTTTTTAAAAAGCTTTTCTCATTTAGGCAGTTGCCTGCCACAAGGAGGCAGTTGCCTGGCCCATCAGTTTTTATAAAAAAGTATTTCTTCTTTTGAACCCTCATTCACTTTGATTTTAAGACATTCTTTAGGGTTTTTCTAACATCACATTTCTAAGTTTCTTTTGTTTTATAAGAGCTTCAATTCAATTTATATTTGAAGTTTACTTGAAGTACTTACATTCAAACATTCATAACACTATATTCTCTTGATCTTCAAGTGACTCTTTGTTCTTCTATCATCTTTGAGCTTCTGATCATCTTTTTTTCTTGTTCTTTTTGAATAGTGCTTTCATCATAAGCTTTTATCATCATTTTGAGCTTTGAACTATCTCTAAGTTTTGCCTTCTTCCTAAAAAACTTTCACTTGAAACAAACCATATTAAAAATATCATGATTTGTTATCATCAAAATAAGAATTGTAAGCCTTGTTAGGCCAACAATCTCCCCCTTTTTGATGATGACAAATCTAGAGCAAATATATATATATATATATATATATATATATAGAAAATAATGCTCATGGCTCCCCCTTTCAACAAGCATGGGATTTTTATACATAATGATCAGGTTATGAAGCATATACCAAATATATATTTCAAAATGCATTTATACAAGCAATCCATTCATATGCATTCAAATTCTTACAAGCCATTCATACAAGCAATCCATACATATGCATTCATATTCTTACAAGCCCATAGCATATTTCTTTTTGCACTTCTTTCTCTAAAACACTCTCCCCCTTTGGACAACAATCAAAAAAAAAAAAAAGGGAGTGATACAAAAAAAAAAACATAGTGAAGAATTGTAATACATAGTACTTGTAGATCTTACAAACACAAAGGAAATTCTATCCAGTGAAGTACACAAAAATACTAATATATAAGCAAAAGATTTAAATATCACATAGATGAAAAAAATCAATCGGAGGCTTCCATAGACCCACTTTCATCTTCCTTTTCTTCTTGTTCATCAAAATTTTCAGCAGATTCAGCATCACTAAATGAAGCAGAGCTAATATCCATCTGAGTTTTGCTTTTGGAAGAACTAGCCAAATGCTTCTCAATCTTATCAACATGCTGAACAAGGCTTGAACAATGAGTTTCCATAGTGGAAACCTTCTTCCGAAGCGTACCAAGTCCAGTTTGCATTCCATCACTAAAGGTCATATAGTGATTGTAAAATGGAATGAACCAAGAGGGAGTTTCTGGGTTAAACTGTACTGAAGGGGCTCGCAAGGAAGGCTGAGGAGGTGGTGCAGATGAGATGTGACGATGTCCCTTGTGAAACCATCCTTGAGAAGTTTTCATATATCCCATACACTTAAGAATTGTATTAGAAAAGATATCGTAATAGGTTTTGCTAGTGAAGTTGAATGATGGTTTGTGAACATTAAAATGTGCACATACCATATTTAAGACCCCAGCATATGGTAGAATGACACGAGGGGCATCAACTTTCATATTGATCCATTTGAGAAGTAAACTTGGAAGATCCATCTTTTTTCCTTTGAGAATACACCACATAACAAAACAATCTAAGAAGGAAATATGATCATGGGAATCGGAACGTGGTAGAATATTATATGTAATAAGTTTTTGCAGTATTAAAGCTTGGAGATTGAGCTATTTGTAAAGGGGTGGATGCCCAAAGGAGATGGGTGTATCAGTTATGAGTAGAGGTAAAAATTCCTCTAGAGTGAATCTTTGGGCCATTATCCATTGTTTCTCAGCAATTTGAACCTCAAAATCTCCTGGCTTGACTCGAAGAATTTTTCCCAAAGATATGGGAGTAAGATGAATACTCTATCCTAGAAGATTTGTTTTTATCCCATTTTCAAATTTCTCCATGTTAGCATAGAAAATCCGAACCACGTTTGGATAGTACCTTTTTTCTTGATATATGATAAATCGTTCCCATCCAATTTCCTTAAAAAGGTCTATGATTTCAGGAAAATTTGAAGAATGTAACATCAAGTATTTTACCTAGGATTGGTTCGGCTGATGCGATTTGATTTCTATAGAGAGTTTTGGAGTGAGGAGGTACTAACCACTTCTTTACTTCATCATTGTTAATCCTTGGGGAGGAAGAGGAACCCTATCCGTCGCGAGGTAGTTGCCTACTAGGAGAAGGCAGGCGCCTGTCAATCAAGAAAAGACAAAGTCAATAGCATGGCAGTTGCCTGGCACTTAGGTGGCAGTCGCCTGCCAAGCAGAAAACTTGTTTAAGTGACCTCTCGTATATGCATCATTCATAATTCTCATCTAGTGAATATGAACCGCTCCTTAGAGAGTGGTTTTGTGAATATGTCTTCTAATTGATCATTTGTCTTTATAAATTCTAGTATTATGTCCTCATTTTGCACATGATCTCTTAAGAAGTGATGTCTTATGTCAATATGTTTTGTTCATGAGTGAGATACCAGATTTTTTGAAATATTTATGGCACTTGTATTGTCACATTTTATTGGAATAGTTTGATATTGAATTTTTAAATCTTTTAGTTGTTGTTTCATATACAATGTTTGGGCACAGCAACTCCCAATTGCTATGTATTCTGCTCCTGTTCTGGATAATGCCACAAAGTTTTGTTTCTTTGAAGACCAAGAGACTCCACTAGTGCTTTTTCTATCTGTCTTGCATCTAGCAAAGTCTGCATCTGAATAGCTTATCATTTCAAATCTAGTTCCCTTTGGATACCATAAGCGTAGTTCAAGTGTGCCTAGTAGATATTTAAGGATTCGTTTAACTACTATTTGGTGTGATTCCTTAGGAGCCGATTGGAACCTAGCACACATACATACACTAAACATGATATTTGGTCTACTTGATGTTAAGTAAAGTAAGCTTCTTATCATGCCTCAGTAATGCTTGGTATCTACTTGTTTCCCTTTTTCATCTTTGTCAAGACTAGTTGAGGTGCTCATGGGAGTTCCTATAGGTTTACTTTCTTCCATATCAAACTTCTTTAACATGTCTTTAATATACTTAGTTTGATTTATGAAAGTTTCATTTTAACTTGTTTGATTTGTAACCCTAGGAAGTAATTTAACTATCCCATCATGCTCATCTCAAATTCTTTTTGCATAGACTTAGCAAATTCATTACACAAATCCTCATGAGTTGCTCCAAAAATAATATCATCAACATAAATTTGTACTATAAGCATATCTTTATTTTTGGTTTTTATAAATAAAGTGTTATCTATCTTTCCTCCTGAAAAATTGTTTTGAATTAGGAACTTGCTTAGTCTTTCATACCAAGCTCTAGGAGCTTGTTTCAATCCATATAAAGCTTTTGTTAACTTAAATACATGATTTGGATTTTTTAAATTTTCAAAACCTGGAGGTTGTTTGACATACACTTCTTCATTTATATATCCATTTAAGAATGCACTCTTTACGTCCATTTGGTATAATTTAAAATCCTTATGGGCTGCATAAGCTAAGAGCATCCTAATTGCTTCCATTCTTGCTATAGGAGCAAAGGTTTCATCGTAATCAATACCTTCCTCTTGATTATAACCTTGTGCTACTAGCCTAACTTTATTTCTTATAACTATCCCATTTTCATCCTTTTTATTTCTAAACACCCATTTAGTTCCTATGATTGATTTGTCTTTGGGTTTAGGTATAAGTTCCCACACTTGACTTCTTTCAAATTGATTTAGTTCCTCTTGCATAGCTATAATCCAAGAATCATATTTTAAGGCTTCTTCAATATTTTTGGGTTCATCTTGAGATAAAAAGGCATAATGGTTGCAAATATTTTTCAATAAGGTTTGAGTGGTTATTCCTTCTGATGTTTCGCCAAGAATTTGTTCTTTTGGGTGACTTTTAGCGTATCTCCATTCTTTAGGTAGTTCTGGATTTTCTACAATGTTTTCATTTGAAGTTTCATTATTATTTTCTTCTTTTATTTCAAGATCTTCTTCTTTTTGTGGAATATCTTCTTTTTCATCAATCTTAATTTTATTAATTGTTTGATTCATCAAATGTTATGTGAATTGATTCAATGATAGTAAGAGTTCTTCTATTATAAACCCTATAGGCTTTGCTATTTGTAGAGTAGCCTAAGAAGATACCTTCATCATATTTTGCATCAAACTTTCCTAAATCATCTTTAGTGTTAAGGATAAAACATTTGCATCCAAATACATGAAAGTAGGAGATATTAGGTTTTCTATCTTTCCATAGTTCATACGGTGTTTTGTCTATACTTGATCTTATAAACACCCTATTTACAATATAACACGTTTCATTTTCAGCTTCAGCCCAAAAGTATTTAGGTAGGTTATTTTCGTTTGTCATTGTTCTTGCCATTTCTTGTAGGGTTCTATTTTTTATTTCTACAACTCCATTTTTTTGTGGAGTTTTAGGTGTTGAGAAATTATGATTTATTCTATATTCATTACAGAATTTATCAACCTCTTTGTTTCTAAACTCCCTACCTTGATCACTTCTAAAACATGTTATATTATATCCCTTTTCACTTTTGTAATTTCTTGCATAAGGTGATTAGCATATCACAAGCTTCATCTTTGCTTGCTAAAAGTAGTACCCAAGTGAATCTTGAATAATCATCCACTATTACAAAAGCATATTGTTTTCCTCCTAAGCTTGAAGTTATAGTTGGACGAAATAAGTCTAGGTGTAATAGTTCTAGGGGTCTTTTAGTAGATATATATTTTTTTTCTTTTTGAAACTTGTTTTGACTTACTTTCCCTTTTGGCATGCATCACACATCTTGTATTTTATGAATTTGGTATTTGGTAATCCTTTTACAAGATTTTTCTTTGATAATTTGGATAATAGGTCCATGCTTGCATGTCCTAATTTCCTTTGTCATAGCCAACTTATTTCATTTATTGCTGCCAAACAAGTTACGTTTTGATTCACTAGATTCTCAAGGTTTATATAATAAATGTTATTAAATCTATGAGCTATAAACAAGGTTTTATTTTCCTTAGTATTTTGGATAACACATTTTTCTTTCTTAAAGGTTATTTCAACCCCTTTGTCACTTAATTGGCTAATGCTTAAAAGGTTGTGTTTTAATCCTTCTACGAATAACACATTATCAATGGTAAGAGAAGGTTCTTTACCTATTCTCCTAATCCCAATAATCTTACCTTTGGCATTGTCGCCGAAGGTGATATCCTCCATCATTTTGTCTTAGAGAGGTAAACTTGGTCTTATTGCCGGTTATGTGTCTTGAACACCCGCTGTGCAAGTACCACTTATTCGTTGACGATGTTGTCCTAAAACATACCTACAATGGAGGATTCATTGTGTTAGTCTTTGGAACCCAAATTCTTTTAAATTTCTTTGTTTTGTTGTTAGTTCCATTATTAACTTTCCATTCTCCTTGTACTTTAACTTACTTTCTTTTTAGTGGGCAATCAAACATTATGCGACCTTTAGTCTTGCACATATAGCAAGTAGTGTGTTCATTTTTGTTGTTTGAGGAAGTGCTAGCATAGTGCTTAGCTTCCTTGATGAAGTATCCCATGTATAATTTCTTATTCTTTTAATTTTTTTATCATTATTACCTATTCCTTCTTTATTTCCATGTAGTCTTTGCTGTCCAATCATCTTTTCAAAATTATCTTTACCATTTGTAAAGTTATATATAATTTTCTCCTTATCCTCTACTAATTTCTTAAGTTCATTTACTTTTAAATATTTTTTATTCAAATTTTCTTTATGAGTTTTTCCTAATTCTTGAGTTACTTTATTTACTTCCTCTTCTAACTTCTCAATACAAGAGTCTTTTTCTTTTTCAATGGTTTTGAATGATTCAAACTGCTTCAATAGTTCTTTATTTTGATCCTTCAAGGTTATATTTCTTTTGGAAATTTTTATGAATCTTTTATGTATAGAAAACAATTCAGCTTGTAATTCCTTGTATGAGGGCATACTATCACATGACTCATCACAAGATTCATTACAAGATTTTGTTGCAGAGTAGTAGGAATTTACCTCTTCGTCATTCGCCATGAAGCATATGTTTTCCATCTCTTGTCCACTTGATTCGTTTTTCGTTTCATTGGAGCTTGAGTCATCCCAAGTGGCCTTCATAGCTTCCTTCTTTTTCTTCTTGTCTTTCTTGAGCAATGGGCAGTCTGGTTTAATATGCCTTGGTTTCTTGCAGTGATAGCATATTGGAGGTTCATCCTTACTTTTATTTTATTTTCTACTTGATTCTTCTTTTTCAATTTTCCTTTTATTGAACTTTCTAGGAAATCTTTTATTCCTTCTATAAAACTTACCTAGTCTTTTAGTGATGAATGCTAATTCATCTTAATCAAAGTCGCTTGTTTCACTTTCCTCTTCACTTGAGCTGTGGCTAGATGCTTTTAGTGCAATAGATTTCTTATGCTTTGGTTCAGGATTTCTTTCTTTTAAAGTCATTTCATAGGTAAGGAGTGAACCTATGAGTTCATCTAAGGAAGTGGTCTTAAGGTTTCTACCTTCAGTAATTGCTGTAGCCTTTGGTTCCCATATGGAGGGAAGGCCTCTTAAAATTTTTCTAATCATTTCATAGGTGGTATAAGTTTTTCCTAAGGCACTTAAGGAATTGATTATGTGGGTGAATCTTGTGTACATACTTGATATAGTTTCATCTGGATTCATCTTGAATGCTTCATACTCGCTTGTTAACATGTCTATCCTATTGTCTCTAACATCAATAGTTCCTTCATATATAACTTCTAATTTATCTCATATTTATTTAGCCGTCTTGCAGGCCATGACCCTATTAAATTCGTTAGCATCTAAAGCACAATATAAAGCATTTATAGCACTCGAATTGATTTGAAATCTGAATCGATCATATCCTTTTTCTCTTTTGGAATATGTTTTCCATCTACAATTTTAGTGGGAATAAGGTCTCCATCCATAACTACTTCCGACTCTTTCCAATCCATGTGTTCGAGATAGATTTGTTTTCTTTTTTTTCAAAAGGTGTAGTTGTGTCCACAAAAGATTGGTGGACGAGTTGAGGATTGGCCCTCTCCAAAAGGAGCTACTCCTATGTTTGCCACTTAGATCTTTTTATAGCTTCTTGTTAGGAATTGCTATAACTAGGCTCTGATACCAATTGAAATTGGGATAGCTTCCCAAGAGGGGGAGAAGGGGGGGGGGGGAATTGGGTCTTTAAAATTATTTCATTTTTAATACTTTGTTTTATATCAACAATCACAGCAAGCAATCACAAAATCAAGTCAACCACAACCAATCAAAAAAATAATCAATATCTTAATATTTATATCAATAGCCCTGTATCAAAGTGTAAAGCACGCTAAATTTATATAAGCCCTGTGTTATTTCACAATCACACTTCTCCTTTGTGTTTAGTTATTAAACAAACTTTCAGGTTAATGAGTTTAGGATGATCAACCAATATAGTCCTTTTTGGTTTCCGCAATCAATGCTGATCAAGCCAAAACGAATTATCTTCCGGTCTATTTAACAACCATACACTCAGAATTTAACAATTTAAAGCATACACGCAGGTTGTAAATTTTGCTAAAAAATAAAGAGTAAGGAAGAAGAGAGAGACACAAGGTTTTACGAGGTTCAGCTTATACCCACCCTATTTCCTCGCTTTCGGCAAACCACCAAAGGATTCACTAGTTAAGTTTCGTTGACGGGTGGAACAATACCTATTACAACCACTCCTTCCTTTAGGCTAGAGCCCGTCTCTCCAAACAATATTCCCTCGTTCGATCCAACGATTCTACAACCTTGAATCATCTATAAACAAGAAACAAGATAGAGAAAAGTTTGTGTACAAAAGACACTCTCACAGCAGAGTAGATTAGTACAAGATTCAGCACAAGTATACATCAATGTAAATCAAATATAAAAAAATTGACGCTCAAACTGAATTTAGATCACCAAATATCTTCCAAGTATTGAAAATTTCAGACTTTGAAGACACTAATTCGAAGTTTGTATCATTAGCAATTTAGTAGTTGAAGTAGGATGAACATAAAAGAGTTTGAGAGCTTTTAGAGAATTTTAATTGCTGGAAAATTTCTTGGTATGGAAATCTTTGAAGTTTGGGGCTATTTATAGATGTTTAAAAGTAATTCCTTGTCCCCCAAGTTTACTTGGAGTAATCCCCAAGTTTTTCAAAAGAGTAGTGCCCAAGAAATTCATTTAGAAAATCTTCCCGTTAGATATTTTTAAAAATCTATTTGAGTGGCAATCGCTTGCCATGACCTGGCAGTCGCCTGCCATAAAAGAAATTCAAAACTTAGAATATTGGCAGTCACCTGCCAAAACCCAGGCATGACCACCCAGGTGCCTGGCTGTGCTCAAGCAGTCGCCTGGCACCCTGCTGCCTCTTTTTTAAAAAGCTTTTCTCATTTAGACAGTCACCTGCCACAAGGAGGCAATCGCCTGGCCCATCAATTTTCAAAAAAAAAAAATTCTTCTTTTGAACCCTCATTCACTTCGATTTTAAAACATTCTTTAGGGTTTTTCTAAAATCACATTTCTAAGTTTCTTTTGTTTTATAAGAGCTTCGATTCATTTTATATTTGAACTTTACTTGAAGTACTTACATTCAAACATTCTTAAAACTATATTCTTTTGATCTTCAAGTGACTCTTTGTTCTTCCATCATCTTTGAGCTTCTGATCATTTTTCTTTCTTGATCTTTTTGAATATTGCTTTCATCATAAGCTTTTATCATCCTTTTGAGCTTTGAACTATCTATAAGCTTTGCTTTCTTCCTGAAAAACTTTCACCTGAAACAAACCACATTAAACATATCATGATTCGTTATCATCAAAATAAGAATTGTAAGCCTTGTTAGGCCAACACTCTCTTTTCAAATATTTTCTATTTTTTTTATCTCATCAAAATATAATTTACTTGAAAAACTTAATTATAACTTTTCAAAAACATTTTCAAGAGTTTTTCAAGTGCTGGTCTCTAAGTTTTTGTATCTTAAGGAGCTTCACATATTTGAATAGCAATGACTTGAAGTACTTACAAATACCCTTCTAAGCATGATCTCCTTAGTCACTAAGTCTTGCAGCCTCTTGAGGTTCACTTTTGACTTCAAGATCTGCTTGGCCTTTGAGCTCTTCATTTTTCATTCATTGCTTCAATATACTGAGAAGCTTTCACTTGATTGACATTGATCTCCAGCTTGCGTCCATAATTAACCGTGAGTGTCCTTAGACTTGGACCTGAAATAAAGCCACCTAACAATACATGTTAAATCATCCCTATTTCTTTTATCATTAAAAGAAGATTGAAAAGTCCAGTTAGGCCAACACTAAGGTCTTTTCAAGTATGCCCAAAATCCTGGCGTCAGTCGACCGAAGGTCGACCTTTGGGTGCCCTAAGGTCGTTTGGTCCCTATAGTCTTGTTGAGCATTAAATCCTATCATGTATGTAGATGCATTATTACAGACCATATAAATTATTACAAACCAATTAAAAAGAAATTCAAATACAATAGAGAATAGGTATTCATTCTTTTGATTCTTCAGATGCCATAAATGAAGCTTGATCTTCGTAGTCTATATGGCTTGCTTAAGTTCCTACCAATAGTGTATGCTAAGGATACACCTGTTCAAGAAGCTCAGTGCACAGGTGAGAAACATTGGGTTTGTCATAATCCAAACGGGATGGGACTCATAGAGTCAACATATACTATGGTTTATGGGATAATGTGACATGCACACACACAAAAGCTCTATACTTGAGCTCATCCTTTTAGGATTGGATGGAGATGGAATAGTGTTCACTCTCTTGAGACAATAGTCTTTGCATAAGCCAATGAAACATCTCACTCAAATTGTATCGTTCCCGAACCTTGAAGGTAAAGGTGGGAGACTCTACTAGCATATTTATAGGTGACAATAGAGACAATTTAGGGACATTTTATTCTTAAGATGTAAATCCAAACCATAAATAAAAAAACTAGATCATCTACCCTAGGATGGAGCCTTAGAAGTTTGCCCTAGAGATCCATTGCTTTTGGGATAGAGGCATCTTCTTTCTCCATATGGATGTCCACTTACAATTCTTGATGATTTGCCTCCACTACACTTAAATATGTGAATATGCACAGTTTTGTTACCTCTAAAGTGCAACATGTTTCATCCCTTTGCATGGAATTGAGTTTTAAGGGATTTAGTCATAACAACATGAGGCATTATGCACCATATCCAATCCAACCATAAACTCAACTTTGAGCATCAATGTCATAAGCCTGAGCCCAAATTAGGGGCATCCATCAATTTATACTCAAGGTATAAGAATCAGTCATTACCCTAAGCCCAATTTAAAGACATTCATTTATCCATGCTTATGGCATAAGCATCTAGTCATCACCTATGCTCAACATATCTAGCCTTATCTTCCTTAGTGCAGTAACTTTCTCAAGCATCCATCTCTAAGCACACATTCTTAATTTGAAAGCACCCATTTGTTCAGGCTTGATCTACCTTTCATATACTAGCATCCTCTTATTCATGAACAAGCTATGAGCACTCACCCTTATGCTTAATCCTAAAGTTTTTATCTATCCACATTGGCTTTACCCTAAACATATACTTATCAATGTTTAATTTGGGACATTGGACATCCATCCCCAAAGTTGAAGCATCCCTAATTCATGCTTAATAATTTCTCCTAAGTTTGTGGGGCATACTTCCATGCACAATCTAGGGTATTTACTAGTCACTCTCAATTCAAGGGCACCCCCTTTTCCATTTATACTCCCTCAAGGTAGGGACATTCCTCCCTTTCTGCTCAACCTGTGAGTAACTTAACAGTCTAATACATCTCTATTCATGCTCTATCTATGATCATCCCATCATTGATCAATTTGCAAGCATATTTTCTTCTATCCTTAGCCTAAGGGCCACTCCATTGGTGCTCAATTTTGGAGCACCACCCCTACCATCTAAAGCATTGATATGTAATGCTCAATATGCGAGCATTCATTTACTCAGAGGCACCCATCTATGCCTAATTAATCTTAAAGCATCAAGTCACCATTTAAAATTTTACCATCTGCTCACACTTTATCAAGGACATCATCCTACAAGTTCAATGCTTTTCCTTGTGTTTAAATTGGGGCATCCATATACGTAAAATTGTGAGAACCTACTTTTTCATATTTAATCTTTATGTGCAAGACCCGCAGTATTGACATGTCTATCTGCTTTAACATAGAACATCCTTCTATGTGTTCATCATTCAATAATGGTCTATGCTCAATGTATGAGCAACTTTCTAAGCATCTACCGTTATGTGCTTGATTTGTTGGTGGATCATAATGTATTCTCAATTAGTGGAATTCTATCCACTTACCATCCTCTCTCAATGCTCAATTGAAGAATTCAATCATATATAATAGGTTTTGTGAGCATCTATATTTAATGGCCAATATTGGGGCATTCATCAATTTATGCCTAAATATGACCATTCATCTTCTTATGCTCTACCTCTGAGTATGTAATCATTTATGCTTGGCCTATATGCATTGCATTCCCTCGCAACCTAGGGCATATATTTTCTTATATAAAATTCAAAAGTACCTATATGTAGATGTCTACCTCAAGCATTATAAGTGTTGATTCATTTGTGCATGATCAGATTGAGAGGTTCATTTAGCCAGTCAATAGCCGAAGAAGAAGAAGACATTCATAGGTCTTTTACTCATAATCATGGGTGTATTGACCAATCCATTCATCATAGGTTGTAGTCAAAACTAAACACATTTATATGATCAACCGTCCATAAGGCCATACATTCAAGCACTCATAACTTGTATAGTCATTTATATATTCATGCATTCATACACTTATACCAACATATGGTCATTCATGCATCCATGCCTTCTCCAAATATATTAAGGAACCTTGTTGGTATAGTTGGCCTCTGCCCAAATTTGGTAAAGGCAAGTCTTTATTCCATCACTCCCAAGACATCAAATACCTTTAATGGCAGAGCATATAGAAGAAAGGCTTATTAGGTTTGAACAGAATCAGGACAAGGTTATAAAGGCTCTTTGAGACTAGATGAATCAACTCATTGCATTGTTCACCAATATGATTAAAGGAAAAGAGGTAATGGTGGACTATGGAAGGGTTTAGTTCAAACCCTTTTTCTTGAAGTACAATCACAGAGAAGCTTCCATAAGCCTAGGATTTCCTAGAAATGATTCCAAAGAAAATATCTATATAGGGCAAGTAAATGCTTTCAAATTGTGTTTGGATCCATATGTTATGATTTTTCCTAAATTCAAGACACTTGAGTTTGAGAAATACGATGGCTCCAAGTGTCTTCAAACCCAATTTTTGATGTATTTGTAGCAAAATGGTGGTATATGCACACAATGATAGGCTATTGATGCACTACTTTTAGCGCAATATGGCAAGGTCTACAATAATATGTTATGTCCAATTTGCTAGAGTGAGAATTTGCATATGAAAAGACCTAGGTAATCCTTTCATGACCCAGTAGAAGCATGTGATCCAAATAGTTCCCAATAGGTTCACTCTACAAAACATGGAAAAGAAACCAAAAGTGTCTTTTCATGAATATGCTAATAGGTGGCGAGATATAGTGGCATAGGTGAAGCCACCCATACTTGAGAAAGAAGTCATCACTCTGTTTTTGAACACCTTGAATCACACCTATTATAGCAGGATGGTAGGAAGCACCAACAAAGATTTGGGTGACCTGATAAGGCTAGAGAGAAAGTGGGGATAAAAAGTGTGTCGATGCCCATTTTGACTAGAATTTCTCTATTCATTAACTCGAAAAATTAAAAGCAACTTCAATACCCTTTTATACCAATTAAATTTTTTTTAGGGATTCTCTTAGTTCTTAAGTCAGTGGTTCCTTTTCCTAGTAGGATGGACATTTCTGGGTTTATTTTTAACTTTATTGTGTGCCTAAATGGGGACATGGAGGTAATTATTACTTGCCCTTTGGGATACTCATGGAAGTGCATTTTTACCCCTTAGCCTTTGCCTATAAATAAGGGGCTAAGGGTGAGGCTACGATGTTAAAAAAGGAGAGGAGAACATAAGTTGAAAAGGGTCAAAGAAAAGAGGAAGATACGTTGAAAGAGGGGAAAATATGTTAGGAGGCTAGGGAGAAAGCACACATTAAAATGTGGGGAAAATAAAAGAGAGAATTGGAGAGAACACTTGAGGAGTGGGAGAGACTATGTAAAGTAGAACTCACCAATATTGTTCCTAGAATCAACTGACATTTTTGAGATAGTGAGAGTGGTTTCACAATTCGTAACACTAAAAGATCATCTTTAATCATTTTATTAGGAGTTATAGTTTGGTTCTTTTCCTAGTTCTTGCATTGAAGCAATCATTGAGTAAGGTATGTGCTCTAAAACAAATTATGGTTTGCATATAATTGATCAAATTAAGATTTATGCCTAGTCTTGACTATTCTTGTATTGGTGTTTTGAGATAAGAAACATACTTTATGTTAAATGTCTATGCTTGGTTGTGGATGGAGTTTGTAATTCTTGGTGTTGAAGGTTTTCTTCTTATTAAGGATCACTTAGCTAAGTTTTAATCTAGAGTTGGCAAAAGTTTTATTTTCTTTCTATAAAAGAAATCAAAAATCTAGTTTTCAATTCGTATTTTATAGGCACAAGAAGAGAGATGTTTAAGAAAGTTTGATAAGCATGGTAGTACGTGACCACTACATACATAGAGAGAAATATAAGGAAAAAGCGAAATATGGAAGAGTGAGAGGAGTAGTGGGTCTCTATTCTAATGGTTTTGATAGTTGAAATACATACACTCCACGCATGGTGGATGATTTTGGGAGCATAGCAATTAGGTTGTGTTTGGTACAGCAACCATGGATCCATGGTAGTAGCGGTAAAGTTGAAAAAAAGAAAATAATGGAAGGAGAGAGGTTGTGTTCAAGTTTGGCTGGCTAGAGATGTCTTGGTGACTCCATCCGATGACAGTATACACCCATTATAGTGAGTGAAGAGGTTGTAAGTTGCTAGGGTTCCATGGAAACCTTAGTTCATGCACGTATAGAATGGAATACAAAAAGTAGCAAATTTTCAAAACATAACAACATAGATTCACTAAACTTGTCGACTGCCTCCGCTTTCCACCTAACCTAGTTGACTGGGTCAATGGACCAGTCGATTAGTTTGCCTTCTTCCTTTTCCCTTTTTGACATTTCCTTTCAAAAAATGATCTTTGCAAATTCAAAATTCAAAAGAAATAAAAATTGAAAATGGTTAAAAAAAGAAAGGAAAGTGAACTAATTGATTGATTGGTGGGTATATTTTAGGAAATTGGAGAGATAATCACTCGTTTGACTTGCATTAATTGCCTATTAATTTGCATGTTTGATGTCTTAATTTATGCCTTGATCTATTCATGCATTAATTAGAATCATTTATAGAAAATTGGGTATCTATAATTTCTCTTTTAGAGTTCACCTTAGAAATATGGTATCTCCATGCTTAATCAACATGATATTCATCCTAGCTTATAATGAAACAGGAAATAAAATTCCACCACATGGTGCCTTTCTCTTTCCATTCCTTAGTGTCAATACCGAATTTTGGTCCAAGGGGTGTCGACGGATGAGATTATGTTATGCATGGCGATCCCCTAAACAAGAAGGTCAAACAAGGGGTGGATAAGACTCTGGAAATACAAAGATTGAAAATTTGGAGTTGCCACTTTTAATATTTGTTTAAAGGAGAAAAAGGATAAAATTCTAAGAGGCCTACGACACAAAAATCAAGTGTATAGGAGTACAATTGTGTAGGGATGATGGTGAACTAATCGTTATAAAAGGGATTAATCAACCAACACCCATTCTAAGAATGGTGCCCGCTATGCATTTGTGTGTGTCCTGACTAAGGATAAAGAAAGGAAAATAAAGAATGTTCTCCTTTTGGTTCATTTAGTGAAACTCACTATTGAAGAGTCCAAACAACAGGGTTGAAAACCCTGACATGTTCTTGTTGGAAAAGGGGGGTTTCACCTCAAATAACGTAAATTTTTGAAAACTTAAACTAGAAAAGAATAAGTGATGAAAAAAAGATTTTTTTTGATTTCCATGAGTGAATTCAATGTTAACCCTTTTATTTTGAAAAATTAAGATTGGGGGAAAATTCAACATAAAAATATCTTATTTTAATTAGGGGTTGGATGAGGTGCATAGGATTATTGATTGAGTTTGAATTAATGGAGATAATGGTCTTATTCCTATGATTGACGTTAAAGAGTTCAATGCTTGATTGATATTATGTTTGATGGAGGGTTGAAACCAAACAATTGTTAATGGATTCTTGAAGTCTTTTAAATCGCAATCAAGGTTTAAATATGATTAAAATCAATTATTGATGAAGGATTTGTATATTTTCTTAACTATTAATCAAAGTTTGAGTAATGGAAGTCAATCCTTAATAAGAGGTTTAAAATCTCCTAATTGACAATCAGAATTTTGTTCATTGAGGTAAACCCTTAAATGAGAGATTGAAAAATCTTTTGATTGCCAAGTAGCGTTTTAATGGTTAATTGAGACAACCCTCTAATAGGATATTTGAAAATCATTGATTGTCAATTAGGGGCATTAATGGTTGATTGAATCAATCCCTTAATGGGAGATTTGAAAATCTCTGATTGTCCATGAAAGTTTCAAATGGTTGATTGAGTCAACTCTCTAATGGAGGATTTGAAAATCATTGATTGTAAATCAGGAATTTTAATGGTTGATTAAATAAACCCTTAATGGGAGAGTTGAAGATATTATGATTGTCAATCAAGGTTTTAATGATCGAGTCAATTTTTTAATAAGGGATTTGAAAATCATTGACTTTCTATCAAGGGTTTTAATTGTTAATTGAGCAACCCTTAAAAAGGAGAAAAAATCATTGATTGCCAATTAGGGTTTTAATGACTTATTAGAGTTAACCCTTTAATAGGAGATTTGAATATCATTGATTGCTGGTAGGTTCACAAAGGCTTGAGTTCTTAAGTACCAAAGATAAAATTTATAAACCTAGCTACTCCCAAGTTTTGTAGAACAATGAGTAAGTTGGGTGTTGATCCACAAGCTAAAGTGCAGTTATTTACCACTTCTAGCCTAGTTTATTATAACATTGTATAAAAAGGTAAAAAAAGAGAAATTTTGGTGGGTTTTTCTATCAACTACTGAAAGCATGTAAATTCTATATTATTACTACTCTTATAAAGCAGATCTTTGATTATGAATCAAGCCTAGATTGTCATGCGTGCTAGCTAAGTCCAGCTAGCTATCCATCTCATGGCAACGACTAAGTTAACCATTCGAGGCCATAGAGTAGCGAAGGTGCACCAATCGTCCGGAGCACGATCGGGAACCAGGGTATACTCTATCTCAATGATCATGAATTCACCCCTATACATGAATCGTAGTCTAATCCGTATAGGTGACTGAATCCCTAGCTAGGCTATGCTTTACCTTAGGGTATCATCACTCTCAAAGATGTAAACTTGCATGGTTATGAAATGAAAGCATGTAAAGGAAAGTAGAAAAGGAAAACAAGAAAGAAAGCATGTAAAACTGGCTTCAATTGCAACTCGAAAGTCTGTCACTAACGATCAAGAATTCAATATAGAACCTAAATCTACATGGCTACATGAGGAACTTGAAGGTGGTCATAGGCCTTCATGAATCCATGCATGAGCCAGTACAGGAATTTAAATCAAAAACAATAAAGCCAAATATAATTGGCTCTCAATGGCTTTCTAGGTCTATCACTAACCCAAAAAAGGCCAAAGAGGAACCCTAAGAACATATTCAAAGCTTCTATTTAAACCCAAAAGGGTTTACGAGGTTTAAACTTCAAAACAAGAAACTGTAGCAGAAAAGCTCGCACGGAAGATCGTCACTATCGACCTGGTCACACCCATAGGTTTCCCTGGCTATGCTTTGGTTGAGGTTCCTGGGAAATCAGGAATTCAAACTTCAACATCCTCGACCTAGTCGTACCTTGGGGTATTTGTTGGCCTTACTAGGTTTGATACTCCATTTTGATGCTAACAAACAAGTAGGATTTAACATGCTTTAGTTGAGTATTGTGTTTTCTCAGGAATTCATATTGAAGGTACTTATGTAGCATGAATCAATAAATGATAGCATGGATCAAAGTTTGAAGACCATAAGAGCATGATGTTTAAAGAAGAACAACATGAGAGCTCAAAGTTCAGAATATTTTGCAAGATCAAAGATTAGCAAAAAAGAACGTTCGAAACAAATGAGAATTTTTGAGAAATTAGGACAAGTCTCTATAAGTACTTTAAGTTTATTCAAGTATGAAGTTTTCATTTTGAAGCTCATTAAACAAAGAGACTTAGAGACCATAAGAAAATAACTTGGAACATGTTTTCAAAGTTAAAACAAATTTATATTCCAAGTAAAAATGAGAGAGAAATCAAAAAGTGACTAAGAAAGAAATTTGTTCAATTGATAGACGACTGTGTGATTATAGGTAGATGACTGACTAAATTAAAGACTTAAAGTTGAAACACAGAAGCCTGACAGATGACTATCAAGGCACCCATAGACGACTGTCAGTGAAAGGTGAGAAGTCTGTGAAAGTTTCCCCAGAGGACTGTCTACCTTATATGTTACTAAAAGGCTCAAAGTTTCATATGGAAAGATGACTGTCATCATATGGACAGACGACTATCACCTTATATTCTGATAACAGATGACTGCCTATGAATTTTACCTTTATATTAAATGGATAGACGACTGTCAGGACTTCACAGTCGTCTGCCTTGCGGCAATTTTTTGTTTTCCAACGGATATAATTTTTGAAATTCAAAAATTTAGAAACTCAAATAAGTTTATTTTATGGAAACAAGTCTGAGTATCCTTTGGGGAACAAGCAAAGAGGTTTTATACATCTATAAATACCCCCAAGACTCATTGAATTACACACCAAGATTATTAAGAGCTCACAATCTGCTGTCATACTCTCTCTCACTTTGAAATTCTGAAAGTGCCTCATATTGCTCTCATCCTTGCTCGAAATTAAGAAGTTCCTGCTAATTCTCACTGTGTTTGATCATTGAGTTGCTGATTCTTTCATTGAGAGATATCCATGGTGATAAATTTATAAGAGCTTCATTCTAAAAATTCATATTTTGAATTTACTGAAGTGCATTAGTGTTTTAAACTTGTACTAATCAGCTCTTTGAGGAGCAAGTTTTTGTACATGTTGTTTCTCTATCATTGTAACAGGGCTTGTTGACGATTTGAGTATTGAATTGTTGACCAAACAAGGGGAGATTGTTTGGAGAAGGCAGGCACTAGCCTTACCCAAGGAGTGCTTGTAATCATTTTTGTTCCAGCTGATAAAGGAATGCTAATAGTGAATCCTTTGGCGGTTTGGCAAAGGGCGAGGATGTAGGCTATGTTGAAGCCAAACCTCGTAAAAATTCTTGTGTTCTTCTTTCTCTACTCCACTCTTTATTTTTTCAAGGATATAATTTATATGGTTGTTTCAAATTTCAATCCTGAATGTTTGGTAATTAAATAGACCGGAAGGTAATTCGTTTTGGATAAATTAGCATTGATTGCGGAAACCAAAAGGGACTACGTTGGTTGATTATCCTTGACCTATTAATCTAAAATTTTATTTAAAAACTGAACATTGGGAAGAAGAATACTTGTGATACAGGGTTTATATTGAGAACAACAAATTTTCACATATATTGTTACTTAAAATTGAGAGTTTGATCTTGTTGTGATTGATTGTGATTGTTTCTTAAAAGAACTAATTATAAATTTTTTTTTTTTAAAACCAATTCACCCCCCCCCCTCTTGGGAAGCTATTCCTAATTTCAGTATTGCGAGTCGAGACTTGTAGGATCACAATCTTCAGTTTAGCTCAAGGTCTCAACTTGGTCGCCCTTCATGGTCTCTTACTCGAACACTTGGTTGAGAATCTCAGCATCTCTGGCTCTATAAGCTTTAATATCTCGACCTAGTCGCCCCAGAGGGTCACTTAGTTGAGCACTTGGTCGAACCTTGCAGCATTCTTCTTTCAATTTGAACCTTGGAGTCTACAGCTTGTGACCTTGTTGCCCATGTGATAGTTGGTCGCACCACATGGTCGAACCATGCCTTCTTTCCTTTGATGATTTAAGGCTTTAGGGGCTTGGTTGAGCATCTGATTTAAGTTTATGCTTCTCAAGTACTCCTTTGGCTTCTCGTATTGCTTAACTCCTTAGTTTTAACCTATTTTTCTTGAAATATGAACTAACCTTGCAAAATTCAGAACTATGATAACAAAGGGTACTTACAAGATAAATAAATACAAAACAAAGGTAAATGGGGGCTTAAAATAGTGCATTTTAGGGACCCATCACAAAATCCAACTTACACTTTGCTAGTCCTCGAGCAAAGCAAAAACTAAGAAAACTAGAAAATCCTATCTACATCCTCTTTTGTGGGAAGCACGGTTGCATTTACAATATGCAACAAGGCTTTAAACTCCTAGGTGACCCTAGTGGACAAGTTGTAGTCTTGTGAGGGTTTCCAAGGTGGTACCCACAAACACCAATATCAATGTACATTCAAAGAAGATCAATATGCAACACAATCATGCCATTTCACATACAGTAATATAACCTAATTACATGCAAGATTTTCCACACATAACTCCATTATACACAACTCCGCAACAAATCACTCATGCAAATCTCAACATTGTATAGCCATCAAGAAAAACAATACTCATAGAGAATCAACCAGCAATTTCTATTCAGAGTTAATATCATCATATAAATTCAAGTATAAATAGGCAAGGCACAAGGCATGTGTAAAGTGAATGATTCGTTAGACTTAGGTTGCCCTTGGACACCTACAGAGCAGTTGTCTTGACTCAACCTCACTAGTATACCCTCAAAAACACTCAAGAAGATAGGTTCACTCTCATTTGTGAAGAAGAATGTCATGATCAAACATCTCACATATTTTGAAGAACTAACGTTAAAAATGGAGTGAACTAGCGTAGAGACCTGGAAAATATAATAATAATAATAATAATAATAATAATAATAATAATAATAATAATAATAAAATAAATAAGGAAAAGAAAAGAAGGAAAAAGAATTATATTAAGGAGCATGAGCAAGAATTCATCGATGAATCTAGGGTTCTCATCGACGAACATCCTTTTAGATCTTGTCGATGAAGTACACGTGTCTCGTTGATGAGAAGATACAGAGAGCAAGAAATTCAGGTCATTAAGGGTTCATCGACAAACTCATCATCTTTGTTGGTGAACACCCTTCTTTGACTCATCGATGAGTTCAAGTGTCTCGTCGACGAAGCCACGTGGCTGCAGTCTATATATATGTTAAGAATCATATTTTCAACTAGGGTTTCAAGTTCTTTTCATTTTCTCTCTCTAAGTTTTGGCTCTCCCTCCTTCTCTCCTCCGATTCAACTTCGTTTTTCCCCATTTCAACGATCGAAAGTTACCATGTGGATCCTAGGGAGATTCTCTACAACTTACCCGAAGCAGAATGCTGATTTGGGGTTTTTGAGCACCATCCCAAAATTAGGGTAAGTAAGTTATTTTAGGGTTTATGTAGTTATTTGGAATATGTGAACCCAAGAAAGGGGTTAGATGGTAATATACTGGGGTTTGAGTTGTTTAAACTGGTGTTAATGTAATTTCAGGGTTTGGAGTTCTAGATGCTATAAGCATGATTTAGGATTTTTCTACATTCTTCTCAGAAAATAGATAAAGGAATAGATTAAGTCAAGTATTTTCTAAAATTTATTTATGAATTAATGTAGTTTTTGGGAATATTGGTATTGAACAGAGAAAACAGATTTTATAGCACGTTATAGTATATTATGGAGTAGAACTCACTCATGTGGCATAAGTATAAGTTTAATGGAATTACTATATTTCAGAATATGTTATATTCATAGAATAAATATGATTTTACAATAATTTTAAGAAAGATCATAAACAGTGCAAAAGTTAAGATATTTATAGTATATTATGATATGACAACAGGCACAGATGTCATGTAATGATAGTCGGTATAGATGCCATGTAATGATAGCTGGCACAAATGCCATGATATGATAAGCCGGCACAGATGTCGTGATCAGTTTTAATGTGACAATGTATTTAGAAATTATGAAATGTCAACTTTTCTTTGGAAATATGTAAAATCTAGATTTTATTTTAGAAATATGAAAATGTTATTTACGAACAGAAATATATATTATATGAAATGTATTATATAGTAACAGAACCCGGATGGTTACGAATGTTAAAAGCACGGTACCGTTGCTAGCTAGCCAGACTGAAGAGAAGGATACCCACTATGTGCCAACTCATTAGAGGTTTGATGGAGAGTAGGATAGGCAGACTAGATTGGTGTATAGCTGACAATGCAATCACACTATTCAGGAAGTGTGGGTTGAGGCCGATTAGCGTCGAAGTGTAGGTGGTGAGTAGGATACCCTTTGTGTATTGACCTGTTAGAGGTTTGATGAAGAGTAGGATGGGCAAACCAGGTTGGGTGGGCAATCGTGTGTAGTTATGTAGTGTTTGACTTAACCTGGTAGGCCAGTCAGCGTTAAGTCCAGCCTATGGGCCGCAGAACCCGAGTCATGCAGGGTTAATTCATGATATGCAGATATACATCCACGATAAGAATTTAATAATATAAAAATTTAACGGATGATTTTAAGACACAAAAATTCATTATGTTATAGGAAGATTATGTTTAAAAAGGTACAAATTTTCCTACATTATCAATTAAAGCTTAAAGATATATTACATTTATATTATTTGCAGTATATGTTTATAAAATGATAAAACTCATGCTGCCACACACTAATATTAGTCTATTTCCTTTACTGAGAGGTGTCTCACCCCAGCATTACAAATATTTCAAGAAAGCCGACAAACAAGTGGAATGAGCTCCATGATAGAGGAGTTCGTTGGTATTACCGTAGTTGCAGGGTAAGTAATCATATCGGAGATAGGATGGATTTTGGGGTATATATGTGTATATGTAGAACAATGAATCTCTGGCATTGTATATAAGTTAAGTATGTTATAGTTCCGCTACTTAGATGACGTGTATGTATAAACAAGTAAATCCTCAGTACCTATGGGTCCAAGTTGACTTTGACTATGTTTTATGGTATCAGAGTATTAATAGTATGTGGAAAAAAATAATATAGTAGAAATTTGGGGTCGTTACAAGTTTGGTATCAGAGCCTATCTTGCTAGGTTCTGTAGACTTTAGTGTATAGGAGAACAATACCAGAGTATAGGAATAGATCAGCAATTTAGTAAGTCAATGATGGGAAGTTAAGATGAGTATTTAGGGTTTTGTTCCGTAATTGGGAACAAGATTTCCGTAGTGGTTTCTATGTCTTTCCTGGGGTGACGATTTCAGGAAAGCCATAGTAAACTATTCTCAGGTTGTGTTTCTCAATTGCTAGACTGAATCTTAAATTGAGAATAAGGACATCAGATTAAATTGATGATATAAGATTTCAGTTAGAAAAATAATGTTAGTTATGTTATGCAGACAAGGTCCTCAGAGTAAGTTATTTTATTTTCAAGATGGACCCTGGAGGTAGTAGTACTCATGCTAGTGGTGATGATAGTGCAGGCCCCTCTTGTGTGGGTGGTGGTGATTCAGATGCAATTTTGCGTAGTGTAGCTCAGCAGGTTATGGCTGAGATTGCACAAAGCTTTAAGAAGCAGGGAGGACCACCAGCAGATTAGGGTTGCACTATAGAGAAGTTTGTCAAAATGAATCCTCCGGCATTTTCAGGATGAGCTAATCCTAGAGTTGCCAAAAATTGGATACAGGAGATTGAGAAAATACTGATGGTGATTCATTGCACTTCTGAACAAAGGGTCTTATATGCTACGTATAAGTTGACAAGTGTGGCTGAGAGATGGTGCACAGCCACAAAGTTGCTTAAGGAACAGAGACTTGTACCAGTGGTCATGACGTGGAACCAATTCAAGGAGATGTTCTTTGATCATTATTTTCCTCCCACTGTTAGAGAAGCTAAGATAATAGAATTTTTGAATCCCACACAGGGGCAGTTGACGATTTAGCAATATGCAGCAAAGTTTATCAAGCTATCACGCTTTGCTCCCTACATCGTTCCAGATGAGGTTAAGAAGGAGAGAATGTTTTAGAAGGGTTTGAGGCTTGACATCCATAAACAGGTGGTGGTTCTAAAGGTGTATAATTTCTCTTAATTAATGGAATGGGCCATAGTGGTAAAGGAAAGCAGCCAGAGGGATATGGGGATGTTGAGTCAGAGAAAGATGGTCATGCCTCCAGGATTCCAGGCAGGGTTTAGCTGAGGCCCTTAGAGGGGAGACAAATACAAAAGAGCTCCGAGGTAGGAGACTTGGAGACGGGAGGTTCAAGGCGAGCAGGCATATCCAATTTTTCCTACATGTGGAAAGAGACATAGGGGAGAATGTTGAGCGGGGAGCAATGTCTTCTACCGATTTGGTGGACAGGGTCATGTATCATGAGACTATTGTGCACAATATAGTACTGCTCCTTCTCCCAAACCATTTGGAGGGAGTATCCAGGCACCTAAGGGTGGCAACTAGCATAGGAACACGGCCCCGACGAGGGTCTACGCTGGGAGATGCTGAAGCTATAGGCAACGTCATGACAGGTATGATTATTGCTTTATCATATAAAGCTATTGTTTTATTTGACTCAGGTGCCACCCATTTTTTCATGTCATTGGGGTTTCTCAAGTCGACTTGAGTTGAGACATAGTTGTTAAATACTGATTTGTCAGTAGCCACGCCAACCAGATCGGTAGTGAGATGTAAAAGGGTGATTAAAAACTATCTAGTGAGTATTCAGGAGAAAATATTACCAACCGATCTTGTGGTATTAGATATGCAGTGATTCGATATGATATTGGGTATGGACTGGCTAGTAGCTAACTGCGCCAGCATTGATTGCAATAAAAAGAGGTGATCTTTAGACCCCCGGGGGAGCAGGAATTAAGATTTGTGGGATCGTGTATGCGTGCCTCGCCATAGTTAGTGTCAGTTATTCAGGACAGGAGGCTACTTCAAGATGGTTGCTAGGGGTGTGTAGCTTATATAAAAGAGATGCTAGAGAAAGAATTAAAACTTGCTGACATTTCGGTAGTTAATGAATTTTCAGATGTATTTCTAGAAGAGTCACCTGGTTTACCACTAGAACGGGAGATTAAGTTTGTCGTGGATTTACTTCTAGGAACAACACCTATATCTAAGGCACCCTATAGGATAGCCCCAGCCAAGTTAAAGGAGTTGAAAGACCAGTTGTAGGAGTTTTTGGATAAAAGGTTTATCGGACCTAGCGTGTCGCCTTGGGGAGTGCCAGTGTTGTTTGTGAAAAAGAAAGATGGAACGCTAAGGATGTGCATTGATTATAAGGAGATAAATAAAGTGACAAAAAATAAGTATCCTCTCCCTAGAATTAATGATTTATTTGATTAGTTACTGGGAACATAGGTCTACTCCAAGATTAATCTTCGGTCGGGAAACCATCAGGTAAAAATTAAACCCAAGGATATTCCAAAGACGACATTCAAGATAAGATATAACCACTATGAATTTCTAGTTATGCCATTTGGTCTAACTTATGCACCCGCTGCATTTATGGACTTGATGAATTAGGTATTCCATCAGTACTTAGATCAATTTGTTGTTGTCTTTATTGATGATATACTGGTCTACTTGAAGAGTTTTGAAGAGCATGAAGATCATTTGAGACTAGTACTGCAGATACTAAGAGAAAAGAAGTTATATGCTAAGTTCAAGAAGTGTGAGTTTTGGTTGAGGCAGGTCACTTTCCTCAGACATGTGATTTTAGGGGATGGTAAGATAGAAGCAGTGGTGAATTGGGTGAGACCGGGAAATGTTTAGGAGATCAGAATTTTGCTAGGTCTAGTGGGGTACTACCGGTATTTTGTGGATGGTTTTTCCAGGTTATCGGGTCCACTAACACAGCTCACAAGGAAAAATGCGTAGTTTGAATGAACCGACGAGTGTGAGTAGGGCTTCCAAGAATGGAAACAGTGCCTTGCCACTGCACCGGTGTTATCTATTCTATCAGGAGAGGATAGATTTTTTATATATAGTGACGCATCCCAGAAAGGACTTGGGTGTGTGTTGATGTAGCATGGGAGGGTTATTGCATACGCTTCTCGGAAACTCAAGGAGTATAAAAAGAATTACCCTACCTATGATCTGGAATTAGCTATAGTGGTCTACGCGCTGAAAATTTGGAGACATGATCTTTATAGGGGTAGGTGTGAAATTTTTACTGACCATAAGAGCTTGAAGTATTTCTTCATGCAAAAATAATTAAATATGAAATAGAAGAGATGGTTAGATCTAATAAAAAATTACAACTGCACCATCAGTTACCACCCTAGGAAAGCAAACGTGGTGGCTGATGCTTTAAGCCAAAAATCAGTGGGAGCAGCACTATCAGCGGTGGAAATTCAGCATCTGATTTAGATGGATTGAGAGAAGCTCGGTGTGGAGTTGGTAAAGGGTGAACACCAGGAATTTATTGCCAACCTAGTGCTACAACTTACACTGCATGAGGGGATTAAAGCTGCTCAGAAGAATGATGTAGAAAAACTGATGGATAAAGTGTAGGACGGACAAGAAGAGGAGTTTAATATTTCAGATAATGGAGCTCTGAGGTTCCGTACCAGATTATGGATACCTGTAGATGTTGAAATTAAGAGGACTATGCTAGAAGAGGCCCACAGATCCCTTTACACAGTTCATCCTGGAAGCACTAAGATGTATCGGGACCTCTAGGAGTCATTCTGGTAGAGCGGTATGAAATGGGAGATAGCCGAGTTTGTGGAACAGTGTTTGACATGCTAGTAGGTTAAGGCTGAACCCCAGAGACCAGCGGGACAGTTGTAACAACTCCACATCCCTGAGTGGAAGTAGGATCTTATCTCTGTTGATTTTGTTATAGGATTACCATCGACGTTGCATGGGCAGAACGTCATATGGGTGATTGTATACTGACTAACAAAGGCTGCTCATTTTCTCCCTATTAAAGTCAACTACTCTGTGAGTAGGCTAGTAGAATTATATATTCAGGAGATAGTTCGACCCCATGGTGTGCTGGTGTCTATAATCTCAAATCGAAACCCACGATTCACGTCACAGTTTTGGAGAAGTTTGCAGAAGGCTTTGAGGTCTCAGCTAACATTCAGTACAACATTTCATCATCAAATGGATGGACAAACAGAGAGGATTATCCAAATACTAGGAGATATGCTTCGAGCATGTGTGCAAGACTTCAGGGGTAGTCAGAGCCAGTTTATTTTGCTGGTTGAATCTGCATATAATAACAGTTATCAGGCCAGCATTGGAATGACACCTTACGAGGCATTATATGGTAGGAGATTCCATTCTCCACTATACTAGGATGAAATGGGTAAAAGGCGAGTTTTGGGGCCAGAGGTAGTGTAGCAGGCATATGATAAAGTCCGACTTATTAAAGACAGAATTAGTGAAGCCCAAAGTCGGCAGAAAAGCTACACAGATACTCACCGCCGAAAATTAGAGTTTGATGAAGGAAACCATGTGTTCTTGAAAGTAGCACTGATGAGAGGAGTGATGAGGTTTGGGAGGAAGGGTAAGCTGAACCCTTGGTACATTGGCTCATTTGAAATACTTGAGAGAGTGGGTCTAGTCACTTAGAGATTAGCTTGACCATCAGCATTATCCATAATTCATGACGTATTCCATATTTCTATGTTAAGAAAATACGTCTCAGATCCTTCCCATGTGATCATCTATGAAGAGTTGGATCTTAGAGATACTTTAACATATGAATAAATACCAGTGCAGGTTCTGGATAGGAAGGAACAGGAGTTGCGCACCAAGAAAATTTCACTAGTAAAGGTATTGTGGAGGAATCATGTAGTGGAGGAAGTTTTGTGGGAACTAGAGAAGGTGATATGATAGAAGTACCCACATCTGCTTTGTGGGGATCAGCATTAGTCAAGAAAAGTAAAATAATAGCTCAGGTAAGATAAGTATTGTTTTGATTTTATTTTATGCAGTGCAGGGTAATATATGTATAAATTTTGTTTTGGATTGTAGGATATAGTGGGTTTTGGGAGAATTTTGGTAAGTTACTGTAATCTCTCATAACCGTAAATGTAACCACGATATTCCTCCGCCATAAGTGACGGTAATTAATAAAGGTACAATGAATTTTTCCTTTAGAGGTTGGTACATGTATAGTTAGCAAATTTCAAGGACAAAATTTTTAAAAGGAGGGGAGAATGTAGAGACCCGAAAAATTTAATAAAAATAATAAAATAAAAGAAATAAGGAAAAGAAAAGAAGGAAAAGGAATTATATTAAAGAGCATTAGCAAGAATTCATCAATGAATCCAGGGTTCAAGTCGACGAACATCCTTCTAGATCTTGTCAACGAAGTACACATGTCTCATCGACAAGAAGACAACAAGAGCAGGAAATTCAAGCCATTAAGGGTTTTTCGACAAACTAATCATCTTCGTCAATGAACACCCTTCTTTGACTCGTCGACAAGTACACGTGTCTCATCGACAAAGCCATGTGGCAATAGTCTATATATATATATGTTACCAATTAGATTTTCATCGAGGGTTTCAAGTTCTTCTCATTTTCTCTCTCTAAGTTTCAGCTCTCCCTCCTTCTCCTCTGATCTGGCTCCGTTTTTCCCCGTTTCGACGATTGGAAGTTATCACGTTGATCCCGGGGAGATTCTTTACAACTTAGCCAGAGCAAAATGTTGATTTGGGGTTTTTGTGCACCATCCCAAAATTGGGGTAAGTAAGTAATTTTAGGGTTTACGCAATTATTTGGAACATGTGAACCCAGTAAAGGGGTTAGATGGTAATATACTGGGGTTTGAGTTGTTTAAACTGGCGTTAGTGTAATTTCAAGGTTTGGAGTTCTGGACGCTGTAAGCATGATTTAGGATTTTTCTACAGGCTTCTCAGGAAACAGGTAAGGGAATAGATTAAGTCAGGTATTTTCAGAAATTCATTTATGAATTAATGTATTTTTTGGGAATATGGAGTAGAACTCACTTGTGTGGCATCAGTATAAGTTTAATGGAATCACGGTATGTTAGAAAATGTTATATTTATAGAATAAGTATGATATTACAGTAATTATTAGAAAGATCATAAATAGTAGGGAAGCTAAGATATTTATAGTATACTATGATATGACAGCTGGTGCAGATGTTGTGTAATAATAGCCGGCATAGTTGCTGTGTAATGATAGCCAGCACAGATGTCATGATGTGATAAGCCGACGCAGATGCCGTGATCAGTTTTAATATGACAATGTATTCAGAAATTATGAAATGACAACATTTGTTCAAAACTATGTAAAATCCAGATTTTATTTTAGAAATATGAGAATGTTATTTATGAATAGAAATATATATTATTTGAAATGTATTATATAGTAATCAAACCCGGATAGTTACGAATGTTAAAAGCACGGTACCATTTCTAGCTAGCCAGATCGGAGAGAAGGATACCCACTGTGTGCCGACCCATTAGTAGTTTGATGGAGAGTTGTATGGACGGACCAAATTGGTGTATAGCCGACAGTGCAACCACACTATTCAGGAAGTGAGGGTCGGAGGCCGATTAGCCCCAAAGTGTAGGCGGTGAGCAAGATACCCCCTTGTTTACTGGCCCATTAGAGGTTTGACGTAGAGTAGGGTGGGCAGACTAGGTTGGGTGGGCAATCATGAGTAGTTATGTCATGTTTGACTTAACCTGGTAGGCCCGCCAGCGTTAAGTCCAGCCTACAGGCCGCACAACCTAAGTCAAGCGGGGTTAACTCATGATATGCCGATATGCATCCAAGATAAGAATTTAGTAATATACAAATTTAATGGATGATTTTAATGATACAAAAATTCATTATGTTATAGTAAGATTATATTTAAAAAGGTACAAATTTTTATGCATTATCAGCTTCAGCTTAAAGATATATTACAGCTATATTCTTTACAGTATATGTTTATAAAATGATAAAACTCACATTACCACACACTGATATTAGTCAATTTCCCTTAATGAAAGGTGTCTAACCCCAACATTACAAATATTTCAAGAAACCCCGACAGACAAGTGGAGCGAGCTCCGTGATAGAGGAGTTTGTGGGTATTACCCCAGTTGTAGGGTAAGTAATTGTTTCGAAGACAAGATGGATTTTTGGGGGTAGATATGTGTATATGTAGAATAGTGAATCTCTGGTAATATAAGTTAAGTATGTTATAGTTTCGCTACGTAGATGACATGAATGTATGGACAGGTAAATCCCCGTTACTTATGGGTCCAGGTTGACTTTGGCTACGTTTTATTGTATTAGAGTATTAACAGTATGTGGAAAAAAATAATATAGTAGAAATTTTGGGTTGTTACAACTAGTCTCATAAGAATGGGATCCAACCTATTAATAGAGGTGTCAAATCCTTCACCCTAGCACCTTCTCACCTACTCGCCATATCCAACCAAGACCACCCTAGATTGACTTATCGACAAACCAGGGATGAGTACATTATAAGCATCGGATAGCTGAAGAGGCTTCATACGTGCAAGATCATGTGGTTTGTGTCCCTAGCTTGACCCAAGCGAGTATTCTATGTATTTTTCATTTCTTTTTCTCTTATGTTCATTCTTTTTACATTTTTCTTTGATGGTCAGCTATGACATTTTTCATAAATATTATGTCTTCATGCTACCGAATGGAAATTAAGTTTGAAAAGGAGTTCATAAATTATGTATATTTTTAAAGGTGGCTTAATTCTCACATCTTGAGTAGGCTACAAGACTTAGGTTTATATCTCCCCACTAGACATCACCTTTAGGCTAGCAAGTGCAAAAACTGAGACTAGCATGCAAAGAGAATCCAAAAAAGGAAAGTTGAGTTCAATGAACTCAGAGTTTGATGTCAAAAACTCAAGAAAAAATGAAAGGCTCAAAAAAACCTCACAAGGTGTCATAGTCGCCATAGTTATTCTCTCAGTGCTCTCAAGGAACCCTAAGTGCTACGAATCATGTGAACGTGTGTCATAACCTTGTGAAGTAACGTCAAATTTGGAGTTGTGTAGAAAAATTTATGACCAAACTACCAAAGGGTGGTCAAAGCTATTAGGCGGCTAACCTTGTCTGTTCAGACAAGTGAACAGCAGACAGAAGCACTTCAGGTGCCTGACCCTTGTAACCTCAGGCACCTGACTCTGTACTAACTTCCGAAATTCACTAAAATTTAAAGTCCATGTGACTGACCCCTTGAGTTCAGGCGCCTAAACCTTCGAAATTCAAATTTTAACACTTAGGAAACTTTCCAAAAGTGATTTTCCTGCCACAAAACTTTGTGAAAACTTGAGGAATACTCCAAGAAACTTGGGCAACACGAAAAATACTCTTTAAACTTTATAAATGCATGATTAAACCCAATGATCAAATTCACCAACAACCTACAAGCAGAAAATCTATCAAATTCTTTCTACTCTTCAAAGCTACCTTGTCTATACTTTTGTTGAATTACTTGCTATGATTTTTATGAGAAAAGCTCACGGGCCTTTGCATTTTTACTGAGTTATTCAACCTAAGAAAGAACCCTGGTGATATATGTACTTGAGATTCATCTTTCTATATTGTTATTTTTATTGAAGTATATAGATTTAAATTGTACTATCCAGCTCTATCAAAGAGCATCTCTTGTACAAAAGAAATTTTCCTTGTTTCCTTGTTTCTTTGACGGTTCAGGTCATTGAATTGTTGTAACTGAGAGTGGGGTATCACTTGGAGAGGGGGCTCCACCCTAAAGGAGGGATTGTAATGGTTTGTTCTGCTCATAAAGGAACACCATAGTGGAACCCTCAGGTGGTCTTGCCCAAGGCAAGGATGTAGGCAAGGTATAAGCCAAACCTCGTAAAAAACTCAGTCTCACTTTCTTTCCTAAACTCTCTTTAATTTTCTACATATATATAACTACGTGGTTGTTTATTTCAATTCTATAAATTATTTAGATTGGATACTAAATAAACCAAAACTTAATTTGACTTTGGGATTGTGGAAACCAAATGAGAGTACATTGGTTGGTCAATACTTTTTGTGGAAACCATAAAGGAGTATGTTGATTGATTAACACCCAAGACTCATTAATTGAAATTTTATTTAAAATCTGAGTTTTGGAAGAGTGTTGGAATTTTCAACTGTGCTTCATTAAAACAGGGCCTTTATCAAACTCTTCTTTGAGTTGTTCAATCGTTGAATCTCGAAAACTTTGCTGAATTCATTCTTTAGTGTGAATCTTGTTTTGGTTATCTTGTTGAGAGGGTTAAATTATTCAAAAGTTGAAAATATTACATTGTGAATCATTGGTTTGTGTTGATTGAATCAATTTGTTGATTGGGTGTTAATTGACATTACTACAAGATCAAGTTGATTTACTAATTCTTAAAGTTTTAAAAGTGAATATTGATTTCTAGCTGATATTGTAATACAAATCGTCCTTGTTTGGGTACTAAACTTACAATAAGTTGTGAATCTATAAAAAAATTTTAAAGAAACTTTTAAAACCCAATTTACCCCTCCCCCCTCTTGGGACTACACCTTACTTTTTAGGGTCCTCAGACTATATTTTGTTCTATTTTCAGGATGGACCTTGGGAATGACAATACGAACGCTGGTGGTGGTAATGATGCAAAACCCTCCAATATGAGCAGCATAGATTATGATGCAATATTGCATAGTGTCGCTCAGCAAGTAATGACAGAGATAGCAAGGAATTTAGGGGAACAGGGCTTCCCACCAGCTCACTAAGGATGCACAATAGAGTAGTTTACTCGTATGAATCCCCATAGTTCTCAAAAGGAGTTGACCTGTTCATGCGAGAGAACTAGGTCCAGGAGATTGAGGAGACTTTGGTAGTTCTCCCCTGCATCGAGGAGCAAAAAGTATGATATGCCACTTTTAAAATGATAGAGGAGGCTAAATGCTAGTGGAGGTCAATGAAGCTATTGGAGGAGCAAAAGACAGTGCTTATAGCTTTGACCTAGAGCCGCTTCAAGGAGATATTCTTCAAGCGGTACTTCCCCGCTACTACTATTAATGTTAAAGTGGCAGAATTTCTGAATTTGATTCAGGGGCACTTGACGGTCTAGCAATATGCATCCAAATTCGTTGAGCTGTCTCAATTTGCCCCACACATGGTGCCAGACGAGGAGAAGAAGGTGAGGAGATTTGAGGAGGGCTCGAGATAGAGTATCTATGAGCAAGTGGTGGCATTCTAGGTCCAGACTTTTTCAGAGTTAGTGGATAAAGCCACAATGATAGAGACTAGCCTGCAGAGAGGTATTGGAGTACATAGTCATAGGAAGAGGCCTATGTATCCTGAATTTCGAGCGGGTACTAGTCAGGGTCAGCAGAGGAGATATGATAGGGGTCAATGGCAGGTTGTGGGACGTTGAGCCCCTCAAGGTGATCCAGCACCCCCTATTTGTACTAGGTGTGATCAAAGGCACTGGGGGAAGTGCCAAATTGGGTCGAATGTCTGCTATCGGTGTTGTCAACCTGGCCATATTGCAAGAGACTATTGTGCACCGCTAGCTAATGCCCTCGTTCCTAATTGTTATTGGGGAAACAACCAAGCACCCTGAGGCAACCAGTAGAGGAATGCCACCCCAGGTGGGTTTATGCACTGACATCGGGAGATGCGGAAGCGGTCGGCGACATGGTGACAAGTATCATTTCTATGTTTTGAAATAAAGTTGTTGTCTTGTTTGATTCAAGGTCCACGCATTCTTTTGTATCTTTGGGGTACATCAAGTTATGTGGGATGCGAGACACCAAATTATCAGTAGCCACACCGACAGGATCAGTAGTGATATATAGAAGGGTGCTCAAAGAAAGTCTAGTGGATATTCAGGGTAAAATGCTACCAACCAATCTAGTGGTATTAGATATATATGGGTTTGACATGATTTTGGGAATGGAATGGCTAGCCACTAACTATGCCACTATTGATTGTCATAAGAAAGAGGTAGTATTTAGACCTCCAGGGGAGCAAAAGTACAAATTTGTGGGGTTGTGTGTGTGCTCCCCACCACAGATGTTATCAGCTATACAGGCAAGGATGCTGCTTTTGGAGGGATGCCAGGGGTATTTGGATTATGTGAAGGAAGCACCTGAGGAAGGGATAAAAATTGAGAATATACTAGTTGTGAGAGAATTCTCTGATGTGTTTCCAGAGGATTTACCTAGATTACCTCATGATCGAGAAATTAAATTTTCCATTGATTTACTTCCAAGGATGGCACCGATATTTAAAGCTCCTTATATAATGGTTCCAGCTAAGTTAAAAGAATTAAAGGAGCAGTTGCAGGAATTACTAGATAAAGGGTTTATCAAACCTAATGTATCACCCTAGGGAGCGCCAGTTCTATTTGTGAAAAAGAAAGATGGGATGATAAGGATGTGTATCGACAACAAAGAGATAAATAAAGTGACAGTTAAGAATAAGTATCCTCTTTCCCGTATTAATGATTTATTCAATCAACTCCAAGGAACACAGGTTTACTCAGAGATTGATCTTTGATCTGGGTACCATCAAGTGAAAGTCAAGGCAGAGGATGTTTCAAAGATGTCTTTCTGAACCAGGTATAGCCATTATGAATTCCTCGTTATGCCTTTCGAACTGACCAATGCTCCTACGACGTTTATGGATCTAATGAACACGATTTTCCATGAATACTTGTACCAGTTTGTAGTGGTTTTCATTGATGATATTCTGTTCTATTCAAAGAGCCCTAAGGAGCACGAAGATCATTTGAGGATGGTGCTACAGGTGTTGAGAGAAAGGAGGTTGTATGCTAAATTCAAGAAATGTGAACTGAAGGAAGTTAGATTCCTTGGATATGTGATATCAGGGGATGTTATCTCCGTGGATCTGAGCAAGATAGAGGCGGTAGTGAATTGGGTGAGACCAAGGATTGTTCAGGAGATCAAGAGTTTCTTAGGTCTGGCAAGATACTACCGGTGGTTTTGGAGGGTTTTCCCAAACTATCAGCTCCTCTAACATGATTAACAAGGAAAAATGTGAAGTTCAAATGGATCGATGATAGTGAGTAGAGTTTCCAAGAATTAACCAACGACTCGTCACTGCACCAATTTTTTCTATTCCATTAGGAGATGGTGGATTTGTGATATGCAGTGACGTATCTCAGAAGGAACTCAGGTGTGTCTTGATGTAGTAGGGGAAGGTCATTGCATACGCTTATCGACAACTTAAAGAATATGAAAAGAACTGCCCTATGCATGATTTGGAGTTGGCTGCAGTGGTGTATGCATTAAAAATTTGGAGACATTATCTGTAAGGTGGGAAGTGTGAAATATTTATAGATCATAAGACTTTGAAGTATTTCTTCACACATAAGGAGTTGAATATGAGGTAGAGGAGGTGGCTAGAATTAATAAAGGATTACGAGTGCACCATCTATTACCACCCAAGAAAGGTTAATGTGGTAGCTGATGCCTTGAGCCAGAAGTTAGGAAGTACCTCAGTATAAGAACTGGTTTCCCAACATCAGATTAGAATGGATTTAGAAAGACTTGGTGTGGAGCTGGTGGAGGAAAATCACCATTTTATTGCTGATATGGTACTTCAACCAACTTTGCTAGAGAGAATTAAGATTGCACATATGCAAGATGCTGAATTAGTAAAGATTAGAGATAGAGTGCAGAATGGACAGGGAGATGATTTTAATATTTCAGATGACAGAGCTTTGAGGTTTCATAGCAGGTTGTGTTTACCCGATGATGTTGAAATTAAAAATACCATTTTGGAAGAGGCACATCGTTCCCTAAATATGGTACATCCAGGAAGAATGAAAATGTATAGGGATTTGCAAGTATCTTTTTGGTGGGGCAATATTAAAAGAGAAGTTATCCGATATGTGGAGCAGTGTTTAATCTGTCAGCAGGTGAAGGCTGAGCATCAAAGACTAGCGGGATCATTGCAACCACTTCATATCCCCAAATGGAAGTGGGAACACATTTCTATGGATTTCATCACAAGGTTACCACCGACACTTCATGGGCAAGACGCCATCTAGGTAGCTGTTAACTAATTGATGAAGACTGTCCATTTTCTTCCCATCAGAGTTAACTAATCCATAGGTTGATTGGCAAAGCTATATATACAGGAGATAGTCAGACTGCATGGCATGCCAGTATCCATCATTTTTTACTAGGACCCACAGTTCACAGCTCAATTTTGGAAGAGTCTACAAGGAGCCTTGGGATTTCAGTTGACATTCGGTACAAAATTTCACCCTCATGTTGATAGATAGACAAAGAGGACCATGCAGATACTGGAAGATATGTTGTAGGCTTGTGTTAGAGTTTGGAGGCAGTTGGATTTAGTATCTGTCACTGGTGGAGTTTGCTTATAATAATAGCTATCAGACTAGTATTGAAATGGAACTGTATGAAGCATTATATGGTCAGAGGTTCCAAACTCCACTATATTGGGATTAAGTGGGTGAAAGACAAATTTTGGGGCCAGAGATTGTATAGTGGACTTCTAAGAAAATCAAGCTTATTCAAGAAAGAATTAAAACAGCTCAGAGTCGGCAGAAAAGCTATGCAGATACCCGCCAATGAGCTTTGAAATTTGGGAAGAAGGGTAAGATAAGCCCTAGGTTTATTAGGCCGTTTGAGATACTAGAAAGAATCGGTCCAGTTGCCTATAAGATGGCATTACCCTTAGTGTTATCCGGAATCCACAACGTATTTCATGTGTCTATGTTGAAGAAATACGTCCCAGATCCGTCACACGTAATAAGTTCTGAGGCACTGAAGCTTGGTGATACCTTATCCTATGATGAAGTTTCAATTCAGATCTTAAATCATAAAAAATAGGAATCACGCACTAAGAAAATTCCACTGGTAAAAGTACTCTGGCGTATTCACACCATCGAGGAAGCCTCATGGGAACTAGAAGAGGAAATGCATCAAAGGTACCCACATTTGTTCAGCAGGACTCAGATTTAGACAAATAATATAATAATCCAAGTAAGAATTTAGTGGTTTGTAATTATGCTATATGTAAGTCCAAATGTATTTAATTGTAGATTTACATATAATGGTTTTTATGTTTGAATGGGTTTTGAGAGAATTTTGATTTGGTTATAGTGATCTCCCAGAGTCGTTTATGTAACCACGGTATTTCTCCGCTATAAGTGAAGATGATTAATAAAATTTTGATGGTTTCTTTTAAATGAGGACCAAAGTACTAGATAAAAAATTTCAAGGACGATATTTTTTTTAAGGAGGGGAGGATGAAGAGACCCGACAAAAGAGTAATTAATGAAATAATAAAGAAAAGAAGGAATTTGGTTTGGCATAGGACAAGCCGTCGATGGTTTTGATGGAGCTCAGAAAATTGTCAACGATTTTGAGTTACTGAGGGGAGGTAAGGGTAAAATAGTAAGAAAAATGTTTGGTTAAAACCAAATCGTTGGCGGTTTCAAGAAACCATTAACGATTTTGCAGCGGGTGAGAAACCTATAAAAAGGGATCAAGTCATTTCTTTTTGGAAAAAATATTAAAACACTCTCCTCTCTCTCTCTCTCTCTCTCTCTCTCTCTCTCTCTAGGCTACAACCATCACTCTCTCTATCTCTCTCTCTCTCTCTCTCTCTCTCTCTCTCTCTCTCTCTCTCTCTCTTTCTCTTAGATTTTTCGCCCGATTTAAGCCCGAATCGAAGGATAAACAGCATTTCGAGATCCCGGCGACGATTCTCCACACTTTAGCGGAAGCAATTTCGCTGTTTAGGCTTTCTAGGGACCACTCCAAAACTAGGGTAAGGAAGATGTTTTTCAAGTTTAATCAGTTATTGGAAGAGTATGGGCTTAGAAGTATTAAAATGGTAAATATTCTGGGGTTGAGCTAATTGAGTTAGGGTATATGGATACAAGGTTTGTGCGAGCACTGCAAGAATAGTTTTGGGATCCCTGTAGGCACATTTCCAGGAAACAAGCAAAAGGAATAGATTTTTCAGGCGTTTTCAGAAAGTTTACTAATTAAATTATAATATGTGATTTCTGAATGATATATATATGTTTTCTTGAGTATACAGATTTGTGAGACTGGGAACTTTGGAAATGATATACATGTATGTTTGAAATTGGGTTATTGAGTTTGGGTAAAACCCTAGAGATCATTATACTAGTATTTTTAGCAGAATATTAATATAGTATAAGTTATCACTCAATTTGTGTGGCAAGAGTTTGTAAGTCATGTATAATTAGAATTGTCAGCTTCTACGGTAAAAATATATTAACAGAGGTAAGATTTTATACAGTATTACATTGTCCTATTAAGGACTACAGTATAGATTTTATACAGTATTACAGCGTCCTATTAACGACTATAGTACAGATTTTATACAGTATTGCAGCATCCTATTAGGGACTACAGTACAGATTTTATACAGTATTACAACGTCATATATTGGGCTATAGTACAGATTTTATACAGAATGATAGCCTTCAATATAGAACTATAGTACAACATTTGATACAGATCTACAGAATGACAACATTCTATATAGAACTACAGTACAACATTTGATACAGAATTACAAAATGATAGCATTTTATATAGAACTACAGTATGATAGTATTTTATACAGAATTACAGTATTTCAGTGATTTTATACAGATTTATAGTATGACAATTTATACTAATTTGTAAAATGAAATCATGATATTATATTGTTTTAGAAATCGCATTATATGGCTTAAGAACCTTGATGAACCATAGCTAAGCACGATACCGTAGTTTCACAGATACTAAGACAACCACACTTCTCAAATAGAGTGTTGGTGGTATGCAGTCAATTGTGTCATTGAAGTGTAGAGTTATGCCCTGGAGTTCAGACCAGTTAGGTAGGCAAATTGTACTCATAGTTATAGGTACAGATACATATACAATTGACTTACTCTGGTTAGGTCAACCATGGCTAGGTCTAGCCTACAGGCCGCACAACCCGGATCATGCGGGGTTAATACATCACGTTATTGTTTTTCCATCCAGGGCAGTTCTTCTATGCATATATGCGTATTTACTTGTACAAAGATATTATCTTATACAGAGTATGATGTGAAAGGAAAGTATGCATTTTTTGATATACTTATATATACGTGTATATAGTTTTACATGATTTGATAGTGAAAGGAAAGGTATTATGGTTGCATATTTGAAACACTAAAACTCATATTACCACACACTATCAATAATCGAATCCCACTTACTGAGAGGTATCTCACGCCAAAATTTAAACATTTCAGAAAATCCAGATAAACGAGCGGAGCGAGCTCTGAGGTAGAGAAGGTTGTGGTACAATCCTAGTTTCAGGGTAAGTGTTTGAGCTGGGGAATATGTTTTGTGTAATCTCTAGGATGTTTTACGGATTTTGGGGATGTACATGTATAATCATGGAGATAGTAGAACTCTGGTAATGTATATAAGGTTCAGGTATATTATGTTTTTCGTTGCATAAATAGTATGTACTTATAGACAGGTATATCCTCGGTACCCCACTTTGGGTTCGGGTTGACTTTGTTGATATTTTGTGGTATCGGAGTTTAATATGTGGAAAAAAAAAATATAGCAAAATTTTGGGGTTGTTACACAAAGATCGTAAACCCAGTGTATACACATGCAACACATAATCAAGACTTTAAAGTATCAAACAAAAATTAAAAACAAAAGAAAACAACAAAACCAAAACACGTAGTACTCTAAATTAAAATTTGGCTTACTAACGTAACTGAGTCCCCAACAATGGCGTCAAAATTTGGTAGGTTCACTAAGGCTTGGGTCCTTAACTACCAAAGATAAAATTCATAACCTAACTAATCCCAAGTTCAATAGAACAATGAGTCAGTCGGGTGTCGATCCTCAAGGACTCTAGTGCAGTTGTTTACCACTTCTAGCCTAATTTACTACGCTTTGCATAAAAGGGAAAAGGGTGAGATTTTGAAGTTGTTTTCTAACCTACACAAGCAATGATAGTAAATTGTTATTAACACTACTCCTAGAGAGCAAATCTCAAATCATGAATCCAGTTTAGGCTGTCGTTTGCGATAGCTATGTCTGGTCAGCTATCTGTACTAAGCTAAATGGTCAAGTGAACCATTCGAGTAGCATAGGATAGCGAAAGGGCACCAATAGTCTAAAGCATGATCGGGAACTAGGGTATACCCTATCTAGCAATCACGAGAACTCACATATAGGAACCGTAGCCTATTATGTATAAGTGACTGAATCCCTAACTATGTTCTCCTATCCCCTATGATTTCATCACAATTAGAGAAGTAAAAGTGCATGAAAATTAAAGATAAGGTATTTAACATGCAGAATTTAAATCAAAGTAAAGTAAAAGAAAATGTATTGAAAACAGTTTCAATTGCAGCTCAAAGTCCTAACATTAGCGATCAGGAATACAATCAAGAACTAGCTAATCTATACAGCAGCACCCAGAACTCGAAGGTTGTCACAGGCCTTTGAAGAATCCAAGCACAAACCAGTACAAGAAATTGAAAGGAAAGCTATAAATCTAATTTTAGTTGTACCCAAAGACACTCTAGATCTGCCACTAACCAAAGAGGGGCCAAAGGGGAACCCTAATTACATATTCGAACCTAAGTTTTATACCCAAAAGGGTTTATAAGCATTTGAATTCAAATCAAGAAACTTTTAGCAAAAATCTTGCAAAGAAGATTGTTGGGCTCACGCTTGTCGACCTTGTCGAGCCCTGTTCTTCCCTTGTTCGCGCTCTAGTCGAGACTCACGAGAATTCTAGGGTTCAAACTTCATAGATCTTCAACTTGGTTGCACCTATAGTGTTGGCCTTACAAGGCTTAAAATCTTGTTATCTTATTTTGATGCTAACAAACAAATTAAATTTAATGTATTTGTGTGAGTAATGATATTTCAGGGCTCATATATGAGAAAGCAAGGTCAAAGTGCTCACAAGGATCAAATGAAGCTTAAATGAGTTAAAGCATGGATTTAAAGATGATATATAAAACCTTGAAGAATATGAGGACATGATTGAGTTGTTGAAAGCCAAGGTATATTAAAGTCAAAAGAGACTAAGAAAGGCAAAGTGAGAAAGCTCAAAGAATATGGAAGCTTGAAGAAAAGATGGACTCAATCCAAAGACAAAACATGAAGACTCAAGAACCTAGAATGAGAAAAGTTTTAAAAGTTTTCATGTAAGTACTTTAAATGTTTAAAATATCGTTTGCAATATTTTGAAGCTCTTAGGTTAACTTAGACCTAGATACTTTTTAAAATACCTAGAAAATATTTTTATAAGGTCAAAAATTATTTTAAAATGGTTAGAGTCATTTTTGGAATGAAAAGCATCAAAAAGAGTTTTTCCATTTGTTGTCAGTTTTTATACAGCCGCATTGAGGTGAATTTTTCTCTATTAAAACCTTATTATTTTAAAAATTGATCAACATTAAAGTTGTATTATTTTATCTTAGATTTCATTTGAAACCAAGAACAATTAATTTGGAGTTACATAGAAAAATTTATGACCAAAACACTGAAGCGGGGTCACTGCTGACAGAGAACAAGACAGAACAGGCAGAGAGTTGTAGCAGCAAGTTCAGACGTCTAAACTTGCGACTTCAGATGACTGAACCTGCGACATCAAACGTCTGAACCCTGACTTCAGACGTTTGACCCTGTATCTAGTTCTATTTTAAAGGGGTTTAAGGAACTTCAGATGATTGAACTCGAACCTTCAGTCATCTGAACACTGTTCAACGGGAAAAAATTTTAAATTCTAATGTTTTAAAATATAGCCGTTTGAACTTCAAATTTTCTAAAAACTTGGGAAACTCTTTAAGAAAACTTTTGCAACATGGAAACAAGTTTGAAAGCCTATAAATACATGGTTTTGAAAATCAAAACTCATCCAAGAATTGAAAAATCTACTTGTAAAGCTGAAAGCACTCTTGTTCTTCCAAAGCTGTCTTGTTCACTCATTGAAAAATTCTTTTGCTGAGAATTCTGAAGTGCTGATCCTTCTTTCTCTGAGTTCCTACTGCTAATCCTCTTCTAAGAAGGATATTGGTGAATTCTACACTTGAGCTTCATTGTATTTCATATGGATATTTTACATTCAAAGTATATAGTGCTGAAATTGTACTAACTTGCTCTTTGAGAGAGTATACTTGTACACAGATTATATCTTGTTTCTTGTAATTCTTTGATGATTCCAAGGGTTGTTTGGACCATTGGCTAAGCAAGGAAATATTTCTTAGAGAGGCGGGCTCTAGCCTATGTAAGGAGTGATCGAACGAGGGGATATAGTTTGGAGAACGCGGGCTCTAGCCTTAACCAAGGAGTGTTGTAATCAGTATTGTTCCACCCGTCAACGGAACTGAACTAGCAAATCCTTTGGTGGTTTTCCAAAGGTGAGGATGTAGGCTAGGTATTCTCTCTTTCCCTTATTCTTTATTTTCAGCATATTTAAATTGCGTGGATGGTTTAAATTTGAAAATTATATAAACTACATATATTTGGAAATCAAACCAACTTAAGGTTTAATTTTGATTTGGGTTGGGAAACCAAAAGGGAGTACGTTGGTTACACCATATCTTGCGGAAACCTTATGGGAGTACGTTACTTGGTTAACATCCCAAAGATAAATTTTACCAAGAGTTTATTTGAGTTCTAAATATTTGGAAAGAGTGATTTGATTCATCTATACAGGGCTTTACATCAGCAAGCATAAATTCTCATTCACTACAAGGCTTGGTTCAAATTTGGCAAATATAAACAAACAACCATCTTGAGTTGTTATATTACCAAAGTGCTGAATACTTTATATCTTGGTTTGGTTGTTTGTTGTTTAACTTGTACTTGGCAAATAAATTTATTGTTTGGCTTGAAGATATTATTTAATTGATTGGTTGTTTAATTGTGTTATTGATTGGATAAAAGAACTAAGTTCTCGATTGATTAAAGAATTAAACAAACAAGTCAAGAATTGGTTAAAAGAAATAAAGGAAGTTTAAGGTATCTCAAAAGGAATTAAAAGAAATTTTTAAAAGCCAATTCAACCCCCCCCCCCCTCTTGGGAAGCTATTCCTAATTTCATATAGGTCTCCTAGTCACGCAGATGGTTAAGACTCTCGGGATCTCAGCTTCAGTCAATCTTTATTCAGTCGACCTAGTCGACCCTGAAGATCTCTTGGTCACACTGATGGTTGAACCTCTCAGCACCTCAATTTTAGTTTGAACTCTGGAGTCTTCATTTTGTGACCTGGTTGCCCCTTTTGTTTTCTGTTTGCACCACATGGTCGAACAAGGCCTTGTTTGCTTTGATGAACTAAGGCTTTGGGGGCTTGGTTGAGCATCTGATTGAGCCTTGTGCTTTCAAATTACTCCCTTGGCTTCTTGTATCGCTTAACTCATCGGTTTTAACTTGATTTTCCTAAAACATGAAAAAACCATGCATAACTCTAAACTATGATAAGAAAGGGTAAATAGATGATAAATGAGGGCAAAATATAGGTAAATAAGGCATAAAATAGTGCATTTTAGGGGCACATCACTCTACAAACAATATTAACTTGGTTCAACCCCTTGCCTATATCCACACCTTCAGACACACTCAATGATTCCATAATCCACTATCAACCTCATTCACTGGCGAAGAAGCCTTTACACATGGAAACAAATTAAGAATCCTTGCAATTTGGTTCACCAAGAACCTTCACATGAGAACCAATCCCTATTACTTACAAAGAGCCCAAACAAGGGAACCAATCCCTTTAACAATTGGTTCACAAAGAACCCTTACAAGATGAATATTAATTACAACAAAGCTCCTTGAATGAGTGGATATTTGATACAATAAAAACCTCACACAAATCTCTCAAGTAATGAATACCACAAGTTTAGAGAGCAAGAGAGATTTTGAGCACTTGCGATGATGAACTTAATGCAAAGTGCTTGTGAATGACATTCAAAAGATGTTAATCACTAAGATCAATCTTTAAACAAGTCTTTGGACTTGTATATATAGGAAAATGGACGAACTAGCCGTTATATGGTTGTTGGCTTAATAAAATGATTTAATACTTTGAAAAATATCTGTTTATAGACGTTGGGTGTAGAATCCCAATGCAAACTTTCAACAGATTCCCTCAAACCATTAACGGTTTGCTTAAATCGTGGACAGTTTCCTCCAAGCCAAAATCCAATTAACATACTGCCTAAAATCATTGATGCACTTGGGTCAAGTCGTCAACGATTTGCCCTATTTCTTTATTAACTTGGTTTTAAGGTGCATGAAAGAGGTTTAAACCCAACTAGGACCAAGTCTTTAAAATATTACAAAAAAAATATGATTTAAAACTTGTCCCATGTTAAAATACATTTGAGTAAAGGATATTTTTATAAAAATCTTTGTTTTGACTCTAAAAACTCAAAAGTATTGAACTTATGACTTAGTGATATCCTATGTACTCTTACGAACTAGTATGCACATGCAATTTGCTTAACTTTTGCTCAATAAACATGCGTGAAACAATACCACATGAGTTACAATAGTTACTACCTCAAACACTCTTTATTACACTATGACTTTGTTGGATGTGCTTAAGCTCTTCCAAGTGAGTGTCCACCTTGATCTTTCCTACTCAAATGTCCACTCAATCCAATCTTTGCATTTGACCTAGTACCTTCATGTCTTTATCACTTGTACTTCTACTAACTTGATCAACAAAGATACGTTAAACTTGGAACTACAATTAGGTTGATATCATCAAAATACATTAAATATGAATATGTAACTACTAAGCCTAACAGTCATCATATGTGATACACCACAAATTGAAAACAATTTCAGTAGAAGAGATCAAGCTACTAGAAATGTTCTAGGATTAACTTTACGTTAACATAGTTGATTAAGAGAAGCATCAACTAGATGTTTTTGAGTTTGCATCAAGGTTGCTTAATAATTAGACTGATGAGGTCCTACTTATGTTTGCATAATTTTTTGAACAAAACTCTATCTTTAGTTTGACATGTGGCCAAAGATAGATAATTCATTAATAGGCTTATCTTCCTTATTTCATCTTTTTAGTATTTCATTTTATCCATGTAGAAAACACATCTTGTGCCTTACGAACATAGTTGATTGTAATGAAAATACCTTGCCAAACCTTACTTAAGGAAATAAGGAATTGGGACCATCAAAAGAGCTTTTGAGGATGTTGGAGGAGGAAAATTAGATTAAAAAATGAAATTTCTAGGATATTTTCCATCTCAAGTGGTCGACCAGCCTATACAAGCGGTGGACCGACCTTCATCATTCTAAAAATGTAGTCATTGGCTGCCAAGTGGTTGGTCTACAAGTGGTCGACCACCAAATCTTGAGAGTGCATTTTTTGTATTTTGTTTCTCTTATTTCTTCGGATATTTTGTATGTTTCTAAGACTTTGCACTCACTATAGTGTATTTGGTCGAGTCTGCTATAGATTATGCGATGGTTTTGCAAGTTTTCCGTTAAAAACCAAGTTTTCTCATGATTTAAAAAACTCATCCAAGTTTTACAAAATCTTTCAAGTTTTTCACAAAGGTTTTCCATAAATACTTGTAATCATATACCCATGATGTGGCTTTTGGATGTTCTCAAAATTTTACACAAGATTTTAAGATAGGTTTGTGGTTCTCCCACCAAAAACCCATAAAACTTTCGTGTTTTTACATTAAAAATCATTGTTTCATAGTAACCACCCATGAGGTGGCTTGAGGGTGGCAAAACGATCCTTTTTTTTTTTTAAGTTAAAACTTGTTTTCAAACTCTTTCTATAGAGGATCTATTGAAATTTTAGTTTTATAATCAAGAATGAAGGATTTTCAATAAAGGTTTCAAGTAATTCAAAAAAATTTCAAGTATTTTCAAGGGATTTTTTTCAAAACATTAACCAAAATTTTTTTTCTAAAACACATTTGAAAATGTTTTTGGAACTACAAGTAGCTTGATTCCTCCATTGGAGGATATGTAGGCAAACTACCTTGGTAGATTCAGCCACAACCCAAAAAAACTCCTTGTTTTCTCTTTTGTTTTGTTTTCTCTTTATTTAATTGTTTATTGTGTATGTACTTAAGGAATTGATAAGGCAAAAAAGTAATGAAATTCTTATAGGGCCTTTGCCTTTGCATGAGTTCTATGAAAGGATTCTGAAATAAGAAAAGGGAAGAGAGAGAGTGAGGTTTTGCAAAGTTGAAAAAGCAAATTCAACATAAGTTGGTCGACCCACCTCTGCAGATGGTCAACCACCTAATGCTACAAGTACAAAATTGGACTATTTTTGCCCTTTTCTCCATAATCCTCATTTTCATACACACATAGGGTAAGTATAGCAACCATTCTTGGAATGGGTGTTTTAGGGTGCTATGACTTCCAAATCTCTAATAAAAGAGATTTAAAAGCCTACCTTTCTTATTTGCAATGGTACTCTTGAACCAAAGTTTGGAAAGAAAGGTTTTCCTTTATTTTAACATTTTTTCTAAAAAAAATAAAATAAAGTGGTGACTCCATATTTAATAAAATGACTAAGATAACCAAAGAAGGTTATATTACTTTGATTTCATACCAATCAATAATTGTTAACAACTGAGAATAGATCTTCAAAACCCAATGTCAACACAACCTTGTCTCTCAAAACCCAAACTCTTACTCGAGTGTAGAAGAGCATTTGGTCATAAATTCACAGAGGCAAACCACTTTCAAAAGCCAAACTCACTCTCATACCAACTAAGACTCCTCTCAATTCAATCCAAGGAGCAACCAACACAAAAAAACCTTGTCTAAACAAGATTCTTTTACAACCCAATTATGATACTTTATATTGTACCATCTTTTGACTGACAATACATCTCCTTTCTTATAGTAGGAGGGTCATGTTCTGAAACCCTTAGCTAACCATAGATCAAACTAAAGACTTCTTAATTTCTCAAAAGTTGTAAAGATTCCAATATTTGAGTAAAAAACATCAAGGTTCCATACCAATCTTAACAAGAATAGATTCTATCTTAAAAGTTCTCCAAGTCTGACCATATACTCACTTTGTAATTAATCAACAAAGTAAATATCAAAGCTCAAAACCAACATATCATTTCCAAATTGTTTTATCACCTAAGAATCCAACAAAATAGAATTCCAAAGATGAGTCTGCACTCTGAAGTCTCTTCTATACAATCGATCTCAAAATCATGGTGTTTAAATTTCTAGCAAAACATCTAAGCATGGTACAAATATAACATACCAAAAGTGGGTCTCCACCTAAGGAGTCTCACTATACACAACTCCAAGGATGAGTCCACACCAAGGAATCTCCTAAAACACAAATGATCTCATCATCCTGGTTTCCTAATCCAATTCCTCACTGTGAAACCAACATACTCATGAACCTCACAATTCCAAAATTTTACCTACGAACTTAAATCTAACCACACAAGAACCACAAGAATTTCCTCAAGTCCTGAAGATCCAATCTTGAGCCACCCCTCAAGTGAAAATCTTCAATATCGTATCTAATATTTTGTGTTATTAGACAAGTTGATCTAAATTATAGTCTGTCTGGTTAATATTATGATATCTATGCCTTTGGCTCAAACAATGTTGACTTTGGTGTATTCCCAAGAGGGGGGGTGAATTGGAATTTTAAAACTTTTCCTAGGTTATGTTCAAATCAACAAGCAATATAGCTCAACCTAGAGTCTATCTAAATAAATACCAATTACCCAACAAGAAATTAACTAAGCAAATAATCAAAGCAAATACAGCAGGCTCAGTTTATCCTAATCATTCATAATATTTAAATCATGCACACATTTATAATTAATTAAATATAAGCATACATGTGCAAAAAAATAAAGTGCAGGAATTTAAGAGCAGACACAAGATATGTTATCGAGGTTCGACCAATACTGCCTACATCCCCACCTTAGCTCGCAAGCCCCGAGGATTCCACTAATGCTCACTTAATGAGTAGAGCAGCACCGTATACAACCAAGCCAAATTACCAAAGCTGACCTCAACCTTTACATACAATCCTTACGAACTAGATTATCACCCCTTCAGGCCACGGTTGGAATACAGAAAATATGCAATAAAAATTTTGTGTACAATAATGTGGGCTTCTCCAACAAGTAAATTTGTACTAGTATTAACCAATGCACATCAACTAGATAAGTACTATAAGCTCAGTGCAAACATGTGTGTTGACTTTTTTAGTGTGATCCCTGTTTTGATTATGACAAACAACAAGCATCTCATTTGTGCATTGAATGTGAACAGGTTTACATCTCGAGAAGCAAAAGTAACGGATGCCTAATGGAAGTCGTAAGAGTGCCTAAACAAGTAGACCCTGGCGTACTCCATGGTTTATTCGAGGACCAAAAGTGTGAAGACTTCTTTAATTTTTGGGTTGTAATAGTAATTAAGGTTTAATGTGTGCATGCATATCATATGATTAAATTGAAGCTCAACCAAGACCTTAGATTGACCATAGGACCTCCAAGTAATATGAAAAACCTTTTTCATAAAATTCCTAACTTATACAAAGGTTTTAAGATTGTTTTGAAGTTAAAAGAAGGCAAAAACTATTTTTTACAAAGGGGTCGGTCGACTGGCTATCCTATTGGATAGTAGAAATGAGCATTTTTCTCAATCTATAACTTCTTATCTTAAAAGGTGTTCAACATGAAAGTTGTGGGATGTTCTCTTAGCGTTCCGTTGATACCAAGAACGTCCAATTTGGAGTCTTATATAAAAATCTATGATTACAACACTGAAAGGTATCCGTGGCAGAAAAATTCCCTTCATGTTTCTTCTGTCTCAATGATGGGCGTTTTTCTAAATCCATAACTCTTTATCTTAAAACGTGATCAACATGAAAGTTGTGATATTTTATCTTAGTTTTCTGTTGATACTAAAAACATCTAATTTGTAATTGTATAGAAAACGTTATGGCCAAAAAACATAAGGGTGTCCACACAAAAAGCTCCCTAACAGCCGAAAAACAGTTAGTTTTCAAATTAAATCATATTTTAATACCCCAATAGCCATAAAATGGCTAGTTTTGGTTTTTGCCTATAAATACAAGCCAAACACACTTGAAAAATTGAGGAAAAACATTTTGAGAGCATATCTACACATTCTTTGTTTCTCCCTCATTTTTCATACCCCCTTTGTGCATTAAATTTCATATTTCTCCTACTCTTTCACTTTGAAAATTCTTTTTGGGAGAAACTATTGTGGGTTATTGAAGGAAGCTTGGAGTATATATCCATTCGTATATTTCTACTTCAAAGGCTTCTTTTTCTTGAGGTAATTTTGAAAAGGTTTGAGCATATATTCAAGTTTATATATATTTTGAAGGCCTTTACTTTTTATTCTTATTGTTTTTCAAAGATCAAATTTCTCCTACTCTTCTTGAAAATATTTTTGGAGAAAAATATTTTGAAGATTTTATTTAGAAAGGCTTAAGCTTATATTCAAGTTTATATATATAGCTTGATAGCCTTTTTATTATCATGTTCTTCAAAGATCAAATTTCTTCCATACCTTTTATTTGAAAATATTTTGGAGAAATTTATTTTGAAATTGTCTTGAAGGCTTAAGCATATATTTAAGCTCATACATATATTGCTAGAAAGCCTTATTGAATTTATTTTTATAAGGTCAATCATTTTAAATGAAAACCCTAACTTCTCCTATTCATTTATTTGGAAATATTTTTATTAGAGAAAATTTATGGGTTAGTTCAAGAATGCTTTGAGCATATATATATATATATATATATATATATATATATATATATATTGTGATTGAGAAGCTTCTTGACAATGGATTGAGCTAATATTCACTTTCATATATTTTTCTCGGAAGCCTTATTTAAATTAAATTTTAAAAGGTCATTTTCATAAATAAAAAAATCATTTTCTACATTCTCATTGGTTTACTTGAAAAAAAATTTGAGAGGAATACCATACTCTACTAAGCTTCATTTCAACATCATATGAGATTTTAGTTCTCCATTGAGTACATCTTTGCTTAGTTTGAGAAGCACTTATTTACACACAAACTTGTATTATTATTGTTGTATTCTCGGCATGTGGTCGGAAAGGGATTGTACTGGCCTTTAACGTGCACCAGATTGGTTCAGACCTGGTTAGGAGAACTAGGAGCATCATCCTGTAAGGTGTAGTTGTAGGTTTTGGCTCAACCCCAAAATTTGAGTTAGGGTTTACCTCGCCCCACAAGGAGATGTTGTAACGTTGCCGCTCCACCCGATAAGTGAGCAAAGGTAGTGGAATCCTCTAAGCTGATTTGACTTGAGGTCAGAACGTAGGCAGGATTGACCGAACCTAGATAATAAATCTAGTCTCTCTCTCTCTCTCTCTCTCACACACACACACACACATTTAAATTCCGCACTTTATTTTCCACCTGTGTATGAATATTTATTTATCGTCATTCTTATTTTTCATACACACTTTAATTCTTAAATAAGATTTAATGTGATGAATTGGTGAAGCTTAAATTAGCAAAATATTTTTAAATCCCAATTCACCCCCTCTTGGGATCACACCATATCTCTCAATGGGTAAAAACACTCAAAGTGATGTCGGTAAGCAATCAAGCAAGTGAGTGTATTGTCAATCTATCTTTGAAACAATATATAAATATATATCAATCTCAAGTAGGGTTTCAAATATTTTCAAAGAGTGTAATCTAAATTTCTCAAAATGATTTTCTCAAAAATTTTAGCACAAGATATATTAGAGCATAAGCTTGTCAAAAAGATTTTTGCTTCACAATCACAAAACAAGTTTACGAGTCTTGCAATACAAATGTGTTGACTCTATAAGTCTAATCCCCGTTTTGATTATGACAAAACCAATGTTTCTCACCTATGCACTGAGCTTATTGAACAGGTTCATCTTTAGCATGCACTGATGGTAGGAACTCAAAGAGGTCATATGGGCTATGAAGATAAAGTTTCATTTATGGAAACTGGAGAATCGAAAGAATGAATACCAATTTGCTATTGTATTTGCATTCATTTTTTGGTCTGTAATATAATATGGTATGTAATAACTGCATCACATGCATTATAGGACTAAATGCTCAAAGACCTTAGATTGACCTTAAGGATGTCGACCGATACCGAATTTTCGGGACTAAGTAAAAAGTCCTTAGATGACCCTAGGTCCTTGCACAAACAGTTAGGAAATCCCCACTATCAACTATGCAATCAGGGGTAACTTATGATTTAAAATATGACTTAGGTCTTAATTGTGTAAGGGGTTTAGGCGACCGAATCTTTGCGTTGAAAATGCCTAGGTCGACTGAACTGTTGACTGGTCAAAAAGTTAACTTGCCTTCAGGCGAACGAACTCAAATAACTTGAGTGTCCACGGCCGAACAAACTCATACCCTTACTTTTTCCAACAACTCGGGTGCCCGAACATCACGTTCAAAATACCCCCCGGGCAACCGAATGTTCAAGGTCAGCAGACTGAACTTGAGATCAGGCGACCAAACCTCGAACAGAATGGAGAATCACCTTGGTCAGCAAAATGAACCCTTGGTCATGCACTCGAACTTCAAAATTCACTTTTTTTGTTGTGTCTATTCGGGCAACCGAACCTATGGCTTGGTCGACCAAAATTCTCGAGTTGGCTAAATTTTAACCACAGTTAATTGGGGTTAAATAGGGTTAATTTTCTAAACCATTTTAAACACTTTTAATAATTCCCTATGTGTCCCCAACCGTTATAATTTTGGAATTCTTTATATATATGGGTTCATTTGCTTAGATTAGGAAGTAATTAGCACTTTGATTAGCAAAAATATTGTCTATATTTTTTAGAGAGCTTTTTCCAAATACAAAGCATATACCCTTACATACTACTATTCCTTTACTAAATTATTCCTTGTGAGAGTTCTTTGAGTGACTATACATTATTATCTTTGCTAGGAAACTCTCATTGTGTTGTATATTTGATTTTTAGATTGAAAGTTGAGCATAAGGTTTTTAACCATTTTTTACTAATAAATCTTTGTGTGGGAAAACCTTTGCAGCTAGTGAGTCTCTGCATCTTTTTTGCAAGACTCATCAAGCTTGTCTGTTTTTGATTGTGTAAAATCCTTTTCACAAGCTTTCTGATTTTTCAAATATCTCTTGAGCAAATATTTTGAGAAAATTATTTTTGAGATATTTTGAATACTCTAGTTGGAACTCTTTGAAACTTGTGGTGATTGATTAATATTGATATTTTGTTTTAAAGATTGTTTGAAAAATACACTCGAGGACTTGATTGTATATTTACCTCAAATTGAATGTTAGCACACTTTGTTTGCACTGAGCATAAATTCTATCATCTGTGTATGCATTTTTATCTGGACTATATTGAGGCACATATCTGCTTGTGTTGAAGCACATTTGTTTGTGCGCAAAAAATTATTTGATTATCCGTTGTTACCCCGACGTGTGTTCGGAAGAGGGAGACTTGCCCTGTGAAAAGTTTCGGATTGGCTTTGACACTATTAGGAAAGTGAGGTGCACCATCCTGGTAAGGTATTGTATACGGTGCCGCTCCACCCGTGAAGTGAGCCTTAGTGGAATCCTGGTGCTTGTGAGCCAAGGCGGGGACACAGGTAGTATTGGCTGAACCCCAATATCATATTAGGTGTCACTTTTATATTTCCTACATTATATACTGCTTTGTGCTTGATTTAATTTCTGAGATATATGGTGTAATTCCAAGAGGGGGGTGAATTGGGATTTAAAAATATTTTACTAATTTAAACTTCACTGATTCATCACATTAAATCTCATTTAAGAATTAAAGCATGTATGAAAAATAAGAATGACGATAAATAAAAATTCATACACATGCAGGAATTAAAGTGTAGAATTTAAATGAGAGAGAGAGAGAGAGAGAGAGAGAGAGAGAGAGAGAGAGAGAGAGAGACACACACACACACACACACACACACGCACGCACACACACGCACACACAAAAGATTTTTTATCAAGGTTCAACCAATACTTCCTACGTCCCTGCCTCAGGTCAAACCAACTTAGAGGATTCCACTACCTTTGCTCACTTACTGGGTGGAGCGACACCATTACAACCTCTCCTTACAAGGTGATGTAAACTCCAGCTTAAATTTCAAGGGTGAGTCACAACCTACAACTACACCTTAAATGACAGTGCTCCTAGTTCTCCTAACTGGGTCTGAACCAATCTAGTGCACGTTATAGGCTAGTGCAATTTTCTTTCGACCACACGCCAGGAATACAACAGTAATAAAAATTTTTGTATGAAGAGAATGCTTCTCAAATAAGTAGAGATGTACACAATGAAAGCTCTAATATGCACTCTCAAACGATTTAAAAATGAAGCTCAATAGAGTTATGATTTTTCTCTCAAAATATTTTTCAATAAAATGTGAAAGTATGGAAAGTGATTTTTTTTTTTAAAATGACATTTTAAACACTTTCAAAAACTAAAAGACTTCCAAGCAAAATATGTTGAATTGAATATGTGCTCAAAACTTTTCTCAAGAAGTTTATCAAGAGAAATGTATATCAATTAATACATGCTCAAAGCTTACTTGAATACCTCAGAGAATTTCTCTAAAAAAATATTTTTCAAATAAAAGAATAGGGGAAACAAGAGATTTCTTTCCCAAATGATTGACCTTCAAAAATAAGGCTTTCAAGCTATATATTTATAAACGAATGATGATATAAGCTTGAGCATTTTCAAATAAAACCCCAATAATATTTTTCTCTGAAAAGATATTCAACAAGAGTAGGAGAAATATGAACTTTGATTTTCAAAATAATAAGGAGGCTTTCAAGCTATATATTATGAAAGTGAATATAAGCTTAAGCACTCCAATAAACCCTTAAAAGGTTTTCCCCTGAAAATAATTTTTCAAATAAAACGAGTATGGGAGAAATTTAAACTTTGAAAATTATACAAAGGCTATCAAGCAATATATATAAACTTGAATGTATATGCTCAGGCCTTTTTAAAACAAAAACCCCAAAATATTTTTCTCCAAAATGATTTTCAAATGAAGAGTAGAGGAGAAACTTTGGTCTTTGGAAAACATGAAAATAAAAGGGCTATTAAGAACAATATATATATATATATATATATATATATATATATATTTGTATATATATGAAGATAATATATGTTTAAGTCTTTTAAAACAAAATTACCTCGAGAAAAAAAAAGCGATTGAAGCAAGAATATATGAGTTGATATGTGCTCCAAACTTATTTATACATACATACATACATACATACATACATACATACATACATATATATATATATATATATATGTATGTATGTATGTATATATATGAAGATAATATATGTTTAAGTCTTTTAAAACAAAATTACCTCAAGAGAAAAAAAAGCCTTTGAAGCAAGAATATATGAGTTGATATGTGCTCCAAACTTTATTCAATAACCCACAAGATTTTCTCCCAAAAAGAATTTTCAAAATGAAATAGTAGGAGAAATATAAAATTTAAAGCACAAGGGAGTATAAAAAATAAGGGAGAAACAAATAATAAGCAAGTATACTCCCAAGGGATTTTTTTTTTTTTTTCTTTTACCTTTTTCAAGTGCTTGGGGTTGATATTTATAGGCTAAAATCAAAACTAACCGTTTTATGGCCATTGGGGGAAGATATAATATTATATTTTGAAAAACTAGCCCCTTTTGCCCGTTGGGGCGCTTTCTGCACGAATACCCTTCAGTTTTTTAGACATAGCGTTTACTATAGAACTACAAATTGCACATTCTTGGTATCAACAGAAATCTAAGATAAAATCCCACAACTTTTATGTTGAATACTTTTTAAGATAAGAAGTTATGAATTTAGAAAAATACCCATCAATGAGACGGAAGAACATGAATGGAGTTTTTCTGTTACGTACACTTTTCAGTGTTTTGGCTATAACTTTTTTCTATATGACTCCAAATTGGATGTTCTTAGTATCAACAAAAACCTAAGAGAAAATCCCACAACTTTCATGTTGAACACTTGTTAAGATAAAAAGTTATGGATTGAGAAAAATGCTCGTTTATACTATCCAATCGGTTGGTTGGTCAACTAACCCCTTTGTAAAAATTAGTTTTTGTCTTATTTTAACTTCAAACCTATTTTAAAACATTTGTATAAGTTAGGCATTATATGAAAAAGATTTTTCATGTTACTTGGAGGTCCTATGGTCAATCTAAAGTCATATTTGAGCTTCAATTAAATCATATGTAATGCATGTACAATTAATCCCTAATTACTATTACAACCCAAAAATTAAACAAGTCTTAACACTTTTGCTCCTCGAATACACCATACGCCGGGGTCTGCTCGTTTAGGTGCTCTCATGGCTTTCATTAGAAATCGGTTACTTGTGCTTCCCGACATGTAAACCTGTTTGTCATAATCAAAATAGGGATCAGACTCAAAAAGTTAATAATCTCCCCCTTTTTTATGATGACAAATACAGGAGAAAATTTTGGTTTGCTTGACAAGGCTCCCCCTCACAATATGCATAATTCAAAAATATTCAATACAATTCATATTCAAACATGAAGACTTATGAATTCTCAAGTTGAGAATTTTAATGCAGGTTAATGTGCAGTTAATATTTGAAACTTTTTTTAAAAATATATTCAATTAAACACATGTATCATTTTCTATTTTCTAAATAATAAAAGAACAGGGAGAAAAGAAATTTTGCTCATAAAACATCTCTCCCTTTTGTCATCAGTAAAAGGGCTAGTAAAATTTTCTCTTAAATAAGAAGATCATTTAAAAGCCAAAGCTCTAATAAAAAAAAAAAAGATTCATGACAAAAGTGAATTTTAGAAACTATGTAGTACATGTCATGAATTTGCATTTACGTACACCGGCAAGAAGTAAAGATTTATCTTATATAGGTTCATATCTTACCAAAAAAAATTTCCCCCCTTTTTTATATATTACTAATAATTACTGGGGACCAAGCTTGCTAAAAACAAACTTTAATGATCATGCAAGCAATGTTTTTTTGGTATACATTTAAGCACAAAATATTTCACAACATAACCAGAAAAAAAAAATTAAAGAAATTGTGGCAAAACAACATATTATCACTTAAGATTTTCAACCAAATCATTAAACTTTAATGCACATAAGCCATAGAGCATTCAATATAGATCTAAGCAAAAATATGGTGAGCGTAAGGATATAGTTTTAAGTTCGAATGCTCCCCCTTTCGATTTGAATACATGCTTAGATACTTTGGAATGCTTATACTTATTTCAATTGGACAAAAATTCATTATAACAGTATAGGCAACAGATTTAAGTCATTAAATTTTTTTTGCTAATTATAAATTAAGCAATTTTAATCAACTAGTAAAATCCTATAGAATTCACATACATCGGATAACTGAAATTAAGTCGTACAATATTAATATTTATACATCCTAGAACAATCCATATCATAGTATAATTCCATAACAAACAGGATATGATGTTCATGGATTTCATAAAAACTTAGGACTCAAAAACAAAAACAATGATGCATATGCTACAATAAAGCTCTATTTTATTTTCTCTAATGATGGGGCTCAACTCCCCTATATATTTGCATGAACACATGAATGCAAGTTTAGTTCAAGGATGTTGTTCATTTAAGCTCATTTTTCATATATTCATCCTACAAAATTTTTCAACATGCAACAAATATAGGCATTCGACACACAAGCATGACATATTGCATTTCAATTTTAACACACGATAGCCCATCATGACTATACTCAAAAATAATGCAACAACCATGCAGCTGGAGTTCATTATGAAAATAACACAACTGAAAAACTCAATGAGTGTGTGAAATAAATGCTACCCCAATGTCATGCATTTTCTCCAAGTTTATGAACCATCATCAAAACATGATACGTTTAATTAAAAGGGTGATGTTTAACCATTTAAGTCCTGAGTGAAGTACATAATTCAAAGATTTGACCAAATGGTGTCCATGAACTTAGACTATCCTTGGAACATAGAATGTGCATAATTTAGAGCATCCTAGGAGAATTTCATGAAAAGTGTACTTGTCTTTCTATTTAGCACGTAGCATATAGGCTTCAACATGTACCAACTTATTCAAATAATTTGCATGCATTTTAAAATTATTTATGAAGTTCAATCAGCATGCATTTCAGTATAGCCAATCAACATAAACTATCCATAAAATGATATAACATCTTGCAAGTAATAGATAGTAGCATTAAGCTCAAAAAACAAATCATGCACAAATAAATCAGCCATCAAATATAATTAAACTTTAAGCAGCGAATGGATATTTAGAGTTTAGTACAGCTCAAATAAGAATTCATGTCAAAAATCATCCATCCATTAGATAATATAAACATTTAGCGAAGATGGATATTGACATTCAGTTTATACAAAGCATCCAATATAAATGAAATGATAAAGTATTTAAAATAAGAACATGACAATTAATTGCATATTGGATGAATTTTTAAATTTGCTACTCTCCCTCAATTATGCAGCCCAAATATTAAATTTTTATGCTCTCAATTTTCATTTTTCACTTCAAAAATTTAGCTAAGCCTCTAGATTTTCAATTACATAACATTAGCTTTGAGTTCTTGGGCTTGACAAATTTAACCCCTTTTACATTCAACTAATTTTCTAAAGAAATTATATTTTCAATAAAAATTATTTGGCATTTTATTCTTAGATTTAATCTAATATTTTCAACTAAGGGGATAAGCTTCAAATTGTATTTGAAAATGTTAAATATTTAAGCTTCATAATGAGTTTAGGGTCAAATGGCAAGTAGTACGATGATAAATTCCCTAAAGCTCAATTATTATGTGATGGACAAAAATATGCTATATTTAAAATATTTAAACTTTAAGCATATATATATATATATATATATATATATATATATATATATATCTTTAAGACATAAAAACGCATTGGGAGTGGATTTTACCAAAGCATGTTATAGCTAATATTTTTATGACCAAACATAATAATATATATGTATTGAGACATAGGATTGGAAATATTACTTTAATTTTCATATTGGCTTGCTTTTCTAATAATCTTAGTATAACAATAGTGTATACGAAAATTTAAAAATTTGAGCACAAAACACTATTTAAGCATTTAAAGCATTATAATCCCTTTTTAAAATAAATTTAAACATCTTATGAGCATTAATAAAGTTTCTCTTGAAGACTCCTCATAAGATAACATGCAATTATAATATGATTCATATAAAATGATTTGACATAATATACATCATATGAATCATTTCATGAAACAACCAATAAAGTAGAATGAGGATAGATATACTTTTACATTTTACTCCTTCTTAGTTGTTTAAGCTCGAAATCCTTGGAAATGACGATCTCCTCTCTCTTAGTCATCTTATTATTCCCATATATTCCTTAGTACTACTACAAGATATAATTCTTTTCAAAAGCATTAGTAACTAAGGCACAATATGAAATGCATGACACTCAAAATGATATGCATTGAATTCATGTCACGCTCATTCAAATCATTTTCGAGTATGGGAAACTTTGCATTTCAAAAATATTTTCCTTGAAATATAAAATTCTTTATCAATCACTTTCCAAATCCTCCAATCAATTAATTTTTTTTTTAAAAAAAAACTCATTTTCAATATCCAAATAGTAAAATCAACATAATAAAAACAATGGATGATATGCAAAGGAATAACCCTCAAAACAAGGATACACCAAAAGCAAGCCCTTGCAATCTTTATGCAAAAATGGTTAAACTTATTGCAAACGAGTTCTGATACCAATTGAGAGATATGGTGTGATCCCAAGAGGGGGGGTGAATTGGGATTTAAAAATATTTTGCTAATTTAAACTTCACTAATTCATCACATTAAATCTCATTTAAGAATTAAAGTATGTATGAAAAATAAGAATGACAATAAATAAACATTCATACACATACGAAAATTAAAGTGCGGAATTTAAATGAGATAGACACACACACACACACACAAAAGATTTGTTATCGAGGTTCGGCCAATACTGCCTATGTCCCCACCTCAAGCCAAACCAGCTTAGAGGATTCCACTACCTTTGCTCACTTACCGGGTGGAACGACACCGTTACAACCTCTCCTTACGAGGCAAGGTAAACCCCAAATCAAATTTCGAGGCTGAGCTACAACTACACCTTACAAGACAGTGTCATAGTTCTCCAAATCGGGTCTAAACCAATCTGGTGCACGTTATAGGCCACTACAATCCTCTTCCAACCACATGTTGGGAATACAACAATAATAATAAAAATTTGCGTACAAAGAGAATGCTTCTCAGATAAGTAGAGATGTATACAATGAAAGCTCTAATATGCACTCTCAAATGATTTAAAAATAAAGCTCAATAGAGTTATGATTTTTCTCTCAAAAATATTTTTCCACAAAACGTGAAAGTATGGAAAATGATTTATTTTTAAAATGACCTTTTTAAACACTTTCAAAAACTAAAAGACTTCCAAGAAAAATATATTGAATTGAATATGTGCTCTAGCCTTTTCTCAAGAATCTTATCAAGCAAAATGTATATCAATTAATACATGCTCAAAGATTACTTGAATACCCCAAAGAATTTCTTCAAAAAAATATTTTTCAAATAAAAGAATAAGAGAAACAAGAGATTTCTTTCACAAATGATTAACCTTCAAAAAAATATATATATATATATATGAATGATGATATCAGCTTGAGCCTTTTCAAATAAAACCCCAATAATATTTTTCTCTGAAAAGATATTCAAGAAGAGTAGGAGAAATATGAGCTTTGATTTTCAAAATAATAAGGAGACTTTCAAGCTATATATTATGAAAGTGAATATAAGCTTAAGCCCTCCAATAAACCCTTAAATGGTTTTCCCCCAAAAATAATTTTTCAAATAAAAGGAATATGGGAGAGATTTAAATTTTGAAACTTATACAAAGGCTATTAAGCAATATATATATATATATATATATATATATATATATATATATATATATATAAACTTAAATATATATGCTCAAGCCTTTTTAAAACAAAACCTCCAAAATATTTTTCTCCAAAAAGATTTTCAAATGAAGAGTAGAGGAGAAACTTTGATTTTTGGAAAACATGAAAATAAAAGGGCTATTAAGCACAATATATATGAAAGATAATATATGTTTAAGTCTTTTAAAACAAAATTACCTAAGGAAAAAAGAAGCCTTTGAAGCAAGAATATATGAGTTGATATGTGCTCAAAGCTTTCTTCAATAACCATCAAGATTTTCTCCCAAGAAGAATTTTCAAAATGAAATAGTAGAAGAAATATGAAATTTAAAGCACAAAGGAGTATAAAAAATAAAGGAGAAACAAATAATAAGCAAGTATACTCCCAAGGGATTTTTTTTTTTTTTTTACCTTTTACAAGTGCTTGGAGTTTATATTTATAGGCTAAAACCAAAACTAGCCATTTTATGGCCATTGGGGGAAGATATAATATTATATTTCGAAAAACTAGTCATTTTTGCCCCTTGGGGTGCTTTCTACGCAATCATCCTTTAGTCTTTTGAACATAACTTTTACTATAGAACTAAAAATTAGATATTCTTGGTATCAACAGAAAGCTAAGATAAAATCCCACAACTTTTATGTTGAACACATTTTAAAATAAGAAGTCATGAATTGAGAAAAATGCCCATCAATGAGATGGAAGAAACATGAAGGGAGTTTTTCTGCTACGTACACCTTTTAGTGTTTTGACTATAACTTTTTTCTATACGACTCCAAATTGGACATCCTTAGTATCAAAAAAAACCTAAGAGAAAATCTCATAACTTTCATGATGAACACTTGTTAAGATTAAAAGTTATGGATTGAGAAAAATGCTCATTTATACTGTCTAATCGGCTGGCCGGTCAACTGACCCCTTTGTAAAAATTAGTTTTTGCCTTCTTTTAACTTTAAAACCATTTTAAAACATTTTTATAAGTTAGTCATTATATGAAAAAGATTTTTCATGTTACTTGGAGGTCCTATGGTCAATCTAAGGTCATATTTGAGCTTCAATTCCTATGGTCAATCTAAGGTCATATTTGAGCTTCAATTAAATCTTATGTAATGCATGTACAATTAATCCCTAATTACTATTACAACCCAAAAATTAAACAAGTCTTAACGCTTTTGCTCCTCAAATACACCATGGAATATGTCGGGGCCTGCTTGTTCAGGTGCTCTTATGGCTTCTATTAGGAGTCTGTTACTTGTGCTTCCCGAGATGTAAACCTGTTCACACTCAATGCACAAATGAGATGTTTGTTGTTTTTTATAATCAAAATAGGGATCAGACTCAAAAGGTCAAAAATTTCCCTGCTGAATATACTGCATATCTGATTGAAACGTGTTGTATTTGGTTGAGAAATATTGAAATTGTGGTGCAAGTACTAAAAATTGTTTAATATGTCATACCTGCAATTTCATACATACTTAGACTACCCCTAGGTTGCGTAATACTGTTGCTAGACTGGTTGACCTAGGAAGAAATTTTTAAATCTCCAATTCACCCCCCCCCCCCTCTTGGGATTGCACCAAAGTCAACAATTGGTATCAGAGCCTCGTCACTTAGACTTAAAATGTTATTTTGTAAAAGATCACAATGGCTCGTGTTGTTGCATCCCCATCCTGTGAGGGAAGGTTATCTACGAACCCTCCAATATTTTGTGGTGAAAATTTCGCTGAATGGAAATTTAGAATGACTATATTTGTTAAAACTTTGAATTGGAGGTTCTGGAAAGTTATTGCTCAGGGAAATAGTATGCCAGTGAAAAACATTGATTTTGTTGAAGCTCCCAAGTTAGAAAATGAGTTGAATGATAATGACATGTATTTAATGCAAATAAATTTTGATGCCATGAACATTTAGCTACATGCTTTAGATTCTAACATTCTTCATCAAGTTATGGCATGTCATAGTGCTAAAGAAATAGGGAGGAACATGAAAAGAGATATGGAATAACTAAGCAAGAAAAGGCTATCACTCCGAGTGATTCAAGCTCAAAGGATCATGGTGGAGAAAATCAGTGCTTTAAAGCTTTAACTAACAAAGAGGTAAATTCGTCTCCATCTACTTCATTGAATAATTCATGCAATGATTGTGTTAATTAATCTGATGATACTTCTAGTAGTGAATATTGTAGTATATTTGATGATGATAGCATGCCAACTTATAAGGAACTCAAACAAGAATACACTAGAACTCATAAGTCTCTTGTTAAAGCACTTAAACGCTATACTGTTTTGAAAACAAGAATGAGGCATCGTTGAAAGAACTTGAATCAAAATTTCTTGTTGAAAGGGAAAATGATTTCAAAATCAAAAATCTAGTAGACAAGAATGAAAAATTGGAAAAAGAGTTGAATGTCTTAAAATCTCAAATTCCTAGTGATAATAAAAAGTATTGTCTTATGTAAAAACTCGAGTGTAAAGAAAACACAATGTCTAAAGAATTCATAAAACTACAAGGTGTTTGCAAGGGTTTAAAATATCTAAAAATTCAAGACCTAGAAAGAAAAAGTGAGGATCAAACTAAGATCATCCATACATTTACTAGGGGCAAATAAAACTTTAACAAGCTCTTAGGATCACAAAAGATGACCTTAGACAAAGAAGGTATAGGGTTTAATGGAATTGAAAATAGGAAGAGGAAGAACCTATACATGGGGTACTTTGTAAGATAATCTAAACATTATGCTAGTACCTCTTCCAGTCCGTATACTCACACCACATGTGTCTTGTGTAAAAAGAAGGGGCACATAAAATTTGATTGCCCGTTTAAAAGGAAAGGTGTGAAACCCAAACAAGTATGTAAAGTCAAAGTATCACCTAGTCCTAACCCATCAAGACTGAAAGATAGAAAAATGGTATGGGTTGTAAAGAAAGGAAACTCATTAGAACTTAAGGAGGAATGAATTCCAATTGGAGTTACATAAATGCCTTTCTTAGGTTTTAAACTTTGGGGGAGTGATGTATATTGGCCTACGAAGTGGTTTGTCCCTAAAATGTCAAATCTTAGCATATTCATTCCACCTTTGGCATACTAAGATCATTTGAGAATCAAGCCAATCTACAAATCCAAGTATATAACCAATTTGAACTTAATGGATATATTCATTGGTTAAAATATGAAATAATTGGCTATAACTTAATTAAAATCCATTTCCAAATGGACAAAAGCATCATTGCTTGGTATAAAATTCTTAATGCTTAATCCACGCTTGAATGTACAAATCTTATGTTAAACACACTCAATCCATTTTGTAAGACTGAGCTTTAGGAATTGAATCATATTTTAAGCATCACCTAATCCTAAACTCATCTTGGAGCCTTAAAATCCTAGTAAAATTTTGTCATCTCTCGAGGCTTAGGTACTATTGATCATAACTCCTTATTCATTTGGTACTTATTAGTAGACATCCCTCTTGAAATCAAAATTAAAGGCATTCACTAAAGAATTCAAGTTTTATTGTCAAATCAAGATATTTTCTTTGAACTTTAAATGTAAAAATCCTCTAATTTTAGTTCATCTCCTCCATAGGAAATCTTTACCATACCACGATCACATCAGGTAAAGATCCATCCTTTCAATGGTTCATATTCTTGCTCCAAAATTGTGATCATATCTAAAGGATACATTCCAATCACCAAAGAGTGGCGGTTACTAGTTATTCATATCCTCCACAATGCTTTTTTCCAGAATAAGTTAGAACATATTCTTTAGAATGCTTATCTTGTACAACGTCCTGCTACTACCAAAATACTCTTTAGAACATAATAGAGATTAAAATTTAAGAGTATTTATTTTAATTCGCTTCACTTGTTCTCAAACTTTATATAAAATCATTTAGAGCTTCATCCTCATGAATTAAGTTGAATGGCTAAATTGGTTGCCTAGGGTCCTAATCTTGATGAATGCATATATCTTAAAGTGACTTATGCACATGTAATTAATATCGAAAGCCATTCCAATTGGTGCCTCTCATGCATTGAAAATCATAAAAAGGTAGAAGTAGGCCTATGGCCCAGTAAAATATGTCATTGTGACTTTTTTGGTCCTCTAAGCTGAATGCATTTAAAGTCAAGCTCAAACACTAAAAAATTTAGAAGTCCTTGGCTAAGGGTTAAAAAATTAAGGCATAAGTTGAATATGTACTTAACTCATGGGAGCATTACACTTTCATGTCTATAAAAATCAAAATGCTCTCAACTATTATTTATGCCTGAATCTATATATAAGCACTGCACTAAACTCATAGCTATTCCTTTTTGTTACTATATATATTCGTTGGTGGATGGTTTATTTTTATATAATTGTTGATTGCTACCTAATTGCATGCGTAGTCTAGAATGCCTCCAACATGGTGGATGCAGTGGATATGAATTTCATGCTGGTAGTGGTTTATAGGTTCTTGCATGCTTAAACTGAATTATAATTTACTTGTTTGAACCTATTAGGTACAGGTTTTATGGGCAAATGTCTGATTTATAGACGACATGCTGCCAAAATTTCAACAGGAATTTTCCCAAAATAAAACCTTGTGCTAAAGATGATTATAATAAAATTAATGTTAAAATGTTTTTGAAAGGATGAGTGAAATCTAATTGAAAATTAAACTTCATCCTTGCATAATCATTGAGAACATTTAGAGGAGCTAAGCTCCATCCCTAGAGAAAGGGCATAAAAGAACTTATATGCATCACCTTCGTTTATTGAAATATTGAGGTTCTTCAACATTATATCCAGTACTTAAAGGTTGATAATCTGATATGGACTATTCTTGGTTTATGAGCATCATATTATGCCTTGATATCACTTCTCCTGATACATGTATGATTTGTAGGGATAATTATACTAGTTGAAATTTTTTTTAAATGTTTTAATCAATATCCAGTATAAAAGACTTATACTACTAGGTATAATGAAATAAATGTTGATTTGTATAAGCAACTCGTTTCAACTAAGCCATATCTTCAAATTTTTAGAGGGAGCAACTCAAGTTAAAATTCTCCGGCTCTGAAATTCCTTAACAATTCTAGCACTTTCATTCATGTTCTTAATGTATATATTGAGATGTTTGCTTCATATTGATAATAAATGTTGGATGTATTTGAATCTTGGCATGCACTGTTTTGGACTAATTTGAATATCTTGCACACATTAATAATGAGCTATTCTTGTAATCATTTAAGTCGTTGATTTATTTTTGGTAATTGCTCTATTTTCAAATGGCATACTACCGAAATTTCAAAATTTTCCCAAAATTGAATCTTATATCTGAATGTCTTGTGTTTACTTTCCTACATTAGCCCCTTATTGGTGATGTCAAAAAGGGGGAGAAGTTTCTAATGCAAAATTGAGAAAGCTAAATGCACATATGTTTATATTATCACTTCATACTAATTGAGCTTTATTGACAACTAAGAGTTGAATGCATAATTTGTGTTAGTTGGTCTTCATTTGTCATATGCATATACTTCAAATTTAAACTTTGTGTATATACTTAGGGAGAGTCTGTTTGGCTTTGCCCACTTTTGCAAAGTGCTTTTTTCATCATCAAAAAGGGGGAGAATGTTGACTATATGAGTCTGGTCCCATTTTGATTACGACAAAATCAACATTTCTCATCTGTGCACTGAGCTTCTTGAACAGGTTCATCCTTAGTATGCACTGATAGTAGGAACTCAAGGAGGTCATACGGACTATGAAGATCAAGCATCATTTATGGAAACTGAAGAATCGAAAGAATGAAGACCTATTTGCTAGTGTATTTGCATTCATTTTTTGGTCTGTAATATAATATGGTCTGTAATAACTGCATCACATACATGATAGTACTAAATACTCAAAGACCATAGATTGACCTTAGGGATGTCGACCGACACCGGATTTTTGGGACTAAGTAAAAAGACCTTAGATGACCTTAGGTACCTGCAAGAACACTTAGGAAAATCCCCACTATCAACTATGCAATCAGGGGTTACTTATGATTTAAAATACGACTTAGGTCTTAATTGTGTAAGGGGCTCAGGCGACCAAATCTTTGCATTGAAAACACCTCGGTCGACTGAACTATTGACTGGTAAAAAATTTGACTTGCCTTCGGGCGATCGAACTCAAATGACTTGTGTGTCCACAGTCAACCAAACTCATACCCTTACTTTTTCCAACAACTCGGGCACCGAACTTCATGTTCAAAATACCCCCCGGGCGACCAAATGTGCAAATTCGACAGACCGAACTTGAGACCAAATGACCGAACCTTAGACAAAATGGAAAATCACCTTGTTCAGCAAACCGAACCCTTGATTAGACACTCAAACTTCAAAATTCACTTTTTCTGTTGTGTCTGTTCGAGCGACCTAACCTATGGCTCAATTGACCGAAACTCTCAAGTTGGCCAATTTTTTACCACAGTTAATTGGGGTTAAACAGGATTAATTTTCCTAAACCATTTTAAACAATTTTAATAATTCCCTATGCGTCCCCAACTGTTATAATTTTGGCATTCTCTATATATATGGGTTCATTTTCTCAAATTAGGAAGTAATTAGCACTTGATTAGCGAAAATACTCTCTGTTGGCCTTACGAGGCTTAAAATCTTCTTATCTTATTTTGATGCTAACAAACAAGTGGAATTTAACATATTTTTGTGAGTAATGTTGTTTCAGGGCTCATATATGAGAAAATTTTTAAGAGTTTTCATCAAGGTTAAAGTGCCCACAAGGATTATATATGAGAAAGTAAAGGTCAAAGTGATAAAGCTCAAAATTTGAAAGCTTGAAGAAAAGATGGAAGCTTGAAGAAAGACAGGAATGAGTTGTTGAAAGCCAAGGAATACTAAAAGATCCAAAGAAAGGCAAAGTGATAAAGCTCAAAGAAGATGGAAGCTTGAAGAAACAAAACATGAAGACTTAAGAATGAGAAAAGTTTTAAGAGTTTTCATGTAAGTACTTTAAATGTTCAAAATATCGTTTGCAATATTTTGAAGCTCTTAGGTTAACATCTTGGACCTAAATACCTTTTAAAATATCTTTAAAATAATTTTATAAAGTCAAAAATTATTTTAAAAGGGTTAGAATCATTTTTGGAGTAAAAAGCACCAAAAAGGGGTTTTTCTGTTTGCTGTCAATTTTGATACAGCCGTATTTAGGTGTATTTTTCACTATCAAAACTTCATTATTTTAAAAAGTGATAAACATTAAAGTTTTAGTATTTTCTCTTAGCTTTCTTTTGACACTAAGAACACCTAATTTGGAGTTATACATTAAAATTTGTGGCTAAAAAACTGAAGGGGGGTCACAACTGTCAGTCAACTGAACACTGTTCACGGGAGGGACTTCAGATGACTGAACAGATGACTTCGGTCGACTGAAGATTAAGTTCAGTCAACTGAAGATTTTTTGGACAGAATATACAGCAGGCAGTAGCAGTTCAGTTGACTGAACTTATAACTTCAGTCAACTGAACACTGTTCAACAGGCAAAAATTTTTTTTCTCATGTTTTAAAATATAGCCTTTTGAGCTCTAAACTTTCTAAAATTTTGGGAAACTCTCAAAGGAAACTTTTGCAACATGGAAACAAGTTTGAAAGCCTATAAATACATGGTTTTTCAAATTAAAACATATCCAAGAATTGAAAAATCTGCTTGTAAAGCTGAAAGCACTCTTGTTCTTCCAAAAGCTCTCTTGCTCACTCATTGCAAATCTATTTTGCTGAGAAATTCTGAAGTGCTAATTATTCCTCCTTTGAATTCCTACTTCTAATCCTCTTCTAAGAAGGATATTGGTGAATTCTACACTTGAGCTTCATTGTATTTCATATTGGTATTTTACATTCAAAGTATATAGTGCTGAAATTGTACTAACTTGCTCTTTGAGAGAGTATAATTGTATGCAAATTTTATCTTGTGTTTCTTATAGTTCTTTGACGTTCCAAGGGTCGTTTGGATCATTGGCTAAGCAAGGGGACATTGCTTAGAGAGGCGGACTCTAGCCTATGTAAGGAGTGACCGAACGAGGGAATATCGTTTGGAGAAGGCGGGCTCTAGCCTTAACCAAGGAGTGTTGTAATCGGCGTTGTTTCACCTGTCAACGAAACTGAACTAGTGAATCCTTTGGTGGTTTGCCAAAGGCGAGGACGTAGGCTGGGTATAAGCCGAACCTCGTAAAAATCTCCGTATCATTCTCTCTTTCTCTTACTCTTTATTTTTAGCATATTTAAATTGTGTGGATGGTTTAAAATTTGGGAATCATATAAACTACATATATTTTGAAAATCAAACAAACTTAAGGTTTAATTTTGATTTGGGTTGCGGAAACCGAAAGGGAGTACGTTGGTGACACCACATCTTGCGGAAACCTTACGGGAGTACGTTACTTGGTTAACATCCCAAAGATAAATTTACCAAGAGTTTATTTAAGTTCTAAATATTTGGAAAGAGTGATTTGATTCATCTATACAGGGCTTTACATCAGCAAGCATAAATTCTCATTCACTACAGGGCTTGGTTCAAATTTGGCAAATATAAACAAACAACCATCTTGAGTTGTTATATTACCAAAGTGCTGAATACTTTATATCTTGGTTTGGTTGTTTGTTGTTTGACTTATACTTGGAAAATAAATTGATTTTTAGTTTGAAGATTGCGTTTAATTGATTGGTTGTTTAATTAAGTTGTTGTGTGATTGGTGAAATTAAATAAATAAGTTAAAGAATTGGTTAAGTGTTTAAAGAAGTTAAGGATTCTTAAAAGAAGTTAAAAGAAAGTTTTAAAAGCCAATTCACCCCCCCTCTTGGGAAGTTATTCCTAATTTCACTCTCGGTATTTTTAAGAGAGCTTTTTCCAAATACAAAGCCTATACCCTCACATACTACTATTCCTTTGCTAAATCATTCCTTGTGAGAGTTCTTTGAGTGGCTATACATTATTCTCTTTGTTAGGAAACTCTCATTGTGTTGTATATTTGATTTTCGGATTGAGAGTTGAGCATAAGGTTTTTCCCTAATTTTTACTAATAAATCTTTGTGTGGAAAACCTTTGTAGCTAGTGAGTCTTTGCATCTTTGTTGCAAGACTCATCAAGCTTGTGTGGTTTTTATTGTGTAAAACCCTTTTCCCCAGCTTACTAATTTTTCAAATATCTCTTGAGCAAATATTTTGAGAAAATTATTTTTTAGATATTTTGAATACTCTAGTTGGAACTCTTTGAAACTTATGGTGATTAATTAATATTGATACTTTGTTTCAAAGATTGTTTGAAAAATACACTCTAGGACTTGATTGTATATTTACATCAGATTGAGTGTTAGCGCACTTTATTTGCACTAAGCATAAATTCTATTATCTGTGTGTGCATTTTTATGTAGACTATATTGAGGTACATATCTGCTTGTGTAGAAGCACATTTGGTTGTACACAAAAATTTATTTGATTATCTGTTGTATCCCCGACGTGTGTTCGGAAGAGGGAGACTTGCCCTGTGAAAAATCCCAAATTGGCTTTGACCCGATTAGGAAAGCTAGGTGCTCCATCCTTGTAAGGTGTTGTATACGGTGTCACTCCACCTATGAAGTGAACCTTAGTGGAATCCTTGTGCTTGTGAGCCAAGGCTGGGACATAGGTAGTATTGGGCAAACCCTAATATCATATTCGGTGTCACTTTTACATTTCCTGCATTATATTCTACATTGTGCTTGATTTAATTTCCTTACTGAATATACTGCATATCTGATTGACACGGTATTGTATCTGGTTGAGAAATACTAAAATTGTGATGCATGTACGGAAAATTGTTTAATATATCTATCTACAATTTCATACATACTTAGACTGCCCCTAGGTTGCATAATATTATTGCTAGACTTGTTGACCTAGGAAGAAATTTTTAAATCTCCAGTTCACCCCCTCCCTCTTGGGTTGCACCAAAGTCAATAAAATGCAAAGACTCACAAGCTAAGAAGTTTCCATACACATTGAATTTATTAATTAAATCAAAGGGGAAGTCTTTTGGCTTAACTCTCAAGCAAAAACTCAACAAGAAATCAAAAGAAATGAGAGTTTGAGAAATAATTGGAAGTGTAGGATCACTTGGAATACTTTCACTTAATATCATTTTTCAAGAGGATGATCGAAGGAGGAGTATTTTGGCTTGTAGTTGAGGGAAGAGCTCTCAAAAATTTAGAGGATATTTTCTTAATCAAAATCACTAATCACTACTTAATCTTTGCAAACGAACACATATATATAGGCTCACTCAAAAACATAACTGTTGGGACGTAAGGGTAATAATTAAATTTATTTTTAAACAAGTTTAACCCAAATAACCCTGTTTAACCCTTAATACAACCCGAGAGTTTCGGTCACCCGATCCATCAGGTCGGTCGCCCAAAGAAACACAGATAGGAAAGTTAGGTTTTGAACTTCGGTTGCCTAGGGAAACGTTCGGGTGGTTGAGCCAAAGTGATTTTCCAAGCCTCCCAGGGTTCAGTTGCCCAGTTATAAGTTTGATCTGCCAAACTTCAAGATTTGCTTCCCTGTGGTATGTTTGAACTTGAAGTTCGGGCGCTTGGGAAGGTGAAAAAGTCAGCATTCATGGTTCAGTCAACCGTGAACTTTCACTTCATTTCGGTTCAGTTGCCCAACCCAAATCAATCGAATTGACTTTTCAACACTTCGGTCGATTGAGGCATTTTTAATGCGTACAGTTCGGTCACCCGAAACCCTTTCAATTTAATTTCTAAGTCCTGTTTTTGAATATAGATTTCCCTTGTTTGCAAAGATAGTGTTTGTAGGATAATGGGGATTTTTCTAAGTAATTGCGCAAGGACCTAGGGTCTATCTAAGGTCTTTGATCTTGTAGTTCCTATCATGCATGACATGCATTAATTATTATAGACCTTGGCTTATTAAATATTAAATACCCAAATTAAAATGAATATAAAATACAAACGTTAAACACTTTGTCTCAAATTCCCTTGTATCTCCATATGCCACCATATGATGTGAGACTTTTCAATTTCATGCGAAGAGTGATCCTGAACACAAACTTAGAGCAATGGTTAGATACTTTGTATTTGTCATAATCAAAACGAGATAGGACTCAAAAAGTCCACAATCCCCCCCCCCCTGTTTTAATGATGACAAATACAAATGCAAAAGTGGGCAAAGCCAAAGAAAGCTACCCCCAAGAATATGCATAATTTCAAAATTTCAACGCAGATCAAGCATATCTAGAAAGGAAGATATTTCAAATACAAAATGCACTCAAGTTTGTCATTTACGCTCAAGTAGTAGGAGTACCCAATTTTGCAAGTTTATTTCTCCCCCTTTTGGCATCAGCAAAAAGGGTTAAGCTAAGCAAAACAATTTAAGCATTTTGAAAAAAAAAATATTAGCTTAAGAGAATAACCCCTATTTAAAAGAATTTTGGGCATAAAAAAATGAAACCTAAGGTGTAGTTTCAAAAGGGGGGTGAATTGGGTTTATTAAAAATTTCTTTGATCCTCTTTATGAGCTCGTCTCTTTTTACAATCTCTTAAGGTTTTCTTGTATTTTCGTTAATTAAGCAATACACACTAACTCCTATTTCCTTTTAATCAATTCACAATCAATTAATTTACCATTCACACACAACAACCACAAGACAAGAAATTAATTCGGAATATTTAAAGGTCCTGCAAATGAATGTTCAATTCTTATTGTTGATTTATGAATTTGAATATTGCAATGACAACCAAACATCTTTTCTATATCAGAACTTAATTAAGCCTTCAGCTAACAAGTTTTGGGTGTTAACCAATCAACGTACTTCCTTTCGGTTTCCGCAAGAGATCGGTTAACCAACGTACTCCCTTTCGGTTTCTGCAAGCCCAAGAACAAATTAAGCCTTTTTGGGTTTACTTAAATTCTAATAAGTATTACTTTATGATTTCAAGTATTAAAACATTCACGCAAGTTATATTGTTGTTGAAATTAAAAAGAGAGTAAGGAGAAGAGAATAACACCACCACTTTCTACAAGGTTCGGCTTACCCCAGCCTACGTCCTCGCCTTAGGTCAACCACCTAAGGAGTTAACTAAATCTTGTTCTTTCCGGGTGGAATAAAAAACCTTACACAATTTACCCACTTTTTCAGGAAGAGAAAAACCTCTCCAAGCACCGGCCTGTGCTTGGTCCAACGATCCAATCCATCCTTTGAACTGTTCAAAGTACAAGAAGATGGAAAATATATCTGCGTACAAAAAATACTCTCAAAATTTAGAGCAGGTTGTACAAATTGATATCTTAATTGTACTTCTAAAAACCAAAGCAAAATAGAATATATGAAGTTCTAAAGTTTTAGAAGTCACAGATGGTTCTTAAAAAAAATTTGAATTGCAACCTAGAACCAACTTTGATATTTTCAATCTACCAAAATGGTAGAATTCTTCTCCATCAAAAGATGTGAGCAAATTGAACTCAAGGAGAATTTCTTTCTGTCCAACAAAATGATGTGGGCAGACGGAGCTCAAGCAGAATTTCAGCACAAGAAGAGTTTCAGCAAAAGACTTATTAATTTCTCATCTTTTGTATTTTATCTTATGTATATTTATCATTACCTAAAGTGGTATTTATAGACTTTTTCAAATATCAATGTCTCCATCAAGTTAGGTAATATTTGAAAAAAAATGTTGACTTAATTTTGAATTTCAAAATTTTTCATTACCCAAGGAGGATTTTATATGCTTTTTCAAAGATCAATGTCCCCACTAAGTTAGGTAATATTCGAAAAAAAATTGTTGACTTAATTTTAAAATTTAAAATTTTTCATTACCCAAGAAGGTATTTATATGCTTTTTCAAAGATCAATATCTCCATCAAGTTAGGTAATATTTAAAAAGGAATTGTTGACTAAATTTTAAAATTTAAAATTTTTCATCACCCAAGGAGGTATTTATATGTTTTTTTCAAATATCAATATTCCCATCAAGTTAGGTAATATTTGAAAAAAAAAAATTTTGACTTAATTTTAAAATTCAAAATTTTAAAAAAGAACTTCTCGTTTGAGATCTGAAATCTGCTCCGTGTGGTGCCACGACATGGCAGTCGTCTACCATGGTTAAATTTGAAACTCAGAATGCTGGCAGTCATCTGCTAGAATATAGGCAATCATCTATCATGGTTAAATTTTAAACCCAGAATACTGACAGTCGTCTGCCAGGACACTGTCTTAGTTTAAAACACTCAAATTTTTCCAGTCATTTGTCCATAGACAGACAATCGTCTGTCAGGTGCCTGGCTTCTTTTTATTTTGAAATTTTTCCTTCCTTTAAGACCTTTGTTGCTTTGATTTTAAAAATATATTTTGAGCTCTTTTAGCAAGGTTTTTCTTAGTTTCTCTTGATTTATGAGAGCTTTACATATCTAAATGGCATTTGATTTAGAAGTACTTACAACAATCATTTTAATTATGATCTCCATAAATCAGTAGGTCCTTCAGCCTTCTTCAGCCTCTTAAGGTTCACTTTTGACTTTGGGTTTCTTTGCCCTTAACTTCTTCATTTGTCATCCATTGCCTTTGATATTCTGAGGAGTTTCCACTAGATTAGCATTGAGCTTTTAGTTTATCAACCTTGAGAGTCCTTTTACCCAAAAATACATTACTCAACACCACATGTTAAAGCATCCTTCATTTTTTTAGCATTAAAACAAGATTGAAAAGCCTAGTTAGGCCAACAATCTCTCCCTTTTTGATGATGACAAATGAGAAGCAAAAAAAATATGAATACACGTTAAAAAAAATCCCCCCCCCCCTTACAACTAGCATCATTCTACTCCCACTTACAATAAGAATTATTTTAACAATTTGTAGATTCAAGACCGATCATGCTTATTGCTCAATGACGCTCAACATGCTCAATTAGTATTTTTGTTCAAATACTACTCCCCCTTTTGACATCAATCAAAAAGGGTAAACATTAAAATGTACATATGACCACATACTCCTCACTCATGCCAAGATTCAACATCATATCTCAAACATCCACATGTAGCATGATGCATCTCATTTATCATGAGCCTTTGTTTCAAGAAACAAGGAAAGCAATTCAAGCTAAGTGTTGCATTATACAACACATCAAAGTAAATGCCAAAATAAATTTTGATCACTTAAAAGAGACAAATCCTAGGTGACCCTAAAGACAGTTTATTGACTGTGGACTTTTCTTTAAGCCTTGTTCTTTTAGTTTACTTCTCTACTATGTAGTAGACCAAGTTCTCTTCTTATGGTTATAAATCTATCTTCTGAGAGTGGTTTAGTAAAGATATCAGCCCATTGCTCATTTGTATTGATGAATTCTAGATTTATGTCTTCTTTTTGAACATGATCTCTTAGGAAGTGGTGTCTTATGTCAATGTGCTTTGTTCTTGAGTGTGAAATAGGATTTTTAGATATGTTAATCGCACTCGTATTATCACACTTAATTGGTACAGCTGTATAGTTTAAATTGAAATCTCTTAATTGTTGTTTCATGTAAAGAGTTTGTGCACAACAACTACCAGCTGCTACATATTCGACCTTAGTAGTTGACAAAGCCACGAAATTTTGTTTCTTAGAAGACCAAGAAACTAAAGATCTTCCTAAGAAGTAGCATGTGCCACTTGTTCTTTTTCTATCTATCTTACAACCGGCATAGTCCGCATCTGAATATCTAATCATTTCAAAATCGATGCCTTTAGGATACCATAATCCGAAGTCCATTGTGCCTATTAAGTATCTTAGGATTCTTTTAATAGTAGTTTGGTGTGATTTCTTAGGTGCTAATTGAAAACGTGCACACATGCACACACTAAACATTATATCGGGTTTACTGGCCGTTAGATATAATAGACTTCCAATCATGCCTCTATAGTGCTTTGTGTCTATGGATTTTCCCTTTTTATCTTTGTCTAGGCTGATGGAGGTACTCATAGGTGTACGTATGGGTTTAGTATTTTCCATACCAAATTTTTGTATCATATCTTTTATATATATTTTTTTACTTAAAAAAGTTCCATTTTTTGCTTGTTTAATTTGTAGTCCAAGAAAATAGTTTAATTCCCCCATCATGCTTATTTCAAATTCTTCTTGCATACATTTTGCAAATTCTTTACATAGATGTTCATTTGTAGCACCAAATATTATATCACCTACGTAGATTTGAACTAAAAGTATATTATTTTCCTTATTTTTAATGAACAAGGTGCTATCAATTTTTCCTCTTAAAAATCCTTTCTCAATTAGAAATCCACTAAGTCTTTCATACCAAGCCTTAGGGGCCTGTTTTAGTCCATACAAAGCCTTAGTTAGTCTAAATACATGGTTAGGATTTTCAATATCCTCAAAACCAAGGGGTTGTCCAACATATACCTCTTCATTAATATACCCATTGAAGAATGCACTTTTGACATCCATTTGATATAACTTAAATTCTTTATAGGAAGCATAAGCTAACAACATTCTAATAGCTTCCATTCTAGCTACGGGGGCAAAGATTTCATCATAATCTATTCCCTCTTCTTGATTGTACTCCTTTGCTACAAGCCTAGCTTTGTTTCTAGTGACTATACCATTTTCATCTTTTTTATTCCAAAATACCCATTTCATTCCTACGATCGAATGATTTTTCGATTTGGGTACTGTGGCGGCGTCCCAGGAGGGCGTGTGCCCCGGGCGGCGAAATTAAAAATTATTTTAATATTTTTAAGGAAAAACATGGATATCGGAGTCGCCACTAACCTTTAGTGCGGTTAGAACACATGATTACTACCCCGTTAGGGGTAGAATCGATCTACATTACCAGAGTTGGGGTCGGGAGTTCGGTTACGCGAGGGGAAGGTACGAGCACCCCCTACGCACCCATTCTTACGAACGGTACCTAATTAATTTGAAATTATCCCTAAATTAATCTAATAATTCTTTAAACTACTCCTTTTATGAATTAATAAACACACATGAAAAATGAATAAATAAATAACTATATAGATATATTCCCTCAGAGCTTAAGGTACGTGAAGCCCGAAGGCTCATACCCCCGCAATAAAATCATAGGGATAATATACACACGAAAATAAATAATACCATAAAATAATAAAAATAAATATCATAATACATAATACAAAATATGAATATACCCAAGAATCAAAAATACTAAAAATATTTAATATTAGTAATAATTAAAAGTGATGACAATATTGACAATAATATTACTATAATAATAGTCCTGTACTAATAATATCATATTAATATTGCGACGCTACACTATAGTAGTATATAGTATCATAATAATACCATACTAATATACATAGTAAATACAATAGTAATAACAACGAATAAATAACAATAGAAAATAATAAATATGATAATAATAGTAAGTAATAAATGATAAGGATAATAATAAATAATGATAGGAATAATAAAAATATTTATGGTAATAATGATATACATATTTTATTTTCTTTAATATTGACACCCGGTTAAAGATTCAATACACACGTATATTGGCAATTAATTAATGAAACAAATCAAATTAAAGACAAACAAATAATGAACTTATGGAAACCTATTCAAGCCATTACCAATATATAAACAATGAGTATGGTAACTTATAGACTTATAGAAATAAATCAAATCAAATTCGATATACAATCCTAAATAGTTAACATGATAATTTACATTACATACAATACAAAATGATGAATTATATCATATACATGATAATAGAAACAATATAATAAACCTTAATATACCTAAATTATATGTGCATAACAACCTCATAACCTAATAAACCATAATAATAAAAAGAATATGAAATAATATATTACCACATTACCTAAATACATACATAAAAAAAATACTAATAAACAACAATATTGCAACATACCATTAAGAAACATAAACCCATTAGTATTTAATATGCCTAAACAGAAATAATAAAAAATTAAATATGAACCAAAATCCTGCACCCAATAAAAATAAATCGATTAATATTTGCCATTATAAGAATATTAAAAAAAAAACGGGTATTAAACAGTAAAGATAATAGTAATATATTGATTATATAACAAGTATGATAATAACAAGTAAAATAACAAGAATAAATAAATAAATAAAACTTAACTAAATAATAAATAAATAATGGTCAGTGTGTGCATATACAGCATGCATAAAAAATAAAAATAAATAAAAATAAGAATTTCAACTTTATAAAATGCAAACTGAACCTATATATATTTGTGTGTGTGTGTGTGTGTGAGTGTGTGTGAGTGAGTGCGTGTGTGTGTGAGAGAGCAGGGAGGCTTACCAGAGAGGCTGTGTTCGGAAGGCAGCAGCAGTGCTGCGTGGGCGGTCTGCTGGAGGCTGAGCAGGAGCTGTCTGGGCTGAGGTTTGCTGGAGGTGCGGCCGAGAGACAGAGGAGTCTGTGGCTAGGAGTGAAAGCGGTCGCCGGGGCAGTGGTGGATTGCAGAGTTGGAGGTCCCCGGTTGCTCGGGCCCCTGGTATGGTGCTCGGGTCTAAACTGGAGGCTGCCGGAGATTTTGAGATAGGGAGGTTGGATGGCCGTGAGGTTCTGCGTGCTGCTGTGCGCTCGGGTTGCTGCTGGAGGTCTGCTGGTCTGGAAGAACTGTGGTGGAGTGGCCGTCGGGAGAGTGGGGAAGAGGAGTTGGTAACCGCTGTGGTTGAAACTGAGAAGGAGGGAGAGGCTATGTGTCTCCCTCCCGGAGTGTGTGCAGCGCGCCAAGGAGACTTGCCGGAGAGAGCGAGAGACAGAGAGAGAGACAGTGAGGTTTTTTTTTTTTTGGTTTGTTTTTCTTTTTGGCCTCCGGCTGCGCTGCTGTGTGTGCCCCCCCCCCCCCCCCCCCAAGAAGCCAAAAGAGACCCCCTTTTTAAAAAAAAAATTTAGAAACCCTAATTTCCTATTTCCTTTTTGGTTTATTGCATTTTATTACACATTTTTTTTTATTTTTCTTTTGGAAATAATATAGATGAGTATAACTACTAATATGGTAATAATAATAATAATAATAATAATAATAATAATAATAATAATAATAATAATAATAAGGTAAAAATAAAAATAATAATAAAACAATAGTAATAAATAAATAATAATAATAATAGTAAAAATACTTATATTAAAAATAATGTCAATAATAATGAAAATAATAAATAATGATAATAATAATAATAATAAACAATATAAATAAAAATAAAAGTAATAATAATAATACTAATGAAAAATAATAATAATAATAATAATAATAATAATAAATAAAATAATAGTAATAATAGTAATAAAAAATACTAATAATAATGATAATAAAAATTAAAAATAATAATGAAAAAAATAAATAATAATAATAATAAAATAGAAGTAAAAATAAGTAATAATAATAATACTAATGAAAAATAATAATAATAGTAATAATAATAATAATGAAAATAAGAGGGGACCCATTGTTCTATTTGGCTAGGACAAAAATAGGGTGTCTACAGGTACTAATTTCCATACTTGACTTCTTTAAAATTGGTTTAATTCTTCTTGCATTGCAACTATCCAAGATTCATCCTTAAGGGCTTCTTCAATATCTTAAGGTTCATTTTGGGATAAGAATGCATAATTGTTGACTCTACGAGTCCAATCCTATTTTGATAATGACAAATCACTTGGTATTTAATCTGTGCATTGAGTTATGAACAAAAACTACATTAAGCATGCACAGAAGGATAACAAGTCATGAAAGTCACAAAGTAAAGCTAACATATCTTGGCAAGATCCATGGAACTCAAAGAGTACGAGAATCAAGGTGCAAGCGGCAAAGTTCAAGAACATCTTGGGAATGGGTATTTAGAACTCATGTACTTACATTTTCATATGATTTAATTTGAGGCTCAACATAACTTAAAATGATTTTAGGTTTCATGCATTTCATGTATATCATTAGGGAACTTTCATGGACTTAGAAATACTTTTAAAATCATGGAAAATGTGTTTTATAAAAGACCCAAGAAAGAGAGCGAAGCAGATTTTTAAATTAGAAAATAAAAATTGAGAAAAAGGGGACTTCGGTAGCCTGAACACAATCTCAGTCGCCTGAAGAATTTCCTCAGGAGCCTAAAAATTAAGTCCGGTAGCCTGAAGAATTAATGGGAAACTCAGCAAGTTGGCCAAGGCACTTCGGTCACCTAACCTTGGAACCTCAAGCATCTAACCTGGCTTCAGGAGCCTGAACTCCTCTCTTTAGGTGCCTGACCCTGCATTCCAAGTTATGTTTTCAAAGGGTCAAGGAACTTCAGTTGCCTGGGCATTCATCCTTAGGCGCCTAAACCTGCGGGAAACTTAAAATTTTGATTTTTATTAAATGAACTCGCAAGCTATTTCTTTAATCCAACAGTTGAGATCAATCCTAAGGGTAAGACACCATATATACTAAATATCTAAACCCTAGAACGAAGTTAAGACACACAAGAAAGAGAAGAACACATCTTGTTGAAAGAATATTGAAAAACTTGCTCCTATTGCTATACGATTGCCTACACTTCAGTTTCTAATCATCGAGCTTGGGCAAATCAACTCAGAATCTCAAAGGGAACTTGTTTACTCATCTGAATACTCATTCAAGTATTGAGGTTTGATCATTCAAGTTATTATTTTCAAGAACTTCTCATCTCATTACTTGTTATTGAACATCATTAGAAAAATTTGATCTTGAGTGTGCACATACATATAAAAAATTATTTTTGAAAAGATCATTACTTGAGAAAGATGTTTAGCTATTGGTTGATTGGTCTTTGATTCAAAAGCATATAAATAAATAAATATATATATATATATATATATATATATATTGTTCATAGAGCTTATTATTGCAAAATCTATTTTTGATTAAGTATTAAGAGGAAGATCTTGAGTGTGCTTATATATATATATATATATATATATATATATATATATATATATATATATATATATATATATATATATTAAATCACTTTGATAAGAATACCACTTGAAAAGAGCTTTAGCTATTGCTTAAATATTTTAGGTTCAAGTGAGTTTTTCCACTCAAAGACTTGATTTTTTTAATAGTACAAATCCACTTGATTAGATATCCTTGGAGTTCTTAAATACATATATTGTTGAAGGATATTTTCTGAAATAGATCACATTGATTTTTGGACCTTTGGAATACATATCTTTATATATATATATATATATATATATATATATATATATATATATATATTTGCATATTGCAAAGGTTGTGTTGTGATTGAATATTTGGAAGAAAACTTTGTGATTTTGATTGATTTAATATTCAAGACAAAGTTTTTATTAATAAGTTCACATCAAATATATTTGGGCATTTGTGCAAAGTGAACTAAGAACCCTAAAATTCCCCAAAGCGTTTTAAATATATGATTACTTGGGAGTTTTGGTTAAAGAGGGATTTGTGTGTTGAAGCATATCATACATAAACGATTGTATCGTTTCCATACATTCTGAGCTTCAAATTATGTCATATGTTAACGTGCTAGGAATTTAAATTGCACTCACAAGCTTTTTTTAGAAGCATTTTGTTGAGTGTTGTTTTTTAGATTCTATTGTATACATAGTTCGGTGTGTGAACCGGTGTTTTAGGAGAGAGCTGTATCTTTTGTAAGCAGTGAAGTAGGAGGGAGTTGTGCCTCTTGTAAGCAGCGGATTGTAAGGGAAGCTCTGTCCCAATTTAAGGAGCAGGGATTTAGTGAAATCCTTGAGTGGTTACTCAAAATGAGGACATAGGCCAAGTCGGCTGAACCTTGTAAAAATCGTGTTTGTGTTCTCTCTTCCCTTTTACTCTTTACTTTCAACACTGCATTTAAATTGTTTATATTGCATGTATAGGTTGGATAGCATTGCACATAATTAATTGAGTAACAAGAATTCATTGGTAAATATATATAAGAAGGGTTTAAGTAGTAAATGAGTGTCAAAGAATTTTTAAATACCCAATTCACCCCCCCCCCCTCTTGGGATTACACCTGATTCAATAATAATGATTGCAAAGGTTCTTTAGTGAAGATCTAGTGGTCACACCTTTAGATGGTTCACCTATAATTTTTTTCTTGAGGATGATCTTTCTTATATTTCCATTCTTTTGGCAATTTCATATTTTTTATGAGTTCATCTTTTGACTTTTCTTCGTTTATTTCATTTTTCTCTTTGATTTCTATCTCATCCTCCTTTTTGAACATATCATCTTGTTCTTCATTTTTAACTTCTCTTGAAAAAGAGCTAAATTCATCAAAGTCTACGTGAATTGATTCAACTATGGTGAGTGTTCTTTTGTTGTAGACTCTATAGGCTTTACTATTTGTGGAATATCCTAGGAAAATGCCTTCATCCGATTTAGCATCAAATTTTCCTAACTTGTCTTTGTTATTTAGAACAAAACACTTACACCCAAAGACATGAAAGTAATTTATATTAGGCCTTCTTCCTTTCCACAATTCATAGGGTGTCTTGTTTAGGTTTGATCTAATAGAGACCCTATTAACTATATAGCTACTTGTATTTACAACTTCAGCCCAAAAATATTTGGGTAGGTCATTTTCATTAAGCATGGTTCTTGCCATTTCTTAGAGGGTTTTATTTTTCCTTTCCACAACTCCATTTTGTTGTGGGGTTCTAGGTACTAAAAAGTTGTGATTTATGCCATGTTCATTACAAAAATTTTCAACATTTTGATTCTTAAATTCTCTTCCTTGGTCACTTCTAATATTTGAGACATTATACCCTTTCTCATTTAGAAACATCTTACATAAAATGATCAATGAGTTGCAAGCTTCTTCTTTGTTAGCTAGGAACAACACCCATGTGTATCTTGAGTAATCATCAATAATTACAAAGGCGTATTGTTTTCCTCCTAAACTTTGGGTTCTAGTAGGACCAAACAAGTCTAAGTGTATATATGTTTCTTCTTTTTGAAACTTTTCTTGGTTTGTTTTCCTAATTGACAAGCATCACACACTTTATCTTTAAAAAATTTTGTTTTAGGCAAGCCTTTAACTAAATTCTTTTTGGAAAGTTTGGATATAAGATCCATGCTAGCATGTCCTAACCCCCTATGCCAAAGCCAACTATTTTCACTCATGGCTACTAGGCAAGTTATGTCTTGAGGGATTAAACTATTAGATTTATGCAATAAACATTGTTCATTCTAAGTGCAGTGAATAATGTATTTTGATTCTTAGAATCTCGTATTATGCATTTGTCTTTCTTAAACATTATTTCACATCCTTTATCGCTAAGTTGACTAATACTTAGTAGATTATGATTTAGACCATCTACTAACAAGACATCATCTATAGAAAGTGAGGAGTCTTTACCTATTTTACCTATTCCAATGATCTTGCCCTTTGCATTGTCACCGAAGGTTACAAATCCTCCATCCTTTGGAGTGAGAGAGGTGAATTTAGATTTATCTCCCATCATATGCCTTGAACTTCCGCTGTCCAAGTACCATTTATCCTTAGATGGAGTGGTCCTAAAGCAAACCTACAAGAAAGGATTCAAGTTGTTACTTTTGGTATCCAAACCTTCTTAATTTTCTATAGATTTTGCCTATTTTTAGCATTTATCTTCCACCCATCTTTTACTTTTGTATACTTTTTCTTAAGTGGACAATTAAACATTATGTGTCCTTTCTTTTTGCACATGTAGCATGTGGTGTGCTCGTGAATATTTGTCGATGAAGTACTTGCATAATATTTAGATTGATTTACAAAATATCCCATATACAAGTTTTTCTTTCTTTTGTTTGAGGCTCCATTATAACCAATTCCTTCTTTGTTGTTTGTCATCCTTTGTTGTCCTACCATCTTTTCAAAGTTATCCTTACCTTTGGTAAAGTTATAGATGACTATTTCTTTCTCTTGAATTTTATTTTTGAGATTATTTATTTCTTGCATTATCTTGCTATCTTCATTCACTTGAGACTCAGCTAATTTTTGAAATAAGTTATCTACTTTCTTCTCAAGTTCTTCAATCTTTAAATCTTTTTCTTCTTCAACAAATTTTGCAGATTCAAGTTGATTTTTAAGTTCTTTGTTTTGTTCTTTCAAGTTTGTGTTCCTCTTCAAGGTTTTAATAAACTTGTAATGTAGAAAGTGTAATTCAGCTTGAAGTTTTTTTATAAAATGGCATACTTTCGTATGAATTACTGCAAAACTTATTACACAAATCTTCAGAGAGGGAATAATAAGAGTTTACCTCTTTGTTGTGCGCCATGAAGCATATGTTCGCTACTTTTCGATCACTTGGCTCACTTTCCGATTCACTCGAACTAGTGTCATCCCAAGTTGCCTTCATTGTAGGCTTCTTTTTCTTCTTTTCCTTCTTGAGTTATGGGCATTCCGGTTTGATGTGCCCGACCTTTTTACAGTGATAGCAAGTGGGAAGATCATTTTTATTTTTGTATTCCTTTTTATTGCTTTCTCCTTTTTCAGCTTTTGATCCATTAAATTTTCTAGTGAATTTTTTGTTTCTTCTAAAGAATTTTCCAAGCCTTTTAGTTATTAGAGCTAAGTCCTCATCTTCTAATTCACTAGATTCATTATCTTCCTCACTTGAATATTGTTTCAAAGCTTGTAGAGCTGTAGACTTCTTATTTTTGTTTTCTGTGCTTCTTTCTTTCAACATCATTTCATAGGTTGGAAGAGATCCTATGAGTTCATCTAAAGAAGTTGTTTTAAGATTTCTTCCTTCCGTAATGGCTATGGCTTTTGGTTCCCAAATAGATGGGAGTGCTCTTTGAATTTTATGGATCATCTCATGGGTGGAATAATTTTTTCCTAAAGCACTAAGTGAATTTATGATATAGGTGAACCTAGTGTACATGCTTGTTATACTTTCATTGGAGTTCATCCTAAAGGTTTCATATTCACTGGTTAACATATCGATTCTACTTTCCCTAACATCTAATGTGCCTTCATAGGTTACTTCTAATTTATCCCAAATCTTTTTGGCTGTTTTACATGTCATTACTCTATTGAACTCATTTGCATCAAGTGCACAGTATAAAGCGTCTATTGCATTTGAGTTAATTTGCAACATTTTATAATCTAAGTCATTTAGTTCTTTATCTTTTTTAGGTACTTCTTTTCCATCAACTAGCTAAGTGGGGATTAAATTTCCATTTCTAAAACGTTCCATGCCTTCCAGTCTATAGTTTGAAGGTAGATTCTCATTCGTTGCTTCCAGAAAGTATAATTTAATCCACAAAAAATAAGTGGCCTAGTTGAGGATTGATCCTCACAGAAGAAAGCTACTCCTATTTGTGCCATTTAGATCTTTATATAGCTACTTATTTTTCTATAACCTTGCTCTGATACAAATTAAAAACTCTGGTGTAGTTCCAAGAGAAGAGGTGAATTGGGTTTATTAAAAATTTCTTTGATCCTCTTTATGAGCTCTTGTCTCTTTTTACAATCTCTTCAAGTTTTCTCGTATTTTCGTTAATATACACACTAACTCCTATTTCCTTTTAATTAATTCACAATCAATAAGCACAATCAATTAATTTATCATTCACACACAACAACCACAAGACAAGAAATCAATTCGGAATATTTAAAGGTCCTACAAATGAATGTTCAATTCTTGTTGTTGATTTATGAATTTGAATATTGCAATGACAACCAAACACTTTTTCAATATCAGAACTTAATTAAACCTTTAGCTAACAAGTTTTGGGTGTTAACCAATCAATGTACTTCCTTTCGGTTTCCGCAAGAGATCGATTAACCAACGTACTCCCTTTCGGTTTCTACAAGCCCAAGAACAAATTAGGCCTTTTTGGGTTTACTTAAATTCTAACAAGTATTACTTTATGATTTTAAGTTTTAAAACATTCACGCATGTTATATTATTGCAGAAATTAAAAGGAGAGTAAGGAGAAGAGAATAACACCACCACTTTTTATGAGGTTCGGCTTACCCCAGCCTACATCCTCGCTTTAGGTCAACCACCTAAAGAGTTAATTAAATCTTGTTCCTTCCGGGTGGAACAAAAAACCTTACACAAATTACCCTCTTTTTTAGGAAGAGAAAAACCTCTCCAAGCACCAGCCTGTGCTTGATCCAACGATCCAATCAATCCTTTGAATCGTTCAAAGTACAAAAACATGGAAAATAAATCTGCGTACAAAAAATACTTTTAAAATTTAGAGCAGGTTGTACAAATTGATATCTTAATTGTACTTCTAAAAACCAAAGCAAAATAGATTTTATGAATCTCTAAAGTTTTTGAAGTCACCGATGGGTCTTAAAAAAAAATTGAATTGCAACCCGGAACCGAACTTTGATATTTTCAATTTACCAAAATGGTAGAATTCCTCTCCAGCAAAAGATGTGAGCAAATTGAACTCAAGGAGAATTTCTTTCTCTCCAACAAAATGATGTGGGCAGATGGAGCTCAAGGAGAATTACAACACAAGAAGAGTTTCAGCAAAAGACTTATTAATCTCTTTTCTTTTGTATTCTACCTTATGTATATTTATCATTACCTAAGGTGGTATTTATAGACTTTTTCAAAGATCAATGTCCCCATCAAGTTAGGTAATATTTGAAAAAAAAATGTTGACTTAATTTTGAATTTCAAAATTTTTCATTACCTAAGGAGGTATTTATATGCTTTTTCAAAGATCAATCTCCCCATCAAGTTAGGTAATATTTGAAAAAAAAACAATTGTTGACTTAATTTTAAAATTCAAAATTTTTCATTACCCAAGGAGGTATTTATATGCTTTTTCAAAGATCAATATCCCCATCAAGTTAGGTAATATTTGAAAAAGAATTATTGACTTAATTTTAAAATTCAAAATTTTTCATTACCCAAGGAGGTATTTATATGCTTTTTTAAAGATCAATATCCCCATCAAGTTAGGTAATATTTGAAAAAAAAAATTGTTGACTTGATTTTAAAATTCAAAATTTTAAAAAAGAACTTCTCGTTTGAGATCTGAAATCTGCACCGCATGGCAGTCATCTGCCACGACATGGCAGTCGTCTGCCATGGTTAAATCTGAAACTCAGAATGCTGACAATCATCTGCCAGAATATAGGCAGTTGTCTGTCATGGTTAAATTTTAAACCCAGAATACTGACAGTCGTCTGTCAGGACACTGTCTTCAGTTTAAAACACTCAAATTTTACCAGTCGTCTGTCCATAGATAGACAATCATCTGTCGGGTGCCTAGTTTTTTTTATTTTTTAAAACTTTCCTTCCTTTAAGACCTTTGTTGCTTTTATTTTAAAAATATATTTTAAGCTCTTTTAACAAGGTGTTTCTTAGTTTCTTTTGATTTGTGAGAGCTTCACATATCTAAATCGCATTTGGTTTAGAAGTACTTACAACAGTCTTTCTAATTATGATCTCCTTAAATCAGTAGATCCTTCAGCCTTCTTCATCCTCTTGAGGTTCACTTTTGACTTTGGGTTTGCTTGCCCTTAACTTCTTCATTTGTCATCCATTGCCTTTGATATTCTAAGGAGCTTCCACTAGATTAGCATTGAGCTTTTAGTTTATCAACCTTGAGAGTCCTTTTACCTAAAAACACATTACTTAACACCACATGTTAAAGCATCCTTCATTTTGTTATCATCAAAATAAGATTGAAAAGCCTAGTTAGGCCAACAAAAAATAGAACTGTTTTTGAAAAGTATGGAAATTGAGTACACAAAATAGTATAACTGGTCATTTCAATTTAAAATATCATAACAAACCAGGTCAAACTAGAACTATTCACAAATCATTACAGTTTGAACAATACATAAGACACGCAAACAGAATGGAGTTCAGAACATGCGGCATATGATAGCGAAGAGTGGATTTGCAAATAAATTTAGTCTAACAAGTTTATAAACATTTTCATGTGAGATCACCACACTAGTTATGTAATTCAAAAACATATATGTACATAATAATAATAATAATAATAATAATAATAATAATAATAATAATAATAAGGCAAGAGATAAAGAGTTTTAGTTTTGAAATTAGATCTTGCCATAAATAAAATATATATATATATATATATATATATATATATATATATATATATGAATGTATATACAAATATATGTATACAAATATATATCCCCCTTATGATATTATCAAGAAGTACTGGGGGTGATGCATTGCTGAAAAATAAACTTTAAAATAAGTCACAAGCAAGCATCAATATTCTGGTTTGTCATTTAGGCACACACCAAAATATAACCAGAAAGGACAACCATATAGATCCAAAAAATTTATCAATCACTTGCAAGATCATATGGCAAATTCAAAGACTATGTGGCAAGTGTTATATTTTTCAATTAAGATATTCAATAAAAGATATAACAATCAAGCACGAGCCATAATACGTTTCACTGTGCATCAAAGCCTAAGAATATTGGTGAGCACAAACAAGATAGAAAGTTTATTTCAAGAGCTCCCCCTATCAATTTGAAATCTAGCTTAGATGAAGTAAACTACTTATACTAGTTAGAGATTTATTTCATTAAGCCTAGTAGTATAAGCACACATCTTAAATATTTTATCATAACTATACTAGATATTGATTGATTCTTGTAACCAGTATAATTATCCCTATAATTCACATATGCATTAGAAAAGTGATATTAAGGCATGATATGATGCTCATAAACCAAAAACAATCCATATCAAATCATGAAACTTTAAGTGCTGGATTTAATGTTCAAGGTTCTTTAGAAGAGCCTCAATATTTCAAAAGGCAAAATGATACATATGAGTTTTTTATGCTCTCTCTCTCTCTCTCTCTCTCTCTCTCTCTCTCTCTCTCTCTATGACAAGAGCTCAACTCCCGTAAGTATGTGATGATTATGTAAGGATGAAGTTTAATTATCTATTTGAGTTTTCACTCATCCTTTCAAAAATATTTTATCATTAATTTTATCATAATCATCTTTAGCACAAGGTTTTATATTGGGAAAATTTTACGAAATTTCGGCAGGAGGCATTTTAAACTAAACATGCAACCAAGTAGCAGCTATTAATTAAATAAAAATAATCTATCCATCAAAGAATATAAATAGTAAAGAGCAATGGATAGATTTGCATTCAGTACATTGTTGATATTCATTAAGGCATATAAAATATGATTATGAGAGCATTTTAATTTAATAGTCATGAAATATGAATGCTCCCCTTGAGTTAAGCACTCAACCAAATCATGTCTTTTCTATTTTTCAAATTCTTTAGCCAGGGTTTTAAGATTTTCAATGATACAGACTCGACTTTACAAGATTAGGCTTAGAGGACCAAAAAGTCACAATGAATGTTTCTTTCAATGTCATAAGGCAACAATGCCTCTTCTCTTATGAATTTCAATATGTAAGAGGCCCAAGTTCAAGTGGCTTTTCAATTTTAAAATTCATTCATAGGTTTCTCAGTCATTTGTGTTTCCATATATGTTGAAACCTATTGCAATTATATTAGCTATTTAACTTAGTTCACAAAGATGAAGTTCTAAATTATTTGATTTAAACTTTGAGAGCTTGTGAAGATTATTTAAATATTCTCAACAAATAAAATTTATTATTTAGTTCATGAGAGTATTTATTATGAGTGGATATGATTCAAAATATTTTAATGCAAGTGAATATGTCCAAACCATCTTATCAAAAAGCATTTAGGAGTATACGAATATTGTGAACAATGCTCTTTAAAGAATGGAAAGTATCCTTTAGATATGATCATACAGAGGAGCAAGGATACTAGCCAATGGATAGATGGAACTTTACCATATGTGATTGTGGTTTGGCAAGGAGTTCCTATAGAGGAGATGGGTGAACCAAGATTAGAAGAATTGTATTTTGAACTTAAAGGAAACAATCCCCTAATGGATGCCTTAAATTTTGATTACAAGGAGGATGACTTTTTATTAGCACTAGATAGAATAAGGAGTTATTATCAACAATGCATAAACTTGGACAGATGACTAAGAATTTTATTAGGCTTTAAAGGCTCCAAGATGAGTTTAGGATTAGATGATGCTCAATGTATTATTTATTTCTTAAAGCTCAATCTTATGCAATGGACAGAGTATGTTTAATATTAGATTTTCCCATTCAAGTATGAGTTAAGCATTTAAAAATATATACCTAGCAAAGATGCCTTATCCAATTGGAAGTGGATTTTCTAAATCATGCTTTAGCCAATTTTCACATTTTATCCAGCCATTATGATATATATACGTATTAAGTTCAAGTTGGATATATTACTTGAATACTCATATTGACTTAGTTATCTGAGATTCTTAGTATTCAATATAGAGTATAGTGAATGCATCTACTAATAATTTTCATTTTAAGCACCAACCACTTCCCAAGCCTACAGTCATCACTCCCCCCTATAGCTAATCCTATGCACTAAGGAATAATTTGATAATTATGTAATTTCAATTTGAGTCTGATCTTCCTTTGGTCCTAAGGGGTTTGCCTTCATAATTACCCACACCATCTCTTTATCTAAGCCTCTAGCATTTCAAGCTTTACGTTTGGATTGGATGTACCGGTTCCATTTACAAAGTAAGCTCGTTTTGTATATATGTGAAGAATCATGCTTATTTAAACTCTTTTTGCTTGATGAGGCAAGACAATGACAGTAAAACCTATATAATATGAACCCTTTTTAAAAGATTTATTTCTTTTAACTCCTAAGGGTTTATCATCTTTTATTTCTTCCTTTAGGCAGATAATTTTCAATATCTTCTTAACCTTTTTCTTTTCAAGAATGGCATGATACTCTTTTAATTTTTCTAATTGCTTTACCAACCTATTACTCTCATTTTTCAAAAAGGTTTTTTTCTTAGACATCCAAACTAGAATCTTATGCATTTAAAATGATTCATTTTCTAGTGTTGTATGTGAGGTCATGCTTTCATTGTAAGATTCAATACATGATTCATCACAAAATTTATCACTATAACATTCATATGAATCAATGCATACAGCATTATCATCAGAACAAATAGATGACTCATCGTACATTATATCATAGGATTTGGCACAAGAATCATCACAACATGCATCACATGAATTATTGCATGAGCTTTTAGCACAATTATCACTAGGGCAATCGGATGATTCATTGTTTGATATATTCTAGTATTCAACATGAGAATCATCAAGTGCGTCAACAACAAAACTATCACAATATTCAATAGATGATTCAGTATAAGATACAACACACCATTTGACATAAGAATCATCAATTGAGCTAAAGTGAGAATCATGTACCTCCTTTTCTATTAATGCATTTGCCCAATCATTTACCACATCCGGACCATCAAAACTTGATACTTCGGGAGTCGTGGTCTCTTCCTTCTTTTGGGTCTCTCCATATTTCTTTTCGAACTATTCCCAGATTTCCTTAGCACTAGCACAAGCCATGATCTCAAGAAACACATTAGAACTTAAAGCACGATATAACAGATCCATGGCATTTGAATTTTCATGCATCCAGCAAATATCATTTTCATTTAGTGGCATACAAATTCCTTTATCAATCACTCGCCAGGCCCTCCAATTTTTGATTTTATAAAAACGGTCATTCTTATTTTCCAAGCAGTGTAATCAACACCACAAAATAATGGAGGGCAAGTAGATGACTGTCTCTCGCCAAATGAGGATACACCAACATGAGCCATTGTGATCTTTTGCAAAAATGTTCAAGTCTATGAAACGAGCCTCTAATACCAATTTTTGACTTTACCATATTCCCAAGAGGGGGGCGAATTGGAATTTTAAAACTTTTCCTAGGTTATGTTCAAATCGATAAACAGTATAGCTCAACCTAGAGTCTGTCTAAACAAATGTCAATTACCCAACAAGAAATTAACTGAGCAAATAATCAAAAAAAATACAGTAGGCTCACTTTATCCCAATCATTCACAATATTTAAATCATGTACAAATTTATAATAAATTATATATAAGCATACATGTGCAGAAAATTAAAGTGCGGGAATTGAAGAGTAGACACAAGATATGTTATCAAGGTTCGAACAATACCGCCTACATCCCTGCCTCAGCTCGCAAGCCTGAGGATTCCACTAATGCTCACTTAATGGGTGGAGCGGCACTATATACAATCAGGTCAAATTACTAGGGCTGACCTCAACCTTTACATACAATCCTTTCGGGTTAGATTATCTCCCCTTTAGGCCATGCTTGGAATACAGTAAATATGCAATACAGATTTTGTGTACAATAATGTGCGCTTCTCTAACAAACAGATTTGTACCAGTATTAACCAATGCACATCAACATGATAAGAACTACAAGTTCAGTGCAAATATGTGTAACAACACTCAAAGTGATGTCGACAAGAAATCAAGCATGCGAGTGCATTGTCAATCTATCTTTGAAACAATATATAAATCTCAAGTAGGGTTTCAAAGATTTTCAAAAAATGTAATTTAAATATCTCAAAATGATTTTCTCAAAATTTTAGCACAAGAGATATTAGAGCATAAACTTGTCAAAAAAAAATTTTCTTCATAATCATAAACAAGCTTAAGAGTATTGCAATACAAATGCAAAGACTCACAAGCTAAGAAGTTTCCCCATTCACTGAATTTATTAATTAAATCAGAGGGGAAGACTTTTGGCTTATGTAAGAACTCGGAAAAATATAAAGGGATTTCTGCAGATTTCGTCGACGAAGCCAGATTTCGTCGACGAATGTAGTAGACTTTTCATCGACGAAATTCAGAGGTTCGTCGACGAAGAGAAGCTGAGAGCTCTGGAAAATTCTAAATATCAGACTTCGTCGATGAGGCTGCTGACATCCACGACGAAATACTTGACTTTTCGTCGACGAAGGTACTTTTCGTAGACGAAAACCGGGCGGGTCAAAGGCTTAAAAAGGGGATATTTGTTTTCTTCTTCATTAAGTTTCTCTCACTCTCTCTCTCTAAACTCTCTCTACTCTCTCTCTCTAGATTTCCTCACAGGTCATTGATAGAATCGGAAATCCGAGGTTACCACGAGGATCGTGAAAGGATTCTCTACAACTCCTACGGATCGGAATCTCGTTTCGGAGATTTTCGGGTTTCGGGCCAAAATCGAGGTAAGGCTCGGTTTTCATTTCTGATTCAGTATATGTGTAGTAGTAGGGATTACAAGCATGTTTAGTATTGTGATTTGTAGATTTCGGAGTCTCGGTTTGTAATTTTGAGGGCCGTAGAGTTCGTGGTTTGGTTTCGGGTTGAGGTAAGGAGATTCTGTTTATATCAATTCATTTTCGAAATCAGGATCGGTAAGCCTGTAGGCTACGATCGTATGTATGTTTTGGCTACTTATTTGGGGAAATCTATCGAGTAAAAACACGAAATTTTTGGGTTACCATTTTCGGGAAAATTGGGGATTTCGGGTATCATCTCTAATTTGATTGGAAAACCGTTTATGTTGTTTAAACTGTATTATTGAGGTGACCGTAATCTATATTTGCATAAACTGTATACTTGAAATTGTAAACGATATGATTTGCCATAAACCAAATAAGTGTAGTATGTGTGTATGTTTGTATGTATTGTGTTCCAGATATTTGTGAAAAACAGTTATGTGGTAGCTTATTACCGTACGCTGAAATGTATAGGGACGTGAGTTCCAAAGTGATTCCAGGTTTTGTGAAAATCGTCTAGGGACGGCTAACTACCGTACGCTATAACAGCTAAGGGCGGCTAACTACCGCACGTTGTGCCCTATAATGGTTAACTACCGTGGGCAAGAGTGGCCAGCTCTATATCCGGGGTGCGAAATATCACCAAAAGTGGCCGGCTCTATATCTGGGGTGTGAAATATCACCAGTATGATTCAGCTAGTCACCGAATGTAGCAATGGACCACAGTGGGCCTAGGTTGACGCAGCGTAGTTTGCACATGGTAACATAATCGGGGTTAAACCAAGTGACCTTGTGTAGTTACATATGTAGCAATGGATTCACTATTGGGCCTGAGTCAGAAACCTTCGTAGTTTAATGTGTTGGAACGTAACCTCTGTGAGACTAAGTGACTTGTGCAGTTGTGAGTAGTGTGACGACACTGACCATATGTATGTATGTATGTATTTGAGTATCGTATGAACTAGAATGGGTTTTATGGAAATACTGGAACTGTATGGAAATGTATGGAACTTGTTCTGAAACTGTACGTATGTGTTTCAAACTATATAGTATGAATGTGTTATAAAGTATGAAAATGACACTGGTATGCCACACACTGATATAACCTGTTTTCTCCCTTACTGAGAGGTGTCTCACCCCGAATATATACAAATGATTTCCAGGCCCTTCGGGTAGCCGAAACTAGCATCCTAGCATCCGGAAGCGGGGATGTGTTTAGCTACTGTTAGCACCTGATAGGTACGAATTTCGTAACCGGGTTGTCCTGATGGATTTTGTAGACACCCGTGGTATGTATAGTATTTGTAGGTATGTTTAACCTTGTATGGTATAGACTCTAGTATGGTACAGTTTGATGTAAAGAAAGACCGTATTCCGCTACGTATGTTGATGAGTATGGACATGTGTATGGTTGTTCATAGGGCATCCGTTCACCCCACGGGGTCGGTCCCTCCTTGTATGTGGTATCATGTATGTTTTAAATTGATTCGGAGACAGGTTAGGTTACTAAATTCACCCCTGGGTCCCATTTCCGGGTTCGGGGCGTGATAGCTTAACTCTTAATAAAAAAAAATCAACAAGCAATCAAAAGCAATGAGAGTTTGAGCAATAATTGGAAGTGTAGGATCACTTGGAATACTCGCACTCAATATTATTTTTCAAGAGAATGATCAAAGGAGGAGTGATGGGGATCAACATGCCTTATGTATCCCTTTTACTGATATGATGATACATGGACGACCTCCCGATGTCCACTTCTTTGCTGACATGGTGACACATGGACGACCTCTAGATGTCCACAATTATTTATATATGTTTTACAGGAACACATGAGATTAATTAAAGATCATACTTAAAGACCATCTAACTATTTGGATGGAAGACTTGAAGACTTTATTATCATATTAACTTTATATTTTACTTGCATATGTTATTTCAAGATTATTAGGTGCTTGAAGACCTAAGTGAAGTATTGAAGCAAAGTCCAACTCAAAATCCATGTGGGTCCCACTTAGCTTCTAGGCCCAAAATTTGGCCTTCCTTTTGAAATATGTTTAAATTTCAAATTTGAATTATAATAACACAAGACAACTAAGATTGACTTGTGTGCTTATGAGTTGGAGTTCCTTGTTTTTTAGTAAGTATTAATTGTGATAGGTTATTAGTTGTTGAAAGTTGTTGAGAGTTGTTGAGCGTTTAATGCTTTTCCTCCCACGCTATGCCTATAAATAGCCTTCTTATTGTAAAAACAAGATAGGAAGTTGAAGTTGACTATTGAAGAAGCATCTCTTTGCTTGATCTTGTAAAGCTTGTTCCTCTCCTTGTGAGTGAGTAGTGTGAGGCTACGGCGTTCTCTCCGGAGATCAAGTGGTAAAAGACCACTAAACTATCCAACGACTCCATTAACTCCTCCTCCATCTAATGCTCTCATGGCCCCCATCAACACCACACGACCAACACCTTCATACACCCACATGACGATCATCATCTACACTTCATTGCTGCATTCATCTTGTGATTCAAAGCTTGTACAAAGAACCTACGGTGTGATCTAACTACGTGTGGAACAACGTCAAGTCATCCAACAATCTCTTGGTAACTTCAGTACTTGGGTTTGAATCCTTTGCTATATTTTTTTGAACCTTTTCTAGTAGATTAAAATCACATCTTTGAATAACCCATTTGATCCATAGATTGCAATATTGGTACTTGCTAGTTAAAATCAATTGTATGAATATTAGTTTACTAACATAGAAATTTTATTCTTGAATCTTTGAAATAACAACTTTTCATCATATAACTTGATTCTTTTATGAAAGAACCAATTGAGACTTAATTGTTGGACAAGTCATACACCTTTTCAAAATCCTTGAACATGTGAAATAAAGCATAATTTATTGTGTTTATGTTCAGATAATTAAATTCTTAAGTTAAAGTGTTTAAGTGTATGTGCTTGTGTGAGGGTTGAATCGTAGGACATAGGTTGACAATTCCCATCCTATGTCATCTTGGTATCAGAGCCTAGGTCGAATTGGGTAAACCGTTTAAGTCCCAACACCTTTGTTTTCCATCTACAGAATTAATGTGCAATTTTCACTATTAACACCTTTGTATCTTCACAAACCTTAAACACAAAAGTTGTGGGAACTTTTATTAGCTTTATTTTGACACCAATATCGCCTTATTTGGAGTTCTCTAGAAAAATTTATGCCCCAAGTACCGAAAGGTGTTTGCGACTGAAAATCCTTTAGCAACTCTCAAGTTTCCAAAAAAAACGAGTGACGGTTTTGCCCAGAACAACCCACCTATACTCTAAATTTTGCGTATTTGGACCTTATTTATGTTAGGTTTACACTTGACCTTGCCTTGTGTAACCTAACACCATTCCAAAGGGCTGCCCTAGTGCTCTCCAAATCCTTTCCCAACCCCTAGGATGTCTACTCAAGTCAGGAATCCTTTCCGAGGTCATAGGATTCATGTTGAGAGAGAGCCATCTATGACTCCTAGAGAAAGACCTTCCCTCCCTCCCTCCAAAAAGGTGAGTGAGTCAATAAGATGACATTGTCAGGATAAACCCACGTTATGAGCCCTATGCCCAACATTGGGATGATGAGGACTATGACGTTGATGACCTTCATGTTAGGAGATCTTACCAAAGGGACCATCGTGATCCTTACGAGGATGTAATGAAGCAAGTAAAGATAGAAGCCCCCACATATGATGGACAGATGGACCCCAAAGTCTTCCAAGATTGGTTTACTAGGATGGATTCCTATTTTGATTGGTATAAAATGACTGACGGATTCCTATTTTGATTGGTATAAAATGACTGACCCTCATCAGGTTAAGTTTGCAAAAATGAGGCTAACAGGGCAAGCCAAACTCCATTGGATGAATGTTGAGGGGCAAGAAGCGAGGTTAGATCATAGACCCATTGAGCATTGAAATCTAATGAAGGATAGGTTAAGGGAAAAGTATGTACCCCTTAGCTATAAAGAGCACCTTATGGATAAGCTTTATAGCTTGCACTAAGGTTACATGACTATTTTAGAATACATGAGTCAATTTGATGAGTTGTCTATAAGATGTGGTTTCTATGAGACTGTTAGTCAATAGATCTCCCGATTTCGCAAAGAACTAAAGCCTAAACTAAGGAGAGAACTGTTTCTCCATCACATTGATTCCCTTGAACAAGCCTATAATTTAGCTCATGACTTTGAGCAAATGAATAAAGGGCCTCTAGGAAAACGGTTTGGTCACCCTTCAAATGAGCCACAGTCTCAAAGGGTACAAAGCCATAACAAGTCTCGACCAGCACAATTAGGTCAAGTTACTTCCCGAGGGAGCAATCCCACAGTCCAAAAACCTATGGACAAAGCGAAAGCACCCATGACTGGATCCTCTCACAAGAGTTCTGGCAGTGCAGTGTGCTTCAGGTGCCATAAACAAGGACACTTTCCCAAACAATGTCCCAATAGGAACTTGGTGCTTGATAAGGAAGATGGTGAGAAAAAGAAGAAGGAAAAGAAAGAAACTAGTGGAGAAACCTTGAATATCATAAGTGAAGAGCCATTTGAGCAGGAAAGTCAAGATACACAAGAAGTGTCGGTGATTGTTACTAAGGAGACCGAAATGGCCCTTTTTGAGAAAGAAAAAAAAATCGTAGAAGTATCATCCCTACCTTTTGAGTTTAAGGATGTCATCCCTGAGTCACCTAGTGAGTCATCTCCCATGAGAGACAATCAACATATCACTGATCTTATTCCTTATTTATCTCTACCTCATTTACCAAATCATAGAGTGAACTTGATAGAACATGAGGAGCTGAAACAAGTTAATGAATTGAATGAATATGACTTTGTTAATAAGAGTTTAGGTCCACTTGCCTGCACTACTTCACTTAATCCCAAGGAAGATAACACTTTGAGAACATGCATCAATGATAGAGCAACCAACAAGATTGTCATCAAGCATAGGTTTCTCAAAATTATTGTTTCAAATAAAGATGTACAACGCATAGGTTACTTCTTGAAAGCCTTGAGGACCATGTTAGGCACCAAACTTAAATGTTCTAGTGCTTACTACCCCTAAACTAATTTTCAAATTAAACTAGTAAATAGGAGCCTTAGGGACCTATTAAGATGTAAGGAAGTTGAAAACATCATAGCTTGGGATTTATGCCTTTCTGTGGCCAATTTTGCATTCAGTAGTTCAGTGGATAGCACTACAATACTCAGACCATTTCAAGTCATCACAGGATATAGTCCTAGAAAGCCTATAAATCTTATTCCACTACCACTTAAGTTTAGAGTGAGTGAGCCGACTAATGCTTTTGAAAAACATATACACAATCTACACTTTGAAATAAAAATGAAGGTTAGTTTGAATCATGAACATTATAAATCTACTGCTGACATACATTGCATGTTGAAAAAATTTTCAAAGGATGATAGGGTTATAGTTCGTATTCATCCTGAGCAGATTCCTAAAAGAGAGGTCAGGAAGTTACTTGCTAATAAGATGGATCATTTCAAAATTTTAAAGAAAACTGGTTCTAATGCTTACATGCTTAATATTCCTATTGATTTTAGCATAAGCAATGTTTTTAATGTTGAAAATCTAACCCTATTTCTTGTTGGATCTTATTTTATAAAACCTTCAAATTCTAACCCTGTAGGTGACCCCACTCCATTTTCCACTCATCTTGACCTTGAAAACCCAAAATTGCATTTTCCTTTAACCTTACCTATGCCCAAGAACCTCGATGTAATAATGGATGACAAGCCAAAGTTCACACAAGGAAGATCATACTGGAAGTTCATGGTCAAGTGGAGAGATAAGCCACTTCCCAAAAGGAGCTGGAATCTTAAGGAAGTCCTCCTTCATCTTAACCCAAAATGTTACTCCCAATATTTCACCTTTAATTCTTTGGAGAAGAATTCTTTTGGGCCGGAGAGACATGAGGGGATCAACATGCCTCGTGTATCCCTTTTACTGATATGATGACACGTGGACAACCTCTCGATGTCCACTTCTTTGCTGACATGGTGACACATGGACGACCTCCAGATGTCCACTATTGTTTATATCTGTTTTACAAGAACACATGAGATTAATTAAAGATCACTTGAAGACCATCTAACTATTTGGATGGAAGACTTGAAGACTTTGTTATCATATTGACTTTATATTTTGCTTGAAGTATTGAAGCAAAATCCAACTCAAAATCCATGTGGGTCCCACATAGCTTCTGGTCCCCACACGATTTTGGCCTTCCTTTTGGAATATGTTTAAATTTCAAATTTGAATTGTAATAATGCAAGACAACTAAGCTTGACTTGTGTGCTTATGAGTTGGAGTTCCTTGTTTTTTAGTAAGTATTAATTGTGTTAGGTTAATAGTTGTTGCAAGTTGTTGAAAGTTGTTGAGAGTTGTTAAGCATTTAATGCTTTGTCTCTCAGGCTATGCCTATAAATAGCCTTCTTATTGTAAGAACAAGATAGGAAGCTGAAGTTGAATATTGAAGAAGCATCTCTTTGCTTGAGCTTGTAAAGCTTGTTCCTCTCCTTGTGAGTGAGTAGTGTGAGGCTACGACGTTCTCTTTGGAGATCAAGTGGTGAGAGACCACTAAACTATCCAACAACTCCATAAACCCATCCATCATCTAATACTCTCATGGCCCCCATCAACACCACACAGCTAGCACCTTCATACACCCACACGACGATCATCATCTACACTTCATTGCTATGTTCATCTTGTGATTCAAAGTTTGCATGAAGGACCTATGGTGTGATCTAACTACGTGTGGAGCAATGTCAAGTCATCCAAACCAATCTCTTGGTAACTTCAATACTTGTGTTTGAATCCTTTGCTATATTATTAAACCCTTTCTAGTAGATTAAAATCACATCTTTGAATAACCCATTTGATCCATAGATTGCAATATTGGTACTTGCTAGTTAAAATCAATTGTATGAATATTAGTTTGCTAACATAGCACTTTCATTCTTGAGTCTTTGAAATAACAACTTTTCAGCATTTAACTTAATTATTTTGTGGAAGAACCAATTGGGACTAATTGTTGGATAAGTCATACACCTTTTAAAAATCCTTGAACATTTAAAATGAAGCATGATTTATTGTATTTATGTTTGGATAATTAAATTCTTAAGTTAAAGTGTTTAAGTGTATGTGCTTGTGTAAGGGTTGAATCGTAGGACATAGGTTGATCATTCCCATCCTACATCAAGGAGTATTTTGGCTTGTATTTGAGGGAAGAGCTCTCAAAAATTCAGAGGATATTTTCTTAATAAAATCATTAATCACTGCTTAACCTTTGCAAACAAACACATATATATAGGCTCACTCAAAAACATAACCATTGGGATATAAGGGAAATAATTAAATTTATTTTAAACAAGTTTAACCCAAATAACCCTGTTTAACTCTTAATAACCCGTGGTAAAAATAGGCCAACCCGAGAGTTTCGGTCGCCCGAACATACACAGATAGGAAAGTTAGGTTTTGAACTTTGGGTGCCCAAGGAAAAGTTTGGGTGGTTGAGCCAAAGCAATTTTCCAAACCACCCGAGGTTCGGTCACCCAGTTATCAGTTCGGTCTGACGAACTTCATGATTCGGTCGCCCGGGGCATATTTGAACTTGAAGTTTGGGCACCCAGGAAAAGTGAAAAATTCAGCATTCATGGTTTGGTCAACCATGAACGTTCAGTTCATTTCGGTTCGGTCACCCAACCCAAGTCAATCGGATTGACTTTTCAACACTTCGGTCAACCGAGGCATTTTTAACGTTGTTGACCTAATTAGTCATATCCCATTTTTGATAATAACAAATACATTAGTATTGATGTTTATACTAAGCTTGCATGCAGGTTCACTCTACGCATTGAATTGAAAAGAATGCTATATCATGATGGCATATGATGACATCACAGAAGATTGAAGAATATTGTACTTTACTTGTACTTGTATTTGTACATTCTTCATTTTGGGTTGCAATTCATAATTGGATTGTAACGTTATATGGTCTGTAATAATCTACATCATGCATGATAGGATTGTATGCTTAGATGGCCTTAGTTTGACCTTAGGTTCCCATACTTAGTGCACAAGACCCCACTATAATTCACATGTTATCAAGGGAAAAATTAATTCAAGTAATGGACCTTAGGATAAGTTCATAAGGACTTTGGGCGACCGAACCTAGCAAGACAAATGGCCTCAGTCAACCAAACCGTGGACTAATCAAATAGTTAACCTGATTTCGGACAATCGAACTCAAATGACCGTAGCGTCCAAGAGCGACCAAATTTGCACGCTTGAATTTTCCAACTACTCAGGAGCCCGAGCCACATATTCAAATTACCCCCGGGTGACCTAATGTTCAAGTTTTCCAGGCCGAACTTGAGTCCAGGCTACTGAACCTCAGACAGAATGGAAAATCGCCTAGGTCAGCAAACCGAACCCTCATTCAAGTACCCGAATTTCCAAATTCACTTTTCCTGTTGTGTCTGTTCGGACAACCAAACCTATGGCTCGGTCGACTGAAACTCTCGGGTTGGTCAAATTTTTACCACAGTTAATTAGGGTAAATAGGGTTAATTTCTTAAACACATTTAAAACATTTTTAATAATTTTATGTATGTCCCAAACGGTTATAATTTTGGACTCCTCTATATATATATGGGTTCATTTGCAAAAATTAAAAGAGATTAGCATTTACAATTAGAAAAAAATCCTCTCAATTTTCAAATAGCATATTTTTCATACATAGCCCAAACACTCTTTGCTTGTTATTCCTTTTAGAAGCCCAACTTCCTAAGAGTGTTATTGAGTGATTCAAATTGCTAAAACTCTCCTCGTTATAGATTGATTATTATTTTCATTAAGAGTTATTAGCTAGGGTTTTCCCCCTGATTTAATTAATAAATCTTTGTGTGGGAAAACCCTTGTAGCTAGTGATTCATTCCATCTTTGTTGCAAAACTCATCAAGTTTGTGGTTTTTGATTTGCAAAGTATTTTTCACAAGCTTACATATCTTTCAAATATCTCTTGAGCTATTATTTTGAGAAAATATTATTTGAGATATTTTGAATATTCTTGTTGGAACACTTTGAAACTTGCTGTGATTGATTTACATTGATACTTTGTTTCAAAGGTTGTTTGGAAATACACTCTAGGACTTGATTGCATACCTATGCCAGATTGAGAGTTTAGCACATGTGACTGGCACTGAGCATATTTATTATCATCTATGCTTGCATATTATCTGGACTTTATTGTGGTACATATCTGTTTAATTAGAAGCACTTCATTTGTACACAAAAATTATATTGATTATTGTATTCCAGACGTGGGCCTAAAAAGGGAGACTTGCCCTTGTAAAAGTCTTGGACTGGCTTATTCCCAGTTAAAAAAGCTAGGTGCACCATCCTAGTAAGGTGTATTTGTAGGTTGAGGTCAGCCCCGTTAATTGACTTGGTTGTATTCGGTGTCGCTCCACCCATGAAGTGAGCCTATAGCTAAATCCTTATGCTTGTGAGCCAAGGTGGGTATGTAGGCACTTTGGCCGAACCCTGATAACATATCATGTGTGCAATTTATATTTTCGCAATTTTTTTACCGCATGTGTATGTTTTACGCTGAATGATTGGATTTATAATTGCATAGACAGACCCTAGGTTGCGTAATACTATTGCTAGAGTAGTTGACCTAGGAAGAAATTCTTAAATCTCCAATTCACCCCCCCTTTTGAGTTTGCACCAAAGTCAACAATTGGTATCAAAGCCTTGTTACCTAGACTTAATCATTAATTTGTAGAAAGATCATGATGGCTCATATTGGTGTATCCCCTTTGTGTGAGGGAAGGTTAGTCATGAACCCTCTAGTATTTTGCGGTGAGAATTTTGCTGTACGAAAATTTAGGATGACCATGTTAAAGCTTTAAATTGGAGCTAGAGAGTTATTGATCAAGGAAATAGTATACCAATAAAATTCATTGATTATGTTGATGTTCCTAAATCTGAATTTGAGCTAAATGATAATGATAGGAACTTAGTGCAAATAAATTTTGATGCCATGAACACCTTATTGCATGCTTTAGATTCTAACATTCTCTGTGAGGTTATGACTTGCAATAGTGCTAAAGAGATATGGGAGGAACTTGAAAAGAGATATGGAGCAGCTACGCAAGAAAAGGCGATCACTCCTTTTGACTCAGCCTCTACGGATCTTGAAGGAGGTAAATAGTGCTTTATAGCTCTAACCGACGATGAGGTAAATTTGCCTCCCACTACTTTGTTAGATAATCCTGATAATGATTCATGTGATAATTCTAATGATGCATCTGATACTAAATCATGTGATTGTTCTGGTAGTGAAAGCATGCCTACTTATGAAGAATTTCAAATTGAATATGTTAGAATTCATAAGTCACTTGTTAAAGCTAATAAAAGATATACTACTTTGAAAAATAAGTATGAGGCATCTTTGAAAGAATGTGAGTCAAAAGTTCTTGTTGAAAGGGAAACTGATTTAAAAGTCAAACAATTAGTAAACAAGAATGAAAAGTTAGAAAAAGAATTGAATGCAGTAACAAACCTCAAGTGATTATAATAAAGATATTCTTATTACAGAACTTCAATGTAAAGCAAAAAACATGACAAAAGAATTTTTTAAATTACAGGATGTTTACAAAGGTCTAAAGAACTTAAAAATGCAAGATTTGGAAAAAAAAAAAAAGTAGAAGACCAAGCTAAGATCATCTACATGTTCATTGGAGGCAAGGACAACTTTAATAAGTTGTTAGGTTCACAAAAGATGACCTTAGACAAGGAAGGTATAGGATATAATGGATTTTGAAATAGAAAGAGGAAGAATCCGTACATGGGGTACTTTGTGAGAGAGTCCAATCATTTTTCTAGTACCTCCTCCAGTCCTTTTACCCATACGTATTGTGCATTGTGCAAGAAGAAAGGGAACACAAAGTTTGATTGCCCATTTAAAGGAAAATGGGTCAAAATGAAGCAAGTATGGAGAGTCAAAGAAAAACCCGATTCCATCTCTCCTTGACCCTAAAAATGTTCCAAGTGTCACTAGGATAGAATAGTTGGACTCCATAATCCTTAGGTCATGTACTTAAATCATAGGGGGTCATACAAATTGAGAAAAAGTCAAAAGAGGAAAATTTGACTCAGTTCGGTTGGCTAAACTGTTTCAGCCTAAGCCATTCAGTCAACCAAACTATTAAATTGACCAGGCCATTGACACTTTTCGGGCGTCTGAACATTCCAGTTCAAAATGTGTTTGTGCCACTGAACTTGGTTCGGGTGACCGAAAGGATTTTCAAGCCATCGAGTCTCGATTCAGCCAACCAAATTGAATTGAATTGTGTTCATTCGGGCTACTGAGCATTGGAACAAGAGAAGACCTTTGAGATTCAACCAATCAACCAAGTATTTGGCTAATCGAATAGACTCAGAGTTTGCAGCAATTATTACAGTTCAGGCAACTGAACATTGGACCAGGCGACTGAACCGCAGTCTATATATCCTTTTGGCCGTGAAAATAGTGACATTTTTTCATTCCTCTTTAGAGCTCTTCAAATTTTCTCTCTTCTAGTTGTTCCCCATTTTCATTCCTAGCCCATTTTTCTTTATAAAAACATACTACTAGCCATGTCAAGAGATCAAAGGCGCACAGAATTTGGCATTGCTCTCGAGCAATGGTTTCTTACGCCAAAGAAGAGAATCAAGTACGAAAGGGTCTTCTGGCTCAAAGAGCCCATTCTAGGTAAATTCCTCGATATTGAATTCATGCAGACCCATTTCAATAATGTGCTAGACATGTTTCAGTATTCTAGGTAAATTCCTCGATATTGAATTCATGCATACCCCATCCTTGTCAAGTTGTTTTATGCCAACGACCAGGGATGCTACTCTCGGGTCTTTGAGACTAATAGTCAATTCGATGATGGGTATATGGCTGAGGCTCTCAATATCCAGAGAGTAGATTTCAAATGCCCTGACTCGGTCTTGACCTTGATCAACGAGCAGGATTTCACTGTGAGTACTTTTGTGAATTTAGTTATGACTAATCTTGTGGTTGATCTCAATCACACACCCAGCTATAGGTCGCTGACTCTGGAAGCTAAAGTTGTGCACCATCTGAACTTATACAATATCTTACCGAAGTCTGGGTCTAGGGATCATGTTTCATACCTAGACTGCTTCGTGATGTGGTGCTTGTTTTCAAGAAAGAAGTTGGACTTGCCGAGACTGATCCTGAAGTGGATATTCGTGAAGTCGGTGGGCAAGAGGATCATTCTACCATACGAGGGTATCCTAACTAAGTTTTTTGTCAAAGAGAGTCACCAGGACTCTGTATGCATCTCTAAAGAAGACTCACTCTAAAAATAAGCAGCTCAGAAGCTATCCCAAGTATAGAAGTTCGGTCATGTAATATTTAGCCCAAAGGCCAGATCGTCTCCTCAAGGAATGCAATTTAATCTTAAATTTTACATAATTCCAATTAGAAAAAAAGAAACAAAAGAGCACTGAACACGGTTCGGATTCAGGTTCTTTAGTTTGTTTGAGATTTTCTTTAACGAACTAAAATAACAGGCAATTTAAATTCTAAATCCTAACACGCACTAAATTAACACTGAGAAACGGAAATCCTACATTTAATAACCAAGCAAGAATTGAATGCACGTTGAACTTCGGAAAGAGATTAAAAGTGATAACTTTAATACGTAATTTAAGCACACAATTAAAATAAACTCATTCAAACACAAAATTCAATAAATACCAAATTTCTAACGCATTCAAGCACTCAAACCCAAAATTAGAAATTTAACAACTAAACAATAACTAAATACAATAACAAAATTTGGATTTTAATTAAACGAGCTTGATTTTAAATAGAACCCGAAAAGAAATTTAATTTTAATGAAGACAACTAATTTAAGTCCTAAAGAGGATATTTTTTTATTTTGTATTTTTCTCTTTTTTCTTCCTTCAAGAAACCAACCGAACCTTAAGCAAATAAAAATTAACTCAAGCAAAACTTAAATCTAATACTAATATTAATTAAGAGGGGAAGAATTTAAATAACTTCAATAATAACACCCAAACAAGTTTAAAATTTAATACTTTAATTAAAAGTCTACCAAAAAAATAAAAAAAAAAATTAAAGGCAATAACAAAAGAAAAATAAGGACAAGAAAAGAAAGAAAAGAGAAAGCAAAAGAAAGAAAGAGAGAGAGAGAGAGAGAGAGAGAGAGAGAGAGAGAGAGAGAATAATAAAAAATTTAAAGGCAATAACAAAAGAAAATTAAGGACAAGAAAAGAAAGAAAAGAGAAAGCAAGAGAGAGAGAGAGAGAGAGAGAGAGAGAGAGAGAGAGAGAGAGAGAGAGAGAGCAAGCCGGCCATTGGAGGGACTACAACTGGCAGCAGGGGAGCAGCAGCAAAGGGAGAGCTTCTCGGTAAGCTGGGGATAGCAGCAGCAGCTATGGAGGAGCTGCAAAGGAGGGGATCTCGGCTTGGCTTCAAGCAGCAGGTTGGGGTTGCTGGGTTGTTCATGGGTTGGGCTTCCTTCAGCACACCAGCCAAGAGTAAGGCTGAGTGCTCAAGTTGCTGGTTGCAGCAGGCTAGGAAAGGGAGACAAAGGGGAAAGCAAGAGATAAGAGGGAGAGAAGGGAAGAGAGGATGAGTAGAAAGAGTAACAGAGAAGGAAAATGGAGAGGAGTCGAGAGGTTAGAAAGAAGAGAGAAGAAAGAAGTTAGAAAAGGAGTTGGAGAAGAGGTTATGCGTAAGAGAGTGTAGAGAGGGAGAGAAAGGAGAGGAGAGGAGAGAGTTAGAGAGGAAGGGAGAGGGGCTGGGGTGGCCTGCTGGAGAAGAAGAAAGAAAGGGATAAATAATTGAAGAGAGGGGGGGAGAGCCCTACCCAGCGCAAGCCTTCAAGGACTTGGCTACATGGTCCAGTCAAATAAAAAAATTTTTCTTTTTTTTTTCTTTTCTATATTTCTTATTTCTTCTTTCTTCTTCTTTTTGTTTCCCAGTGAACAAGCCCACTTTTGACCATCCTAGAGCCCGTATCTCTCAAAACTTAAAACATGAAAGTTGTATATAATCTTCTCATCTTTTCACTACATTTTGAATCATCTCGATCGAAACTCAAATGAGAAAATTACGCATAAATTACAAAGAAGCGTCGATTTTAGCTTCCAATAATCGCCCTACGATAAAAAAATTCCAAAAATTCATAATTTACTCAAAAAAATCAAAATATTATAAATAAGATACAATGTTGAAATATTGAGAATAATTAGGTATTTAATTAAAAATGTAAGCCTCAATGCATGAATTAAACCACCTAATTACGCAATTTAAGTGCGTAATCACTAAAGTTGTGCACCATCTAATCTCGTACAATATCTTACCGAAGTTTGGGTATAGGGATCATGTTTCATACCTAGACTGCTTCGTGATGTGGTGCTTGTTTTCAAGAAAGAAGCTGGACTTACCGAGACTGATCCTGAAGTGGATATTCGTGAAGTCGGTGGGCAAGAGGATCATTATACCATACGGGGGCATCCTGACTAAGTTTTTTGTTAAAGAGAAAGTCACCAGGACTCCGTATGCATCTCTGAAGAAGATCAAGAGCACAGATACTTTCTCCTCCACTACCCTAAAATTGATGGGTTATGAGCTGACTGGAAATATGCGGTTGCCTACCATACCCGAGAAAGGACCAGGGCCTCAGGAGATTCCTCGAGTGTAGCCCCATATGCCATCCAATGCAAGGCTCATGGCAGCTATCACTGGTCTCACTACATCCTTTGGTGAGTTTAGGACTTCTATCCAGAGTGGGATCAGAGAGCAGGCTTCCTCATTCCAAGTGAGGCATTCCACATTTTACTCCGAGTTCTCAGAATTCCAGTCTATGGTGAAGGCGAATTTCCATATCCTCGATGAGTTCCTAAGGGAGATGAATGATGAGGATGATGGCGAGGAGCAGATGGAGGTGAACAGTGATGAGGATGAGCATGATGATGGGGAGACCTAGAGGTGACCTTGGAGATCAACTGCTCTTATATTTTATCTATCCTATCTTTTACTACATACATTTTGGTTCTGTAATAACTAAACAGCTTTTACTTTTGCTTTTCGGTTATACATTCTCACCACACACACACACAGAGATACTTATAGTTACTATTATGCGGTGATTGACTTATGCTTATACCTATATATATATATATATATGATGGTTTGATGGCTTGCATGCTTATATATATATATATATATATATATATATATATATATATATGTTTTCCTGATTGATGCCTCCTGCATGGTGGATGCAGTTAATGTGTATTACTTGCTAGTAGAAATGTTAAGTTCTCGCATGCTCAAAAATGGATGATATACTGTCTGCTTGAGTACTTTTTATGCAAGTTTATTTCGTTTACAGACGGCAAGTTGCCGGATTTTTTCCTGGCATTTTCCCAAAATTCTCAAAAGATTTCTAAATGTTAATGGCTGTGTATGTGTTTAAATGTTTTGCAATAGGTAGGTATTCATGGGGAAAGTTGTATTTTTAGATGAAATGCTGTCAAAATTTTTCCAAATTCACTACACACACATCCTATGTTTTTATAAAAACTTAATATTTTTTGAACTTAGGTTGTGTTTCTAGAACATCATCTTTTGTGCATTATGAATATTTTCAATATGATCTGTTCTAGTTTACTTAAATCTTTTGCTGGACTTAACTTCAATATTTTATGGCAAATTGTATCCCCAAAACAATAATTAGTATCAGATTTTTAAAAGTGGATTTCTTTTAAAATCATATATGCATGAGCTAATTTTAAAGGATAATCTTGTGTCATGTTGTGTATGTTTAAAACATTTGTGGCATATGCTCAAACTATAAGATTAAAAAGAATGCACAATCTGAGGGGAGAGCCACTTCACTTAGAAATATATGGCTCTGAAATATTAAATATATCTCACTTCATTCATCACTAGAATTTATATCTTGTGGAATACATAAATCTCAACAATTGGTATCCTTCAATCATTTTGTGCTGCATGATCATATTATCCCTACGACTTGATGATTTGAGTGGATCCATACTGAACTGTTAGAGTTGATTGGATGTAAATTGTTGTATATGATTGTTGAACTCAAAATAGGGCATTTAGGAACAAATTTATTTTGGGAAATGCTTTATTTTCAAACGGCATGCTACCAAAATTTTCAAAATATACCCAAATTATATCTTGTATCTAAATGTTTGTTTGCCCATAGGCTATAATTTTTATTCTTGGCCCTTTTTGTTGTTGCCAAAAGGGGGAGAAGAGGTCAAATTGGGTACATTGGGTACATTAGTTGATTTAATTGAACTTTTAATTATTTTTATGCATATAGTCAGGGAGAGTTTTTCTTCATTGTACCCACTTTTGCATAAAGTATTTGTCATCATCAAAAAGTGAGAGATTATTGACCTAATTGGTCATATCCCGTTTTGATAATGACAAATACATTAGTATTGATGTTTGTACTAAGCATGCATGCAGGTTCACTCTATGCATTGAATTGAAAAGAATGCTATATCATGATGGCATATGATGACCTCATAGAAGATTGAAGAATATTGTACTTTACTTGTACTTGTATTTGTATATTCTTCATTTTGGGTTGCAATTCATAATTTGACTGTAACGCTATATGGTCTGTAATAATCTGCATCATGCATGATATGAGGTTTCCACACTTAGTGCACAAGACCCCACTATAATTCATATGTTATAAGGGGTAAAATTAAATTCAAGTAATTGACCTTAAGATAAGTTCATAAGGACTTCAGGCGATCGAACCTGGCAAGTCAAATTGCCTCGGTCGATCAAACCGTGGACTGGTCAAATAGTTGACCTGACTTCGAGCAACTTAACTCAAATGACCGTAGCGTCCATAGGCGACCGAATTCGCACGCTTGAATTTTCCAACTACTCGGGCGCCCGAGCCACACGTTCAAATTACCCCCAGGCAACCGAATGTTCAAGTTTAGCAGACTAAACTTGAGTCCAGGTGACCGAACCTCAGACAGAATGGAAAATTGCCTAGGTCAGCAAACTGAACCCACATTCAGGCACTCGAATTTTAAAATTCACTTTTCCTGTTGTGTATATTCAAGCAACTGAACCTATGGCTCGGTTGACTAAAACTCTCGGGTTAACCAAATTTTTACCACAGTTAATTAGGGTAAATAGGGTTAATTTATTAAACACATTTAAAACTTTTTTAATAATTCCCTATATTTCCCAAACGGTTATAATTTTGGTCTCTTCTATATATGTGGGTTCATTTGCAAAAATTAAGAGAGATTAGCATTTACAATTAGAAAAAAAATCCTCTCAATTTTCAAAGAGCATATTTTTCATACATAACCCAAACACTCTTTGCTTGTTATTCCTTTGAGAAGCCCAACTTCCTAAGAGTGTTATTGAGTGATTCAAATTACTAAAACTCTCCTCGTTATAGATTGATTGTTATTTTCATTGAGAGTTGTTAGTTAGGGTTTTTCCTCCGATTTAATTAATAAATCTTTGCGTGGGAAAACCCTTGTAGCTAGTGAGTCTTTGCATCTTTGTTGCAAGACTCATCAAGCTTGTGATTTTTGATTTGCAAAATAGTTTTCACAAGCTTACATATCTTTCAAATATCTTTTGAGCTATTATTTTGAGAAAATCTTATTTGAGATATTTTGAATATTCTTGTTGGAACACTTTGAAACTTGCTGTGATTGATTTACATTGATACTTTGTTTCAAAGGTTGTTTGGAAATACACTTTAGGACTTGATTGCATATCTATATCATATTGAGAGTTTAGCACATGTGACTAGCACTGAGCATATTTACTATCCTCTATACTTGCATATTATCTGGACTGTATTGTGGTACATATATGTTTTATTAGAAACACTTCATTTGTACTAAAAAATTATATTGATTATTACATTCCAGGCATGGACCTGAAGAGGGAGACTTACCCTTGTAAAAGTCTCGAACTGGCTTCGACCCGGTTAGGAAAGTTAGGTGCAACATCCTAGTAAGGTGTAGTTGTAGGTTGAGGTCAACCTCGTTAATTGACCTGATTGTATTTGGTGTCGCTCCACCCATGAAGTGAATCTATAGTGGAATCCTTGTGCTTGTAAGCCAAGGTGGAGACGTAGACACTTTGGCCAAACCCCGATAACATCGTGTGTACAATTTACATTTTCACAATTTATTTACCACATGTGTATGTTTTATTGTGAAGGATTGGATTTATAATTACATAGACATACCTTAGGTTGCGTAATACTGCTGTTTGACTGGTTGACCTAGGAATTTATTCAAGAATATGTATGTTATTATAAGAACTATTTTAAGATCCAATTTCTTATATTATATTATATTTTATGATCATAGAAATTGATGAAAAAAGATTCATGTAACTGCCCCACCTAATGAGACTTAAGACTTGGTTTGTTATTATAATTTCTTATATTGTATTGAAGTTAAACTTAACATTAGTTTTAATATTTATGCATCACATTACCTTTTATGGTAATATACTAATACATCAGTTATCTTAATCCCACCCCTGACCCCCACACCAACCAAAAAAAAAAAGTGTTTGAGCGAGGAGACCAACATCCAAGCTGAAACAACTTAGTCAAGCTATTGTGTTTTGGAAAATTGAAGTAACCATGAGTGCAAAATACATAATTATTTGTTATGATCCCATCAAAACCTAAAAGTAAAAAATCATTAAGCAAATTTTATTGTTAAATTGACGTAATTTAACAAGACCCTTTTTTATATTGCCATATTAAGACCCATTTGAGGCCCAAATCGACCGGCCCAAACTGAACCGAACATTGGATTGATTCGGTTTTACACCTCTTGGTTTGGTTTACTTCATATATTTCAAGAACTGAATATTTTGATATAGGAATGGAGTTTTTCTAAAAATTGGCCGAACCGAACCAATTAAACCCCTACACCTTTCCTCTTAATATTTTCATCTGCTTGTATTAGTTGGCGCAAAGAGGATTTACAAAGGCATTATATTATGGCAACAAGTAATAGTCTTGTTTAACCTCAACGCATGCATGGGCTCATAACTCGAGCCCAAAAAAAAAGTACGAACCAGAGACAATTTCAGACATGGGCGCACAAATATTTAGACCACTTGAAAAGAGCATTGCCAAAATTTCTTTTCTCATTTTTTTCTTTCACATCAGCTGATCACAAGTCCATAACCGTTACATGAATGCTACGATCCTGATGCATTTCAGATCCTGAACTGGATCCTCTGCAAATAATATATGTTACAATCCTCTAAAACTGACTAATCCAATAACCAAATGACTAGGAAAATTGAAAATTTTCTCCTGGGTAGCTTGCAGTCATGCCAAGAAGGGCAGGCTCGTGACTCACCATATCAACCAACTCGGCAGTCACCGAAGCATTTGTTGAAGCTGAATGACTTCTTGTTGCTGTTCTGGTGGCAGTGAGCTCAACTGCTCTGGTGTGAGGTTCATCACTTGCTGCAGCAGGGCAGAATCTACCTCAGGGAGCAGCTGTGACTGGAAGAAAAAACAATGCAATATCACAGGCAAGGAACAAATTAATAGAAGGCCCAACAGAGACTACAAAATCAACTGAGCTGTACTTAACCTACACATCACATTAATTTAAAGAACGGCACAATTTTTTGCACAATATACAGCAAAGCAGTTTTATAAATTATAATATCAGACCCCAATACATAGACTAATATTTCTGGTCGTTTTGCATAAACATGGGAGCACAACTGTAGTTCAGATTTCACTAGATTTTCCTATAGTAACAAATGAGCTGACCCTAATATTTCCAAAATTTTTCCAACTGTAAAGGAACCAACCCCAGCAATATATTGTTTGCCCTTATAAAGGCATATAATGTGTTGAAAAATTTTCAGGAAGCCTGTATAATAAATTTCATGAAAGAACATAAAAGCAATTTCAGCTTTGACTTCTCACAATAGAATTACATAAATCTTGCACCTGAAAATCTACTACTATTTCATATACACACACAAACACATTCCAGGCACATCACAATCAGCATAACTGCGAACGCTAGTATATGCTCACAAAATATTTAACTGTCTGCTTTGCAAAAGGATTTCCTAACAAATTAAAACAAAAAAATTCACTCAACATGCAACTGAAAAAATAGAACATTAAAACATAAGACTATAAGACTAAACAATACAAGTAATTTCAACTCAGCAACCAAATGTGGTTTTACTGATTATTTGAGAACACAAAAGGAATATACAAAGGAAGATACTTGGGTGGCAAAGAAAGTTAGTGATGGGATCAAGAAGTTCAAAAGGCCATTAAAAAAAAAGGTATAAAATATGGCAAAATTGTAGAATTATAGAAAATCTTGAAAAATATAAAGTAAGAAAAATGCAAAAAATACTATCAATGAAGCTAAAAATAGAGCTTACGATACTTTATATACTAAGCTAGATACAAAAGGAGAAAAAGACATTTATAGACTTGCTAGAACTAGAGAAAGAAAATGCAAAGATTTAGGTAATGTAGAATGTATAAAGGACGAAAATGATATTGTCTTTAATCAAAGAAGAAGACATAAAAGAGAGGTGGCAGAAATACTTCAATAAGTTGTTTAATGAAAACCAAAAAGAAAGAATGAACTTGGAAATGACAACTGAAGAGAAGATTAAAAACAGGACATTTATTCGCAAAATTAGAATCATTGAAGTTAAGATGACATTAAAAAAGATGAAAAGTGGGAATCTATACGACTAGATAAAATACCAATTGAAATCTGGAAAAGTTAGGGGGATAAAGGAATTATTTGGTTAACTAATCTGCTCAATAATATTATAAAAGCCAAGAAAATGCCAAAAGAATGGAGGAAAAGTACATTAGTACCTATGTATAAAAACAAAGGCGATATTCAAAACTGTAATTACTATCATAGAATTAAGATTATGAGTCACGCAATAAAATTATGGGAGAGTAATTGAACATAAAATAAGATTAGAAACAAAGATTTCAAAAAATTAATTTGGTTTTATGCCCGAGAGATCAACAATAGAAGTTATTTATCTTTTACGAAGTTTAATGAAAAAGTTTATGGAAAAGGACTTGCATATAATTTTTATTGACCAAGAGAAAGCTTATGATAGAGTACCTGGGGAAGTGCTTTGGTGAGCATTAGACAAGAAGAGAGTTTGTAATAGATATAAGGTCATTAAGGGTATGTATGATAGTAGTGACTAGCGTTAGGACTGTAGAAAGAGATTAGAGAATTTTCAATCACAATAAGGGTACATTAAGGTTCTACTTTGAGTCCTTGTTTTCTTACTACGAAATTACTAGAAATATCCAAAATGAGATATCTTGGTATATGTTGTTTGCACGTGATATCATGTTGATTGATGACAGTAGGAGTGGAGTAGAGTCTAAGTTAGAACTTTGAAGAGCCACATTAGAGTTTAAAGGGTTTAGGATAAGTAGGAATAAGATAGAATATATGAAATGTACTTTCAATAATGTAAGGAGTAGCAACAAAGAGAAGATTAAACTGGATAATCAAGAGATAAATAACACTGATAGATTTTAGATATCTTGGATCTATTATGCCAGGTGAAGGGGAAATTGAAAAAGATGTAGTACATAAAATTAAAACAGGTTGGGTAAAATGGAGGAGTGCGTAAGGTGTGTTGTGTGATCCTTAAAATTAAAAAGAAAGTTTTATAAGATGGCTATAAGGTTAGCTATGCTTTATGGTTCAGATTTCTAGGCAACTAAAAAACATGTACAAAAAATGAAAGTTGTTGAGATGCGTATGTTAAGGTGGGTGAGTGGTTTAACTTTAAAAAATAAAGTAAGAAATGAACATATACGCAATAATTTAGGCATAGCATCGGTTGAAAACAAGATAAGGGAGGGGCGACTTAGATGGTCTAGCCATTTGAAACACAAGCCTAGTAGAGCACCTATGAGAAGGAATGAATTAGCTATAGTTTCTAGTATGAAAAAGGGTAGAGGTAGGCCTAAAATAACTTGGAATAAGGTAGTGAGGAAGAATTTAATAGCTCTTAATCAAAAAGAGAAAAATGCTCTGGATTGGGTGAATTGATGGAAAAGGATTCATGTAGCTAACTCCACCTAGTGGGAATTTAGGCTTCTTATTGTTGTTGTAAAAGGAATATACATTGGGACATGCACAAATTTTACCTTCAAACATTCATTGTTTACTCTAAAATAATAAAAAATTTCACCTAATGCAATTAAATGTTCTTTTATTGGTTATTTGGAAACAAAAAGATGTATGCTGGAACCCTCCCCAGCTACAATTTATGTGCAGGTGTTACCTCAAAAAATTGCCATTCTATTCTTACAATGGTTGTCTTGGCATTCCTTTGTATACAATTAGGACACTTACTTCTTTCTTAACACAATAGATGTCGCATGGGGCCTGTTTTATCTAATTTTTTGCAATATTAATCAATACTACAATTTCATAATTAATTCTCTAATTCCAATATATCAAGATAATTTTATTTTATTCCAAAATAAAATTAATATGATAAAAATATAAGAAAAAAATCATTTGATGAATACAGAGAGTATTACATGTGTTAAGAACCTAACATGTCCGTCTAAGCAAAATTTTAAAATAGAGTAAAGAACATATGACAAAAGACAGCTACATGAAACTACAATAGTAGAGGAAGAAGTCATTTCCTTCTAATAATGCTCATACTGCATTCCTTTGTCTGCAATTAGGACATTTTTTTTCTTTTCAAACACGCTATATCTAACATGATAATTTTGTGTTTAATTATTTTCTATATTAATCAATACTACAACATCATAATCAATTTGTTAATTACAATACATGAACATAATTTTAGTTATTTTCAAAATAAAATTAATATAATAAAAGTTGAGAAAAGACATATTTTACATGGGTGGAATACAAAGAACATGGAGCTTTAGAGTGTTAACAACCTAGCATGTGGAACTAATAAGTAAAACTTTAAAAAGATTATTGAGTTGAGGACATACAATAATAGAGGAAGACACATGACAAAAAATAGATATATGTTTCCCCTTTTATAATATAGAACTGATATTAACAGTCGAACAAGAGCTGACTAATTGAAGGAGTAGGAAAGATTGGAATGAGACAGTAATAATCCACCCAACAACTTAATATCCCAGCTAAGTAGGGTAAGGTGTGTCTGGGACAAAAATTGTACCTTGAAAAGGACATAAAAACCATCACCTCTCCTTTTCAAAAAAAATTGACACTTTGTCTTAATTATGACCTCTAGCCATCAGAAATAGGAATTATACAGTCAGATCAATTTGTCTAAGTCATGATCTCTAGCCATTAAAAATAGGAATTATCCAGTTTACATAGAAAAAATGTCCTCCTATGTGCTGTAAGGTTAGGAAGCTGGGTGATGACAGCCCCTCCACATCCCTCCTTGTGCTGCCGTCCTAGGAGCGCAAAAGAGATTGAACATGTAGGAGGATCCAAATAAGTTCTGCTTTCATTTCCCCCATATGAAGTGCTGAGTTACAAATCTAATACAAGGAAGATACCTTAGACAACATTTCACAATGCTCTCATATCATGCAGAATTAATTTTAGATGTATAAAATCTTTCCTGCTAGAAGATTGCCAAGTTGCCAACAAACTAATGAGCTCGTCTGTCCCCCCAAGCATTAAAATAATACACTCAATAAATCCTGCTAAAAAGTTACTTAGTAATTGGGACTGGTGATCCAAATGCACCATCTTCTATTTTGGGGCTTTTGGGATTTGATTTGCTGTGGACAGATGGGGCAAGGGAAAAAGGAATCAAGCATCCTCTTAGGCCCATATGCTTTGTCAAATCATATGCTATCACGTTATCTCCCAATCATTAAGAGATTACTAAAAACAGCCTTACTTAGTCCTCAACCAACTGCACCCATCTTTCAATAAATAAAAAGGTAAGGATAAAAACTTCTTCCAAATATATATTCCAAGTATAAACCAAGTTCCAAACCAAATGGCAAAGAGAACAGCTCAATGTTTACATTATAATCTCACAATCCACAATCCTACTTACTCATAGTTTAACAACATAGCAATGGCAGTCGCACATCTAAGTCAACATGTTTGACTCAAATGCACCAAATAAGCAATTCTTTAGAAAAATAGAAGCATGATATACAATGAGTTCATGTCACCGCTCTGCAAATTTTAAGATATAACCACCCACTTCTGCAGTATCGTCCAAAGAATGTTTGGCTTTCAAGAAAAGAAATATGATTTAAGGTGGCTAAAGACCTTGATAAGGATTAATAGTTCTTTACTTATAAAACTAGTGTTCCATTTATTCCCCACTATTATATTAAATTTTTAATAGAGCTAAATTATTACAGGGAATGCAACTATAATATTGTTTCATCACCTCGCCACACCTAAACCCTAGCTCTTGCAACAAGCTTCCTCCCAGCCTCCAGTCACCAGACATCTCAGACTTCGAGCATCCTTCATAGCCTCCAGTCATGGACATCTTAGCCTCATCAACGTTTGACAAGGTTCTTAGCTTCTTCGAAGGCTCAAAGCCTCCTCTCAGTCAAGTGGTCGAACGCTTGAACTCGAAGCATCTTCTCTCTCACTTGCAATAGAAATGAAATTTGAGAACTCTGCTCTCATGCTAATGGGTTTATCTCTCTCTCAAGGAATGACTCTCTAATCCTCACTCAAAATTGAGCATGACCGCAAAAGCACTCAGTGCAGATCAAAGGTAAATCCTTCGATCTGAACCTGGAGGAGGAGGGAGAGACCCCTTATTTGTGCATATGTTTGAGAACATCATCTCCCAAAATCGGTCCACTTAAAACTCAAAGGAGGCAGCTTTTTGGGTTGCCGATGGCTTATCTACCCTCATTCGATTGGATAGGGGATCCAGAAACGCTCATAAGGGAAGTCATCTATGTTGGTCAGCAATTAAGTGCACAAGGGTGGGAAAGTTTTTGGAGCTAGGACTGAGGGAGAAAGGGAAGAACTTTTTTATTTTTATTCCTAGAGGTGAAAAAGGTAATGGATGGCAAATATTTGCAGATGAGTTTTGTGAGTATGTGAAGGAGTTTCATCTTGTTCTTGAAGAAGCTGGTACAGAAAGCTATTCACATCCCAGGTCATGGAGTAAGGTGGCACTAGAAGGTAAATCAGGTGAAGGCAAAGTCATTTGAAATCAGTATCATTTATGTTTTTTATGTGAGGGAAAAATGCAATTGAAGAGAGACAGCTACAGATAGTTTCACATCATGCCCAGAGGAGAACATCCAAAAGGTGAAAATGCATAGGGCTCCAGTGGTCGCTGCGAGAGTCGAGAGGTGGCTAGGGTTGCTGTCGGGGAAGATGAGGGTGTGATTCACACCGTGTGAAGGCTGGGCTGGGTTGGCTGGTTCTCATCCTGGACTTGGGCCAGGTATGTGAGAAAGGAAGTTCTTTCTTATTAAAACTGGGCCATTTAATAGAACAGGCACAAGGTTTAAATAATAATTCTTTGGGCCTATCTATGGGTCCCAAAGAGAGTTCTTCTCAACAGGTGTTTTCTCAGGTGGGTCTTGCTTCTAAAAAGGCCCATTGGGTGAGGGTATTGGGTAACCCGGTTCATCTCAGGTCCAATCCCATTAGTGATCATGTCCATTCCCCTGGCCAAAAATTCACGTAAGTGAGAAAAGGGAATCGGGAGCAGTCAGATAATTGTTTACATAGTCAAAGGCCTCTCTCCAAGTATGCAAGAAAAATTTAGAGCAGATAAACATTCAGTGTCTTATCAGGGAGACTTTAGCTTGGTTTTGAAAACCATTTGGGAAGAAAATGATGATATTTATAAAAGTGTCAGGGGCCCAAAGGTGTATGCTGGTTGGACGGCTACTCTTATAGATGCAGAAATGAGGAAAGTATATGCATCATGCAAAGTGAGAGTATTCTGGTGAGACAAGATAAAAGATTTTAAGAAGAGATTCTGCAGACAATTTGAGTATTGTGGAAGATGCACTTGCTAAGATGAAGGATATAGGAAATATAGGAACTAGAAAAAAAAAAAAATGAAGTAAAGAAATGCAGAGATTTTTCACGTAATGACAGTCATGACGTTAGTGAGTTTGAGTGTACTGTGGGTTTGTCGCTGGATGAGATTCGGGAACAATATGGTCATATTTCTGAATCCTGTGATGTTCATATGTTCATCAGCACCATTGGAAGGATAGGAGGGGGTTCCTATTTTTGATAGTAAGGGGTTGGAGAACAAAATGCAGTGCAATGATGGTATTTTACCAACACCAGCGATGGTGATTTCTAGGAAGGATTTAGAAGCCCAAGAGATATTGGATAAATTGGATTTGAAAATGAGTGATGCTGGAGATTAGGGGTAAGTTCAAAGCAAAGAAGGGTCAAAGGGAGCTAGCAAATCAGAAATCATTGGTGAATTAAGATGGGAAGGTTTGAAAAGGGGGTTCCTTGGTTAATTGTTACTTCTAACTATTGTCTTTCTGCTTTTTGCTTTATTTTTTCTTTCTTTTCTTTTTTTGCTTTTTTTTTTTATTTTTTTACGGGTGGACTTCTTGTACCCTCAGTAACTTTTCTCTCTCCATCTAATATCCTTCTTTTAGTATCCAAAAAGAAATATCTTGTTTCATCAAAACTGTTCTTTGACCATAAGACAAGTTCTATAATATCCTCATATTATTACAACACAAAATGCTAAAGACATTGCATACCACCCCATTTTCAGCTAGATGAGGAGACTAAAATGGACTAAACAACGCAGTAGAAAAGCTGCTTTTTTTCAGTAACTATTGTGGAGAACATTATTAAAAAATAGATAAATAACTAAATAAATAAAAAATGGTTTTCCTCCTCCATGAATGCTCTTAGATTACATTTGATTTGTGGAATTTCAATTTCTACTATTTCTAGGAATAGAATAGTATAGGGATTAGACAGCTTACAAAAGAAAAAATGCTGTCATCATAAAGCAAATGACAATGCAAAAAAAAAATTACTAATCCATAGCATGGAATAGACAAGGATCATTCCCAAATTTCGCCATGGGAATGTCTACTCCTACTGAAGGTCTTAAATTTCGATTTTTACCAAAATTTTGACGCTTCAAAAGTACAGAGATTTCGATGGAAATTTCAATGTCAATGTCAATTTTGATTTCAATTTTAAAAAATGATCAATGTATGCAATAAAGCATAGAATTCTTTTAAAAAAAAATAGAAACGAAAAATAGAAATAATAATGCAAGATTTTGGACTAAAATATTATAAAATAAAAATAGGACAGATTTGCTATGTATAATGTGCAATAACAGTAACACAATAATCATAATGTTACATAATTAATTAATAAAAATGAAATTCACACATAAAACAAATATACATAATATATTATTTATTCTATTCAAAAGTGTGAAAGCTGTTCATATCCTTCTTGTCTTTAGTTTCAAGATTTAAAAAGGGGGGAAAAAGAAAAAAGATAAATTAGGAGAGAAATTTCGGTTTGGTTTCGAATCTCAAATTTTAATTTCCAGGAAATTTAATCCTATAGTTATAATTTTGATATTTTGCTATATTTTCAAGATGTTGACAAATTTCAGGTGATTTGTACAAATATAGATAGAAATTTTGTAAAATGGAAATTGACTGCCATTCTGATTTCGGGTTGTGGAAGGAAAAAATTTTGATTGAAATTTAAGACCATGATTATCCTATACTATTCCATGCTTGATGGAAGAACAAAAACAAACCTTCACATTGTCATTTTCCTTATGATGACAACGCCCTTTCTTTTGTAAGCTTTCAAATCCATACACTACAATCATTCTATTCCTAAGAACAGATATTCCGCAAATCAAGTGTAATCTTCAGGGACTAACATTGAATTTTATCGTTTGAAGGCTTTAGCCCTATACCCTCCACCATACTCAAAGGCAATCATTTGGATCTGAATATAATACATTCATATATATATAGATATGAGAAAAATAAAGATAAAAAGTGAAATATTTTAATAGGAGAAAAAGAATATACAGAGAAGCAGACAAGAACCTCAAAACAAGTGAACATAAGTAAAATGCAATCATCTTAATAAAGCCTTCCAAATTTCCAATTCTATTGAAAATCCCCAAAACATGTACCATTAAAGCAGCGTTCACTCAAAACCCAAAGAAATTCCAAGTATCCAATAATGTCCAAAAGCAAAGGTGGAGATGATTTATTCTTAGTGAAAATATATGCATCCCTGTCCAACCCAAAAACTCACATAACAACAAAGAAAAACACATCTTGTTAGCCTAACAAAGCTTAAGAATCTTATTTTGATGATAACAAATCAAAGGAACTTTAACACATTTGACTAAGTGATAAAGTTTCAAAACGAAAGTGGTTTTGGATCAAAAATCAAGTGACTCAAGTAATCAATGTCAAAGTGCTTGACAAGTCTAATGACAGCTCGAACTTAATGCTACAAAGATTTTATGAAGGCTGTTGAAGCTTGAAGACAAGTTATACATGAAGAAAAGAAGCTATACATGAAGACTTAAGTGAATAGAAGTGTCATAATTGTTTAATAGTCTCATGTAAGTGCTTCGCATGTTTTCAACATAAGTGTTTGAAGCTCTTAGGATTTAATATCGACTTAGAGACCTAATTTTGAAAACCCCAGAAAAAATATTTTCAAAATCTCAATTCAATATTCTAAGTTTAAAAGCTAACAAGTTTTTGGAAACACATTTCTTAAATTCATAGAAATTGCAAATTCAGGCGACTGACTGTGTATGCTCAGCCGACTGATCTTTTATATGCTTTTTAAGAAAGCAAACAGAATAGCATCAGGCGACTAACCCCATCAGGCTCAGGCGACTGACCCCATCAGGCTCGGGCGACTGATCCTATTCTGAGTTTGAAAATTTGTTGACCTTCGGAATTCAAATTTAAATCAGTGAGGGAATGTTTCCAAAATTGATTGCTTGGACCCCAAACAACGAGAAAACTTGGGAAACACATCAAGTAACTTGGGGAATACAAAAATTACTTTTTAAACTCTATAAATACAATTTGATTTCAAGAATTACACGCCCAACAATCAATAGCAATCAGCATCCAAGCTTACACTCATACTCTCAAAGCTCTCTTAATGAATACACTTTGCTAAAAGTTCATTGTTGAGTCTTATGGAATTAAAGCTCACGGTTCTTGTGCTCTAAACTGAGTCTTTTCAAATAGAACCCTGGTGATATAAATCTGAGCTTCAAAATCTCTTTATATTGATAAATTGCTTAAGTATATTTTGATTTTAAGTGTACTAATAAGCTCTTTTGAGAGTGTTTCTTGTACGAACCAAAGATTGTTCTTGTTCTTCTTTTGTTTTTGACGATTCAGGGTTGTTGAATCCTTGCCTAGCGAGAGGGGATTCTCGTTAGAGAGGGAACTCCACCTGAGAAGGAGAGAGGTTGTAACTTTGGCCTAATAAAGAAAGTTGAAATCCTCACAGCGGTTGCTTGGGGCAAGGATATAGGCATTGGGCCGAACCTTATAAAAATCCGGTGTCTCTCTCTCTCTTCCCTACTTTCTTTAATTTTCTGCATATATAAATTGCGTGGATGCTTACTTAAATGCTGGAAATTAATTTGTTAGTGGAAATTGCGGAAACCTTAATTAAAGGGAGTACGTTGATTGATAAATATCAAAGCTCATTAACTTATTGATTATTTACATACTTAAATTCAAGTAACTTATTTAATATCAAAGTCTGAATTGTGGAAGCTTGCTAAAATTTCTACTTTGTTTCATATTGTGAAATCAAGCTTACCTTGATGATTGGATTGACATATTCAAAACCTAAATTGAGTTCTGATTTTGAATTAAATTGCTGAAAGGAACATTGATAAAGTTGCAAAGCGATGTAAAATAAAATCACTAAAATTTTATTCAAGTTGATATCTTCATTCATAAAGATTTAATCTTAAATTGGTTCTTAACTGTACTTGTGATTGCAAATCAATTATACTTGTGTTATTACAACAACAACAAAACCAAGCCTTAGTCCCACTAAGTGGGGTTGGCTATATGAATCCTTTTCCGCCAATTTATGCGATCATAGACCATTTCTTTTTATAGATTCAAGGATATTAAATCCTTACTCACTATCTCCTCCCAAGTTATTTTAGGTCTACCCCTACCCCTTCTACTGCCCCACACAGTAACTAAGTCACTCTTCCTCACAGGTACAATATAAGGCCTACGTTGCAAGTGTCCATACCATCTGAGTAGTCCCACCCTTATCTTATCTTCTATAGGAGTTACACCTAACTTACCACGAATATGTTCATTTCTTAATTTATCTTTCAATGTTATACCACTCATCCATCTAAATATTCTCATCTCAGCAACTTTTCCTCTTTGGATATTATGTTTCTTCGTCGCCCAACATTCCGATCCATATAGCATAGTTGGTCTTGTAGCTGTCCTATAAAACTTTCCTTTCAATTTTAAGGGTATTCTACGATCACATAGCACACTTGAAGCACTCCTCCGTTTTAACCAACCTGCTTTAACTCTATGCATTACATCATCTTCAATTTTTCCTTCAGCTTGCGTAATAGATCCAAGGTATCGAAATCTACAAGTGCTATTTATTTCTTCATAATCAAGTTTAACTTTGTCTCCAATATTCCTCCTATCATTACTAAAATTACATTTCATATATTCTGTTTTATTTCTACTTATCCTAAAGCCTCTAGATTCCAAAGCTTTTCTCCATAATTTTAACTCAGCCTCTACTTCATCCCTAGTTTTGTCAATTAATACAATATCATCTACAAACAACGTACACCATGGAACCTCATTTTGAATACTCTTAGTCAATTGGTCAATCACTAAAGCAAAAAGATAAGAACTCAAAGCAGATCCTTGATGTACACCTATGGCAATTGAAAATTCTCCTAGTTTCTCCATCTATAGTCTTTACACTAGTTATTACTCCATCGTACATATCCTTAATGACATCGGTATACCTACAACATACACCCTTTTTTTCTAAAACCCACCATAGAACTTCCCTAAGTATCCTATCATATGCTTTCTCAGAGTCAATAAATATCATATGCAAGTCCCTCTTTTTTCCCTAAACCTTTCCATTAATCTTCTTAAAAGATAAATATCTTCTGTGGTAGATCTCCAAGGCATAAAACCAAATTGATTTTCTGAGATCTTCGTTTCTAACCTTAATCTTTGTTTAACTACCCTTTCCCATAGTTTCATCGTATGACTAATAAGTTTAATTCCACGATAGTTATTACAATTTTGAATATCTCCTTTATTTTTGTATATAGGTATTCAAGTACTTTTCCTCCATTCATCTAACATTTTCTTAATTTTTACGATTGTATTAAATAAACTAGTTAACCATATAATTCCGTTATCACCCAAGCATTTCCAAACTTCAATTGGGATGTTATCTGGTCTCATAGCTTTCCCATTTTACATCTTTTTTAGTACAAACTTAACTTCGTTAACTCTAATTTTGCGAATAAATCTTATATTTTTAGTCTTGTCCTCATTTGACAATTCTAAATTTAAGCCTTCTATTTGGTTTTCGTTAAACAACTTACTAAAGTAGCTTCGTCATCTTTCTTTAATATCTTCATCCTTAACCAAGACAATACCATCCTCACTTTTTATACATTTTACATTTCCCAAGTCCTTGCTTTTCTTTTCTCTAGCTTTAGCAAGTTTAAATATATCTTTTTCCCCTTCTTTTGTACCTAATCTATCATACAAACTATTAAATGATCTATATTGAGCTTCACTAACGGCCCTTTTTGCATCTTTTCTTGTCTCCTTATATTTTTCAAAGTTATCTTTGTTTCTACATTTTTACCACGTTTTATACCAAATTCTTTTTGTCTTTATGATTTTTTATACATCTTTATCCCACCACCAACTCTCTTTGCTATTCAAGAATCTTCCCTTTGATTCACCTAAAATTTCTTTTGCTATCTTTTTAATAGAGCTAGCTAATCTATTCCAACAAGTATTTGTATCTATCCCATCCTCTAAGGTCCAATCCCCATCTTTAATCATTTTCTCTTTAAATTTTATTATATTTTCTCCTTTTAGGTTCCACCATCTAGTTCTCCTACACTGGTTTATTTTATCCTTTTTCTCCCATTTTTTAATACATATATCTAACACTAAGACTCTATGTTGTGTGGTTAGGCTTTCACCTGAAATAACTTTACAATCCTTGCATGATAAACAATCTACCCTCCTAGTTAAAAAAAAAAAAATCTATTTGACTTCTATTTTGTCCACTTTAAAGGTTATTAAGTGTTCTTCTCTTTTCTTAAAGCAAGTATTCATTATACTATAATCATATGACATAGCAAAGTCTAAGATCATCCCCCCAAATTCATTTTTGTCTCCATATCCATATCTTCTATGTATCCTCCCATAATTTTTATTATCTTTTCCAACGTGTCCATTCAGATCTCCTCCTATAAATATTTTCTCAGTACCTAGTATGTCTTGTATAATACTATCCATATCTTCCCAAAATTGTCTCTTAAGATTTTCTGCTAAGCCAACTTGAGGAGCATAAGCACTAATGATATTTATTATCTCTTGTCCTAATACCATCTTGATTTTTATAATTCTATCCCTTACTCTAGTTACATCCACAATGCTATCTTTTAAGTTTTTGTCTATAATAATGTCTAATTCATTCTTATGTTTTTCTTTTCTAGTATACCAAAGTTTAAATCCTGATTTATCAATTTCTTTAGCTTTCTCCCCCACCCACTTAATTTCCAGAAGGCAAATTATATTAATTCTTCTTCTAATCATTGTATCCACAATTTCCATGCTTTTACTCATAAGTGTCCCTATATTCCAAGTTGCTAATCTAATCCTAGTTTCCTAAACTAACGTCTTTACCTGCCCACGTCCAGAATGATGCAAGAACCCTCGCATATTTGACACCGTACCCGGGCGCCAATACGGCACGTCGCTTCGGGGTGACGACCTAGTCCCACCCTCGCCCACTTTTCGCTACACCCGGGTGGTTCAAGTGCAACGCGTCGCTCGTAGGGGACGCCCCAACAAAAATTCGGTAAGGATTCATATCATAGTGATCTGACAAATTATACACTAGCTGCAGCTACCTAACGCAACCCTCCTCCTTAACCCGGGCTTGAGATTGGCTGTGTGAAAAAATTAGGACATTAAGTGCATCACAGGCAGAGTTATACTTGTGTGATTGTTGAATATAAAATAGTTAGGAAAGACTTAATAAAAAGATTTATAAAAAAAAATTTAAAACCCAATTCACCCCCCCCCCCCCCCTCTCTTGGGAGTTCACCTTACTTCTCACATATCCAGATTCTCCACAAACTTACAGCTTCCTTCTTCTTCCCAACATGGTGAAATAGATACACAATAGCTCTTCCAAGTTCCACCATCTTTGGGCACACCCAATCCTTGCCAAATAATCCAAAAAATCTAATCCACATGCTACAAGAAAATCGACAATACAGAAAAAGCAGACAAACAGTCTCCGAACTGTTAAAACACAAGAATCAAACATATAGAGACAATGCTTTGAGGACCTACTCTGTAGCAGATTGTTGGTAATAACTCTATTAAGGGCCACCAACCAAACAAATGTCTTGATTCTTACAGGGGATTTTTGTTTCCCACAAACATTGATGAAGTAGGAAAGAGATACTAGACCTGATAAGATGACAAAAAACACACTTGCAAGAAAATTCACCTGAAAAATCCAAAGCCCACACCCTAACATCCCTCCTATTAGATGATAATCCTCCAACATTGAAAGCAAAGAAGAAAACTCCTCCAACCCACCCCTTGTGAATGAAAATCCCAATAGAAATTAATACCTTTATGAATCAAAACTGAAGAAATAATTGCATTATGGACCAAAGAAGGATGACAGAACCAAGGAAAAATTTTAATAATGCAGAGTTCCCCATCCAAATATCCTCCCAGAATTGTATACAAGAACCATTTCCCAATTTAAACTTAGTCAAAGGAGTAAAGGGTAAACTTGCAAGATGAACCTCCATAAGCAATCAGATGAACATCTCAGCCCCAAAATAGCATCCAACCATTCACCTGCAAACCAAATTTCCTTTTGACTCTGTGCCGTAGGAAATTTATCTCTAAGACAAACCACCATAACCATTTGCCAAATATAGATGAGTTTTTAGGACAGAAAATTACAAGCCCCAAATTCCTTCCTCCCTTCCTACACACAGCCTCCCATGTAACGAAATGATCCCTCCTCTCCTACATCTGAAAAAAGTCCTACCTATGACCAAAGGAAATATCTCAAATCTCCTCTATCGTATAGACCACCACACCAGGAATTCTAAACAAAAACAATCAGATCACTGTTCGTGGTTTTCAATTTTATCCCCTAAAAAATTATGAACTAAATTTGTACAGATCCTATGAATTTCTCTGCATATCCCTTAATTGCATCCACTGGATATGTTATCCGTGTGCACTTCTCAATATTTTATCCAACAGAAAAGCAGCCAACCAGTCAGTGGACAATATCAGCATTGTATAGCAGAAGATAGCAATTCATAGAATTTTATCAAAATGAGAGCCCTAAAAGATTTATTTAAAATGGGAAATATAAAAAATTTTCTGCTCCAAGAAGATTTGGCAACAAGACAGTTGGATTAATATCTGCTGCTAACTAAGAGGTAAGATGAACCAAATGCATGAACAATTTTTTTGTCAAAAACTGAAGGTTGTACACCTTTCATCTGCAAAATGTAATACCTGAGGAACTTGTTTCTCAGATTGCTGCCCTTCATCGGCACGCGAAAGTTGCTTCACAGACAATGAGCCAGTTCCTGAAGTACCACTACCGTCATCCAGTTTCACCAGCTTTGAAGGGCGATTGATTGGTTCAGATGTCTCACGGGCCATCTTTCCCAAAGGCAAGCTTGCATAGGAATTATTTCTCCTGTCAATCCTAGCTGCATCATCAGTAACTCGAGCAGACCTATCTGCATCCTTTTTGGCCGCCACCATAATGCTCGGTAATGTGTGAGAACTAGGCTGTTGTTATAGAAAGGAATCACAAACAATTTTTTTAGGGGGGAAAATCTAAAACAAGGAAAAAAAAAAAACAATTTCACTAAACAAAGCCATTACATTTTACACAATTGTTAACTACGAACTGCAAGACACTGCATAATGGACTTAACTTTCTTCGTCATGTCATCAAGTTAATCTTAAATTGTAAAAACAGGTTCCAAATAACATTCAATATTTTGACAAAAACAAAAGTCATTAATGTCTATTTGAATTAAATATTAGTAAAAATTCTTATTAAGTTTGCCTGTCTTTGCTTTTATCTGTTAATCTAAGCTAAGCACTGATGGTAGAAAATAAAGCAAGAGAATTCTTTCATGGACATTGTGGCTTTCTACCAACTGTCCTTTTCTATTTTGGATAATGAGGGTGAGTAAAGCATGACACCTGAAAGCCTGGCTCAGATGATGGAGGACAAATCGAAGAAGGCTGAAGGCCTGCATTTGAAATAGCCTGCAGATTACTCTGCCCTATATTTGCAACTCCAACTTGCACCAAATGTTGGAGCAAAGGGGCCTGCATTTGCTCCTTCAAAGAAGACGATGTTGCCAACTGAATTTGTGGTCTAACCGGCAAATTAGACGAAGGCTGTGGACGTATTGATGGAAGTGTTGAAACTCTTGATTGCACAGGCAATGTGGTTTGTTGAACTTGGCTGGGCACTACCTGTGGAAGTTGAATTTGAGGCTGCTTAAGAGCTTGTGGGACTGCAGAAAATTGGTTAGGTACCAAAGAATTTTGAGACACAGATGACATTTGGTAGTCTTGTACAGAGGAAATCAGCCCAAACTGAATCTTGTTCTGTGCAAGTGGAGGCAGCCCAGGAAGAGTTTGAACTGATGACTGATGAACCTGTTGGCCATCTTGCAACCGTGGGAATGAACCTGGAGCCTGCTGAATATTTGGCAGATGCAACTGCAAAGTATCGGAAAAGTAAACAGCCTGTCACATAATCTCATGTCATAATAAAAAAACCATACACCACTTCAGGTCCAAAAACAAACCATTTGTGGTGACACCATTCCTAGCATTATCTGTGCCTGCAGCAAAAGAGTAAACTTATAAGAAAAATGTTACACCAATATCACAAATGCAACAATACAAAGAAAAAACAAAGAAAGGCACAAGAACACATTCTGAAAACAAATTTGGACAAACACAAAACGCAGGAACCATAAAGAAAGATTGAGCTAAAGCCCCATTTGGTTTAAGGATCATCAAGGGATTGTATCATCCGTTTCCTATACTCACAAACACATTTGTTTAGTGGGTTTCAAAATTGTTCCCAGAAATAAAAACAAGAGGAACCGTCTTTGATTAAAGTTGAACCCAGTGACAATTTGTTAATAAAATAATAAGAGTAATAACAATAATAATAATGATAATAATAATAATAATAATTATTATTAATATAATTATTATTTATTTACAGCACAAACAGCTAACGAAGTGAACTCTGAAGACCTTACAAACTAAGAATAATTTTTATTACAAGAACCAGCTCAAAATTTTGTAGGATTGTGAATACACGTAAAAAAGATTATCAATGATTAAATAAGAACGGCTAAGAATCATCTGCGAACTGTAAATGAAATACAACCAACCCCTAGTTCCCCACACCAATCCCTTTCACAAACCTTCAATTCACAGCCCAATCTATCAACCTACTCAAAGCATTAGCCACAAGGACAGACAAGAAAGCAGAAAAAGGAAATCCCAGCCTAACACACCCCTAAGAGACCCTAAACCACAACTTAGAATCTCTATTATTGCTGAAAAGAGGCATTGTAAAAGCAATTCCTCATCCCAGACATCCACCTCTCACCAAAACCTTTCCTAACTAAAACCTTATCCCAAAAGCTTAAACTAACTTGATCATAAACCTTCACAAAATTCAACTTAAAAAAGCACCCTTTGCTTTCCATTCCACAAAATCATTCTAGGTCCACAAAGCACTGTGGGCCTAAGAAATAGTATCTCTAAGCATCAAACTGAAACTGTCCATTAGAACCTTAGCAATGATCTTGTAAGGATTTTGCCCACACTTCTAGACTAATAGATCTAAGATATGACATCATAGTAGACTGACCCTTCTTAGGCACCAAGGCAATAAACATGGAATTAACACACTTACCAATAATCCCATTCAAAAAAAATTCATCAAATATCTTCACAAAATCCGCCCTTACCACATCCCATCAATCTTGAAAAAAGCCATATTAAACCCATTTGGGCCGGGGGCCATGTCTGTCTCCATCCTGAACACAACGGCTCTCACCTCTCCTAGCCAAAAAGCCTTTCCAACAACATCACTTGAGATAACTCCAATCTAAACCTTCAATCATAGACCTAAAGCAATTTTCCTTGGTATAAAGGCTATCAAAGAATTTGGCAATCTCCTCTACCATCAATCAAGCATCCATAATCACATTCCCCCCCTCCAGATACCAATTCCTGAACCAAATTCTGTCTATCTTCCCATTAGCCAATCTGTGGATGAATTTAGAATTACAATCACCCTCCATAACCCAACTAAATTTGGTACTTTGCCCCCAGCTCCCCACTTCTTCAACAATCACACCATCAAACTCATTCTTCAAAGGAACAAACATGTCAGCCTCAGCTTCTGAAAGTCTTCCCAACTTTCTTTTCTATCCAAAACCTCAATGTCTCCAAAAATAGTAGGCTTTCTTAACCTGAGAGCCTAAGAAATTCTAAATTCCTCTTCTGCAAGACCTTGATCAGACACTTTAGCTTCTTAATAAATATAAACCTTTCCAACCTCCTAATAGAGCAATCATTTCAAGTGTTCCTAACCCAAGCCTGGAAAACATGATGATCCAACCACATATTATCAATCCTAAAGGGTTATGACTACATTTGATCTTATGAGATTCTAATAAAATGGGGAAATGATTAGAAGCTAATATGGACAACAATTCTTAAGAAAGATTAGAAAAACCATCCTCACAATAAGCACAAAACAGGAACCTATACAATCGACTAGCAAGCACCCTCTCCCCTTCAACATACCAGGAAAATAAAGCATTCTCCAAAGAGGATCCCTCAAACCACAATTCCTAGTAAACTTATCAATACTAGAAGTGAAATGAACGCCCCTTTCTTTTTAGTGGGAAATTTGAAAACATTAAATGAACCCCCATGACCAACCTAGGGGAAAAAAGACCAAAAAAAGGTACATCCATCCCATAAATAGGGACAAACAGTAAGCAATGATGCTGACCTTTCCCTCTAACATCAAACAAGATAGATTAAGAAAAGAAACCAACTAGACAATCAATTCTAGAGATTGGATGAGTATCCCAAACAACTAACATCCCCCCAGTCGCACCACTTGAGGGGAGACATTCCCAATCCTTACACCTACCATCCTAGATGCTTGTATGCAACACCATATATTGTTGTGTTAAGGAAGAACAATATTATGCTAAAGCAATGAAAACTGATCTTCAATTTGTAGCAACCTCCGCAGAGCTGTTGTTTTCTTGTCCTCTTTTGGATAAGAAACAAAAATTATTAAGTCGAGGAATGAATTACAACAAGAAGGATAAGAGATTCATCAGCAACAAAGAATGAAAATAGAGAAAGAAAAAAACACAACAGCCCAAATCACTGATATATTACTTACATCGACCATATAAAACCATTTGATATTCTGACTCAAACTTTATGTTGTGGGTGTGCATCTATGTGTGCACATGATACCAGGTTGTTAGAAAATAGGTAGCAAATCACATACACACACTCAAATTAGGTAGCTCTGCTCACCACTCATGGAATAGGAATACAAAAGCAAGGAAACTCGCCACTCTAAACAGACAGATAACTGTCACCACTTTGAGATACAGAATTCAAGAAATGAATTTCACCACTCACAAAGGAGATACAGAACTAACAAGAAACAAGGGAAAGGCCAAATTCTCAAATTTTCATCCAAAAACAGTCCTCATACATGATTGGAGATGCTTTTATAGACCTTGGAACAACCCTCCAAGCATATGAGAATGCCATTTCACTTTCTCAGGCAGAAATAATCGACTTTGGCAGGGGGGAAAATGACTCAAAATGCTCTTAGCATGTTTTGCTATGTAGGGAATACAAATAGACTCATGGAAAGTTTAAATTGGCAGAATGCACACTTAAACTAAAATGACCATAACTTCTAGTAGAAAACTCCAATGTGTAATTTAATCTACTAGAAAGATCGCTTTTTGTTGTAACTCATAGGTTACACACATATTTTACAACTCTAGAACCTTCACAGAATCAGGCTCAAAATTGGGCCAAATATGTACAGGTCCATAACTTCAAGAACTAAATTGTTTGCATCATTAAATCACAATTCAGCCAAAATTCACTAGAACTCTTTGAGAACACAACTGTGTCATGCTCTCCTAGTTGAAGAAGATTCGTCCTCGAGATAGATATGTTAACATCGCCATAATAAGGCAATAATCAACAACATTGAAATTGTCTGAAACATGATAATCAGTTGGGAATTTAATCTTGTATGCATTATCATCAATTCGCTTGAGAACTTTGAATGGGCCAACTCTCGTCTGTGAGAAGATTGCAAAGCAAAATGAGAAGTATCATGCTCAAAGTAACAAGTCGCATAAGTATGCTGAATTAAAAAGGTCATCTGGTTTGGATTCATCTTGGCTTGAGCTTTCCTAACTATACTGAGAGAATCTACCCTTTCCAAGATGAATCCAACCCAGATGACCTTTTTAATTCATCATACTTATGCGACTTGTTAGCTTGAGCATGATACTTCTCATTTTTCTTTGCAATCTTCTCACAGATCTGCTTATGCAACTTTTGAATTAATTTAGCTCTTTCTTAAGCTTCTCTACTAAAATTCTAAGTAGTTAGGGAAGGATCAAATCCAAATGACTTAGTGGATTCCAGCCAATAAAAAACTTGAACAGGACTACAACCAATACTTGGTCTAGTCGAGTGATTGTCAGCAAATTCCATTTGATTGAAAGAAATATCACAATCCCTAATATTCTTCTCAACCAAATTCCTCAAAACACTTCCTCAACTCCTGTTTACAACTTCCATTTGACCATCAGATGGGAATGACAAAGTGGTGCTGAATTGAAGAGCTCAAAGCTTTCTCAAAGTGTGCACCAAAAATAACTGGTTTTGGAAAGCCATGAATTCCAATAATCTCTTTAAAGTACAGATCAACAACGTTATAGCATCTGGAGTCTTACTACAAGGAACAAATCCAATTTAGAGAAATGATCAACCACCACCATGATAGATTTTTTTTTTTTCCCACAAGCTTCTAGGCAATCCAAGGACAAAATCCATACTGACATCTTCCCACGGATCTTTTACAGCCAATTGAGTGCACAATCCTGTGTTTGGACTTTGGACTATGGGTTTTGGCTATATGGAAAGTTATGCAAATGCTGAATAAACCTCGTGATATCTCTCCACTTTCAGCCAATAGCAATTTTCTTGAACAAGAACAAGCATCTTATCATTGCCAAGGTGTCCAGTAACACTTAAGGGGCAGCCCAGTGCACAAAAGCTCCCGCGTATGCGAGGTCCGGGGAAGGGACGGACCACAATGAATCTATAGTATGCAGCCTTACCTTACATTTTTGCAAGAGGCTGTTTCCACGCCTCGAACCCATGACCTCCAAGTCACACGGTGACAACCTTCCATTATGAAATTCAACAATAATAGCCTCCCTTAAAGAACCTTGTGGAATGCTCTCCTAGAAAAGAAACCACCCAACACTAGAAATAGCTTAGAAGGTCCATTTGCACAGTTTTTTCATGTCTTGCTAAAATCACCATCTAGCCTGTACATTACTTTAAACACTTCAAAACCTACAACTTTCACTTGTACAGTAGTTAGCAAAGAAGCATGAGCAAAAATATTCTGAACCACAAATTTATGTTAAAAAAAAAGTGCTGATAGTTTGAAGAAATTCAACCCATGGTGCATGAAACCAACTAAGTTTGTGCTGGCTATGAAGAAACTTCAATGCTTCATAATCAAAAAAGAACACACATGACTTAGGATGCAGATACTGACTCCAATGCCCAAAGTACGAACAATGGCATGAAATTCTTAGTCATAATTGAATATTTTCTCTGAGAATGACTAAGCTTCTCACTATAAAAAGTAAAAGGTCTACCTCCTAGATTAAGGATGACACCAAAACCTCAAATTAGAAGCATCACATTCAACTTCAAAGACTTGATTACAATCAGGTAAAGAAAGAACATGTGCATTTGTCACCTTCTACTTAACAAGTACAAAACTCCTCTAGGCTTCATTTGTCCACTACACTTAAAATTACCTCATTTCAAACATTTAGTGATTCGAGCAATAACGGTATTGAAACCCTTAATAAAACAGCCATATAAAGATTTAAGGCTGTGAAAATTCTGAGTGTCATGGACCGACTGCGAAATAGAATTGCTTCACTCTTGCTATAGGATCCATCTTCACTCCTCCATTGCAAACAAGACAGCCTATGAAAACTAGGCTATCAGTTAAGAATTGGTTGGTATTCTTCAAGTTGACATACAACTTCTTATCTCTCAAAGTTTGAAACATTGCTCGCAAATGCTCAAGATGCTCCTTCTTGCCTTTGCCATACACAATAATGTCATCAAACTGAACAACAGAAAATTTTCCAAATTCCAAAAAATGGTTTAAACACAATAAATGGTTTAAACAAATCATTCATGAATTGCGTGAAAGTACTTTGAGCATTAAAAAGGACAAATGGCATAACCATGCATTCATAGAGACCATCCTTTTTTTTTTTAAAGGCTGCCCTCCTTTCATCTCCTAATCTCATTTTGATTTGAGGATAAAAACTTCTAAGATTGATCTATGAAGAATAGATCCATGTGGCTGATTTTGGCCAGGAAGAAGAAAGAGAAGGAATAGAAATCTTGTCCATGACTCTACATTTACGCACATTAACCATGATCCATCCTTTTTGGCACAAGAAAATCTGGTATAGCACATGGAATCTTATTTTCTCAAACCAAGCCCTTTGCCATAAGCTCATATGCTTGCCTCTGCAATTCTTCATATTCTTTTTGAACTCATTCTATTGACTGCCTTTTCAGGAAGCATAGATCTTAGAACAAAATCAATGCAATGCTGAATGTCTCCCATTGGAAGAAAACTTGGGGGTACATCTTCAAGAACAACACCATGCAACTCATTTTGCGAAGGTTGCACTTCAGGTAGCAACACACTTGTGCAATTTCGTCAAAAATAACAAGAGGATATGCACTTTCTAAACTACCCAAAAACTTTATTAATTTAGAACAAGTAATCAAATTAATCTCTGCCCCTTTAACATGTTTGGAAATGATTTCAAGCTTAGAAGGACCCAAGACAATCTTCAAATCATCTTTCACAAAAGAATAGTATTTTTGTAATCATCATGATGAACCCTCCTATCATACTGCATGAACAGCCAAGCAACAAATGACATGCATCCATAGGTATAACATCTCTCTAGATCTAATCCTCCCACTTCTTACCAAAAACAAAATAAGCTATACTCCGTGGCCTTTATCCAACCACCTCAATTTGGAAGGATAAAGTTACATGATCATTTTGAGCTGCAACTTATCTACCACTGTAGATATAACTTTAGCACAAGCTCCAATAGCAACTATACAACAACAACAACGAAAAAACCAAGCCTTAAGTCCCACTAGGTGAAGTTGGCTAAATGAATCCTTTTCCACCAATTTATGCGATCATGGACCATTTCTCTGGACAAATTCAAGGATATTAAATCCTTACTCACTATCTCCTTCCAAATTATTTGAGGTCTACCCCTACCCCTTCTACTACCCCCCACAGTAACTAACTCACTCTTCCTCACAAGCGCACTATGTGGCCTACGTTGCAAGTGTCCATACCATCTGAATCATCCCTCCATATCTTATCTTCTATAGGAGCTACGCCTAACTTACCGCGAATATGTTCATTCCTTAATTTATCTTTCAATGCTATACCACTTATCCATCTAAGCATTCTCATCTCGGCAACTTTTACTTTTTGGATATTCTGGTTCTTCATCGCCCAACATTCTGATCCATTTAGCATAGCTGGTCTTATAGTTGTCCTATAAAACTTCCCTTTTAATTTTAAGGGTATTCTATGATCACAAAGCACACTTCAAGCACTTCTCCATTTTACCCAACCTACTTTAACTCTATGCATTACATCATCTTTAATTTCTCCCTCAACTTGCATAATAGATCCAAGGTATTGAAATCTACAAGTGCTATTTATTTCTTCATCGTCAAGTTTAATTTTGTCCCCAATATTCATCCTACCATTACTAAAATTACATTTCATATATTCTGTCATATTTCTACTTATCCTAAAGCTTCTAGATTCCAAAGTTTCTCTCCATAATTCTAACTCAGTCTCTCTCTATCCCTAGTTTCATCAATTAATATAATATCATCTACAAACAACATACACCATAGAACCTCCTTTTGAATACTCTTAGTTAGTTGGTCCATCACAAAAGCAAAAAGATAAGTGCTCAAAGCAGATCCTTAATGTACACCTATGGTGATTGGAAATTCTCTGTTTTCTCCATCTATAGTCCTTACACTAGTCATTACTCCATCATATATATCCTTAATGACATTAGTATACCTACTACATACACTCTTTTTTTTTTCTAAACCCCGCCATAGAACTTCCCTAGGTATCCTATCATATGCTTTCTCTATGTCAATAAATACCATATGCACGTCCCTTTTCTTTTCCATAAACTTTTCCATTAATCTTCTTAAAAGATATATAACTTTTGTGGTAGATCTCCTAGGCATAAAACCAAATTGAATTTCTGAGACCTTCGTTTCTAACCTTAATCTTTGTTCAACTACCCTTTCCCATAGTTTCATCATATGACTCATAAGTTTAATACCACAATAGTTATTACAATTTTGAATATCTCCTTTATTTTTGTATATAGCATTAAAGTACTTTTCCTCCATTCATCTGCCATTTCTTAGTTTTTATAATTGTATTAAATAAATTAGTTAACCATATAATTCCATTATCACCTAAGCATTTCCAAACTTCAATTGGGATGTCATCTGATCCTATATCTTTCCCATTTTTCATCTTTTTTAGTGCAAACTTAACTTCATTAACTCTAATTTTGCAAATAAATCTCATAATTTTTTGTCTTTTCCTCATTTGACAATTCTAAGTTTAAGCCTTCAATTTGGTTTTCATTAAACAACTTACTAAAGTAACTTCGCCATTTTTCTTTAATGTCTTCATCCTTAACCAAGACAATATCATCCTCAGTTTTTATACATTTTATATTTCCATTAGCCCTTACTCTTCCTTTCTCTAGCTTCAGCAAGTTTAAATATATCTTTTTCCCCTTCTTTTGTATATAATCTATCATACAAACTACTAAATGATCTATATCTAGCTTCACTAACGGCCTTTTTTTGCATCTTTTCTCACCTCCTTATACCTTTTAAAGTTATCCTTGTTTTTACATTTTTGCCACGTTTTATACCAAATTCTCTGTCTTTACATCTTTTTGTACATCTTTATCCCACCACCTACTTTCTTTGATATTCGATAATCTTCCCCTTGATTCACCTAAAATCTTTTTTACTATATTTTTAATAGAGCTAGCTAATATACTCCAAAGAGTATTTGTATCTATCACATCCTCTATAGTCCAATCCCCATCTTTGATCATTTTATCTTTAAATTTAATTATATCTTCTCCTTTTAGGTTCCACCACCTAGTTAAAATTTCTCAATTCCTTCATCTACAGAGATAAGACGAAGAACCATCACCTGAATCATGATCTGAAATATGATAGAAAGGATTAACATCACCATTATCATTACAAACCAGCTTCAAAACCATTTCATCACCAACATGATTTTCATAGTGTTCAAACACACTGCAAAGTTCTTGGATTTGCCTTCCCATCTCATCCATTTCAAAGTCATGAATATCTCTCTCATGTTGTCCTAGCATCTCACTATCTCACATACACACAAAAATTAAGTAGCTTTGCTCACCACTCAATGGGATATACAATGAGGTAGAAAGCAATGAAACTCACCACTAAATTGATAAAAATAACTCACCACTTTAGAGATACAGACTTCAAGATATAAAGTTAACCACTCACAAAAAAGACATAGACCTACAAAGAAACAAGGCAAAGGCCAAAGTCTCAAATTTTCATTCAAAAACAATATCCATCCTCATACATGGCTGGGGATGCTTTTGTAGAGTTGGAACAACCCTCCAAGCATAGGAAAACACTACTCTACATTTTACGGGCAGAAATAATTCACTTTGATTGAAAAAGACTCAAAATACACTCCTTATCACATTTTATCACATAGGAAACACAAATAGACTCATGGTAAGCTTAAACTAGCACACGACATAATTTAATCATCACTTTTTGTATTTGAAATTCATAGGTGACATGCATATTATCCAACTCTAGAACCTTTTGCAAAAGCAGGCTCCAATTCAGGCAAACACATGCTGATCCACAACGTCAACAATTGAATTTGTTTGCATCATTAAGTCACATTCCAACAGCCCAAATTCACTAGAATTCTTTGCAAACACTCCTATATTAGCACGAGAGAGAGAGAGAGAGAGAGAGAGAGAGATAATGCTTACAAGTGATAAAGCAGAAAAAAGAATATCAGCGCTCTTTGTAAAAGAGGCAACTGACAACTGAATGCACATATACCCAATTTTTGGACACCAATGTAAGTGTAAAATGGTGAAAAATGTAACTTACTTGACATAGGGGTGTAATCAGTTCCCTTGTCATCAAAACTGGACACTGAACCAAATTGATTGGCTTTTAGAATTCAAAACTGATCAGAGAGGATTTGATAAATCAATCCCTAATTAACCAGTTCAGTTCAATTTAATAGAACAATTTAGAAAATTTTTAAAAGGGGAACCTAGGCGCAACAGTAAAGTTGTTGCTGTCTGACCTGGAGATCACTGGTTCTGAGGTGTGGAAACATGCAAAAATGCAAGGTAAGGCTGTGTACAATAGACCCATCGTGGTCTGCCCCTTCCCTGGACCCTGCATACACAGAGCTTTGTGCACTGGGCTGCCCTTTAATTTAGAAAATTTTTTAACTAAAAGGTTCAAGAAAAGTCAACCAAAAAAACAGAGCCCAATATTTTCAGGCTAACATCTTCCCATGCAATTTATAAAGAGAGGGAAGCCTCCCCCTTGAGCTCCAACTTAGAAAAACAGCCCCAAGTCTCCCACATTGGAAGTGGGTAAGGGGAGCTTCCCCTGTACCATACACAGCCCATCCCCACCCCCCAGTTTTGCCATGAATTTTTAAATTAATTAATAAAAATATAATAAATAATAAATAAATTTTTCAGTACAACAAAACTGAAATAGATAAATGTGTGTAATTAACATATATTTCAGTTATTCCGTTGATCAATTCTTTTGGTTTGGTTTGTCTCTAAAACGAAACTGAAACTGAAAATTGGTGTTTTATAAATTAAACATTGAAACCAAAAATCATAATCAAGAAATTAAACTGAAATGTAAAATGGTTTGGTTTCAATCCAGTTTTTGGCTTTTCAGTAATTTCTGTATGCCCCTAGATTACACAAAAAATAGCACAATAGTTATAAATTGGCTTCCGCTTTACTTTCACAAACTCATTTTACAAAAGAACAAAATATTGGACTTACATCACACGATATACTCCCCCACAAAGAGCTATATACGGATCACTCATTCCTCAGAAGCATTCTTTGCTCCATTCAAACCCTGCCAAGTCCCCAAAAGTGCTGAGTTCCATCATGAATGACTGAGCCATTTTTTACCTCAAATAAAATGTGTCTTACTTCCTTGTTCCAGTTCTGTCTCCCTCTTCAATTTTGATTCTACGCTACAGCCTCTAGCAATTTGAGTAAATGATATCTTCCGAAGTTAGGTCCACAGGCCATTTTATGCCTCAAATAAACCATGTTTTGCTCCCTCTCCCTCCCTCATATCTTGCTCCAATTTTTTCAACCCAATTCTATGCAACTACGCGTAGCAATTTGAATAAAGGAATGTCTTCTGGGGTTTGACTGGATATTAAAATGAGACCTGCAACATTTTTTTCTTTTTGGCGATTGCAGTGAAATCATGCCTGCATGCGTGTAAAACCTCAAAATAATGTGCCAACCCCTCTACCCTACTCCACTTAAATGTTGCAGGGGCTCAAACATTGGGCCTCAAATTCATTTGGCAGAGATTTTCTTAATTACCATGCAGTGAAATCATGCCTGCATGCGAGTAAAACCTCAAAATAATGTGCCAACCCCTCTACCCTACTCCACTTAAATGTTGCAGGGGCTCAAACATTGGGCCTCAAATTCATTTGGCAGAGATTTTCTTAATTACCATGCAGGGAAACAGCTGGAGGTTTTGCTTTTGCCCTTCGGTTGTTTTTAATTCTGCAATAGTTTCATTCTATTTCTTTTTTCTTTAGAAGTTCTTGTTATACGTGTATCCTTATTTCTATCAAAGAATTTCAAATTGTTCTTGTCATTCTTCTTTAGATCGTTTCTTCAAGTTCTAAATTTTTCAACTTAATTTTTCACCATATTTTCATCCTTTCCTTATCCTTCCATTTTTTAGAAGAAAAATTTTTGCTTGTGAATGGTGATTGATCATTCTTCTAATCTAAATATCATAAAACTATAGGAGCTATTAACAAGAAGGGTACAAGTAACAATTTATAGCAAACATACAAAGGTAATAATTTCTGTATACATTTACATTTATCATAAAGGGATGGACCACCTGAAAAAGAGCTTTAGGCAAATGTGGGTTGGCAAGCAATAGCTGCCGAGCTAGGTCCCTGTTTTCTGTAGTCATTACCTGTGATCAAAGTAAGAATAAATATATATTACATGCATCAGTTCATGGAAGCCTAATAAACTTTATTCAAATGATTACCTTAAGCTCATACATAATCTCATTCAGCTGGTTCCTAGACATTTTCGCCAGATGAAGAGTCAATGGATCACTACCTAAACCCAATTGATTCTGCAGTCCATTTTGATTCGGCTTGCTACCAGTCTGAGCACCACCAAGAGTTCCTGCCATGACTGATGCAGCAGCCATGGCCACAGGCAGACCAATTGGATGAGCAGAATCGCGATGGATCACCGGTCCCCCAATCTGTTTTTGAATGTCTGGGGTATATCATAAGAAAAGATATGTGATTTGAGGATATACTCATGCAGAGGAAAAAAACACCCAAAGATTAAAGAAAGTTGAGAGGAAAATGGAAACAAACCGGCATTTGCAACCATCCCAGGTCCACCACGCCCCTGCAGAAGAAGGCAAGTAAATCATTGCTGCATTAAGCTAATGATAAAAACATCTGGCAGTCCTTAATGCTGAATCACCAAAGCTGAGAAACAATAAAATCACATGAAAGAGTAGACACTGGTTCAATGATTCAAGAAAAAGGCACACACCAAACACAAGTAAGGATGTTCATAATACTCCAACCATTGAAACTGTCACCGAAAGGTCCAAACCGTAATGAAAAAGCAAGCAGAGGGGAGCATTAAAAAAATCGGGGAATTGATCAGATTACATATCATAAAGCTTAAAGGACTTTGCACTTTCCACAGGTTGTTTCTTCAACCCCTATGATCCTCCATAAATATAGGAAACAACTACCTTTCTTCAAGGTTATAGTTTTCATTAAAATGCTCTCAGACAAAACATATTAAACTATAATTGATTACAAATCTCAATCCCAACAATCCTTCAATGTGCGGGCACCTACAAAAAGACAAAAAAAAAAAAAAGAAAAATAAATAAATGAACAATTGGCAAGACATTTATATATTTTACCTGCTCGCGATTTCTGTCAGAACCTTTATCATTTTCTGCAAAATCAACTCGTAATTGTCGCCCATTGATCTCATACCCCTGAAGATTACGACGAGCACTCAACGCTGTCTCTTCATCTTTGTACTCGCAGAATCCATAACCTTTTGGTTTCCCAGTCTCTCTATCTATGACTAATCTGAAACAAAAAGAACATCAAAATATATATATATATATATATATATATATATCAAATGAACCACCCAATTTCACTACACAAAATTTAGTCTACTTGAAATTATTAAAAATAAATAAAAAATCAAAAGAACCACACATTTCACTCCACAAAATTTAGTCTATTTGAAATTATTAAAAAAAAAAAAAGTAAAATGAAATATTAAAAGCACAAGAAAATCTCACTATGAGGTACAGTATCTGCCCAACAAAAGAAGAAATCCTTTTGACATTGAAAGACTGAGGATCTGCTCAGCTCTGGAAAAGAGTCCTCATTTTCAATTTTCAATTTCCGTATTAGGTGTAGGTCATTGAAATGAAAGGGGGGTGGGGGGGAGAACCCAACTCGTGTACAAAGCTGAGTAGAATCTGCCCATAAGTGTGATCAAGCCCATGGTTGTGGCAAAGAATAAAGAATTAGACCCAATCAAGCAGTCACTAAATAACTTTTGCTTTCATGGTTCACAGGTATCAACACAACAACCCACTCAGAAAACAATGAGGTAAAATCATGCAGCACTCTTTCACCTCAATAGGGCCACTGTTAGGCCCGTGTACATCTATAGTGTTTCTGCGGGCTAGACCTAAAGTAGGATTAGCAATAGAATATAGGAGTGCCCATCAACAGATATTCAAAAATATAATTATCATACACAGCCAAAAGACATGTAATATTAAGAATACAGATGACCACATTTGCCCTCTAGTTTGTCCCTTTGCTACAGGGTAGAAGTCCAATCCAAACATCACACACCGTCTCCACCCAAAACCCCCCCCCCCCCCCAAAAAAAAAAAAAAAAAAACCTCTTATGACTCTAAGCACACTAGCTTCTGCCAGCAAGTCCCCAAGGTGCAATAGAGAGTCTAATTTGATACCATGCCCTCACAAATGCAATCAAAAATAATAATAACCTACACCAGTGGCTCATGCTAAGCCAAAAGCTAAAACTCAAGCTATTCTTAATATCCCAGGAACTTCTATGTAAACCCTTGATATTTCCCCCCTACTTCCTAATCCTGATACAAGGTAATTCCTTAGAATTACTGATAGACCAATCTTCCAAGCTCAATTGATACTATATCTCTACCACTGTTCAGTTGAATTTTCCATCTTTCTCCCCTCTAAAAGCCACATCCAAGGGTACTCCTTGCCTTTAGGGGTGAGTCTTCGGCCAGTTCAGCCAATTTTGTTAATTAACCAAATTAACCGAAAAAATTCAGTTAATAGATTTCCAAAACCGAACCAGCTGAATTACTCCTAATAAAAAACCATTCCCTGACCGAACGAATTTTCAGTTAATTCAATTAACCGAATTTAACCAAACCAGATTGATATACTGTTAATCTTCAAAATTCAAAATTTCTGGAGCTAAGAATGTGAAATAATATTGATTAAATTAAAAGGAAAGAATGAATGTAAATATACACTGGCCCTTTCCCAAATCTACTTAGAGAGTTTTGATTTTGAGGCCGAGAGATGAGATCAGTGATCTATGATCACGACTCACAAGAGGGCAACGGCCATGACGAGGCCATGGCCATGGCGAGGGCGAGTGCTAAGAGGCGACAGCCACGACTTACGTGACAGTTAGGGCGAAGAGATGGCAAGAATGAGGTGACTCAAGCGAGGGCTAGGCCGCTAGGGCGATGGCAAGAGGGAGGCAACTCAGGCGAGGCCGCAAGGGCTTCAGCGATGCAAGGGGCCAAGGGCGAATTGTGACTCACAAGTGAGGCGATCAAACTCTCTCGAACTCTGGAGGGTGCCACTAGAGAATGGAAAGTGGACTCAGTGGAGACTAGAAATTGGAATGAAGTATGGAAATGGAACCCTAAACTTAAAAGATGACCCGTAAGGCGTAAAACACAATTTATATAAATTATATATAATTATTATTATTATATAATTCGATTAATTGAAATTAATGTCATATCAAATCGAACCGAAAACCGAAAAATTAATCTTTAACCAAACTTAAAACCAAAGCGAACCGAACCGAATTATATTTTAATTGAACCGCATAGAAGAATTGGCTCAGTTAATTCAAGTAATTCAGTTTTCGCCGGATTGTGCTCACCCCTACTTGTCTTCACCCCCAACACTGAGTAGTTATCCCTATATCCATCCATAAGCAATGGAACCATAAGGAGGCAAGCCACCAATGAAACTCTCCATAGAGTAGGATGTGAGTTTCTTAAAATCTTTCTCCCCTCTAAAAGCCACATCCAAGGGTACTCCTTGTCTTCACCCCCGACATTGAGTAGTAATCCCTCTATCCATACATCAACAATGGAACCATAAGGGGGCAAGTTGCCAAGGAAACTCTCCGTAGATTTAAGGATGTGAGTTTCCTAAAATCTTTCTCCCCTCTAAAAGCCACATCCAAGGGTACTCCTTGTCTCCACTCCCTGACACTGAGTAGTGATCCTTATATCCATCCATCAAGAATGGAACCATAAGGGAGGAAGCAACTAACGAAACTCTCCACAGAGCAAGACGTGACAATTATCACCAGCTCAACATCTTTCATATATACTAATACAATTCCCTTTTTAGCTCCTACTCTAGCAAGAATTTCACCAATATATCATGTTCCTACACCAACACCCTTATTATAGGTGTAGCAAAAGATTAATTGAAATCCTTGTAAGATTACCACTTTACCTAAAAACTTAAACCGTTAGGTTGTGGGGCAACAATGTATACCAAGCTTTTAACACTCCCCTGCATATGCAGCTCAACAGCACGTGGAGAGATGAACACGATAAATAACATCCATTATAGGGAATACAATAATTTTAAAACAATACACAATTAAATGTGGGCAAGAAGACTAGAACCCAAGGACCTCCTAGTAATCAGCTCTAATACCATATTAACCACTTTACCTAAAAGCTTAAGCTATTAAGTTGTAGGCCAACAATGTATATCAAGCTTTAACAATCCTATTTGAAGGCAATTATACATAACTTAAAAGCTTGTTTTCTTGTCTGTTGTGTACCTACATGGTCTTAAATTTCCATCAAATTTTCAAAATCATTGTTATTAGAATCTTACAATTCTTGATTTGATTCATACGATTTGCATCAACTCCACACCAAATTGATTCAAATCTTACTGATGAATCAAAAACTACTGAATAGTAGCTGAATCTACCAATTCACCTTGTGAATCTAATGAATCAATCCAAAACTATTGATTCACATGACTCTAGACTAACATATCCTAACAAAGTCGACTAGTTTAAAACCCCCAAAACAACATTTCTTTCTTTTTTCTTGCTTTGTTTTTACATGATTACCTTCCATTCCTCTTCTAGGTTAGTTTTGTGCTAAAAAAAAAAAAAGGAGAAATAGAACTTCACATCTTACGTTGCCTTCACAAAACCATTCTTCACTCTGGGAGTATATTATTATGCTATTAAGAAGATGGGAAAGAACTTATGTTTTTTTCGGTTGTTATGATTCAAGAGTTGGTTTTTGTGGTAGTTTGTTCAATTATTATCATTTTTTTCCATTTAGTCTATCAAAGAATATACATGAAATATGTTTTTTTAATTGTTGATAAACACCAAAAGTTCATTTTTTTTATTTTTTTTCTTAATTCCTTCCTTAAACTGCATTGTTAAAGCTTGATATACATTGTTAACCCACAACCTAATAGCTTAAACTTTTAGACAAAGTGGTAATCGAATATGGTATTAGAGTCAATGGTTCAAATTGGACTCTAATTATTGTGCATGTGTTCCTGACTTCCTGTGGTTGTTGATCTCATAGAAGAGGAGCGGTGGATCCTAAGGATGCTAATCCTGTAGATAAGTGGACTGCCATGGTTTCATGCTCTTTCCCATGGTTGAGTAGTGGCTTCCAATTGGTTGCACAGCAAGTAATGACTTCCATTCCAGGGGGAGTGATCAGAACTCACAGGTAAGGGGGACATTGTTGAGAATTTCACTTGTGAGTTCGTCCCACATTGAAAAAGTATAGTGGAGGTCCGAAGGATGGATGTTTATATATATGGTTGGGCCCAAGACCTAATGGCTTAAGCTTTTGGGTCAAGTTGGCACTCACTCATGTATATCAAATCAGCCAACTCAGCCCATGAAGTCTCCCCTAGACCTAACATGGCATCAAAGCTGGTTACTAGGAAATCCTTGGTTCTAGTCTTGTTGCCTGCATTCATTATATTGTGTTTAAAAAAATATTGTATTCCTTATAATAGGTGTTATTTACCATGTGTTTATCTCTCCATGTGCCATCGGACTGCATGCACGGGGGAGTGTTAAAGCATGATATGCATTATTGGCCCACAACCTAACAACTTAAGCTTTTAGGTAAAGTAGTAATCTAACAAACATGAATTTCTTTTTTCTTTATTAATATTTCTCAACTCTATTTCTAAGTTTTCATTTGCTTAGGGAAAACAAACACATGAAATTTTATTTTTTTTTATTGTCAAAATTTAAATGTACTTGACCATTTTTCTTCTTGTTTGTACATCAATATGCATGCATCTTTTAGAATTGACTTTAGAAATTGTACTAAATCTAATGATTCGATTCAATCCTCAGTTCTCGATTCCCAAAGTTGGAATTACATTCATGATTTGTATCTCAATGTGACAACTATGGTCGAAATTTTCACCTTCCATCACCCACAAACCCAACAGGCAATCAATTACAAAATTTCCATCGAGGTTTCCACAAATCATCCAAAATTTATCAAAATCTAGAATTTTAGCGAAATTGGTTGAAATTTTAACTACAGAATAAAATTTCCTTGAAATTAAAATTTGAGATTCAAACCCAAATTGAACATTGCCCCCAATTTATCTCCCTTTTCTTATAGAAACCAAATAATATTACAAGAAGAACATGAAATCATAGCTTCTTGACTTTACAAAATGTATGAAAAACTAAACTTAGATACTAGCTACAACATGTTATTTGAACTTTTATGTCTAAATTACCTCTATTGTATAATAAATAAAACTTAAACGATTCATGGATTTCATTAATATTAATTAAATATGTTTATTATGATTATTAAATTGCAGTTATTGCACCTTATGCCCCACATACCTGTCATTGATGTATTTTATTTCTAAAATTTTAATTCCAAATCATGCATTAATGCATCTATTAATAGATTCTAAAGTTTCAAATTTCATGCTTTACTACTTAAAATTGAAATCCACATTGACATTGAAACTTCCATAAAAATTTTTGTACTTTTGAAGCCTCAAAACATGAGCCAAAATCAAAATTTAAGACCTAGTGTACAGATAAGTATGCGAGTGATAGAAACAATGATGCACAGCTCTAGTCCTAGGGAAGTGGGGAACCTTCCAGCTATTTAGATATTTTCCACCTACTCTTTATAGTCTATAATTTAACTTCTGCCACTAAACTACACACAATCCTTGTCAGCTAAACTATCATTCAAATGTTGCTACCTACCATGATAACTAGATGGCATAAGTACTTCCATTCCAGGATCTAGTCTTCATTTCATTCTGGAAAATGTTTAAATTATCAAAGCATACATTTGTATGATTCGGTTTGATATTTAGACCTAAAGCTTTGTTGATGTTGAAAAGATTGATCAATGATACAGCCCAACAAGGTTCAAGCCACTGCTCAGCATCCAAACTCAGTTTTCTAACTCTAACCTTAGGTTTCCAACTTGATATGATTGGAGCTCAAACCATCCATAAATTATTCAAAAGTAAATACAGAAAAACATGCTGCCCAATCACAAAAGCCAAGAGAATACTTTGCATCCTAGTTTGCTCATGAAGATGTACGCTATTGTAGCTGTAAAAAACTGGTATGTTTAAATAGATAAAATATTAAATGCATTTAAAATTTATATATATATATACAAACACACAGTGACACACACACACACACATATATATACTACAAATTCAAAACGAATTCAACAGCACCAAAAATCTAAGAGTTGCGTCATTCAATTTAATCCAAACTCACCTGAATGACACAACAGGTCCAACCTCCTCGCAGATTTGAATGAGCTGTTCTTCAGTGGCATCATAGGGTATGTTCCCAACTGCACAAATCAAACCAAACAAAATAATCATGCTCCATGTGCAACATTTACAAAATAAATAAATAAATAAAACGCAGACGAAGAATTGAACTACAGGACATAGCTAAATTCAATCTTAAAAGATTTTCCAAAATTTTATTTTCCTTTCCTAAAGTTCATCAGCAATTAAAAAAGAACAAATGAAAATTTCAGAAACGAATCAGAATTGGTGAGAGACAGCAAACGGAAAAATAAGAAAATAAAAAATAAATAAAAATCGAATTTCTTTGGAGGTTGAGTGAGTGAGAGACCAAACACGCAACGATGCTGAGAACTGGCCATGAATCAAAAGAAGAAGGTGAAGCTAGGCTTCATCCTTTTCCTCCTCGGCATACTTCTTCTTCTCCTCCTCCTTCTCCTTCTTCTTCTTCTGATGCCGCGAAAAGTCTGATTAGTGTTCCGTTCTTTAAGGAGATTTTAGAGTGTTTTTTGTGCAATTTGGAGGCGCTGAGAACGCAGAGAATGTGAAGAAGACGGGCTGGACCACACGCGCGGTGACGGGGGCTCGTGTGCGCGACCGTGCCGCCCTCCAGATCCTGTACATCTAAAATTCTAAAGCCATACCATTGAGGCGGTTTCCTTCCCCAATTTTTCCAAACCCAAAAACAAAATTATAAATAAAACTTAGTGCTGTTGTGAAAAAATATATTTTATTTTCAATTCTTTAAATTTTTTCAAAAATTATTAAAACTTAAATTATAAAAACTTTTCATTAAAAATATTTATAAAAAAAAAAGTATGTTGAAATGAATAAAATATTTTTTTATATTTTATTTTTAATTTCAAAATTATCATTAAAAAATTATTTTTTAATATTCTAAATATCATATCAAGTCATATTTAGTCTCATGCATTCTACAAATTAAAGTTTGAAATTAGAATTTTATGCTTGCATACGCAAAATAAGAGTTCGAAATTTACAAAATAATTAAAAAATATATTCGAAAGATCTATAAAAAATAAATATATAATATGCATCAAAATGAAAAAGTATAAAATGATTACAATATTCATGCGCGTGCACATGCGCACATGTATTTCCATATAATTAGGTTAAAACACTCTTATTTTTAATTGTTCGAACACACAATTCAATATCAATGTAAGTTCTTTCGAAATTTAAAAAAAAAGGGTTGCACGCTTGTTCCACAAGTGCTTTGCAAGAATTGGAAAATGGACCACTCACACCAGTCTCTCTCTCTCGAATACAATTTAGATAAATTGTGACGCTATATAAATTCCATTTCTATCTTAGAGCTTCTTTCTCTAATATCCATTGTCCAATAAAACTGGAAAAAAAAAAAAAAAAAAAAATTATGAGCAATATACTTTAGATTCTCTAGGTAGCTTATCAAAGAAACTTCTCTTCATTGCAGGGAGCTACTTTGGTGCACCACCTATCTACCCTGTCCCTCGTAGACCTATTCCAAATAACTATACTAAAATTGATTATACACTGACTTTTCAACATGCTCCACTTCTTGCCCAACAGCAACTCATATTCCCATTGCAGCACACTGGCACCAGCAGTTTTACTGATACAACCATGGGAAAGAGTTCTTCAAGCCTTTCATCCCCACAGCAAATGCCAAGCCAAAAGCTAACTTTGTCATTGTAGGTAGACAATCCAGAACGCCTTTGCTTAGAAATGTATTTCTCACCTCAAATGTGTTTCTCCACAAACAAGTTTATGTAGCAAAGGAAATAATAAATAAGGAACCCAAATGATATAATGCACAAGTCTATTTCTAGTGACTAAGCAAATTATCACTGCCTAGAAACCCTTTGCTTCTATTGTAAAGGATATAGGCTCTTAACTAATAATTGTAAAGGCCTAATGATTAGGCCAACGAAAATGTTGAAGATAAGTATTACAAGAAGTATGTATGACATGTATTTGGATCATAGAAACAATTGCTGTTGTGTGTAATTTCAGCTGATTGCTAATTCTATTTTTCAGATTTTAATATAGTGTCTCAGGAGGTGAGTTTCTGCCGTGGATGTAGGCCAATGGTTGGGCCGAACCACGTAAATGTGTTCTTGTGGATTGTGACTGTGTGATTGACATGTTTATGCTTTGCTGAATATTATTTGGTGAACGTACATTTTTCTTGATCAGGCTTAGCACACACGCTCGTCAAAATAAACACGTTTATGTTTAGGTGTTATTGTGGCTGGTTTGGAATTAATTAAAATCTGAAAAATAGAATTAGCAATCAGTTGAAATTACACACAACAAGTGGTATCAGAGCCTGGCTATGTGATGGGGACCGCTAGGTTTGAAATAGAAAAATTCACCGGAAAGAATGACTTTGGTTTGTGGAGGATTAAGATGCGTGTCATCTTGGTACAGCAGGGGCTTGAGGAGGCTCTTCTTAGAGAAAAGAAGGGAGCATCCACTTCACAAGAGGGGAAACAAGATTTTCCCTCCACCGACAAAATGAAGCCTGAAATTCTCCGAAAGGCACATAGTGCTATTATCTTGTCCTTAGGAGATAAAGTGCTTAGGGAAGTTGCCAATGAGAATACGGCAGCTGGAGTGTGGTCAAAATTAGAAAGTTTGTACATGACAAAATCCCTAGCCAATAGACTCCATAAGAAGACTAGACTCTACACCTTTAGAATGACCCCTGGAACATCGATTGATGAACATTTAGATGAATTTAATAAAATTCTTTTGGATCTTGCTAATATTGATATTAGTATAGATGAAGAAGATCAAGCAATTCTTTTATTGAGTTCTCTTGATTCCACATATGACCATATGAAAGAAAATATGAAGTATGGGAGAGAGAGACTGACTTTAGAAGATGTGCAAGCCGTTTTGAACTCTAGGGAATTGCACACTAAGTTTGAGTCTAAATTAGGGTCAGGGGAAGGGTTAAATGTGAGAGGTAGGTCTGAAAAGAGGAACGAGAAAGGAAAAGAGAAGAGGTCTAGATCAAAGTCTAAGAGCAAGGCACTAAAGTGTTATACATGTCACAAGGAATGACATTTTAGGAGGGATTGCCCTGAGAGGAAAAATGGTGCAAATGCCACCACCTCTGAATCAAAGGGTAAGGCAGCTGTAGTTTTAGATGGGTATGATAGTGTGGAAGTGTTGAATGTCTCTGATAGAGATTCAGGAAAAGAATGGATATTAGATTCAGGATGTTCCTTCCACATGTGTCCATTGAAAAACTGGTTTGAGTCCTTTACATGCTTAGAAGGAGGTCATGTCATCCTAGGAAATAATAAGTCATGTAAAATACAGGGTATAAGGACTGTGAGACTTCTAATGCATGATGGGATGGAGAGAGTGCTAAGAGATGTGAGGTACATACCTGAGCTAAAGAGAAACTTGATTCCTCTGGGTAGCTTAGATAAAACAGGGTACACGTTTAAGTTTGAAGGAGGTAGCCTAAGAGTTTGTAGAGGTTCACTGGTAGTGATGAAAAGGGTGCTAAAGAATGGGTTGCACACCTTGGTAGGAAAGACAGTGATTGGTGAGGCTTCACCTATCAATCACAGGGTAGAAAATTAGGTTTCTTTGTGGCAGAGTAGACTAGGACATGTTAGCCTACAGGGCCTAAAGGAGTTGGAGAGACAGGGGCTCCTTGGAGATAGGAAACTTGAGGAATTGTCATTCTGTGAAGAGTGTGTCTTGGGTAAGTCTACTAAGGTTAGTTTTAAGAAGTCCACTTAGACCACGAAATAGACTCTTGATTACATACATTCAGACTGTTAGACACTCTGATACTAGTGACCCGCAGCTTGAGGTGGAGCAACCCTCCACTTGTCATAGCCATTTAGAAACAGATGCTGCAGTTTTTTGAGGAGCAAAACTCAGAAACGAAAACCTCTGAATTAAGTAAAACTTACCTTCTAGCGCGGGATAGGGAGAGGAGGGTCATAAGACCTCCTCAAAGGTATGAGGAAGCTGATATGACAGTGTTTGCTCTTTCTGTTGCTGAAACAGAAATTAAGGTGGAGCCTAGGACTTTTAGAGAGGCCATGGATAGTAAAAAGGCTGAAAAAAATGGATTCTTGTTTTGCAAGAAGAAATGGAGTCTTTAAACAAGAATGAGACATGGGTGATGGTACCTAGACTGAAAAAAAAAAATAGAAACTCATAGGATCCAAGTGGATCTTTAAGAGGAAAAAGGGAATCCCTGGAGTTGAACCACCTAGGTATAAAACTAGGTTAGTGGCTAAAGGATTTACACAAAAGGAAGGGGTAGACTATAATGAAATATTTTTCCCTTGTTGTGAGGCATAGTTCTATTAGAATTTTATTATCCTTTTTTGCTGTACATGACTTGCATTTGGAACAACTTGATGTTGAAACTGCTTTCTTGCATGGTACTTTAGAAGAAACAGTTTATATGCAACCTCCTGAGGGGTTTGATACGGAAATGAATAAAAATCATGTATGTTTATTAAAGAAATCTTTATATGGGTTGAAACAATCACCTAAACAATGGTATAAACGATTTGATTCTTATATGATTCAAAATAATTCTTGTAGAAGCAATTATGATGGTTGTGTTTATTTTAAATCATGTGATAAATGTCATATATATTTGCTATTATATGTTGATGACATGTTGGTTGCTTCTCAAGACATGGATATGTTAAATCAAGTTAAGTGCATGCTCAAATCTGAATTTGAAATGAAAGACTTAAGACCTGTTAAAAGGATACTTGGTATGGAAATAACTAGAGAAAGGAATAAAAAGCTTCTCTACTTGTCTCAAAAGTCTTGTATTTCAAAGGTACTAAAAAGATTTGGAATGAGTCATGTTAAATCTACTTCTATTCCTATTGCACAGCATGTTAAGTTGTCTAGCAAATAGTGTCTTGAAACTGAAGATGAGTCACTGTTTATGAATAGAATACCTTATGCTAGTATGGTTAGTAGTATAATATATGCTATGGTATGTTCTAGACCTGATTTATCTTATGCTGTAAGTCAAGTGAGTAGATTTATAAGCAAACCTGTAAAACCACATTGGCATGCTTTGAAACAAATTTTTCAATACTTATCTGGAATAAAACAACAAGGATTAATATTTGGTAAAAAGGATATGCATTGTGAAATAGGATTAAAAGGATATGTAGATTCTGACTATGCTGGAAATCTAGATATTCGGAAATCTTTGTCTGGTATGGTCTTTTGTTTTTTAGGTAGTGCTATTAGTTGGACTTCGGATGTGATGACTAAAGTAGTACCTAAATCCAAGTTTGAAAATTGTTTGAACTTGGTTAACCTTGGAAGCTATTAGTATTTTGTTTTGCAGGAACTGCCATGGGAGATGCTAAGGAGGTGCAAGGGTTACAAGCTTGCCTAGGTGGAGAATTGTTAGAGTGTCAAGGCTTGAAACAGAATCCAGGCTATCCATTTCTTTTCTCAAATCCAACGGTTGTTTTTTGTTTACTTTTGTTATAGGGGTAGTGATGTAATTGCCTGACATGAATTGTAAATGAATAAAAAACACAGCAGGGGGCGGGAGAAAGAATAGGAGCGAGCAGGAGCGCTGGATCTTGGGCATGTTCGCAGCTTCAAGAAAAACAGTAGCGCAGGAGGGGTTCTTGACACTTCAGTTTTTAGTAGGTTCAGAGAAGAGAGCCGTGAGAGTCTTCCTCCAACAGCGGACCCGAGTTGTCTTCTTTGGCAGAACCGCGAGTCTTCACCAGCCACGAGTCTTCACCAGCTGCGAGGGCACTTGCAACCAAGGGTTCTTAAACCGCGTGAGAGACACCTATGACCCGAGGAGGCCATCACCATTGAGAGAGAGCACTTGCAGCCGAGAGAGATCCTTCGCCTGCGCACGGGAGCGAAGGGGACGGCAGGAGGGCGGTCGGCGCTAGGTATCTCCAATGGATGTGCACGCAAGGGTAAGTGAAGGTAAAGGCACAGATTTGGTTTCTTGGGAGGGATTTCTTGTTGAGAAATAAGGGAGAACAATAGGAAGAAACTTAGGGTTATTCGCAGGTGCGAAGAGGGGGTTTCTTGGGTTGTTCTTGGGCTGATTTCCAGAAGAAATCGGTAAGACAAGAAAGGGTAAATCTGTGTGTACGTGTATTTATTTTCACCGGTTTAATATAGTGTCTCAGGAGGTAAGTTTCTGCCGTGGATGTAGGCCAATGGTTGGGCCGAACCACGTAAATGTGTTCTTGTGGATTGTGACTATGTGATTGACATGTGTATGCTTTGCTAAATATTATTTGGTGAACGTACATTTTTCTTGATCAGGCTTAGCACACACGCTCGTCAAAATAAACAGGTTTATGTTTAGGTGTTATTGTGGCTGGTTTGGAATTAATTAAAATCTGAAAAATCGAATTAGCAATCAGTTGAAATTACACACAACAATTGCATTAATAATCTAAGAAGCCGTTTAGTATCACTGTAAAAAATTAGAGAAACAAAAACTAAAAGTTAGAAAACAGCAACCGGTTTGGTTAACATTTGTAAAACTAATACAAATTAAAAACTTAATTAAAAAATTCTCATTTTCATCTTTAAATCAAAATATTATAAATATGATTAAAATAATAAAATTACAAATAATATGCACAAAAATTACTATAATTAAAATAAAATTTATTGTAATTGGCTTTATTATTATTTTTTAAAATTTATGTATATTTTTATTTTAATTATATTTTTTAAATTTGGAGAAAAGTTAATTTTTCTCTATTAATTCTCACATATTACAAGGATTACAAGGGTATATATATACATGAGAGAATTGAAAAAATAGAAAGTGTATATTTTTCTAAATGGAAAGTGTATATTTCTCTAATACTCCCCCTCAAGTTGGAGCATGGAGATCCGTAATGCCCAACTTGCATGATAAGTCTTGGAAATGTTCACGACCCAAAGCTTTGGTGAAAATATCGGCAAGCTGACTATGAGTAGGAATATGCTTAGTGAAAAAATAGGTCAGCCCGTAACTTTTCACGAACAATATGACAATCGATTTCTATATGTTTGGTACGTTCGTAGAAAACAGGATTTTGAGCAATGTGAAGAGTCGCTTGGTTGTCACAATATAAGAGCATAGGCTAAGAATACAGTACACCATAATCATTTAAAAGAGTTTTGAGCCATGTAAGTCCACAGGTAGTGGAAGCAAGTGCTCGGTACTCAGCTTCGGCTGAGGAGCGAGAGATTATAGTTTGTTTTTTAGTGCACCAGGAAATTAGACTAGTGCCCAACTGAATGAAAAAACCAGTGGTGGAGCGGCGAGTGAAAGGACAACTAGCCCAATCTGAATCAGAATAGGCTGAGACTTGAAGAGTATTGGTAGTAGGAAAAAATAAGCCTTGGCCTGGAAATGTCTTAATGTATCGAAGAACACGTATAGCAGCATTATGATGTGGTTGTCTCGGCTGGTGCATAAATTGACTGAGAATGTTGACTAGAAATACAATATCAGGAAAAGTGATGGTGAGGTATATCAAATGTCCAACGAGTCACCGAAACAAGCTTGGATTGGAGAGAAGGTCACCATCAGTATTATTGAGCTTGAGATTTTGTTCCATGGGAAAGTGTGTAGGACGAGCATCAAGATGACCGCTAACAGTAACGATGTCAAGAGCATATTTCCATTGATTAAGAAATATGCCAGTGGGAGAACGAACAACTTCAAAGCCAAGGAAATATTTTAGTTTGCCAAGGTCCTTTAGCTTGAATTTTTGAGTAAGCATAACCTTGAAAGTGCTAATATCGGAGATATCATTGCCCGTTATGAGAATGTCATCAATATAAACAAGTATGAGAGTAAAAGACTGACCCCGAGAGCGGGTGAAGAGAGAGTGATTGGCCTGAGATTGGGTGAAACCCTTAGCAAGTAAAATAGAAGATAATTTAGAGAACCAATTGCGTGAGGCTTGCTTAAGGCCTTAAAGTGATTTCTGAAGACGACAAACATGAGTCTCCCCTTGTTTGCAATAAACCGGTGGAGGGGCCATATAAACCTCCTCATCGATGTCATCATGGAGAAAAGCGTTGTTGACATCCAATTGAAGGAGATGTCAATTCCGAGTTACAGCCACTACAAGAACACACCTAACAATAATGAGTTTAGAAACAAGAGCAATAATGTCATAATAATCCAAACCTTCTACCTGAGAGTTGCCCTTGGCCACCAGTGAGTTTTGTGTCGCTTTATGGATCCATCAACCCGAATTTTTATTTTAAACACCCATTTACAACCAATTGATTTTTTTTCCAAGTGGAAGGTGTTGAAGAACCCATGTATGATTGGTTTCTAAAGCTTGGATTTCAGAAGCCATAGCATCACGCCAATGTGGGTGTAGTACAGCCTAATAATATGAGATGGGTTCGGGATGTTGGGACATAACAGAAAGAAAAGCCAAATGTTGATAAGAAAAGCAATGATAAGATAAAACGGAGGAGAGACAATGAACCGTACCTGAGGAAGATCTTGAAACTTATGAAGTCGTGGAGGACTTTGGTAAAATAGGGCAGATATAATCATCTAAGTAAAAGGGATGTGTGACAACTCGTTTGGGCCATGAGGAGATAGGTGGAGGGGGAGGTGGGGAAGGGGGTGAAGGTGAGGGTGTCGGTGAGGAGACTAAGGGAGAAGGAGGAAGAGATGAGGGGCTAGGATTAGGTGTGGTTGGTTGGGTAAGTAAAGAGTGGGAAGGGTGTATATTAGGAATAGGAAGAGGAAGGACTAGAGAAGGTGTAGGGTTTGGAGATATGAGATGACAGGGAAAAACATTTTATTCAAAAGTGACATCACGGGAGGTGAAAATTTTTTTGTTTGCAAGATCGTAAACATAATAAGCCTTATGATGAGTAGGATAACCCAAAAAAATACATTGAAGAGCATGAGAAGAAAATTTATCACGATGTTGGCGAGCGGTTTGGGCATAGCACAAGCACCCAAACACTCACAAGTGTGTATATGATGGTGGTTTCTGAAAAAGAAGTTCATAAAGAGACTTATTATTGAGGTTGGGAGAAGGAGTGCGGTTAATTAAATAAGTGGTTGTGAGGATGCATTCATCCCTAAAAGAGATGGGAAGATTAGCTTGAAAATGTAAACATCGAGCCACATTAAGAAGATGATGATGTTTACGCTCAACAACACCATTCTGTTGAGGTGTATCTACACATGTGCGCTCACGAAAAATGTCGTGATCATGGAAAAAGGTTTGAAGTGAATTAAATAGAAATTCTCTACCATTATCAGTGCGCACGTGCTTAACAGTGCTAACCATGGTGCAAAAATTCTTAAGGCAAGTGAAAGTATCAAATTTCATATGCATAAGATAAACCCATATAGCACACGAGAAGTCATCCACAATTATTAAAAAATAATATGCACCAAAAAGTGAAGTTGTAGGATAACCACCCCATATATCACAATAAATCTGATTAAAACAAAATATGCTCTTATGTGTATTCAAAGAAAAAGGTAAATAAGTGTGCTTTGCTCTAGCACAAACATCACAAACCAAATAAGAACAAGAAATATTTAAAGTTTTCGGAATACATGAAATAGAAGGGTGACCAAGTCGTTGATGCCAAAGAGTAGTGTCAGAAACACGCTGAGAGTGGAAAACGGAGGCGAAGAGAGGTTTGTAGTGATAAAGTCCATCCCGTACTTCACCTATTCCAATCAGCCTCCTCATTGATAGGTCCTGAAAAATACAAAAAGTAGGAAAGAAGATAGCAACACAATTGAGATCAATGGTGAGTTTGCAAATGGACAATAAATTAAATTTAAAAGAAGGTACATAAAGAACATTAGAAAGATAGAGATTAGGAGAAAAATGCATAGTGTCGGTATGAGTTATAGGAACAATGTCACCATTATGAAGCTTAATGGGGCATGGTTGATTAAGGAGCTGAACATTGTCAAGAGAAGACAAATAAGAAGTCATATGATTTGAGGCACCTGAATCAAGAATCCATTCAGTATTAGAAAAAAAATTAGAATGACAAGATGCAAGGTTACCAGCAAAGTTAGCAGAGTTGGTGTTCGAGGGCAAGAAGAGATTTAAGAGCTAATGGTATTGTTCATTGGTAAGGCCAAGGACAGCAATCTCAGAAGAAGTTGAAGGACCTGTGACGTTATTTGCATCCATTGAAGAAACAGTTTTTTTGTCAGGTGTTCCACGAGATTGAGACTTGTTGTTGGGAAAGTCGTGCAGATTATAACATTGTGCTTTCCAATGACCATCACGACCACAATGGTTACATTTTGGACGACCACGCCCTCGCCCCTTGCTATCAGAAAAATGAGAAAAAGTACGAGGAACCGCCATGGCAACAAATTCTGTTGGAACACTAGAGATATGGAGAAGGCGCTGCTTCTCTTCTTAATGCAAAATTGAATAGACTTTGGTAACGGAAGGTAAAGGATCCATGGCCAAATTTTGGCTATGCATGGACGCATATGAGTCATGTAGCCCCATCAAAAAATGAAAAATTCACTCAGTGTCTTGCATTCGGATTAATTCGGTTAAGACACCACAAGTGCACTGTGGTGTGGAGGCAAGCATGGCGAGTTCATCCCAATAACCTTTAAATGTTGTAAAATACATAGAGATGGTCATGGAACCTTGGGTAATATTAGCAATGTCACGCTTCAACTTGAAAATATGAGGATTGTTGCTTTGAGAGAAATGATTTTCAAGATCTAGCCATACATCACGGGGACATTCATGATAGATTAGACTGTGAACAATGGACGGATCAATGGAGTTGAGGATCCATGATAAGACCGTATCACTGCAATGTTCCCACAATTGAGTCTCTACTGGGGAGGACGTTGGTTTGGGAAGGGTACCATTAACAAAACCAAATTAATTTTTAGCATTCAAGGTTATTTTCATAGCCTTCTTACAGGTAAGATAATTGTCACCATTGAGAAGAGTGGACACAAGGATGACACTTGGGTGATTAGTAGAATGGAGAAAATATGGAGAAGACACATCTAAAATTGATGAGGATGTTGCTTTAGAGGAGAAAGCCTCCGCTGATGTGATGTCGTACATAGTTCAGATGAACCAAAAAAAAAAAACGTTGAATTTGCTGCGTATGCTACAATATATAATGGAGGGATGGTGCCCAAGTTGGCCTAACCAATGAACTACTCCAGTAGATTTGAAGAGAATCTTCCCAGGAGTAGCGTGACGGCTTCCGATCGTTGAACTGGCAAAGGATGAAACCAGAAACTTAGAGAGAATAATGGGGAGATGTTTTAGAGAGAGAGAAAGGGTTTCCTGAAAAATTCTCATGCTGAAATCCTGTGTTTGGCATATTTATACAGACGGCTTCGTTGACGAGACACGTCACCTCATCGATGAGTCTAGGAAGGAATTTCATCGATGAACTCCTAACCTTCGCCGATGAATTTCAAGCTCTGCTATAACCTCTCTCGGTATTTTCCCGTTGACGAGACACGTGGCTTCGTCGACGAAGTAAACAAGGTGGTTCGTCGACAAAGAGAACAAATTCGTTGATGAACCCTACTTAATCTCCTTTAAATTTATCCTTCTTCCCAATTATTTGATTATTAAAATTTCTGGGTCTTTATAGGTGATACATGGGTAGGCCCGGGGCATCTCCCTCTTGTTCTCATTCCACTTAACCGAGTCAACCCGGTTCAACTTGAGTAAACTCAGTTTGACCATAGTCAACTTGAGTCTTCTTGTTGACCTGGTCTGTAGTAACCCGAAAAATAATGGAATTTAAACAAAGAGGGAGAGAAAATAGAAACTGAAACAGAAGGAGGCCATAGACTTCGTCGACGAACACAGGGTCTCACCGACAAAGGTCTTCAAAATTTCATCGACGAACACAGGGCTTCGTCGACAAGAAAATACCGAAAAAGGTTTTTGGCTGCTCTGAATTTCGTCGACGAATACAGAGCTTTCGTCGATGAATTTTATGAAAGACTCGTCAACGAGGTGACGTGTCTCATCGACGAATCTGACAGTATAAAAGGAGGGAAACCGGGATATTTTGTCATTTTCACCGCGCCTTTCTCTCTCCTCTCTCTCTCTCTCTACGTCTACCTCTCCCTTCTCTCTTCGATTTTGACCCCACCAGTCGCCGGATCGACGATCTGAAGCTACTGCGACACTTCTGGTAGAGTTCTCTGCACATCTGCCGGAGCAGATCATCAGGCAAATAGAGTTGAATTTCATCCCAAATTCAGGATAAGACCTTTTTAGCTAGTTTTTGGCTTTTTGGCAGTTATAGGAAATGATATAGACGGAAAAATACTGATATTTTGTTCTGGCATATGTTGGTTTCAGGGTGTTATGTAGGAGGCCCTGCGGGTGTTAGGCTTGTATTCCCTAGGGGCTTTCCGGTAGTCAGGTAAGGGAAATATGCTATGCTAGGTATTTTTAGAAACATTATACAGCTAATTTAATTATGAAAAATTATGTATTTAAGTATGGTGTGGCTTGTGAACATGAATATGGTATGGGTATATGTTTTACAAATGCTAGTTTCATGATTTTACGAATTTCAGTACCATGATTATGTGAATTTCAGTATTATGATTTTATGGATTTTAGTACCATGATTATACGAATCTCAGTATTATGAATATGCAATTTTCAGTATTATGAATAGATAATTTTCAGCAGTATGACGTATGAATTACAGTACAGTTTATGCAGCATCATGGTTATTTCAGTACTTCAGAATCATGATAAATCAGATAGATATATCTATATATATATATATATATATATATATATATATATATATATATAGAAATGTACTATATGATATCAGACCCTATTGGACTTGCAGCTACAGAGCACGGTACCGTTGCTATAGATACTATGTTACTTATTTAGTGTAACCACCTATTTAGATAATATGTGGTAAGGTCGACCACCTAGGCCCTTGAAGAGGTTAAGCTCCCCATCCAGATATGGGTTGAGGTGGGCAGGTCGATTGATGGAGTTCAGTGATTTATTCCTGGTTGGCCAGTCAGGGTAAATCTAGCCTATGAGCCACATAACCCTGTCATAAGGGGAGGCAAGTCATGACACACAGATAGCCACAGGGAATAGTTTCAGTTACTATTACATACGTACGGATTTATAGTAATAGGGACTATACTTATGTACACTAGAAGTATTTGAATTATAACCATAATACTATCATGTTAAGCAATAGGGAAAAGGGGTGGTGTATTCTATTATTTGTATTGTACTTTTGTACTCAGTTATTCATGTGTATATGAAAACAGATTTCATGATATATAGTAGCTCATTTTCCGCACACTAGCAATAACATATTTCTCCTTACTAAGTGTTGGCTCATCCCAGTGTTAATATATTTTTAAGGTGATCTAGGTAGGTGAGCAGACCAGACTCGCAAATAGAGGGGCTTCAGTAGTGCCCTGCCAGAGAGTGTGTATGTTTTTGGGAGTATTTTTGTACATCCCAGTATATTTGAGGGAATTTTTGGGAAAACAGTATATGTGTATATTTTGGGAAAAACATGGTAGCACCCTGGTATTGATATTGTATGATATGGACATGTTTATTCAGTTTATGTTTTTCGCTGCTTAGGTTTATGATTGGGTTTTTCCCCAGTATGGTATCAGAGTATGTAAAATATTATAGTATGGAAAAAAAAAACTCATTCAATTAAGCAGGTCGTTACATGGTCAAACTAGTTGGACTTTTTTTTACTCAGTCCAGCTGCTAGAACCGTTCACCCCTTTTTTCTATTTAATTAAAATCAATTTTTAAAAATTTATTGTAATTCATGAAAAATACAAAAAACAAAAAAAAGTCGAAAAAAATGGCATAAAATCATAAATAAAAATTAGGAAAAATTAGGAAAAAGTCTTTAAGCCTTTTTGACTCAAAAAAAATCAAAAAATGAAAATTTAAAAACCATAAAAATTGATAAATTTTCTTTATAATTTTTAAAATTTGCATAAAAATCCAAAAAAATAAAGAAAATTTGAGACCCTTTTTACTCTGTTCTGATAATTTTTCAGTAGTTTTCTTGTATGTGTTGCTTATTAGGTGCCTTGCTTGGCCACATAAATGTGTGCTTTTCCCTTTCTTTTATGCGTAGATGTGCCTACATACTTGTGTGTGTGTGCATTCTACCCCCATGTGGAGGAATATGATGAATTTGGGTTCTGTAATCCCCGAGTATTGCCTGAGGGGTAACGATTCTAGCATAATCACTCTAGGCTGGTTCAGTAAGTGATTATATTAGATTCCTTGATTTAGGTGCACACGTTTCTTGCATACATTACATATACATTTTTATGAGTACCTTGTAGCTTACATGCTTTGAAAAATGGTTTTATCTCTTGATTACATACATTGGGTTATTAAAATGAACTTTCCTCTGGACTTGAGGGTTATGTTTTCACATACCCTCGGGAAATTGGAGGTAAGGGCGGTTTTTGTCTCTCACAAAGCCTCTCAATATGTAAAGGTTAGGTAAAGAAAAATCTTAATTTGGAATAAACTAAGTAAGCAACTAATCCTTACAGGGGTCATTGGGGGTTGTGTCTTCGCACGCCTTTGGGGATCCCAAGGTGAGGGTAACTTATATGTTTCGCAGGGCTATCCAAATTATTATGGATTGGTAATTGAATTAAAAGAAAGAATATAAGTCTTGATCAATTAACTTCAAAGTAATCCTAGGCTAATTAGGTACCGTCCACTGGACATGTGTGAAGGGGTGCTAGTACCTTCATGTTACATAACTATACTTCCAAATCTGACTTGGTAATGCAGACTAGTGACTATCGGTTTCCTCGGACCTAGGGATATCTTAGAGACCAATAAACTAGTAGTATATCAAATAGGTGTTCTAACCTTACCTATAATTAAAAATAGGTTAGTAGTGACTCCATTGGATTATATTTCAACCCATTTATCACAACATATAATACCCCTTTATATGATCTCGAGTTCATCATTTAGTCGAGAAGATTTGGAGACTCGACCCCCCATATTTCGAGAGTTGACCCCTCAGTGACGTCGCGGCACTTTGTTTTTTGTTTTCCAAGATTATTATTAAAAAGGAAGAAGATGATGGATTTGTTAAGTTGTGATTTATATTTTTATTTTCCACTTTTATATTTCCAAATGTTTGTAAAACCACATATTGTTTTCCAATTTTTCATAAATTTAATAAGAGTGGTGAATAATAATAAAAAAAAATGAATTCCAACATTCTTAACAAATCTAAACAATTGAAATAGAAAAAATACACTTATACCCCCTAAGCTATACCATCTACTATAAAATGATCCCCTAATTTTCTAAAAGTGACACTTACACCTCCAAACTATTTTCATAATTTAAAAAAAAAAAAAAAAACACTCCTACTATTAACAAACAATGTTAAATCTAATGAAATATTGTAATTTGTATATCACATAAATGATTAGTAAGTTTTTTAGACGAAATTACCCTTATTAGTCTAAGGAATATTATAATCGATAAATTTTACTATATGAGTGTGACAAAGGTGCTCGCGGGGACAAAAAAACAAATAATTACTTTGTGTTCAAATGACAAGAAAACAAAAGAAATTATATATTTAAACATAAATAAAAAATTAATTGAATTTTAGGGAATTTTTTTGAGGGATTAAATAATTAATTATATAAAATAATGATATACAATATATGCATTGCATGGGTCATATAATATACATAATAACATAGCATATGCTATATGATGCAATCCTATTCACATAACACATATCATAAAAAATTACATTTTACTACCCAAACAACTCAATAAAAGAAATAATTTAAACTTAATAAAAAATAAATACTTTTTATTATTTACAAGATTTTAATACATTATATACATAGATATCTAAAACTTCAAAACATATATTTTATTATAGTATTATAAATTAATAAAATTTGGTCATGAATTTTAAAATCATTGATTTTACTTTCAATACTGTAGACACTCTATTTTTGCCGGAGTCAAATATAACAAAGTGGTTATTTCATTATTATTATTATTATCATTATTATTATTTTATTATTATTATTATTATTAGTATTATAATTATTATAATTATAATTATTATTATTATTTTTAGGTTTTTTATTATCATTATTATTATTATTATTATTATTATTATTATTATTGTTACTTTACTATTATTATTTTTATCGTTCTTATTATTTCTATTTTATTATTACTCTACTATAATTATTTTTACTATTTCTATTTTTATTAGTATTATCATTATTTTCAAACCTTATTATTATTATTATTATTATTATTATTATTACCATAAAAATATAAATAAAAAAAAGAGAAAAAAGAAAAGAAGGGAGCGGCACATACTTTACTCTTAAGGTTTTGGAAAAAAAATTCTGTCTTTATTGATCTACCATCCTCTTCTCTGCCATACAGGCCTCCCTGGTAGCCCTCAGGCTACCCTTACCTCCCTCTCTCCCTCTCTGCTCTTCAGCCAAGCCTCCACAATCGCTGCCATAACCAGCAACTTCAACCCACACGCCAGCAACTCCAGCCATGAACACTACCTCACCCGCAGCTCCCCCTTATCGGCAGTCCCTGCATCGCTACAGCCAGCCACCACTCCTCAACCAACACAGCCACAGCAGCAACCAGCCTCACGGCCTAACTCCTCGCCACCACCTTAATCCTCAGGCTTTCACGCCGGAGTCGTCACCAACGCCGACAACGGTTCCGGCAACCCCGCAGGAGCAGCAAACCAGCAGCTCCATCGTCTCTACCTCCGTTTCCATCGTCGCCGACGCTTCCCACCAGTCACCGCCGTCATACCAGCCCCAGCATCTCCTCCCTCTACTGTCGTGGCCGCCTCCATTCCCATCTCGCTTGCCATCTCCTCCAGCTCCGACGACGTCCACTGTAAGAGGCTGCACACACTCGCACACAGCACCCTTGCTGGGTGTTTCCTGCACACACACACTCACACTAACACACACACTAACTCACGCACACAGCACACAATAACTCACGCACACAACGCACACCCAAACGCACACACCCACACACAGAGCAAGCCACACATACCTTTTTTTAGTTTATTATTATGTAGTTTTATTTTCTAAATACTTGTTTGGATGCACCTATAATTATATTTTTGTTGAGATACTAATTAATTTATTATTAGTGTTGCAGGATTTTTGTTGGGGGTTGTTTTAGTGTTTAAAGGTCAAATCTTTGTTACATTAGTTGTACATATTAAATATTTTTATTGTAGATTTATTGTTGTAGTATTTATTTTAATATCTTATATTTATGTTTAGGTTTTTTGTTGTATTTAGTGCATAAATTAAATGATTAACGTTCATCTTGCAGGTTTTTATTATAGTTGTTATATTTATGTTTAATATTCTATATACTAAGTAATTTAGTATTTCATATGTGTTTAGTAATATCGTATTTTAAGTAATATTATATATATAGTAATTTAGTAGTCTAAATAATTATACATTTAGTAATGTAGTATTTTAAGTAAATGTATATATTTAGTAATTTAATATTTTAGGTATATTACATATTTAATAATTTTGCATTTAAGTAACATTATATACTTAGCAATTTATTATTTTAAGTAATTATATATTTAGTAGTTTAGTATTTTAAGTAATCATATATATTAAGTAATTTAGTGTGTTATATGTATTTAGTCATATAGTATTTTTAAGTAATATTATATATTTAATAATTTAGTAGTCTAAGTAATTATATATTTAGTAAGTTAGTATTTTAAGTATTTATATACATTTAGTAATTTAGTATTTAAGTAACATTATATACTTAGTAATTTAATATTTTAAGTAATGATATATATATTTAGTAATTTAGGGTTTTAAGTAATTATATATTTGGTAACTTAAATATTTTAAGTAACATTATGTATTTAGTAATATAGTATCTTAAATAATTATACATATTTAGCAACATGGTATTTTAAGTAATTATCTTTAGTAATTTAGTGTATTAGATTTTAAATTTTATCATATTCAGTATTTTAGCAATATTCTATATATGTTTAGCATATTAGATTTGTATATTTATCGTTATTATAATATTTTCATATTATGTATTTTCATTTGATTTTTTATCCCTAAGATTTTAAAAAGGGGTATGAGCTTTCGGGCTTTACGTACCTTTAGTTCTAAGGGAATATATATTATGTATATTATTGTGAATAATTTATTTGTTGGTATATTTTGTAAATTCACAAAAGGAGTAATTTTAAAGACTTTATAAATTTACTTTTAGATAATTTCATAATTAATTAGGTATCATTCATAAGAACAGACGCATAGGGGGTGCTTGTACCTTCCCCTCGCGTAACCAAACTCCCAATCCCGAATTTGATAACGTATACCAATTCTACCCTTAACTAGGTAGTAATTAAGTGTTCTAACCACACTAAAAGGTTAGTTGCGATTTCATATTCTTGTTTTTCCCTGAAAATATAAAACGATTTTTATTTCGTCACTCCGGGGCACCCACGCTCTGGGACGTCGCAACAAATACCTTACAGGTGGTTTCCAACCATAAGAGTACTTTTTTGGAACTTCTACTCGAAAAAAAGGAGAGCATCCTTAGTATTAAAGTTTCGAAAGCTTTCTAGAGCGTGTAGTGAAGTGAAATTGGAGAGGAGAAATATAGTGGTAAGTATGTGGAAGCAAAAAAAAAAATGTTGTTTGATTCTTACCATTAAGAAGATGCTACCAAGTTAGATGGAGTGGGATTAAAAAAAAAAGGGTATTAAGGTATTTTTAATATTTTAGTTAATGGATGTTAACTCCATTATCCCCTTTAATAGCATTGGTAGGGACCCCTTTAATAGTTTTTTGTGGGGAAAGGGGAGAGTAAGTGTCACTTTTACAAGTTTAAAAGGGTGTTTATAATAGACGATATAGTTTAGGAGTGTAAGCATATTTTTTCCAATTAAAAAATAAGATCACATTTTTTTAATTATTTTTTAAAAAAATTAAAAATGGAAAATAAAACTATTTTGCACAAGTAGTTTGTACCAAAAATTTTTATTGTTTCCAGTTTTATTCTATATATGTTGCAAAACAAAAAACAAGATGATTTTTTTTTTTTTTGTAATTTTTAAAAAAATTTAAAAATATTTTCACAATTAAATAGACCCTTAGTAATCTTGAAAAACATAAAATTTAAATAATCTAAAAATTAATTAATACAATAGTGAGAGGGAGGGTAGTCAAATGACTACTAAGCAATATCTTCTTTTTCAATTCCAAGGGTCAAAAGCTTGAAAGAGATTGTCTATTATCAGAAATAGAAGATTGACACCATGCTTAAGGAATGATGTGAGCCTCAATGGACCACAAACTCTAATATATTGCTATTTTATAGTTAATTTGCTGTAGACTATAGGACTCGACTTTTCATTAGTAAAAAAAATATGAAAGAACTAGAAAAAGAAAATGTTGGGCAAAAAATAAAAGGGCAATGGTTACAAAAAGAGGAACGAAGGGGAGACTATGGGAAATGAATAATATATGTGAGGAATCTATCCTAATATATTAAAAGACATTAGCTTGACCTCAAAAGTTTTCAAATGCCGATTCATATTTTTTTTTTAAAAATTTTGAATTATTTAATTGTCTTAATTTTTTGTTTGATTGATATTTATGATCGTGAAATATGATTGACTCAAATATTTTTTAGAATTTAGGTTTTACTAAATTTATGAAAATTTGTTATTGATTGAAATTTATTGTCCTTAAATGTTATATAGTTATAACAAGGAACTCTCTCTCTCTCTCTCTCAAGAAGTGAAAAATTAAGAAGAAATCTTAAAATAAATGTCTTACTATCACTCCATATAATACCTTCACACAATCTCACCACTCTCTTGTGTTTCCATCCAACTCTAAAGCGGATTTTATTGAGCACTTACAAACTTGACTTTCCTTGTTGCTATGTGGTTGTCCATCCTACAATCTTGACTACAATATTACAAATGAAGCCACCTAAAACTAATTCAAAATGTTGGTTCTGGATTTAAATCTAGTCATACTAGATCAAGATTTGCTCTCAAGAGCATCATCCATGTAAAAGCACAATGACTACGAAGGGAGATTTTTTATGCGAATGTGCAATGGAAAACCTAACAAACTCGAATCAATCCGGAATAAGTAATGCAAGCACTCAATGATGAACAATAAAAAAGCAATCAATCACTCACAGAGAGAATAAATGAAATAAATAATCAAAGACACAAGATTTATGTGATTCGACAATGTGCCTACGTCGTCCACGAGAGCAAGTGGCTATTTTTCACTATCACATGTGAAGCTTACATCAAGCTTATCAAAATAGGGTTACAAATATTGAGTAAATAATAACCCTATGTGTACATAAGAATTATACTATAACTAAAACACTTTTATAGTGACCCCCAAAGGAAAATCCTCCAAAATCTCCCAATCTATTGATCTTCGATTCAAACTTCGTGACTTGCACCAAATGAAATCGTCGACGGTTTCAACAAACGGTCGATGGCTTGATGCTGAGAGCTATTCCTATTGCAAACTGAAACCATCAACAGTTTCCTTTAAACCATCGATGGTTTGATGCAGAGAGCAAATTGTCTCTGATACTGTCAATCAATCCATCGACAGTTTGATCCTGTAACTAGCCTCCTTGTTCTTTGCATCACTAAGCTTTCCCAGTGCATGTGTTCCACTTAAATATAAGTTATATCTCCAACAATCTTTAACTTAGCCAATATTCACCACTTAGGAGAACATAAAAAACATGACCCTACTGCTCCACCCGGGCCAGTAGATTGAAACCACCTCTCATCTAGCACCCGGAGACGTAAACCAAGTCCAAGTAAAGCTTGAACTTGTCCATGGTAACATGATCTCCACCTATCGAAACACCCAGCTCCTTGAAAGATCCTTTAAACCACAATGCTACCTTGGCAGCCTCAGCCACTGCCAAGAACTTTGATCCAGTTGTAACTAGTGTAACCTGACACTATACCCTGGACTTCCAACAATTAGGCCTTCCTATAACATATCCCATTGTAGGTCTTCTATTATCCAAGTCCCCTGTGTAGTCTATATCCACAAACCTCACAACTGACAGATCCCTCCGTTGCTTGCTAAAGTACCCCACTACACTAGCGTAGGAAACCTTTGACACGTCCCGAACATCACCATTAATCCTTGAGTACTAAGCAGTAAACTATTTACTTAGATTCACCAATGGTGTACTGGTGACTGGTTTAACATTAACCATGCTAAACCTCTCCAACACAGGATCCACAAAACCACCCTGAGATAACCACAATCTCCATGTAGTTTTATTCATAGAGCCACCCTAAGATAACTACAATATTCTTGTAGCTATGACCACAAAGTCACTCTAAGATAGTTCCAATCTTCCTATAACTTTATCCTTCCGAATCTCCAACCTAAGAATACTCTTAGACGAACCCAAAACCTTCATGTCAACTTCCTTTCTCAACATAGTCCTCGACTAATTTACTTCAGTCAGAACCTTCTCAGGAATATGCACGTCACTCACATAAAATAATAGAATAATTGTGCACTTGCATCTTATCTCCCTCTCCCCATTTAGGAGCTCCACCAACCCCCCGTCTGATTCTTATCCATCTCTTCCACCATGGCACTTATCCACCTACCCTTCTCTTGGTCTTGCACTACCTTTTGAAAGGTAGTAGGATCTTTCCTGATAGTAATGAATGCATAAGACTAATCTTTATACCTGGGTAGTGGCCTGATAGTGCCTCTGCACCCATTGTGATCATGCTGGTCTCTTGAGCTTGAACTCCCTGCATTATGACCAATGTCATCTCTGCCCTGAGTCTATAACTCCATTTGCATCACAATATCCTTTCTGCTCCCTACACTTCTACCCTGAGTCTCCAACTCCCCCTGCACAACATGCTCATTACTACTACTGTAGCTTTTCTGCACATGTTTCTCTTCATCTACCTGAGTACATTGTCCTATGAATTTAACACTTAAAACCATGTCTCCATGAATCGCCACCCAGTTTGCCATTGGATCACCCATCTTGAAACCATCTTTCTTGATAGTTATGGTGTGATCCTAAGAGGGGAGGGTGAATTGGGTTTTAAAATCTTTAGGTTAATTAAACTTGCACCGATCCACCACATTATATCCCAATTAAAACATAATGTGTGTATGTAAAATAATTTGAACAATGAATGCAAACATACACATGTGAACATTTAAAGCGTGGAAATATAAACAAGATAAGGAGATAGAGTGAGAGAGAGATAGATAGATAGATAGATAGATAGATAAAGAGAGAGAGAGAGAGAGAGAGAGAGAGAGAGAGAGAGAGAGAGAGAGAGAGAGAGAGAGAGAGAGAAAGAAAGACACACACACACACACACACAAAACATTTTAACGAGGTTTGGTCAATCCTGCCTACATCCTTGCCTTGGGCAACCCCCCCCCCAAGGATTTCACTAACCCTACTCACTTAATCGAGTGAAACAGAAACCGTTTACACTCCTTACAGGGTGGAGCCCCCCTAGCTCCCTTAATGGGGCAGAGCCAAGCTGTTATACACTCCTTACATGGTGGAGTCCCCCTAGCTCACTTATTCGGGTAGAGCCAAACCATTACACACTCCTTACAGGGTGGAGTCACCCTAGCTCACTTAACCGGGCGAAGCCAAACTTTTACACACTCCTTACAGGGTGGAGCCTCCCTAGTTCACTTAACCGGGCGAAGCCAAACCTCTCCAAGTGATGTACCCTCACTTGGCCACGGTTCACAACCTGAAGCTCAATGGAGTAATGTTTTTCTCTCAAAAATTATTTTTCAATTAAAACATGAGAGTATGTATATTTCTCTCTCAAGAATATTTTGCAAATAAAGTAGGAGAGTATGGAAAATGATTTTTACTAATATTGACCTTCAAACATGAGTAGCCTTCCAAGGAAAAATATATGAATGAATAAGTTGCTCAAGGCTCACTTTGAATACCCCAAAGAAATTCTCCAACAAATATAGTTCAAGATAAGAGTAGGAGAATACTAGGGTTTTATCTTAATATGATTGACTTTTTTAAAATAAATTTGAAGAGGCTTGCAAGCAAAGTATATGAGTGTAAATCAATGCTTTAGCTTTTCTCAAGAAGCTTTTCAGGTAAGTATATATCAAGGAATATATGCTCAAAGCTATCTTGTATAAGTCAAAAATTACCCCAAAAATATTTTTCAAAATGAAGAATAAGGGAGAAATTTGATCTTTGAAAATTACAATAAAAAGGCTCTCAAGCAATATATATATGAATGGAATATAAGTTCAAGCCTTTTTCAAGAACCCCCTTCAAAAATTTTCTCCAAATGATATTTTCTCAAAGGAGAGGAGAAATTTAATCTTTGAAAAACAATAGTAAGAAGTCTTACAAGCAATATATATGAATTAATATATGCTCAAGACTTTTCAAGAATAACCCAAAATAATTTCTCAAAAAATATTTTCGGTGAAGGAGAAATATTACCTTTGAAAAAATTCAAGAATAAAAAGGCTCTCAAGCAAATATGTGAGTGGATATGAGCTCAAGCCTTTTTAAGAAACCAAAAAAAAAAAAAAAAAATTCCCCAAAAAGGATCTTTGAGAAGAGTAGGAGAAATGAGAATTTTAAGCTCAAAATGGGTTTGAAATATGGGAGAGAATCAAATAATATTTAACTAAGATTTCCACATAATTCTCTAATATTTTTCAAGTGTTTTAGTTTTAATTTACAGGCCAAAAACCCAATATAGTCGTTATAAGGCCGTTGGGGGGTTAAAATATTATGTTATTTTGAAAACTAGCCGTTTTTCGGCCATTGGGGTGCTTTCCCGAGAGGGTTGGTTGACTAGGGCCAAGCTCCGGTCAGCTAGGGCTTCAAATACGCAAGGTCCGATCCACTGGAGTGAAGATCTGGTCGGCTGGACTTGGGTTTTCTATGCAAACATCCTTTAATTTTTTGGTTATAACTTTTTTTATACAACTCCAAATTCGACTTTAATGATATCAACAAAAATATAAAAACAAATACCACAACTTTCATGTTGAACACATTTTAAGATAAGAAGTTATGGATTGAGAAAAATGCCCATCAATGAGACGGAAGAAACATGAAGGGAATTTTCTACTACAGACACCTTTTAGTATTTTGGGCATTAATTTTTCTATAAAACTCAAAATGGGGTGTTCTTAGTATTAAAAGAAAGATAAGGAAAAATTCAACAATTTGCATGTTGAACATATCTTAAAATGAGAATGAATTGATTGATAAAACTGCTCATTTCTACTGTCTGGTTGACTAGGTTTTAACTACCAGTCGACCAACCCCTTTGTAAAAATTAGTTTTTGCCTTATTTTAACTTAAAAACCATTTTAAACCTTTTGATATAAGTTAAACTTTGAATAAAAAAGTTTTTCATGAAAGATCGTGGTTTCTAAGGTCAATTTAAGGTCAGGTAGAGTTTCAATTTAAATCATGTGATATGCATGCACATTTAACCCTTATTACTATTACAACTTGAAAAGTAAATAAAATCTTCATGCTTTGCTCCTTTGCAATCTCATGAAATATGCCGAGGTATGCTCGTTTAGGTGCTGTTATGGCTTCCATTATGCATCCATCCTTTGTGCTCCCAGAAACATAAACCTGTTCCAACACTCAATACACAAGTGAGATGTTGTGGTTTGTCATAATCAAAATAGGGATCGGACTCAAAAAGTCAACATTTTTTTTTTATACCAAAAAGATGTACCATTCGGACATACATCAAGCCTAGATCCCACCGCACTAGAAACATGTACGACTGGACCTCCAAACTCTCTCAAACTAGAGAAGTGTATCACATAACCCATCCAAGCCTCTCTTGCAACTCTCCCATCTAGTGATACCTTTGGAGATTGATTAAACAAGAAAAATGTCATACTCGCTGACTTCACCAAGAAGTACCTTGCAAGCCTTGCAAACACCCTGCCCTGCTCACAAAACTCCTTGAAGATGATCATGCTCGGCACTAATATCTAACCTGAGGAACTCTCTTCCGATCTAGTACTCTACCTCAACCACAAGTTACACCTGGCAAACAATTCCAACGTGTGCCGAATGGGATACCCCTGGACCTTTCGTGATAACCTAATGAAGTACCCATTTCCAACCTGTGATGATACTCTCATCAGTCCCCAAACGTCCATAACAATGTAGTTAAGAATGCCCTCTATTTTGTATGTAGTTGTATCACACAAAATGGTATTATTTGACTCAGAACTCTCAACTGCAGCTCCACCCACAATTGTGTTACCTTGCAGTGTATAAAGATTTCCTACTATCCTCTATCCCTTTATCACCATCAAAATGTCATTACTCACCATTATCGTCCCGCCTTCAGACTTGTAACTATACCCGTTGCAATTTAAAGTGCCCAATGATATCACATTCTTCTGTAGATCAAGTACATGCTTTACCCTACATAAATGTACTATATATGTATAATTGCATCAAATATTCATGTTGTCATATGATTGTATTTAGTTTATTTTTCCTTACCGAGAAGTGTTTCACCCCCGAATATTAAATATTTTTCAGAAAACCCAGAAAGACTGGCGAATCGAGGCCGCCGTTGAGTCTGTTGAGTTACCTCGCTAGGAGGGTAAGTTTGGACTAGGATCAGAAGTTTTTAGATGTGGGATCCTAGAGATACTTTTTGTTTTTTTTTTTTGGAGATTGTATATAAACACAGTACTTAGGGATGTAGTTGACTTTGGTATTATATATATTTTCTGGTTGTATGAATGTTGATTTATATTTACTGCTACTTAGGTTTTCGCTGTGAATGTCAGGTGTGTCCCCATTACCCATGGATTCGGGTTGACTTTGTTATTGATTATATTTTGATATATGATAAGATAAGCAAGTCGTTATAGTGTGGTATCAGAGCCTAGGATACTAGGTCCTGTAGACTTTAGAATGCAACCGTAATAATACCAAAGTATAGGATAAGGGAATTTGGGGGTCTGCTTTTGTGGTCTAGATGCAGGACTTCCGTGGTGGTTTGTGTGATTTTTCTGGGGTGACGATTTCAAGAAAGTCATGATAAATTATTGTTGGGTTAGGTATCTAGGTTGTAGGATTGAACCTTAAATTAAGATCATGAGTGATGAATTAGTTAAGGATATATTGTACTAGTTAGATGATACGTTATGGAGATAGGGTCCTAAATTAAGTTATTTGTTTTTCATGATAGACCCTGGTGGCAGTAGTGCCCATGCTAGTGGGAATGAGGGTGCTGGACCCCCCTCAGGTGCTGCGGGTGGTGATTCTGATGTAGTTTTGCACAGCATGGCACAGCAGGTTATGACAAAAATTGCCAGGAATTCTAGAAAGCTGGGTGGTTTGTCAGTAGGCCATGGTAGCTCGATCGAGAAATTCATTAAGGTGAATCCTCTGACTTTTTTATGGGGAACAGATCCTGCAGTCGCTGAAAACTGGGTGTAGGAGATAGAGAAAATATTTGCAGTGCTGCAGTGTTCAGAGGAGCATAGGGTGCTATTTGCTACCTATAGATTGACTGGAGAGGCTGAGAAGTGATGGACGGTGGTGAAACTCTCGGAGTAGTAGAGGACGATGCCTATGGAAATGACATTGAAGCGGTTTTAGGAGACATTCTTCGACAGGTATTTTCCAGCCTCATTTAGGGAAGCTAAGATAGAGGAGTTCCTGAATCTGAAGCAGGGACAGCAGACCGTACAGCAGTACGCTTCAAGGTTCATCGAATTATCTCGCTTCTCCCCGTACATCATACTAGATGAAGCAAAGAAGGTATGAAAGCTTGAGAGAGGTTTAAGGAGAGAAATATATAAACAGGTGTCGATACTGAAGTTGCAGGATTTTGCTGAGGTGGTGGATAGGGCCACTATAGCATAGGTTGGAGAGTGGTTGGAGGTTGAGGAGCAGAGGGAAAAGAAGAGATCCACACCTTCTGGTCTCAGTAGGGAGTCGGTCGTGGTTCGTGGAAGAGGGGTGGCTATTATAGAGACCAGAGGTAGGAGACAGGGAACCGTGGATTCTAGGGTATGTAGCCACTCCCAACGTGCCCGACTTGTGGAAAGAGACACCCGGGGGAGTGTCCTGTCAGGCGAGGTGTTTGTTATCGGTGTGGGGAGCCAAGACATGTGATGAGAGATTATCAGGTTTAGATTGGTGCTACTTCTGCTCCTAAACCTGCTCGAGGAGGCTACCAGGCTCCACGTGGTGGCCAACGGAGAAATATGGCTCCAGCTAGGGTCTTTGCTCCAACACCGGGTGATGCTGAGACAGCCGGCAACGTGGTGACAGGTACGGTCAATATGTTTTCATTTAAAGTTATTACACTATTTGACTTAGGGGCCACACACTCGTTTGCATCTGTGGAGTGTGTTAAATTATGTGGGGCAGAAACACAAACATTAGATGTTGAATTATTAGTGGCTACACCGACCAAGTTAGTAGTGAGGTGTAGTAGGGTACTTCGTGGCTGTCCAATTGATGTTCAGGGGAGAATTTTATTTGCTGATTTAGTGGTGCTAGACATGTATGAGTTTGATATCATATTCGACATAGACTGGCTAGCAGCTAATTTTGCTAGTATTGATTGTTGCACAAGAGAAGTGATATTTTGATCTCCAAGGAAACCAGAATTCAGATTTACAGGGTCACGAAGGCAATCTTTACCTTAGATGGTTTCAACTATCTAGGCGAGGAGACTGCTCTTGAGTGGTTGTCAGGGATTTGTAGCCTTTGTGAAAGAAATGTCAAAGAATGAATTAAAGTTTATCAATACGCCTGTGGTGAAAGAATTTACGAATGTGTTTCTAGGTGAATTACCAAGTCCGCCACCTAATCATGAGGTAGATTTCCCTATTGATCTACTTCCAGGTACAACATCAATCTCTAAAGCACCGTATCGAATGGCGCCATGAGAGTTGGCAGAATTAAAAGATCAATTGCAGGATTTACTTGATAAGGACTTCATACGACCTAGTGTATCTCCGTGGGGAGCTCCAATATTATTTGTGAAGAAAAGGGATGGATCTTTGAGGATGTGCATAAATTACAGAGAGATTAATAAAGTAAAAATTAAGAATAAGTATCCTCTACCTCGTATCGACGATTTGTTTGATCAGCTCCAAGGTACACGGGTGTATTCTAAGATCGACCTTAGGTCAGGCTAGCATCAAGTTAAGGTAAGGGCAGAAGATGTATCGAAGACAACTTTCAGGACCAGGTATGGGCATTATGAGTTCCTTTTTATGCCATTTGGTCTGACGAATGTTCCTACGATATTTATGAATTTGAGGATCTTCCATCCATATTTAGATCAGTTGTTGTTGTTTTTATTGATGATGTACTGGTCTACTCGAAAAGCTATGAGGAGCATGAGGTGCATTTAAGGCAAATTTTGCAGATGCTCAAGGAGAAGAAGTTGTATGCCAAGTTTAGTAAACGTGACTTCTAGCTCGAGAAAGTTGTATTTTTGGGGCATGTTATCTCAGGAGACGAAATTTCTGTGGATCCTAGTAAGATTGAGGTAGTAGTGAATTGGGCTAGACCGAGGAACGTCTAGAAGATCAAGAGTTTCTTGGGGTTAGCTGGTTATTGCCGTCGTTTCGTTGAGGGATTCTCAACTTTATCAAGGCCGCTGAAATGACTGACTAAGAAAAATTCCAGATTTGAATGGGACAACAGCTGCAAGCAGAGTTTTCAAGAATTAAAGTTAAGGCTAGCCACAACACCAGTACTAATCATTCTATTAGGGGGTGAGGGTTACGTCATTTACAATGATGCATCCTTGAAGGGACTTGGCTGTATATTGATGCAGCATGGTAGGGTAGTGGCGTATACGTCCAGACGGTTGAAAGAATACGAAAAGAACTACCCTACCCATGATATTGAATTGATTGCAGTGGTACACTCATTGAAAATTTGGAGGCATTACCTGTACGGTAAGCAGTGTGAGATTTTCTCTGACCACAAGAGTTTAAAGTATTTCTTCACTCAAAAGGAACTGAATATGAGACAGAGAAGGTGGTTAGAGTTGATTAAGGATTTTGATTGTACTATCAGCTACCACCCAAGAAAAGCAAATGTGGTAGCTGATGCACTGAGCAAGAAGTCTGGGGAATTAGCGTTGGCGGCTATAGAGATCCACCATCCGATCATAATGGATCTAGAGAGACTTGGCATTAAATTGATCGAGAGTAATCTTTTAGTATGTATTGCTAGCCTAGTGGTGCAGCCTATTCCTGTAATAGCCTACTCTGCAAGAAAGAATTAAAGTTGCTTAGAAGGAAGATCCAGAATTAATGAGTACAGAATGGTCAGGGAGAAGAATTCTGCATTTCAGATGACGAAGCTTAACGATTCCATTCCAGATTATGTGTTCCTGCTGATGCTGACATCAGGAAGACTATTTTGAAGGAGGCTCACAGATCTTTGTATACACTTCGTCCCGGTAGTACGAAAATGTACAGGGATCTGCGAGAGTTCTATTGGTGGAGTGGTATGAAGAAGGAGATTGCCGAATATGTAGCCCAATATTTGACGCGCTAGTAGGTAAAAGCTGAGCACCAGAGGCTGGCAGGTCAGTTGCAGCCACTATTTATCCCAGAGTGGAAGTGGAATCATATATCCATGGACTTTGTTTCAGGGTTGTCATTGACATCGCATGGCCAGAATGCGATTTAGGTGATTGTAGATCAGATGACCAAGACCGCCCATTTCCTCCCTATCAAGATCAGCTATTCCCTTAGCCGTTTGGTAGAGATTTACATTCAGGAGATAGTCCGTTCTCACGGAGTGCCTGTGTCCATAGTGTTAGATCGAGAGCCGCGTTTCACGTCATGATTCTGAAAAAGCTTGTAGGAAGATTTAGGGTCTCAACTATCGTTTAGAACGGTATTCCATCCTTAGTCATGCGGACAGACTAAGAGGACAATACAGATATTGGAAGATATGTTTCAGGCATTTGTATTAGATTTTAGGGGTAGTTGGACTCAATTTATGCCGCTGGTAGAGTTCACGTATAATAATAGTTATTAGGCCAGCATTGGCATGACACCATTTGAGGCTTTATACGGTAGGAGATGTCAATCTCCTTTGTATTGGGATAAGATGGGTGAGCGGCAAGTTGTGGGACCAGAGCTTGTACAGCAGGTGTATGATAAGGTTTGGCACATCAAAGATAGAATCAGTGCAGCTCAGAGCCGACAGAAGAGTTATAACGATAATCGCCGCAGGAATTTAGAATTCGATATTGGTGATCATGTATTTTGAAGATAGCTCCGTTAAAAGGGGTTATGAGGTTTGGAAGGAAGGGTAAACTTAGCCCTAGGTTTATCAGTCCATTTGAGATTCTAGAGAAAGTGGGACCGATTGCCTACAGGTTAGCTTTACCACTTGCGTTATCCAGGATGCACGGCGTATTTCATGTTTCTATGCTGAGGAAATACGTCTCAGACCCTTCTTATATTATCAGTTATGGTAAATTAAAGCTCAGTGATTCACTAGTCTATAAGGAGGTACTAGTACAAATTCTGGACAGAAAGAAACAGGAACTACGTAATAAGAAGATTCCTCTAGTAAAGGTTCTATGGAGGAATCATGCAATAGAAGAGGCTTCTTGGGAGCTCGAGGAACAGATCAGATAGAAATACCTGCGATTGTTCCAAGAAGTTCAGGTGTAATTAGGAATTGTAAATAAATATGTAGTAATTCTTTTGCAGGTACATGTAATTCTTTAGTTAGTAAGTGGTATTTTAGTTTTGGGGGGAATCTTCTTTTGGTATATGTAATCTCCCAGGACTCAGAATGTAACCATGGTATTCCTCTGCCATAAGTGAGGGTAAGTAATAAAAAAAGTAGCCCGTTTTGCCTTAAGGGATGATGAATCATATGAATAGTAAATTTCAAGGACGAAATTTTATAAGGAGGGGAGAATGTAATAACCCGAAAAATAATGGTATTTAAATACTAAGAGGGAGGAAAATAGAAAATTTAAAAGGGGGACAGCATACATCGTCGACAAGGGTGCGTCTCGTCGATGAGAAAATACCGAGAGGTCATTTTGTATAGCTCTGAATTTCATCGACGAAGGGGAGCACTTGTCGATGAAGTTCCTTCTTGACCTCGTAGATGAGGTGACGTGGCTCGTCGACGAAGACTAGTGTATAAATGGGTAAAAACTTCATTTTTGGCTAAATTCTTGCGCAAACACTCCCTCTCTCTCTCTCTCTCTCTCTCTCTCTCTCTCTCTCTCTCCTCTACGTCCTTCTTACCTTCTCTCTATGATCTCGGGCCGAATTTACTCTAGTTCGATGATCTGAAGCCACCATGATGCTCTTGGAGAAGTTCTTTGCATATTTGCCGGAGCGGATCGTTGGTGGGTTTGAGTTGAAGTTCATCCTTGGTTTAAGGTAAGGCATTTTATTTAGAATTTGGGTTTTCCATAGTTATAGGAAATATTATACACGGAAAAATACTAAAGTTTAGTTCTAAGAGTTGTCATTTTCAGGGTGTTGATCGAGGAACCTTGTGGGTGTGGGACGAGTGTATTTAGGGGGGTTTCTTTTCAGTATCAGGTAAGGGAATAAACTAAAGCATTTATTTTCCACGCAAATTACTATTATTTATCAGCAAATTAATTTTCAGAAAAACATGTATTATATTTGAATATTATTGAGTAAATGCATATTTAGGAAAATACTACTGTTATACAGGAATTACAATTTTAGAATGAAATGTACGATTTTATTCAGCATTGTGTGGCATGAATATAATTTTTACATGATATGTATTATCTTATGGAAATTTTACGAATAAACATGTTTTCAGGAATTATGAAATAATCCAGTATATGATGATTTTGAAATACATGATAGATGACTTGTTTACTCAGAATGATATGTATGAGATTTTCGGCGCAAGGCCGTGATTGATAGCCGGTGCGAGGCAGTGTATATGTATGATTTTGGCGCGAGGCCACATATATGAAAGTAAACGGCATAAGGCTGTATGTATTTACGTTATTACAGAAAATGCTATCAATCTATTTACGTTAAACTGTATATTATCATGTATTATGTATTATTAGAACCCGGATGATAGTTCAGTTCAGTTATAGGAGCACGGTACTGTAACTATATAGATCAGATATCTATGTTCAGACTTGTGCTAACCACCCCACAACGGGGTGGGGGATTGATAGTCGATGTGGCTTTCAGTGTAGAGTTGTAGACGTCCACCTAGCAGTCCGGACCAGGGTGTGGTGGGCCCATCGTAGTTATAGACATTTTTGACTCGGTAGTGGTCGGCCAGCCATTGTCGGGTCCCGCCTTCGGGCTGCACAACCCGTCATAGGGGGGGTAATACATGACATCAGCTAGCTATACATCCTGGGTGAATTTTCAGCATTATCAGCTATATCAGACATTTTATGAACTGTATAATTTATTAGAAAATACGAAAGTATATGATTATTCAGTATGATATGATGAATGTTTTCAGGTATATGAAATGTACTGTATATGTATAATTGCATCAAATATTCATGTTGCCACACGATTGTATTTAGTTTATTTTCTCTTATTAAGAAGTGTCTCACCCCCGAATATTTAATATTTTTCAAGAAACCCAAAAAGACTGACGGATCGAGGCTGCCATTGAATCTACTGAGTTACCTAGCTAGGAAGGTTAGTTTGGACTAGGATCAGAAGTTTTTGGATGTGGGATCCTAGAGATATTTTTTGTTACTTTTTGGAGATTGTATATAAACACAGTACTTGGGGATGTAGTTGACTCTAGTATTATATATATTTTATGGTTGTATGAATGTTGATTTATATTTACTTCTGCTTAGGTTTCCGCTGTGAATGTCAAGTGTCTCCCTGTTACCCACGGGTTCGGGTTGACTTCGTTATTGATTATATTTTGATATATGATAAGATAAGAAGGTCATTAAAAGAAATCCCAGCTATTGCAAACCAAAAGCTCTAATAACAATTGTTGATGCAAATGCGCAGCGGAAAACCTCACAAACTCGAATCAATCCAGAACAAGTAAAGCAAGCACTCAGTGATGAACAACAAGCAAGCAAGCAATAACTCATAAAGAGAATAAATGAAAGCAATAATCAAAGACACAATATTTACATGGTTCAATAATGTGCCTATGTTCACAGGAGCAAGCGGTTGTTTTTCACTATCACATGTGAAGCTTACATCAAGCTTATCAAACTAGGGTTACAAATATTGATTAAATACTAAATCTATGCATACGGAAGACTTATACTATAACTAAAACACTTATGCAATGATCCCCAAGATCTTCAAAAATCTCTCAATATACTGATCTTCGATTCAAATTCCTTGACTTGCACCAAACGAAATCGTTGACAGTTTGCTGAAACCGTTGACGATTTGATGCCGAGAGCAGTTCCTACTTTAGACTGAAACTGTTGATGGTTTCCCATAAACCATCAATGGTTTGATACCAAGATCAAATTGTCTACGATAACATCGACCAATCTGTCGATTGTTTGATCCTCCAACTAGCCTCCTTATTCTTTGCATCACTATGCTTTCCCTGATGCATATGTTCCACTCAAATATGAGCCACATCACCAACAGAGATTTAGGTGACATTAACATTTCATAGAGTAATACATCAATTAATAATTATGTCTTCTCTCATTACCCATTTATCAAAAGTTTTGGTGTGCGCCCTTGCTATAACATTATTTTTATATAATTGGATGGTTTATAGACAATAGATAATTGTTTAATCTTTCCTTAGTTGGTGTTTTTTATGCATAAGTTGAAAGCATAATTTTAGAAACTACAAACCAACAATTGTTTACAAGCGGAAGAGAACAGTGATCTAACCTCTAGTCAAAACTGCTTAAGCCTTCAAGAAAAGGATCTGAAATAAGAAAGAAAACTATAAGAAATAAAGAAAGAGATTTGGGAATTATCTTTATTGTCATCGTGTTTCAGAAGAGTAGAAGGAGTAGGATTTTTGGCCAGTCCTATATAACCGTAAGCCAATGTGTGACTTAATGGTTAATCACATGCCCTATTTATAGACTGGTCAAGACCCTATCCACTGAGAGATTTCCTCTCACATTTCCTACCATTAAGGGATTGTGAGTTTTCAAAATCTCTCATTTGAATTTCAAATCAGATTCAAAATCTTCCATTTAAATTTCAAACTGATGACTTAGTCTTAGGAGACTTAGTCTTAGTATATCAAGTAGTTACTGTAAAATCTCATCTCCTATATTTGATTTTTTGAATAAAATAATAATTATAATAATTTAGATAATAGCATTTTCAAATAAAACAAGATGTGCTATGTGTGCCACCAAAAAAAGGAAACATGCACGCTAATATTCTCCCACTTGGCTTACATGATACACTTTGAAAACTTTATGAGATGAGAAGTTCAAACTGAATATGGCCACAAAACTACTTTAACTTTTATAGAAAGATAATACATGAATCATGGAGGTTTTGTTTTTCTTTATGTAGTAAACAATTTCTTCCATGTATCACAATGTACGACATTTCTTAATAAAACTTTATGTGGTAACTCTTTATGCATAACTTCCTATAAGTCATTGTGGGTCTAATGTCCTAATGGACAATTTTAGGAACAGATACTATATGTGCACAAATAAATTGATTTTATCGACAATTAAATAAGAGATCAAGAACAAAGTGTACTAACCAATCCCATGCTTTCCACATGTTTTGTAAATTCTTTCATTGAGAGCCCTTTCGTAAAAGGGTCTGCCATCATTAAATCAGTACTTATATGTTCAATGGTCACTTCTTGTTCTTTAATTTTTTCTCTGATAGCAAGGTACTTTATGTCGATGTGTTTACTTCTGCTCCCACTCTTATTGTTCTTTGAAAAGAACACTGTTGCCGAGTTATCATATTAAATCCTTAATGGCTTTGATATTGAATCCACAATTTGAAGTCCTATGATAAAATTCTTTAACCATTTGGCCTATGAAGTTGCTTCAAAGCATCCTATAAACTCTACCTCTATAGTAGACGATGCAACTATTGTCTATTTGGTGCTCTTCCAAGATATAACACCACCTACTAGCATAAAGACATATCTTGAAGTGGATTTCTTTGAATCTTGACATCCGAAAAAATCTGAATCTGCATATCCAGCCACTTCTAGATTGTCTACATGCTTATAAGTAAGCATGTAATCCTTCGTTCCTTGTAAATATCTCATAACCTTTTTGGTAGCTTTCTAATGATCCATTCTAGGATTACTTTGATATCTGCCACGCATTCCTACTGCAAATGCTATGTCTGGTCTTATATAAACCTGTGCATACATCGAACTGCCAACTGTGGACGCATAAGGAATGTTTTCCATTTCTTCCTTTTCCAATAAATTTTCGGACACTAAATGGGTGCTACATTCAGCTTACATTCATTCATCCTAAATTTCTCAAAAACTTTTTCAATGTAGGCCTTATGAGATAGTCCTAATGTCCTTTGAGACCTATCTCTATGAATTTATATGCCAATGACATAAGAGGCTTCACCCAAATCCTTCATTTCAAAATTCTTAGAGAGAAATTGTTTTGTGTCACATAGCAATCTCAATTCATTGGTTGCAAGTAGGATGTCATCCACATATAGGACTAAGAAAATAATTTTACTCCCACTGATCTTGAGGTATACGCAATTATCCGCAATGTTCTCTGTAAAACCAAATGAAGTAATAACATCATGAAACTTTAGATACCATTGTCGGGAGGCTTGCTTTAGTCCATATATTGACTTCTTTAATTTGTAAACCAAATTATTGCCTTGATCAGAACAAAATCCTCTAGGTTCTTTCATGTATACATCTTCTTCAAGATCCCCATTTAAAAATGATGTTTTCACATCCATCTGATATAGCTCTAAATCAAAATGAGCTATAAGAGCCATGATTATTCTAAATGAGTCTTTCATAGAAACTGGAGAAAAAGTGTTATGGTAATCAATACCTTCTACTTGAGTGAATCCCTTGGCTACTAGTCTGGCCCCATATCTCTCAATGTTACCATTTGAGTCTCTTTTAGTCTTGTAGACCCATTTACAGCTTACAACTTTGAATCCCTTAGGTAACTCAATGATATTCCAGACTTGGTTTTTAGCCATAGAATCCATTTCTTCCTTCATGGCATCATACCAAACACTTGATTTTTCCCCACTCATGGCTTGTGAAAATGAGATGGGATCATCTTTAAGTCCAACATCAAAGTCAGACTCTATCAAGTATACATGATAGTCGCTAGGAATAGCAGATCTTCTTACCCTTGAAGACCTCCTTAAAACTTGAGTTTGAGTGTCACCCATATCAGGTTGGTGTTGTACTTAAGCCTCTATATTGACCTGTTCCTCTTGAGGTGGAGGTGGTATTTCTTGATTTGATTGTTCTTCCAAAACAACATATTGATTTTCTTGAAAGATAATCATTTTACCCTTATTCACAAATTCATTTTCTTTATTCTGTGTTTCCTCCCACTCTATCTTTCAAGAAACAGTGCTCCCACTAATGTCAATATCCTCAAGAAATTTTGCATTTCTAGCTTCAACAATTCTAGGTGTGTGTGAGTGACAGTAAAATTTATAACCCTTAGAATTTTCTGCATAACCAATGAAGTATCCACTGATTGTTCTAGGGTCTAATTTCTTTAATTGTGGATCATAGATTCTGACCTCAACTGGACAACCCCATATGTGTAAGTGTCTTAAACTTGGTTTCCATCATTTCCGTAACTCAAATGGCATTTTGGGAATTGCCTTAGATGGAACTCTGTTTAAGATATACACTGCAGTTTTTATGGTCTCACTCCATAAATATAAGGGAAGATCATTGTTGCTTAACATACTCCAAACCATATCCATAAGGGTACGATTCCACCTTTCTGTAACACCATTTTGGTAAGGTGATCCCGGCATAGTATATTGTGCAGCAATACCCTCATCCTTAAGAAATTCTGTAAATGGACCCGGTCTTTGTCCTAATTCTGTGTATCTTCCATAATATTCACCACCCTTATCTGATCTTACGATCTTAATACTTTTGTCTAATATTTTCTCTACTTCTTTCTTAAATGTCTTGAATGCATCTAGTGCTTCAGCTTTATTAAACAGAAGATAAAGATACATATACCGAGTACGATCATCAATAAATGAGATAAACTATCTCTGACCATTTAGACAAGGGGTACTGAATGGACCACAGATATTAGTGTGTATGATCCCAAGTATTTCATTACTCCTCTTGGCACCTTTACTTGTCTTATTGGTTTGCTTACCCTTTATGCAACCCACACAAGTGTTGAAATCAGAAAATCTAGAGTTTTGACGACTCCATCATTAACTAATGTCTTCATTCTTTCAATGGAGATATGACCTAATATCCGGTGCCATAATGTAGAGGAGAACTCATCAATAATGGTACGTTTAGTACCAATATTATCATGCATTGTTAGGAGACTTTGCTCATAGATAGGATCTAGATTTAATTTTTACAAACCATTTATTAAACTTCCAGTGCCTATGGCAACAAAATTTTTAGATAAGTAAACTGTAGAGTTTACAAAATGAAATTGAAACTTCAAATGTGCTAGTCTAGAAATTGAAATTAAATTTCTGGAAAAATAAGGTACATAAAAAGTGTTTTCAAGATCTAGTTGAAATTTATTTTCTAAAACAAGCCTAAAAGTCTCCACTGCCTCAACGTGCGAACGCATCCCATTTCCAGAATAGATGCCTTGTTCACTTCCCGTTGGTTTCCTTAGGCTAAGAAAGCCCTACATGACATTAACAACGTGAATTGTAGTACCTGAATCAATCCACCATGTATTATGATGAGTTTTCATGAAATTAGATTCATAACACACAAGAACATTGAGATTACCTTTTTGCACGAGCCATTGCTTGTATTTCAAGCAATCTTTCTTTTGGTGCCCTTTTTTCTTACAGAAGAAGCATGCATCCCTATGGTCATTTCGTTTTAATGACCCTTTTTCCTTCTTCTTAAAAGGTTTACCATCAGCACTTTTACCTTTCTTTCCTTGTCTTTTTTTGTGAGTGACAAAATTGGCACTCTCCAGATTTTCATGTTTCAACCTCTCCTCTTCTTGCACACACATAGTCAGCAGCTCATTAATAGACCATTTTTCCTTATGTGTGTTGTATGATATTTTAAATGGTCTATATGCTACAGGGAGAGAGTTGAGTATGAAATGGACAAGAAAGGATTCTGTAATCTCAATTTCCAAGGACTTGAGGCGGGCTGCAATGTCCCTCATTTCCATGATGTGCTCACGCACTCTTAGATTTGTGATGTTTCATCACTGATAGCTTGTTCATTAGGGTGCTAGCAAGTGCCTTGTCAGAACTAACAAATTGCTCTTCAATAGCTTTTATGTAGTCCTTGACATAGCCACACTCAGGAATTAACCCTCTAATGCTCTTGCTAACATGCGACTTGATGAACATTAGACACAGATGGTTGGATTTCTCACACTATTCATAGGCCAATTGATATGTAGCAGGACTTGATTCCGTACGTACTGCCGGTTTGTCAATACGGAGTGCTATATCAATATCCATGCACCCTAATGTCAAGAGGATTTTGTCCTTCCAATCCAAAAAATTTACACTGTTCAGAATTGGAATATGAGAATCATTACCTAGAATAGAAGTAACAACAACTGCAATAACCAAGAAATTTAATTAATACTTTGAAACAAAATTGTAGTTTGAACCAACCAATGTTAGATTCAAAAGCAAAAACCTAAACCTTTCCTGTGGGTATAGGTTGCATAATGCATTAGATATGCTTATACTTTATAATAAGACAAGTGGAATAAGGATACTCAATTTTCAACCTAATCCAAAATAGAAGGGGTGAGTCTTGAAAAATAACAAATTTAACTAAAAAATTTTTTTAGAGAAATTATTTTCAAAACTAAAACCATAGACTCCAATTTTTGGATTTCAAGGCTTAACACAATACCTAGGCTAACAAAGATTATTAGGGGATCTCAACTAAAGGGGACTAATTTTGTAACTAACTGGGATTATGATCCAAGAAGACTCAATTTCTCTAAAACAAATTTGAGAGACTTTATTTTTTTGGAAAGTTTTTAAGGAACTCAACTAATTAAAAGGGCTCATTTTTTTTTTTTGAAAATCATGGGTACACAGGGTCTTAATTATAAAACTCAGGGTCATTCAGAGCTCAAAATCAAGTCTTATTTCGTCAAGCTTCTTTGGGGTGACCTGGTTAAAATTGGGGTGTCTATTGGCATGGTCAGCAGATATCAGTCTAACCTAGGGTGGGAACACTGGACTACCATAAAACATATAATCAAGTACCTAAAAAGGACTAGGGATTATATGTTGGTTTATCAGGCAGATAGTCTAGTACCCATTGGGTACACAGACTCAGATTTTTCAGTCAGATAAGGATTCGAGAAAATCAACCTTGGGAAATGTGTTTACCTTAGGACGTGGAGCCATTAGTTGGAGGAGTATCAAGCAATTATGTGTTACTGATTCTACTATGGAGGTCGAATATGTGGCATCCTTTGAGGCAGCCAAGGAGGTCGTTTGGCTAAGGAACTTTCTATTGGATCTAGGAGTGGTTCTTTTGGTACAATCGCCTATGACACTTTAGTGTGATAATAGTGGGGCGGTTGCCAACTCAAAGGAACTCAAGAGCCACAAGAGGGCAAAACACATCGGGTGCAAGTATCACCTCATACGAGATATTGTGCAGAGAGGTAATGCAATGGTGATCAAGATTGCATAGTCGAGCAACTTGGCAGACCCTTTTACAAAGAGCTTGCCAACAAGGACTTTTGATAGTCATGTAGAGGGCATGTAAGTGAGATGTATGGCCGCATGGCTTTGAGTTTAAGTGGGAGATTGTTATGGATTTATACTAAAAGACATGCTTTATGTAATCGATTTTAGTATTTATTAATAACTTCAGTTATTCCATTTTAATGAGAATTTTTGTGAGCAATATTTGCCTGACATTATTTATTTAATGATTATGCATGTGCATGTGTCTTTTATTCTATATAGTAGGTGATCTAGTATGTAGAGTACGACTTATACACAGAAGATTAGATCACCAGTTCTTATAGAATATAAGTTTATTATTCATAGTCTTAAATGAAATTGAACACCCCATTGGTAGGACTGTAGCACAAGGTTTTAATAGGCATGTCTTGACTATTGGGAATGGTATAGTTCCAACTCCTTGTGCTAGTACACTTTGTGTGTATTGAACAGGACCGTCTTGGGGTAATTGTTTTTATTCTGCCTATATAAAACAATTAATACCTCATGGTTATTATGAGTGCTTGTACTTTTAATCCTGATATGATTATTGGACATGTGCATATAGTGTTTATTACTTTGATTCATAGAAGAGTGAGATTCTTTATGGGTTAAAATACTTAATGAGTTGGGTGATGACATTTTGTGTATGGTGAACATTAGTTATTGATGGAATCCACGTCTTGGTATCGAGATTGATAATACCCCCTTGAGGAAGCTTATAAGTTTTGATTGTGTCAAACCCTACAGGTGGATTTTGAATCCGGCACATCAAAGAAGTTAAGTGGAAGGTCTCAAGGAATTAATATGTCAATTAATTAAATTATCAGTAATTTAATTTAATAGACAGGTATCTGTGATCTTTATGTGGGGAGATAAATAAAAATTTAATAATAGGAGCTCAAAATTTAATTTCGAATATGTTAGGGAGTGCAATTATAATTCTTTAGTGGTATGAATTATAATTAATGTAGTTAAGGATGAATTCGTGTCGAATTAGGAATTCTTAATTATGTGGGAAGCCCTAATCATATTTGCCCAAAGGTCCCTGTTGTAACCTATATATATGTATATGTGCTCCATTCAGCAGCTAAGGGAGACAAGCAAACTCTCACAGAGGCAGACAACTTCGTGAGAGAAGAAAACCCTGGCAGCTGCTTATAAGCCCACTCTCTCAAGAGTAGGGCGTGTTCAAGGAATACAATTGTTAGAATTGGTGTGATTCCGAGAGGGGGGTGAATTGGGTTTTAAAAATATTTTCGGCTAATTTAAATGTTTTGCCGATTCACCACAAATCATATCCTATTTTAATTATGGTCGTGTATGTAAAATGATTAAGCTATAGGTGTGAACATACACATGCAGCATATATCATTTAAATAAAGATTTGCATGCAAATAATTAATGTCATGAATAAACAAGCATACACATGTTAAATTTAAAGTACAAAAATTAAATGAGATAAGGATAGAGTGACACATGATATTTGTTATCGAGGTTCGGCCAAATCAGCCTACGTCCCCACCTTGGACATACTTTCTAAGGATTTCACTAAACTTGCTCACTCAAACGGGCGGAGCAGAAGCGATTTACATTCGTTCCTTACGCGGTGAAGAAAACCCTAACTCAATTACAAGAGTAAGCCGAACTAGTCTCACTTACGGGGCTGAGACTCCCCAGTTCAATTAATAGGTTGAATCCGACCAGTACATTAAAAACATTTTTCGCACATATAAACATATTTCTTAATACAAGTAATGATGTACACAATAAAGTTCAATATATATATATTTGCCAGTCAACTCGCGAAAAGAAAAAAAAGGAAGAAGAAGAAATGATTAGAAGTTACTTCCAACTACCTGAATTTGGCTTTTTTTTTTTTTTTTTGATAAAATAAGACATAAATTTGAATGTTAACTCACTTTAAACACATAATTATGCGATATTGTGATTATTATTATTTTTTTTGAAAAGATAAATTCATTATTAAAGGAGAAGCTTGGAAACTCCAAATAAGATTACAGGAAAATGCGAGGATAAACCAACCTCCACAAGAGAACACTTCCCAATCTAAAAACCATTATCACTCTACAAACAAACAAGTAAGACTTCCAAACATCTGAAATTAAGGATAAATTATAGATTATATCCCATTATATATCAACAGCCATCAATCATTTTTAAGGACAAGGACGCCACATTAGTTTACATGCTAAGGTAACACAGTCTTTTAAAGTCATTAGACAACACTTTAGCACATCTTAAATATCAAAATTATAACTAACTGGGTTCTCTACGAGTAGATCATCATTTGGAACAGCAGTGACAGAATTGGTCGCCTGTTCAGCAAGGCTAGCAGTGCTTTCCTCTTCCTGGCTTGGACTTCCTTCTTCAAAGTCCCTTTTATTTCCTTTTCACATGAAGCACCATGAATATAAAAACCAAAGGATAAGAAATATATCCAAAAGTATATATATATATATATATATATATAGGCTTGGGAAATGAAGCCTAACTAGTTTTAGTAACTAAAAAGAAAAAGAAGATACCATGTGATGCCTTTGTTTCCTTATTGGAGTTAAGGAGATTTTTTCGTGCTTCTCTGAGAAACTCCATGGCTATTTCTTCATCATGGGTATATGAAAAGTACGTATCTTCCTTCAATGCACCATAATGATTGGGATGGTATGCTGTCTTTTTCCTTTTTGATGGGGTTTCTACCATACTAATAAGACGCAAAGGCTGAAAATATTATTGGAAATAAAATTAATGTCATCGAGCAACAACTAGCCACTTTTAGCTTCAATTGCTAAACATCTAAATAACTTCGAAACTCACCGTTGAATAGTCATTTGAATTTTCCTTTTTTTCCTTTTGCCAACGTTTTGGAAGAACTCCATGCTTAGCAAAGATTATCATTGAAATAAATGAACGAAACATCTTATTTGATTTTTCATGGTAATAAAACTGCAATCAAATATCCATTCTACATGAGATTTTGCTAATGATTGTGCAATTAGTATGGGCATACACTAAAATGCAATAAAGAGAATCAAAACATCATAAAATATCTATTCTACATGAGATTTTGCTAATGATTGTGCAATTAGTATGGGCATACACATGCAATTTTTAGTTGTACTAAGTGCAAGTGAATGACCCCTAAATATAAAGAAATAAATTTGAGAAATCTACGTAGTTGAAAAACTAAATCAACAGGCCAACTAGATCTTGGATTTCCAAGTTGAGAGTAGCTTCACATGTAATTTCTTTTTTACAAAATAGTCAACATCATGATATTGTTGATTTCTACAAATGTCTAATTTTAATTAGTGGCATTGTCTTATAACATCACCTATGACCATTATAGGTGTCATGTAATAGAACATTCTTTTAGCAATCTAAACCATAATGTGTTTTTTTTTATTTATAAATACCTTATCCCATCTTCCATCCTTGCGCTGTCTTTGCTCAAGAATCCATCCTTCTATTCGCTCAGCCAATGGTAGCTCACACACATTTTGAGCACTGGAACCAGTTGGGCATTGGACTGACTTCCACTGCAAATTCAAATGCAAGAAATTTAAAGGAAATAATCATAGACTTACTACAAATTAAAGTTAAATTTTGTTTGAATGTTCAATAATATTACCTTAGAAGCAAAAGGAAAAAATTTCATTTGATTTTTATGTACAACTTGTAACAATGTCCTCTGTAGGGCACCCCCAATGCTTGACTTTCATAATGCAGGTCATAGGTTCAAATCCCATGAAGGGTGGAATGAATATTGGATAAGGGAAAGTTACTTCCTGTTGTGTTACCTAACTCATAGTATGAACTATCAATTAACCAAAAATCCTTACAATACTTCAACTATTTACCTAAGAAAAAGGTTACTTTCAATTGAGATGTGGGACACATTCACAAACACACAAAAAATAAATAATTGCAATTTGATAACTCGACTTGAAGAGTAATTGTTCATACTTGGAATGATGATTGTTTCATACATTGTTAACTTATAATATTATTGTCATTGCAATGAGATAATTGAATCATCTAGAACATATATATAAGCAAAAGAACATATAACATTGCAAAACAATATCTCAAAATTTAGTTTAACATTTTGAATTATACAGTGTTGTTGTCAACTAAGCGAAAAAAAAAAAGAGGCAACCGCGTTGGTTTATATTGTATTAAGATTATTGAATGCAAAAATGAGAAAGTCAATAGTTGATATTATCACATTAATTAGGGATAGATGTATGAATATTCTTTTTTGTGTAGCAAGGGAAGTTATAAGTCTTGATTTTATTTTATATTTTATAATTCAGAACTTCAACCTAGGCAAACCCTTTAGATCTACTTAGGTAGCACTAAACCAAGGGATCAGAGGACATGAGCGAACCCACTGCTCCCTCGTAATAAATCAAGAATTGACCTTTATGCAAAATCAAACCATAACTCTTATTACCAGGAAACCAACCTTACAGTCCACCCATATCCACTTGAGCCAACCCTTGCATTTAACATTTTGGGTGCACCAACTTCGTGATGCTCTCTTATTACCAGGAAACCTTGTAGTCCACTAATATCTACTTGAGCTAATCCTTGGGAGCATTTTAACATTACGGGTGCACTAACTTCATGATGAAGGTAGATGAGATTGAGGAAATTAAGTGATTTAAGTATTTATTTGATTTAAGGGTTAATAGATACTGCTATCACCATCAGTTAATCTAATCCATGTTGCAAAATTAATTAGTTAGATAACATTATTTATATTTATTGATAAACTCATAATATTTGTAATAGGAAAAATATTGGGTTTGTAATGTAAATAAAATTAAGAAAATAAAATGTGGCTCACTGAATTATTGTATGGAATGATACCATGCAAAGGGTATTTTATTTCTTTGTTGTGTTTTCTTTTATCAAATTTTCCTTCATTTAAACTTCACAAGGCACAACAAGCTAGAGTAAGCAAATTATGCATTACTCTTTTACATTATTTTATTTGATAGCCCTTAGTAGGGTTCTCCTAGCAAAAGTAAGAGTATGGCATGGAGGAAAGTGAGGAAAAAAAAAAAATGCTTAAATAGAATGATGTAAAACTAATGAATACAACATTACTCATTTGCATTGTTAATTTTTTTTTTTTATCTCTATTATCAATTTTTAACTAATTGTTGCACCAAAACTTTATAAACGAAAAACTTTAGTGCACTCATTGTAGCAACTCGTTGTCTCACTATTTAATATTGAAAATTTACTTTTGTAAATTGAATAATTTTATTTGTAATTAATTAAAAATCACCATATGATTTTAAAATAAATTGATGTAAAAATATCTATAAAAAACTAAAAAATTATCCAAAAAATATTTTGAATGTTTTCTCCCATCGTATGTAATAGGATAGCTCTAGGACTTCTGAAAAGTAAAAAAAATATATAAATATTAAGTAAAATAATTACTAAATAATACTTTTTTATTGTAATATCTCTTACCTTGTATAGCTTTGCATTTTCATTATTTTAATCATATTTATTAATAGTTGTTTGATCTAAGGAGAAAATTGAACATGTGTTCACTTAAAATTTTAATTTTTTCCTAGTTTGGAAATTAAACCTAACAAGTTTCTAATTAATGATTTTTATTTAATTTTTGGTTTCTATCTTCACAATTTTTAACAATCAAATGATTCTTAAGTTGAACAATATATCTAATTGTACTACATGATACAAAAAACAATAGAATGCAATACTTCACAAAAGATGTATATAGAGGCTAGGAGGGATTAACTCGTTGAGCTTTTTTTAATTGCGAATATATCTAACTCACATTTATAAAATAATAGAGACATCTCCACATTTTGATTTTTTTCCATCCTTGATACTTGTTAGTTATCAGATAATTTTTAAAAAGTGATAATGTAGTTAGATATATTTTATTTGAAAAGGAAAATTATTATTATTTAAAATATTTTTTTTCTTCACAATCACAATTAGATAAAATATAATTTTCTTGAAAAATTAGGAAGCAAAATTACTTAAATACAATGAATAAGTATATGGTTTTGTAATTTTTTTATTTTCAAAAAAAAAAGTCATAGTTAATAGAGGTGAGATAGCAAACCTTATATAAGTCTTTATACATATATTAAAACTTTCAAAAGTAGTTAGTGTAAAAATAAAAATAAAAAAGAGGATAGGGTAAAACAAGCATAGAACTTGACCCTAGCTAGTTATTTGAACTAAGGTCAAACTATAGTAATTGTATGATGATGACATCTAGTGTATCTTGTAACTATAAAGAAATAATAAGGTTATATCCCTTGTATTATTGGATATAAAAAATTATTTAGACCTTTCTAATAAGGCATTGTAGCCAAAAATATCTTTGCAAAACTTTTATAGCAAAACATGTTAGACACATTATCAAATAATGAATCCATTAAGTTAATGCTGCATTTGAAAGTATGGAATTTGGGTCTTGAATTTAAACTGCTTTATGTCAATTTGGACAAAACTTAATGCAATTGTATTGCATTTTATCCAAACCCACGCAGACTTAAATCAATGGCCTCTCATAAACATGGGGTAAGTAGAAGTGTTTGAGAATGGAATGGATTGAAATGATGCATACTTTAATTATAACTATTAATTTTTTTTAATTGAAATCTAACTAATACGTGATCCACACATTTGTCAACATGTTAAAATATATGTCATGTCAGTACACAAACTTAGTACGAATTTTCAACATTTTCTTTCATCGTATGTAATAGGATAGTCCAAGGAGTTCTAAAGAGTGAGTTAAGAAAAATATAAATGTTAAGTAAAATAATTACTAAATAATACTTTTTATCATAATATCTCTTACCTTGTATAACTTTACATTTCATCATTCCAATCATATTTATTAATAGTTGTTTGATCTAAGGAGAATACTATTCATGCCGTTCACATTTTGAATATTGAGTCACTTACTTTCTCATCCTTGATACTTGTTAATTGTCAAATAAGGTTTTTTTTTTAAGCGATAATGTAGTTAGATGTATTTTATTTTAAAAATAAAATTATTATAATTTAAAATAACTATGTTTTTTTCACTGCAATCAAAATTTGAAATATATAACTTTCTTGCAAAATTAGGATAGAATTACTTAAATACAACGATTAGGTATTTGGTTTCATAATTTTTCATTTTCAAAAAAGTCATAGTTAATAGTGATCGAATAGCAAACCTTATACAAGTCTTTCTAAATATAACAAAAATATCAAAAGTGGTTAGTGTTAAAAAATATATATAAAGAAAATGGGGATAGAGCAAAACAAGCCTAGAACTTGACTTATCATCTCTAGTAATTATAATAGAGGTGCATCTAGAGTAATTGTATGATTCAAGAGATTATGACGTCTACTCTATCTTGTAATTGTAAAAAAATAGTAAGATTATGTTCTTTATGTCGAACATAAAAAACTATTGAGATCTTTTAATAAGGCATGGTAGTCAAAAATATCTTTGAAAAATTTTTTTTTTTCGGCAAAACATGTTGAGGTGCTTTATCAAATAGCTAATCTATTAAGTTAACATTGCGTATGAGAACATGAATTTTGGGTCATAAATTTGAATTTTATGCTAATTTAGCTAAAATCCGTATTGTATTTTTTTTTTTTCCCAATCCACATAAATTTAAATCTAAGGTCTCTCCTAACCAAAGGGTAAGTAGAAGTGTTTGAGAATGGAATGAATTAAAATGATGTATACTTTAATTATAACTATTAACATTTTAATTGAAATCTAGTTAGTACATGATCCACACACTATCTACATTTAAAAGACAAACTTAATAGGAATGTCATATCTCAACACTTTATGTGTTTTAGATGTGATTGAAATAGTAAACTTGACGATGGACAGTGATAGCAATGGTTGACGACGGCTGCCGACCAGCCGCTTCTTCGGTCACCAACCTCACCTACCAGCTGCAATCTTTGATTATTTTGGTTTTGTATTTGCTATAAATAGTTATGTGTTTGTGTAATGTAACATGGTGTTTTGAGAGTGTAAAACCAGTGAGCGAGAGAGAGAGTTCTAATTTGAAGTTCTTTGTATCTATTTTTAGATTGAAATATATTGTTATTGTGCAATTGATTCTCACTGAGTTTCTGTCACAACCAGTGACTAAGCGTTCCTCTCCACCCATCAGTGGTATAAGAGCGTCCAGTACGCCAGAATCCACCAAACAGAGGCGAACATAGGAGAAATTCAATTTTCTTCCCAGATTTGAAGTTGCTCAAAATCTAAAATTGAGCCTACCATTGTGAAATTCACGTCGAGACAATTCCAACGGTGAAAACCATGTCTCAAACAGACATTGGGAAGTGTTGCACGCGCTCACACGCGCCTCTAGCATTGTCAGCACCTTTCCCATGCGCCACAGGTGCCGACATAGATTCTGACATCCTGCGACATGAGCTCAACGTGCCTCGAACGCGCCTTCCTTGCCCGTTTGGCAAGATCCGACCTGACCAGCAACCCGCGACACATCAACCCCCAACCCAATTCAGCAACCAACTCGCAACCCGGATCCGCACCCAAGGCCCAACCCGCTTCTGACCTGCAAGCAGCCGCCGACATGCGGCACGCGTAGAAGTTGCCATGTGGCCTAACGGTAAGCACTAAAGTCATTAAACGGCCGTTAAGTTAAATTGGCTAGTTTAAAAACCACCCGAAATTCCTGTAGTCGGTTTAGTGATTTTTGGACCGATTCTTTGCAACCAAAAACTGGTTCCTAAGGTTTTTCGACCTTCTGAACACATTGGTGGCATTAGATTTGCCAAAATCGACCACCATATCTTTATTTTTATAAATTAAATTCAATGGCGAACAGTACTACCCAAGCGGTCATTCCAAAATTGACCTAAGAGAATTATGACAACTAGTCTATTCAAATGAGAGCCCTTCTAGGTGCTCAGAATGTCATGGACATTGTTGAATGTGGGTATAGAGAAAGTCCATCAAAAGAAGCCAAAGCATCTATGTCCGATGCTCAAAGAACGACCCTGCGAGGCGATTGAAAGAAGGATTGCAAGGCGAAATCCATAATCTACGAAGGCTTTGATGAGGCCACGTTTGAAATCATCGCCTATGTCAAGACATCCAAATAAGTTTGGGACTCTTTCCAACGAACACACAAAGGTGCGGATAAAGTAAAGAAGATTCGTCTTCAAACATTGTGAGGTGATTTCGAATCTCTAAAAATTAAATCTACTGAATCTATTGTTGACTACTATACACGAGTTATGGTAGTATCAAATCAATTAAGAAGAAATGGAGAGACTCTCAATGACGAGAGAATTTGTGAGAAAATTTTTCAATCTCTAGATCCAAAATATGACTATATAGCTGTGACCCAGGAAGAAACAAAAGATTTGGAAACCATGTCCGTAGAAGAACTTATGGGCTCACTCCAAGCCCATGAGCAGAAAGTCAACAGAAGGAGCGATGATAAAGCACTAGAGCAAGCCTTCCAAACAAAGTTGTCTCTCACTACAGATAGATACGACAAAGGGGGGACTTCACAGCAAGGAAGAGGACGAGGCTGAGGATCTCATGGAAGAAATTATGGAAACTTTAACTCCAGAAGAGGTGGCAAGGGTGGAAGAGATCCCACTAAAGAAGGATGCAATCAACAAAACTATGTTCCATGAGGTAGAGGACAAGGAATAAAAAGAGGATACAATAACCGCCCGAACGTAGACAAAAGAAACATTCAATGCTACAACTGGCACAAATATGGACACTACAATAATGAGTGTGGGGGCAACAACAAGAAAAGATTAGCGAGGAGGCCAACCTTGCCGAAACTAAACATGCAGATGGAGAGTCGTTGATGCTGATGGCACACAATTCAACTCCCCAGGACCAAAGTGTTTGGTACCTTGATTTTGGAGCCAGAAACCATATGACTGGCAGAAAGAACCTATTTTTTGAACTTGATGAGAAAGTTCAGGGGAAGATCTCTTTTGGCGATAATTCTAAAATCCCTGTCCGAGGGAGAGCAGATGTTTTGATCAAATAGAAGTCTGGAGATCATGCTTACATCTCCAACATCTATTACGTGCCAGACATGAAGACTAGCATCTTGAGTCTCGGACAGCTCGTGGAGAGAGGTTACCGAATTAGCCTTAGTGATAAGCAGATGGCGATAATAGATGCTCGAGGAAAGCTTGTTACTCGAGTTCAAATGGAAAAGAATCAAATTTTTCCACTCTCCATCCAACATGATACGCCAAGGTGTTTGAGCGCTATCATCCAAGACAAAGATTGGCTATGACATCTAAGGTATCGACATCTGAATTTTGAAAGTTTGAAACAATTGGGAAGCAAGAAGATGGTGAAAGGCTAACCCAATATCCACCATCAAAATGTAATATGTAAAAACTATATTTTAAGCAAGCAATATAGAAACAGCTTTGGAAAACAAGCCGACTAGAGATCTACCATGCCGCTCCAGCTAGTACACACAGACGTGTGTGGTCCACTAAGACCATTTTCAAATGGACAGAATCGATACTTCCTCACCTTCATCTATGACTATGGCAGGAAGACCTAGATCTACTTACTGAAAAAGAAGTCAGAGGTGTTTGACAAGTTCAAAGAGTTCAAAGCTCTTGTAGAGAAACAGAGTCGCTATCGCATCAAGTCACTCCGGTCAAACCAAGGAGGAGAGTACAAAGATGAAGCTTTCCTGAAATTCCTTAGGCAACAAGGGATTCAAACACAATTTACACCGACCTACACTCCCCAGTTGAATGGTGTAGCCGAAAGGAAGAACCGCCCAATCCTTAACATGGCCAGGAGCATGTTAAAGGATAAGAATGTGCCTAAGAGTTTTTGGGCAGAAGCAGTGTCATGTGCAGTCTACTTGCTCAATCGGTGTCCTACAAAGAGTCTCGATACAAAGACACCACATGAAGCCTATAGTACTCATAAGCCCGGTGTGAGTCATCTTAGGGTGTTTGGCTCCATAGCCTACGCCAAGATCCCAAAAGCAAGAAGGATAAAGCTAGATGATAAAGAAGAGAAGTGTATCCTTGTTGGATACGGCGATAGCACCATGGGTTATTGACTCTACAATCCCATAAAAAAGAAAGTCATTCACAGTTGGGATGTCATTTTTGAAGAAAATGAATCTTGGAAATAGGACCAAGCTAAATGTTCCAAAGATGCGGAATTGACACTTGAAGGAGAAGAACCTACACAAACAAGAGAAGTGGCTATCGAGTCACAAGTTCTAGAGCTGCAAACGCCTCCACATGGTTCACCACAGAGGAATGAAGCTATATCACCAATTAAGCGTGAAATCTCAAGCATGAGACCTAGAGGAGCTCGAAATCTAACTGACTTGTATGAAACTACAGAACCAATAGAAGAGTATGTTACTTTATAATGTATGTTATTGACTAGCGAGCCGATTAGTTTTGAGGAAGCTAATGAAGAAGACAAATGGAGAAAAGCGATGGATGAGGAGATTCAATCCATCGAGAAGAACAAGACTTGGGAATTAACAAATCTCTCGAAGGGCCGCAAAACTATTGGTGTGAAATGGGTCTAGAAGACCAAGAAGAACGCTCAAGGAGAAGTTCAGAGATACAAAGTAAGACTTGTCACCAAAGGCTACAAGTAGAAAGAAGGGATTGATTATGGTGAAATCTTTGCATCGGTAGCCAGGCTTGAAATCATCAGATTACTAATTTCACTATCAGCACAAAATGGATGGAAGATTTACCAGCTGGACGTGAAATCAGCATTTTTGAACGGTTTTCTGGAAGAAGAGATCTATATCAATCAACCACCTGGATATGTGAAGAAAGGAAAAGAAGATAAAGTGTATAAGTTGAAGAAAGCACTTTATGGCTTGAAGCAGGCACCTTATGTGTGGAAAATGAGGATTGATGACTACTTTCAGAAGAATGGATTTGAGAAGTGTCCCTATGAGCATGCGCCATACATGAAGATGAAGACATATGGAAGCATGCTAATTGTCTGCCTCTATGTTGATGATCTGATCTTCACCAGAAACAATCTAAAGATGTTTGCCACTTTCAAGAGAAGCATGGTCAAAGAATTCGAAATGACGGATATTGGCTAGATGACTCACTTCCTTGGCATAGAAGTCGTGCAAAGCGAGAAGGGAATCTTCATCTCCCAGAGCCACTATGCCCAAGAAGTACTGAAGAAGTTTAGGATGGACAAATGCAATCCTGTGACAACTATGGTTGAAACTGGATTAGAATTAAGAAAAAATGAGGAAGGAGATGTTGACCCCACATATTTCAAGAGTGTGTTTGAAAGCTTGAGGTATTTGACGTGCACTAGACCAGATAAACTCTATGGAGTTGGACTTGTCAACAGGTACATGGAGGCTCCTGACCAGTCCCACCTGAACGCAGCGAAAAGGATATTCCGATATGTCAAGGGTATCATCACCGATGGTGTGTTCTATTCATCAAGAGGTGATTGCAAATTTATCCACTATTCAGATAGCGATTGGGGAAGAGATCTTGATGAAAGAAAAAGTATGACATGATTCATATTTTTCATGGGAGATACAACGTTTACATGGTCTTCAAAGAAGCAACCCATCGTAGTGTTGTCATCATGTGAAGCTGAGTATGTTGCTGCCAGCTCAGCTATTTTTCATGGTATATGGATTAGGAATGTATTGAAATATCTGGGATTTCTTTAAGAAAACCCCACAGAAGTCTACATCGACAACCGATCAACGATTGCACTTGCAAAAAATCCATTTTACCATGAAAGAAGCAAACATATTGATACTCGGTATCATTTTATCAGGGAGCATGTCAAGAATAAAGAAGTGGAGTTGATTTCTTGCAGAACGTATAATCAGATTGCTGATATTTTCACGAAGCCACTCAAGCATGATATTTTTGCAAGATTGAAGACAATGCTCAGAATGACAAAGTTATGAGAGTCAAGTTTAAGGGGGGATTTTGAAATAGTAAACTTGACAGTGGACGGTGGCAGCAATGGTTGACGACGGCTGCCGACCAGCCACTTCTTCGGTCACCAACCTCACCTACCAGTTGCAATCTTTGATTATTTTGATTTTGTATCTGCTATAAATAGTTATGTGTGTGTGCAATGTAACATGGTGTGTTGAGAGTATAAAACCAGTGAGCGAGAGAGAGAGTTCTGATTTGAAGTTCTTTGTATCTATTTTCAGATTGAAATATATTGTTATTGTGCAATTGATTCTCACTGAGTTTCACTCACAACCAGTGATTGAGTGTTCCTCTCCACCCATCAAGTTAATGCAGCATGATTTATTTTGGTGGCATGCTTTAATCTTTTGTCTAACAATTTACTTTTCCATTTTCTTTAATGTATCAAAATTAGGAATAGGGACAAAAGGTTCAAGAGGACCAACTAAACAAGACTAACATCAGTTTTAAAACAATAGCATATGATTAACTTAACAAATGAAAAGCTTGTGTATGTATTTGAAAGTAAAGATTAATTTGACATTTTGATGAAAAAAAAACTTATGCAAAAGGATAGGAAGTAATTGGTGGAGCACATTTAGCCATAGAAAAATATGAATCCTCACACATACAGATAAAAATTACGCTACCTTATCAGTTTCCATCATTTTCAAGAAATATTCTTTCGGTACGGTGTAAAATAATGGAATTGTCTCTGTTGCATTTGGTGTTGTAGTCCCACTCTGCTCTAGTTTCGGTGACTTTGGCTGCAAATCAAAAAGTAATTATACATGCAGAATTGTATATTTAGTGATGTTATTAAAGCTATGAAATTCATTATTGAGTATTGGTATATAATAAGCATTAATGTGGATATGCTAGTGACAATAAGATTACTAATTCTTAGTTTCTAGTTCGCAACATTTATTGTCTCCATGTTTTTTTTTCCTTTTTCTTTTCTATGTTCAATTACACTCTAAAATGATCTTAGAACTTGAGTAGATCAATGAATGTCCAACAAGTGGGTCAACTTTAAAATTTCTATTGTAACTCTAGTTACTTAGTATGTAGTTGATTATAAAATATTTCATATACGAGATCAAAGGAAAAATATAGCACACTACTTAGTTTGTTTATTCTAATGAAAAGTATTTATATGGCCTTGATTATAGTAAATTCATATTTATTCCTATCACATTTTGTGGAAATGTACATTATGGACATGTCAAATGTGTGCTTTTACGTGATGCTAGACTTCATTACATAAATTTAGTCCAAGTTCTATCTAGCTTTGTGTTACTTCGTGCTTAAGGATCATGAGCTTCAAAATGAAGAATTTTCAAGCAAAAATTAATTAAATTATGCAAATTTCGAGGAAGTATTGAGTTTGAAATGGTAGGAACGAAAATTGAATCGAAAACAAGTAGTAATCAAGTAGAAAATTCGATACATTCCATTCTATCCTATGTACCAAAGGTGCACTAAAGGCCATTTACTCACATTATTAAATATGCAATACATGGTTGAAGATGCAAGGAGTGCTTACTAGAGTAGTATATGGAATTTTCTATAATCGAATTTCTTAGGATAAGCAATTCAAAGAAAATTAATCTAGATAGTGACCAAATAAATTAAAAAATCCTTAATACTCATGCATGTTCCATCTTTTAGTAGACCTACTAAAACTCAAAGAACTAATGTAAAACCATACCAATAATTTTCTGTAGAATATATGTGTGTGGTGCCCATTATTCTATGCACATGAAAAAAAAGAAAAATAAAATATAATGTCTTTAACCATAAAAAATTGGTGCTTAAGAAGTTTTTAGTGTTGATAACATTAATTTGGTATAAGTGAAGCGTTGCCAACTAAAAAATGTTAGCATATCTCCCTAATTAAGTTGATTGTTCAATCTTCATGATTTGGTCAATCTCCATGATTTGTATAATTAGCATTAATGACATTAATAATTTACCTTATTGAGCTTGCCTCCTTCACCTATAAAAGGATGACCCTTGTACAATTTTATATATACAAAGAATACAGAAGTTATTTACAACTCTTTCTTTCTTCTCTTAGTTTTAACATGGTATTAGAGCCAAGTTTGGTTCTGGACCGCTAGTTGGTGTCTTTCTTTTGGTTCCGCCACTCTCTCACCACTGGTATTCCAATACCATAAATCGATTCCGTTGCTCTAGAGTTTTTCGCTTGGTGCAAAAATCATTCCGACGCCACATGCCTCACGAGCCCAGTCACCAACGGCCAAACACCGCCGCATCTGCCGTCGCTCGTTGTCATCTCTAGCAACCTTCCAGCAATTTTCCAGCCACCGTCCGCTGCCACTTTTGGTAGAGCTTCGACAAAGTTGGTTTTCTTTAACTAGTTTTCCGTGCTCATTCCATCGACGCCCTCCTTTTGCTTTAAATTAGTCAGCATTATCAATTTTTTTTATGGCTTCTTTAAATGATGTTGTTCACCCTATAGAGATTGTTTTGAATGGCTCCAACTACAATGCTTGGGCCCAAAAAATTTCAGTTTTTTTGATTGGTCAAAGATTATGGCGTTTTGACAAGAACAAAACAAAAACCCACAAAAACTGACAAGAAATCCACAGAGGAGTTTGATGAGGCTCTTAATGAATGGTAAAGTACTCATTGTAAGATCATTTTCAGGTTTATTAATACATTAGTTCCTCCCATTCAGAGTTTACTTCCTAAGTTTTGGAATGCCAAACTTGCTTGGGATTTTTTGGCAAAACGATACAACTATGGTGGTGATGATACTCTCGAGTTTCAGCTGGAAACTAGGCTTTCCTAGATGTGTCAAGAACCTGGATAGTCTATTGCCGAGTTTCATGCTCAAGTTAGTAGCATTTGGGATTAGCTTTCTCAAGCTGACCCTACTTTTTGTGATGAGCAGTCGATTAAGCTTTTTGCTGCATATCGAGTTTGTGGTCAATTTATATATTTTATGATGCATATCCAGGATGAATTTGAGAATACTCGAGCATCTTCATTACATCGATCTCCTTTTCCTACACTTGAGGTTGCTCTTACGGAGCTAATTTATGAGGAGACACGACAGCAGACTCGTCGAGTTCATTTTACCGACATGGTCTTAGCTATTGCTCCGTCCAGCTCATCTACTCCGGCTACTCCTACTGCAGTTGTTGCTTCTTCTAAATCGCGCCGTTTCAATGGCTAATGCCACTATTGTAAGGAAGATGACCACCGTATTTTCGATTGTCCTAAGAAGAAGGCTAAGGATGCTAGGGATGCTCTTAATGCTAAGGCATCTTACTCTTCTAAGCCTATTGTTGCTATCTCCACCAGCTCCTCGACTTCTGATTCATCTTCTGCTCCTTCTTTGCCTTCTCTTTCTGCAGCTAACCTTGAGGCAATTATCACCCAGGTTCTATCACATACTTCTACTGCCTTATTAGTCTCCACAGGTAACTTTACATCTTAGTTTATTAACTCTGCCTGTTGCAATCATATGACCTTTGATTCCTTTTTAGTGACCCATAGGAAGTCTTTAAATCCTGTTCCCTTAATTTATACTGCTGATGGTTCACATATGTCTATTAGTCATCTTGGTCATGTTTCTACTCCTACTCTTTTTGTACCTGACACATATGTTGTGCCTAACTTGTCTCTAAATCTCCTTTCTGTTGGTCAACTTATTGAAAGTGGTTTTTTCTTAACCTTTTCTCAAAAAGGTTGTGATGTGTAGGATTCGAAGATGAGCCAGCTAATTGGGACAGAGCATAAAGTTGGTCACCTTTTCGAGCTCACATCTCTGCATTTGCCTAGTTCTTGTTCTCCTCTGTCTCTTATTGCTACTGTGTCTTCCAGTGTTTGGCCCTCTCGTCTTGGTCATACCTCTTTGTCTTGTGTTTTGTCTCTAGCTTCCAGTGGTTACTTAAGAAATGTTAAATTTGAACCTTTTGATTGTATGTCTTGTTGACTTGGGAAATAGAAAGCTTTACCTTTTAATGAAAGTAATTCTTTTTCTTTTACACCTTTTGATTTGGTTCATTCTAATATTTGGGGACCTGCTCCTATCTCTACTAAGGGTGGGTCTCATTACTTTGTTATTTATATTGATGATTACTCTTGATATACATGGATTTATCTTTTGCATGATCGCACTGGGTTACTTAATGCTGTTCACGATTTTAAGCAGATGATAAAAAATTAGTTTGATCACACCATTAAAGTTTTTCGATTTGATAATTCCCTAAAGTATACTTCTACCCCTTTCATTGAAGAAATTAAAGAGGCAAGCACCTTGTTCCATCGATCCTGTCCATCCACCTCCCAACAGAATGGTCGTGCAAAAAGTAAGCATCGTCACATTCTTGACACTATTCACTCTCAACTTTTCTTTGCATCCCTCCCAGAATCCTTTTGGGGAAAAGCCACTCTTACTGCTGTTTACACTATTAATCGGGTTCTAACCCCTACTCTTTCCAATAAATCTCCATATGAGGTCTTTTATGGAAAGGTACCTGATTATTCTCTTCTCAAAGTATTTTACTGTGCTTATTTTGTTTTACTCCCACCTCATGAACATACAAAACTTGAACCTCACTCTCATCTATGTTACTTTCTTAGTTATGGCAAACACAAGGATTATCGGTGCTATGACCCCATAGCCAAGCGTCTTCGAGTCTCTCGGCATGTTTAGTTTTGGGAACACAAAATGTTCACTAGTATCTTTACACTTTCATCCAATTGTCCCTCACACTCTCCCATTTTCACTAACCTTGCCATAGATCCCTCTCCAAATTTTTCCTTTAAGGCAGGTCATGACAGCTCATCAGGTGATCATGCCATCGCATCCACTCCGCCCAAGTCCTCTTATTTGGACATCTGTCGTTCTAGTAGGGTAAGGGTACCTCCTACCTATCTTAGTGATTATCAATATTTTTCTACTCTTGACTCTCTTCACGAGCCTTACAGTTATCACGAAGCTTGTTCTATTCCTGTTTGGTAGCAAGCTATGTCTAAAGAACTTGACGCATTTCACAAAACTCATACTTGGGGCTTGGTTAACCTACCTCCTAGAAAGACTGTAGTTGGGAACAAATGGGTGTATAAAAGGAAAACAAACTCTGACGGTTCTGAAGTAAGACAAAAAGCTTGCTTAGTGGCAAAGGGCTTTACTCAGGAGTATGGCATTGATTATAAGGAGACATTTGCCCCTATTGCACATATTACCTCTGTTCGGTCCCTTTTGGTTGTTGCCTCTGCTCGAAGTTAGCCTTTATTTCAGATGGATGTCAAGAATGCCTTCTTACATGGCGATTTGGCCAATGAGGTATATATGCAGCCTCCTCCAGGGTATCCTCATCCTTTTGGTAAGGTCTATCATCTCTGACTGGCATTGTATGGGCTTATGCAAGCTCCTTGTGCTTGGTTTGCCAATTTCAGCTCCATTGTTGCACAACTTGGGTTTGCTTCTGGCACTTATGATTAAGCTCTTCTTACTTGTCACAGTGATACTAGCATCACAACTATCCTACTACTTTATGTTGATGATACTAGCATCATAACTGGTGATGACACTTATGGTATTCATAATCTTAAGTAGTTTGAGATGAAAGGCCTCGGTTCTTTTAGCTACTTCCTCGGCTTAAAGGTGTCCCCTACCTCTAATGGCTACTCTTTGACCCAAGCCAAGTATGCTTCTGATCTTCTCACACGTCTTGGTCTCACAGATTGTAAGATAGCTGATAGTTTGCTAGAGCCCAATATCAAACTCCATCCTACTAATGGGGAGCTGCTTCCTGATGTCACTCATTATAGACAACTTGTTGGGAGCTTGATTTATCTCACTGTCACTAGACCAGACATTGCCTCTGCAGTACACCTTGTTAGCCAGTTTATGTCGGCTCCTCGTTCTGTTCACTATGCAGCTATTCTTTGCATCTTACGCGATGTGAAGGGAACATTATTTTATAGGCTTCATTTTTCCTCTCACTCATCCTTGTCATTATAGATTTATTTTGATGCTGATTGGTCAGGGGACCCTACTGATCGCCGGTCTACCACTGGTTTCCTTTTTCTACTTGGTGACTCTTTTATCCCTTGGAGGAGCAAAAAACAGACCGTTGTTGATCACCCTAGCACTGAGGCTGAGTATCAAGCCCTTGCTGATACTACTTTTGAGCTTCTTTGGCTTCATTGGCTTCTCCAAGATATGGGTGTTCCTCAGCCTTTAAGCACTCCGCTTTATTATGATAATTGTAGTGCTGTCCAGATCGCTCATAAAAATGTCTTTTATGAACGCACCAAATCGAGATCGACTATCATTTTGTGCGTCATCATCTTTAGGAGGGGGCACTACGTCTCTTGTCAATTCCTTTGGCTGATCAGTTGGCTGATATCTTCACAAAGGCTCATCCACCTAGTCACCATCGTGCTTTAGTTTGCAAACTCTAGATGGTATCTTCAATACCACCTTGAGTTTGAGGGGGGATGTTAGCGTATCTCCCTAATTAAGTTGATCGACCAATCTTCATGATTTGGTCAGTCTCCATGATTTGTGTAATTAGAGCATGATTTATGTAATTATCATTAATGACATTAATGATTTACCTTTGTGAGTTTGCCTCATTCATTTATAAAAGGATGGCCCTTGTACAATTTTATATATACAAAGAATACAAAAGTTATCTACAACTCTTTCTTTCTTCTCTTAGTTTTAACAAAAAAAAAAATAGCTTGTGGTATCAAATCTCAACATTATTCCTTTTTAGGATTCAATATGCTAACTAACAAGCTATAATAATACAAAAATAATTAGAAGGATGGAAAACATATAAATGCATTGCAAGATAAAATATTAAATGCTAATCCATAAGATTGGTATTCAAAGAAATTTGATGCAATCATTACAAACACAATCTAAATACAAATTAATGGCAATGGTATTATGCCTAAGGATTGTAGTTTTTTTGTAGATAAATCACAAAACAAAGTTATATTAAAATCATCTTTAGGTAAATAATTACTATTGCATATCACCAAAGCTAGATAGGATACATAAAAATTTTGATCAACAATTGTAATGGTTTCAATTTAAGTTTTGTAAATTATACCACATGCAGCTTTCTTCGAAGATGATTGTCGACATAATAATACTATTAACTTGCAAAAGCAAGATTGGTGACATATGTTATCGCCTTGAATATTGCTTCTAAGAATACGTGTTGATCTTCATTCACCTCCTTAGTTATGATAAGCATCACATTTATGCCCCTCAAAATGGAGTAAAATGATGATGCATGAAAATTGACCCGTGACGATATCTAGTGAGAAAGACTTGTAAGGGATAATTCCTTTATATAAGATTTGGAACCCGTCTATGACAAGAGGCCATGTTATACTTCGACTCATACAAATGAGAAGTGTGGTTCGACATGGGTCTCAATGATGTGGTTGCCATATCATTTAATAGGTCCAAACATTAATATATCATCTTATGCTTGGTGGGTTAAAAACCCTATATGGAGAAACCTCTCTTACAAGTATTTCTCATTTTCAGTTAATATTAATGTATATTAGAAACTTAGACAATGGTTATTCATGCGCTCATGATCATTTTTCTTCATTTATTAATTCTTGACTATGACATTGAGGCGCTAATAGACATTAACTACAAGTGTTATTTGCAATTATTCATCTGATCAAGTTGACATACCAAGGACTCTAGTATACCAAAAATAGAAGGCTTAACATTAACATTTGGATGGAAATGAAATTATTATTTAATCCTTGTTATGAAATTATGACATTATGCAATCTGTTTTGGTTTAGTACCCTTTGCAAGAAAGCAACTCAAAAATAGTTTAATCGTATCCAATAATAGAAATTAGGTTAATTAATAATTATAGTCAATACAAATACACGCACGCACACACATGTTATGTGCGCATATGTTTACCTAAATTTAAATAAATAACATGATTATTTTCCCGAGCCTTTTAACTAGCACATTGTTAGTTGGACAATGATCATCATACATTTTTTGATTCAAATTCCTGTCATCCATATAACGAAAGTAAGAAAATAATTTAAGATACTATGACTGATAATTAATAATAGACTATATGTATACAACTCAAATTAATTAATATCTATAAGAAATTCTTTTCCAAAAAAATTTAAGGCTTTCACTTGCACATTAATAGTGAAATAATCATTCATCATATATGTCTAGAATCAGATTTTGTCATCTACATGAGAAAAGAAGGACAAGAAATTTTTAAAAACCATAGCTATCATCAGAATTGGATTCTAAATTAAACTTATAAAGCATACAAGATCTCATAAGATGATTAAAAATATAAATTTTCTATATACTTATATATGAATATGCAAAAATTCGTTGGACATTATAGTCACTAGCTAGAACGAAATCTAAAGGTTATTGGAATACCATTTATCATATTTTACTCAAAATTTTTTGACTACGTTTCTACTAAAGCTATGCGCTTTTTGATTAACATACAATTTTTTTAGGTAAAAATAAAAAATAAAAAAGGATTTCTACTTCAAAAGGATTTTCTTGAGTTTGTTAAATTTCTATGGTTAAAACAGTACTAGAATATATGAAATCTAATATAAGGATACCTACTTTTGAAGCTTAAAAATTTCTATAGTTGTAATAGTAGAATATATGAAATCTAATATGTGCATTATCGTGAGTAGATTTCATGCATCAAGTGGCTAGTTTGAAAAATTAAATCTAGAGTGTCTAATTGTTATAAGATTTTGGAAACAAAATGAAAATGAAATGGTATTCGCACTTGTATATGGTAAAGTCATACATGATCAAAGAACATAACTACTGAGCATCATATATGAGTGTGATGAAAAATCAGATCTATCTTTTCTCCAAAAGAATTAAAAATTAGATACCCGATCTATGTATATGAGCATTTTGAACTTCAAGCGTTAAAGAGAGTCATAACTTAATAAATATTTTCGAAGAGAACTAAAACCAAGTAATTATTCATAGTGGAAGGAATTTGCATGTGGTTCACATAACAATGATCTACCTGATTTCCAATCTCAGTAGGTGAAGAGTTTTGCTGTGGCGTAAGAACCATGCTTCCATCCTTGTCTATGATTTCCGCCATTGTTTCCTTTGAGCTCTATGTTGCAAGTTGATAGTTTTTTAAGCTAGGGTTAGTGGTCGAGGAGAGAAAAAAGGATGTTTATTGCTATAGAGAGAGAGAGAGAGAGATGTCCAAAAATTTGAAAAATATTCTCTACATGCGAAAACGTATGTGCCACGTTTGCATCAAGCCAAAAATAGTGAGAAAAATATCGGATGCATTCAGGGATTTATAATAAATCTATAAAAGAAAATATTAAAAAATATATGTAAAGTAAATGATATATTTTAATAAAACAAAAGTAAATAATAGAACGGGGAAATGAAAATATTGTTTCGGTTTTATAAAAAAAGAAAGAAAATTAAGTTTATACACTCCAATGAAAAATATATAAAAAGAATTAATACAAAACTAAATTTATTATATATAGTAGTTAAAGCTCAACATATGCAAAAGTGAATGGGGAAGCAATTTAAGGTTTCATTTATTGTCCTATTGATTGAATAAAGCCACTTTTAAAAGGAAAAATAATTAATTCAATGGAACCAATTTAAAATATGTTGTCACTTTGTTTGGAATGACTTCTCTCTTTTGCCAAGGAATTTATTATTGGACTAGTATAATATAAAAGGAAAATAATTAAACACCGGCTCGCTTGTTATGAAGGATGAATCTAATGGAATTTAACAAGGATATATTATTATTTAGCTTCAATTTGTTGTCTGTTGGAAAAGGAAGGTAATTTAGAGCACTACTTATGATGAGCTTTTGTGGGTGAATTTGAATTCTATGTCCCAAAAACATTTTTACATACATTTAGAAAATAAAAAATAAAAAAAATATTTCGAAAAGGTAAATTTTTCAATCTAGTTTTAAAATAAAAATAATCTTTCTATTTCTAATTTGAAAAATTTTATATTTTATCGTTTTTACACGAGGTTTTGTGTTCATAAAGTTACATTTAATTCATTAAGCCCCTAGTTATAAGCCTAGAAAAACAAGAATTTCTAATTAGGCGTCAACGAAAGAGGAAAATCTCTCTTTTTATTTGATAACAAATATATCGGAAGGTTCTGATCCTAAATTGGCATAGTTATTTTTGGACCCCTAGCACGACAATGCCTACCACGAATGCCCACTTAAATATAGGTTTGATCCCACAACTAAGCAAATGTGGGATCTTTGAGTTGATGGCCTGCACCACGGGAAATTATAGCCGGCACCGGTCCCTCCAATGTGGCCCTATGCCGGTCTACTAGATGCGTGACGCGTGGCTCATGCTGGAAAAAATAATCGCGGAAGCTAACGTTGTTGATCCAATCGTCGTCAACTCCGTCTTCGTCTTGACAACCTCGACGAAGCCAGTGATGTTGGTCCCACGGTCTAGCTCCAATTGGGACAAAATTTTGAAAGATTTCAAATTTTCAATAGGAGCCGTCAGCGACATTATAGTGGCTAATGCGTTCCTCCACTAGGCGGTGGAGGTTGGGAATCGCAGGAATATTCTAGCGGCCTTGTCGTGCACTTATCGGCATTGGTGTTTTGGATTAACGGCGTTAGCTTCACGTGATTATTTTTCCAACATAAGCCATGTGTCACGCATCTAGCGGATCGGCATAGGGCCACATTGGAGGGACGGGGCTGGCTATAATTTCCCTTGCTCCACAGCTTGCCCTTATTGCTTTTTGCTACCTTGTAAGCAATCAAAAGGCCACTTTTGCCAGTGAAAGCTTTATCGAATTTAAATTCTTTATAAGGCATAACAAAATGCTACTATAAATAGGTACATGTTTGTGATAGTTTAAAATTATGCAATTTTTAACCCAAATAAATACATTTTTAAGATATATTTTTTAAACTTCGTAAGTAGACACTCATCCATTCTATGCAATTGTATTGTGTTGAATAGAGTCTTCCAACCTATCAAAGAATAAATATATGTTTAGGGCCGACCTGATCTTAAGGCAGTTGAGGTGCTTGCCCAGGACATCAAAAATTTTGGGGCCCTAAAATTTTTATTTATTTTTTAATGTAATAATGTTAACATTATTTATGATGTTCTCTTCCCATACATCGACTTTCTTACTATCAAGTAAATAAAATTGTATTTTAAAATGTAAAGAAAATGCAATTTAATTCTTTCTTTTTTAAGTAAATTTTGGGGCCCCCAAATTTTTTTTTAATGTAATAATGTTAACATTATTTATGATACTCTCTTCCCATACATTGACTTTCTCATTATCAAGTAAATGAAATATAGGTTGAATATAAAATTTTAATTAGTGATTTTGCATCTCAAAAAGTTAGAAAAAATAATTTTAAATAAAAATAAAATTAAATAAAATATTAAGGGCTCCTAATTAAATCATTCGCCTAAAGTCCCTTATTATTGAGAGTCGACCCTGTATATGTTATTAGCCACTTAATAAGTAGACACACGCGCACACACTGATATTCAAATGAAAATATTACCCTCTTAAATTAACAAAAACACGATGCGAATTTGGTTAACACCATTAGAAAGCCCAAAATTTATTTCCTTCTTTGAGCAAATGTCATGCTTTGCATGTTTCTTTCTTATGCTTTAAATAATTCAAATAATTATGCTTTAAAACAACCATGTTTTTGTGAATTTGAGAGGGTATCATTTTTATTTAAATTTCTGCTATTGATTTTAAATTTGACAGGTGCCGCACAACAAGGGGTGTAGAGAAGGATGATGCGTGGTTGTCTACCCTAAAGGCATATGGGTGATTCAATGTCCCACTTAGGAAATGATGTCTCTATATCATTTTCCTTTTATTTTTGGTAATGAAGGATACTCATAATAATATTAATATTATTAATAGGTTGATGCCACTAAGCCCTTCAGGTAAGGTGAGGTGGAGTTACCATTTTTGTCTCAAAAAAGGTTGACTGCAACAAACTATGTGCTATTTAAAAAAAAAAAAAAAAAACCATATAATTGGGTATTAAAGTTTTAAATTTTTTGTTTCCCACAATTTCAAATTCATAATCCTAACATTACATTCCCAAAAACTTGATGCCAAAGTTAGATATCAAACTTTGGAGTTCATAGCATAATTAATTAAGTCACAACTATTCTCTAATTTTTTTTTTTTTTTTCTGAATTATGTTATTTGTGACTATTGTACTTCTGTTTTAATAAGTAAAGAAGAAAGAAGGAAGAAGGAAGAAGGAAGAAGGTTCTTCTTGGTCTCGTCGACGAAGCCCTATGTTTGTCGACGAGAGGCACCTGGATTACGATAGTTTCTTTAGAAATTTGAATTTTTAAACATTGGGTGGTTGGGCAAACATGGGGAAACCTCTGAGGAACCTCTATATATGTCATTTGGGCATATTTTGAGAGTGTGAGTGATCATTTTAGAAGTGTATTGTGTACATTTTGATTTTCATAGTGGAATTTTGCATGATATGTGTTCTTGGAAAACAGAATAGGGCAAAGTTAAGACCAGCTATTCATAAGACAAAGGATATTATTGACTATGTACATTTAGATGTTTGGGACCCAGTTAGAGTTGTATCAAAGGGTGGACATGTGAATTATGTGAGTTTCATTGATGATTACTCACGGAAGGTCTGGGTTTACTTCATGCATCACAAATCAAGTATGTTTGCCAAGTTTAAGATTTGGAAAGCTGAAGTGGAGAACTAAAAGGGGAGGAGAATCAAATGTTTAAGGTCAGATAATGGGACCGAGTACGCTGATTCTCGGTTTATGGAGTTTTGTGCAAAGCAGGGCATCAAGAGACATTTTACAGTTCATCGGACACCTCAACAAAATGGTGTGGCAAAACGAATGAATCAAACTCTTGCTGATAGGGCTAAGTGTCTTAGATTGAATGCAGGGCTACCGAATAACTTCTAGGTCGAGGCAGTTAGTATGACTTGTTTTTTTGATAAACAGATCACCAAGAGCGTCATTAGAGGGTAAAGTGGTGGAAGAGATATGGACGGGAAATACAATAGACTATTCTGAATTGAAAGTATTTGAGTGTCCAACCTATGTCCACGTGTCTAGTGAGGAGAGGTCTAAGCTTGATCCGAAGCCTCGTTGTTGCATTTTTTTGGGTTATCCAATAGGTGTAAAGGGGTACAAGCTATGGGACCCAGTGCAAACAAGTTGGTGATCAGTAGGGATGTAGTCTTTTATGAGAAGGCTATGGTGAAGCATACTCAAGAATGTGATGAACAGAAACAGGAGCCAGAAAGTTGGGGTAGTGATGAACATATTGTGTAGGTGGAATTGGAAGCTCAGGGCAATGGAAATGATCATGGTCCCGTGGTTGCAGGGAGCTCTAGCTTGGAAGGCTAGCAAGACAATGATATTCCGTTAAGAAGATCCAGATGCACTATTCGGCCTTCGCCAAGGTATGGGTTTAAAGAGTTAGTGTCTTATGCTTTTCTTACTATTTGCAACGATCCAACTACATTTTAAGAGGCAATGTATGGCCAGGAGAAAGATAGATGAATGGGAGCAATGATTGAGGAAATGGAGTCACTATGTTAAAATCAAACTTGGGAGTTGGTGAAGCTTCTATATGGGAAGAGACCGATTGGGTGCAATTGGGTGTACAGGAAGAAAGAGGCAATATCAGAAAAGGAAGGTGAGAAGTTCAAGGCATGGTTGGTGGCAAAAGGATACTCACAGAAGTAGGGGATAGATTATGATGAGATATTTTATTTAGTGGTCCGACATACTTCTATCAGAGTAGTGTTGGGGTTAGTAGCTCATTATGATCTTCATTTGGAACAAATGGATGTGAATATGGCATTTCTTCACGGTGACTTGGAAGAACAAATCTACATGGTTCAGCTTGAGGGATTCATTGAACTGGGAAAAGAAAATTTTGTTTTCAGGTTAAAGAAATCTCTTTATAGGCTGAAACAGTCTCCAAGGCAATGGTATAAATGGTTTGATTCCTACATGATCAAAATTGGCTACAAATGATGTGAGTATGACTGATGTGTATATGTGAATAAACTTGATGATGACTCATTTATTTTCTTGTTATTGTATGTCGATGATATGTTGATAGCTTCAAGAGATTTAACTGAGGTGAATAAGTTAAAGGACCTATTGTATAAGGAATTTGACATGAAGGATCTTGGTTCAGTCAAGAAATACTTGAGATGGAGATTCACCGAGATAGGACTGCAGGGAGATTATGGGTATCTCAGGGCAGTTATATGCAGAAGGTGTTAGAGAGGTTTAGCATGACTAATGCAAGACTGGTGTGTACACTTTTAGCGAATCATTTCAAGTTGTCTACTGTAGATTGCCCAAGTTTGGATGAGAAAATTGGGGACATGTCAAAGGTCCCCTATGCTAGTGTTGTGGGGAGTTTAATGTATGTCATGGTGTGTAGGAGACCAAATTTAGCTCATGCAGTGAGTAGGGTAAGCAAGTTCCTCTCTAATCTAGGAAGTCAACATTGGGAAGCTATAAAATGGATACTCAGTTACTTGCGGGGTACATCGGGATATGGCATCATGTTTGGCAAGCAACAAGGTTGTCCTTGAGTTATGGGGTTTGTTGATGCAGATTATACTGAAGATATGGATGACAGAAGGTCTACAACGAGATATATTTTTACCCTTGTAGGAGGACCGATATGTTGGAGATCCATGGTACAATCTCTGGTAGCATTGTCCATGACTAAGGCAGAATATATAGCAATTGCCGAAGCTGCAAAGGAGGCCTTATAGCTTACTCGTTTAGTTAGAGAGATGGGGTTACAGCAAAATGGCATGGTGCTACATTGTGATAGTCAGAGTGTCATTTACTTGGCGAAGAATCAGGTATACCATTCTAGAACCAAGCACATTGATGTGAGGTTTCATAGGGTTCGAGAATTGATTGCTTCGGGTGAACTTGTGTTGGAGAAAGTTCACACGTCTGATAATGCAGCGGATATTCTGACCGAATTAGTAACTTCTGAAAAGTTCAAGCATTGCTTGGACTTACTCCATGTCTCCAAGTGATAGAAGAGAGACAAACCCAAACCTAGCATTTTCAAGTTCAAGGTGGAGCAGATCATGTTTTTTGGGACCCTCCTAAGGGGTGTATAATCGCCAAGGTAAAGATTGTTATTTGTGGCTCTTATACTTTTATTTTAATAATAAAAGAAGGAAGAAAGAAAAACATGAAGGGGGCAGCACAACAAGCCTCGTCGACGAAGGCCCTGTGTTCTTCGACGAGGGGACAACAAAGGTTCGTCGACGAAGGTTCTAAAGTTCTTTGACAAATAATTACCAAAAGCAGGAAATTTTCAGACTTTTGGAGTCATCGACAAAAGCCTTGTATTCGTCGACGAAGGTTCTTCTTGGTCTCGTTGACGAAGCCCTATGTTCATCGACGAGAGGCACCTGGACTGCGATAGTTTCTTTAGAAATTTGAATTTTTAAACGTTGGGTGGTTGGGCAAACGGGGGGAAACCTCCGAGGAACCTCAATATATGTCATCTAGGCATATTTTGAGAGTGCGAGTGATCATTTGAGAAGTGTATTGTATACATTTTGATTTCCATAGTGAAATTTGTGTGCCATTGTTTCCGTAGATGTAGGCTTTGCCAAACCACATAAATCTTTGTATTGATCTTGTTCTGGTTGTGTGTTATTTACATTTACTTGTTGTTTATTCCGCTGTGCATCTTTATTATTAGATCCATATCTCAACAGATTCATTTAAAAAGGATTGATTTGCATTTACTAATGATGCCAAATCTATTTCATGAGCTTGCATAGTTGGCCAAAATGATGCATTTACTTCTTATTATGGCAAAAAAGTACCCAAGTCCTTTATATTACAACATATTTTTGGATGAAGTGCCACTATAAGTGCCGCCATAGATACTCCATGATCCAAATTCTTGATCTTCAAAGTGGTATCATTGAACCAATTCATAAATTCCTTCAATAACATTTTACCCTTTGTAACTCATAAGATGAGCAAAGGTTTTGGAAATTTTTCGAATGCTAATAAAGTGTTTGAGGAATTGATTTTCCATATCTACAAAGGTTCCAATTGACCTTGGTTTCAATGTTCAATGCCAAGGTCTTGAATGTCCTTTCCATATTGTTGTAACATCTTAAAGGTATCTAGATGATCAATTGGATATGAGTTGTCGTTATATTTGTTGAAGTTTGGCATCTTAAATTTTGAAAGCAAGGTACCTTCATTACTTCTTGGTAGAAGAAACATCTGATAGTTTAATGCATTGTTCACCTAATAAAGATTGGTTATGGTTTTCCTTCACAATCTTCCCAAGTTGATCCATTTTCTTGAACTTCCCTTTGAACACCAATGAACCGCTCCACCGAAACCATTTATTTTCTATAGGCAATGTCGAACTATTGCTAATAAAATCTTGCTGACCTTGATCATGACCTCTTGTTGACTTGATTATAATCTCAATTCCTTGAAAAAAAAATAATTGAAGTGATTTGGAGGACTATTTGCACTCTAGGGATCAACCTGATGCTTAAGTCGAGAATTGAAAGAGTAAAGGAACAATGACAACAATATATAATTATGCAATTGTTGGATGTCATACCTCTTTCACAAGGTCCTTTTTCATAGTAGTTAGAACTTTCCTTTTAATTAATACTCAATATATTAAATCACTACAAAAAATAAGGTTATTAGTAACGGTTTAGTCATTATTAGCGACAGTTTCAAATTAGTCGCTAAAACAGCCATGACTAATACTTATTAGTGATGAATTTTAAAAACCGTCACTAAAAACCTAAGATCGTTACTATAAATTCTACATATTCTCGGCTGAAAATCGTTACTAAAACCCAAGTATTAGTGACGATTCTAAAACTGTCACTCAAAGTGGTACTATTAGTGATAGTTTGAAAACCATCACTAATGCTTACCAATGCAACTATTAGTGACGGCTTGAAAACCGTCACTACTACTTTGTAGGGGTAGTATTAGTGATGGTTTTTCTTTGTAGTGGGATTATTAGTGATGGTTTTCAAACCATCACTAATACTTTAAAATAAAATATTTTTTTTTTCGAATTCATTCATTCATTCCTATAAAAAAAAACTTGTAATTACATTTTAGTATACATAATATTAAATCAGAATTACTAAAAAAATCATAAAATATTCAAAATTCAAATACAAATATAAATTCAAATTAAAATACAAAAATCCATTATGTCAGATAACAAAAATATAGAAAAAGTCAAAAACTGCATCCGACCATAGTGCTTGGCATCATCCTAATGTTGTGACATCCGCAAACCCTACAAAGTAATAATTATGCAAAAAAAGTATACGCTTTTTGAACATATATGTATACGTACTATAAGTAAAAATAATTTGATAGCAAAATGATCAAAAATTTGGACATAGTTAAAATAAAAATGATAAAATTTTAAATAGCTAAGTTTGATTAGTCGAAATTGACCCCACTCGTTTTGGACCTTGTCTACTTGACTTGGACACCTGAGTGCTAAAATTCACTAAGTTTGCTAAGTTTGTTTGTGCGCAAAAAGCTTCTAGTGAGGATTTTTTGGGTATCGTCAGCTCCAGCACATCCAGCTCAATGTGATGGATGTGTCGGGATTGATCCCACTCAGTTTGGACCTCGAATGCCTAACTTGGACACCTAAGTGCCAAAATCCACTAAGTTTGCTAAGTTTCTTTGTATTCTAACTTTATTTTTAAGTGGGCAAAAGGCCCCCAGGGAGAAGTTTTTGGGCATTGTCAGCTGCGAAACGTCCAGCTCAATGTGACAGATATGTCAGGACTGAACCCATTTAGTTTGGACCTCATATGACCGAATTGGACACTAAAGTGCTTAAAATTAACTAAGTTTAATAAGTTCGCCTCTAAGCGTATAATTTTCAATCGGGGAGGAATTTTTTGGCACTGTCAGCTCTGACACTTTGAGCTCAATATAACAGATGTGTTAGGGCTACCCTCGCTCGATTTGAACTTCTTATGCCTGACTTGGACACCTCAGTGCTAAAATCTATTAAGTTTGCTGACTTTGTTTGTATTCTTACTTTACTTCTAAGTATGCAAAAAGTTCTCGGCAAGGAGTTTTTAGGCACTGTCAGCACTGACATGTCTAGCTCAATGTGAGGGATGTGTCGAGACTAATCCCACTCGATTTGGACCTCGTATGCCCAAATTGGACACCTGAGTGCTAAGATTCATTAAGTTTGCTGAGTTTGTTAAGTTTGTTTGTATTCTAACTTTAATTTTAAATGGGCAAAAAGCTCCCAGGAAAAAGTTTTTGCACACTGTCAGCTTCGGCATGTCCATCTTAATATGACGAACGTGTCGGGACTGACCCTATTCAATTTGGACCTCGTATGCCCGAACTGGATACTTGAGTGCTTAAAATCGACTAACTTTACTAAGTTTGCCTCTAAGTGTATAATTTTCAATTGGGGAGGAGTTTTTGGGCGCCATCAGCTCTGGCACGTCGATCTCAATGTGATAGACGTGTCGGGACTAACCTCAATTGGTTTGGATTTTGTATGCTTGACTTGGAGTGCAAAAATCCATTAAGTTTGTTAAGTTTGTTTATATTCTAACTTTGTTTCTAAGTGCACAAAAATCTCCCAGAGAGAAGTTTTTGGGCACCGTCAGCTCCAACATATTCAGCTCAGTATGGCAGACGTGTTGGGACTGACCCCACTTAGTTTGGACCTCGTATGCCCTAATTAGACACGTGAGTGCTTAAAATCAACTAACTTTACTAAGTTTGCCTTTAAGTAGACAATTTTCAATTAGGGAGGAGTTTTTTGGCACCATCAGGTCTGGCACGTCCAAATCAGTGTCACGGATGTGTCAGGACTAACCCCACTTAGTTTGGATCTCATATGCCTGACTTAGACACCTAAGTGTTAAAATCCACTAAGTTTACTAAGTTTGTTTGTATTATAACTTTACTTATAAATGGGAAAAAAGCTCCATGAGAGGAGTTTTTGGGCACCGTTAGCTCCAGCACATCTAGCTCAATGCCATGGATGTGTTGTAACTGACCCCACTTGGTTTCCACATATTAATTTGAAATCATAACTTGTTCCTAGAAAATTTCGATTAAAACACACCAACAAAATATTCTCAATCTCTTGCTATTAGAAAAAGAGATAGTATGAGTTTGTTGTGAGGATTTCATTGATTATGATTTGTTAAATAGGGAGATTATTGTTAGCTTTGGTATATTCCCAAGAGGGAGGTGAATTGGGTATTTAAAATTTTTTCCTAGGTTCAACTAATCCAACAACCAATATTACACAAACCTAGGGTCTTTCTATGTAATCCCAAATGCTCAGATAAATATAATATGCAGAAATTTAAATCATGCGCATCATTCACTGACTACTGAAGAATAACATACACGTGCGGTAAATAAATTGCAAAAAAATAAAGTGCACACACGATATGTTATCAGGGTTCGGCCAATACTGCCTACATCCTCGCCTTGGCTCACCAGCACAAAGATTCCACTATAAGCTCACTTCACCGGTGGAGTGGCACCGGTTACAACCGAGTTAACTAGCAGGACTGACTTCAACCTACACCTTACCAAGATAGTGCACCTAGCTTTCCTAACCGATTCTAAACTAATTTGGGACTATTCCATAGGGCTAGTCTCCTTCTTCACGCCAACGCCTGGATTACAACAAATGTATAAAATTTACGTACACGGAAATGCTTCTTACGCAAGCTGATATGTACCACTAAGCACAATCACAAATCAATGCACACCAATGGTATAGGAATTGTAAGTTTAGTGATGTGTATGTGTGCTATCAACACTCAATAATGTATAATCCCAAATATGCTTAAGAGTGTACAAACAAGTTATTTCTTTGAAACAAGATATAACAAATCTCAATATTTATATTAGGGTTTCAAAGATGCTGATAAAAATGTTCAAACTAATTCAAAAGATTTTCCTCAGTGAAATATGCACAAGAGTTGTTTGAAATATAGCTTGTAAAAATTCTTTGCACACAAAAATTATTAATTTAGGAAATCTTGCAATGACAATGCTAAGATCCTTAAGCTAATGAGTTTTCCCAATACAAGATTTATCAAGTTAAATTTGTGGGAAACACTTTGCTTAACTCCCCAAAATAAATAAATCAATCAAGTAAGAGTAATGAGAGTATTAAGCAATCTATACTAAGTAATAACACAACAAGAAGCTCTCACAATGCTAAGATTGATCAAAGGAATGAATGTATGAGAGTATTTAGAAATATTATAGGCAAAATAGGATTTTGAGTTTGAGAAGATTTCTTGCTAATGATTTTTGCTAATCTGATGTTAATCCACACAAGTGAACTCCTATATATAGAAGTAGGCCAAACTATAACCGTTTAGGACATGTAGGGTATTATTAGAATTTTTTTAAAATAATTTAGAAATTTTAACCCTATTTAAACATTTTAACCTCTGTTGACTCTATGAGTCTAATCCTATTTTGATAATGACAAATCACTTGGTATTTGATATGTGCATTGAGATTGTGAATAGGAACAATATTTAGCATACACGGAAGGATAACAAGTCATAGAAGCCATGAAAATTAAAGCATACACAATTTGGCACAATCCATGGAACTAAAAGAGTAGAAAAATGAAGATGCAAGCGGCAAGTTCAGGAAAGTCATAGGAATGGGTACTTAGAACTGAATGTGTTTACATATTTCATATGATTTAATTCGAAGCTCAAAATATACCTTAAACTTACCTTAGGACTTATGCATCTCATGAACATCATTAGGGGATATTTATGGACTTAAGAGATATTTTTAAAACCCCAGAAAACATTTTATAAAAGAGCTAAGAAAGAGAGCAAAGCAGATTTTTGAAACTAAAAAGGAAAAATCCAGAAAATGAACAGTTCAGAAGACCGAACTCCACGTTCAGTCGCCTAAAGATTTAACTTGAGAAGATCGAAGTTAAGCTTAGTCGTTTGAAGAATTTCTTCAGAAGACCGAAAATAAAGTTCAGTCATCTGAAAAATTAATGGTGAAACACAGAACCTAGCAGAAGCACATTAGAAGACTGAACTCAGACTTCAGTCTTCTGAACGCACGACTCAGCAGACTGAACCCCAACTTCAGTTGCCTGACCCTGTGTCCAGGTTAATTTTTCGAAGCTCTAAGGAACTTCAGTCGTCTGTGCCTTAACCCTCAGTCGTCTGAACTTATAGGAAAATTAAAAAATTTTATTTTTTAATGAGAGAACACGCGAGTTATTTTTTGATCCAATGATTAAGATTCATTCTAAGGGCAAGATTACCTATATAATCAACATCTAAACCCTAATGCCCTAAGAGAGAAAGAAGAGAAAGAATTTTTAGCATACGATTGAGCATATTGTACAATTAGCACAACTTGGGAGAATACACTACTGAGTTCTTGATTGGGATTTCAAATCTTATACTTCAAATCTGAGCTAAAGCTACATTGATATTCAAAAGACTTTCTTGTGATTGTTGTGCAATCAACTTGGTACTGAGGTTTGGTAAATCGATTTGCTTGTTAATAGTTATTCTCATAGAGTTTTTCATCTAAGCTGGTTTGCTTGTTGATATCTATTTTTCAAAGAGCTTTTCATCTCAAAATCCATTATTAAATATTTGTTGAGAGGTTGATCTTAAGTGTGCATATATTTAAATAGTTTTGATAAGATCACTACTTGAGAAAAGTTTTAGCCATTGGTTAAATATTTTTGATTCAACTGAGTTTTCATTTAAAGACTTGATATTTTCAATATTACAAAGCTACTTGATTGAATATCCTTAGTGTTCATAACTATATATATTATTGAGGGATATTTTCTAAAAAATATTATATTAGATTTTGATCTTTGGAAATCAAATATATATATATATATATATATATATATATATATATATATATATTTGCATATTACAAAGATCATATTGTGGTTGAATATTTGGAAGAAAACTTATTGTTTTTTATCGTTATAATATTCAAGACAAATCTTTTGATAAGTTCACATTTGATATTCGTGCATTTAGCAAGTTGAACTAGATCCCTAATTTCTCCAAAGCTTTTACTTATATCATTATTTTGGGAGATTTGATAAAAAGGGAAATTGTGTGTTGAAGCATATCATTTATCTAACGATTATATTGTTACATACATACTGAGCTTCAAATTTCATCATATGGATATGTGTTAGGCTTCAATTGTACTCACTAGCTTTGTTAGAAGTGAATTTTGAGTTGTTTTTTAGATTTGACATTATATTTTGTAATCACAGTTGGGGTTGTGAACCGGGTGAGGAGGAAGTTGTACCTCTTGTAAGCAGCAGATGTAAGGGAAGCTCCATCCCGGTTAAAAGAGTAGGGATATAGTGGAATCCTTGAGTGGGTTGCTCAAGGTGAGGACGTAGGCTGGATTGGTTGAACCTTATAAAAATTGTGTTTGCCTTCTCTTTCCCTCTACTCCTTTTATTTCCTGCAATGCATTTCAATATCTATTTTGCATGTGTATGTTGAATAACCTCACACGCACTTGACTATTAATTGGGCGAAAAGAATTCATTGGTATAATAATTTAAATCAGTATTAAACTCCTGCAATCAATTTATTAAATTTAGAAATAGGGATTAAGTGGTAAATAATCTGAAAGATTTTTGAAAATACCCAATTCACCCCCCCTCTTGGGATTACACCTAAATTAACAACCTCGAAAAAAAAATAAGCAACCTGAGAGTTTTTGGGTGGCTGAACCTTGGTTCGGTCGCCCGAATAGACTCAATAGAAAAAGTCTCTTTTGGACGTTTGGGTGCCTGGGTGTATGTTCGGTTGGCTAAACCAAGGCAAAAATCATTCAATCCGCGTTTCGGTCGCCCGAGGCCATTTTGAACGTAAAGTTCGGTTGGCTGACTTGGTGAGAACAGTCACCTCAACAGTTCGGTCACCTGTGGACGGTGCATTCATTGGTTCGGTAGCCCGAAACCAAGTCAACATGTTGACTTTTCCACGGTTCAGACGCCCGATATGTTTTGAACACAATGGGTTTGGTTGCCCTACCTCTCACAAATTTGCCTATTTTAGTCCAATTCATTTCAATTCAATCCCCTGATAGTGCAAGTGATAATGAGCACTATTTGTGCATATGTGTAGGGACCTAAAGTCTCTCTACGGTCTATGAGCTTACAATTAGCCTATATGTATGATATGCAAAGATTTATTACAGACCTTTTTCCCTAATTACTATTATAGACCCAAATTGAATAATAATGAATTACAATATAAAATGATCTTCAAGGTCTTCATGCTCTACTTTATGTGTCATCAAAGTATTTGTGAATATAAATCTGCACATAAACTAGATAGCCATCAAATACTTGAATATTTGTCATTATCAAAATTGGGTGTGACCTAAGAAGTCAACATTCTCCCCCTTTTTGATGATGAAAAATACACCATGTAAAAAGTGGGTATAACCTAGAAAGGCTACCCTTGAAAATATGCATAATGTAAAAAAAAAAAATCTTTCAATGCAAATAAATTTTCAAGTACTAAGTACTACCCAATTTTTTCCTCTCATCTCTATCTCCCCATTTTGGAAACAGCAAAAAGGGCTATGATACATATAAAACAAATCATTATAGGCATTGAGTATTATTCATTTAGATACAAGATAAGTTTGAGAAAATTTTTAGAAATTTCGACAGCATGTCGTTCGAAAATAGAACATTTTCCCAAAAATACCTGTATAAAAGTGACCTAATTGAGTTCAAATTTTCAATTATCCACGACAATCAACTCAAATAGTCCAGTATTCTCAAAACATAAATATAACTATCAACATGCAAGAGATATGATAGTCATGCATTTCATATCACAAACAAATTCATAGAGTATAAAGCAATGATAGGTTTAGCAATTAAGCACACAAACTATATAACTGGTTATTAAATTGATTTAAATGACATGAAAACAAGGTCAAACCAGAATAATCCACAAACCATTTCATTTCAAATATTTCATAAGACTCGTGAAAGATTTTAGTTCAAAGTACACGGCATATGAGAGCAAGTAGAAGGTTTGAGCATAAAAACAGTCCAACAAGTTCACATGCATTTTTATGTGAAGTTACCAAACCAGTTGTGCAATTTTAAAAATATATATATATATATATGTATATAATATATATATATCCTTTTTAAATGTTTGCAAAATGGTACTGGGGGTTGCTTGATGAAAAAGAAGCTTTAAGGATCAAGCAAGCACAAATTTTCTAGTTTGTCAATGAAGCACATACTAAAATATAACCAGAAAACCACAACCATAGTGATCCTAAAAATTTAACAATCACATGCAAGATCACATGGCAAAATGGATGACTGTGGCAAAACAACATTTTTCAACAAAATATTTTCAATAAAATCAGTTCATTTTATCACACGTCACAGCAAGTTCAAATAAGATCTAAGATAAATAGGTTGGTGAGCATAACGAGATAGAAACTTTTCAATTTAGATGCTCCTCCTTTCGATTTGAATGGTAGATTAGATGCTTCTAAGTGCTTATACATATAAAAAATTACTTTCATTTAATGGGCCAAGTAGTATAAGCAATTTCCAAGAGAGCTACGATACTGAGGATTAAGCAATGCAATCTATATCACTTGATTCATATAGTTTCCCTATTGACTGCAGATGCATCAGAGAGTATATATTAAGGCATACAATGATGTTCGTAACCAAGAACAATCCATATCTAAATATATAGCTTTAAGAGCTGGATATGATGTTCAGGGTTCTTAGAAGAGCCTCAATATTCAAAAATCAAAACATGATGCAAATGAGTTCTTTATGCTTCTTTTCTAGGGATGAATCTTAGTCTTTCTAAATATTTGATGATTATGCAAGGATGAAGTTAATATTCAATCAGTTTTCACTCATCCTTTCAAAAATATTGTATCATTTATTATATCATAATCATCTATGTACAAGGTTTTATTTTGGAATTTTTTTTTCAAAATTTCAACAACATGCCGTCTGTAAATTGGTCATTTTCCCATAAAACATGTACCTAATAGGTTCAATCAAGCAATTTATAATTCGGTTCAAGGCACATGAAAACCTATATCCATTACCATCATGCAATTCACATCCACTGCATCCGCCATGTAGGAGACATTCAACACAAGCATGCAACCAGGTAGCTCAAAAACCAATCATGTAATATATAAATCATCCATAAAAGAGATTTAATCATTTAATACATTATGGATAGCAATTTGCAATGCTGTTCAGAAAGATATATGAGCATAAAAGATATGATACCAAGAGGGCATTTCAATTTATAACCATGAAAGTTAAATGCTCCCCCTGAGTTATGCACTCGACTCATTTTATGATTTTCTTTCATCTTCACATTCAAAAAATAAGAGTTTTAATATTTTTAATGATTTTAGCTTGGCTTTTTAATTATAGGCTTAACGGACCAAAAAGTCATAATGAATATCTTTTTTGTGTGCTAAGCCTATCTTGTCTCTTTTCTTATGAATCTCAATACGTGTGAGAGGCACAAGTTCAAATAACTTTGAATTATAAATACATGAGCATAGGTCAACTTGAATTTTGTGCATTCATCTCGATTGAGACCTAGGGCAAACATATTTGCCATTCATCTTGATCTAATGAAATAAAGCTCTAAATAATTTGATGTTAACAATTGAGAGCTTATCACACAAGTTAGAATAAATACTCTTAACGATTAAATCATCTATAAGTTTAGAAGAGTATTTTGGAAGTACCAGAACACTTTTCAAAATATTTTCGTGCTAGTTAATATCTCCAAACAGTTAGACTAAGTGCAACTAAGAGTAAATTATTATTTATGGAATAGTGCTCTTCGTAGGATGGAAGGTATCCTTTAGATATATGATCAAAATTTAGAGCACGGATACAAACCAAGGTGTAGAGACCTGAAAAATTATAGCAATTAAATAATAAAAGAAAGGAGAGAAAAGGAAATTTAAAAGTGGGTCCGCATTCGTCGACGAATAGGCTTCTTGGGATCATTGACGTGGACACGTGTCTCGTCGATGAAAAGTTACCGAGAGGCTGTTTCCAGGACCTGAATTTCGTCGATAAGGTGTAAAGTTTCATCAACAAAACTCCTTCTTGGACTTGTCGACAAGGTGTCGTGGCTCGTCAACGAGGCCACGTGGACAAGCACTCTATAAAAGGCCAAAAATACATTTTCTGCGAGAGAATCACATGCAGAATGTTTTCTCTCTCTAAAATTCGTTTCCCTCTGCCTTTTCTCTAGAATTCCGGTCTTGTTTCACATCGGTTCAACGATCCGAAGCCGCCACGCTACTCCTGGGAAGATTCTCTTCAAGTCTACTAGAGTAGATTGTTGGTTATGCCAACTTGAGCACCATCCCAAAACCAGGGCAAGTTGATTATTTAGGCATTTTCAATATTACTAAGCTTATCTGAGTTTTGATTCTGTGTTATATGGGAATATACTGGTGTTTTGTGGAATAAAATTAGGGTATTATATTTTTAGGGTTAGGGTATTTTTGAAACCCTACAAGCATGGGTTGAGGACCCAGTGAATATTTTCAGGAGTTTAGGTAAATTATAATTCAAAAAATTACGAGGATATAGATTTGGGTATAGTTGATTTATTGGAAATATGTATATGTGTATTATTTCAAGATTTTTGAGAATAGTACACTGAGGGCGTGAGAGTGGAAATAGAGGCAAGCCTTCCAGTCAGTTAGGTAAGGGAAATATGCTAGCAACTTCAGGAATTTTTATCTGTATCAATTATAATATTTGCATATGAGTATAGGGTGTGATTTTGAATATGTCAAAATATAGATTTATATAGATTTTTAATACACGAGTTTTATTTGGTGTGTGGCATGAGTTTATTCAGTACAGAATTTATACAGTTCTCAAAATATCGTGAAATATATATATATATATATATATATATATATGTTCTACCGAATTATAAATTCCTAGTATACATATAGATAAACAATTTACAGAATATTCAGAAACATGATTTATAGTGTTTTCAGGTTACCATGGCTTTAGAACCATGATATTCAGATATTCAATCAGATATTCAGATATTTAGATATTCAGTCAGTTATTCAGAAATTTAGATTTACTCAGATCAATTTTACAATATTATGGCTATTTCAAAATCATGGTGAAAACAGTAAGATAATTATAAATACCAGTATTATATAGTATCAGACTCTGATGAATTATTCAGTCAGATTCAGTCAACAAAGCACGTTATCGTTGCTATTTTAGTTTAGAGTATAACCATATAACTCAGATAGTATGTAAATTTTTCAATAGTTGATCATGCCTATGTTGTGGACAGGCTCCCTGTCAATTAGGGTTGAGGAGGCCAATCTGACTTTCGAAGTTCGGCTGACTTATCCTAGTCGGCCAACCAGTGTTAAGTACCGCTTGCGGGCCGCACAACCGTGTCATTAAGGGTTAAATCATGACGTACAGTTTTTCAGGATAATATCACAGTTATATATATATAGATTTACAGTAAACATCAGATATATTATAGTGTTAGTAGTATGAATAAGTATGAAGTTCAGTTAACACAGTGGTGTTTTAAACTATATAGGTGTGCGTTGCAATATAAATTGTTTCATCAGTTAACTCAGTTCCAGAATTTTTTATCAGTATAATATACATGTAACTTATCTACCACACGCTGGTAATAGCATACTTCGTCTTACTGAGAGTTATCTCATCCCAGTAATTTATCACTTTTCAAGTGATCCAGGTAGGCGTGCATATCAGGCATAGAGATAGAAGGGACCTTATACTACCCTGTCTGAAGGGTAAGTATTTTGGGAGAGTCACTTTGTGAGTGGTCCCTACGTGATCAGGTGGGGGTATTTTGGGAATGGTTATGTATGTATATTTTGGAAAAATATTGACACTCTGGTTTTTTATATAAATTATGGTTATATGCATTTTTGTCTTCCGCTACATAGGTAGTTTATGGATACACAGGTTCCATGGTTCCCACTTGGACCGTGATGATAATATGGATTATATTACAAGGTATAAAAATAATGTAATTTAACAATATATGTGGAAAAAAATAGCATGAAAAATCAGGTCGTTACACAAGGAGTGGGTGAAACCTTACCGAATATGATCGTGGTTTGGTAAGGAGTCCTATAGATGGGATGGTGAACCAAAATAGAGGATTTTTATATTTTAAGTACAAAGGGAATATTTTAATTTAGGCTTTTCATATTCAAAAATGAGTTTAGGGTATAGCGATAAATGATATAAGATGGATCCCTAACACTCAATCTTGTGCAATGGACAAAGTATGCTTAACTTTAGATGATTATATTTAAGTGTGGGTTAAGCATTTTGAATTATATACCAGCCGTAGGGGCCTTGTGTATTTGGAAGTGGATGTGTATATAAAAATTCTACATTTTAAACCTAAGCCACTTCCCAAACCTAATGTCATTACTAATCCCTAAATCTAGTCCTAGGGTCTAAGGAAGAATTAAATAATTTGGTAATATTAATTTACATCCATTTTTCCTTAGGTCCTAAGGGGTTTTCTTTGCTGATTATCCATTTCATTTCTTTGTCTAGGCCTCTGGCACTTCTGGATGGATAAGTGGATAGAGCGTGTCGTTTAATTTTATGACAAAATCAAATTTTAAATTTTCGTGAAGAGTCATGCTTACTAATCTTGTGTTTACGAGATGAGGCATAAAAATTTTTATGGAATTTATTAAATGATTTTGAAGCTTTTTTGAAAATATTTTTCTTTTTAAGTCCTGAGGGTTTATCATCTCCCATTTCTCCCTTCTGGTAGATTATTTTTAATATTTTCTTCATATTTTTCTCCTCTAAGGTGGCATGATAATTTTTTTAATTTCTCTAATTGTTTAGCCAACCTTCTATTTTCATTTTTCAAGATCGTTTTCTGTTTAGACACTCTATCTAGAAGCTTATGCATTTTACATAAAACATTTTCTAGTTTATCATTCAAAAGCATGCTTCCATCATCAACTTCAACACATGATTCATTACAAAATTTAACACAATCATTACATGAATCATTGCATGTGGCATTTATAGTATCATCACAAGATTCTACAAATGATTCAACGCATGATACAATACGACATTTAGTGCAAAAATCATCAGTATATACATTACCATCAAAGCAATCATTAGAGGCAACTGATGATTCAACATATGATATATCACAATCATTACATGAATCATGCGCTCGTGCAAGCTATGATCTCATGAAAAATGTTAGATTCTAACGCACAATATAAAACCTCCATGGCATATGAATTTACATGCATAACATTATTATCATTTTCAACTATAGGCATGCAAATTCCTTTATCAATCACCTACCAGGCCCTCTAGTCCAAAGATTTTATAAATACGCTCATTCTTATTTTCTAATGGGTGTAATTAACACCAAAAAACAAAGGAGGTCTAGAAGGTGACTGTCCCTCGCTGAATGGGGATACACTAATGTGAGCCATTGCGATCTTTTGCAAAAACGTTTAAGTATAGTGTAACGAGGCACAACTATCAATTGTTAGCTTTGGTGTATTCCCAAAAGGGGGGTGAATTGGGTATTTAAAATTTTGTCCTATGTTCAACTAATCCAACAACCAGTATTAGACAAACCTAGGGTCTTTCTATGCAATCACAAATGCACAGATAAATATAATATGCAGAAATTTAAATCATGCACATCATTCACCAACTATTGGAGAATAACATACATGTGCAGTAAATAAATTGCGAAAAAATAAAGTGTAAACACGATATGTTAGTGGGGTTCTGCCTATACTATCTACGTCCCCACCTTGGCTCACCAGCACAAGGATTCCACTATAAGCTCACTTCATGGGTGGAGCGGCACCAGTTACAACCAAGTCAATTAGCGGGGCTGACCTCAACCTACACCTTACTAGGATGGTGCACCTAGCTTTCCTAACTGGGTCTAAGCTAATTCAAGACTATTCCATAAGGCTAGTCTCCCTCTTCAGACCCACGCCTGGATCACAAAAAATGTATAAAATTTACGTACACGAAAATGCTTCTTATGCAAGTTGATATATACCACTGAGCACAATCACAAATCAATGCACACCAATAGTATAGGAATTGTAAGCTCAGTGATGTGTATGTGTGCTATCAACACTCAGTAATGTATAATCTCAAATATGCTTAAGAGTGTACAAACAAACTATTTCTTTGAAACAAGATATAACAAATCTCAATTTTCAAATTAGGGTTTCAAAGATGCTGATAAAAATGTTCAAACTAACTCAAAAGATTTTCCTCAATGAAATATGCACAAGAGTTGTTTGAAATATAGCTTGTAAAAATTCTTTGCACACAAAAATTATTGCTTTAGGAAATCTTGCAATGACAATGCTAAGATCCTCAAGCTAATGAGTTTTCCCAACACAAGATTTATCAAGTTAAATTTGTGGGAAACACTTTGCTTAACTCCCCAAAATAAATCAATCAATCAAGCAAAAGTAATGGGAGTATTAAGCAATCTATACTAAGCAATAGCACAACAAGAAGCTCTCACAATGCTAAGATTTATCAAGGGAATGAAGGTATGAGAGTATTTGGAAGTATTATAGGCAAAATAGGATTTTGAGTTTAAGAGGATTTCTTGCTAATGATTTTTGCTAATCTGATCCTAATCCATACAAATGAACTCCTATATATAGAAGTAGGGCAAATTATGACCGTTTAGGACATGTAGAGTATTATTAGAATTGTTTTAAAACAATTTAGAAATTTTAACCCTATTTAAACATTTTAACCTCAGTAAGAAAAAAAAAGCAACCCGAGAGTCTTCAGATTGCTGAACCTTGGATCGGTCGCCTGAATAGACTGAGTAGAAAAAGTATCTTTTGGACGTTCGGTTGCTTGGGTGTATGTTCGGTTGGCTAAACCAAGGTGAAAATGATTTTGTCCACATTTTGGTCACCCGATCTATGATTCAGTTAACCGAACTCATGTGTTCGGTCGCTTGCGGCCATTTTGAACGTAAAGTTCGGTTGGCTGAGTTGGTGAGAACGGTCACTTCAGAAGTTCAGTCGCCCGTGGACGGTGCATTCATTTTGGTTTGGTCACCCGAAACCAAGTCAACATGTTGACTTGTCCATGGTTCATGTGTCCAATGTGTTTTGAACACAACAGGTTCGGTCGCCCGACCTCTCACAGATTTGTCTATTTTAGTTCAATCCATTTCAATTCAATCCCCTGATAGTGCAAGTGATAATGGGGACTATTTGTGCATATGTTTAGGGACCTAAGGTCTCTCTACGGTCCATGAGCTTACAATTAACCTATATGCATGATTTGTAAAGATTTATTACATACCTTTTTCCCTAATTACTATTACATACCCAAATTAAATAATAATGAATTATAATATAAAATGATCTTCACGGTCTTCATGCTCTACTTCATGTGCCATCAAAGTATCTGCAAATATAAACCTGCACATAAACTAGATAGCCATCAAATACTTGAGTATTTATCATTATCAAAACCGGGTGTGACCTATGAGGTCAACAATTATTATGTCGAATTATTCATATCATAAGCATGTTTTTAGGCATGAAGAGGTGGTCTTCCATCAATTAGTTCTTCAAAATTAAAGATTTATAAAGGAAGTAAGGGGTTATGAACCATAATTCTAGTTTTGGTGGTGTTAAATATGGTAGGAGGAGAAGAATTTGACTATGAATTTTGGGTTAATTTGTTCTTCTCTCTCCCATCCTTTTGAAAAGAAAGGGTTCATTAGTATAGATATGCACAATCCTTTCTTTTTTTTTTTTTTTCTAAATTTTTAATCCTCCATCTCTTGTTAGAATGAGTTAAATGGTTTGTATACTTAGTTTCCTCACCTCATGTAGTGTTTGCAAAATAATTGAGTAAACAAATTAGTGAATAATCAATATGGGCTTCAGTAATTCAAATTCAATTTGAGAAATTGAAATCATAATAATTAGCTCCAATTCATGTCATTTGTTCATAAGAATACAATTCTCAAATAAATCAAAATGACAGCATTTAGCTCATGATTAAAGTTAGAATTAGAGAGCACATACTTAATCTGCTTTGGTGATCGTCAAGAAGAATGAGAATGTATGTAAATGGTAATGAAGCAGTCAAAACCAGCGGTAGGGTCCTAGGGAAATAGGATGTCTCCAAGCCATGGTCCAAAAGTTGGGACTTTGAACTTTGACAACTACTAGTATTGCAAATATTTGCACACTCCAATCTTCTGTAAAAACAAATCCAACATTAAACTCTTTCCTAAATATAAAAATGAAGAAGATTAAAATCACCCTACTTACTTGTTGTAACGTCCCTCAATTTCTAAATATATAATGTCACATAATAGGTAAAATGGTCAACTCAAACCCGTGGGAAGCAGGGACACCTGTCAAACACAGCAGAAAACCTAGCGGCAGTAAACGTAAAATCTCAACATCCAAGTATAAAACATAATACCAGAGCTTTCTATTAACAACGATATACTGTTTATATGTACAATCTCCAAAAAGTCAAAACATCACTAGGACCATACAACAAAAATCTCCTAGTCCTAGTTCGACGCTTACCCTTCTAGTAGGGAAGCACCAATCACTCAACGGCGGCCCTGACCCGCTGGTCTCTCTGGGTTTCCTGAAAAGTTAATTAATGTTGGGGGTGAGACACTTTTTAGTAAGGGAAAATAAACTAAATACAGTTGTGTGGCAACATGAACATTTAAAGTGTTTTAGTAAGGAAAAATAAACTAAATACAGTTGTGTGGCAACATGAACATTTAAAGTGCTTATACATATATAGTACATTTCATAATTTTAGAAATAATCATAATATCATACTGGATGATCATGTACCTTCATATTTGTTAATAAATCATAACATACATAAGCATCTGTTATCACTAGAATAACATACATAAAAACATCTGTTGTAACTGTAGTACTGAAAATATACCCAGGATGAATAGCTAGTTAATGTCATGTATTACCCCCCATGACGGGTTATGCAGCCCGAAGGTGAGACCCGACAATGGCTGGCCGATCACTGCCGAATCAAATATGTATGTAAGTACGATGGACCCGCCACACCCTGGTCCAGACTGCCAGGTGGACGTCCACACTCTACTAAAAGCCACATCGACTATCCATCTCCCATCCCCTCGTGGGACGATTAGCACTAATCTGAAGTAGATATCTGATCTACACATATAGGTATGGTACCGAGCCCTAAACTGAACTAAACTAACATCCTGACTGTAATAACATATAATACTGAACATACATAATATCATCACGACCTCGTGCCGAAAACATAGATACGGCCTCATGCCGAAATCATACATATAGCCTCGTGCTAAAATCATAATAAATACAGCCTCGCGCCGATAACATAATAAATACGGCCTCGCACCAAAACATAAATACGATCTCGTGCCGATAACATAAATGTGGCCTCGCGCCAAAATCGTTTCTGGTATTTATATTCCGAAAACAACTCATTTATCATATATTCATCAAACTCAGTATAGCATAACTCGTCTTTTCAAAATACCTGAAAATATGCTTTGCTCTTAAAATCATTCATATCATGATTCGCTTCACATAAAAATACTGTTCATGCCACACATGTGCTATTAAGTCTTACTTCATATTTTAAAATCATCATTTCTAGCATCTTATACATACATATACCTTTTCATCACAATAGCACTATTTTCCAATCATACATTTCATATGTAATATACAAAGATAGCATAGGCTTTTCTGAAAATAAATGTGTTCCTTATTAATAATAATATGCATGGAAAATTTCTATTTTAGTTTATCCCCTTACCTGGCTACTGAGAAAGTCCCCAAAATATCCTAGGCTAACCCCCGTATGAGTTCCTGATCAACAGCTTGAAACTCAAAACTCCCAGTATTAAACATCAGTATTTTCATGCGTACGTCAATTTCTATAACTACCATGAAGTCTAATTTGGCTTAAAAAGCCTTACCTCAACTCTGGGATGATTTCCAACTTCGTTTTCCCAACGATTTGCTCCAGCAAACTTGTAAGGAACTTCGCCAGGAGCGTCGTGGTAGCCTCAGATCTTCGATTTGGCGTAAAACCAGCCCAAAATCGAAGAGAGAGGGTGAGAGGGCCGAGGAGGAGAGAGAGAGTGAGAGAGAGGAAGCTTAATATGAAATAAAAATTGGATTTTTCATATATATAGACAACGGAATTCATAGACGAGCCCTATCTTCGTCGATGAGTTCTTCATAAATTTCGTCAATGAGACCCTGTATTCGTCGAAGAAATTCAGGCTGCCTCCGAACCCCTCTCGGCATTTTCTCATCAACGAAACACTGTGTTCATTGACGAAATTCCTAAAGACTTCGTCGATGAAACCCTGTGTTCGTCAACGAATCAGACAATCTCTTAAAAATTATTTTATTCCCCAAATGCAATGTCGTCGACGAACGCTCAGCATTCGTCGACGAAGTCTACGGCCTCCTTCTGTTTTTGTCTCTATTTCCCTCTCTCTTTATTACTCAAATTTCCAATTTAAATTCGGGTCGTTACACTTGTGGTTCAGATTCAAAACAACGTGGTGGTTTGAATATGAAACTGAAGTAAGTAGGATGGTTTTAATCTTCTCCATTGTTATAAATAGGAAAGAGTTTAATGTTGGACGAGTTTTTGCAGAAAATTAGAGTTTGCAAATGTTTGCAATACTATTAGTTGTCAAAGTCCCAACTTTTGGACCATGGCCTGGAGACATCCTATTTCCCTAGGACCCTATCGCTAGTTTCTACTGTGTTATTGTCATTTACATGCATTTCAATGAGAAGAGGAACCACCCGCAGCATCTCCATGATTTGGGCACAACAGTTCTTCCATCTCTGCTTTCCAGTTCTTTATGGCTTCCAGCTCCGCTCCCCAGCTGGACACCTGTTGTTTTAATGTCTAGTTCTCAGTTTCCACCGTGTCCAGCCTGACAGCTAGCTCCTCCACTCGAGACTCGATGGTGGCTTGACGCGCTTGCTCTATCTCAGCACGAGAAGCCGCATTTGCACTCTAAGATGTTGTTGGGGCTACGTATCCACTCCCAAGACCATTCACATAACTCCTCGGTCAACGCCTAAGCACCCGATCATAGATGTCATCATCCGTGGGTAGCTAACTATCCTCAGGAATGTCTGCATCTCTCATCTGGACAATCCTCTCTTATTTTTAGTCATAAAAATGTAGAAAATGATTAAATAACAATGCAATAATGATGTTTTGAATTCAATAATGAACTAAATATAATAACTAACATGTTTGCTCTAAGCACCCTGGTACCACTCCCTCGATGGCCTTTGATGTGCTCTCTGATAAAGGGAAGACCTCGTCTTTGGTTCTCCAGTGACGGGATCACGCTACATTATCTTATAAAACATCATATTAACAAATTTGGAAGTGTAAACATAAATAAAACTTGTAATGTAATACTCAGATAGTTTTATAGAAATTACCGCTCAATGATGCACAAATAACTTCGACTCACTACAATGTGTCGCATTTAATTTGCTGCGGTTTTCAACATTTATTCGGCAAATATTCTACAGAAAACATTTAATGAGATAATAATCCATATTGATAGGAAAAATTAGTTCTAATCTAAACACATTACCTAATAGTGAGGGTCACAGAAATGTCGACACACCAGCTTTCAATCTTCGTGGGAGATCGCATCAAACGGTTGTCGTTCAACCTCATCTACCATCGCCTTAAAATGTCCATGCATTTTGTTGCAATAGACCTTAAACCGAGGGCACAAGTTCGTGTTCACCGCCTTTTTGACATTAGGGTCGGTGAGAATTTCAATATCAAACGAATCCTGTGTATGAAATACATATAAAATGTTAGACAGTAAATAGTGTAGTATATTAAAAGTAATATAACTAGTTGGAAAACATACCAAGAAGTGCTCATAGAGAACCAAGCACTGCTCCTCAGTCACCTTTGGCTAGGTGAAGCATGTCATGAAATGATGTAAATAGATTTTTTATGAAATGCATGAGTCCAATCTAGGGTCTTTTGAGCTTCCAACAATATCATATGAGATATGTAAATACAAGCAATACTAAATACCCATTACAATTGAAAACATTGAGCTTCTTCATCCTTTTGCTCTTCTAATTCCATGGAGTGTGCCAGGTTGTATACGCTTTAAGTTCCCCATGGCTTCCATGACATCCTTACCTTCCGTGCATGCTAAGTAATGATCATGTTCACAATCTCAATGCATAGGTAAGATACTATGTCATTTGTTATTATCAAAACGGTATTAGACTCATAGAGTCAACAATCTCCCCATTTTTAATGATGACAAATACACGAGCAAAAATAGGTTAAGCCAAACAAGGCTCCCTGTAAGATAATGCATGATTTATAATATAGCAATGTAATCCAAACAAATTTTTGCCCTAATGAATATTCTCTCCCTATTTTGACATCAATCAAAAAGTATACAAAAATATACAATGTTAAATATTTCTCCCTTTTGTTAAAAAAAATTTTATTTTTCCCCTGTGTTAAGCAATTTATCTCTCCCCCTTTCTAAAAATATAGTTATTTTGTGAAATCAAATTTCATGTTTAAAATACAACAGCATTTCAATCGACATTGATATAGATAAGCAATTTAGTTCATTTAAGTTAAAATTTCATGTGCGCATCAACATGTATCATATATCCATAAATTATTTAACATGCAATAGTCATTACTTAATTTTAATTTAAGTTGCTCCCCCTTAGTTATGTATTCTAATATATCTCTAGATAGCTTCTCTACTATGCATAAGGCCTAATTCACGTCTAATTTGGATAAACCTATCCTCCGAAAGTGGTTTAGTGAATATATCTGCCCATTATTCATCTGTGCACACAAACTTAAGTGTCACATCCCCCTTTTGCATATGGTCACGTAGAAAATGATGTCTAATTTCTACGTGCTTAGCTTGTGAATGTGATATGGGATTCTTTAAGATATTTATTACACTCGTATTGTCACACTTTATGGGAACGGATTCATAGTGCAATCCATAATCCATTAGTTATTGCTTCATGTAAAGAGTTTAAGTACAACAACTTCCAGCCGCTATGTATTCTGCCTCGGCTGTGGACAATGCAACTAAATTTTGTTTCTTGGAAAACCACGAAACTAAGGATTGTCCTAAAAAGTGAGAAGTGCCGCTCGTGCTTTTTCTATCTACTTTACTACCGGCAAAGTCAGCGTCAGAATAACTAACAATCTTGGAAATGGTGTGATCCCAAGAGGGGGGGTGAATTGGGTTTTAAAACATTTTTGCTAAATTTAAATATTTATACCGATTCACCATAGATCATATCTCATTTTTACGTGCGTAAGTAAATTAATAAAACAATAAAATCAGACATACACATGAAACATATCTCATTTAAAATAGAAGTGTGCATGCAAATAATTATAATGAAAAATGAAAGCATACATAAGCGGAAATTAAAGTGCGCGAATTTAAACGAGATAGAGAGAGAGTGACACATAGATTTGTTATCGAGGTTCAGCCAAACCAGCCTACATCCCCGCCTTGAGCATACCTCCCCAAGGATTACACTATCCCTGCTCACTTAAATGGGTGAAGTAGAAGCTGTTTACATCCTCTCCTTACAGGGCGAGGAAAATCCCAATTCAATGTTTGGACTAAACCAAACCAGTCTCACTTACGGGGCTGAGACTCCCCAGTTCAATTTTTGGGCTGAACCAAACCGACCTCACTTACGAGGCTGAGACTCCCCAGTTCAATTAATGGGATGAACCTAACCAGTACAATAAAAACAATTTTTGTATATAATAAAGTGCTTCTAAATGCGAGCAGAGATGTACACAATAAAGCTAAAAAAAATGCACTCTCTAATTATATGAAATGTACTCAGTAGGGTAAGGGTGCTTTTCTCAAAAACATATTTTTCAACCTTTGAAAAATAATGTATATGATATGCACAAAAGATATTTAAACCCAAATAAAAATTTTTCCACAAAAATATTTATCAAAGCAAAAACAATGTGAAGAATATTTAATCTTACTCTCAAAAATTGTTTATCAAAAGTGTAGGCTTGAGAGAGTAAGTGATTTTGAAACACAAAATGCCCAAACAAAATATATGCTCTCTTTCAAAAGATTTTCTAAAGAATAATAAAGCGAGTTAGAAGAGTATAAAATTTACCCCATAAAAGATTTTTGAAATAGAAACTGAAATGGGGGAACTTTGATTAAAAAATATTTGAGAGAATTTTAAAGTTAATCAAAGTTGCTAATTAAACAAATGAAAGGGGTATTTATAGTTTTTCTAAAAAAATATGACCGTTAGGGACCTATTGGGGATTTTGAAAAAGTTTAATTAAATTTTAACCTCAATTACCGTAGTTAATTCTGGGCAACCTGAGAGATTCGATCACCCTGACCTTAGGTTCGGTTGCCTGAACAAACACAAACAGAAAAGGTGTTTTCTCATGTTCAGGTGCCCGAGGACAGGTTTGGGTGGCTGAGCCAAAGGCGATTTTCAAAACGTTCAAGGTTTGGTCACCTAATCAGAAGTTCGGTTTGTTGAACTTCAACATTCGGTCGCTTGAGATAAAAAGGAACTACTAGTTCAAGCACCCGGGGAAGATGTGAAAAGTGACTTTAGGAGTTCGGTCGACCGAGGTCGTTTAGTTCATTTCAGTTCAGTTGCTCGACCCAAGTCAACTTTTTGACTTGTCAACCATTTGGTCGACCGAGGCATTTTTAACATGCCTGGTTCGGTCACCCGAATCCATTTTAATTTTAAATATTTGGTCCTATTTGAGTTAGAATTTAAATGCAAGGACCTAGGGTCTATCTAAGGCTAAGGCTATTTAACTTAGCCTAAAAAATCTGGCATCGGTTGACCTTCAGCCCTAAAATCTGTCTACGGTTCTGATTCTAAACAGCAATGACACTAGATGAGTTGATCGGGTTGCTCATCACATACGAACTGACAATAAATGAAAGACAGAGTGAGCAGGATAAAACTAAGATTTTTAAGTTAGCCTAACTTGGTTTTATCCTGCTCACTCAGTCTTTCATTTATTGTTAGTTCATATGTGATGAGCAACCCGATCAACTCATCTAGTGTCATTGCTTTTAGGTTCCGTTCTTCTACTATGGTTGTAGCCTTTGCCTCCCAGACTAGTGGTAATCCCTTAAGAATTTTCCTGATCATTTCATAATTGGGGTAAGTTTTACCAAGAGCATGCAATGAGTTCGTGATGTAAGTGAACTTGATGTACATAGATTGAATTAATTCACTAGAAGACATTTTAAAGGCTTCGTATTCACTAGTTAGCATGTCTATTCTACTGTCTATTACATCTTTAGTGCCTTTATATGTGACTTCTAATTTATCTCATATTTCTTTAGCAGTTGTACATGTCATGAACCTATTAAATTCATTTACGTCTAAAGCACAATATAACATATTCATTGCAGTAGCGTTTATTTGAAGAGCTTTCATGTCCTCATCTATGTATTCATCTTCAACCTTATGTATATTTTCTTTCTCTACAATTTTCATAGGAATATAATTTCCTCTAGAAACAACTTTCCATACTTTCCAATCACTATTTTGAATAAAGATTCTCATTCTTTGTTTCCAGTATGTGTAGTTAACACCACAAAAGATGGGTGGTTGTGTGGATAAGTGTCCCTCACCGAATGGAATTACACTAATGTGTGTCATTGTGATCTTTTATTAAAAAAAAAATGTTTAAGTCTAATGTAACTTGTCTCTCATACCGAATGTTAATTTAGGTGTAATCCCAAAAGGGGGGGGGGGTGAATTGGGTATTTAAAAGCTACTTAAGATTATTTTATCACTTAATTCCTAATTTAAGATTTAACAAAATGATCACAAGTTAGGGAATACTTAGATTTCAATTTATTATGCTATCTAATAAAATAAATTAAAATTATTATCTTCATAAACTCTGTGATATCCAATTAATTCTCAAGTGCACGTAATATTTAGCAACATACATACATATAAGATGGACAATTAAATGCAAGAGGAAATTAAAGGAGATAAGGGAAAAGAGATGCAAACACAGATTTTTACGAGGTTTGGCCTACCCCGGCCTACGTCCTTGCCTTGAGCAACCCACTCAAGGATTCCACTAATTCGCTCCTTTAACTGGGACGGAGCTTCCCATTACAGTTTGTTGCTTACAAGAGGCGTAGTTTCCTCCTCACCCAAGTTCACAACCCGAATCGTCAATACAATAGACAAATTAATATTTCTGAAAAACCCAAATGCTTCTCACAAGCTAATGAGTACAATAAAATCCTAATACATACTCAAATGATATAACTCGAAGCTCAGTTGAGTGTATGTAATATGTTCAATGAAATCTTTTGCAATAAATGATGAATGATCGTTGCATAAAAATATGTATGACAAATATGCTCCAAAGATCTAATCAAATGTATGATCTTTATAAAAATATTTGAACGACAATTTTGCTTCAAAGATTTAAATCAAATATATTTTGTAATAATAAAGTTGTGATGAAATCTTTGAATAAAGAATAGAAGTGATAATTTTCAAAGATTCAAAACTTTAGCAAACCCTTTTCGCAAATAAGATCTTCACATGTCTGGCTCTCAAATAATATTTAACAATCAGTTTGTGAGAGAATAAAATCTTTGAGAATAAGATTGAATATCAAAACACAATACTTTGTTTACCAAACCTCCAAGAACACGATCTTGATTGCAACAATATGAATTGAAAACTAAGGTGTCCCAAGAGGGGGGGTGAATTGGGTTATTAAAATTTCTTCTAAATCATTTTATGAATTCTTAACCTCTTTTAAATTCTTTCAAAGATTTTTTGACTTCTTGTTGATTTAGCAATCACAGAAAATTCAATATTCTTTTATTCAATCCACAACCATACAATCATTCAATCGATCAACCAAACCAATTAACCACAATATATTTAAACAAGATATAAGATTCAGCTTTCAGCTTTTGTTAATAGCCCTATGTACATAAATTTGATTTAAGCCCTATAGTAATGAAATTTGTTTCTTCAATGCAAATCACAACTCAAATTCCCAACAACTCAGAATTTAAATAAACTCTTAGTTAATTTGTCTTTGGGTGTTAACCAATCAACGTACTCCCTTTGAGGTTTCCGTAAAGTATTGATCCACCAATGTACTCCCTTTTGGTTTCCGTAATCCCAAAAACAATTTAAACTTTAGCTTATTTAAAATCTAAATTACGTAGTATACAAGATTAAGAAATTAAATCATCCACACAATTTATATGTTTGCTGGAATTTAGAGAGAGTAGAGGAAAGAGAGTGACATCGGGTTTTTACGAGGTTCAGTTTATCCCCAGCCTATCTCCTCGCCTTAGGCAAACCACATAAGGATTCACTAAACCAATTCCTTTTCATGTGGAACAAAACCATTACACACTCCTTCAATAAGCTAGAGCACCGCCTCTCCAAGTGATACCCCACACTTGGCCAATAATCCAATAACCTCGAATCATCAAAGAAACAAGAAGTAAGAGCTGCGTACAATAATGCTTTCACAAAAAGCAGATTATTACAATTTCAAAACTATATACTTCAAAGTAAATCAATATGAAATTGAAATTGAAGCTCAAGGGAATTTATCACTGATTAATTCTTTCAATGAATGAAAGATTCAGAGTTGAAGCACAAACTCAGTGATTGAAAGTTAGCAAAACTCAATAGAATTCGTGAGCAATATGTGAGCAAGAGAGCCTTTGAAAGATGAGAGTAATTGAGAGAGTTTGAGATCTGAAATTGATGATTGATGGTTAAAATCAATGACCTTGGGGGCTATTTATAGATTTAGAAAAGCATTTAACTTGATCCCCAAGTTTACTTAGAGTAGTGCCCAAGTTTTAGATAAGTTTGAGCCCCAAGGAATCAAATTTTGAAAAGTTTCCCATTAAAAAAATTTGAATTTTACCGTGTGGTAGTAGCCTATCACTTTATGTCAGGCGCTTATCAACTTAAAACTCATTTTAATTTCACAAGTAGAAAGGTGGCATTCGCCTGGAAAAACACAGTCAAGCTTCTCAGTTTACCTTGTCAGGCTTCTGTCAAGGTCTTGTTAGTCGCCTAACAACCTTCTGTCTGTCCATCTTAAAAACCATTAAATATGTTAGCCTACTGAGGGTGTTCAATCAGGCTTCTGTCTAGTTCAAAATGTTGTTTTTAAGATTTCTTTTCAAAAACTCTTTTTGCTTCTCAAATCTTGAAATTTTTTTTTTGTTTGCTTAAAAAATATTTTCCAAGATTAAAAGTTTAGGTCTCTAGGTATCTTATATATTATGAGCTTCAACGAATTTCATATCAATGTATACTTGAAGTACTTACATAATATGTCCTATGAACTCTTTCAACTTTTCATTCCTTGAATTCCTTGAAGTCTTTGCATATGAATTTGTTTGCTTTGAGTCCTTTAGGTCCTGAACTTCATCTTTCTTTGAACTTTCTTTTCTTTGGCTCCATTGCTTGTCTTCAAGCTTAGATATATTTTAAACTTTTGGCAAGTCCTTTTGTAACATCCATGCTCTTATGTTCTTCAAGCTTTATTTGATCATCTTTGCATCCATGCTTTGACTCTTCATTTGATCATCTTTCTTTGGAACATAAGCTTTGAATCATCTTTGTGATCAATTTACTTTGTATTCTCATTCTTAAATCCTGAAATATCATTACTCAACTAAATATATTAAGTTTCTCTTGTTTGTTAGCATCAAAACTGGATATTAAGTCTTGTAAGGCCAACAATCTCCACTTTTTTTTATGATGACAAATAAGGATAAAAAATTTGAGTGAGCCTTAAAAAGACTTGCCCTTACAATAAGCATCATCTTTACAATATTTGCAATATCAAGGTCAATATCAAAAATTATTTTACATACCATACTCATATATTAAAGTTACATCATTCAATATCAATATCATTCAATATCAAATACTTCTCCCCCTTTTGATTCATTCCTGAGTGGATATCCTTCATCTCATGACATTCTTTCTGGTGATGAATTGAGTTCTAAGGTATCTTATTTCCTTTTTGATTGAATTATGGTATTTAGTTAATTTATGGTTTTGGTTTGATGGCTTATTGCCCTTGGGAATGCCCAGGTTTGATGTAATAGTGATAAACTTTTGATGGAAGTCTTATTTGGCTTCCTTCTTCTCGGGTATGCCCAGAGTTTCTGTACATATCCATTTGATCAATATAATTTATCATTTACTGATAAAAAAAAAAAAATACTTCTCCCCCCTTTTGATACATATATCATGTTCAAATTTTTCAATATCATGAGAGTAAAATATAAAAAATGATTAAATTCAAATAAAATCATATTTTGAGCATATGAATATCAAACATGCATATCTAGCATATGTACATACTCAATTCATTATTTTTCAATATGGCATGTGTAGTGTACTTCAATAGTCAAATAGTCATGTATATTTATGTTTTTAATTATAAATGTCTTGTAACATCTTTACTAACAGCATTATCCCTCTTTGAAAATTTCATTAATTCATGATACCAATTGAAAAATTCATTAACTCATGATACCAATTGAACTTTTGAATTTGTGACACCAATTAAAACATCAGAGAATAATACTAATTGAACATTTCTTAATTCGTGATATCAATTGAAAAATTAGGAAGAAATAAAACATAGTACAAGCAATAACTCATATGACTCCTCCTGAATTTAATACATTCAGATTTGATACCAATTATGTTTTTTAAATTTATCATATCATGTTTCAAACATTGATTTATATCATGTATGTCTCATGGATACTAATATCAAATATTAATATCATATCAATGTCATAACATGTTCATGGATATAATTATGTTTGTCATGCTCAAATATTAATTGATATATTCAAGGATACCAATATACTTTATAGATACCAATGATAATGTCATGCACTGCTCATGGATACTAAATTATTTAGATGCAAATTTTTCAATTTATCCATGTGATCCATCATTAGCATGTATGGTCAAGAATTAATTTCATATTCATATATTGATATCATATCAAAATTTATGCTTCTAAATCATGCTTAATAACTCCATGCTCAGGTTTTCAATATATAGTGAGTCATAAATCATCAATATAAGTCAAGTCAAGTCAAGTCATACACATGTCTTTGGTAATTTCAGCATTTTAGCATAGAAGTATATCATCATATTAGCATTTCATATGTGCATGGAGTATATCATTATCATGTGCATTATACTACACTTTTGCTTAATTTGTTCTTATGTTGCTCAAGGATCTCTTATTCTCAAATAAATTTCATATTAAATTTAAGTTCCATTAAAACTTGTTTAAATATTTTACCTTCAATCAGTCGGCTGAGCTTATGGTCAGTCGGCTAACCTTTGTTTTCTTTTAAAGTTTGTTTCTTTCACAATTTCTCTGTCAAGCTCTCTTCTTTATAAAAATACTCATGCAATAAGCTCAATTTGCTTCAGATTTTCTTTTCTTTTGATTTCATATGAACACCTAAAATTCATACTGCTTTTCAAATCTTAATACTTTCTAATTTAAGCCTTGTATGATTCATTCATTAATTGAGGCCAACAATTTTCATTAGTTTCAATAAGATAAGCATTAATAAGCTTGAAAAATTTTATCCTTATTCTCTATTTCAATTTTGTTCAATATCTTCGTATGATTTTCCATAGATTTGATATCAATTTAAATTGAAGGATTTAGTCATAATATTTCATCTTGGTACCCATACTTTCTTGGATATGAATGGTTTAACAAGGGATCTTTCTTTTACTTTCCATACTTGTTTAGTTTTCATACCCTTTCTTTTTAATGGACATTCAAACTTTATATATCCCTTCTTTTTACATAGGAAGCATGTGGTGTGAGTGTAAGCATTTGAGGAGGTGCTAACGCAATCTTTAAAGGCTTTTGTAAAGTATATCATGTAAAGATTCTTTTTCCTTTTATTTTCAATTCCATTAAATCCTATGTCTTCTTTATTTAAGGACATTTTTTGTGCACCTACCATTCTATCAAAGTTTTCTTTTCCTCTTGTGAAATTGTAGATTATTTTAGCTTGATCTTCAATTTTTCCCTTAAGATCAATGATTTCTGAATTTTCTATATTTTTACCATTTTCTTGATTTTGAGATATTTTTCTGATTTTATTCTCTAATTCAAAAATATATTGATCTTTCTCATTTTCCATAGAGTATTGGGATCTTAAGTCTTCTAATTCCTTCATCAAATTTTCATTCTTTTTTTTCTAATCTCTTGATTTACAAGTTTTTTTCTTTTTCAACAAGATTTTTAGATTCTAACTCTTTCATAATTCATTCATTATTGTTTTTCAATAATGTGCATCATTTAGCACATTAACTAACATCTTATGCACCTTAAATAAATCATTTTGAAGTTCTTCATAAGAGGGCATACACTCATCATTGGATTCTTCCACTGAATCATCACAAGAACTATTTAAGGATTTGGATGATGAGTTTTCCTCATCGTCCCAAGCCATATAGCAAACAACCTCTTGGTCACTTGATTCATTATTGGAACTACTTGTACTCACATTGTCCCAAGTAGTAGCTTTCATTGCCTTTTTTCTTTTTCATTTTAGAATCTTTCTTAAGTTTTGGACAATCCGGTTTTAGGTGTCCAACTTTCTTGCAATTATAGCATATAGGTAGTTCTTTCTTTGTTTATTTCTTCTTAGTTTCTTCCTCATCTGAACTTGAGTTTTGGATTTTTCTTTTGAATTTATTTTTCCTTCTTAGTATTCTTACAAGTTTCTTGGATATGAAGGCTAGTTCATCTTCATCCATTTCATCTTTATCTTCATTACTAGAGTTTTTGTTTGAAGTTTTAAAAGCAATCAATTCTTGGGCTTTAGATTTTACACTTCTTTCATTCAGAGATATTTCATATGTAAGAAGGGATCCTATGAGTTCATCTAGGGATGTATTTTTGAGATTTCTCCATTTCATAATTGTTATAGCTTTAGGTTCCCATAAAGGTGGCAGCCCTCTAAGAATTTTTCGGATCATTTCATAGGTGGTGTATGTTTTTCCTAAGGCATTGAGGGAGTTAATAATGTGGGTGAACCTAGTATACATACTAATGATGGCTTCATCCGGTTCATCTTAAAAGCTTCATACTCGCTAGTGAGCGTATCGATTCAATTGTCCCTTACATCAATAGTACCTTTATAGGTTACTTCTAATTTATCCCAAATCTCTTTTGCTATTTTTTCATGCCATGACCCTATTAAATTAATTAATATCAAGAGCATAATATAAAGCATTCATAGCACTTGAATTTACTTGAAGCATCTTATGGTCATTGTCGGTCATCTCTTTTTCTTCTTTTGGAATTTCCTTGCCATCTACTGTTTTAGTAGGAATTAAGTCACCATGTGTGACAACCTTCCGAGCCTTCCAATCCATTGTCTGAAGATAAATTCTCATCCTTTGTTTCCAAAATGTATAATTTAAACAACAAAAGATGGGAGGCCTAGTACAGGATTGACCCTCTCCAAAGGGGGCTACGCCTAAGTGTGCCATCTAGATCTTTATGTAGCAACTAGTTAGGATTTGCTACAATCCCACTCTGATACCAATTGAAAACTAAGGTATAGTGTTAAGAGGGGGGGTGAATTGGGTTATTAAAATTTCTTCTAAATCATTTTATGAATTCTTAACCTCTTTTAAATTCTTTCAAAGATTTCTTGACTTCTTGTTGATTTAATAATCACACAAAATTCAATGTTCTTTTATTCAATCCACAACCACACAAGCATTCAATCAATCAACCAAACCAATTAACAACAATATATTTAAACAAGATACAAGATTCAGCTTTTAGCTTTTGTTAACAGCCCTGTGTATATAAATTTGATTTAAGCCCTATAGTAATGAAATTTGTTTCTTTAATGTAAACCACAACTCATTTCCCAACAACTCAGAATTTAAATAAACTCTTAGTTAATTTGTCTTTGGACGTTAACAAATCAACAAACTCCCTTTGAGGTTTTCGAAAAGTATTGATCAACCAACGTACTCTCTTTCGGTTTTCGTAATCCCAAAAATAAATTAAAATTTAGCTTATTTAAAATCCAAATTACATAGTATATATGATTAAGAAATTAAATCATCCACGCAGTTTATATGTTTTTTGGAATTTAAAGAGAGTAAGGGAAAGAGAGTGACACTAGGTTTTTACGAGGTTCAACTTATCCCCAGCCTACGTCCTCGCCTTAGTCAAACCACCTAAGGATTCACTAAACTAGTTCCTTTCCAAGAGGAACAAAACCATTACACATTCCTTCAATAGGCTAGAGCACCACCTCTCCAAGTGATACCCCACACTTGGTCACTCCTTCAATAGGCTAGAGTTGCACCTCTCCAAGTGATACCCCACACTTGGCCAACGATCCAACAACCTGGAATCGTCAAAGAAACAAGAAATAAGAGTTGCGTACAATAATGCTTTCACACAAAGCAGATTAGTACAATTTCAAAACTATATACTTCAAAGTAAATCAATATGAAATTGAAATTGAAGCTCAAGGGAACTTATCACCAATTAATTCTTTCAATGAATGAAAGATTCAGAGTTAAAGCACAAACTCGGTGATTAAAAATCAACAAAACTCAGTAGAATTTGTCAGTAATATATGAGCAAGAGAGCCTTTGAAAGATGAGAGTAATTGAGAGAGTTTGAGAGCTGAAATTGATGCTTGGTGGTTAAAATCAATGGCCTTGGGGGCTATTTATAGATTTATAAAAGCATTTAACTTGATCCCCAAGCTTACTTGGAGTAGTGCCCAAGATTTAGATAAGTTTGAGCCCCAAGCAATCAAATTTTAAAAAGTTTCCCATTAGAAAAAATTTGAATTTTACTGCGTGGTAATAGCCTGTCACTTTAGGTCAGGCGCCTGTCAACCTAAAACTTATTTTAATTTCACAGGCAAAAAGGTGGCAGTTGCCTGGCAAAACACAATCAGGCTTCTCAGTTTACCTCGTAAGGCTTTTGTCAAAGTCTAGTCAGTCGCCTGACAACCTTATGTCTGTCCATCTTAAAAACCATTAAATATGTCAGCCTACTAAGGGTGTTCACTCAGGCTTCTGTCTAGTTCAAAATGCTATTTTTAAGATTTCTTTTGAAAAACTCTTTTTGCTTCTCAAATCTTGAAATTTTGTTTTGTTTACTTAAAAAATATTTTCCAAGATTAAAAGTTTAGGTCTCTAGGTCTCTTATATCTAATGAGCTTCAATGAATTTCATATCAATTTTTACTTGAAGTACTTACATAATGTGTCCTATGAACTCTTTCAACTTTTCATTCCTTGAAGTCTTCGCATATGAATTTGTTTGCCTTGAGTCCTTTAGGTCCTGAACTTCATCTTTCTTTGAGCTTTCTTGCTTTGCTTTTCTTTGGCTCCATTGCATGTCTTCAAGCTTTGATATATTTTAAACTTTTAGCAACTCATTTTGTAACATCCATGCTCTTATGTTCTTCAAGCTTTATTTGATCATCTTTGCATCCATGCTTTGACTCTTCATTTGGTCATCTTTCTTTGGAACATAAGCTTTGAATCATCTTTGTGATCATTTTAATTTGTATTCTCATTCTTAAATCCTGAAATATCATTACTCAACCAAATATGTTAAGTTTCTCTTGTTTGTTAGCATCAAAATAGGATATTAGGCCTTTTAAGGCCAACATGAATGAATGTCCTTAATCTTTAAAGACAACGTAGAGAATGCCCCAAAAGAGTTTGAATCCGATAGAGTATAGGCAAGAGTATTCAAGAGTTGTTTCATTAGGGTTTAGGGTTCAGTATACATAAGTTCTTTCGACCTTTGATTAGATTTCAACCATTGGATCATTTACTTTAGAAGTTCTCGTGCATTTCTGTGTTGAAGCATTGTTCTCCGCCTTGGGTTCAACAACAAGTTGGACACATTCTTCGACGAATGTTCAACACTCATTCGGTGACGAAACCAGAGGATTGGTCGACGGGTGGACTTTCTAAGATTTTTTAGTTCTCGGTATTTTCTCATTGACGAGAGTAGAGCGTCTGGTGACCAATGGCCTTCAGTCATTCGTCGACGAGACCAGGAGGTTCATTGATGAGACTAGGAGGTTCGTCGATGAGACCTCTAATTTTCAGAGTTATTTTGCCTCTAACGTGTCCATCCAACTTAGAACTGATGTAAATAGATTTTTCATGAAATGCATTAGTCCTAAGATCAGTCTAGGGTCTTTTGAGCTTCCAACTACAGCATATAAGATATGTAAATACAAAAAATACTAAATACCCATTACAATTGAAAACTTTGAGCTTCTTCATCCTTTTGCTTTTCTAATTCCATGGAGTATGTCAGGTTGTATACACTTTAAGCCTCATGGCTTCCATGACATCCTTACCTTTTGTACATGCTAAGGATTGATCATGTTCACAATCTCAATGCACAGGGAAGATACTATGTGATTTGTCATTCTCAAAACGGAATTAGACTCATAGAATCAACACCCACACGGGCACGAGCATTTATTTGCCCAACTTTTTATTAATTTTTTTATTTTTAAAAATTGAAATGTTTTTGTCGTTTCAGGCTAAAAGCACGCGTGCCTGTATGTGCATTTGCATGGTCATCCACGCACTAGCACGTGCAATCACGCACCAACCTAATTTTTTATTTATTTTAATTTTATAATTTTGAATAGTTTAATTATTTTATTTTTTTTAATATTTAATATTATATTATTATTTTTTGAATTTTTAAAACTTTATTAAAATTAAGAAAATGACAAGTTGGGTCCACAAAAAATGGCTAAAAATTTCAAGTGTCTAGAAATGTTAGAAAACTACAAAAAATAAAAAAAAAAGGATAGGATTTTGCCTCAATTTTTATGCACACGGTCAAAAATATTGTCAAACCCTTCCTTGCCATTTTGGATTGTCTTAGTTCGCCTAGTGTAGTAAAAAAAAATGGCAAAAATAGAGTAGAGAAGTCAGAAATGATAGGGTTTTACCTAATTTTTTATGCGCGAGTTTAAAAACACTGTCAAACCCCTTCCTTATTATTTTGGATTGTCCTAAATCACTTGGTACAACCAAAATTGTAATAAAAAAAAAAAAAAAAGAAGCAAAAGGCAAAAAATGATCGAGATTTTGCCTTAATTTTTGTGTACAAGGTTAAAAATATTGTCAGACCCCTCTTTACCATTTCAGACTCTCTCGAATCACCTAGTGCAATCAAAAATGACAAAAGGAGAGCAAAAAATCTATAGACTATAGGGATTTTGCCTTGATTTTTGTGTACAAGGTCAAAACACAGTTAGACCCCTACTTATCATTTTGAACTATCCTAAATCACCCAGTGCACTCAAAAATGTTAAAATAAGTAGAAAATCTAAAAATGATAGAGGTTTTACCTTACTTTTTGTACCCTTGGTCAAAAACACGTTAGACCCCTTTACTATGTCAAACCGTTTCAAATCACCAGGTGTAGTTAAAAATGGCAAAAAAAGAAGCAGAAAAACCAAATATAACCCTGCTTTTACCTTGATTTTCATATACAAGATCAAAACATTGTCAGACCCCACCTTAGAATTTTAGATTGTCCTAGATCACCTAGTGTAGTCAAAAATGACAAAAAAAGAAAAGACCAGAGAAAGGCAATTAGGACTTGTCGATCTCCGTTTTGGTCACTCAATCAAAATGGTCATCAAAAGAGTTCATTCATGAGAACAAACCAACAAACTTTTACCCTAGATAGTTCATTCATGTAACACATGCCATGAAAATTGAAACTTTAATGCTGCTCATATTACAAAAATTAGATGTTTTCTTGATACATGAAAAACATAATAAAATATCAACTTTGACATGTGATAAAAGAAAATTTTCATTCATTCACTTATACATACCATTAATCACAATCCAAAGCTTATGAAATCATGTAAATATGTATGAGGATGAGGGATTTACCTCACTCTTCTTGATCATTTTGGATCTTCCAAGACCTTGCACAAGCTTTTGATCTTTTTCTTGACTACTCCTTCAAGATTTCAACTTCCCTTCTTCAATGGAGTCTTCCTTGCTCCTTTTCTCTTTCTCTCTTTTCTTGCTCACAAACTAGCTTTGGAGTCCTCTCATGGAGTGACTGTACACTTCTCTTGTGGTTAAACGTGTTTGTGTCCTCTTGTGATAAACATGTGTTGCAACCTCCTCCCTCTTGATTCCTTTTTATAGAGAAGGGGAAGCAAGAGATATTATCCTAATTCCCAATTTCTAAAAAATGCTCTTTTAATACAAGATAACCCCTTCCTTGTCCTACAAGAGTCTTTGGAAACTAATTTTCTCAAATTCAATGAGCAAATCTCTCTCGAAGATAGGGATAAGCCCCTATCGGATGGGGAAAGAGGTAATTAAATACCAAAAACATAACATTATAAGCCACTACTCGGTCCAAAATCAAATTGCACAGCGTAGGGCTTAGCAAAAGACGAGGAAGTCACAATTAATTTTTTCTTAATCGATTATTATCTACCATACTCCAATTAATTGAGAAATCTTAGAGTTTATTAAAAGTAGACAAAATTAATTGTCTACAATATATATTATTAAATTTATACATTATAACAATTCTATTCTATTCGACATTCCATAAATATAACGTAGCCTAAGTTTGTATCTCCCTTCAAAAATCTAATTTAACTTTAACAATAGAGTTCCTACCTTGAATGGTCCAAATTTGTGTTTTGAGATTTCCCAAGGGAGGGAAAGTTTTGAAGGCTCCAAATGTTGGGAGTTTTGAAACAGTGGAAGGAAAAGAAAAGAATGGATTTCCTTATTTTTTATATTTTATTAAATTACGAATGGAATATTAATATAAGAACAATTGTCGTCCTCCTACAAAACCACTCGATTTGAGAGGCCTGAATTTTGGAACTTACAGTAGAGATAAATAAATAAATAAATAAATATGACCCCTCTGATTCCCTTCCCCATGCTAAGCTGAGTTGTGAAAATAATTTTTTATTTATTTAGTCGTCCAAAGAACTATAAAATTATTATATTATATTAAAATTTTTATATTTTTATATGATGATTGTAGTAGCAATTTTTTTTTTTTCAACTTTTCTATATAAGTAGTACAAAGTTGAAAATATGCGTGACAATTTTATAATTTAATTAAAGTTAAGACTGTCTTTTATAATTGATCAAATCCTAAAATTAGTTCTAACAAAAATAATATTCTGACCCTCCCTCGGGTCTCTTTCCAACTTTTTCCTTAAAAATCATGTAATGACTGGCATTATTAACTAGTATTACTCATCTAATACGAATGTCTGCTTGAACTTGTAAAAGTGACGCTTACACTCCTTAGATGAACTTTATGGCTGCAAATAGTCTTTTAAGTCGATAAATATTAGCTAAATCTAGAAAATTGTTATAACGTAAATGACACGTGAATAATTAATAATTTTTTTAGATAAAATTATCCTCATAAGACAAAGGAACATTATCATTAATAAATTTTAATATATGAGCATGTCAAAGATGCTCATAAGGAAAAAAAAAAAAAAAAGGATATAACATAATGAAATAAATAGAGAAAAAATTAATTGACTTAGAGGAAATAAAAAAGCGACAAAAAATTGAGGAATTCAATAATTAATTCTATAAAATAAAAATATATTATACCTATATTGCATAGATAGAATACTATGCATAAATAAAATGGCATATATTATATATGTAGCCTATATACTAGAACATCTTAAAAAAATATATACTTTTATGGTAAAGTACTTATTTAAAGTATTTGTGTTAAATAAACACTTGTTCAAAAAATACTTTTTCAAACTACTTTGTTATTTTTAAAAATGAGCATTATTTTAATATGTATTTTTTTTTAAAGTAATTATTTGAAAGAGTACTTGTAACAAATAATTTAGACTATTTTTTGACAAGTACATTCTTAAGTAAGCATTTTTTTTTTCCCAAATACCTTTTCTATAGACGCAATTTTTTTAAAAAAATAATAATATTTGCAAGTACTCTTTTAAATAACTACTCGTAATAAGTAATCTAGACTATTTTTTTTATAAGTACTTTTTTTAAGTAAGTATTTTTTTTTTCCAAATACTTTTTTATAGAGAAGCAATTTTCTTTTAAAAAAAATACTTATCTAAAAGTAATCAAAAATTACTTGTTAGAAGTATTTTATCAAATAAGTATTTCATTCAAAAAATAATTTTTCAAAAAAAGTACTTTTTTAAAATAGTCAGAAAAGTACTTTTTGAAGTAAGTACTTATCAAATGTAAACCAAACACTACTTATTAACAAGTATTTACAATAAGTACTTTTTCTAAAAAAATATACTTATTAAAACGTTCTAAAAGGGGACTAGTTAATAGAAGTTAACTTCATTACTCTCTTTGATAATGTAAGTGGTGCAAGTCACTTTTAAGAGTTCATGGACCATTTGTAATAAATGGTATAATTTAAGGGATATAAGTAGAAAATATTTCTTAATTTTTTTTAAAGGAAAGAAAAATAGAAACAAATAACATGCAAGAGTTAAGTGAGATTGAAATTCTGGAGACTGTAAGATCAATGGGAAATAGAAAGTTAACCTATGAATACAGTAATCATATAGGGAATAGATAAGATGCCGAACCTAATGCTATGAAGTGGTATCACCCATGCTCATACCACTTCAAAACAAGCTTAACTTATATTGTAAAGACATAACCTAAAGGAACTATAGCAAAGAGAGCAGCTTTAGCCTTCTCTCCCATTACCTGACTCACATTTTCGATTCATATGAAATTTCAACCTCCTCGATTGTTCAAACACTTCCAAAACCATATTACTCGACCCGAGTTCAGCCAAGTGAGTCAGGTGTAGCAATTGTAAGTGCCCTACTATTATTTAGGGCTCTAGTATTTTGCATTGGAAATCATACCTGTCCACATGTGCAAGGATTTGGATAATATTAACCTAAAACCCAAATGAGCATGAAAAGATTCATATCTTTATCGTAGTAGTCTTATAAATAATATACTTTTACAATCAAGTTCTATATTATCACTATTTATTATCATGCTAAATCAGTAAATCTCAACACAAAGTTGACCTCTGAATCATCCTTGATAGATAACAGGATCCCAATCTAATACAGCATCTAAATGAAGTACCAAAGACTCTGGTAACACACCGCTGGGTTCAGCAGCATAAACCAGAAAAACAAACTAGCAAAATGCCTGGTTGAAACAAAACAATAGAATGCAGCCTTACCAAGCGCTAGCGCTGAGTGGGAACACAGGGATGAACATAAAACTGAAAAATATAAACTTTAATAACATGAAAACACCATGTCATGTTACAACTAAGGTCTACATGATCTACAACACCACCCCATTTCTTAGCCCACCCCCCACCCCTTTAATTAAGATGGGATCAATATAAATGAGAAAATGATAATATAAAAACCATAAAAGTATACATGTGAAATTCAAACTTAAATAAAGAAAATTATAGAATATAAATATATTTATGTTGGCACCAAGTAGTGCAAGGCAGGATTAGGCCATTTGCAGCTTCTCTTCCCCAATGATCCACCTTGTCAACAGACTAGGATCATCAACCAAGGCTTTACATGTTTTAGGGACAATCCCAAGATCACCACCGATCTGATCATATTCTCTCAGAGCAGCTTCCATCTCTGCTGCAACAGCTGCATCATCTACACCATCAAGGGCACCCATATGAAGAACATCAGAATAGTGCCTCTCTTTCTCAGGATCATGCTGAAATGGTTCCATGGCTGGGCCCTGCTGGTTCCAATATTAACGTCAGAAATCTAAGAAAACAAAAGCACTATGTCTGCCCGCAAAAGAAATTGGATTTCCCATGAACATGGCCCAGTTTCATTAACTTGTATATAGACATTATTGATATTTGGGAACATTAATTGGAGCATTAGAACTGGATTTATGTGGATTTGAGCAGAAGCCAATGCATTTTATGTTCCAATCCATAATAATTCCAAATCTATAAAAATTTATGCTCTGAGACAATGTTTTTAAACATGTAGTTGGAAACAACAAATATTCACATGGTATCAGTAGGAAGAAAATAATTGAGCCAATCAAATGGCAACAAGTCAATGAGATGCGTCCAACAAGAGAAAAAAAAAAAAGGTCAATTAAAACATACCATGTGTATCTAAGAGATCCCATTAATTAAATTTAATGATCAATCTTAGGTTTCTATACTTCATTAAATTAATCCCAATGAATGCTAATAAAGACAACGAAAATTTTCTAAACGTGACAAGATTTATTAAAGATGACGCAGTTATGACAATATATTAGTGTCATATGTCACTAATTGGTGCTTTAAATGGGATCACAATGCCAACAAGATAATGTCATTTGTCGCTTAAGCCTCACATGCATCCAAATAAATATCACACTCTATCCATCTCTAATAAATCAAATCAGAGAAAATATGTGGATAATATTTTATGAAACATTCTTCACTGAGAGTAGCCCACATGTCCTGTAAGGAGGTCAAAGTAAGATTCTTCCCTTTAGGCTTCTATAAATAGAGGGCAAGACCTTGGGAAGAGCCATGTTGGAGAATAATTAAGAAGAATTGGGTTAAGGGATTGTTAGGTTTAATTAGTAGTTTATTATGTATTTAGTTTAATTAGTATAATATTATGTGCATTTTGGGGGCTTGTTTGTAATATTTGTGTAAAGTACGGATTTGTTTGTAATTTATGTAGTTTTAGGAATATTTGTGTAATTTTATGTGTTTAGGCTTTCTTATAAATAGTGTGTGAAAGCCATGTTGAAAGTTAGCTGTTGATGAATTTGAATTGTTGATTGAACGTGAGTTCCCCCTTAGTATCTCCTCTCTCCTCCCTTCCCATCCCTCCCTCTCTTCTATTTCTTATAATCTCACCCATAGCTGCAGAACCTTGATGCTGCCCCTGCATCAGGGGTCCACAAGGATCTCAGGAACAATTTTGGAAGCAACGAAACTCTGATAGACTTGAGCCTCAAAAGCCTACAACAGCCCAACCTTCAAGACCTAAGGGCCACAAGAACTTCAAGAATAAGACTCAAAGTTCCAAACTTAGTGTTTATTTGTGAGTCCCAAGGTAATTTGAACTCTTCCCATCAAAGGGAAGGAGGTTTTCTCTAATAGTTAGAGATAAAGTTTTTCAGACTCTTGATATGAATTTTTCAAATTAGATGATACTATGTTTGTAAAGAATACCATTCCTAAAATCAATAATGGAATTCGTCGCATTATGTTCTTGTCTATTTTGACAATAAAATTTTTGGCATGCTCACTATGGCAATTTCGACCTCTCATTTCTTTTGTCATATGAGAGCATCAATTCCAAGATCAAATGGCTCCAAGGATCAACCACTCAATAATTAAGCCAGCTCATAATAGTGCTCAAGCAAATCTAGTAGTTTTTCCAAGCGCTGCCATAAGTGCAAGCATCCAGCCACAATCACATGGTCCTAGGAGTAGGACTAAGGCACTCAATAGCATGGTCAAACGACTCTAGTCTGTCATCCTCATATAAGAGTGGCTCCCATATAAACTCCAAGGAGATATTTTGGCATCACTGAGGAGTCATCTAGCACAGGTCATGAATTGTCATTCAAGGATGAGGAGAGTTACTCGAGCAGTGATTCTCTTACAACTTTTCCACATCAAGTTTCAAACAATAGAAGGGTTTGCAACTCTAGTGTTAATAACAGTTATGACAGCTGGCACAACATCTCTAGACAAAAAATTCACAATGTTGGCTTATATTATGGCATCCTTCACGAAGAGTTACCACGAGAAGGAAACAGAAATGGCAAGCATGATGAGACAGATTAAGAGATTAACCAAGGCAAGCCAACATGCCACTACCCATCCTCATCAATAAAATTATTGAGAAATCAATGAAAATAATAGGGAGGGGAGCAGGTTACCAACTTGGTGCTGATGACACAATTTTTAACAACCAACAAAGGGAGCTCATTAAAGAAGCTATCAAAGCCTTAAACTAAAAGGATTGGTCCCCTGAGACAATACTATACTTTGATGGCAGAGGCAACCCATGCACGTTGCAGTCACCAATGCGGACGGTCAAAGAATTTGTTCGCTCCTTAAAAGATAATGCATTTAATTCACATACAGATCTAGAGGCCAATACCATATATAGTTGGCAACAATTAGAATGAGTTTCTCAAACTGCTACTACGGTACCCAAGGTAAAGCTTGCCAAACACATCAATGGAAAGATGAGTTTGCCATTGAATAAAAATGTATGTCAAGAAATTTAAACCTTAACCAAGGCCTTTCTAAACAATCAACTCTTGATATGTGTATTCAAGGCATGCACCGGGACTAATGCTACATGCAAGGACTAAAACCTCAGAGTTTCGACAAACTAGCTACCTGTGCACATGATTGGAGCTGAGCATAATCACTGCAGGAAATAGAAATTACTAGTTCAAGAAGGCCGAAAAGGCAAAGAAATAAGCAAGATTTTCCAGAGGCAAAATTCCAACAAGATCTAAAAAAAGGCAACTGTTGGTTGTGAGCACCACAAATGCCAAAATTTCTGCTAAGACTGCCAAGAAGCATGAAACAAATCCTTCTCCCCAACAATAAGGTAGAAGGAAAACTTCTCTATGGGAAAAGCAAGAAAGGGAGTACCCATTACCTGAATCTGATGTCCTGAAAAAGTTAAGAGGACCTCAAGTCATTGAACTGCTAGAGATGAGACACCTGAGGAACCCAACTGAATGGACAACATCAACACTTGCAGGTGTTGTTGTTTGGAGCCACCATGTGGAGAAGGGTTCCATTTTGAATGATAAAATAATAGTCACATTGAAATGTATAACAATGGGAAAATGGAATTTAGAGAGGAGAAACTGTCACATCTAACCTGGCCACTATAGCAAGTTTGATTACTCACTTTAGTTATCATTTCATGAAGAAAATTTAGTCTATTTGACCAGGAGGAGGTGAAGACAGTTCCTTCTGCAAATCAAACTCTCTCTTCAGAACAAAAACAATATTCAAAGTCAATTTTCATACATGGTTCATTTGAATGTCACTAGGGAATGAAAGGCCATGACAACCAATGATGGATCCTTGTTAGCAAAAGAAAAATCAAACCATTACAAGGCACATGTTATATAGGCCTATAGCAGTGAAGAAGATGAGAAAGAAGTCGACACTGAAGAAAATGAGGAGAGTATCTACTTCAGATCCACAAGAAGACTTGTGAAAGCCAAGAATGCCCATCACTCCATAGGCATAGATGCCAAAGGAGATCAAATCAAAGAAGCAGCTTGTGTCCCTCTTATATGCTTTCAAGTTGAAGGAGAAGGGGGTTTGAACAATAAAAAAAAACACAGGATGCCAAAACTCTCGTAAATCTACTTTCAACCTTCACAATTTGGAAAAATTTACTTTCCTTGATAAAGATCTTGTTAGAGGTTATTTATGTCTTTTAGTATTATTATTATTAAGTGTATTAGTATGTTAATTAATGAGAGTTTGTAAGGGTATTATTGTCATTAGAATGTATTTGATTTGAATAGAGGGAGAGACCTATTGTCAATTTAGGTCATTCATTTAATCAAACACTCAACATGGTATCAGAGCATGATCCAACCTAAACCCTATCATAGTTGGCCATCGCCGGAAAAACACATTCCTGCTGCTGCCCTTCTCAGGTCCACTTCCACCCTTCATTATTTCACAAAACCAACCATACATCCATAAATAGAACCCTCCAAAGCCTACTCCCACAAAACCCCATCGCCAGAAACAGCCCCACGCACCACCACACGCCGGCCAACTGCTGGCAGGGCTGACCCCATGTGTCAGCGCGTGAGCATTTCCGGCCACCCTTTTTTTTTTCTGCCATGTTCTTATTCCTTCTCTAGACATATTTTTTGCCCAAAGATCCAACCTTTTTCAACCATGCACTATTGGTAATCTGTTAGTTTTTGTTCGGTGTTAGTAAAGGCTTTCTTGTGAGTTTCTTGGAGCAGTGGCAGTGCTCACAAGTTAAGATTGTAAGGCTGTGGCAGTGCTATCTCAGTTGGTAAGTCATTCGCCTCATCTGTGGTTGTGTAGGTGCTCCACATAGTTTGTGATTGTCACTGTTAATGGTTATTTAGTCATTTAGCATTATTATTAATTGTTAAGAGTTTGGTTTGTAATAAGCGTAAGTTAGTAAGGCTACTATGGTCATTCCCATTGTACCAAACATATTTTATAAATAGAGGGAGAGACCTATCATTGAGTTTAGGTCTTCCATTTTACCCAATTATTCAACATGGTATCAAAGCATGATTCTAAAACCTAAACCCTAAGTGTTACCACCACCATCAAACCGAAGCTTGAAACATAAAATCCGCTGCATGTCTATCATCATGGAATATTTTTCAGCGATACTACAACCCTAGAAAACAGCCAGCAGCAGCAGAAATTCAGACCAGTCGCTGGAAATTTCTGGGCGACACTGCCAATTCGAGAACATCAAATCCACTATAGATTTGTCAAAACCAACAACAGTCACCCACAGACACAGCCGATCTGCCCCCTCTGAAATCCCACCTAAAGGCAGTGTCCCATGTGCCCACATGCACCAGGAAAAGGCTGCCAGGGCCGACCCTACGTGTCACGAGCTAAGCTTGTTCAGGGCATTATGCTTGCCTGTGACCGCTTATCTCGTGTTCTTGGGATGGGTTTCCATCATGTAAATACTAGTGTAGGGTTATTTTCTGCTAGTAGAGTCTTTGTAAGCCAAATAAGGCAGTATGACTCCTCGGTCACTTTGATGTTTCCTAGTGTCAGGATGATAATTACATAAAAACCTCTTTAAAGGAGGGTGAGTGTTCATCAGTCATTGTAAAACTCACTAGCAATTGTCAACGTGCTTAGCCTACTTGCCTCCCTCGCTAAGTACACCATGTCAACAGAGGATTTGTTAATGAATTACGTTTGCTTCAATGTTCACTACTTGCTTACCACGACTTTCATGAATTGATTACTGTTTCCGCTCCTATCTGAATGAATGTTAATGAAAGTGCTTCGTGGATGAATGTTGGTAAACGATAGGCTAGCTAGTTAAACAAGAGTACTTTAGCTAGCGCCACACGGCCCTTCACAAGGGTGTGAAAATAGTCGGACCGTGACATTTGGTATCAGAGCCAAGTCGGGGACACTTGGTGAGAGCCTAAGGTTGAGTTGCTACGTGAATTCGATTGCCTTCATTGTTGGATTTGGAAAAGCTTTGGTAAGTGACCATGGCACCAAACACTGCTGAGAGGATCTGCGTACTGGAAGCACAAGTTGAGACAACAACCAACACTATGGCCGCGGAGGTAGCCCAGATGAGAGAACTTGTTGATGAGGTGATGGGATCACAAAAACATCAAACAGGTTTGATAGGCGACATGTCAGAGGACTTTCGCAACAGAGTTGAAACTTTGCAGGCCCGGATGGCAGATCTGGATGCAAAGATGAATGTGATGGTTCTTGCTATGGGGAACTCCAACACTCCGGGAGTTAGCAAGACCAAGGTGCCAGAACCCAGGACGTATGGGGTGCCCAAGATGCCAAAGAGTTGGAGAACTTCTTGTTTGATGTGGAGCAATACTTTCGCGTTGTGAGGATGGCCTCAAAACAAGCAAAAGTCGATACTGCGACCATGTACTTGATTGGTGATGCCAGACTGTGGTGGCAAACCAAGTACAGAGAAATTGAAAATGGAAGCTATGTAATTGATAGCTGGGCAGACTTGAAGAGAGAGCTCAAGGCCCAATTCTTTCCTGAAAATGTTGAGTATAATGCAAGGAGAAAACTGAGAGATCTCAAGCATACGGGATCGATCAGCGAATATGTGAAATAATTTTCTGCTTTGATGTTGGATATTCGGGATATGTCAAAGAAGGACAAGTTGTTCTATTTTCTAGGGGGGGATGAAACCGTGGGCAAGAACTGAACTTCATAGGCAAAAGGTTCAAGACTTGCCAACTGCACAAGCGGCTACAGAACGCTTGACTGACTACGCTGGTGACGATACTGCTTCGTCCAAACGGTTTGGCAGAGAGGGAAACAGTGGAAAGTCTTTCAAGAATGGCAAACCCAAGAGTGGAAGAGCCGACTCTAAATCATCAACCTCAAAGGAAGCTTCGTTGTCTCAAGGGTTCAACACACCCAATGAAAAGGGGAAGAGTAAAATTTCGTGCTACTTGTGTAGTGGACCTCATAGAGTTTTTGAGTGGCCTCACAAAGCATCACTTAATGCTTTATAGGCTTCCATTGCAGAGCAGGCAGTGGAAGACGATAGGGAAGAGGATGATGCCCCGAGGGTGGGTTCGGTGCAGCTGGTGAACGCATTGGAAAAGCAGGCAAAAACACCGAAAGTTACGCGAACAAAAGGGTTAATGTTTGTGGATTTGAGGATAAATGGGAACAGTACTCGCGCTATGGTGGATACGGGGGCTACTCATAATTTTGTTTCACAATTAGAAGCATGGAGACTCAACTTATCCTTAGAGAAGGACATAGGACGCATTAAAGCAGTTAACTCTGTAGCCCAGCCTACTCTGGGAGTAGTCAAGCAAGTGGCTATAAAGCTTGGACAGTGGAAAGTTCATGCGAATTTCACAGCGGTGTCATTGGATGACTTTCCAGTCATTCTAGGAATGGAGCTCCTAAGGGGGACGAGGGCAATGCTGATGCCTTCGGCTGGTTCCCTGTGTCTGATGGGAGATCACTCGTGCATGGTGCAAGTCATTTCAACGAAAGGAGACGGCGGGAAGTCCCTTTCAGCTATACAACTCAATGTGGGACTGGGTCAGGGTGAGCAGACACATCTAGCCACGGTGGTGGTAGAAAAAGAAGTAAGCAAAGAGCTGGAGCCTACGACCATCCAAGCGGTGTTGGATGAGTATAAGGAGGTGTTGTCGGATAAGCTGCCACACAATTTGCCTTCACGACGGATTGTGGAGGATGAGATAGAGTTGTTATCAAGAGTGAAACCACCTGCTAAAGGGCCATGTCGGAATGCATCTCGAGAGATAGTAGAGTTGGGGAAGCAACTTGATGAATTGGAAGCGGGATGTGTTCGCCCTTCCAAAACACCGTTGGGAGCATCGGTGTTGTTTCAGAGGAAACATGAAGAGCATCTACAAAAGGTGTTCGATAGGCTGAGGGGAAACAGTCTGGATGTGAAGAAGGAGAATTTCCCTTTCGCTCGGCGGAGCAACAAATTCCTTGGTCAAGTGGTTGAACAAGGTCGTATCCGGAGGGGTATGGAGAAAGTAAGGATGATTCAAGAACTGAAGATCCCCACGACAGTGAAGGAGTTGCGTTCCTTTCTTGGCCTTACTAAATATTGCAGGAAGTTTGTTGAGGGGTATTCGCGGAGAATCACTCCAATGACAGGACTATTGGGGAGGTATTATTAGCCGCACACGCGGGATGATGTGGTTGATTATACCAAAACTTGTCTCACTTGCCAACAAGACAAGGGGGAGCGGAAGAAGTATGGTACTTTCATGGCCGCACCAAAGTACTGTTCGGCAGAGGAGACGACACAATTGTTCCTTGTGACTGTTGTGAAACATTGGGGTGTTCCCCAAGTTATTATTTGTGAACAAGATTTAATGTTCACTGACAACTTCTTGACAGAGTTTTTCAGGATATTCAGGTCACATCTTGACATCTCTTCGAGTTATCACCGACAGATAGACGGACAAATGAAGAGATTTAGAGAGCTGCTAGATGAGTACTTGTGCCATTTTGTCAATGACAACCAGAAGAATGGCGTGCAACTACTTGATGTGGCTCCGTTCTGTGGCAACGCCCAAAGGTGCTCAACAACCAACAAGAGCCCTTTTGAGCTTGTGACAGGCCAGCTGCCGTTGTTACCTCACACAGTGGGTGAGCCGTACAGATGAAAGAGTCCCAGGGCATACATCTTCATCAGTGAAGGGAGACAGAATGCAGAGTTTGCCCAAGCCTATCTGGAGAAAGCTTCTGAGCAGATGAAGAAGTGGGCAGATAAGAGGAGAAGGCCGCAGTTTCATGTCAGCTGCCTCAAGCCATTCAACGCCAACACCAATGACCTGAGTAAAGTCAGTTCAACATAACAGAGTTGAAGATAGTGCAACCTAACAGACATGACGTTGAAGAGATCCTTGCAGACAAAAAGTTCATATCCTCAAGGAAGAAGTGGCAGAAGTTCCTAGTGAAGTGGAAATGCCTTGATGACAAAGAAATCAGCTGGATTTCTGCGGAAGATATTCAACCGTTCGTGGAAAAATTTTGAAGTGTACCTACCACCAAAAGTTTACGAGGACGTCGACCGCATAAGTGAGGGAGAATGTCACGAGCTAAGCTTGTTCAGGGCATTATGCTTATCTGTGACCGTTTATCTCGTGTGCTTGGGATGGGTTTCCATCATGTAAATACTAGTGTAGGGTTATTTTCTACTAGTTTGTAAGCCAAATAAGGCAGTATGACTCCTTGGTCACTTTGATGTTTCATAGTGCCAAGATGATAATTACATAAAAACCTCTTTAGGGGAGGGTGAGTGTTCATCAGTCATTGTAAAACTCACTAGCAATTGTCAACGTGCTGAGCCTACTTGCCTCCCTCACTAAGTACACCATGTCAACGGAGGATTTGTTAATGAATTATGTTTGCTTCAATGTTTACTACTTGCTTACCATGGCTTTCATGAATTGATTACTGTTTCTGCTGCTATCTGAATGAATGTTAATGAAAGTGCTTCGTGGATGAATGTTGGTAAACAATAGGCCGGCTAGTTAAACAAGAGTGTTTTAGCTAGCGCCGCACGGCCCTTCACAAGGGTGTGAAAATATTCAGACCGTGACATTACGCTCCGGCGTGTGAAGCCACTTTTAGGCATGGTTTTGACCTAAACTGATCCAGCAGTGATCCAATCCCTCTAATAACATGTCTTCTTCTGTGTTTTTTGATTCAATGATCTAATTCCTTCCATATATCAAAATATCAAGCTGTTGGACATGTGTTTTGCTCAAGGATTCAATCTTTGTTTAACCATGCACTCGTGGTAATTCATCAGTTGTTGTTTGGTGTTAGTAACAGTTATTGGTTACTTTCCTGGAGCAGTGCTAGTGCCCATAAGCTGTTTTTTGTGAGGCTATGGCAGTGTTATAAGTTAGTTGGTGATTTCTCCATGGTAGTTTTAGTGGTTTACTTCTCCAATTGTTAAGTGTTGTGAGTTGCTTTCTTGGGGCTATGTCTGAGTTTGTGGGTGCCGTGGCAGTCTTGTACTGATTTATTTGTGACTTGTTCATGGTTGGTCACCTTATTCGTGGTTGTTCCAATTGTTCCAACAATTAATCTTATGGTCATTGATCTGAGTTTGTGAATGTTGGGATGGAGTTCGCAAATCCCAAAAGTATGGTTCCTTCATTAATCACTTGCTTGATTGAACTGCGTATTGTGACTATATCAGAAGAGTATTCAAGGTCTCTACAATATCAGTCGTCTCAAAAAGCATCTTCTCACACTGTGTCTTTTGCCCAGAAAGGTAGTCCTATAGTCTCTATGTCATCTGGTATCCTTCCTACTAGTCCTTGGGTTATCAATTTTTCTGCCACTAACCATATAACAGGTGCAATCAACTTCTTTTCTTATCTCCAGTATCCTAAAAATCTACCTCAAGTTAACCTTGTTTATGGGTCCACTATTGATGTTAAGGTGATATGAACAATAAATTCTACTCCATCCATCTCCTTTTCTTCTGCTTTTTACATTCCTAAATCTCCTTTCAATCTCATGTCAGTTAGTAAGCTTACAAAGTCACTAAATTGTTCTGTCACATTCTTTCCTAATTCTGTTGTTATTCAGTATTTGAAGACGAGAAAGACAATTGGCACAGGATGTGAGGCTCGTAGACTTTACTACTTTGAGTTGCCTTCTCCACCCATTGCCTGCACAATCGCAGCTACACCAATTCAAATCCATTGTCACTTTGGTCATATGTTCTTGGACGAGTTGAAACAGTCGGTTCCTCCATTGAGTTCTGAATCTAATTTTGAGTGTGAGTCTTGTCAATTGGGCAAGCATCATCATGTTCCCTTTGCTTCCCGGGCCAACAAACGAGTGGCCAGTCTTTTCATGCTAGTCCATTCTGATATTTGGGGTCATAGTCGTGTCACATCAAAATTGGGGTTTCGGTACTTTGTTACATTTGTTGATGACTACTTTAGGATGACTTGGTTATATTTAATGAAAGATCATTCCGAGATGTTTGATGTCTTTTGTGCCTTATGTTCCCAAATGACTCAATTTCATATGCCAATCAGGATAATTCATAGTGATAATGCTAAGGAGTACTTCAATACCCAATTCAGTACTTATATGACTAGCTCTAGTATAATCCATCTGTCCTCTTGTGCCCACACTCCACAATAAAATGGGGTTGTAGAGCATAAAAACAGACATATTCTTGAAGTCACTCGTACCCTATTATATCAACCGAATGTCCCCAAAGTTTTTTGGAGTGATGTTGTGCTCACAGCTTGCTCCCTGATCAATAAAATGCCATCCTCTCTCCTTGGCAGCAAAATCCCATATTCAGTTATCTTCCCTAAGGTAAACATGCTTGTACCCAATATCCGATCTCTAATTTTGTTTGTTATGATTTCTTATCACCCTCTTATTACTACTTTGTTAGTACTTTATCTTCTGTTGCTCTTCCAAAATATGTTTTTGAAACCCTATCTCATTCTGGGTGGAGGACAGCAATGGTTGAAGAGATGCATGCACAACATAATAATGATACATGGGATTTGGTACCTCTTCCTCCTAACAAATTTGTGGTTGGTTGTCACTGGGTGTACACTGTGAAAGTCAATCCTAATGGTTCTATAGCTCATTCCCGCCTCATTGCTAAGGGGTATACTCAGGTGTATGGTTTGGAATTTAGACACATTCTCTTCGGTCGCTAAACTTGCCTAAGTACATTTGTTCATTTCTTTATTCACCACTTGTCATTGGCCTTTACATCAGTTAGATGTGAAGAGATTTCCTACATGATGATCTTCATAAGGAGGTATATATGGAGCAACCACCTGGGTTTGTTGCTCGGGGGGAGTCAAGCTCAGTATGTTGACTTCAGAAATCATTATATTGATTAAAACAATCTCCAAGGGCATGGTTTTTCCGTTTTAGTGTTGTAGTACTTGAGTTCAACCTTCATCAGTGTGCAATAGATCACTCTGTGTTTTATCATCATACTCCATCAGGCAGGATTTTTCTTATTGTGCATGTGGATGATATTGTTATTACTGGTTATGATGATCGAGGCATCCAAGAACTAAAGCTTTTCCTACAAAGTAAGTTTCAGACCAAGGACTTGGAACCATTGAAGTACTTCTTGTGCATAGAAGTGTGAAGATCTTGTATAGGAACTATATTGTCACAGAGAAAATATGTTCTTGATCTTTTAGATGAGAAAGGGTTGTTGGGATCCAAACCTGTTGATACACCCATGGATTCCAATAGTAAATTAGTGCCAAATATGGGTGATTTGTTGCATAACCTAGATCAGTATAGGAGACTTGTTGGAAAGTTGAAATTATCTCACAATCACCCAACCAAATATATCCTTCGCAACAAGTGTTGTGAGTCAATTTCTCGATTCCCCGAGAACAAGTCACTGGGATGCAATAATTCCCATTTTGAGATATCTCAAAGGTGCACCAGGGTGAGATCTTTTATATCATGATTAGGGTCACACTCATATTCAGGGATATACAGATGCAGATTGGGTCGGGTCACCTTCTGACCAAAGATCCACAACCGGGTATTGTATCTTTGTCGGTGGTAATTTGGTGTCATGGAAAAGCAAGAAACAAACTATGGTGGTCAAGTCGAGTGCTGAGACAGAATATAGGGCTATGGCGAACACTACATGTGAATTTGTTTGGCTGAAGAACATGTTGAAAGAACTAGGTTTTTTACATTCTCAGCCTTTGGAGTTAATGTGTGATAATTGAGCTTCTATTCAAATTGTCTCTAACTCTATCTTCCATAAGCAGACAAAGCACATTGAAGTTGATAGCCATTTAATTCAAGAGAAACTTGTACAGAAGCTTATCACAACCACTCATGTGAAGTCTAAGTTTCAGCATGCTGATTTGTTCATTAAAGCCTTGGGAGATGGTCGTGTGAAATTCATCTGTAACAAGCTAGGAGCATATGATATATATGCTCCAACTTAAGAGGGAGCATTATTATTAATTGTTAAGAGTGTTGGAAAATTAGGAAGATATTTGGCAGTTATTAGGAAGATATTTGGCAGTAATTAAGCAAGATTGTACGGCTGTAATTTAGGAAATAATTAGTCAAAGATTATAAATTAGGAATGTATCTTTATTAGGTAAACTACTTAGTGATTCTTTTCTTAGTTTAGAACCCTTGTAATTTCTATAAGTAGGAATCAGTGTAAGTCAGAATTATTATTCAATTAATGAGAAAATCATTCCCAAACTATTATCTTTGTTTTTTCATGGTATCAGAGCTAGCAATTACTTGCTGATTTCTTCTTTCCTTTTCCTCCCTCGTCTGTTTTCCTCTTCTACTTCCTGTTTTACATCTTGGCTATAGCACCATGTCTGAGGATTCAAGTGAGTCCTTTGTTGTCCTACCATCCTTCTCTATTGCAAACCCGTCAAAAGGTAATGAAACCAACTCCGAGTCCCACTCTGTTCAAACTACGACTATTCGCTTGAATGGTGATAATTTTTTGTGATGGTCTCTATTGGTTCGCATGTACATTCGGGGGGATGGAAAGATGAGCTATTTGACTGGTGGGAAAAAAGCCCCTGCAAAAATTGATCCGGCCTATGCGACTTGGGATGCTAAAAATTTCATGGTCATGACATGGCTTGTGAATTCCATTGAAGAGTATATTAGCTCTAACTATATATGTTATCCAACGACACAAGAGCTTTGGGAGAATGTGAACCAGATGTTTTCGGATTTGGGTAATCAATCTCAAATTTTTGAGTTGACTCTCAAACTTGGTGAGATGCGTTAGGGAGAGGATAGTATCACCAAGTATTTCAACTCTCTGAAACGCGTATGGCAAGGTCTCAATCTATTCAATACCTATGAATGGAAATATGTGGAAGATAGCCGTCATCACAAGAAAATTGTGGAGGATAATCGGATCTTTAAATTTTTTGCTGGTCTCAACATTGAATTTGATGAAGGGGGAGAATCTTTGGAAGACAGCCCATTCCTTCAATTGGTGACGTCTTATCAGAGGTAAGGAGAGAGGAGAGTAGAAGGAATGTGATGCTAGGCAAAGGACCTAGTGTTGCCGTTGAAAGCTCTGCCTTAGTGGCTCCCGATGCAAAAAAGAGTCAAATCAACCCAATGCACTAAAAATGAAGGGCCCAACCAACACTCAAAAGGTGTGGAGAGAGAGAGAGGACCCCTCATAAATTTGTTGCAAGAGGTCTTGGACTAGAGTCATCCACTCACTTCACTTCAAAAATTCACAAGGAAGCACCTCCACTCACTAGCTGCTGCCAAGTCATTATTGAGTGCTTGCATTTCTTAGTTGTCGTCTGGTCTGTCCAGTATGATCAATGCCAACTTTGGCAGGATTATTGAGATACTATGTCTGTGATTCTTGTTAATGTACAGCAAGGTCTTAAATTTCGATTTCAACTCAAATTTCAAAGCTTCAAAAGTATGGAAATTTCGGCAGAAAATTCAATTTCGATGTCAATTTCCGTTTCAATTTGAAAAAATAGCAGAAATCAATAGTAAAGCATGAAATTATTTTGTGAAACTTTAGAAATGGCTAATACTTAATAGACATAATAATTCAAGTTTTTGGACTAGTATATTACAAGTTAAATACATCTATGTTGCGTATAAGGTGGAAAAATTACAATATAATATATGTATCAAACATATTTGTAAGATAATGTGCATTAAACATATTCAGTTAATACAAATGAAATACATAAATCATTTAAATATTATTTATTAAACAAATAATGATAATTTAGACATGAGTGATTAAATAAAATGTTATTGTAAGTTTATTTTCTTGTATAATTTTGAAAGCCCTCATAATAATCTTTTGCTTCGATAAAAATAAATAAAATAAATTAAGAGAGAAATTTCACTTCACTCCTAAATCTCTCATTTGAATTCTGAGGAAATTTCATTCTATAATTAAAATTCCTACAAGTTTCGCTAAAATTTTGAGATTTTGATAATTTTCGGATGGTTCATTGAGATTTCAAACGGAAATTATGAAAGACGGAAATCGACTGCCATTTCAATTTTGAGGGTGATGGAAACCAGATATTTTGACGGAAATTTTGACAATTTCTTGGAAATTTAAGACCATGGTGTACCATGTACAGTAACTTCAGTTACGTTTTTGCAGCTGCCTCTTTAATTTCTGGACCTTTAATGTTTTGGCATGCTATTTCATGCTAATGGTACTGCCCAATTCTGCATTGTTTCTGTGTTCATTCCCAGTACTGGTGTGTGCCAACTGGTGTATTGGTGGTTGCTCTAATGGCCTCTACAGGGAAAAATTCTGCTGATACTGTTAATATGCAAATCATGGGAATCAAACTGGTTGGATCCTCCAACTACTTGTAGTCACAGGCAATGTGAGTGTATATCATAGTTGTTAGAATCATGCGATTCAAGATTCAAGTCATACTATTTGAATCGAACAAGAAGCAAAACAATTTGAATCGGGTGTGAATCGATGAATCAAATTGAAATGTGCAATTCGATCGATTCGTCACTGTCTGCACACAAACACCTCCAACTGCTTTAAAGCCCAGAAAAAACCCATTTTTACCCCTTCTTTTTTGAATGATTAAGTCAGTTTTGCCCTTTACGTAGGTTCTGTCCTGAAGAAGAGAAGAGCTGAGACGTCTCGCCTTCCCTTCAGCCATTCCTCTATGCTCTGGTTCTGAGTTCTGCCACATTGACGATTGAACTTTGAAGTTTGAAGGATTGCCAGAGTGCCAGTCATTTCCAATATTTCATATATTATTCTGTTCTGCAATAGAAGAAAGACCATATCTTCTGGGCTTTCTTATTCTCTGCTGAGTTTGCTCTTTCTGCCATTGAAGAAGTCAAGACTCAGCTCTGACTGTAGAGTGTAGACTGCAGAGAACCAGAGAACCGTGTAGCAGTGTAGGACCTGTAGGTTCGTATCTTGGTTGCCTAAGTCTTCCTTTAATTTTTTATTCATCTTTTATATTTAAATCATTTTTATTTATATTTTTAATTTTCTTTTTCTTCTTATTTTAATTGTTAAAGTTTCATAGTAAGCATAAGCAGATAAGCTACAATTGGATGCATTAAAAATGATATTTTTTCTTATAAAACAGTAAAAACACAATAAAGTTCAGGTCTTTATCGCTTTTGATGATACATTATCTTAAAATATAGTCTTAAAAACCTCAAAGTTTAGTTTTTTTATTAATGTTTTCCTGATTCATTCTCTCTTTTTAAAAAAAATAAAAAATGCATACGCATGATTTTTTATTGTTAAATCAAAAATATTAAATATTTATTGCTTTTGATGATACATTCTCTTAAAATATAGTCTTAAAAAGTTTAAAACCACAAAGTTCAGATTTTTATTAATATTTTCTTTTTTAATTCTCTTTTTTTTTTAAATGCATACACATGATTTTTTTATTGTTAAATCATAAATGTTAAATATATTGCATGAAGCCATGAAGCATGAACTATTAAATATTCAACAATTTATAGAATATTCAATATTATAATGACCTGCCTATTGGCCTTTGTGATATTTTATCTTATTCATTTTTTCACTATAGTATTATACTATTATCATTATTATAGAATATAGAGTTATAAAAAATTAGTAAATAGTAATATAGTTATATACTTGTAGTATAATAGTGCTATATATGTATAATTTATAATATACTTCTTTAGTTGTTTCTTACTCATTTTTAATATGTTATTTTTTATTTGTAGGTTGAAATTTGACTTGAAAAGTTTGTGCTTATTTGAGTGTTAAGAGTGTGGGAAAATGGCTTCAAGTTCAAGCGCTAAGCCTAGAAAAAAGAACTCGAATACAGAGAGTGAAGATCCTACATGGGATCATTGCTCCTGAATCAGTGATAAAAGGATGCACTTGAAGTGCAATTATTGTGGGCTTGAAAGATTGGGTGGCATAATTAGAATGAAGCATCATTTGGAGGGCATCACAATAGTGTTGCTCCTTGTAAGAAGTGTCCAAAAGAGTTGAGGAAAAAAAATTTGAATGTTTTGGAAGGAGTAAAACAAAAGAATGTTGACAATGAAAAAGAAATTTTTCAAGAAGAGTTTGGAGAACAAGAACAAGAACAAGAAGTTCAAATTAAAGGAAGACAAAGACGAGGCACCATGGATGCTTTTGTTAGTAAGGGCAAAGGAGTTAAGGAAAAAGGGTTTAAGCAACAAACCTTGAATGCATTGGTGGAAAATAGGGTGCTTGTGGTTCAAATCATTTTCCTGTTTTTATATGGACATGCTTTACCATTCAGCTTCGTGAAGAGTCCTTTATTTGCATCAATGATGAAGATGGTTGGGGAATATGGAAAGGGATTGAAACCCCTAAGTTATCACAAGGCTAGAGTCACATTTTTTAAGAAAGAAGTTGATAGTGTCGAACAAATTATGGAAAATGTCAGAAAGAATGAGTAAAGACCGGATGTACTTTGATGTTGGATGAATGGACTAACACAAAACGAAGGCATCTCACAAATTTTCTTGTTAATCGTCCAAGTGGCACGATTTTTCTCAAATCAATCGACACCTCAAGTGTGGTGAAGGATGCTTATAAATTGTATGAATTGCTTGACTCATTAGTGGAAGAGATTGGAGGAGAAAATGTCTTCAAGAAGTGACAGATAGTGCCTCGGCTTAGATAGGTTCCCATGAGTTGCTAATGGAGAAGAGGAAATGCATATTTTGGTCTCCATGTGCAGCCCATTGCATCGACTTAATTTTGCATGATATTGGAGATTTGCCTATCTTTCATAATACAATTCAAAAGGCCAAGGAGGGGTGTGTTTTCATTTACCAACACATATAGGTGCTTAATATGTTTAGAGAGTTTTATAGAACAAAAAAAAAAAAAATGAAGAAACTCGGGGTTGCAAGGTTTGCTACATCTTTTTTGACATTGAAGAGTTTTGATTAAAACAAACTTGCTCTTCGAGCCACGTTTGCATAAGAGGAGTATGACATGTGTCAATATGCTCCGAGGTTGGAAGCTAAGTGGAGGTCATATTATTGTGTGATGACAATGGGGTATATGAAGCCATGGATAGAGCAAAGGAACAAATTACCCAAAACTTTAACCATCAGAAGACCAAGTATTATCATATTTGGAGCATCATTGATACGAGATGGGATTTGCAACTCCATAGGCCCCTTCATGCAACAGGATATTTCCTTAATCCGAAGTAAGTTGCACTGTCCAAGAACTAAATCAGTTTGATATCATGTTATGTGAGAGTTGAGCCTATTCCCTATGCATTTATATTTATCACTTCTTTTATTTTTAGGTTCCAATACAATGATAGCTTTAATGCGGACATGGAAGTCAAAATGGTCTACATAACACTATTGAAAAAATGTATCCAAATGTTGAAACAAGGATTAAAAGTTCAAAAAATCAAAGGGATGCTTTGCATAAACATGGCTACGCTAACAAGAGACAAGAAACAACCTGGTATTATATCAATCTGGTAGTGGCCTACTTGCCTTTATAATAATTTTTTCATTGTTTAGTTTTTTTTTTTTTTGGTTCATAACCAAAAATTTGATATGATGTTTATTGATTTGTTTTGATCATATGTATAGCTTTATGGTGGGAGAGTTATGGGGAGGAGTGTAAGGAGTTTCAAAGACTTGCAATACAAGTCCTTAGCCTCGGATGCAGTGCCACAAGATGTGAGAGAAATTGGAGCACATTTGATCATGTCCACTCCAAAAAAAGGAACTAGTTGGAACAACAAAGACTAAATGCTCGTCTTTGTTAAGCACAATATTCAACTAGAGCTAAGGCATGCGAGGAGGCAACAAGTGGTGAGACGTATGATCCAATTTGTTTATCAAACATGGAATTTGATGATGAATGGATTACTGAAAAGGAACGTCCTTGTCTAGTGGAAGACCTTTCATGGATGAATGTCAATGAGTGCTTTGAAGATAACGGAAGACTCGCAAATAGAAAGAAAAGAAAGACAGGTATGAGTTGTTTGAGTTTATATTTGTTACTCTATAAGTAATTAGTTTATGAATGGAGGATGGAGCTTTAAAAATAATTGTCATGTTCTAATAATTTTATAATGTCATATGACAATGTAGGACCAAGGAACCTAAGATTTGATCGTAGAGGAAAAGGCAAAAATGTCAAAAAGGATGACATTGAGTTGATTGATGAAAAGGAAGGAGATGAAGAGGAAGTGGAATGAGAAGAGAAGATTGTGGTAGACAATGAAGATAATGATGATGACCTTGCGTTAATGGAATGGGATGATGAATGATGATGCACAACATTGCACATTAGCTCTCTATATGCTATCATAGATGGTTTAGAGTTTAATTTGTTTTGTTTTATGAATATGAGATGGGGGCTTCTAGATATATTTTTTGCTTTTAAAGTTGACATTTCATAACATGTGTTAAACTTATAGTTTTGTGGCAAACTACCGCAACTTGATACTTGATAAAGATGGGATTTAAGATCATGGTATACTTTTTGTATATGGCTAGTTTTTCGTTTATATAAATATATATACATATAGAGTTAAATAGATCATGATAGGATTTAGACCTACAAAACTTGCTTCAATGGCAAGCGTCGTTTCAGTTAAAAACATGATTGATCCATATTTGTTGACATTTCAATATGATTTGCTATTTTATTTTGTTGTACATAAGTGCATGTAATTTGGAATCAATTTTTCAAAATTTTTACCAAATCTTACTATGCAATTCAATTCTCGATTCACAATTACGATTCAAATCTCAATTTGACAAGTATGATGTATATTTATGCAAACGGGAAATTAAATATCTACTACATTCTCCTACATCTCTAGACTCCAAGGATTATGAAGACTGGATGAAAGGGAATGGCATATTGCTTTGATGATTATGGAATGGCATGGAGCCATGAATTGTTGTGAACGCGATGTTTCATATAACAATTGAGGTTGCAAGGGATGATCTTCGTGAAAGCTTATCACTAAATAAAAATTTAAACCCTTTCTTTTGACGTGTACAAGAAAATTTTCAAATATGACAAAATGGTAGGTCTGTGAGTATTATGACATTTTTAAGAATTATGTTAGCGCAAATTTCACCTTTGTTAAGGGGATAAATTATTTCTCAAGAGCTAAGTCCTCGTTAGATGAACCTATTCTGGGTCCAACGATGATTTTTGGTCCCCCTCATGTGCTAATCCTTATGCTTCTACCTTATTCCTTTACAGAAAACTTCCATTCCTTTTCTCAATAGTAACCAAAAGAAACAATTAAGGGTTTTTAAATGAAGGAAAGCAGATGCAAACACAAGTACCACAATGCAATTGCCTCTTTCAGCTCTTCATTGTCTTGACATCTAGCTTTAGAGATGCATCCTAGCATGAATTGGATTAGCCAACTGCTCACTAGAAAGGTACCCAAACTTGTACTCGTCCTTAGTCGCTTATCTTCACCTTCCTATTATAATATCTTCTTTACCTTGTCTTATGTCTTGTGTTTCTATCCCTTCTAGACATATTGAAGCACTTGCTAAACCTAGGTAGAAGCATGCAATGGATGTCTGAATGGATGCCCTCACCACTCGAGGGACACAAGACTTGGTGGATCTTCCTCCTAAGAAGGAATTGCTTAGTTGTCTTTGTTTCTATCAAACGACTTAAGACTCAATTGCACAGGGGTAGATCCAAACACATGGTATTGAATATTTTGAGACCTCTCCTCTTCCTCGACTAAATTTTGTTCGTGTGTTGATCTCATTGGCAATTAATTCTGATTCGCCCGTATACCATTTAGATGGGAAGAATGCCTTCTTGAATAGGGATTTACAAGAAGAGGTGTTCATGGAGCAACCTCCTAAGTATGTTGCAAAATGGGAAAGTGGTAAGCTATGTAGATTGCATAAGGCTATTTATGGTCTTGAGCAATCTCCTCAAGCCTGGTTTGACATACTGATCTCGTGGATGTTGCATTTGGTTTTATCCCATGCTACTCTGATCATTCAATCTTTGTTCGCATAAAGGAGATTTATGCTGATGATGGATTGAAAATGTCAAGCAATGACTTCAAAGAAAATTTCAAGTCAAAGACTGGGGTACTCTTGTGTTACTTTCTTGGCAGTGAAGTTGAAAAGTGTAAGAAAGGATTTAGAGTATCTCAACGAACATATACCCTTGGACCTGCCAATTCAGTCTAATATTTGAACTTTTTGTGACTGTTGTGCCTAGTTGATAAATTTACCTCAAAATTGGATTGACAATACATCATTATGTTGAACAAGTTTACAAATTGCTGGCACAAGATGGCCTTGATAATTCTCGACCAATACTACACAGAAGGCTACATGATGCTTTTGTCCCGCGTGAACTAAAAATGTAAATGACAACTACAAATTTTTACTATAAAATATTAAATAGGGAGCATGTTAGACTTGTAATTGGTTATTTAGTATTATTATCTACGTTAATAACAAAGAGTAAGTGATGGTATTATAGTCATTATGACTTACTTGACATGTATTACAAATAGAGGAGACCTACAGCTGTGATTAGCTCTCCAATTTACAGAATACTGTTAATATGGTAATAGAGAAAGTTCCCAAGACCTAAAACCTAAGTGCTGCAGCCACTGGCAAACCAAGCCCTAAATTTCATGACTCTAAGCATGTCCGCCTCTTAGGAGAGTAATCATCAGAAAACACATCAGTTGCCAAAATTATTCTGGAGGACACTGCCAGTTTAGAACCATAAGAATCCCTTGATTTTTTGAAATACTAGCACTATAGTTACCTACAAATGTCGTCGATCTATAGCCTCCTGAAATCCCCATTGTCATAAGTTCAATGATGCACCCCCATGCAATGACTGAACGCTGCAGTTCCAACTACACATGCAGTGCATGAGGCTTTTTTTAGCCTCTTCTTCTATCTGATTTGTTCCCACATGCCATGCCACTATAAACCATGATATTAATTAGTGGGTTAATGATTTTGGTCCAAAGATTCAACCTTAATAATTCATCACTGACAGGATTTCATTAATGCTGTCAGAGCTGTTTGTCAGTGGTTAACTGGAGCTGTGGCGGTACTGTATCAATGTGTTTGTGAGCTATCCATTTGTTTATCAACTTTATCTTGTTCATTAATTGGTTTTTTTTTTTTTTTTGGATGCGTAGATGGAGTCCATGAACCTCAAAAGGATGTTTCCTTGATCAGTCAACACAAATTCCACCCCTGCTTGTTTAGCCATTAGCTGTTTCAACATACTATATCTGTCTCATAGGAGTATTCGAGATTCCTGCAATACCAGGCTTCCCAGCAAGCAGCAATCATCTCTTCACATTGCATCTCTTTCTCAGAAAAGAAATCCTCCAGCATACATGTCATCCAGTATCTCTCCACTAGTCCTTGGATCATAGATACTACTGCCACTGACTATATGACAAGTATGACAAACCTATTTTATCATTCTCAAAGCCTACCCCAAGTTAAGGGTCCACTATTACAATTTAGGAATACGAACTGTAAATCCTACTCCCCCAGCCTCTCTTTCTTCAATTTTTTATATTCCTAAATCCCACTATAATCTCGTGTCTGTTAGTAAGATTATGACAACACTGAATTATTCTGCAACCCTTCTTTCCTAATTCTGTTGTCATTCAAGATTTGGGACAAGGAAGAAGACTGGTAGACTACTCTACTTTTGAGCCACCATCTCCTTCTAATGTTTGTACTAACACTGCAACACTACTTCAAATCCATTGTCACGTTACTCATCCTTCATTGGACAACTTAAAATAGCTCGTTCCAAGTTTGATCTCTGAGCCTATTCTTGAGTGTGTATCTTGTCCGTGGGAAAGCACCATCATGATCCCTTTGCCTCTCAATTCAATAAACAGGTGATCAGGCCCTTCGATGTTAGTTCATTCCGATGTTTTGGTCCTAGTTGTGTCACATCAGAGTTGGGGTTTAAATATTTTGTTTCCTGTGTAGATGACTAGCTACTCAAGGATGACTTGACTTTATCTGAATTGTAATATATTTTCTGCCTTTGGTTTTGAAATAAAGACTCAGTTTGATTTATGAGTCGAGATGCTTCATAGTGATAATGCTAAAAAGTACTTCAGTGCCAAATGCACTATCCATGTGACTAACTATGGTGTGATTCTTCAGTCATCTTGTGCCCACACTCCAAAACAAAATGGAGTTGTAGAGAGGAAAAGCAAACATATTCTCAGAGTTGCCCATACCCTATTATATCATACAATATTTTAAAAGGTGAAGGCATAAGGCGAGGCATTTTAACCCTTAAGAGGCGAGGCATTTTAACCCTTAAGAGGCGAGGCGTAAGCCTTAAGGCGTTAAGGCATAAGCCTTTTGAGAACTTTATTTTTAGATAAAAATATGCAAATAAATTGCATATATTTTTAAAAACTAAGAAAAAAAAAAAAGAAAATCGCAAACAAATTGTGAAAAAAAAAAATCAAATATAATTTATAAACTCTTTGTTGGCCATTCAAAAATTGTTAACTTGAATTCATTAGGTATATCATGACAAGAGATAGCTTAAACATTACAAAGTACGAATTATTTTCAAGATCTACGATACAACTCTCAATTACTATTGACATAATCCCAAATCTCCTTGCACACATCCAGATGCACATCCATGCAATCTAGGGTCGCATCGAGTTCCACAAGAGGGAAACAATCAACGCATCTTCCTAAATCGACACTTCTTTCCTCTTCTTATTTGAGGGCCCGGACTAAAAAAGAGTGTTCAGATTTACCTAATCCTGTCAAATAGACCCTAACATCCTTGAACCACTGAACAAATTTATTTCCATCCAACTTTTCAATTGTTATCTGTGGCAATGATGAAGGAAACATACTTTTCGGATTCATAGACTCCATCCCAATACTCACAAACTAGACCAATGGCAAACAAGGTGAATGTCCGGAATAACTAAAACAACCACAAACAAGGCGAAACACTGAAATAACCACAAATGAGTCACCAAAAAATTGACGTAACAATGCCACAGCCCCACAAAGCCAACAAATGAACACTGCCACAACTCCAAGAGACTCATCAATGACCTTTAATAGTAACGAACAACAACTAAGGAATTACCACAAGTGAATGATCAAAAAAAGGTTGGATATTTGAACAAAAAAAACATGATCAACAACTTGATATTATCATCTATGGAAGAAATCAAAGGATTCTGGAAAAAAGAAAAAATTGCAGCAAAATCAAGGTTGGATCTTTGAACCAAAAAAACATGATCAACAACTTGATATTATCGTCTATGAAAGAAATCAAAGCATTTTGGAAAAAAAAAAAATTGCAGCAAAATCGGGCCAGGAAGAGGTCTCATGGACCAGCTCGTGGGTTTGGAACTGCCAGTAGTCACCCGGCACATTCAGACACGTGGGGCCTCCTTTGGTGATGGGTATTTCACAGACCTATAGGTCAGAGGGCTCCATGACTGCCCATGTGACTGTTTTTGTGATATGGAAGGATTCTGCTGGTTTTGAGAAAGGCAGTGACAGCCAGGTTTTTTTTCCAGCAACTACTGATTTTCCAAAAATCCCTGCACCGCTTTCTAGGCTATAGATGTGTGATTGATCCTCCTAAAATGGTAGGATTGCATAGTATGATCTGGTTTACGGTTCAGTTTGGCGGTAGGGCTTAGGTTGGATCTTGCTATGATACCATATTAGGCAAAGTCGAAAACCTAATCATAATGATAGGTCTCTTCATATATTATACTATATGTCAAGTATATGTAAATGACCATAATACCCTTACAAACTCTCACTTATTAACATAACCCTTGCACATACTAATAATTTTAATGACCGGCCCATTAACACAATTTATGACCAAATAAATTTCAACTTGTTTCTAAAAACCAATGTGAATGATGTGGCAAGTTCCCACGAGTTGGCCAAGAAAGAAATAAAATTGGCGGATAATGGATAGCATACAATAAACATGAAAGCATTTCTAATGGTTCCTCTTAATCTCAGGTAATGACATAGCATTTTTGGATGATATGGAAAAGACAAGTCCTTGAAAATAACATGTAGAAAGGGAAATTGATCCAAGAATATGTATACGACATAGAATTGGAATTAGAACCAAGAATAATACAGTTTGTCCTCTTTCACATACATGTGCAGTGCAGCGTTAACTGAAAATTCAACTTCTTCTAGAAGAACTGGATTGACATTCTGTTTCATTCCAACCAAATACACACAAATGGCTTTGGTATATGTCTTGGAGATTGATTCTATATGTGGTAATACAAATGTAATATTAAATTTATGCATTCGTGTCATGATGGATTGCATAGCACAATGTGCAATCAAAAAATACAATAACTTCATATTATCAGATTAATGATCCACTATTTCTGCTAGAAACTACACTGTTAAGACTTCAAAACCATATCTGGACTAAAGGAAATTCCTCATGAGCTGACACAAATGCAAGGAAGAACTTATGCCAGGTATAGAAACAATGTCGCAAAGAGGATACTCCCATTTATAGAGTCTATTCTAACCAAGTTGTACTCCTTCAAGGATTCTAAATGATAAATTTAAATTGCATAAAACTTAAATTGCTTATCCAAGATAACTAGAAGTTTCAAATTCAAATTTCTACATCAACCAAGTCCCACATCTTCAAGGATTCAAGATTGTAGGCTTAAATTGTGTAGAACTTAAATTGCCTATGCAAGAGAATTGGGTGTGTCAAATACAAAGTCCGACTTCAACCACATCCTACTCCTTTAAGGACTAAAAAACATAAGTTAAAATTACATAGGACTTCCTACATAAGAAAAGTAAAAAGGCGTAAAATTCAAATTCCTACTTCAATGAGAAGTAAATTCAAATTCCTACTTCAATGAGAAGTGAAAGAGACTAAAGGCTTATAGGATTACTCCTTGAAATTGAGATTCGGCACAAGAATATAATAGAAGCTTTGTTATCCTTGATGATTCAAGAATTTCTTGATAGTGTAATATGGTCAAATGAAATGTGGAAGCCCAACATTTTATTTGCATATCATCCTAGGAAAGTGAAATCAAGGCCCCACATGCCATATAGTCAAATGGAGAAATGACATCAAGGTCAAACATTAAATTTTCGAGACTTTCTTATTTTGTGAATGCACGTGGTAGAGTATCAAAGGGGCACTGATAGGAAAAAAAATTAGAGGCAATCAAAAGATGACAACTCAAATCAAATGGGTCCAAAAAGGGCACAAAAAAGAATAGTTAAAAGATGTCATGTTACTAAGAGATCAAACTAATTAAATTTGATGAGCAATCTAAGGTTCTCATATGCCACTGAAATAATCCAAGTGAATACTAATGAGGAGAAATGGAATTTTCCCAAATTCCCTTAGTTTCATTAAACATGATTCAATTAAGACAATAAATTAGCAGCATATGTCATCAATTGGTGATTTAAATGACATCACAATGGCCAAAAATACTTCCATGTGTCACTCAAGCTCCACATGTGCTTCAATATCTATCCCATGCTCTACTAATATCTCATAAATAAAATAAGAGAAAATATATAAATAAAATTTTATGAAGCATTTTTTAATGGGAGTAGGCCACATGTCCCTGGAGGAGATCAAACCAAACTAGATTCTTCATGCCCCCAAGGCTTTCAAGAACAATCTTGGAAGCACAAAAGCTCTAGATTCCCACCTCAAAAATCATCGAAGAACTCCAACCTCCAAAGAACATCAAGAACAAGACATCACAAGTCATAAATTTTGAGATTGTTCACAAGTCTCAAGCTTAATTCGAACTCTTCTGGTAGAGGTCTTCCTTATTCAGTTGAGAACGAGCCATTCAAACCTTTGATATGAAAAAAATTTTGGAAATAAATTTTCAGATTTTTAGAGATTGTAATCCCACTTTTAAAATCAATAAGCAATTTGTCACATAATTTTCTTGTTTATTTTGATTTGAAATTTACTCCTATCGCATCATCTTTATGTGAAAATTATCTAATTTGCAAGTTGCTAAATCATAAAAAGATAAACATAAGTTATGAAAAAATATGTATAACATCCTTTAAATATTTGTGCTTCTTTCATATTTTATTTAAGCCACATTTAATACTCATTATAAGTGTTTATATAGAACATTTTAAAATATAGATAAATGTATGTAACAAGTTGTATTATATCTCAAAATTTTAAGAATTATTCTATGCAACCTGGCATCTATATCCCATATCCCCTTTTCTGTATCCATGGCTCATAGCTTTTTGTCTATTTTCCCCCAACTTTGGGAGAGGGGGAGAAAGAATCATTTTCCTTCCACTTTCATTAGTTTTCCACTGTACCAATGGAAGTTATAAAGACTTTCCACCTACTTTACCTTCTTGTCTCCTTCCTCCCTGCTACAATAACAATCAGAGTCCAAGAGATATGGTTATAAATGGAAAGAGTGACATACAAATTATGCCAGAACTAATAGCCGCATATAGAGAAAATTTTCTTATATTAAAAACGCATGAATGCATATAGATATAACTGATTTCAGCATGAAGTGTTTGAGCATATAAAATCCTTTAAAAAAGTGTCTTGACTCTACATAGAAATACACACAGAGGGTTATACCTGACAGAGTTCAGCATAATGCTTATATATATCACTGCTTTCATCGTGATCACCAAGCAATGTTCCACCATACCAACCATTTGCATCTTCAACAGATGTTACTGAGAGGTACCTGGGAATCAAAGCATCATGCAACATTATACACATGCAGATATTATTGAACAGTGCACTGCGGCTAATTTAACACAAGCAGTGAAAGTAATACTCAGACGACAATAGACACCCACGTGTACACATAATAGCACACATGCAAGGATGCTTAATTTTATAGGACGGCTCAATACCAAGGTTTGGAAACATGCACAGTAGAAGTTCACATAAACTAATCAACTGTGCATATGGGATATGGCAAGCTATTAACTCCACCTGTGATGCACTCAATGTCCCAATCTTTTCACACAGTCAATGTAGGGACTAGGGTTAGATTAACAACTTGGAATGTAGGGACTGTTATAGGCAAAAGAATGGAGATAGTAGACAATCATTAGAAGAAAATTAATGTAACCAGCCTTCAAGAAACTAAATGGGTAGGGAAGAAAGCTAGAGAAATTGAAAAATCAGGATTCAAACTTTGGTACACTAGAAAAGAAAAACAAAAGAATGGGGAAGGAATCATTGTAGACAAAGACTAAAAAAGATAGTGTTGTAGATGTGAAAAGAGTACGGATAGAATCATAAAATTCAAGATGATCTTAATCGAAGAAATCATAAATGTCAATAGTGCTTATGCTTTTCAAATAGGCTTACTAGGAAACCTTAAAAGAAAATTTTGGAAAGATATGGATAGTATTTATACAATGCAGTGTTTTGAAAGGCTCCAAGGCAAGCCTCAAGGCAAAGCATGCTTAAAACACCTTGAGGCTCAATTTAAAATACCAAATTCCAAAAAGGATAACACATTACATGTTGAGGCTTACACACTTTTACAAAAAGCACGCTTTTTGCGCCTTTTTAGGCGAGGCTTACGCATTTTGGGTGTGTGATTTTCATGTTAGAATTGGTTAAAAATTTTAACTGCATGTTTGTACAAAAGGAATGTCATAATATGAGTTTATTTGTAAAACTCTTGAACCTCAACCTTTCCAAAATAACTAGATTTATATCTTACGCCATGAAAATAGTTTGAACTTTGCAATGGTATAGCTATCTCTTGTCACGATTTATGTTATATTCAAGTTAGCAATTTTTGAATGGCCAACAAGTATTTCGAAGTACATCTAGTTTTTTTTTGTACATTATATTTGTGATTTTCTTAATTTTTACTTTATTTTAAATATATATAATTTATTTAACAAATTTTTATCTTAAAAAACAAATTCTTAAAAGGCTTACGCCCCAACGCATTAAGGCTTACACCTCGCCATTTAAGGGTTAAAACGCCTCGCCTTACGCCTTCGCCTTTTAAAACATTGATACAATGAATATCAAGGATTGAGAAAATATTCATAGGAGGTAATTTGAATGAACACATTGGAAAGGGTAATAAAATTTATGAGAGGATACACATGGAGGACATGGATATGGAGATAAAATGAGTACGGGAATATGATCTTATTACAATGAATACTTACTTTAAGAAGAGAGAAGAACACCTTCAAGAGTGGCCAAAATAAAAGTCAAGTAGATTTTTTTCTTAACAAGGAGGGTAGATCGTTTATCATGTAACAATTTTAAAGTTATCCAAATGAAAGCTTAACTACACAACATAGAGTTTAAGTGCTAGTTATATGTATTAAGAAACAGGAGAAAGGATAATGTAAATCAATCAAGAGAACTAGGTGGTGGAATCTAAAAGGATAAAATATAATAAAATTTCAAGATAAAACGATCAAAGATGGTGATTGGACAATTAGAGATAGAGTAGGCACAAACACCCTTTGGAGTAGGATGGCTAGTTGTATTTAAAAAAAAAAAAAAGGATGTTAGTAGCTAAATATAGATCATATAATAATTTATATCCTAGATTAGATACAAAAGGAGGAAAAGACATATTGAACTTCTTAGAGCTAGAAAAAGAAAAAGCAAGGACTTGAGTAATGTAAAAATGTATAAAAAGTGAGTATGATAATGTATTGGTTAAGGAAAAAGATATAGAAGAAAGGTGGCAAAGTTACTTTAGTAAGCTATTTAATGAAAACCAGGTAGAAGGCTTAAACTAACAAATGACAAATGAGGAAAAGGCTAAAAATATGAGATTTATTCACAAAATTGAAATAAATGAAATTAAGTTTGCATAAAAAAGATAAAAATGGAAAAGCTATGAGACCAGATAACATCCCAATTAAAGTTTGGAAAAGCCTAGGTGATAATAGAATTATATGCTCAACTAATTTATTTAACACAATTACAAAAACTAAAAAAATGCCAGAGGAGTAAAGGAAAAGCACTTTAATACCTATATACAAAAACAAAGAAGATATTCAAAATTTTAATAACTATTGTGGAATTAAATTTACAAGTCACGAAACAAAACAGTGGAAAAGGGTAGTTGAACAAAGAATGAGATTAGAAACAAAGGTCTCAAAAAATCAATTTGGTTTTGTGCCTGGAGATTTGCTACAAAAAGGTATATATCTTTTAATAATATTAATGGAAAGGTTTAGGGAAAATATGAGGAACTTGCATATGGTTTAGGGAAAATAAAAGGAACTTGCATATGGTTTTTATTGAATTAGAGAAAGCATAAGATAGGGTTCCTAGGGAAGTTATATAGTGTGTTTAGAAGGAATAAAAGGCTTATGTAGTAGATATATTGATGTTATTAAGGATATAAGATGGAGTAAAAACTAGCGTTAGGACTGCATGTGGAGAATCTAGGGAATTTCATATGACAATATGTGTACATCAAGGATCTACTTTGAGCCCTTATCTTTTTGAACTAGTGATGGATGAACTTACTAAGACTCTCCAAAATGAGGTTACATGGTGTACATTGTTTGTAGATGATATTGTCTTGATTGATGAAACTAGGGGAGCATAACAATCTTAGTTATAATTAAGGAGAGAAGCTTTAGAGCTAGAATTGTTAGGATAACTAGAAACAAGATATAATATATGAAATTTAATTCCAATCATAGTAGGAGGAATATTGGAGAAAAGATTAAACTTGATGGTCAAAAAATTAATAGCACCAGTAGATTTTGATACCTTGGATCTATTATGCAAGCTAAAGGAAACACTGAAGAAGATGTAATAAATACAGTTTAAACAAGTTGGCTAAAATAGAGAAGTGCTCCTGACATGTTCTGTGATTATAGAAAACCCTTAAAATTAAAAATAAAGTTCTATATGGCGGTTGTAAAACTAACTACGCTATATGGATCAGAATGTTAGGCAACTAAAAAACAACAAATTAAAAAAGTAAAAGTTAATGAAATGAGAATGCTAAGGTGGATGTGTGGTATAGAGTTAAAAGATAAAGGAATGAACATATTCGCGGTAAGTCAAGCGTAGCTCCTGTAGAAGATAAGATAATAGAGGGGTGGCTCAGATGGTTTCACATCTGTAATGCAGGCTAAATAATGCGCCATTAAGGAGTGAGCCAGTTACTATGAGGGGGCAATAGGAGGGGTAGACGTAAACTTAAAATAACTTGGAATGAGTTAGTAAATAAGGATTTAATAGTCCTGAATTTATCAAAGGAACTTCCCACAATCATGTAAATTGGTGGAAACGGATTCATGTAACCGACCCCACCTAATAGGATTTAAGGCTTGGTTTGTTACTGTTGTTACATATGGCAAGCTATTGTTCAAAAATCAAAAGCAAATTAATCAACCACGCATATCGCATTCTATTATCCAAAAATCATAAGCAAAGAAAAAACATTTTGACTTCCTCGAGGAAGATGACTGGTATCCAACTAAAAGCATACATGCCAATGTCGTTGCCTATGTCAAAGTCATTAAAACCAAACTAGTTCTCGACCCAATTAGGCATTAGGAACCAAGGTCACCAAGTCAACCGAAAACTTGGTGGTTGGATAAGCAATACATATACGCACACTCTTCATGGAAAACCAAACATGTGTTTTTTAATCAATATTTTTCATGCATATAACTTGTTTGAATTAATATTTTATTGATTTTTAGATATATGTCATAATATGTGTGCAGAAACTTTATGTATATGAAGTTATTCTTGATTTATTTAACAATTAATTACAATCATAACAAAATAATATTAGATTTTCTATAGTATATGTCAAAGGCACAATTCAACATTCTTTATTTATTACTTTTATAATTGGAAATAGTTAGTCTCATATGCAATATATTAACTAGCTTTGATAAAGCCCTTGGTCAGATGGCAAAACATTTGATATTCTTCAACGTTCAATCATAATTTGTGTCTTGGCAAGTGAATTGGGCATGCAGATCCAAGAACCCCATTTCTTTTATTACAAATTCTTGTGGAATTGGGTTCTAACCAATGCCAGGCTTGGTCTAACCTAACCTAGCCAAATGCGTGGACAAATTGAACCATTAGTCTATTTTTCAATGTCATTGAAAGCCCATATAACAAACATAAATAAATCGTGGAAAAGCGCTAGACTTTGTCGAAGTAGAGTTGATCTCATGTACGCTTAAATAGGCCAAAAGTCCATTAAATGTAGTTTACACATAATACAAAAAATCTTTGAAGAATGTAACACAAATTTATAGCTGAAATATGATCTTCTATAGATCTCTCTGCTTAGTGGCTAAGATAAATTTGATTGTACTATTAGGACTCTTTGTACATCTTCTATAGGTTTTATCATTAATGGTTGTGCAACAAAGCCAATTCGTGCACGTGTGGGACAGGCGAGAAGTCCTACAATACCTGTCACAGAGTGTAATGCATTACATATGGCACAGATTGCAGCAAGAGATAAAGGTTTTAATCATATTTAGGAGGACGGTAACACCAACCTAATTATTGACTTATTGCAAAATAGATGCAAAGATCCTTTGAGAGTTTGGTCCTCGCAGATATCAGGGGTTTACTTTCTAATTTTAAAAGTGCCTATTAATCACACTCCCAGGGAAGTTAATATAGTTGCATATATAACAAGACAACTGAGCCTTGAGTCCCACTAGATGGAGTGACTACATGAATCCTCTTCTTCCATTCACACAATCTATAGCAATGTACTAAAGAAGTTGGGGTGTTGCCAAACCGTTGCTTAGGAATCCAAGTTATTCTAAGTGTACCCCTCCCACTCACACTATCACTTAAAACAACTAAATCAACTTTATTTGGTCTATGCTGCATGTTCTAAAACCATAATAATAGCCCCTCCTTTATCTTTTATAGGTGCTACACCTATCTTACCATGGATGTGCTCATTCCTTCATTTATCTTTTAGATTTATACCAGTCATCCATGTTAGCTTTTATCATTTCTGCAACCTTTACTTTTTGGATATAATGTTTCTTAATTACTCAATGTTCTAATCCATATGGAACAGCTGGTCTATAATCAACCTAGAACTTTTCTTTTAATTTTGATGGTATTCTACAATCACAAAACAGACCTAAAATACTACTGCATTTTAACCAACCTGCTTTAACTCTATAAATTACATCTTCAATTTCTCTTTCCACTTGCAGAATAGATTCAAGGTACGAAAATCTACTAATCTAAGAATTTCTCAACCATCAAGTCTTATATTCTTACTATAAATGCATTTCAAGTTTCCTATCTTGCTTCTACTTATCTTGAACCATCTAAATTCTAAAGCTTGTATCCAGCATTCCAACTTAGATTCTACCTTACCGCTTATTTCATCAATCAATACAATATCATTTGCCAACTACTCCATGGAACCATATTTTGGATACGCCAAGTAAGTTCCTCCATAAGTAAAAACATAAGAATGCAAAGCAGATCCACACTTATCATGATTGAAAATTCCAAAGCTTTCGAACAATAGTTCTCATACTAGTCATTAGACACATTACCCCATCATACATAACCACAATGACATATTTTTTTGATAAACAAAGAAATTTATTAGAAGAGATAAAAATGTAAAACAAAAGAAAAAAAGTGAAGGAAAGAAACTGGAAGCATAAGACATCCTCCCTTTAAAACAAAAACAAAAAAATTACACCAGCCAACTACCAACACCCTTTTTCTCTTGAACCCACCATTGAACTACCCTAGACATCTTTTCATAGCCTTCCTATAAGGCAATAAAAACCAAGCACAATGACCTCTTATTTTTCATAAATTGTCTCATTACCATATTAATAAATCAATAAAGTATAGAAAGCTTATGTAGTTGATCTACAAGATATATAACCAAATGATTTTCTAAAATCGTCATTCTAACCCTTGTCTTAGTTCAATTATCATAGTCCTAGTTCAACTATAATTTTTCACAAAGGTTCATCATATGACTCATAAGTTTAAGTCCATGATAGTTATTACAATTTTTAAATCTCCTTAATTTCTGTAATATAGATATTGAAATGTTCTTCCTCTACTCATTGTACATATTCATAATCCTAATAATATTGATACACTCGGTTATCACCAAATTATTTTCAAATTTCAATTTGAATGTCATCCAGTCCAACAACATTTCCATCTTTTATTTTCTTTGATGCATGCTTAACTTAATAAATCCATTTGGCTGATAAATCTTAATTTTTTATTTGTTTCCACATTTTTTTATAGAAAAATAAATTTCATTAGCAAGAAGAAAAGAATAAAAAAAATCATCTCAATAATGCTACCCAACCAAGGTCAAAACAACCAGCACTAAAAACCCAAAGAGTCACCAATACCACACCCTCTCCCAGAGCAAACTTAGAGACGATCTCTCGCTTGAAAAATACTCAAGCATTCGAATTAGGATGATTCAAATGATGAGAAGGACTCAAACTACATAGAGACACGGGGGGATGACAAGGTAAGGACAACAAACTAGAATCTAGAAGATTAGGTAGATGAAGAGAAACATGAGATCAGAAGCACTCAAGGACTTAGAGTAGTATGGTATATATTTAAAGAAGGTAACATTGACCAAAACAAAAAAAGTGATGCAAAGTAGGATTATAACAACAATATCCCTTTTGAGTGCACAAGTAGCCTAGAGAGACACATTTTATAGCATGAGAATCCAACTTATCCAGCTTAAAAGTTAGTCGATGAACAAAGGACACACAGCAAAATGTACGAGGAGGAAAAGAGAATAAAGGTGAATCAGGAAAGAGAATGGATTAAGAAATTTTATCACTAAGAACAAAGGACAACATCCCATTGATAAGACAAGAACAGAGGACAACATCTTATTGATAAGATATCTAGCAAAAAGAACAGCATCACTCCAAAACACTTTAGGTACATGCATTGGATAAAGCAAGGTATGACTGACTTTAAGGATATGTATATTTTTTCTCTCTGCAACCCCATTTTGTTGAGGAGTGTTGGCATAGGATGATTGATGAACAACACCAAGCTAAGTCATGAGCAGTGAATTGAGTACTAAAACTGAAATATTCTTTAACATTATCACTCCGAAGTATCCGAATTAACAAACCAAATTGAGTCTTTAATTTAGAACAAAAGGCACAAAATATGTGAAATAACTCAGAACGATCTTTTATTAAAAATAGCCAAGTCATCCTTGAATAATCCACAAAGGTTTCAAAGTATCGAAACCCAACTTGGAAACAACTCAACTAGGACCTCAAACATCAAAATGGACTAACATGGAAGGGCTTGCTGCCTGTTTATTGACTTGGGAAGCAAAAGGTACAAGATGATGCTTTCTCAACTGACAAGACTCACAATCAAGACTAGACACAGAACTCAAATCAGGAACTAGTAGTTTCAAGTTTTCCAACAAAGGATGACCAAGGCAACAATGGATTTGAAGAGGTGTGGCAGCAACAGTGCAGGCAGTAGAAGGAGATAATGACTCAAAGTGATAAAGTTCACCAGCTTCACACCCTCCTCCAATCGTCGTCCTGATCTTCAAATCTTGAAAGATCACAGAGTTAGGGAAGAATGTTATTGAACAATTCATGGATTTGGTAATCTTGCTAATTGATATAAGATTGAAAGGAAATTTGGGAATATACAGAACCGGAGGAAGAGAAATAGAGGAAGTCGAATTTACAGTCCCAATTCCCTTAATAGTGGTGGTGGATCCACCAATCAAGAATAACATGAGGTAAGTTTATTGGAGAGTAGAGAAGAAATTAGGTGTACCAGTGATATGATTAGTGGTTGAGGAATCTATAACCCAAGGGCTAGGATGAGAAGTACCAGTTGGTTACTTGTCTGGTCAAGGGATGCAATGGGAAGAGAAGCTTGCTGGAACGCCTAATACTGCTAGAATTTGGAATACTCTTCCTCTGAAATATATATACTACGCTGCTCCCCACTTGACATTGAAGGTGTGGAGTCTGTCATGGTTGCATTGGCAACACAACAAGGTTTATTGTGGAAATTCCAACACTGCTTAATAGTATTACCTCTTCGTCCACAATAAGCGCACCTATGAGGAGTGCCTTAACCTTGTCCATCTCTTCCATCACAAAACCACTCAAGCCACCTTGATAACTTGTGCAGCTGCTTAGCTAAAAACCAGAATCACCCTGCATGGCAAAGGCTATCCTCTTAGAAGCAGGTGCATGGACAGGGGAATGTGTATTGGAGGAAGCATGAAGGACACAAGAATAAACATTGACAAATAATGGCAACTCTGCACCACGAAGTATCTGAGACCGGACTGCATCAAATTCAGGTTTCAACCCCGCTAGAACCTGAAGAAATGTCATCTCCCTGCTCTGATTCTGCATCTTGCGAACAGTGGTGCTTATAGGTTGGCACGATGTTAAGCACCTCATCAATACACTTCATCTCTGCAAAATAATCAGCAACACTCATATCTCCTTGTTGTAATTGGAAGTACTCCAAGGATAAATCATACATACGTGTAATGTTACTAGAATACAACAACTTAACATAATCCCAATCTCCTTGTATGCATCCAAATGCATGCACATCCATCCAACTCAGGGTTCCATCAAGTTCCACAAGAGGGCAACAATCAAAACAGCTTCTTGAGTCTTTCTTTTCTCTTCTCATCAAAGGATCCAGATTGGAACAAGTGGTCATATTTTCCTAACACGGTTAAATAGACCCTAACAGCCTTAGACCACTGAACATAATTCTTTCTATCCAACGTTTTGGTTGTTATCTACGGCAGTGATGCAGGAAACATATTTTTGGGATTCATAGGCTCCATCCCAGCACTCACAAAATAAACCAATGTTAGACAAGAGGAACAATCAGACTAACAGGAACAACCACAAACAAGGTCAGCCACCAAAACAACCATGAATGAGTCGCCAAAAACCTAATATAACACTGCCACAGCCCCACAAAATCAATCTATGAATGCTGCCACTGCTCCAAGAGACTCACCGATGGACCTTATTAATACTGAAAAACAACCACCAGATTGCCACAAGTGCATGGTTGGAAAAGGTTGGATTTTTTAACAAAAAAACATGCCCAATAGGTTGGTATTATGCTCTATGGAAGTAATCAAGGCATTCTGCAGAACAAATGCAGCGAAAGGTGGCTGGAAAGTGCTCAAGCACCGGTACATGGGTTGGCACTGCTAACAGTCAGCCCGTATGTAGGGGTCCATGAAGAGGTTTCCAGCAATGAGATTTTTTGAATTTACAGATCAGAGGGTTTTGTTGTTGGTAGTATGATTGGTTTGTAAAATATGGAAGGGTTTTGAAGGTTCTGAGAACAGCAGCGACAGCCAAGGAATTTTCTGATGACAGCTGAGTTTTCCGGCAATCCCTGGACTGATTTGCTATAGGAGTGTGGTCGATCGTCCTATACTGGCTGATTTGCTTAGGATGGCTAGGTTTAGGGTTTGGTTTGGTGGTAGGGTTTAGGGTATAGGATTTGGTTTGGTTTGCTGGTGGTGTTAGGGTTTAGGTTGGATCTTCTCTGATACCATGTTGTAATTTGGAGTAAAACAGAAGACCTAATACTGCGATAGGTCTCTTCCTCTATTTATAATATATATAGAGTACATTCTAATGATCGTAGATTCATAATACCCTTACTAACTATCATTTATTAACATAGCACAAACACATTAATGATAGTAAATGTATTAAATAACCATTAGTAAAAACTAAAAACAAGAAGGATATGAATAGCTTTCATACTTTTAAATAATAATAAATAATGAATTTTCTGTTTTTTTATTATTTATGAATTTCATTTATACTAATTGAATACTTTTAATATTATGATTATTGTATTATAGCTATTGCACCTTATCTGTGCTATTTATAACATTTTAGTTCTAAATCTTGCAGTATTATTTCTATTAGTATCATCTAAAATTCCGTAGAAGAAATTCCATGCTTTCTTGCATATTTCTATCATTTTTTAGAATCTATATTGGAATTGACATTGACATCAAAATTTCCATTGAAATTTCTGTACTTTTATAGCCTTAAAATTTTAGTCAAAATTGAAATTTAAGACCTTGATTTCAACTAACCAAATGGTCTTTTTACCTTTCCGACCTCGGACCACAAAATCTCATGAACTTTTCTTAACTTCTTAGCAACACTAACAAGCATCCTAAAAAGACAAAAGGAATAGAGAACAAAGGAGCTTCTATAAAAGTGTAATATGCCCTCTCAAAGTAAAAGACTCCGAGCATGCAACCTCCTAGCTAGCTTTTCTACCTTTGGTTTCCAAAAGGTGCACTTCTAGGATTACCACCATAACGAAGACATAAATATGAAGCAAGCCAACTATGAATTATACAACATGCCAAATCTGCAAAAATAAGTAAAAAGCCCCAGTCTAAATCAATACCCGCTAAATCACACTTAGAAAGTTTAACCGTCGCAATTATTGTCCACTTTTAAAACTTTTTCTTAAATTTTCAAAAGATTGCGCATGGTAACAAAAAATCCAAAGTGTGAGAGAGATTGCATCATCAATTTAAGCAAGAAATAATCAACTCATCAGAACCCACCATAAGGCCCTTAATCACAACCCTCTTCACACCACGACCAATCACCCTTCGAAGAAAATCTACCACAATAATAAACACTGTAGGCTGCCATCTAACCGAACACGAATCAAGAACAATTGTGCACTGATCAAACACAACCCTAGGCACAGTTTCTTGAGATAATTTAGGAAAAGAGTTCTCCCATTCACCTATTCATTTATCATGAGAACTCTATCAATATGAGTGGCAACAGTCATTCCGCCAGTTGCAAACCAAGTAAAATTCATCATTGTTCAACTCTAAATTGTTCAAACAACAATTCTTGATAAACTCATCAAAATCCATTATACTAGCTGCAATCTAGAAACCGTAACTTCTCATATGAAAATCTAATAGCATTAAAATCAACCCCACCACCCAACAAGGTGCACAAAAACTGAAAGCATCTAACAACTTCCATAACAAGATCCAAAGATGAGGCCAATTAGGACCCTAAACCAAGGTAAACCACTGCAATCCCCTACCTTTAACCTTTAACTGAACTGATATGGAAAAGGATGCAACAAACTTATTAACCAAACCACCAACCCTAGTAACCCACACAATAAGAGTACCTCCTCAAGAATAATAGCTAGAAAAATCAACCCGTCTTTAAGTCTAGACTCCCCAATTCTCCTAACAAAGAACCCATCCGCATCGTCTCCTAAGAGACAACCTAGTGGTTATAGATTGGGACTTCCACATAGGCTTGGGTTTGAATCCTCAAAGGGATAGGAAGGGGTATGGCTTGGAGATGGGCTACCTCCCATTGTGTAGCCGAGGCATAGTATGGCCTTCCGTATTGGGGATTTTTTTTGGGGGGGGGGAACCATTTGCATTTTTGACTTAGTTTCTTGAATCATAAGCCAACCAAAGCATACTTTAAGGACCACTTGCCTAATCTGAATTCTCTTCCTTGAATCACCTAGAGCCTTAAAGTTCCAACTCAGAATCTTCATTTGAAGATCTTCTAACCCCAACCCCTAGTCCCTACTACCCCTACTATCTACAAAAATAATAGAGCTAGCTAACTTCCATAATTCTTTCTCCATTTTCTTTTTCTTTACCTCCCCCATCTAAAAGGAAACTACCACCTTGGCCTCCTTACCAGCCAAACTAACCAACTTAATGGTTAACTCATCTAACTAAGCATGTGGGTCCCTATCGTCCACCCCACTACATAGATAATCAATAATTATGACATTATCCTTTTCCTTTGAACCCTCATGGCATTAGATAAATCTTCAACCAATTACACTTCTCTTGGAACAACTAGAATGCCAATATTAGTTTTAATATCTAACTCAAGAGCTCTCGCAATTTGCTTTCAGATAAAGGATTTAGGAATAGAACACTTGAAACAACAGAAAGGGCTAGAATCAAGCCTCTCAATAGGGGGTACTTGGAGAAGCCTCCAACCTCGCAAGAACCACAATCTAATTGCCTTCACTACTAGATCAAACTTTTGATTTTCATTCAAGCAATCAACCTCAAAAGCCTTATCTCTTATATATAATGTTGTTCCCTCATTCATACCAGTTTCTTTGTTGCCGTCTGATCTACTAATTGCTTTGCTTTTCAAAGAGCTTTGATTTATGTTATAAAAGTCATTGGCTACACTAGGACATCAATATGATCCCTCAATATATCCAAATAATTAAGCTCTCATCCAAATTATTATCAAGCTCTCTAAACCCATCATCTCATCTTCCAAATGAGAGCCATCCACGTTAGAGTCTGTCGTAGACACTAAACCAAATTTATTCTTAATATATGGGGTTATCCCTATCACTTGTCTCAAGCCTGTAGTAATGGTTTTCACCAGCACTTCACTATACCCATTGGACCCCCTTCCAAATCCCTCTTCTTCAGTTAAGCTACATGTTGCTTTAGGTATGACATAACCGCTTCTACAGTCCCTCCAACCAAGGTCGCATATGAAGGACCAAACAGCCTCCATATACTTGCAGCTTCACGATTCCTATTTTCTCGAGATACATGGTCATCCAAACCTTCCTAATAATGCCCTGTATCAACCCTTGATCTGTCCAACATGTGACTCTGAGGTGAGTCGTCCTTGGTTTCTAAGGTTCCAAATCCTGTCGTAGCCATCAAGGCCTTAATGCATGTTCGTCTTTGCCATCTTCATCCTGCACTTGCATTTGATTTTTTCCTATAAGCTGCCAAGGCTGATGTTTTTGGTTTTACAGACACCAAGCAGTTGTAGTTAAATAATCTCTCTTGTTAAAATCCTACTTTTTCAAACTAGGAAAGTGGGCCTCATTAGATAACTCTCAAGCCCAAATTTTCCAAGGACATCAATATCTCGTCATTTGAAGGAGAGCCTTGGCGCAATGGTAGAGTTGTCACTGGTCGCAAGTTTGAGGTATGAAAACAGCCTATGCAAGGTATGGTTGCATACTATAGACCCATTGTGGTTTTACCCTTCCCCGAACCCCACATGTGCGGGATGTGCACTGGGCTGCCCTTTAATAATATTTGGTCATTCTTACTAGCCCAACTAGAGTTGCATACAGCCCTGGTTGTCCAAAATTTGAAAAAGATTTATTCCCATCTCTAGGATAAGGATTTCTCCCTCCTAATTTTATTCTTTCCAACACAAACGCAATGCCTTCTTGGATATGTGAGGTTCCTCAAAAGTTGGAAGTCCTCCATTCTTGAACCTCGGTATGTCCTTCTTCACAACCTCAGCATATTGTGGCCTCTAAGACACAATCAATAGAACGTAGATGTCCTACCTAGCTCCCTCTCCTTTAGCAATATTGGACAAGCCACATTCCTTTCATGCCAACTATTTACCTACCTGTTGCCCATCTCCGTTGCAGCTTTCCTTTCATTGATCCGTTATACCACAAGTAGGAATCTTGGTCATTGTTTCTAGAGATGCCACTAGACTTCTGCCTCCAATCCATCTAGAACTTTCACCACATTGCTCTTTCTAGATGCCATGATCTTTTTACTGGAAAGGACATGGCTCCATGTGTTTGGCGTAAATCATATAAGCAACAGCCACTCATCAATCCTGAAAGTTTTAAACCATGGATAATTTGATTTAGCTGCCCAAGATATTTATGCTCCAAAACCCATTTCTATTCATTAAGGAGTAGTAATATAAGGATAAGCGTCTGATGGTGAGCTCCATGTTATGTTATTTCATATCGCTCACTCAAAAGAATGTGGTAGTTTTTTTTTTTGGTCTATTTTTATGGTTCAAGAAAAAGCCATCCTAAGACTTGGTCATGAAATCAAAACCCGGTGACAGACTAGTTTATCCCATGGGGGCAACAAATATCCCAAAATGTTTCATAATGCATTTAATTTTCCCTTCATACCATGTTAAAGTACCACTTTACCTAAAAGCTTAAGTTGTCAAGTTGTTGGCCAACAATGTATGTGGAGCATTAAAAACTAGGAAAGAGGGTGGTGGGAATAAGACATTTCATAAAGCAATCAAGACAACCAGAATGCATTTTAAGACATCAACAATGTGAAAATATGGAAAATTTTCAAAACTATGAACGTAAGAAAAGATCCCCCAAAAAAAAGCCTATTAATGAAGTTATACTTAAAATATATAATAATTTATATACTCTAGGTATAAATAAGAGGGAAAATGCATATTTATACTCGCTAGAGATAGAGAATGAAAGAATAGAGACCTAGATAATGTCAAATGTATTTAAAATGAGGATGATAGTGTTTTAGTTAAAGAGGGCATAAAAAAAGATGATAAACCTATTTTATTAAAATATTTAATAGAAACCTACTATTATGCTTAAACTTAGACTTGACAAATGAGAAAATGGATTATAAGGGATTTTCTTTGGTGAGGGGTAGGGAAAAGGAAGGATCATTTGGATAAGTGGGAGGTGATGTGCTGGTCTAAGGAGGAGGGAGGGGTGGGTCTTGGTAATTTGGTGATTTGATGTCCAAAAACACAGATCATTTGGTTAAATGGTCGTGGTGGTTTCCCTTAGAGGTAAACTCCCTTTAGCAAAGAGTTATAAGAAGTTTTACTTGCAAGTGAATGGGTGGGATGTTTATTTGGGTCTTAGATGCTTATTTGAGAGTCCTTGGAGATTCATTTTGCAGGTGTAACCTTTCTTTATCCCTTTCAAAAAATTCAAATTCAGAATAGGTAATTGTATTCGCTCTTCTAATGTGATTTGCTCATTTCTAATTCTAGACGGTGGCTCCTTATTATGTGATTTTCATTTTAGAAAGGATTTGAATGAGAAAGAGTTGGAGCCTGGGGGAGCTTCCTTCTTTGCTTGTTGTGTTGGAGGGTTGTCATATCTCTATCAGGTGTGAGGATGCTTCTAGGAAGTGGATTTTGGATTCTTTGGGGAATTATTGGTGTAAATCCTTCTCTCCTCACCTTGTCCAGGCATATGTGTCTTCCTTGTTCATCGGTGCATATGGGAGTCTAAAGTCCCTTCTAAGGTAAAGGTGTTCGTTTGTTTGGTGGTCCTTAATAGAGTTGACACCCACAATATGCTGCAGAGTAGGTCTTTGTCTCCAATTTTGTGCTTTTTGTGTGGGAGTAGGCAGGAAAACGTTCCCCATTTGTTTATACATTGCTCATTTCTTGGGATTTGGTATCTCTTCCTCCTAAAAAATTTCTAGTTGGTTGTCATTGGGTATATATTGTGAAAGTCAACACTAATGGTTCTATGGCTTGTCTAAAGGCATGTCTTGTTGCTAAGGGATATATTCAAGTGTATGATTTGGAGTATTCAAATAATTTTTCCCCAATTTCCAAAATTAACAATACGTTTGTTCATCTCCTTGTCCACCACTCACCATTGACCTATGCATAAGTTAGATGTGAAGAATGCCTTCTTGCATGATGATCTTTGGGAGGAGGTCTATAGGTAACAACCACCTAGTTTTGTTGCTCAGTGGGAGTCAAGCTTAGTCTACTGGCTCAGAAGGCATTATATGGCTTAAAACAGTTTCCTAGAGCAAGATTTGGTCGATTCGGTGTTGTAGTACTTAAGGCCTTTGACGGTGTGCAGTGGGTCAATCTGTGTTTTTATTGTCATATTTCATCGAGTGGGATTCTTCTTATTGTGTATGTCGATGCTATTGTAATTACAGGTGATGATGATCAAGGTATTCAAAACCTAAAACATTTTCTACATGCTAAGCTTTAGACCAAGATTTGGGACCATTGAAATACTTCTTGGGTATAAAAGCATCCATATCTCGTATAGGAATTGTTTTGTCATAAAGGAAGTATGTTTTTTATCTTTTGGATGAGACTGGATTGTTGGGGTCCAAACGAGTTGATACACCCATGGATCCTAACAGCAAACTAGTGTCAGATATAGGTGATTTGTTACCTAATCCAGGATAACAACAAAGATTTGTTGGAAAGTTAAATTATCTCATAGTCACTCAATCAGATACATCTTTCATAATAAGTGCAGTTACTCAATTTCTGGATTCTCCGATGACAAGTCATTGGGACGCAACAATTTGCATCTTCAACCATCTCAAGGGTGTACTTGGAAGAGATCTCTTAATAATGAGATCACAGCTACACTTATATTTAGGAATATATTGACGCAAATTAGGTCGGATCACCTTCAAAAAAAATAACCACAATAGGGTATTGCATCTTGTTGGTGGTAACTTGGTCTCCTAGAAGAGTAAGAAAGAAACCATAGTGGCTAGGTCAAGTGCTGAGTCAGAGTATAGGGCCATGGATCACACTACATGCGAGCTTGTTTGGTTGAAAAACATGTTTAAAGAATTGTGTTTTCCACATTCTTGGTCTATGGAGTTGATGTGTGATAATCAAGCTATTCTTTATATTGCCTCCAACTCCATCTTCCATAAGTGGACAAAACACATTGAAGTTGATTGTCACTTTGTTCAAGAGAACCTTGTGCAGAAGCTCATCATCTGCTTATGTGAAGTCCGATAAGCAGCATGATGATTTGTTTATCAAAGCTTTGGGGGGTGTTTGTGTTAATTTATTTGAAACAAGCGAGGACCTCATGATATTTATGCTCTAGCTTGAGGGGGAGTGTTAATGGGTTTTCTAGTCATTTATTAGTGTCATCGTTATGGTAATAAGTGAGAGTTAGTAAGGGTATTATGGTCATCAAAATGTACATGATATATACTGAAAATAGAGGAAGATACCTATCACTGCGTTAGATCTTCTATTTTACTCCAAATTATAACAATTTCAATAATAGGAAAAAAAAAAGACAAATTAAGAGGAAAATTTCAATTCAGGTTTAGAATCTCAAATTTTAATTTCAATGAAATTTCATTCCATAGTTAAAATTTTGATATTTCATTAAAATGTCAAGATTTTGAAGACTTTTGGATGACTCGTGGAAATTTCAATGGAAATTTTGTAAAATGGAAATTCATTATTAATGCTACTCATAAGAGTCCTTGCAAATTTATTTCTCAGATTTTTCACTTCTTCCTTGAGATGGATTCCTTGTTGGTAAAGGATAGAGAGTTTGTTTTTGGGAGGACTTGTAGATTGCCACCTTTTTCTAATATGTTCCTCATTTTTACTGCCTCTCAAATTTCACAAAGCCCCAATATCTAATTTTTTGGTTTGCAAGGATGCTATTGTCCTGTGGAATTTTTTCAGGGGTATTTGAGAGAGCAAAGCAGCACTGGCCAAACTCTTGGGGGGCGATTGATCCTTCATTCCTTCTTCTCATGCTGATTGTACAGTTTGGGCCTTGGATGAGTAAGGAGGGACTTCTTGTATATCATTTTTTAGTGATCCAACTTGTGATTCTTATGGTTCTCATTTTCCTAAAACCGGAAACCTAGAACTCCATCTAAAAGTAGGGATATTATTTGGCCATATTTCTTGACAAGATCAACAGATTAAACACCAGTGATCCACTTCAGGTTAGAAGAATTTCAAAGCTTTGTCTCCAGACGTTTGTTTTCTTTGATACCAAAGCAATCAAATGAATGCTCATTTAATTTTGCATTGCCTTTTTCTTTAGGGCATTTGAAGTAGGCTTTCGGATATATTTGGGGAAAACTGAGTGCCTTTTTCTTTGAAAGGTTTTTTTTCCTTCAAATTTATAAGGGATTTGGAGGTCATAAGGAAGCAAAAATTATTTGGGTGAGTGCAAGTATTTTTAATTGCAGCATAACTCTAGAATTTTTAAAGGCTGAAGGAACAAGATTTGGTGCACAGTAGGGTTCTTTTCCTGGCTTCTTTTGGTGTTCTACTTTTGGTTAGTTTCCAGGGGTGCATTATAAACTGGAGAACCTTGTTATTTTTAGTTGTTTTCATTTAAGGTTCTGTTTCAGTAAAAACACTGCTTGTCCACTGTTGTGTTGTATCCGTTCCCCCTTTTCTTTCTAATACAATTTTTCCTTTTATCCAAAAAACTCTTTTCACACACTAACCAAAATTCCTAACCTTGATGAATTTTCAACCTCAATCTCATGAAATTCGCTGCCTTTGTCCAACTCATCACACCATCTTTTACACCCAACCCCTTTTCCACCCTTATCAACCTTTTTTTTTTGGAATCACTCACTGTACCAGGCTACCTTCTTGAAGGAAATTCTGAGTACGCTGCTCTCAACGAAGCCTTTGCTCCTCAAATTTTTATGCATTTCACCTCCTCATTGTCTCACCATTAATTGAGCAGCATCCTCATAGGGATGGCAATCAAACTCCTAAAGTCACAATTAACCAGCCCTTGACTACCATAGGAACACATCCGCTGAACCACCTGCATCTGACTACTAATGTTAGCCTGTTTATTCTCCACCTGGCCCCGCCTGCTGACAAGGCAGCTGGCCAGATGAAGATGGTTGATCAATTATGCTTGCATCTCATCCAATGTTCTCCACCCACTACACCTTACAGTCTTTCCCAAATCCCAATTGGTTCATTTCCCTGCTGTTGGGTGTAGATTGTATTGGTTGTGCAATACAACCATATTTCAAGTGTTAAGATCTCCATCATTTGTATATATGTGACCTATAAAAGACAACTGAATGGCATTAAATAAAGGGAGAAAGAACAATAGAGAAGAAAAGCAAAACAGAACAGAAACAGAGTTACAGAGGCTCTCTCAAGTCAAACCCCAATTCCTCACTCCATAATTTGATTTCTAGTTATCAACTTAGGCTTTGTTTTTTAACTCCTTTTTTCGCTTCATATTGGATAAATACTGATAACGCTTGGATAGATAATCAAACAAAAATATTTATTAAATAATTAATCAATTATACAATAGGAAAAACCTGCTATGAAGAAAGTATGAGGCTCCATCCTATGGAAGAGTAATGCAGGAAATTTTACAACAGTTTGCAAAGATGGAAGATTCTTTCGGGCAAAAACAACCACAACTTGAGGTTCTAGCTTGATTCATAAGCCCTAAAATTGTGCTCAAGCTTGATTTAGCACAATTGCCGTGCTCAATACAAACTTAGCTGGCTCCTCCATTTGAAAATCATAGTAAGGGGATTTATAATTTGAAATAGAATCCATTTTTGAAGAAAAGCATCATATAAAGACAGCAGTTTACCAAACACATGAGGCTACCATCAATTGGTACTACAGCGAAAAAAGGAAAAGTAAATGATTAACATAAAACAGTAGATGATCTATCCAGCTTGAGTCAAAATCCTTTGAGCTCCCTTGCTATGATATATATGATTGAAGTCTGGATCATAGAGTTTTATAGATGTTTGTCCAAGGAAAAAATAAGATGAAGGCTGAGGCATGTTAATATGGTAAGGTATGAAGAAAAGGGGATGAGATACATAAAAGAAAAATGAACTTCCTCCTCTGCTTCAATCAGTCAAATTGAACCAATGAAGAGATCTTTGAGTATCCTTCTAGTGAGAAATACAAGGAGAACTCACAAATTTGAGGTTCCGATTCAGCAAAGATCGAAGGATGGTTGCTCTTTGACTAAACTGCAGAGAAGTTGTAGGAGCTGCTTGTGTTTCTGATGGTCTACCTGCCAGTTGAAGCTCTAACAGCAACGTAGCAGCAATTTTGAACTGGCCATAAAATCATACCTATTTTTAAAAACTTAAATTAAAAAAAACAAATAAAAAAATAAGAAGATCCTGGTGAAGTACAATGTCCTATGAAGCTTCAATCTGTCTAACTTGTCTTTCGTTAGAATTGAGCAGCAACACAGAGAGCATAGTCCCAAGCAGAGCCAAGAAGCAACTTCAGGGAAAGAACTCTTGCGCCCTGAAACCAAGGGTGAAAGTTTACAACATAAATGGGTCTTTCTTTCTTCTTTACTTCAACTTGAGAAAAGAGGCAGAAGAGTGTTGGAGAAAATATGGTTAAAGGGAAAAGAAGAAATTTTTATGGGAATGGTGGCATCCTTTTGGGGGAACATGCATAAGGCCGGATACATCATTTGGGCTCTCCAGTTGATATCTGCGTTTAGAGCATATTCAAGAGATCAGGAACCTCTGTGGAGTTCTTATTGACATGGATGAAAGTATGAAACCACTAAACATAGAACTCTTTTAGATGAGCTAGACAGAAAGTGAGGCTAAAAAATAGACAAATGCCAGCTGTAATTATTGCTTCATGGAGAGGATGGGGTTGCAAGAACAGGGGGCAGCTGGTGTTAGATCTCAATCAAAATTTAAATTAGAATGGAAGTGGTCAGAACAAATGGTACAGTTGCAAGAACGAGCATGAGCTTTTAAAAGAAAGAGGGAAGAAAGAGATATAGACAAGCTGGGCTCACATCACAGGCCCATCATTCCCAAAAACCCAGCTTAACTGCTTAGAGCCCACATCCCATGCACAACAAATTATAACTGGGCTTCAAAAGAATAGGTCCAAAGAGAAACAGATTTCAGGGAACAAGATGGACTTTCATCTTCCACTCATACTTCATGTTAAGGATTTGTGGGCCTGGAAATATAGATGGAAAACAAGAGAGCACAAAGACTCGGTAGAAAGCAACAGCATTTCCATCAGAGCTCAGACAGGATCTCTGATGCCGCTCATGGAATTTTCAAGTTTGCAACTCCACTGGAACACACTGTTGCTCCCATCAAGAATGACCAACAGATTTGTGACTGCCAGAAGAGGAGGTGAAAGAGTGCAGCCAGATTGGAATAATCTTTCTCAGTGAGGACAGCAACTGGGAGCAGGAAAAAGGTTCAAAGCAGGTGCTAAAGAGGATGGCACAAGTCTGTAGAGCATACAGAGTTTCTTTCAAAGGATTTGAAGGTAAAGCTAATAAGCTATTTGCAAACATTTAAAAAAAAAAAAATTGCAAGATAGGAGAATCCATTTTTGGTAGGATCATTGAATCAGGGACGCTCCTTTGGCAATCATGTATCCTTGCCTCTTTCGTTTATCGTCTCTTCATGATACCCTGTTCCTGCTTTCTTTCTCTCGCATGAAGGTGGGAATTCTTGAGATTTTCATTTTGTGAGGAAACTTAATGAGAGAAACCATGCCCCTTTGATTAATGTGCTTCATTCTTCTCAGTTCCATATGGGGAGTGACAAGAGTTTGGGGTTTGGGCTCCCCTATGGAATTCTCTTTTAAATCTTTCTTCTCACTTGATTCATAATCCTAGAGCTACTTCTTTTGTCCCCTTCTCTTTGATTTGGAAACAGCTAAACTCCCTTCTACGGTTAAGGCCTTTATGTGTACAGCAATCTTGGAAAAAATTAATACCAATGACTTGTTTCAGAAACAAAGAACTAATAAGTTATTGCCACCCAATGTACGTGTCCTTTGCTCTAAGAGTAGGGAGACTTGTTCTCACTTACTTTTACCTTGTCACTTCTATTAAATCCCCTGGAGCGAGTTTTTTGGTATTGCTGGAGTGTTGGGTGCACTATTCTTCTTTGGAGGCGTCTTGTTCTATGTTGTTCAGGGGGTTTTTGAAGGGGAAGGAGAGGGGCTTTGTGGCAAAGTTCATTTATGGCTATCTTTAGGTGCATATAGACAGAATAAAATGCCAGAATTTTCAAGAATTTGGAGATTTCTGTTGTCTTATCTTGGAATAGAGTTGAGCTCCTTGCTTCGTTGTGGGTTTCGACAAATGGGTTCATTCAGCATTTACCATGCACACATATACAGTGAGACTGGGTTGCTTTACTCCAGTAGCTGTTTTGTAACTATTTGTTTTCATTTTTTATTTTTTGTAGCTAGTTTTTTTCATTTTTAGAGATTTTTTTATTGTTTTTCTTCTTCTCTCTTGGATGACGTCTTATCCTCCCATTTTTTCTTTCTTTTTTTCTTGTGTAATCCATTTTTCTCTCACTCTAATAAAATTCTTTGTTCATCAAAAAAGGAGGGAGTAACTCTCAAGAATATAAATAGTGAAGCCAAAAGAAAGGCGTAACTAAAATATTTACAATGCTCAAACTATGACAAAGGAGGGAGAGAGAGAGAGAAGGAGAGCAGGCAAGGGGGATAGCGAAGTCGTGAAACTGAACATCAAGACTTGGAACTTGAGGAGTTTCAATGACAAAATTAAGACATATAAATCGCTTCCAGAAGGACTAAGAACCGCACTAGACTTGGTTCAGGAAACTAAGCTAGATCTTTATGAGAGACTATCAGACTAGTTTGCATCAGCAAACAGATAGACTAGTGTGGTAATGAAGCAAATGGAACAGCTGGAGGAACCCTGATAAAGTAGAACAATGACCTGTTTCAACTATTAAATGTAATCAAGGAACAGTACTCTTTTTCTTGCAACTTCAGACTTTTGGCTACTAGGAAACAGTGGATTTTGACTGGAATTTATGGAAGAAGAGAAGGAAATGCAAAGAGACAGTGTTTGGCATGAACCAGCCATGACTAGGGAGAATTGGGATGACCCATGGTGTACTGCTAGAGATTTTAACTTAGTGCTGCATCCATATGAAAGAAACAGCCTGTGCGGAGGGCACAATCACTTTCCACATTCAGAAGCCCTCACTGATTTAATGCTTAAGGAAGCGAATTTCACCAGGACCAACTTTTGAGACAAGCAAACATTCTCAAGGCAGGACAGATTTGTCATCTTTTCCACATAGGATTGAGGAATACTGGCTCCTGAAGGAGCTACTCCCTATACCCACACCAGATAACCATCCAATCTATTGGACCAATGAGGACAAGAAGAGGTAAATCCCCTTTTAGTTTCAAGAGCATGCGTCTAATAAGGAAGGTTTTGGAAGTTTGATGAATGATAAGAGTCAGCAATTTAGACCAAGAAGCTGAAACTGCTGAACAACCTGAAGCAATAAAACAATGGAGGAGGGACTGTTGGATCATGGTCATTTGGGGTCTTAAATCACTGCCTTTTGGTTGAATGGCTGTGGAAGCTTAACTCCGAGGTGAATTCCCCTTGGCACAAAGTTATAGAAAATAAAATTGGTTACAAGTCAAGGGTGGGATGCTAATTTGAGCATGAGAAGTTCTTCAGGGACTCCTTGGAGGTTCATTTCACAGGTTTACACTTCATAAGGAGCAGCTACTTCCTTTAGTCTTTTTGCAACTCCCCGTAGTAGTCTTTTTAGTAATACAAAGTTATAAACACCTCTATTGATTTAAAAAAAGTAACTTGTACAGGTTTTTCAACAGGAATACCTCTGGAAAATATCTTCTTCATCAACATCATCAATAGAAGAAACCCAATTTAAGTCGCAGAAACCATCTAATCCCATATCATCACGAGGCCCTTCATTTGCAATTTCAGTTGAAGTGACTTTCGGGACAGAACCACTCTCATCATACTTTCTCTGGCCAAAAAGCCAATTCGGGCTTTTTAGTTGTATTTCACTGCCAAAAACAAAACACATGTTTGACAATCATTAGTGACATATACTAAAGTAATTTAGTTTAAGAAAAGTTTCCAAAAGTAACAGCAACCAACCAACCCATATAGGTTAAGAAAGTTAAATGAATTAATGTCTTTTCTTTTACAAAGATAGACAACTATTCTAACAAAGAAGTTCAATTGGTTTCAAAACAAAATTGGGAGCTGAAAAAAGAAGATGAAAAAATAGGAACCACCAAAACAATCATTGGCATATTAAAATTCGAGTTAGTTTTATGAAAATAGTAAAACTACAAATAAGATGCAAGAAGTAATATATTGCAAACAAAAAAATGCCCACAACTATGTCTGATAAAAACAAAATTAAAATGTTGAAGACAGACTGGACATCTTCTAGGATATTATATGAATATCAAATGTTAGTTAGAAGTGAAATTCAAACAGTTAACCTGCAGACATAATCTGAGAACCAACATCCACAAACAAGAAAAAAGAATCAGAAATAATAAAAAATATGACAATCATCAGAGAGTTAGGAAAATAACCTATCAATATTTACGTAATGTTAAGCACTGCAGTGTAAATATGTGCATGAGAGAGAGATAACAAGAGTTTAACCGGAAAAGAATAAGGCATAAAATAAGCATAATTGCTCAAACAGAGATAAAATTACGCTGCATCTGGTGCCACCCCAGAATTTCCTATGCCACCACCTGGCTTTTGGTCTGGTTCACAGCAAAGCCTTACATTCTTTATTGAACTGCATGTCCTCTGTATTAATTTTTCAAATGATGTTAATTTAATATGCAAGAAATCTTCCCTGCAAGCTGGAACGGGCGCAAGAAGAGTTCCAGCTCTTCCCCCAGGTTTAGCATCAACTGATGAACTGCACAGTTTAGGAAAGAAAAGAATTAGCAATAAAGGCAAGAATATATGCACAAATGCACACATCCAAAATTGAGCATCAAAATATACAGATGGTACGCCTTTCAAATGAACACACCATTGGGATCAACAAAATATAAATAAACAGCCTAAACACTCCGTACAAGTTGAATATAATATTAAATGCATGTATATGAACCTAAATTTATGCATGGATCAACAGTAAGTTTGAACAGAACAAACACAATAATTGTACCTTGAATCTGGAAAGAGGTCATCTCCAATTCCAGATACATGAAGATAGTAGTCAGAATCCAACTCCCAAAGAGCAGGCTTCCCTTCCTGTGGCTGGAAGTAACCCAAAAATCTGGCAGAATCATGAAATGTGGCAGTCTGAGAAGTATGAAAATAAAAGGTGCAGTATGAAAAGTTCTCCATGGTGATGCCAGCAATGCAGTATTCAAGCTTTCCAAATAGATATCCAGAGAGTATTAAGTGGAAAATTGTGGATTAATCATTGAAGATTTTAGAGGCTCATGCATGCATATCACCAGAGTCAAATACTTCTATGATTAACAGTTTCAGAGAATAAGGTGCAAGTCAGTGTAGAAGGTATGGGCAGGTACAGATTTATTGCATCTTGCTTTTCACCATCAGTGTAGGTATTGCTGTAGTATCTCTTGATAGACTTGAGAAACTCTCTGGACTGGGTTGTAGCCTTCCACTTACCTTGCCGCTCAGGAAACACCTGGCGTTTATCATCAGAATTCAATAAGAGAACAAGGCACAAAAATACATTGAACTAAATTGTTGATACATTATTTTTGCTATCTTAGATTACTGTGGGAGAAAATATACAGTGTTGTGAGCTGCAGAGCCGCCATATTGCTGGGCAAGGGCATCGCCCATACTCTGATACATGTCCATCAAAGCTGCAGCGATGCTACTATCAGGATCTACTTTAGGCATGTCTGTCAAACCCATTGCATGGAGTTGGCGACCTAAAGCTGCTAGGCCATAAGCATACTGCGCAACATTTGTACGATCCAAACAGTCAATGCAATTAGTACGCAATACTCCACTCTGAAAACATGGTGCTGCACCACCATATTTATCTTTTGGAGCCTGTTGATTACTATCAGACTCTTTGTCGCAATTTTCATTAGTATTTCCAATCCTTGCAACATCCCCTGAGTTAGCTCTTAGCTCTCTAAGAGCAGCATCCCTGTAGGAACAATAAACTGATGTTAGAGATTAACAACAGATGTCTCTAATTGGCGAAGTCCAAAGTATATCTGGAAAAAAAATTAAACCTCTCTACATCCTACGAGGTTCCAAAATAATTTGCAAGTTAATGCTTCAAACAAATCAGCCCTGTAAAATTTATAGAATGAACAAAAGAAGGCAAAATCACCAACCATGAGCATTAATTTAGTGGGATGATGGAGAATAAGGTTCAATCAGTTCATAACGCTGTAATGTGAGCACTTTTCACAAACACCGTGGCAGTGCCGTGCACAAAGGAATTTTTATGCTACTTTTATTTTACACAGATCCTATCTTAAAAATATTTAAGACATGTTCAGTTGAGAAAACAGTTTTCGTTTTTCAATTTTAATTTTCTAAATAATTAAAAAAATGCAGCCTTGCTGGAAAACTGGAAAACAAAAGGAAAACTGCCAGTGAGGTGATTTGCCTCTGAAAATTATTAAAAACTTATACAATCTCGAGGCTTGCATGAATGATTGAAGACTTGTGAAATGCAACATATGGCTAATCCAATGGCTTGAGCTGCAGAACATCTTGTAGAAGGATCTAATAATAGAGGAGATGTAGCTCCTATTAACGAGACAACTGAACAGGAAAATCATCCTCCTCCCAGTGTCAAACCTAGACTTCTCAGGGAAGAAACCACTTTCAAGGCTTGCTAGGAGATATGGAAACACAGGATAATATACGTGGATAGATTTCAGCAATAGGATATGCTCAGAGATATTACTAAGAAGGTGCATGCAGAAATTCCTCTGTGGGCAAGATTAATCTTCAAGCTTTTGTTGATTGGCTCGCAGCTATGGATGATTATTTTGATTGGTAGAAGATGACTGAAGATCAATTTGCAAAGATGTAATTTAACTGGACAGGAAAAGGTGAGGAGAAGCATTGAAGATGGTCGTGCGGGGCAGCCACCAATTAATACCTAGAAAAAATAAAATTAAAGTTGAAGGAAAAGTATCTACCTGTATATCATCACAACTCTTTGAAAAGGAACAATGGCTTTTTGAATATAAAAACAGGTTTGATAAGCTTCCTATACACTGTGCAGTGAGAGAAGATAAAAGCACTAATGGAAGGTCTTCCCTTTGGCATAGAGTCATTAGAAGCAAGTTTGGGTTGATTGAGAATACGTGACAATACTAGTTTTGAATATTCTTCAGAGTCCAAGGAGATCTATCTCTCAGATTTATCCCTCCTTCACACCTCACACTAATTTTGTGATGCGAAGGGGTTCTCAAATTTGTTTTTGGGAAGACCCTCAGTTGGCAAATGTTGTCCTATCCACATCTTTTCCCCGTCTCTTCTGTTTGAGCTAAGGGAAAAATAGCGTCATTAGGAGACCTCTTAATGATAGAGAGTTGCTTGAGCTGTCCTCTTTGTTGATTTTCTTGAATGATTGTCATCTTTCTTCAGGGAGGGACCTTCGTTCATGGACCTTGGATCATTCAGGGGTATACTCTTGCAAATATTTTCTTGAGTTTATGACCCGTTACAATACCTCTTTAACTCTTTATTCTATTATTTGGAATGCCAAAATACCCCCCTCCCCACCACAAAGTTTAGGATTTTACTTAGTTGGCTGTGCTCAATAGAATCAATACTAATCACTTGTTGCTGATTAGGAGACAGTTGAAGACACTTTCTCTAGATGTTTTTGTGTGCTTTGCTATAATAATTCAGAGACTGCTACTCTTTTTTTCTTCTTTTTTTTGGCCTTTTTTTTTTTTTTTTTTGCACTGTGATTTCACTCGGAGAATATAGAACAAGCTATTTAGCATTTCAGGAGAAAGTTGGGCTTGTCCAGAATCGGTGGAGAAAAATTTTGAATATTTCTTTTGTGGGTTTTGGTAGGAGGAAGGATAGGGATGCATTATGGAAATGTGGATTCTTTGCATTACAGTGGGGGTTATGGTTGGAGCGTAATGCATGGAATTTTTCGGGGAAGAAGTTGAATTGGTCATTGGACTGGGAAAAGATTCACTATTGGACTTCGTTGCAGTGTGCTGGATATGGGTGTTTTAATGGTGTAGGCTTTTTGGAAGTTCAGCGAGATTGGAGTATTTGTTGGTTTGAATTTGGGAATTGTGGTTTTGTTTATTTTCTTTTCTTTCTTTTGTTGTTCTTAGGTTTTCCTTCTGGTTTGTTCCAGATTTTGTTGGGAGATTTCTTATTCTCCTTTATATAAAATCTTAATCTATTAATGAATCATCTTTTGCTATCCAAAAAAAATAAGAATAGAAGGTCTGAAATGCAAAGGAAGCTACACACCAAGTGAATTTACGGCCTTGAGATGCTTCCCAAACAGCTCTATATGTAGATCAGTACATAGAGCAACAAACTAGTAAAAGGATGAGCACTCAAACCTAAGAGATAAGGACTGAAATGGGGACTGGCTCAAGCCAAACCATGATAGCAACCTTTCCTTCTAATGTGGACTCTTGCCCCTTAGTATGAACTAATATGAAAGGAGATGCAAAAAGGAAAAGGAGTTGTAGATCCAACAGCAAAGGAGCAGAACAATGTCAAGAAGTGTTTCTAAGTGTCATGAGTGAGATCATTATGGATCTAAATGTTCAAAGAGTAATTTACATGCAGTGAATGCAGATGGAGGAAAAGGGGTAGAAGATTATGTTTGTGATCATTGTTAAGGCTTGACATACATTGTTGGCCAACAACCTAACAGCTTAAACATTTACATAAAGTGGTAACCTAACATGGTATCAAAGCCACAGTTGCCAGGAGCTCCTAGGTTCTTGTCTTGTTGCCCGCGTTTAGTGTTTGTTTGTTAAATATTATCTTATTCCCTGTAGTGGGTGTTATTTATCGTTTGTTTATCTCTCCGCATGCAATTGGGATGCATGTATGGGGAAGTGTTAAGGCTTGATATGTCTTGTTGGTCCAAAACATAACAGCTTAAACTTTTAGGTAAAGTGGATCTAACAATCAAGAATCTTGTGATGTTTTGGATCAATATTTTAGAACACGAGGCATTTTACCCCTGATGAGGCGAGGTGTAAACCTCAAGGCATTAAGGTGTAAGCCTTTTGAGAGTTCACTTTTTAAGTTAAAAGATAAATAAAAATAAAGCTTGCATGCTAAAACTAATACGAATTTTATTTTGAAACAAAGTGTATGAATTTTCAAAATGAGAAATAGTTTAAAAAAAATCAGATGAACAAATCTGTCATTGCTCATTAGACTGCAATGCCACAGCCATGTGCCCTTCCAAGGAGAGGCAAAGGCAACAGCAACAGAGAGCTTACATTCTCTCATAGCTCCAATATGGCAGTTGCCTTCCCAGCCAGTAAAAATGAACAGGGAGACATACGATTCTCTTTCTTGACTTTTCTATGCTTATCTCATGTCACCTCTCCCAGCATTCCAATCAAAATCCTCCAACCACTCAACGATTGGAAAATTAAAGACCTCCAGACGAATTAGTGCATGAGAAGAAACAGCTTTCGAATTGGCACTTACCCAGAGCTATTGAATTCCACTGACACACAAGGTCTTAAATTTCGAGTTCAATTAAAAATTCGAGGCTTCAAAAGTACAGAAATTTTGATGTAAATGTCAATGTCGATGTTGATTTCAATTTCAAATTTAAAAATTATGGAAATATGCAGTAAAGCATGGAATTCTTGATGAGATTTTAGAAAATATTAATAGACATAATAATGCAAGATTTAGAACCAAAATATTATAAATGAAATGCATCAAGGACAAGTATGTGGTGAATAAGGTGCAATAACCGTAATATAACAAATCTCTAACATGTTCAATTAATATAAATGAAAATTTATATTTCGTACTTATTATACAAACATAAATATAATTTAGACATGAATAGTCAACTAAAATGTTGTAGCCAATATCTAACTTAAGGTTTTCACATAATTTCAAATATTCGAAACCTAATCACATCCTTCTTATAATAATCTCTAATTTCGATTGAAAAAAATGAAAAATTACATAAAGACCCCTTGTGGTATAACCAAAAAAACAAGTCAACCTTTGGTTTTATTACAACAACTAACTTTAAGTCCCACTAGGTGGGATGGGCGACAAGAATCCTTTTCCACCAACTCACCCGATCAAAGGCAATTTCCTCCTCTAACTTAAGAGCTATTAAATCCTTCCTCACTACCTTATTCCAAGTTATTTTAGGTTCACCCTACCTCTCTTAATACCAGAAAAATTAATTAACTCACTCCTCTTCACAAGTGCACTATTAGGCCTGCGTTTCAAATGCCCAAACATCTAAGCAGCCCCTCCCTCATCTTATCTACGACCAGTGTTATGCCTAGCTTATTGTGTATATAGTCATTTATTAATTTATCCTTTAATGTTATACTATTCATCCACCTTAACATTCGCATTTCAAAAACTTTTACTTTTTGTACATGTTGTTTCTTAGTTGCCCAACATTATTATGATCCACAAGGCATGGCTAGCCTTATAGCCGTCTTATAGAACATTCCTTTAAATTCTAAAGGTATTCCACGATCACACAACATGCTCGATGCACTCCTCCATTTTACCCAACCTGCCTTAACTTTATAAATTACATCCTCTTCAATTTCCCTTTTCTCTTGCATTATAGCTCTAAGATATCAAAAATTCAAAATCTACTAGTGCTATTAATTTCTTGATTATCAAGTTTTAATTTTCTCTCCAATACTCCCCTTTACATTACTAAGGTCACATTTCATATTTTTTTTATTACTCCTACTTATCCTAAAATTTTTAGAAACAATTCTTCAAAGTTTTAGTTTAAATTCCATACTGCTCCTACTTTCATCAATCAACACAATATCATCTGCAAATAATATATATACTGAGAGATCTCAGTTTGGATACTCCTAGTGAGTCCATCAATAACTAAAGCAAAAAGAAAAGGACTCAAAGTAGAACCTTGACGTACACTTATTGTGATTGGAAATTCTCTAGATTCCCTTCCAACAATCCTAACGCTAGTAGTTACTCGATCATACATATCCTTACCTCAGTATATTTGTTGCAGACTCCCTTCTTTTCTAAAACCCATTAAAGAGCTTCCCTAGGTACTCTATCATAGGATTTCTCTAGGTCCATGAAAACCATATGTAAGTCCCTCTTCTTTTCTCTAAACTTTTCCATTGATCTTCTTAAAAGATAAAGATAAATAGTTTCTATTGTCAATCTCCCAGGCATAAAACCAAATTGGTTCTCTGAATCTCTCGTTTCTAGTCTTATTCTACGTTCAATTATCCTTTCCCATAGTCTCAGCATATGACTCATAATCTTAATTCCACAACACTTGTTACAATTTGGTATTATTATGATCCCTTTTGATTCTCAAAATTATGAGAAGTTATAACACCATTAAGTTATGTTAACTCAAATGTGTGAAAATACTAAAATACCTCCAAATAATTAATAAAAATGGGGAATGAATGAGAGCATTAGGGTCTCTAGTATCCAATGGGTAGAGGGTAACAAAAACTATCTCATTGTTGGTGGCTAGAGGTGGCATTGTGACCCATACACAATATATATAAATGCGTTAGATATGTATGAACGAAATTACATGTAATTATACATAATTATATAGATTTAAGCAAACATAAATACATATATGCGTGTGAGTGTATAAATATACATTAATTTAATAACTGAATTACGTATATATACAAATATAATATGCCTCGTCCTCATCCTCGAGGTATGCATGTAAGTGCATACAGATATGTATGTACACAATTAATATGTTAATTAATTAATTAATTATATATATATATATATTATTAGCCGGAGATTGTATTTGAATAATGCTGTTTTAGATGGTGGCAACCTGGCTGAGGTACTTGACTGCCACTGATGTTTCTTTAAGGTGATAGGGCATTATAGCAGAAGATGAAGGCTATGGCTTGAATTGCTGTGCCAATATTGATGTAAGATAGAAGAGATTGAAAGAAGATGGTAGTCAGAACGATAAGGGTAGACCGTAGTCCTGATCTTGGCTCGATACCTGATTCATGCATGATGATGACAGAGGGAAAGAGAGAGAGGGAGCGAGAGAGAGATGGGTTATGGGCTTGGAAAGGAATCCACTCAATCAAGGAAAGGAGGAATATTTTGTCCCTCCTCCCCCTCACCATATTTTGGGCAGTGTGGAGGGAAAAGAATAGGAGAGCTTGGAACAAATACCACCCCCCCCCCCCTCTTCAAGTTGTTAAAACTGATAAACTGTTGTTGCTACCAGTTGGCACAGTGGTTTGGTTCTGAGTGACACTCATGTGATGCTTGACTTTTTTTAACACCCTGCAGTGTGGATGATTTTCTTTCTGTTGTTTGTACTAGGGCAGCATCCCCTTGATGCCCTTTAATGAAATCTTCTCTTTAAAAAAACAAATGTACATTTTAAAATTAGGCTTCCAGATCTAACTCCCAACCTCCATCTAAAATTACAAGCAATCACCAAATAAATTAAATAAACCCCATAATTTCTGAAATCAGGCTTCCAGCCCAGACACCAGGTCTCCATCATCAGTCATCGTGTGTGCGTGCATGGTTGTAGACTTGCAGGTTCAAAGGATAGCGGGTAGTTATGCATGCAGGAAAGGGAGAAATAGAGCTGCAATTTCAAGCTTTAGCATTCAAAAACTTGGAAATTTGCATAACACTAGCCCAGATGTCAATCAAAAACAACATATCCATTTAATCAATTATAATAAACAGAAAAAGAAGAATTATATTAAGAGAGAGAAGAGAGAAAGAAGAGGATAATGTACCCTCACTACAGAAAAAAAAATAAAAGAAAGAAACAAAAAGCTCAAAGAAAAGCTTGTAAAAAATAGATCTCCAGCCCCCCTGAATGTCAATCAAAGAAACTCCTTTAAATGGAGAATGGGGCAGTCAGTTATCATGTGCATGTGGCAAAGATCTGGATGCATAGAGCAGTGGCTTGTCATGTAAGCAAGAGAAAAAAGGGAGATATAAAGAAACTCTATTATGAAATCGCAAGGTTTAGCATTCAAAAAGTGGGAAAAATACACAACACTTGACCTAATATCATGTACAAGAAGCACACTCATTTAGTCAGTCAACATTTGCTTTTATAGATAAACAAAGAGCATCTTAAGAGAAAAAGAGAAGAGATATAAAAGGAGGATATAGTATCCTCAACAAAACTCAAAAACTACCAAAGAAGGAAGAAATAAAAATATCAAATCAATATAAACATTTTTTCCCGCAGGGCTTTCCTCTCCTGTGATTACCAAATCCCTTGAAAGAACAACTCGTAACTCTCCAAAGAGCTTTACGCAGTGTTCCCCAAAAACATTAAACAACTTATTCAAGATTTCCAAGAAGAAAGGGGCAATGCAAGAATAAATTGTAAATATCTTCCTATTCTAGTGATGGTTTTAAAACCCAGACGAATGAGTAACTCGGTGAAGCTATTGGGTCAGTTCAGCCGGTCGGACTGGTGGTTGAACCAGTGATAGAACCGGTGATTTATATACATATACATACATACATACATACATACATACATATATATATATGCATGTATATATGCATGCATGCATGTATATGTGTGTCTGTAATAAGAATGTTTATACTGATAATTATTATCATCGTTAGAAGTTAAATAAAATTAAATAATAATGTGAGAGAGCATCGGTATTTCGAATTTATTTTAAAGAGTAAAATTTTTTGATTGATTAATAAAATATTAAATGTAATATAGAGTTTTATTTACTTCAAATTTATTTACCGCCAAGTTTTGGATCAAGATTTTATTTTAACTGTGGTAGCAAAGTCAAGTGCTGAATCAGAATATAGAGCTATAGCTCACACTACCTGTGAAATTGTCTAGATGAAGAACATGTTGGAAGAATTGGGTTTTTCGCATTCTCAGCCTATGAAGTTGATGTGTGATAATCAAGCTGCTTTACATGTTGCCTCCAACCCAGTCTTCCATGAGCGGACGAAGCACATTGAAGTTGATTGCCACTTTGTTCGAGAGAAACTTGTGCAGAAGCTCATTACAAGCGCTTATGTGAAGTCAGACATGCAGCTTGCTGATTTTTTTACCAAAGCATTGAGGGGTGCTCATGTTAGATTCATTTGTAACAAGCTAAGAGCTTATGACATATATGCTCCAGCTTAAGGGGGAGTGTTAAAGGTTATATATGCCTTTTAGTATTATTATTATTGAGTGTGTTAGTATGTTAATTAGTGAGTTAGCAAGGGTATTATTGACATTAGAATATATTTAAATCTGTATCATAAATAGAGGGAGAGACCCATCTTCAAGTTAGGTCATTCTTTTTTAATCAAATCTTAACACCATTGATTCTATAGAAGTCCATAATTACAATTACTTTATCCCAAAGGAATTTAGGCTTTTAAAGGAAATACCATTACCACTTTTTTGCTAAAGAGATGTTATTAGACACCAAATTTGCCAAGCCCAAACCTGTCTCACTCTCAAACTTATAGACAAGATGATCCCTCTTGTTATCCCTACCCAAAGAAGATAAAATATCATTTATCAACTTCTAACATATGACCAACACATGCCCAAATCCTAAGCAAAGACAAATAATACGAAAGAGGCATTTGATGGAATTAATCATTCAGTGCTGAATAATGAATACAATTCTGAATCTGTGATCCAGTTACTGAATATAATTAGAGTCGATCCCTAAACTTGAGAACTGAACAATTTTAGTCGCTCAGTAACTAATCTTTGAATTGTATGTTTTTCCTATTTTACCTTCTAAAACTGAAAAAATAAATATATATAAATTTAAAATGATACAAAAATACATCAAACACTGGAATCACAAAAAAAGGTCCCTCCAAAAAATCCACAATCAATTGGATAAATCAGTAAATCATTTACGCCATTACACATTCACAACCCTCCTCTTCCTCTTCCTTCTTCCCCTTCCTTTCCTGTGCATCAGGTCCTTTGTCTTCCAACCCACATGCATACCCTCCTCATAACTACTTCTGATTTTTATTTTTTTTTTTTTTTAAATTTAGAGTGAAATTGGCAAATTGAGAAGAGAGAATTAAAGATCTAAAAAAAATAGGCCTGAAAAAAATCCAAAGGCATTTGATATGGTATGAGATTTCACCAGATCGCTTGCAAATCGGCCCTCAAAAACATCATTTTCGTCTCCATCAATCACTGGAAACCGCTTCTTGTTCATCATCAACTGCCAAAGTGTGTATTCACCTGAGAGAGATGAAGATGTTCATAGGAGAGAAGAAACTGTTCATGAATCTGTCACAAGATAATTGAATTTGTGGGAAAGGCGAATCTGTTCATGGGGAAGATTGGTCATGATCAGTTTGTAGTAGTGGAGTAAGAAAGAGAGAACGGAAGGTGTATTTCTGTCAGGGTAAATTTGTCAAGAACCCATCAAGTGAATGCTCTGACTGAACTAAAGCAGTGAGAATCACTTACCGAACCTAGAGGCATTAGAGGCTCCTAAGAGGTGTAAACAAACACAACTGGTTCACTTATTTTTGAAAGCTTTGGAGTCCAGCCTGTATTTAGGGGTTACTAAAAGCAAACAAACGGCACTGAATGGATAGAAGAAAAGCAAGCCTGAACTAAAGTATTCCTACCCATTAAAGTGAAATAAACAAATCCTTATCCTTCTAACTTCCTGGGATGCTTCAAAACTATCAAGTCTCATAACAAAAAAGGTGGAACTCTGGAACCCATCAGAGCGTCCATCTCTCTTGCCAACAAGAAAAGCTCCAAAAACTGATTCTTTAAGATCATTTCTCAGCACCAGACATCTTTTAAAAACAAAAAACAGTATCTCCCTTGCCCACAAAGTTAACCTACCCAAGTAAAGTATCTGACCTTTTCTAGTTTTCTGCCACACCTTGATACAGGCCCCCTACCCTCCAGCAATGATACTTTTTCCATAAAACCCCAAAGCCATATTCCTTACCAGCATGGTCTTAAATGTCCACAAAATTGTCAAAATTTTCGTCGAAATTTCCGATTATCGTTACCCTCGAAATCGAAATGGCAATCGATTTCCATGTTGCATAATTTTCATTGAAATCAATAGGAAGTGGTCAACCACTCTCTGCAGGCAGTCGACTGCCTCATCCTGCAAGTATAATTTTTTACTGTTTTTCACCCTTTTCTCAAACTTACGAACTTCACTCATAGGGTAAGTGCAGTAACCATTTTAGGAAGGGTTGCCTTGGGGTGCTAGAACTTTTAAATCTCAAATTAGGAAGATTTAAAAAGTCTATCTTCCATATTCATAACGGTACTCCTGAATCGGATCTTTTCTAAAAAAGGGTTTTTCTTTATTTCACCTTTTAAAAAACCAAAATAAAGTGGAAATTCCATTTATAAATAAAAGGGTAAGTAAAGGAACCAATGGTTTAGTTCATTTTACTTTGACTTTCTTGAGTCACCAAACATTGGCAATCAAAATAGGTCATCTAAACCTGATGTCGACAATCATGCCCACTCTTGAAAGTTATTAGGTGTTCTTCACTTTTTATAAAGCAAGTACTCAATATAACTAAATATTAATACATGGCAAAATCCAAAATTGTATCACCGGCCTCATTTTTATCTCCATATCCATGCCCTCCATGTATCCTCTCATATAGCTTGTATTATCCATTCCAATGTGTCCATTCAAATCAACTCATATTAATGTCTTTTCAAACGTTCGTATCCCTCATAAAATACTATCCATTCTTCCCAAAATTGTCTTTTAAGATTTTTTGCAAAGCCTATTTAGGAAGCATATGCACTAATGAAATTCACTATCTCGAGGCCTAGAGCAATTCTGATTTTAATGATCCTATCCCCTATTCCTTCAATATTTACTACATTATCTTTTAGGTCTTTGTCTACAATAATTCTAACCCCATTTTCATGTTTCTATACCAAAGTTTAAATCCTGATTTTTCAATTTCTCTATTTTTCTCCCCTACCCATTTCATCTCTAGAAGGCAAATTAAGTTAATTTTCCTTCTAAACATCATTTTCACTATTTCCAAAATTTTGACCAATGTTTTACAAGGCTCAACCAAGGCGAGCCTGGCAAGGCTGGCCTAAAGCCATGAGGCTCAATCCAAAATGCCATATCCCAAAAAGGCTAAAACATTACACACTAAGGCCTACACATTAGTACAAAAGGCATGCTTTTTGCGCCTTTCTAGTCGAGGCTTATACATTTTAGGTGTGTGAATCTCAAGTTAGGTTTTGGCTAGAAAATTTTAACTCTGTGTATATATAAAAAGAGTTTCAGAATATGAATTGATTTCAAAAACTTTAGAACCTCAACCATTCCAAAATAACTAAGAGTTGTATCTTAGATCTTGAAAATAACTTGAACATTCTAATGTTGTAGCTATTTGTTGCCATGATTTTTGTAATGAATTATAGTTAGCAATTTTTGAATGCCCAATAAGGAATTTACGAATTATATTTGATTTTTCAAACATTTTATTTGTGACTTTGTTAATTTTTCTTTATTTCTAAAATATATGTAATTTATTAACATATTTTTATCAAAATATAAAATTCTCAAAAGGCTTACACCTCGCCTTACGCCTTCGCCTTTTAAAATATTGATTTTGACTATAAAGCCCTTATATATGGTATATAAGGTAATATTTAGAATCATGAATTCAGGGGCTTGAATTTGGATTTCTGTAGATTTAGAAGAAACTCCATACATAATCCATACAAGTTAAAGGGTCGTTCGGTATCATGTCGAAAATTACAGAAACGAAAAACCAAAAACTAGAAATAGAAACTAAAAACTAGAAACCAGCAACCTGTTTGGTTAACGTTTATAAAACTAATACAAATTAAAAACTTAATTAAAAAATGCTCATTTTCATCTTTAAATCAAAATAATAAAATTACAAATAATGCACATTAAATATCCAAAATCCATGCTCTCATACGTAAAGTAAGAGTTAGAAATTAATAAAAATAATAAAAAGATGTTTTCAACTTTTCTAAATAAATTTGAAAAATTGGAAAGCAAAGGTGGCATTTCTATAATTATTTTAAAAATTAGAAATAAAAACGAAACTATTCACATAAGAAAATAGTGCCAAAATTGTTTATTTTTGTTCATTTATTTCATACAAATGTTATAAAATGAAAAATTAATCAACTTTTTTGTAATTTTTTAGAAAATTAAAATGAAAAATGAAAATTGTTTTCCACAACTAAATAGGCCCTTAGATTTTCAATTTGTTAAACGAAGAAGCTGCTTTACTTTCTATTCATCACTTTTAAGTTTTAATTCTGGTTTTTGTTTTCATAATTTCCAATGACACCAAATGGCCCCTAAATTTATTTATTAATTAAATATTTTGATATTTTTCTCATTAGAAAAATTTTATTCCATATTTATTCCTAAATACTTCCATATAAACATAAAATAGTATTTAGTTGATTTATAATTTCATCTATATTAACTGTATAGCTTTAAAATGGTTATCTGCATAGCTTTAAAATGGTTATCATTTTGCAGTGAATGCACCATACACTAAAATAAAATAAATTTGCAGAAGGAAAGAAACATATTGAGAAAAGAGAAGAAGTAAAGATGCTAGAGGACAAGATCCTACAACTACTGGAAATAAGCAAGTACAAAAGAACTGCCACTCAGTCCTACTGCCAATTTTTTTTAAAAATACCCCAAAACACCCAGTCAACCAAAGCCCATAGAGAAGCAAAAAAGACCACTCAATCTCACAAGAAGTTAGAAGGCATAGCTTGATTGTTACTTATTCTGAAATTTCTTTTCATCCACAAAACCCACAAAATTGCAGCCATGTACACTGCACTTGTGCCTTTTTATTTATGCCAAAGACCCTAACCCTGATCATCAAAAAAACATCCAAAGCCTGGAGACACACCCTCATCTCGCCAACTAGAGCAGCAGGAAATGATTACAGCAAAGCTGTCTGGCCACCTAACAGTGAAGAACAGATGCTCTCATATTTTATTAGAATATAAGCACATCACAAAAATATCCGGACAGACTGCTTTATTAGATCCCCACACCTGCAACAAGTCATTACATCAATTCTGTCAAGCATCACAATGCACATGAGCCAAAAAGAAGGTTTGCAGATTTAACTTAGAGGGAATTTCAGCCTTCTCAAGAAGTTACTCCAGATAAAGGGAACTTTAGCCATCTTAGAGGGAACTTTAGCCTTCTCAAGAAATTCCTCCAAATATAAAGGAGATACTTTGCAGACTTCATCACATGAGCCAAAAGAAGCTTTCAGGACAACAAAGATGCTAGAAATATCCCTGAGCTAAGTAAAAGCGTCAGTCTAAGGATGAGGAAAAAAAGTATCAAGAAACCATCAAATTCACCCATTCATCCACTTCTATCGGCTATAAGACTTCAGAAAAAATGAAGATCCCTTGAGAATGAATTGCCCTCCAAAAGGATGGAAGAGAGTATAAAAGTATGCGGGAACAAAAGAAAGAGAAAATTTATTAAGAAAGACAGGAAAGAAGTACAAGCTAAATGACAAGAAATCCTAAAAAATAAAAAATAAAAAATAAGAGGGTTAAAAGAAAACAGAAAATGAAAATCTAAGGCATATAATTTAAAAAGTTCATTTCAAACCCTTCCCATGGTAGACTACACACACAGAAAACTTCTTGCCCTCGGAGACAAGACAACAATGTGCCCGTTTCATGAGATACGAGCTTCGATATCCTCATCACTAACGTTTTTCTTTGAAAAGACGAGTAGGCAAAAAAACAAAATACCATTTCCTTTGAGACAAAACACCTGATCCTCAACCTAACCATTATATACTCCTTTATTAATTCCTTTATAAAGAGGAACCCCTTCCAAAGCCACTATAGTAGCTTGACAAAAGAGAGGCATCATCTACACACTTCAAAGAGTTCAAGCCACAATACTATTGTTTTCAAAACTCGTTCCACTCCTCTCGCTGATCACCCCATTATTTTTCTCAGTGTTTTAAAAGGTGTTCACAAGGCGCGTTTAACGCGTTTTCAGGCAAAAACGCTCCAAGGCGTATTTTAAAATGCATAACTCCCCAAATGCATACGCCTTCTGCAGCTAAGCGAATGCCTCAACCAAAAAATTACGCCTTTCACACGTCATAATTCAAGGCGTACGCATATTGACCCCCCCCCCCATCAACCTGTTTTCTAAAATATAAAAAGTATTTTTAAAAAATAAAGAAAAGACAAATTAGGTCACAAATGCCCTTCGTTCATGCAAAATCTAGTCCCACTTGGGCCTACTCAACAATGGAAGCCCCTCAACGAAGCATCTCCCCCAACGAAGCATCCCCTTCGATGAAGCAACCTCGACTAAGTTGTGTCGATCTTTCTCCCTCAAGACTCCTCCAACACCGTCATCTCTCTTGCCAACCATGATTCCCAATCTTCTCTCTCTCCAATGGGCCGATTGGTGTCTTTGAGTCCCTTTCCCATATCGCATCGTAACAGGTTCTCTCTCTCATGTAAACTCAAGTCTTCGTCTCTCATCAAGTGGTCTCCCTCCTAGTCTAGTAGTCTACAGAGTACAGATGACCTGTCCCCATCCTCTTTTGTGTCCTTGTTTTATTTCTACTAGGTGTGAATGCCACATGGCTCCTTGATTATAGCCATGCTGCCACACGGCTCCTTGATTATAGCCTATGCCATGGGCATGTGGCTAATTAATTTATTTTAGACTTAAGATTTTTTTTCCCCATACCATTTTTTAGTTTTAGAATTCAGACAGTAAAATGTATAACTTATTTTAATAAATTTCATATTAATTTTGATATATATAATTTATTTTTATATAATTAAAATAAAAAAATAAATTCCCAAAAGGCTTACACCTCGCTTTGTCAAGGGTAAAATGTCTTGCCTTACGCCTTCGCCTTTTAAAACACTGGTTTTTCTCTATGGGAAGTCCACCCTCGCAACCCTTTTACCAAGAAATGCTCCTACATTCAATTGGGCTCTTTGCAAGAGAAAACTTTTCCATCACTATTTACTATCTCTCCAAAACTTCTTTAGTTCGCAACTCTGAATGAAGGTTGCTTGTCAAAGCTCTAGCACATTTCAAACATAAAAGATTTGCCCTCAGCTGAATTTTGGTCTTGCCAGTCCCAACCAAGAAATCTGCCTTCCAGCACCGTGAGAGGACTTCTGGTTATCACCACTATTATCTTGAGTCCCATCATTATGAAGGATTTTGTAGCTCTTGAATTTCAATCTAAAGCTGCTTCTTGCCACTGAAATTCCCTAAAAGCACCAACATGCCTCACTCTATGCTGTACAGGTTTAACTTTGTCGCTCAGTTGTCGTGTGATGTTTACCTGTCATATGTTGTTCTCTGAGAGAACCCAATGCTCCTACTATATGATCGCAATGTTTGACCTCATTTTGTTCGTCAGGGTTTGCTGTTCTCCCATATGTTGTTCACTGTAATATACCTTTGTAATCCACATCATAGAAGACTTGGGCTGAGTCAATCTCATTTTCTGTATGTTATTGTTTCAGATTTAATGATCTTGGGCCTCCCTGGATACAACACCACTTGAACCTTGGCCCTGAACTTAAGCCCAATTCAGTAGCCCCTGACAACTTCATGGGCCGACCAGGGCAGTAGCTAGGCCTTACCAGTAACAACAGCTTATGGGCTTCACATCCAGTACCCAATTTACTGTTTTAGCGATAGAAAAAGAAGTTACATTCATTGAAGAGAAACAAATGTACAAATAGCACTTTAATTACAATATGGCTGTAATCTAACACAATGTTAATCACCTCAAGTCCATGCTACAACCCAGTCGAAAGAATTTCAGGCACAAATCCACCTTGAGCATCTCCCTCCTTCCAGCCACTTGCAGTAAACATACGTCACTAAGCATCTGTGGGAGCATAGGCGGAGCCACCTAGTTTTTCAAGTGTGAGCTACAGCCCCCACTCAAGCGACAAAAATTTCCCTATGTATATATATATAAGCCAAACCAACAGATTTTTTGGTAATGCACCCACTCAACTTATTCCTGTATGGGGTTCAAGTCCAAATAAATTAAATTTGAGGGGCTATTTTCAAAATTATTATGAAAAAAAAAAAACCAAATTTCACAGAAGAGACAAAATCAGTCCCCCACGAGCAACTCTAATTTGGCCTCCATATGATATAAATCAAAAGGACATCAAACCTATTAAAATCTGATCCATTTCAATCTCTCAAATCTTAGGTACAAATGCTAGATTTGATATTTTCACGGCTAAACTCCTCATTTGAAAGAGGATTCCCAAATCTCTCTCAATATTCTTGGAAAACTATTATCTTAATACCATAAAATATAGAGAGCCTTTGAGTTATTTTACTAAGAAACCTAATTTGAGGCAAACTTTAATTTGAGAGTCATCGTCAATTCCTATGTACACCACTGCCAATTCTTAATTTAAGAGCCGTAAAGGACCAAAACTAATTCCTTTTTCCTATGTAAACCACTAACACTTCTAAAAAATTGATATTATGATAGTTTACTACTACTAATATTTGAAAAAATTAAATTTTATAAAATAAATAAAAAATTTTAGATGCATATGCATGAAAGTTTCAGCCCCACTGACTACAGGTCCTGGATCCGCCACTAAAAGAGCAACATTGCCACCGCCCACCACACTTAGTGCAACATCAGCCACGCTGTGAGCCCTTGAATAGAATGCTATCTCCATCTCCTCATTCCATACTTGGCACCCAATTCCAGAATGCCTTAAGAAAATCAAACTTCTGCAGCTCCATCATTCCAATGACAGATTTCAAAAGATCTAGAAAATCCACACCCTCCCCCCCCCCCCCCCTCCACAACCCCACAGATCTAACCACCACCCAATAGCTGAAACTCCTAAAATTCCTAAACCAAATGTAGCTATCACGCCTAAATGAAGACTGGTGCCACCTTCAGTGAAACCCTAACCCAATGTTTGCATCCTGAAATCTTCACTAATGTATGGATATAAATATATATATAAACCACCAAGAAAAAAAGGAAAAGGTTAATACTTACAATATTGTATCCCTGACTCACAATGCAATACTATGATTACTAAAAGTTTCAAATTTTCCCACACAAAATAAAAATCCATATTTACTACTAATATCCATCATTTATATATATATATATATATTGAATCAATGATTCAATACCAAATTTATATTAAAACTTTCTTAAGAGAATTTTTTGAAAATTCAAAAAATATTTGCCATCGTAAATAACTGTAAATGCTAAAAGACGTGCAAATAACCAAAGAAAGACTGTTACCTCCCAGTGCTTGTTTGACTAAGTTGGGTGGTTTTCCTTTTAACAAGGACAGGCTTCCCACTATAATAAAAACTAGTCAAATCTAGGGCTTCACTTGCCACAGCACCCAAAACTGCCAAAACATTGGCAGACTTGCTACAGAAACAACAGAGCAACAGAAAAGTCAGCTCAAACTTCACAGAAAAATAAGGTTAGTAACACAAAAAGAGTGGCATGCTTACCTCTTCGCAAATTTGTGGAAATCCCAATGGATAAATTTTAGATGGTTTTCTTCAGATAGAATCTGGTTTAGATACCCAACAGCATTTGCAAACTCACGTCTCAGCATCATTTCTCGAGGCCTTTTCTCAACAGTCTGTAGCTTAAAATTTAAATAAGCTTTAGTGAAGCAAAATATATTGCAAATTAAATTAAATTTGCCCACACAAGCAGTTCCATATTAACCAATAATTGAATAAAATGGACAGCAGGAGGAAAATTAGTGAAGAAAATATTTACAACAATCAAAACTTGATGAGTAATTCTTTTTAGGTCACGCCTCCTTCATTCTTTGAACAAAATTAGGTTTCTTTAGGAATAAAAATTAATAAGAGAATTGTATACAATGAGAAACTATGATAGCCTTTTACTAATACACAACCAATTATGAATTGGCTGTCCGCTTGTGGCCTAGGTTTCAAGTAGGTGAATGGCCACCTATGACTATATGAGGTCAAGCGTAATTACAAGGTCTTAAATTTCGATTTCGACTCAAATTTCAAAGCTCTAAAAGTACGGAAATTTCGATTTCGATTTGAAAAAATAACGGAAATCATTAGTAAAGCATGGAATTCTTTGTGAAGCTTTAGAAATAGTTAACAAACATAATAATGTAAGTTTTAGTACTAACATGTTACAAGTTAAATACATTTATGTTGTGTAAGAGGTGGAAAAGTTATAATATAGTATGTGTATCAAACATATTTGTACGATAATGTACAGTAAACATATTCAGCCTATACAAATGAAATTCATAAATCATTTAAATATTATTTATTATACAAATAATGATAATTTAGAAATAAATGGTTAAATAAAATGCTGCTGTAAGTTTATTTTTTCATATAATTTCCAAAGCATTTGTAATAATATTGTTTCAATATAAATAAATAAATAAATAATTAAGAGAGAAATTTCACTTCACTCCTAAATCTCTTATTTGAATTCCAAGGAAATTTCATTGTATAATTAAAATTTCGACAAATTTTGCTGAAATTTCGAGGTTTCGATAAATATTGGGATGATTCGTTGACATTTCAATGGAAATTATGCAAGATGGAAATTGACTGCCATTTCGATTTTGAGGGTGACAAAAACCGGAAATTTCGACAATTTCGTGGAAATTTAAGACCATGAGCATAAATATGTGGATTAACAATAGGGTAGCATGACAATGTTAATGATACAAGCTAATATATTATTAATAACAAGACCATATAAGAACAAGATTTAGCAGCGAGTAATTATAAGTTCTGGTCCTTTGGCCAAGTTCTAAGCTTTGATAATCATGGTGCAAAGCATATAATAAAGGTACATTAATGGATTTGGAACTTAAAAAAATGATAAAAGAATTTCATTATATGTGAAAAAATGTCACCAATTGGGAATGTTATGCACGTAGCCCAAACTCCACCACGAAATTTCAATGCTGGTTGGGACCAGTTTTGCTATACCTTAACTATTCATTACTGGTTAGATTGTTAGTTAGGGTATTATCGCCATTTACTGTATACTGAATATATTTAAAAAAAGAATAAGAAACCCAACTACTCAATAGTTTCCTATTTATGACGATCCTTTAACATGGTATCCAGGCAAAGATCACAGAACTGAAACCCTACATAACCACCACCACTGCCAAACCAAATCCTATGTCTCTCAACCCCATGCCTTCCCATGATCCCATCATAAGTAACAGAAAGTTTTTAAAAATCTCTAACTCTTGTTATCCTTGTTTTCATAGTTGCTGTTCCCATGATCCAACCTAACATCCTTTGTCCTGGAGCCGATAATCACAAGCCCATCTGACCAAAAAGATCTTGAGTTTCAATATCCCTTCAGCTACATTCCTTATCTAAGACAGCAGGAATATGAAAAATACCATCTCCTAACCCCTGCTCCTTAACCTGACCCTTCTCTGCTTCTTAATTATATCCCTCTTCCTCTAGGAGAGAAATCTCCTTTTTTTGATGTTGTACTGCTCTGGCTATTATTTGGTGCATTTGGTTGGAAATAAGTTGCTAGAATCCTTAAAGGTGTTTCCAGTTGAAGTAGTATTCTTTGGAGCAAAATCTTCCTTGCATCCCTTTGGTTCTCGGAAAATGGACTCTTTCATGGTGTTTCTTTGGAAGAATTGCAGACAGATTGCTACTTATTAGAATTGTCATGTATTTACTTTCTTTTTGTTTCGCTATTCTCCTTTTGTAATGGGAGGATATCTTGGTCTCACTGGTTTTTCTTTCTTTATTTTACTCTTTTCTTCCTTTAATATAAATCTTTTAAAAAAAAAGGGGGGGATGGGGGGGGGGGGGACAGAGAGAAGTACCTTCCTGTCCCATTGTAGAAGTCCAGCAAACATGTGATTGATTCATTGGGCTCAAATAATAACTCATCCAGTGATTAGTGGCTATTACAACCAAACTCACTATCAATATCACTCCCTTCATCTGACTCATCAGCCCATTTCTTGTTCACCAAAGCCAATCCTCCCTCACAATCCTTCCCCCCCCCCCCCCCCAAAACCAATTCTTAAATAAATTGAGCTCTCCACAAAAGAAAATTTTCTTTATTATTTCTTTTTAAAACTTTTTTAGTGCACAGCGTTGGACTAAAGTGTCATTCAAAATTCTTTTCATCTCAAAATGTTACTTCATCACACATAGGCAGTTAACATCCTTGCCAGACCCAGCCAAAGAAGTTTGTTTTCTGGAGTTATTAGAAACATTCCAGTCCCCGTGTCTAATTACTAGATTCTCCTCATTAACAGAATGCCCCTGCAATTGAGACTTGCATCTTGCAGTTTCTGTTTAGTCTTCCCAAATTTGATTAGGCACCGTCCCCATTAAAGTGCCCTTCTTGTCATCTAGAACACCACAGCCTTGAACTGACAATGCCACCGGCAGCTTACTCCCATCCCTGATTCCCATAACTCTTTGAAGATTCTCAATTGTCCCTTCACAATGACTTAACTTGCAGTTCTTGGCAACCATCACTCATCCCATGCTTAGCTCTCAGAATGAACTGGAGCATGTCCACAAATAATGTAAAGACTAGAGCTCTGGCCCATAATTACCTGGGTTGCTGCCCCCACCCCCACCCCGGACCCTAGATCGTACGTAACAATTTGTGGGTCAATAGAGTCCCACCTCAATGGGGGTAGGATCCACAATCCCCAAAAGTGGCAACCCAGATTTTGCAAACTATTTCAAATAAAAAAACATACGAAAACATTCGCAAACTTCAAAAATCATGCGAAAATATTCAATGCTGCTGCGAAGCCTGCCAGAGAGAGAGAGGAGAACTTCCTGTGGTTGTGAAGCCAGAAACGAGGGAGAGGAAGGGGTTTCCTGCTACAGCAAAGCCTGCAACAAGAGAAAGAAGAGGACTCCCTGCTGCTGCAAAGCCTGTGACGAGAGAAGAAGGCTACCTGCTCCCGCAAAGCCTGCGACAGAGACAGAAAAGAGGGCATTTTTGCTGTTGCAATGGTGTATGGATTCAAACACACACACACACACACACAAAAATGTTTTAGTGACTGAGGAGAGAGAGCAGTTTGAGTGACAGAATTTTAATTGAGTAGTCTGTAATCCATCTTAAGTAAATAATTCAAATTTAAAACATACTCAATCCGACACAATGTATCAACTAATCAACCCAAATAAGTAGTTCACGCACACCACCATCCGAAATGGCGTTTTGACTATGCCTACTCCTTTCCCCCCTGAACCACATGCCTCTTAAGTAGCGTACTCCATTCCCATACCATACCACGACCCAAAACACACCGCACTCCAGGTAACTATACTCTGACCATCAGTTTTTTTTTAATCCAAGTTGGGCCGAGCCAATCAATTTTTAAATCAAGTTGGATTTGGCCATTGGAGATAATACCCTGATGGGCCTCAAAAAAAAAAATTGGTATAAGATCTAGCTTGTTCTTTAAGAAGTTGAAACTGAGCCTAGCTTCTTCCAAATTGAGCTTGACATTGAATCTACTCGAATGTCCACATGCAGACTAGAAAAGCTAGAACCCCATAATCACCTATATTACTCAACAAATGACCCAGATCCAACACAATAGTGGATGACACAGGCCCACTCCATCCCATCATCAACACTTGAGACACCCCTAAAGAAATTCTAGCCACTCTGGCTCTCTGCCAATCTCCTTTGCAAATCATGTTCATTTATTGCCATGCATTGCCAATGTACACTCCACCAGTCTGCTACACTTATTACAAAGATGTTATCTGCCCTCAAGACCTCCTTCCAATGTCTAATCTCTACTGCATCACAGAACCATTATCGTTTTGAAAGCAAAAAAAAGTAATTCCTACAGACAGTAGAAGGATTAATTGGTTGTTTCTTTTATCGACACAAGCATGCCAATATTGGCACTGATAGTATGTAAATGTAGTTTGTTGTTCAAACAACTATTCAGAGTTCCTAAAGCTCCTTGTAAGACTTGCTGGAAAACCCACTGCTGAACCTGATGACACAAAACAAACTTACAGAAACGTATCTGAAACGTTTCCTCCAAAAATTTGATTAGATATTTATGAAGGCTCAGTACTTTCTGCACCTTTGCTTAAATCACTTGTGTCAAATCTAGTGACATTGCACAATATTTTATTATAAGTTGCATGATGCAACAGAATCATAGATATCACAATTAAAAGCCACAAAGAAAATTCAACAATGTCTAGGAGCAATTATATAATTTATATGCAATGTATGCAACTGCAGCAGGTTAGCAACAATCTCATGGGGATAACATCATATACCAAATTTCTAGTAAATAATAATGTTTTAAAAGGCTCAACGGAGGCTTGCCTCAAGGCAAGGCATGCCTAAAATGCCTTGAGGCTCAATCTAAAATACCAAATCCCAAAAAGGCTAATGCATAAATCTTGAAAATAGTTAGAACTTTGTGGTCTCTTGCCATGATTTACATAATGAATTCGAGTTAGTGATATTTCAATGGCCATCAAGTGGATTGCAACTTATATTTGATTTGTTTTTTTTCATTATATTTGTGATATTCTTAATTTTTTCTTCATTTTATAATATATGCAATTTCTTTACATAATTTAATCTAAAAATAAAATTCTCAAAAGGCTTACACCCCAATGCCTTAAGGCTTACCACTTACGCCTCACCTCTTAAGGGTTAAAATGCCTCGTCTTATGCCTTCGCCTTTTAAAACATTGGTAACAATCATAGAGCAAACAAAGTAAGTGTTTGATAAAAATTGACACAACAAACTGCATCCGACCTTTAATCTGCTGTCAACAAAACTTCCTCATTTCAGGAAAGAATTTAACAGGAGGGCCAGGCAGAGAAATCTGAAAATAAGCTTTATTGCCTAATAGATGCAAAAAGAAACAAAACAAAAACAAAAAAAAAAAAGGTCAAAATAAACCTTGATTAGATTTAGCACAATTATCGGATTGCCATATCTCTTTGCTAGGTCTTCAAAATGCAATTTTGTCGACTGGTATGTGGGATCATAGCGTTGTACTGGCAAGAAGCATCACTAGTTATATTACATGAAGTGAGAAATAGACAAGTGCATGTGGATTTCAACTTATGTGTAAGGAACAAGTTTGATCCTTACAGATAATATCAGGTTTAGGACTAAATCTAGAAGCCTCCTGTGACCAGAAGAGGGGAATTGAACCCCGCATCTGCACAACTGAACTCATTCTACCCTTGCACAACCCAGCTTCTTCATTAAGGACAATTTGTTCCGTCTCAACATCATTTGCAACTCTTCCTCTATCATTCACTCCCCTTTTCAAGTAACTGCAATACACGTTAGCAAATGAAAATGTTAACCTTTGAAATAAAACAATTACAGCACTTTTGCTACAGACAAACAATACAACAAGCTCTCCAAATTTAACTAGCAACAATATACTCCATGGTTACTAAAATGAATAACAACAAACCTAGTCATACACAAACTAATCAACCAAGCACCACTACACCAGGATCGTAACTAAGGATACCAAGTAGAAGAATCATTAGATCATCTTGTTTCATCTATTACATCCAGAGTCATAAAATTTGACAAAATCACAGTCAAAATTTTCGGGATCGTTTGGAATCACTATAAAAATTAAAGAAATGGAAACCAGAAACGAAAATCAAAAACTAGAAATAGAAACTAAAAAACAAAAACCAGCAACCAGTTTGGTTAAAATTTATATAATTAAAATAAATTAAATTTTAATTAAAAAAAGCTCATTTTTGTATTTAAATCAAATAATATTATTAAAATATGATTAAAATAATAAAATTGCAAAATAATATATATTAAAAAATATAATAATAAATAGAATAATTATAATTATTTTACTTAATTGTTATACTTTAAAATTTACTTTACAATAAAAATTTTATGGGACGTGACAATTGAAAAATAGTAAAATATTTTGTCATTGACTTTATTAATATTATTAGAATTTTTATTTTCATTATATTTAAATTCATATGATCATTTTATTTTTATTTTAATTTAAAAGTGTATAAAATGAATGATTTAATCCAAAAGAACTATTTCTAGGCAATAAAATTTCTAGCAGTAGGTTATCAAAACAACTAAAAAAACATTTAATCTAGTTTCCAATTTTTTCAGAAACAGTTGAAAACCAACAACAGAAACAGAAAATTGGCAACATAAACAAGCGCAATTTTATAATATGTTTCTTCATTGTGCAAAAATAGAAAACAACAATGATACCAAATAGGCCCGCATCACTTTCCACTAATTCAAAATCAAAATGGCAATCTATTTCCATCTTACAAAACTTTCTTCAAAATTTCCAAGAATCATCCAAAATTTATCGAAATCTCAAAACTTCAACAAATTTTTCAAGTCCTAGACTATTGAACGGAATTTCCTTGAAATTGATATTTGAGATTCAAACCCCAAATAGAAATTTCTCTTAAAAAATCTCCAATTTTTTTTTAAAATTAAAGATTCTTACAAGTAGGATATGGATGACAACATTTATTCTATCTTTATGCAAATTTGAACTTTGATATTAACTACAACAATTTATTCAATTTTTTATGTCTAAATTAGTCGTATATGCATAATAACTAAGTTTTAACTGATTTATGAATTGGGTTTGTATTAGCTGAACATTTTTAATCCGATAAATGTATTACTATTATTTCATCTTATAAGCATAGTTGTCATTTCCATAATTTCAAGGCCCCAAAATTTTAGTCAAAATGGAAATTTAAACCCCTATATATCTAAATTTTAACATTCTATTTACTTACTATTTGTGCATTGATTTAAAACTAAAATACATCTCTACAACTCAAAGAATTCAAACACTATAGCCTCATGTTTCTACAAATAGAATCCACACCCTAAACACAATAGAAAGAGAGAATCTCTAAACTTACAATATTGAAGAGCTAAAAACTCATAATTCTGTATTTATCCATTATATATCAAGAGAATGAAAAATTTTTATCCATTGGTAGTCAACACAAATAAAAAGAAAGTAATAAAACAAAATTCCTTAAGCCTGGTTGAACAAACAATAATAACCATTTCTTTGAAAGAAATTATAAGAAAAAAAAAAAAAAATGACGCAAGCAACCCTAAACAAACAAAGAACACAAAATAATAATATGAGAGGAGGAAAAATAAAGTCCAAAAAGAGCTAAAAAATCTAGTTTCTTCAATTAATAACAAGTAGGAAAAAGGGGTCGGGAAGGGGGTAAGCAAGTCAAACTTGACGCTTGCTAGTTGGATTGTAAGAGGGCTAAGGGGTTTAGAAAGAGGAGTTTGATAAAATTCTAGACAAATACTCACCAGATATTGTCCTTATCCAGGAAACTAAATTAGAAGAGGTCGTTAGGTGGGTTTGTTAGGAGTATTTGGGTTGGTCACTGTAGAGAGTGGGAATTCTTACCCTCACGCAGTGCCTCAGGTGGTATCCTAGTTACTTGGGATTCTTAGTCTATCTCCAAATTGGATACTTTGTCGGGTTTTTTCTCCCTTTGTGTTATTTCAAGTGAGAGGGAGGGGTCAGTGGTGGGTATCCTCTATGCATAGACCTACTAAACCAACTGTTAAGAGTTCTTCCTGGGTGGAACTATATTATGTTTTTGGTTTCTACTCCCCTACATGGATTGTGGGAGGTGATTTTAATGCAATGAGAATTCCCAGAGAGAAGAAAGGGGGCAGTAGAGCTACAGCTAGCTTGCAGAATTTGATATGTTTATTAGGGATTGTAGTTTGAGAGATATTCCCTTGGGGAATGCTTCATTTACTTGGTCTATTTAGGGTTGGGGCGGGGGGGGAGGGAGGTGGGGCTAGAGTAGTAGCTAGTAAACTAGATAGGTTTTTTTTGTTTAGCAAGTTCTTTGATAATGGGGTTCTTCGCAAGAGCATTAACTTGTCTCTAGTGTGTATAAGATTATTACTAAGTCTTAGCTAATAAGGGTTTTGTTTTAAAACAAGATTTTGAGAAAGCCCACAATAGAGTGAGTTGAAGATTCTTGGACAGATTTTTTGCGAGAAAGGGTTTTGGTGAGTATTGGCATCGTTGAATTAAGGGTTGTTTGTCCAATGTGTGGTTTTCGATGATTGTGAATGCTGAACCTAAATTTTGGTTTAGTGCTTCGAGGGGCATTAGACAATGAGACCTTTTATCCCCTTTTTTGTTTGAACTTGTAGCAAATGTTGTGAGTAGGATGGTGGATAAGGCGGAGAAGGGTTTGGTTAGAGGTTTAAGAGTGGGGAAGAGAGGACGCGGTGCTTTCTCATCTCCAATTTGCTAATAACACCATCTTCTTTTTAGATAATCACAATCTTTCTTTCAGGAGAATTTTGAGTATTCTTCATATTTCCAAGAGGTGTTTGTGCTTAAAATTAATATGGGGAAGAGTGGTTTAGCGGCTTTGAATGTGCCAGCCGAGCGTGTGAGGGAGGGGGCTACTAATGTAGGATATGGTATTCTAGATTGGCTTTTGACTTACTTAGGAGTCCCTTTAGGGGGGTAACCCTAGATTCGTAGATTTTTGGAACCCGGTAGTGGAAAGGGTGACGAAGAGATTAGATGGCTAGAAGGAAGCCCTCTTCTCTCTTGGGGGTAGACTTGCTTTCATTCAAGCTTGTCTCATCCTGTTATACTTGTGTGTTTTTAAGATTCTAGTGGGGATTGCTAGCAAGCTTTGAGAGGATTATGAGAGAATTTTTGTGGTCCAATAGGGCAAGTCATAGGGACCATCTAGTGAGCTGGGTTGAGGTTTGTAGATCTAAAAAGGAGGGGGGGTTGGGTCTAGGTAAGCTAGTGTCAAAAAACATCGTTCTTCTACCTAAATGGCTATTGTGCTTCCCTCTAAAAGAATTGTCCCTTTGGTATTAAGTAATAAGAAGTAAGTTCGAAATGGATGAGAATGGGTGGGATACCAATGCTTAATTAAGATGTTCTTTGGAGAGTCCATGGAGATCCATTTCTCAAATCTATCCTTTTTTCACACCTCACACTAAATTTGAGGTGGGGAGGGGTTCTCATATCCATTTTTGGAAAGGCCCTTAGCTAGCAAACGCACTATTTTCCACTTCTTTACCTCGTCTCTTTCAAATAAGCTTTGAGCAAAATAAAGCCATTCTTTATTTGTTGGTGACTTGAGCGGCCCTTTGGTTTCCTAGAATCTCCACTTAAGAAGACCTCTCAACAATGGGGAGATGGTGGAATTTTTATGTTTGTTTTTTTATTGAGTGGGAGTAACCTTTCTTCAAAGAGGGATCTTTGTACATGGTCTTTGCCTCTTTGGACTAGTCAAGAGTGTATTCTTGCAAATCTCTTTTTGAATTTTTGATTCATTCCAACTCTTCTTTCCCACTCTATTCTACAACTTGGAAGGCTAAGGTTCCCCTGAAAATAAATGCTTTCACTTGGTTGGTCGCTTGGTTGTGCTTAATTAGACAAATAATAATAACTTGTTGCAAATTAGGAGACCTTTGAAGGATCTCTCTCCTTACGTATGTGTGCTCTATTAAAAACTCTGAGATAGTTTCTCATCTTCTTTTGCAATGTGAATTTGATTAGAGGATATCGAATATGCTTTTTGGCATTATGAGAGAGAGCTAGGTTTGTCCTCCTTTGGCGGAAGACTTTTTAGATATATCTTTCAAGGCTTTGGTAGAAGGAAGGGTAGGGCAGCTTAATGGAAGTGTGGTTTTTTTGCAGTACTACAGAGATTATGGATGGAACATAATACTCAGATATTTTCTAGGAAAAAATTAAACCAGATTCTGGTTTGGGAAAAAATGAAGTACTTGGCCTTGCTGTGGTGTGCTAGTTATGGATTTTTTAGAGAGGCAAGCTTCCAAGAGTTTCAAAATGATTGGAGGAACATGCTGACTTGATAATCTGTTTTCTCTTGGTATTTTTATTTGTCTAGTTTTAGAGTGTCCCAGTTAGTCTTGGGAGATATCTCATTCTACAACAACAACAAAAACAACAAAACCAAGCCTCAAGTCCCACTAGTTGAGGTCGGCTATATGAATCTTTTTCCGCAAATTTATGCGATCATGGACCATTTCTTTTGACAGATTCAGGGATATTAAATTCTTACTCATTATCTTCTTCCAAGTTATTTTAGGTCTACCCCTACCCCTTCTACTACCTCCCACAGTAACTAACTCACCATTCCTCACTGGCGAACTATGTGGCCTACATTGCAAGTGTCCATACCTTCTGAGTCGTCCCTCCCTTATCTTATCTTTAATAGGAGCTACACCCAACTTACCGCGAATATGTTCATTCCTTAATTTATATTTCAATGTTATACCACTCATCCATCTAAGCATTCTCATCTCGACGACTTTTACTTTTTGGATATTTTGTTTCTTTGTTGCCCAACATTTTGATCCATATAGCATAACTAGTCTTATAGCTGTCCTATAAAACTTCCCCTTTAATTTTAAGGGTATTCTATAATCACAAAGCACACTTGAAGCACTTCTCCATTTTACCCAACTTGCTTTAACTCTATGCATTACATCATTTTCAATTTCTCCTTCAGCTTGCATAATAGATCCAAGGTATCGAAATCTACAAGTGCTATTTATTTCTTCATCATCAAGTTTAACTTTGTCTCCAATATTCCTCCTACCATTACTAAAAATTACATTTCATATATTCTGTCTTATTTCTACTTATCCTAAAGCCTCTAGATTCCAAAGCTTCTCTCCATAATTCTAACTCAGCCTCTACTCTATCCCTAGTTTCATCAATTAATACAATATCATCTGCAAACAACATACACCATGGAACCTCCTTTTGAATACTCTTAGTCAATTGGTCCATCGCTAAAACAAAAAGATAAGGCTCAAAGAAGATCCTTGATGTACACCTATGGTGATTGGAAATTCTCTAGTTTCTCCTTCTATAGTCCTTACACTAGTCATTGCTCCATCGTACATATCCTTAATGACATCAGTATACCTACTACATACACCTTTTTTTCTAAAACCCACCATAGAACTTCCCTAGGTATCCTATCATATGCTTTCACTAAGTCAATAAATGTCATAAGCAAGTCCCTCTTCTTTTCCCTAAACTTTTCCATCAAACTTCTTCAAAAATACATAGCTTCTGTGGTAGATCTCTCAAGCATAAAACCAAATTGATTTTCTGAGACCTTCATTTCTAACCTTAATCTTTGTTCAACTACCCTTTCCCATAGTTTCATCGTATGACTCTTAAGTTTAATTCCACGATAGTTATTACAATTTTGAATATCTCCTTTCTTTTTGTATATAGGTATTAAAGTGCTTTTCCTCCATTCATCAAGCATTTTCTTAGTTTTTTTAATTGTATTAAATAAAGGGAGATATCTCATTCTCTCTCTAATAAATTCTTCTCTAAGGGACTCTCTCTTAGGTGTCTTCTTTCAAAAATGTCAAATTTATCCCTACAACTACCAATCATGATCTTAAATTTCCACGAAATTGTTGAAATTTTCGTCGAAATTTCCAATTTCCGTCACCCTCGAAATCGAAATGGCAGTTGATTACGTCTTACATAATTTTCATCAAAATGTCAACAAATCATCCAAAATTTATCGAAAACTCGAAATTTTAGCCAAACTTGTCGAAATTTTAACTATACGATGAAATTTCATCAGAATTCAAATGAGAAATTTAGTAGTGAAGTGAAATTTCTATCTTAATTTATTTTATTTATTTTATCGAAACAAAAGATTATTACAAGTGCTTTTGTAATTATATGAAAAAATTAAACTTACAGTAACATTTTATTTAACCATTCATGTCTAAATTATCATTATTTGTATAATAAATAAAATTTAAACGATTTATGAATTTCATTTGTATTAATTAAATATGTTTAATGTACATTATCTCACAAATATGTTTGATACATATACTATTTTACAACTTTTCCACCTCATACAAAGCATAGATGTATTTAATTTGTTATATATTAGTCCTAAAACTTATATTATTATGTTTGTTAACCATTTCTAAAGTTTCACAAAGAATTTCATGCTTTACTACTAATTTCCATTATTTTTTCAAATCGAAATCGAAATTGACATTGAAATTGAAATTTCCGTACTTTTGGAGCTTTAAAATTTGAGTCGAAACAAAATTTAAGACCTTGCTACCAATGATTATTCCAAAATGCCCCTATATCTACCCACGACTATCCCAAAATACCCTTGTGACTATGTCAAATTATCCCCATAACCACTCATAATTATCCCAAAATACCCCTATAACTATCTACAACTATTCCAAAAAGATCTTATACTATTTAATTTTTTTTTTTTTTTTTTTTACAATTTTTTAAATTTTTTAAAATAGAGAGGTATGGAGCACGCACATAGTGCGTGCCCATGGCTAGTATCTAGCAATGAAATCTTCTTTTGTTATTAAAAAAAAAAATAACTATAGAATATCACACAGAAGCTACACCTTTGTTTTTAAACAAAACAGATAATCTACAAACAGCTGGGAGTAGGACCAACTACCAACCTAAAATTTTCACATCTCAACGGATCAGAATTCACAACTTCGTGAGGCCACACGCTCAAATCACATAAATCAAGCTCCCCATATTAGAGGTAAGACTGCATACGATCACCCCTCCCCAACTCCCAATAGGACATAGGAGGCCTTTACATTAGGTGTAGGTAAATTTCAAGGTGTTTGTGCATCTTTTAATTGTGTGTGACTGCATCATTTCAAGGGTTTCAGATTTGGTAAAGCTAAGAGAAGGCTCCTTGAAGGTCTGCTTTCTTTTTAGTGATTCAGTAAATTTCTTGGAGCGCAAGAGCTAGAATTTAGGTCCGCTCTTCTCCTGATGGTTTCCCAAGCTTTGCTATGGTGTTTGCAAATGTACTCTGTAGAGAAATCAAACTACATGGAGAAAGACGTCAGAGCCTTGCTTCCTAGTCTGTGCTCTTTCTTTCCATCTAGGTTGTGTTTATCAAGGATGATATTGTATTTTTCTGCTTTATCTTCTCTAAATGATCACATTGTCATCATCTAGTTTGTGTACAGATTATCATCTAATTAGAATAAATGCATGGTTTATTTTATTTTATCATCTTCCTAAAAAAAATTTTTAAGAGTCAACTTTTTTTTTAAAAAATAAAAAATTTTAATTAGAGAGAAGAAAGAAATTACATCCTACAAATAAAAGGAAAGAAAATAAAAAAAAGGGGAAAAACTTGACAACACCACAATATCAATACATCAAAGCTATTCAATCTCTGTGCAGAACAATCAGAGGGATCCTTCTAAAAATCATTAGCAGAAGTTACAGAGCACCACAATGAAGCAAGAAAAACCACCATATGCCAAAAGCTACATATTGTCATCTAGTTAGAATAAATGTGTATGGTTTATTTTATCATCTTCATAAAAAAAATTTGCAAGTGTCTAAAACTTCTTTTTTATAAACAAAGAAATTTCATTAGAGAGAAGAAAGAAATTACAAGGAGGATGAAGCATCCTACAAATAAAAGCAAATAAAAGAAAGGGAACAAACTTGACAATACCATAATATCAATACATCAAAGCTCTTCAATCTCTCTACAAAACGGTCAAAGGGATCCTTCTAAAAATCGATTAGCAAAAGCCGCAGAACACCACAATGAACCAAGAGATACCACCATACTCCAAACTAACTCAGGAGTCAATGACCCCTTGAAGATTCAGGCATTGTGCTTGAACCAAATATACTAAATAATCACAAATTGCACATCTACAACAGCATTCATGCCCTTCTTTCTAAAACCCTCAAACCAAATGAGACAAAGAACAAACCCAATGTTCACAGAAAGCATCAAAAACGTTATTCAGGATGCTTCAAAATAAAGGGGGGGAATGAACAAAAGGGAACAAGCCTTATCACTCCGAAAACAAAAACCGCACACATCAAGTGCAAGGGCTTTATTTGGTCTCCTCCTCTAAAGCAAATCATCAATATCGATCCTGCAGTCCAAGTGGAAGCCTTATTTTATAGGGAATCTTAGTTTTCCAAATAAAAGAGTAAAGAAGGAGAAGGATTAGGTTCGGAAAAGAAGTCAAGTGAGAAAAAAATTTGCAAGAACTAGAGAAATTATCAGAAGCATCAACAGCCCACTCCTACTATTGAATCCCAAATAGCAATGAAAAGAACCCGATATGCCCAACAAATGGATCAATTGTCTCCTTCTCATTAAGTTTTTCACAAAATGAAAATCACAAGAAAAAGTAAGAAATTTGAGCATTATGCAGGCTGGACAAACAAAAATGCTCCGAACAAAGCAGCATCCCTAACCCAGGGATCCCCCCAAAAGCTCACCCTCTCTCCATTTTCAATTCTCGAGTGAACATGAGGGGGAAAAGATATTAAAAACCAGCAGAAGAAACTTACAAGGGCATCCTATAGACATACATAGGATTACCTTGCACCAAAGGGACTTCGATTCTAGAGGAAATCAACATGATAACATCAGCAAAGAAATGTTTTAGGCGACAAATTACCTGAACCCACACCTATCCCCTTAGACTACATGCCATGTCCCACATCACAAGAATTAAAAACCCAATTAAGATAACAAAACCCTCCATCGTGCTGGACATCCGGAAAACATGCCCCCTTAAAACACCCCATTGCAAAAGCCCATAAAGACACCACGTAACATATCCTGTCCCAAAGCGAGGATACATTCAACCAAACTCTTTCAAGTAAAAATAAGCGCATTCAATTCCAACTAGATCCCCAAAAATAGAAACTTTGCATAGTTCCATGACCGACCAGCATCCTTACTCCTCCCAAAACCTCCAAAAGAAGTAAGCAAAAGATTTTCCACAATCTTCGGACCATGGTCTTAAATTTTCATTAAATTGTCAAAATTTCGGTCGAAATTTCCAGTTTTTGTCACCCTCGAAATTGAAATGGCAGTCGATTTCCATCTTGCATAATTTTGGTTGAAATCTCAACAAATCATCCGAAATATATCGAAATCTCAAAATTTTAGTGAAACATGTCAAAATTTGAACTATGCAATGAAACTCGTCAAAATTCAAATGAGAGATTTAGGAGTGAAGTGAAATTTCTCTCTTAATTTATTTTAATTTTTTTATCGAAACAAGAGATTATTACAAATGCTTTGGAAATTACATAAAAAAATAAACTTACAACAACATTTTATTTAACCATTCATGCCTAAATTATCATTATTTGTATAATAAATAATATTTAAATAATTTATAAATTTCATTTGTATTAACTAATTCATTAAATATGTTTAATGTACATTATCTTACAAATATGTTTGATGCACATATTATATTACAACTTCACCACCTCATACATAACATAGATGTATTTGCTTGTAATATATTGGTCCTATAACTTACATTATTATGTCTATTAATCATTTCTAAAGTTTCATAAAAGAATTTCATGCTTTACTACTAATTTCCATTATTTTTTCAAATCGAAATCGAAATTTAAGTCGAAATCAAAATTTGAGTAAAAATTGAATTTAAGACCTTGCTTCAGACAAACCCAATCTCCTCCAAAATGTCCAAACAACTTGCTCCATATGGGGCACATAACTGAACAATGTAAGAAGAACTGAAAAGCAGTCTCAGAAAAACAATCTCTGAACAGTGTAAGCAGAATACTGCTATGCAACAGATTGTTGGTGTTAACTCTATTAAGGACAACCAACCCAAAAAATTGGCCTTCAATTACAATGGAGCAGGAAAGACATATTATATTTAATTAGATGATCAATGAAAGATTTGGAAGAGAAAAAGCCCGAAGAATCCAAATCCCAAAGCCAAACATCCCACCTAATAGGGTGGGATCTTCCAACAGAGAGACAAGAAGAAAACTCCTACCACTCCATCATTTAAATTTCTTTAAAAATGAAAATCCCAAGTATTACCGCTAAATATCAAAAACAGAGAGATGACAAGTATTATCTACTAAAGCCGATGAACTTCACCCTAGATCCAACACCACTAATGAACTTCACTAATGGACCCCATAGGCAGAATCCACCATCACATTTCACTTCCGAACTCCATCAATGCACATAGAAAAACCAAGTCATTCCTTGTTTCTTCATGTAAAATACCCGACCTCATTCAAACTAAAACCCAAAATCACACATTGAACCATACCTAGATTTATACCTTGAATCCTACCTAGAATCATACCAAGAATCCTGAAGATATTCAGATCCTTTTTCACCCCTACCCTCGTTGCTATCCTGTCATTAGTGAATAGTGACCATTCTCAATCATCAATTTAGCCATGGTCAAACTTTGTTATGGAATGCTCAGGAGATATGTGATTGGATTGGAGAATATCATGGTCTTCTCACACCTAATTAAAGCAGACAAGAAAATATTTCAACTTGAGATATCAGGCGTCTTGACTATGCTATGAAATATAGAGAACTGGAGAAAGACTGTCTCTCCTGTTGGCTGTTACTAAGGATAGATTAATATAACTCGGTCTGTGATCAATCCATTATTTCTAGAGCAAGAGCACCCATTGATTAAAAAGTTTAGAGGTGGTTTGGTATCATTGTCAAGAACTATGAAACAAAAACCAAAAACGAAAACTAAAAACCAAAAATAAAAACTAAAAACTGAAAACCAGCAACCTATTAAAACAAATTACAAACTTGAATGAACAAATGCTAATTTTTGTCATTGGATCAAATAATTTTTTTTTAAAATGATTAAATAATAAAAATACAAACCATAAATAATATAGTAAAATAAAATTATTATATTTTTTAATTAGTACATTTCAAAATTCACTTTATAATGACAATCTTATTGTACATAACAAATGGAAAATGGTAAAATTTCTTTTTAATGATTCTTATAATTTTAAAAAAAAAATTGTTGATGTTTTTATTTTAATTATATTTTAAATTTAAGGTTAATTTAATTTTTTAATAAAAATTTGAATAAAATGAATGATTTAATCCACAAAAAAACATAATTCTAGATATTAAAGTATTCTGGCTACAGATTCCCAAAAAAACTGAAAACCATAAAATTTGGTTTTTAGCTTTTCTAAAAAAAATTTGAAACCCCACAATAAAAAAAAAGCTGGCAATGTAAACAAATGCATTCATAATCTATTTTCACTATTAAAAAAAAAACAGAAACAAAAGTGATACCAAATAAACGCTTAGATTTTCAAATGGTTTCAATTTTTGGAAAATAAACTATGGTGATTAATATCCATCAAGAAATTTTTGGATTCAAAAACAAGGTCGTTGTTGAGAATTTTTGGATGGACAAGATGCATTAGGGTGGTGGCACTTCCTCAGAGTTTGGATGAAATTTTGAATAGCCACTCTTTTGTTAATGGGCATAGGGGATTACGATTTACAACTTAAGTGTTCTTTCAACCTTGAGACAACCGAAGAGAAGCCATGAATTTTCCAAGGACTCAGCCATTAACCCAAATATGCTAATATGTTAAAATTTCAATTGGAGAGTGGCGAGAGTTCTAATAGGAATTAGGGAACACAGATACTTCAAAATAGGGGAAGTGTTGACATCAGATACATATCGGATACAAATATGGCTCCAATATGGCCAAATATGTGCCTAATACACATCTGTAATTTTTTTATCGTTTATTTTTAGAACATGTTTAGATGCAACAAGACACATGCACATATGTTTGGATACGTGCAAGACACATTTTGGCCATAAAATGCAGCGAACCAAAAAAAAAATCAAAAAATATCAACTTCAAAAGGATCGAGAAGACAAACATGAACTTGCACTGAACCCCAGCACTTGCTTGCGACCTTCAAACCCCCTTCCCAACCTCCATCACCAGACATTGTAGCCCAGAAAAAGAAGATGAACACAAACTTCTTTTCAGCCAGTGAACCCTAGCTCTCCCGACCTTTGAACCTCCCTCCCAAGCTCAATGGTTGACACATGCTCAACAATTTGAGAACAATGCAACCCACCACCAGCCACACGTCCCTCTATCCTTCTCAATCTCTCTCGCTCTACCTGTCAAAGGAGATAAGCTGGGGAAAATATCTTGATCTTTAATTGACCAAAATATCCCTACTCCTGCATTTAAATACTTTGATCACTACTGACCAAAATACCCTTAACTTGGCCATGTGGGCCTAGGCCGAACTGCTGTTTGACCACATGGGCCTTGGTAGAAGACCAACCCAGTGCATGCAATGTCATGAATTTAACCATTGGATCTTTATATGCATGATGCCATGAATAATGCTCTATATACATGAATATATATATATATATATATATATATGCATGTATGCATGTATATACATATTATTACCATCAGCAATATTTCTCATTTAAAAACATGCCTAAATATGCATACTTTAAATATTAATTGACTAATGTATCCCAATCGTACCGTATGGTCCGTATCCTCGTTTTTACAATATTGTCGTATTGTCGTATCCATATCGTGTCATATCCATATCCTACATTGTTATTGCTTCCTATACTAGGAACAATCGCAAACTGTGCAAGTCAAAGATGAGAATTTCACCAAAGATTGCAATTACTAAGAGAGATGTCAGTGCAAGAATCTCAATCAAGATACACTTTTGAATTTTTAACAAGGTGGGTTGAGGGAGAGGGAGGCAAATGAGAAGGTAATGAGCTGAGACACTAGCTTAGTGAATATCAATTAAGCCTCTTAGTTAGGAGAGAGGATGTGGAAAAGAAGTGGGGTTGCTAAAGGCCTATTAGGAGTTGTGTAGGGAGCAAGGTTTTAAATTTCAATTATGACAAAAATTTCGAAGTTCCAAAAGTACGAAAATTTTGACTAAAATTTCTATTTCAATGTCAATTTAGATGTTGACCTAAAAAATGATGGAAATTAGTGCTCAAACATGTAATTCTTTTATGAAACTTTAGAAAAGGTTAATACACATAATAACGCAAGTTTTTGGACTAATAAATTATAAATTAAACATGAATGTTTTTGTACGTTCAATTTTTCATACAATTTCAAAAACCCTTGTAATAATCTTTCGTTTCAATATAAAAAAATAAGAAAAATTAAAAGAGAAATTTCACTTTGTCTAAAATCTCACATTTGAATTCCAAGGAAATTTTATTCTGTAATTAGTATATCAACAAGTTTCACTAAAAAAGTTGAGATTTTGATAAATTTCGAATGATAAGTTGAAATTTCAACTGAAATTATGTAAGACGGAAATCAACTGCCACTTCGATTTTGAGGGTGATGGAAAGCAGAAATTTCAACAATTTCGTGAAAATTTACGACAATGGTAGGGAGGTTGATTGCTGTAAAGGCAAAAGGTGGGTGTAGGCTGCTTGATTTTGGGGCCAATTTGGAGGGGGGGGAAATAAAAAGGTGAAGGGCTACTAACATGACATCTTTCAAGCCAGCCCACCTGCTGCAAAACCGGCCCTTTGAGTTCATTTGAAGGCTATAAATAAAGGGGAAGCACAACACAATGATGCTTAGGCTGCGGGTGAGGACAATAATCCTATGTGGTAAGGGAGCAAGGAGATGGACACAGGCAGTGTTGGAGAGAGTCCAATGAAGATGGTTGAAGGGGACAAACCCTTGGAGGGAAAAGAAGAGCTTGACATTGAAATTCTGAAGACAATAGGGCGGACTAACCAAAAGAAAAATTGGAACTTCAATCAGCGGGAGAGAGAGGCCTTGGACTTCAGGAGGAACTCCAAGACTGTACAGGTTGGTGTTTGCTATTTATGGGGGTTTAACTATTATCCCATATAATTTAGATTCCGCATATACTATGTTTGATGTTATTTCTCAAGGATTCCCGGGGAAATCTTATTTGACCCCGTAAAGACAGCTCAAAGGGGCTTCCAAGCCTATGAAAGGCATTCTTCCCATTTCAAGCAGTGGCCCTAAATATACATTTGAGCCAAAGGGAGGGAATTAAGGAGGGAGAAGATTACCATTTGTCTCTAGGGATCGAAAAGAGACAATCGAGATCCTCAAGCCCTAATGGAGCCAATGCGTAGGATATTTGGCCAGGTAGAGGAAAAGATTGGGTTACTCTTTCTTCACAAGGGGCATCCGGGGGAATTTTGATGGTGTGGAACACTCAGGTGGTAAGTATGATTGATTGTACTAGGGGTTTCTTTTATTCATCACTGCTGCTTGAGGTTAGGGGGAGGGGCAGTGGCGGTTTGCCCTAGTATATGTTCTTTCCAGACCTGCGTTTAGGGCCGACTTTTAAGAGGAGTTAGGTGTTGTGTATGGGTTGTGTTATCCTAGGTGGGTGGTTAGGGGAGACTTCAACAAAGTTAGGTTTCCAACAGGAATAAAATGGGGAAGGGGGGAGGGAAGAGGTTGTGGGAGATTTTTTTTGAGCATGCGGTTTTTTGATAGATTCATTAAGGAATGTGGGCTATGAGATATTGCTATGCAGAATTCTATGTTTCACTTGATCAGTAGGGGGGGAGAGGGTGGTGGCTAGTCCATTATATTCCTCTTTAGCAATGTTTTAAAAGGCGAAAGCGTAAGGCGAGGCATTTTACCCTCCGGAAGGCGAGGCATAAGCCTCAAGGCATTGAGGCATAAGCTTTTTGGGACTGTATTTTTTAAAATAAGTAATATATAAAATAAATTTATATATAGTATAAAAATGAGAAAATATTTTAGAATAATGGAGAAAAAAATAAAAACGTAATTCTTAAGTATCATATAGGCCAATTTTAGCTAACAAACTCAAACAATGCATGTTAAAAATAAGCATGATCCATAACTTCACAAAAAGAAGAGAAAAAGCCAAATTAAAGCATCGCAATGTCTCATCATCCAAGATTCTAATTTCTAAGAATCTAAATCTAAATCAACAAACTTCAGAAGGAACTATCAAGATCTTCATCAAAGTCCTCATCTTCATCAAACTCATTTATAGTAGGAGTTCTTCCACTTATAAATTCCTCCTCTCCCACTTCAAAGGAATCGTTGAAGGCAGATCAAAGCTTGGAAGGGATCCTCAACTCGTCGGAGAGAGACAAGAAGCTTGGAGGAATCGTCGGAAGCTGTCATGGAGTCATCAGAGAAGGACGAGAAGCTTGGAGGAATTGTTGGAAGCAGTCATCGAGTCATCGGAGAGGGAGAAGGAGCTGGAGGAATCATCTACGGAAGCTACGTTGAGAGAGGAGGAAGAAACATCGTCAAGGGGGTTTAGACGAGGGGTTCTGCGCTGGTTCCTTTTTTTATTTTGTTTTAAATCGGGCCATCCAGAAATGCGTACGCCTTCCAAATTGAAGCATAAAATGCAAGTTTTTTCCCCTGAGGCGTACACATTTGAGGCTTTACACCTTTTCAATTACGCCTTAGGGCGTTTTAAGCTCAAAATGTCTCAAGGCGCACCTTACAAACGCCTTTTAAAACACTGCTCTTTAGCAAGAAGAGGGAGGATAAGTCTCCTGATACCATTTAGGAAGTTCTAGCTAGACCTATTTCACATTTTCCTATTTAGTTGGAGTCTAGATAGGTTAAGTTGGGCCCTGCACTTTTCTGGTTTGAGTATGTACGGATGGATCATCATGATTTTCGCCCTCTAGTTAAGGAGACTTTGAGTGGTTAACATATAGAAGGTTGGAGGGTTTTAAGTTTATGAAGAAGCTTAAGAGGGTTAGCGAGGTGTTAAGGAATGGAATTTAGAGGTGTTTGAGAGTGAAAAAAATGAGTATTTTCACGGAGTTAGTGGTTTGGACAAAAAAACGGTACAGAAAGAGCATTCAGTAGAGGAGGGAGCTAAGCAAGTGTGTCTGCAAAATGAGTTAGAGCATACTTCTGAAGGAGGTTACAGATTTGGAGGTAGAAAACTATGTCGGGTGATAGAGGGGGATTCCGATTCAAAAAATTTTCGCAGGGTGGCTAATGGGAAAATGAAATGTAATTCTATAAGGGAAATGGAATTGATAAATGGGGAGGTAGTGAGTGATGTTTGGATTATAGCAAAAGGTTACGGATTTTAAAAATTAGAGGATGATTTGGATAGGCCGATGATTGAGGAGTTGGATTCTGGGTCATAAATGTCTTGATTGGAGAGGCCTGCAGAAACAGGTTTAACATTGTGCTCTTTGCAGGTGTTGGGATGAGGTGAGGGAGGATTTAATGAGGACTTTTCATGAGTTTCAACAACATGGAAAGGTGGGAAAGAGTGTTACTTCTACCTTTATCACCTTCGTGGTGAAGAAGAGTAGGGTGACTAAGATGTTGGAGTGTCAGCCTATTAGCTTAGTATCTAGCACATCTAAGATCATGGCAAAAGTTCTTGCTAATAAGTTGAGTTCTGTTCTTAATCACACTATTTCTCTTTCTCAAAGTGCTTTTGTGGGGTGAGGGCAGATGCAGTGTAGATGCTATATTAGTTGCTAATGAGGTAGTGGATGATTTCTTCACAGAAAGAAGAAGGGCATTGTGTTCAAGTTGGACTTTAAGAAGGCTTATAATGCTTATTTTCAGTGATAATCATTGGACAGCCAAAAGAGTGATTTAGGTCATCTAGGGGGGTTAAGGCAAGGGGATCCACTATCCCCATTTTAGTTTGTCATTGTGGTGGATGTGTTGAGTATGATAATAGAAAGGGCTGTGGATAGTGGGTAGTGAGGTGGGGAGAGAGGAGGTTGTTGTTTCTCATTTGCAGTTTGCTGATGACACAAATATATTTCTAGATGACCATGTTGACTCTTTTGTAAACATTCTCACTATCTTACAGATTTTCGGGAAGGTCTCTGGTCTTAGAACTCATTTGGGTAATAGTGGACTTGGGCCTGTTAATCTTAGTTCTGATTGGATTTTGGAGCTGACCTCCTTAGCCAGCTGTTGTGTTTTAAAGTGGCCTTTGACTTATTTAGAAGGAAAACCTCGCTCTTTAGCATTCTGGGATCCTGTTGTTACTAAGGTTGCTAAAAGGCAGGATGGTGACAAGGTGCTTTATTTTCTTTTTGAGGCATATCGCCCTCATACAGACCACCTTTTTAGGATTCAAGGAAGGGTACTTCAAAAGCTTGAAAGGATTATGAGAGAATTTCTTTCGCCCAGTGTAGGGGAGAAGAGAGATGATTTGGTTAAGGGGGAGGTGGTGTGTAGGTCTAAGGAGGGACAGCTCAGTCTTGGTAATTTTGGTGTCTAAAAACACTGCCCTTTGGACTAAACGGTTGTGATGGTTTCCCTCAAGGGCAATTCCCTTCAGCATGAGTTATAAAAAGCAAGTTTGATCTACAAGAGAATGAGTGGATGCTAATTAAAGTCTTTGATGTTTTTCTGAGAGTCCTTGAAAGTGCTTCGCAGGTATACATCCTTTTCTTTATTCCCCTAATAAAGGTTTCACCTGGGTAGAGGTAATCATATTTGTTTGTGGAAAGATAATTTGGGCAGGGGATGCTGCATTGTCGTGTTCCTTCACTCATTTGTATCATTTTTCTTCTCCTCATAATGATGTGATTTCCTCCTTTCTTATTCATAATGGTGATTCTTTTTCTTGGAATTTTCATTTTAGAAGGGATTTGAATGATACAGAGTGCGAATAGCTTTCTTCTTTGCTAAATGCGTGATGCAAATAGGTGTAGAAATTAAAAAAGAAATTCAGAAATAAAGACTGAGAATTCAGGAGTGTTTTACCAACCTTTCTTGACTCAAATAATTACTAAATCCGTAAAATAATAAAGAGATGACTGCTGTGAATCGGTTTAGCAAATAATATAAATTCTAGTAACAACAGCAACTTCATCCTCAAATCAGTACCTGTCTTGGCACTGTTTCAGAACTGTAACAGCGGCTTTTTGCTAGCCTCTCGTGCCTTTAACAGAGATGGAGGGACTGGTACGCACTGTGAGGTTGACTCCTCAAAATCCTAGCCTCCAAATCTTCAAACCCAAGCTGGTCATGAGCTAGGCTCCGGAGAGAAATCTTCTCAGAGATAAAATGCCAAATACCCTCCTGGAAAAGTGGCTGAAGACTACTATTTATACTAGGCCTGAAGCTTCCAAGAGAAGCCAACTCATATTTTGCACATCACCCCCTCTAAAAGCCATTTATCTTCTAAAGCCCCACCAAAGATAACCACAATTCACAAAAACAAATATTACAAAAACGACCCCCCAAAGCTAATTTGACCAAAATGAACCCCAAATTTCAGAAATTAAAAATTACCCCTAGCACCCAAAAATAACAACACTTGATAGACGGAGAAAATTAAATAAATACTGCTGATTGCATCATCACCCCCCCGCCCCACCTTTTCTTAGAAACAGCTAGCCTCCGTGCGAGTTATCTTGGCTACTTGCCACATGTCAGGGTAAACCTTCATGAACTCCTCCTTGCTGATCAATGAATTCTCATAATCAAGTATGCCAGCCCATTTTACCAAGAATCTGAAATAAATTCCAGGCCTTCACCTCTCACACACGTATGACAGCCTCAATTTTTTCTGCCTTGCTAGAAGTGACATTGGTGGAGTTCCTGCACTCAACACTTTGTATATCACCATGGGATGGATACGACTCAGCCATAATAAAGATTGGTGATAGATCCAAGCCATGAGGGAGTTAAAACTTTATAGGCGTTTTCACCAAATTTGCACAAAACTTTGCTTGGTCCAATCTTTCGACTTTACACCTTGTCATAAGCGCCTGCCGAAAATCTTTCTGAATGAAAACCATCACCCAATCACCAACCTTGTACTCCTTGAACCTCTTGTGTTGATTAGTAACTTCCTTATAGTGTTGGTTCATACATCTTGGCATCATTCAGCATATGCTCCCATTTGCTTATCTAGGAATTTTGACAGTCAGGCTTTCCTTTCCAGGGTGCCATGGTCCCTAAGCTAACCTTTTAATGTGCATTTGTATATATAATAATTTTATATTTTTAATAAATAGTAGCAAGATCAACCACTACAACAACAATGATTCAATCAAAAATAATGAAAAGAAATAATTAAAAATAATTTATATGATAACAATAATTACTATTAAATAATAAGTATTATTGCGATAATTAATAATAATTATTGTAAAAAAATTAGTGTTGAAAAATAGTAATAACGATAATAATTTTTAATAACATATATATTTTTTACAATCACAATAATTATTATGGTTACTTAACAATAAAAGGGACAATTTTTTTCCAAGACTAATGACGATGTATTTTACATTCTAATGAGCTTTATATGGGCATTGAACATTCTAGACATTGCGTTTCTAGAAATATACTCTTCATGTGCAATTCAAATGAACTGCACATTTTGTGCCCAGGTGCTGTATGTGCATGTCTATGTATACATGCATATGCGTCAATCTACGCATACATGAGCACATTCGTATACATGTGCAAATGCATGTGTCTCACAGGTGTGCACGTGTTTGTTCTCCACTTTTGTGAGCATGGATGGGTGCATGCATTATTGTTCAATGTGTGCAGGTATGCACTGAATACTAGGGTGCAGAGGTCCGTAAGCTAAACAAAATATGTGTCTTTCTTTTGCCCTTGTATGTGTATGATAAAGCACCCAATCGGTTGGCATCATCCTTCAAATTGCAAACCCCAACCTAAGTGCCCCCCGCTGCCACCCCCCACCCACCCCCCGCACGGAGCGAAAACAGTACCCCAGAAACTACAAGTGCCCTAGAGTACCAACTGCTGCCTCTTTGAAATCCCACCCTTTCACTCATCCAGTGTAGACTACTATAACACTAGCTCTGTATTCATTTGTTGCCAGTCAACTATCAGTTTCTCTGACGACTCCTCTGCATTCTTCTTCAATTTGGCGATCTGCATCAAATCATCTAACTTGTCTGCAATAACTGTGACTCTAGTCCTCTCACCCAATTCCCCTGCCTGACCAACTATCCGTTGTTTCCCAAAGCTCAAATTATTTCCATCACACATTGGCTTCTACTTAACGTTAAGTCCCAGATGTTTTTCCCTTGCTTCCTGAACCACTTACGGACAGTCCCATTCCTACCATTAGAGCCCTTCAACCCAACATAACAACACAAGGCCCAAAAGAAAGTGGCCCATTATGCTTTAAAATTGAGTTGTTTCCATTTAAGAAATAAATTTCCCCACCTAAACTGCCACCCATTATACAAAAACTTTCCCTGCTAACCCTTAACCCAATCCCTACGGTTGTGAGACCAGAACTCACCGGGAAATCTAGACTCTTGCAGCAGCAGTTTCCAGATCATGTCAGGATACATTGTCCCTTTTGAAAGCCTTTGGAATATGAATATTCTGATTCTTTCAACATCGCCACTACCAGGAATTCTCCTAATATTAAACGATCCACAGTCCTAGCATCTCTGTCCACCTCCAGCACCATTCGAAGCAGATTCCAACTTGCAAATTGATAACACTTTCAAAGCTTGAAGAAGAGACCACCAACCTCACACCTTGACTCCTTCTGGAAAAGGATAGACAATACTACCAGCATCTCAAAAGCACTCGAGACACAGAAAACAACCCCCTTGATTTGCATACAACTTCAAACTTACAGAACCCCCCATCTACTCTCAGATTAGCATTCCATGGAATGGCACCATTCTCACAAGGTCCTGATAAATATGAAGGAATTTGGGATAAAAACCACAAGAATTCACCATTACCTATTATCAGAAAAGAAGTTTGTCTCCCTAAGAATTCTGAGATGAAACTATGTTTATTAATTTTTTGCCAATTTTGAAAGAATGATGGACTCTCATATTGAACTTTAACACAACTTCAAACCAGTCTCTTCTCGTCTTCCTTCTGCTCCCATCCTCTTAGAGCCCATTCTTCATCCTCCATCACCTCATTAGCAGCCAATGCTCCCTCCAAAATCTGACAACCCCTAATAAAAGTGCCAAATCCAGCTGGTAAGCATGCGTTTTACAAATATTGGTACTTTGAACATTCATTGCATACATCTACTTGTATATGTTTTTCAAACTAGTTCAACTACCTGTTAAAGGAAATCATCAAATCTGAAATTGTAACTTTCAAAGATCAAACTGAGTGGAGTGCAATTCAGCAAAAAACTTCAGGAACTTGGCATCTAATTTAGCCTTTCTTTTTTTATAAGCACAATATAATAAAGAAGCAAGGGAATGGAAAGTTTTATTCTTATGAAACATCCCAATGGAACACCATCACAGTCACTATCCAAGCTGCTGGAATTGGTGTGATCCCAAGAGCGGGGGTGAATTGGGTTTTAAAAACATTTTGGCTAAATTAAACATTTCCGCCAATTCACCACATATCATATCCCATTCAAAAGTACAAGCGTGTGTGTAAAATAATTTAAGCAGTAAAAACAAGCACACACGTTTGCAGTATCTTATTCAAATTATATAGGTGTATGCAAATAGTTATGACAGTAAATATGAACAGGCATACACGTGCGGAAAGTAAAGTGCAGGACTTTAAATAAGATAGAGAGAGAGTGACACACAATATTTGTTATCAAAGTTCGGCCAAACCAGCCTACGTCCCCGCCTTGGGCATACCCCTAAAGGATTACGCTATCCTTAGTCACTTAAACGGGCGTAGCAAAAGCCGTTACAACCTCTCCTTACGGGGCAAGGTAAGCCCCAACTCAATTACAAGGTTGAGCCCAACTTGTCTCCCTTACGGGACGGAGACTCCCGAGTTCAATTTACTGGGCTGAACCCAGCCGGTCTCACTTACGGGACTAAGACTACCCAGTTCAATTCCGGGCTAAACCCAACCAATCTCACTTACGGGGTTGAAACTCTCCAGTTCAATTCCGGGCTGAACCCAACTAATCTATGAAAACATATTTCCACATATTAAAATGCTTCTAAATACAAGCATGGATGTGCACATTAAAAGCTCAAATACATGCACTCACTTATGATATGAAACGTGCTCAGTAGAGAAAGGGTGTTTATCAAATAATATTTATATAAATAAAATATATATAAAAAATGAGTATTATGTTCTCTTATAAATATTTTTACAAATAAAAAATATTTAGAGAATCTAGGAATTTAAGCTCAAGAAAATATTTGTGTTGTAAATAATTTTCTCCCAAAAATATTTATCAAAGAAAATAACAAGGAGAAAACCTAAGCAATACTCTCAAAAATGTATTTCAAGATTAAGTGCTAAGTGAGAGTATATGCAAATAAAATGCACTAAATAAAATATTCTCCTCAAAAATGATTTTAAAATAAAAGCATGAAAGAGAGTTTGAGAGATTTGTATAAAAGATTTTGCCCCAAAAGAATGATTTTGACAATAAAAAACGTTTTGGAGGAACTTTGATTAACAATGGATTAGAAAGAAAATTTGGGCTAATCAAAGTTGCTAATCAGAATTATGGAGGGGGGATTTATAGATTTTCAGAAAATCTAACCGTTGAGGGACACGCTTGTCATTTTTAAAATGTTTAACTGAAAAATTAATGACGATTAGCGGTTAAAAATTAAGTCAACCCGAGAGGTTCGGTCGACCAAGGACAGGGTTCGGTCGACCACTTTTATAAGTTCGGTCGACCAAGGATAATTTGAACTGCAAGTTTAGTCGACCATATCAGGGCGATTCTGAACAATTCGTGGGTTCGGTCGACCATGGCTAGAGGCTGGTTGACCATTCATGGTTCAGTCAACCAAGGCTAATTTGAACTACAAGGTTTGGTCGACAAAGTAGTTGGGGTGTTAGTGGTTTATGATTCAGTCGATTGAGGAAGGTGTGTTCAAAACAGAACGGCCGACTGAGGAAAGTCAATATATTGACTTCGGACATATTCAGTCGATCGTGATAAATTTTAACTGAATAGCCGGTCGACCGAGAACAGTGGAAAGTTCAACTTTGAAGGTCCGGTCAACCATGGGAGATATGTTCAAATTGGGTCCGTCGATCGAGGCTTAGTCAACATTTTGACTTTTGGTCTACAAAGTAGTCGGTCGACCGAGGTGAATATAACTGAAATGGTTCGGTCGACCGGGGCTATTTAATTTACCAAAAAACCCAACGGTCGATCGAAGACCTGTTTTTGCCCCAATTTAAACCCTAAGGACATTTCAAAACCTTTGTATGATGTTAACATTTATGAAAAAGGTTTTTGATGAGAAATTCAATGTCCTAAGGTATGTCTATGGCCTTTGGTTCCCTACGGTCAGACTATGGTTCTATCTGAGCATTCAAATCATATCTTGCAAGATGTATGCATTATTACAGACCAAATAATAAAAAAATTAAATGCAATACAAATTAAAATAAATGTCTTCATCTTTTCCTCTTTCTTCATGGGATCCACCAAGCTGTGTGTACGCTTTAAATCCCGTCTTGACTTCCATTTTCCGGTATCTTATGTTCGTGCTGAAATGAAAACTTGTTCACATACTAAATGCACACATAAGATACTGATGCTTTGTCAGAATCAAAATAGGGATCGGACTCAAAAAGTCAACACAAGCAAATAGTTGGAAGTTGCAACTCTTGTGATTCTAAAATCATAAATTTTACATAGCTATGCCGGAGGCAAGCTTCTCTAAAACAATTTTAGCTGCTAAATCCTAAGGAATACAAGCCTACATACATTTATGACAAGCTAAAGATCAGAGTCATCAAATTATGCAAGAGAAAAAGCTAAAGAATGTGCAAGCATATGGTCTGAAAGCTCAAAGCATCTTTGCTCGAAAACAAATGGCATTGGAGGCAAATCACTCATTCATTAAATAAAAAATTAGCTGTACTGGATTTACATCATAATGGGCATACCGTGTCCCAGCAAAATGTCGAGAACGCCTCGAAACTAGAGATACACTGAAGTCTCTTCCAAAGATGGAGAGCCTAATCTGCCATCATCACATACAACAGAATCCATTAAGTAATAGCCATTATGTGCGATAGGCTTGATCAGAAGCAATTTCAAGACTGTATGATACTATAATTGTACAATTGTTTTTTTTCTTTTTTGGGATGGAAAAAGAACTTCATTAAGTAAAGAAAAAAATACAATGAACGAGGGAAAGAATCCTCAAAATGATAAAATAAAGAGTACTATCGAACACAATTTTAAGCCTTCAGGTCACTGGGAATCTCACAAAGTTTCAAAAAAAATATACCCTTTTAATTTAAACAACACAGCCTGAAAACCAAAAACCAAAGAAAACTGTCAAATACCCACCATTTATTCCAAAAAAGCAGATTTGAAGACAGCTTCTTTCCATCAAAATTTTGTTGTATCTTGCTCCAACCAGATCCCCCACACAACTGCAAAGAGCACACTCTTCCACACAATTACAGCAGCCCTCGTCTTCCCAAACTCAATAAACAAAATATTCAAAAATTCATCCACTGTCTTTGGGTGTATAGATCCCACAATCCCTCTCCCAAAAAATAAACTAAACAGCAATATATAAAACACCACACGAACATGAACAGTGGAGAAAGAAACCGAAGGGAGAATATGGTCTCTGAACTGTTAAAACACAAGAACCACACATATATAAGATGTTTTCATTTAGGAAGAAAGAATGTACAAAAAAGGAGAATAAGAGATCCTCCTAATCAGAAGTCAGAACAGACAAAACAAAAGGTAGAACAAGGAAAGGAAAAAACATGAATCAAGCCAACAAAGGTAACCAATCCCGTTGAATCTCAAGAACCTTACTCCCTTGAAGCACCACAAACTAACACAAGCTGAAGCAAGGCTGAATAATAAATCTTATCCCAAAGCAAGGAAATATTTTCAGCGTCTTCCCAGAAAAAAAAAATCCACGAAATTATGCTCCAACCATAAACCCAACCCCACAGCAAAAAATGCATATCTCCATAATATTGCAGCATCCTTCTTCCTGCCAAAGCCACAAAAAGAAATAACAAACAAATTCTCCACCAAGTTTGGGCAAACCCAACTTTCTTCCAACAAACCAAAAAAATGCTGTTCCATGTTTTCCAAAGAGAAAAAAATGGAAAAATTCACTGTGCAAAAACAAAACAAACAAAATGAGAAGCTGTTTTTCTAAACAAGAAAAAAAAAAAAAAAAAAAAAAAAAAAAAGCATTAAAAAAAACACACATCTGGAGAAAGTGCCTCCAAAGGTCTCCTACTCTGCAGCATTTTTATTGGTATACACCCTATTATGCACAACCAATCAAATAAAACCTTAACATTAGGAGGAACTTTAGCCTTCCAAATTTTTTTTATGCAGCCAAAAGAAAAAATTAGCACCAGTGAACACAAAAAGATTTGCAAGAATAAACTCCCAAAGAATTCAAAGATTTATATAGACCATCCACAACAAAGGGTACACAACAATTATCCAACACCAACAAAAAAAAAGAGAGCTCTTCTTTCTCCCTATCATTAAGAGGTCTGCGTAGTAGGGAGATAAGTGGAAATCCCAGAACCAAGTAACACACAAGGGACCATCGTCCCTGGCCCCCAAACACAAAAAAAAGAAGAAAAATAAAAAAATCCCGCATCTGCCCTGCTGAATCAAAGATAAACGAAGAAGAAGGAAAAAAGAAGTGGACAACGCAACTTTACCAATCCTGGCATCTTCCCAAAATCGAAATGTGAGGAAAAAAGAAAACCTCTTCCAAAAACAAAACTTAAGTTATGTAAGAATGAAAAAAAAGGGGGATATGGAAAATAGATAAAATTCAAGAGATAGAACTCCACAGACTCTCCGATCAACATCTTGATTCCAAGATTGTTGTTTTTTTTGTTACCCCACCGGGATCCACATGCACAATCCAGCCTTTACTTTAATGATCTGCCAAAAATATAGAGGAATCTTCTAACGGGAAAAAAAAAACCGCCCAAAGACATTTAGGCCAAAAGGCCACGTATTTTAAGATACCAAAATTCACAGGGACCCAAGCCCCCTCCAATTTTTTAGGATTCTACCCACTTCCCAGCTGCTAACTAAAATGATCACTGTCTCCCCTAGGCACAGCCCAAAAGGACAAATCCTCTTGCAAATTTTTTCAAATTCCTCAAAATTTTAACCAATCAAATTTCCTTGTATTTAAAATTTGATATTCAAAACCAAAGTTGAAATTTCTCTGTAAATTAATCTTATTTTTTTATTTAAGTTAAAGATTATTACAAGGATATGAATTATAGCATTCAAATTTTCGAAGTTGCATGAAAACTTAAACTTAGATATTAAACACAACATTTTAATTGACTATTCATGATCAAATTATTTTTATTTGTAAAATAAACAATTATAGCATTCAAATTTTCAAAATTTGTATGAAAAATTAAACTTAGATATTAACTACAACATTTAATTGGACTATTTATGCCCAAGTTCTCTGTATTTGTAAATAAGCAATATTCAAATAATTTTATGAATTTAAAGTATATTAATTGGAAAATTGTGACTCATTAATTAAAATGTGCAACCTTGACCATCATATACATTTGCATTGATGATCTTTTAGTATAACAATTTTTAGTTTTTGAGTTCATTAATACATCTTCTTGTTTGTTTTCACCTAAGCATTTTCTTGCTCAGTTGTTTAAAAGGCTAAATTTGTCTCCTTTTCCCTTGTACTAAGTTATTTGGAAGGCTAAAGTTCCTAATAAATACAGGGCTTTTAAGTGGACTCTTATTCTCAATAGACTAACTCCAATGATTTGTCGCAACTGAGGAGACCTTCCAAGGCCATTGGTTTGAATATTTGTGTTATGTGTTTGGAGGCCAGCGAGACTAGCGATTCATCTATTTCTACATTTCAAAGTGGCTAAGCAGCTTTGTGTTTCTCTTTTCTCGGCTTTTGAGGAGGCCTCCGTGCTTCCCACGATAGTGGATGTTTTCCTAATCATATGGTACGATGGTTTTAGGAGGAGTAAGAAAGGAAACTTTTTGTGGGGATTTGCAGTGTTTGGCATTTTCTGAACATTGTGGATCTAAAGCAATATAAGGATTTTCAATGGCAATATTATCAAAAAAAAAAAAAAGGAAGATTTTCAATGGAAAATTAAATTCTGTGCATTTCCTTTGGGATAGAGTCGCTTTCAAGGCTTCTTTTGGGGGTCATTCTTTGGGTCTTTTTTCAAGGAATGCTTTTATCAGATCCCCAAAGGGATTGGAGAGGATTTTGATGAAATGTTCATATTTATTTTTTATTTTTATTTTTTTGCTTTTGTTTACGAGGATTTATTATCCACGTTTCAGTGTAATTCCTTATCCTTTTCTTTAACATATCTTCTTTTTCTATCAAAAGAATTTATAATATTTTAGTTATAGTCTTACATTATTATGTTTATTTACGAGTTCTAAAGTTTGATAAAGAATTCCATGCTTCACAATTAGTTTCTGTCATTTTTTAAGAATGAAACCAAAATTGAGGTCAATATCAAAATTTCCATTGAAATTTCCATAGTTTTGTAGCCTTGAAACTTTAGCGAAATCGAAATTTAAGACATTGCTCACGCATCCCCTAAATCAGAAAATCCACCTTCTAAATCAGCATCTAAGCCAGCTTCTGTTATTTTAGGATTCTGCCCAGTGTCCCCTTTATAAATCACAGGACTTTGTTCAGCAATATATCCCACAGTTTTCAATTGATCGCTAAGGTTGGTGTTTAACCTGACCTTTTCCAGCAAAAAACCCTATTTTGAAGCATTATACTCAGTTGAATTCCCTTCTTTTTACTCATCACTTTGCTTCAGCTGTGGAACATAATCTCTCTGCTGTGAAAACCACATATTCCCATTGCTGCCAGTCATGTCATCCACCATGCTAACCCACAAATGACTTGCCCTTCTTTTATAATCCTGAGTAACAAGCTTTTTAATTAAAACAGGGGTCAACCACAAAGTCCCTAGGCCCATTGCCATAATATCCTGGTTTAAAAAAAAAAATCTCGATTCTCTTCTCTTATTAAACCTTTTAAACCAATATAACAGTTTCCCCCAGCTGCAATCAAATCCCTAAGATATGCCTACTGAACCGTCCGCTGGTTTCTCTCCAGATCCCTACAGTCTCTCAACTCCTTGGAAAAATTCAAACTTCTTGTCCCAGCTGCCAGGGCACTTATGAATGGTAACATCCTGTGATAAACAACTTGTTAATGTTTAGTTTATTCTTCTAGTATTATTAAGTGTGTTAGTGTTATGTTAAATAGTGAGAGTTAGTAAGGTTATTATGGTCATTAGAATGAATTTGATATGCATTATAAATAGAGGGAGAAACCTATCTCTGTGTTAGGTCATTCATTTAATCAAAAATCTCAACATGGTCATCCAGGACTTCTTGTCCTAGTCCTTGGGTAGGTGGGTTATAGACTCTGCTACCACTGATCATATCACAGGACTAATTTCTTCTCTACTCTCCAGTATTCTACAAGTTTACCTTGTGTTACTCTTGTTGACAGATCCACCATTGCTGCTAAGGGAATTGGGACTGTAAATCCCACTTCTTCTATTTCTCTTCCTTTAGTTTTGTATATTCCCAAGTTTCTTTTCAATATTACGTCAATTAGGAAGATTACCAAATCAATGAATTGTTTAGCAACATTCTTCCCTGATTTTGTCGTCATTCGGGATTTGAAGACAAGGAAAACGATCGGGTTTTCCACATTCACAGTCTATGGAGTTGATGTGTGATAATCAAGCTACTCTTCAAATTGCCTCCAACCCGGTCTTTCATGAGCAAACGAAACACATTGAAGTTCATTGTCATTTTTTTCGAGAGAAACTTGTGCAGAAGCTCATTACTACCACTTATGTGAAGTCCAATACACAGCTTACTGATTTGTTTACCAAAGCTTTGGTGGGAGCTCGTGTTAAATTTATTTGTAACGAGCTAGAAGCATATGATATCTATGCTCCGAGTTGAGGGGGAGTGTTAAACGGTTATTTAGTCTTTTAGTATAATTAAGTGCGTTAGTGTTATGTTAATTAGTGAAAGTTAGTAAGGGTCCTATCTTTGTGTTAGGTCATATATTTATTCAAAAATCTTAACAACTGAATATACTTCTCCTTCCAACTCCCTCCACTGGTTCAAAAATTCTTTTGACCTCAGTGAAACCACAATCACAGCATCAGCAAGCCTCTCCACCACTCAATATCCCACTCCCTCCTCTAATCTCACCAATATGAAACCTTTTCTAATGTTTGAATAAAGCCCCACTATGCTAACGCACAGAATATTGTCACAATCCAACCACCCAGATTCTTTATAATCATAAGAATTTTCCTCTTACATTCTACTTCAGGCAAATAACACCTCCAATCACTCTCAAATATGAAATACAAGGGCCTCAATCCTCCTCCAAAGCCACAAATCAGAAGGAACTAATTTCATGTACAAACCAGGAGAACTCACAACTATTGAACACCACAGACAAAGATTTTGTTCGTGCCTATTCAAAACACAATTTGATTCACACCCCATTTTTGATAATGTTTATTATTTTCTTCTAGGCTTTAAATGAAAATTGTAACCCCATTAGTAGTCAACAGAAATCAGTGATTACCCTCCACCCAACATGCTTGATCGCCATTAATATCCCTCGCAACTGATAGATTCAAGAAAATTATAGTGGAGTACACCATTCCCCACTACCTTGTTAAGCATGAGCCTCTGACTTTTGCTATTCATCACAAGAAAATCATCATAAGAAAAAGATCACATGTGATGTGGCATCCTATCATTTGTTGGAAATAGTTGACTTTTTCTCACTCAATAAATTCCAACAAATCAAGTGATGCCGATTGCCACATTACTTGTGGATTTTTTCTTTTGATGCTTTTCTTGTGAGGAATAAAGTTGTCCTAGGACATTTGATGAAGAGAAGAACCATGTTACTATCATCTTCATCATAAAGAGTTCATCAAATATCATGCAATCAACAGCACCATAGCTGTGATGGAGAGGGAGGGAGACAGGGAGAAAGAGAGAGCCCAAAGAACAAACAAAAAAAGCCGTAGAAATAATCCTATAAACACTAGTTACTAAACTGATAGGCCAAAAGTCCAACACCTTTATAGAGCGACTTTTCTTAGGCACCAAGGTGATAAAGATAGAAATAACACTCTTTCCTATATCTACATTCCGAGAAAGCTCATGGAACGTCTTTAATAAATCCTCCTTCACCATATTCAAACACTCTTGAAAGAGAGTCATACTAAACACATCCAGATCCGAAGCCTTATCCCTATCAAAACCAAATACCATCGCCCTCACCTCCTCTTCCTCAAATGGCCTTTCCGTCCAAGATTTTTGAACACTAGAAATGGTGCTCTGAGGCTAAGAACAAGTAACCTCATATGGTATCACTTGAACATCCCTCACCTCCAATTTTCTAATATAGCATCTCATAGTTCCATTGGACCATTTTATGAATATATATATATAGTATTACAATCCCCCTCCCTAACCCATTCAAATTTAGTCTTTTGCCTCCAACTCCTAACCTCCTTGAGAACTATCTCCTCATGATCTTTTTCAAATCCACCTACTTAGCTACCACCACCTCCGATAAGCCCTCGACTTCACTGCTTTTTCTACTAAAATATCCACACCATGCAAAAATCACCCTCCACACCTCATTGAAATTTTTTTTTTTTTTTTAAATCTATCCAACTAACTAGCTACTGCCCTGTCTCCTCCAACAGACTAGGAAAACAAAGCATCCTTCAACGGAATGTATATCAACTCACAATCCCTAATGAAACAACAAAAGTTTTGCACATGACAGGAAAACTGGACACCTCTTTTTTTCTCACGAGGAAAACTAGCAACATTGAAACGCCCTCTCCCCCAAACAATCCACCTAGGTGAACAAAACCCAAAAACAGCATGTAAGTCCTCCCAAAAGTGACAAAAAATGTTGGGTCTCATCGGCACGTGGACAAAAGAAAGCCACCAATGACCCCTCCCTTTAACTTCAAGCAACATAAATAGAAAGGGAAAATAAAAAGAGAAAAACCCTTAAAACAATCAGCACTAGAAACTAACCTAGTGTCCCAAAAATTAAGATACCCCAAGTGGCTCCAAGAGAGAGAAGAAACTCACAAACCCTACCCCACTCCAAATAACCCAATGACTGACCCATCAACAAACTCATGTTCAGTCTCCTATAAATACACAATATTAGGATAATATTTAGACAGAACTTCCTTAATAAGACCTCTCTTCCTAACATTACCTAACCCTAACACTCCAACTAAGCAATCTCATGTCTTAACTACTTTAGTCCCTCTTCCTCTACCCTTCCCCTCCCCATAATTGAGAGGCATCTCAAGAATTTTTCAACTCCTACTGAACTCTCTTTACTTTGAACTTTAAACCTATACACTTCAAGAGTTTTTGGGGTTCTCGCTCACCTCAGGCCCCAAAGGACTAATGGAAGTGACCCTTACTCTGTTATTAAAAATCTCCCTTTGTGACAAAAGTATATTAGATAATTTTGACAAATTTATTGGAATTGGAAGGACACCTTTATCGAACTTAAAAGTTCCCAAATCTTCCTTAGGATCCTTCAAATGGAGAACACCAATCTGTACATTCTTAGAGATCCTTCCCACCTCCATAGTGCCCCTCCCTTGTTGCTCAAAAAAGGAAGCATTCCCCTAAATTTTCTCAACTTCACCGTCTTCATCAATAAACCCATTCTCCATCATCAGTTCATCAATTGAAAGTCCCCGCATTCTCAGAGGTCCTTCCCACCTCCTTAGTGCCCCTCCCTTGTTGCTCAAAAAGGAAGCATTCCCCTAAATTTTCTACCCTCAAAGATGATGCTGCATTTTTATAACATCATCAATTTCACCATCTTCATCAATAGACCCATTCTCCATCATCAGTTCATCAATTGAAAGTCCCCATCCAAATCACTAATACTCTCAAACCCATCATCTTCCTCATCATAGTGTTCATTCAAAGACTCCTGTCCGCTAGTCATCACCATCAATGCCTTCCCCTTATCACAAACAACCTGCCCAGCCCTTCTATCAAATCCCATGAATCATTAAAGCCACTTTCCGAATCAACATTACCAGCTTCCTGTAACACTTGGATTCTTCCCACTGTCCCCTTTATCAAGCACAGGTTGTTGTACGCTTGTACAGCAGTGTCTCCCACAGCATTCGATTTGTGGCTAAGGTCACTGTTTTTAATAAGTTCATCCTCATCAAACACCTGCAATCTAACCTTTTCCAGCAAAAGATACGATTTGAAGAAATAACCAGTATCCCCTTTATAAATCTTCTCTCTGAAGAAATCACTTTGCTTCAGCTTTGAAGTGCCATCTCTCTACTGTGAAAGCTTCATATCCCATTGCAGCCAGCATTATTACCCCAAATTTGAACCACAATTAGGCTGGCCACTTTTTAACATTCCTCAGGGAGGCCCTAAGCCCATTACCATAATGTCCATGATTAGAATCAATGCCCAATATCCTAGTCCCCTACTCTTATTAAACCTTTTAAACCAAATATCTATCTCTTTACCATACACAACAGATCCCACTAATATATAGCAATATTTATTCAATATTATGTTAAGCTATTATAGTACAATATTATATTATCATAATTTAATATTATATTATTATATTATTTTTTAGACAACAAAAATTCAATAATATAATCTCTATTTTTATATAAAAATTAGTATATTATAATATTATAGTATTATATAAGTATAAACCATTCAACTTCTTATAAATGGCTAGAACTGTCTTCCAATTGCTTCTAAGAAAACCACTTAAGAGGTTTTTGAGAAATGCTAGGATTATGATTCTAAGTAATTTTGCAATAAAGAACCAAACAATATTTATTTCTTGTAAGCATAATTTTAAAACCATGACCAGCAACCAACCTAACCACCGGGTCAATCAGACCATTTAAACTAGTGGTCAAACCAGCATTAATAATTACCAACATGGTCTTAAATTTTCACGAAATTGTCGAAATTTCCGTCGAAATTTCCGATTTCCGTCACCCTCGAAATCGAATGGCAATTGATTTCCGTCTTACATAATTTCCGTTGAAATCTCAACGAATCATCATAAATTTATCGAAACCTTGAAATTTTAGCGAAATTTGTCGATATTTTAACTATACAATGAAATTTCGTCGAAATTCAAACGAGAGATTCAAGAGTGAAGTGAAATTTCTCTTATAATTTATTTTATTGAAACAAAAGGTTACCACAAGTGCTTTTGAAATTATATGAAAATATAAACTTATAGTAATATTTTATTTAACCATTCATGTCTAAATTATCAATATTTGTATAACAAATAATATTTAAATGAATTATGAATTTCATTTGCATTAACTTAACCTGTTGAATGTACATTACAAACATGTTTGATACACATACTATTTTACAACTTTTCCACCCTATACAAAACATAGATGTATTTAATTTGTAATATATTAGTCTTCAAACTTATATTATTATATTTGTTAACCATTTCTAAAGTTTCTCAAAGAATTTCATGATTTACTACTAGTTTCCGTTACATATTTTCCGTATTATTTTTAAAATATTCTTGAATTTTATTATCATATTACAAATCATACAAATATTTAATGGTAGTGAGAAAATATTTGATTTAATTAAAAATTTACTTCGGGATATACAAGTTAATGGTCTAATTAATTTGCATGTGTATATTTTATGCTTATGCATATATATAAATATAATCTATTCAACAATAACATCAAGCATGTGAACAGTTTTAATGGTAAGGTCCTTGCTCTTTCTATCTCAAGTAGTCAAGTATGAGGCTCAGTCTGTTAGTGGCATTTCCCAATTTTTGCTTTAAAAGTGAACAGGTCAACCCAGTCATTCAACAAGTCTAGCCAGGTACCGATTTGGTCAGGTTGACCCAATTCACTTCAAATCTGAGTTTCTCAGTACACCCAGATTGAAAAACTGACCAGCTCTATTCTGACCCAGTCTAGTTTGGGTATTAAAACAATGATTGTAATATAAATACAGAACAGGGGCCAAGCATACCAATGCACCATTTCTTGCAATAGGGTACATATGAATGAATACATACATATACACATATATATAGATATATGTAAATGCATAATATTCATGTATCTGCCTATATATATGGGTGTGCTTGTTTTGTATGCACGTATCTACGTATATGTATGTATATTGTATAAAATGTCACTTCAAAAAAAAGTTTTAAAAAAAAATGTTCATTAATAATTAAAAAACTCGTTATCCATCAAACATTCATGGCCTCTTATGTTGAATGGACAGTGAGAAATAACCATGACAGAACTCGCATACCTGCTTAAAATTCCCGTGAACTAATGCAATCGTCCAAATAGTGTTATTCAATCTTGATCGAATTGCTTGTGTTAGATACGCATTCCACACAAATATGTTCTCATACGGCATTCCTTCCTCCCCCATTGACAAGGCATTTTTTTGCAAACTTTGCATTACAGGATAATTATAGCTATAGAAAAAATCCTTTGTCAAATCTACACTAGATAACAGCTTCTTGTACCTGCAGTTGAGGCAAATAAATATTCAAAAAATAAAGTCCCAACAAATTCAAAAAAACACACACACATAGAAAAAAAATATATATCCAGTTAATTCATGAAAAAACCATATGTTGCAAATGTTATTACTTCTTCAAAATTTAGGACTATTCCCTATTGCTCACCTTACACACAAAAAAAAAAGTAAAATATGAATAGTAAACAAATTCAAGAACAAAAACAAATTCAAACATTCTTGCAAACCAACAATCAACCCAGTGTCCCTGTATTAGTTTATACTAAATATTTCAAAAAATGGAGATACCTTGCTTCTGCACTCAGTCACATCAATGTCAAAATTGAGGCTCTCCAATTGGGTTTATTGTAGTAAGACAGTCATAAATGCATGCTTAGTTATCCATCTTAGGTTGTTTTCACTCTTGGCACTCTTGGGAAGGATCACCTCAAAGTTTGCAATGGCCATTCTAACAGTTTTCTTTTTATTTAAAGATCTTTTTGCCTCAAAAAAGCAGCCCAATAATTACAAACAAAATACAGGGCATTAATCAGGAGCATTTCAACAGCTTTAATATGTTTAAGCCTTCAAGCTTAATAAAGAATGGTGTACTCACATCTTGTACTTCTTACAATCTTTGTTTCCCAACTCTCATTTTGTATGATTCAAAAATCTCAATTTGAGGATTTTCACAACTTTTGATCACCCAATCTCAAATCCATGTGGAGTCCAAGAAGGACCAAACATACAAAACTTTGGACGAATCAAATGAAAAGAACCCATCTTTAATCAAACCCTAGCTCTGTGGACAAGGCACACACCATGGTTGGAATCTAGGGAGGACATTGAGTCACATTATATTGACCTAAAAAACATGCCAATACCCACCTTAAATAGTGGTGCTAAATGCATACCTGTGTGTGAATACAATAATGTATGGTCAATCATCTATTTCACAGTGTTCCTTCACTTTTGAAAGTGTGACATGCCAACAAATATCAGATCATCTACAAGCAAAAGTATATCATCAAACATGCTCCCTAACATTATTTTTTATCCCCTTTACTGACAGCAACCCCCTCAACCCTGCCTGCAAAATAAGAGGGAAATAATTAACAAGTGTCCTTGTAGAGTCTTCGATTGCTCTGACCTCACAAATAACCCAATTAATGACCATATTTGAACACTTCCTTGGCTTACTAAACATACCTAACTAAATGTTATATATATATATATATATAATATAAAAACTATGCACATACAACAAGTAACAAATACAAACTAAAGATAGGATACTAAAAAGTCCTCTACTTAAAAGAAATGCAAATATAGATATGATATTAACTACAACTGAAAGTACAAAAGTTTACGATAATTAATAGGTATAAACAAATACCAATACAAGTTCTTAAAAAATACATAAGAAATCATGTGACTGGATAAGGAAAACATACCTTAACTCCGTTTTGGAATGGGCTACATCAGTTTGTATTGAAACATGTGGAATTGTGATCAATTGGCTCTCGTCTATGCTATAAATTGCGTGACCACATATGCATCCAATTTGTCGACGCTTTGTGACCAAAATAAGATAATAAGATTCCAGAAACTTAATGCAACCTAAAGGACCAAAAACATATGCAACTGTAAATAAACCAATATCCAAAATTTCATCAATGGAAAAAGAAAAAGATACAATTCATGAAAAAAATAAATAAATAAGCTGTAGTGTTACGGAAACGAACCGGCAATCCCATAAACCTTAGCGACAAAGGTAAGCCCTCCAGTCGCACGATTGCCCTCGGCAATGCGCTGCAGCAGATTCTTAATTTCCTGGGGCGAATAAACAACGGGATCTTCGCTGATATTAAGATCAGACGGCTCTGAGCGATCGATTTTCAGAACCCGGAAGAATTTCTTGTTCCGATCACTCCCAATAAGATAAAATCTCTGGTTACAAAAAAAAAAATAAAGAGCTAATTTTTTTAGTCTACAATACCACAAACTTCTGTTCGGTTGCCGGGAAAGAGAAGCAGGTGAATAGAAAAGTGGAAATGAAAAGAAAAGAAAGTATTTACCGCCCTGGTTTCGTACAGTCTGAATTTCTCAAGGGAGTAAGAGTTGGCATCTGCTTCGGGATCGCTTGCCGGGTAGATTTTGGCGGGGGGATTGGCCGTTGGAGGTTTTGAATTCTCTGATTTCGGCATGGGAGCTGCGGGAGATTTACGTTCCGAAACCTCTACTCTGCTCCTTCCGTTCGGACATTGCCCTCTTCGGTGTTGATTATTTTTATTGATTTTGTTTTAAGCGAATAACTATGAATTAATAGTACCACGTTCAAACTCCCTATTTTAAAAATGAAAAATTAGAAATTGAATGGGGGAAAATAAATGATTTTTATTAGATATTATTCATATGTTTTTAAATATTTACATATTAAAACAGTAACTTAAAAAAATATGTATTTTCTATTTACAAAAGATATAATAATTAAAAGATGTTTAATATTTACATATGATATCATGAATTAAAGCCCATATTATATGAATATCTTTCAATATTCTTCTAATTCTCTCTCACTAATTTTTGCAATATCCTTGTCAAAAAATACACAAAAGAAATTAATATTAATATGTGAATATTAATTTGTATTTATTTTCTTGTAATTATATTGTTTAGTTTATCAATTATTTTTTCTCCGACTCTTGTTTGTGATTTAAAGAGTTGTGATATTAGAAGATAAAATAAATTGTATACAATTGAAGAGATGTCACTAGGCATATTATTAAACTGTAAAAACATACCTCGTTGGAGATAGATATCTCAATTTTTATATATTTTGTTGTACCGTTTATTGTAGTATTGTAAGTACAGTTTATTTTGATGATTATAGCATTAAAAACATAATAAGATAGTAAGTAATACTATACCTTTCGGATGATTCATGGTAAGTTTTATTTCATTGAGATAGTATAACTCTCTTAACTATATTTCAAAGTTGTGTTTTATCTGCTTTAACACTAAAACTCCATCTAAAACTACAGATTTGAAATTGTTTTATAGAACCATGTCCTACTCCTCCTAACATGCAATTTTTCGACATAGGAAAGTGGAGAAATCAAAAGAACAAATAATTGCATTCAAAGAAACACACATATGCTTCAACATGTCAAAATCAATCAAATGCATGGAAATGAACGAAGTAAAGCGTTGTGCGCTAACCTTTTGAAGAAAACCCCTCTGTAGATAAAGTGGAAGACCTCTCACTTCAAATCACACTTCCAAATCCTCTTTGCAAAGGAAGAGGATTATGGAATCCCTTCTTTCCCTCCTTTAATAGAAAACCCTTTTGAAATCCATGAATTTATCTTGAAACCCTTACTTTGCCCCCTCTTGGATGTGCCCTAAAGTCTTCCCTTTTATAGAACTTCAATAAAGGGATGGAAAAATCTTAATTTAAATTTAAAAAATTTAACTTTGAAAATAAATGCTGATAAGCGCCAATTCTTGATTGTTAATGTCAAAAGTTGACATGTGGCATCAATGGGACACATGTTAGTCTAGAATCTCCAACCAATTACGTGCAAACAAGTTAAAATTCAAATTTTAGGTTGACTGGTTGACCACCTTGAGGGTCCATTCAACCACGTGCAAGATGGCACCAACACAATAAAAAGGAAGGTGGGTTGGTCAACCACCCTAAAAGGTTGGTTGATTGCCTATTATAAAATGTTTTCCTTCTATTTATTTTTCCTTAGATTTTGATGTCTTCATTTGGGTCAAAGTTTGTTTAGTTAAAATTTGGCTATGGATAAAGATATCAAAAATCAAAGGAAAATAAAAAGAAAATGAAATTCTTCACTCGATGGTCGACTGACTCTTTAGGGAGGTCGACTATCATTCCCTTTATTTCTAGTGTTTGGCAACACTCACAAGTGGTTGACCAGCCCCACCAAAATGCCATATATCAAGCGACGACATTGGTAGTTGGCGGTTGCTAGTTATTAAAAGTTATTTTTTAATTTAAATTTTTAAAATTCAAATTCAAAAGGTCTTTCCTTCCATTCCATTGGAGAACATAAAAGGACCTCTTAGGGGAGAAAAATGGGCACGTCCAAGTGGGGGCCAAGGTGAGGTTTCCGAAGATTTTTCATAGGGTCAAAAGGGGACTTTATTTGAAAAAAGAAAAGGAGAGAAAACCATGCTTCTTTTCTTTTCTTTGGGGTGTTTGGGATGTGAATTGAAGTGAGGGTGTCCTCCGCTTGATCTATAGAGGACTGTTCTTCAATAAGGTAGGTGTCTAACCCTTTACTTCGTTCATTTTCCTTGTTTCGTGAGTTTTGGTGTGTTGAAACATATTGATGATTCTTTGAATGTTATGCTCCATGCTTCATTATTTCTCCATTAAGTCATAAGAAATATGCATGTTATAAGTAGTAAGACATGTTTTTGTCTTGATTGCACAAAAAAATCATGTTTGAAGATCAAAATTTCAAATATTTGTGGAAGAATGTTTGCAAGCAGTCAATCAGTTTACTCAAGCAGTCGACTGTCCCTTACCATTTTCAAAAAATTAGCTATTGGTTACCAGGCAGTTAACCGGTCCCTACAAGTGGTCGACCACCAGATCCTCATGGTGTTATTTTCTACACTTTTTCTTGATTTACTCCAAAATTGTAAGTGTTTTTGGGTCGCTAAACTCAGTTGAGTACATTTGATTGAATTGGAATATCACTTTATTAGAGGATTTCATAATTTTTCCCACAAAAAAAAAAAAAAAACAAACCAAATTTTCATCAAGAAAGAAATTGGTGTAAAGTTTTGATAAAAGCTTACATGTTTTTACAAAGTTTTAAACCATTTTGGGGGTTATACGTCCATGATGTGGCATTTGGATGCTCTCCAACTTATCAAAAAAAATGTCAAGGTGGGTTTTTGGTCCCCCCTTCGAAAATTCACACTTTTCAAGTTAGGATTTATAGTTTTTTTTTTTTCTAAAGAAACAAAAGGTCCTTTTTTTTTTAAAAAATTTAACTTTTTAATGAATCATTTATGATGTAATTGTTGAATGGATTAAAAGGCCTTTTTCTAAAACGTAAATCAAGAGTTTTCAAGTTGGATTTTATGGTTTTGCTCCAAAAGAAACCAAATCGTGCAGATTAAAAACTTCTCAACAAAACAACCTAAAAAATATTTTTAACATTGAAATTAAAAATATTTTTTAGGAACTATGGATGGCTTGATTCATTTTTTGAGGATATGTAGGCAGTCTACTTTGTAGATCTAGCCATATCAAACAAACAATCAAGAACTATTTCCTTATTCTCTTCTTCATTTTATAATTTACGAGTGTTTGTCTCTTCATTCTGAATAGGCATCAAGTAGTAGGATTTTCATGAGGTTAAGTCCTTTGCATGGATCCTACAAAAAGCATTTTCAAAGGGGTTAAGGGGTGGAAAATTTCTAAAATAAATAAACAAAAAGTAAAGAAAGTTATAGAGAGGCGGTCAACTAACCTCTATAGGCAGTTGATTGCCTAATCCTATAACTTGATTTTTCAAATATATTTAATGTTTCAACCATTTCTTTTAGAAATTTGTTTTCAAAAGAGGAGAAATACATACACATACAAGGCAAGTGCGGTAATTGTTCTTAGAATTGGTGCTTTAGGGTGCTAAGCCTTCTAAATCTCAAATTGAACTGATTTAAAAGCTTACCTTCCCTATTCAAAATGGTACTCCTGAACCTAATCTCTTTTTACAAAAGTTTTTCTTCATTTTTCCTTCTTAACTATATTTTCTAAATTAAAGAAACAAATTAGAGAACCAATGGAATGGTTTTATACTTGTTTGATTTGTAAACAGTCACCAAAATGTTGGCAACCAAAATAGTTCTTTAAAGATTAATGTCGACGGACATAATGTCAGTATGGATTATAAAGAAGTTGGGGACATGGTTCTAGGACTTGATGCCAATGTATATGACTATGATTGACTTCATAGGATGAGAAATCAAAACTCTAAGCCTCACCTTAGTTGACTTGACATTTGGGATCGAGGACAAAGAGGGAGTCCTTCTTTTCTATAATTGTTAAAGTGCTACAATACTCATCTTGGGCAAGATTGGATTTGTTCTAACTTATGTACTGTGTCTTCATCTTTGCATCAATTCCTGATTTTTTATAGTTAGACGGTGTAGTGGAAAACAAGGTGGTGGGTTATTGTCGATTTACATTACAGTCTCATGCCTTGCAAGCTCACCTAATGATGATGTCACTTCGTAACATAGGTGATAATCGTGTTAGACCTAAGGTTTCATTAGCCAAATTTTGATGATAACAAACTATTCGCTACTGTTGATGCCAAATTATGACTTGAGGGTATATTTGCGTTGTTTGAGAGGCATATGAAAGGTTTAAAACCTCTTTGGGTGTTTTAGGTAGTTTTCATGGCATTTTGAAGGCCTATTAGGACCTCAATTCAATAATATAGGCCTTTATTCGAGTTAAGCTTGCTTATATTGGGATAGCCTTGTAGCGAACCGTAAAAATTTCGTTTAAATTTTCTCTCATACCACTTGTAGTGACCTAAATATTTCATACAACGGAAGACCTCCATAATAATTACTAGAGTATTAAATTATCCCAATACAATAACAATATCATTTCCAACATCACAATTTATATATCCCTAAAATAATAGTCTAAATACATCAAAAACATAATTTAATTAAAAATCTATTCTAAATAAAACCTTCTATCCCACCCACACTTCCACTATGCTACTCTGATTACTGTTATGCTCCTCATGGCATCTGAAAAATATTTGAGAATGATGGGGTGAGACACTTCTCAGTAAGATGGAATAGATTATCACTAGTGTGTGGGAAATGAGTTTTTACGTGTGAACATAATACTCTTGTTTATTTAACTGTACATGAAATGATATTTGAAAACTGTACTCACTTGTATAACTGAAAATACCTGAGTTTCTCGATAACATACTTTCAGCTTATTATAGCCCAATTTTCATAAATCACATATAATTTACATAGTAACAACAATAACATAATCTCGTTTTCGTAATTCAGTGTAAAACCATCATATTCATAATTTTGTATAAAATCTGTCACATTCATAAATCGGTTTAAAACCATCCAAGTTATATCATAATCAAGATCGCGGCTCAACAGAGCACCATGTACGTATTCAAGATCGCGGCTCGACATAGTACCATATACGTATTAAGGATCGCGGCTCAGTAGAGCACCATGTACAATTTAAGAATTCTCTTTAACAATTCTAGAAAATAGTATAACACCATAACATTTCCAGTGCAACATCATAAAAAATCCCAACAAGTTTAATAACACAACTTATTCTCATGCCACACAATTTGACTAATATATCATAATATAATAACTGCCAATTTGACTAATAAATCATAATATAATAACTATCTAGGAAAAATATATTTTGTTGAAAACAAGGGTATGATTAATTTCACCTATTTAATTTAATTCGATTATATTCCAAGAAAACCCGATATACTATAATCCTTGTCGTTTAATTTAATTCCAAATTATTCCCAATAATCTAATATAATTCAATCCCTGCAATTTAATTTAATTCCGAAATATTCCAAAAAGATCTTATGTAACCAAATCCCTGCAGTTTAATTTAATTCCAAAATTTTCCAAAAAATCTGATATAATCACCAAAAATCATCATTTCCATATGCCTGAATAATTTAGAAAATCATATATAGTATTTCTGCATCCATATTCTAAATTTAATCGGTTTAATTTTGAAAATAAATTGACACAATATTTTACTTAACTCAAAATACCTGGTTTTTCCCAAATACATGTATATATAATATACCAAATTATCATTTTCATATGCTTGATTATTCAAAAAATCTTATATAGTATTTCTGTAATCACATACTAAAATTTAATCGGTTAAATTTCTGAAAATAACTAACATAATCTATACCCCATACCTTAGCCCTAGAGTGGTGCCTACGACGTCCCAACGACGAATCCACTTCGGTTAAAATGTTTAGAAGCGAAGCTGGGACTCAGATTCAATCCCTGCAATTTAATTTCATTCCAAAATATTCCAAAAATATCTTATGTAACCAAATCCCTGCAGTTTAATTTAATTCCAAAATATTCCCCAAAAATCTGATATAATCACCAAAAACCATCATTTCCATATGCCTGAATAATTCAGAAAATCATATATAGTATTTCTGCATCCATATTCTAAATTTAATCGTTTCAATTTTGAAAATAAATTGACACAATATTTTACTTAACTCAAAATACTTGGTTTTTCCCAAATACATGTATATATAATATACCAAATTATCATTTTCATATGCTTGATTATTCAGAAAATCATATATAGTATTTCTGTAATCACATACTAAAATTTAATCTGTTAAATTTCTGAATATAACTGACATAATCTATTCCCCTTATCTTAGCCCTAAAGTGGTGCCTACAACGTCCCAACGACGAATCCACTCCAGTTAAAATGTTCAGAAGCGAAGCTGGAACTCAGATATGATGTTCTTTTTTCGATTTGCCTTATAGACGGAGAGAAATTGAAGAGAGAGAGCTTGAGGAGAGATAAAGAGAGAAAACCGGGGGGGGGTCTCTGCAATTGTAAATTGGAATTGAATCTTCTTTAGGAATAATAATTTTTTAATTAATTAATTTATTTTTTATTTTTTATTTTTGGGTCGTTACAAGCATAGCCTCTTAGGCACCTTCAAGCATCTTGAGGAGCAAAGAAGTAATTCCTTTTGCTCCCAAGGATGCTCTAGGGATTTATTGTTTTTCTAAGAGAAACTCTAACTTCATTTTGCCTATAAATAAGGGAAAACTAAGAGAAAACACACCAACACAACAATACAAGAGAAAGGGGAGGGAGAGAGCCTAACATGCTTTAAACCCTAGAGAGAGATAGAGAAGAAGATAGCGTGGGAGAGAGAGAGAAAGAGATAGAGAGAGAGCACATTAGAAAAAAACATGAGGGGGGAGAGTGGAGATCCACACAAAACAAAGGGAAAGACTATATGTTAAAAGGGACGAGTTTACATTAATTGAGGGGGAAGAGAGAGAGAGAGAGAGAGAGAGAGAGAGAGAGAGAGAGAGAGAGAGAGAGTTTGAGAGATTGCTTCGCGTTGGTAGTGAGACTAAGGAGGTGAGAAAGCGCACGCTTAAACTTGAACTCAAGAGCAGGGAAGGTGGAGGAGGTTTGCAAGGGCATGCACTTACGAGTATAAGCTTCCTTTTCTTTGGTTCTCTGACAAGATAACTCTTAGATCGATCGACATAAGGTAAATACTTCAATTCTTTTCAGTTTTGTTGTGTTTATATCTCCTTTGAGTTTGGTTTATTGTTCTATCATGGTTTGATTATCCAGGTTTCTTTGAGTATATTAGGGTGCCTATTGCTTAGGAGTTCTTGTTAAGCAGGTTTTCAAATTATGAGACTCCTTAACAGATTTTTGGTCAGGCCCCCAAGTTGCCTATGATTTTGTGTCCAAAGGTGCACATTGTTCTCACATTAAGGTGCAATAGGAAAAGAGGGAGATACAAAATCCCTCCCTTTTAATATATAGGAGGCAGTGCAGGTACATAACCACAGTAGTTGGGTAGAATGGTGAACAAGGATGGTTATCGCAAGATGAATATGGCAGTTAATAGAGGAGGTTCACCCTTTTTCAGCCAGTGACAACCATCTTAGAATCACTTTGAGTTGGAGATCCCAACCAAGAGGGTATAGTTTGTTAAAACCAAGGGGTTGGTGGCCCTAGAGGTGGTGGCTTGTAAGCATAACACTGCACCTAGGGTTTCAAGGGAAACCCTAGTGCATGCATAAAGGAAGGGGATGAATAATGGTGTGGAGGCATGGCCCCTACGTGTTTCGTTAAGTAATTTTGAACTAGCTAGCTGGTTTGTTGAATCAGCTCTAGGCCAACCAATTTTGCCTCATTTGTTAATTTTTTTTTTTTTTTTACTTTACTTATATTTCATTTTATTTTTCAAAAATAAATAAATAAGTAAATAAACATAGAGCATGGAAAAATATATTTCATATTTAAAAAAAAAAAAATTGAATAAAGTATAGAAATTTGAGAAAGGGAGTCCACTTATAATCTATTGAAATATTTGGATCTTGTTAAGGTTTTTAAATCTCATAGGTGTTTGGTCTTTTGTAAGGATACTCTTTCTGATTCACACTAAATTTTAAAAATGGAGAAGGCATACAATTGTGTTAAGAATTTGTTAGTGGCAATATTAAGAATCATGATCAATACATTATTTGGGTCTGCTTAATTAGCATCATTCACTGTTATTTGGTTAGTCAGGCTTGTTCATTACTCTTATTTTGGAAATACATGTGGGCTTTCCCTTAAGCTCATATGGGTGACTGGGAATAGGTGCTTGCACCACAGGTATGAGGAATTGAGGGGAAATTTGGAATTTTACTTTGCTAAAACAGATTTTCAAAAGACTCCATTTTGTTACTCGTTTTTGGCCAATGATGAATTTAGCAACATTTTCAAAAATCTTCTATGTTTTGCTAAGTATCTTCTTTCAAAAATAAATTTCCTTTTTATGTTCTTCATAACGATCGATTTCCAATCAAAGAGATCCAATCCTCACGATTTCCAATCAGGGGATTTTTCAAATCTTTTATCAAATCAATAATTCCCACCATCATTAAACCCTGATTGTCAATCAAGAGATTTTTTTCAACTCTATCATTAAATGATTAACTTCAATCATCGTTAAATCCTAATTTTCAATTAAAGGATTTTTCAAACCTCTCATTAATTGGTTGACTTCAACCATCATTAAATTTTGATTGTCAATCAAGGGGTTTTTCACATCTCTCATTAAATCGTTGACTTCAATCATCATTAAACCCTGATTTTCAATTAGGAGATTATTCAAAGCTTTTATTAAATTCTTGATTTTAATCATCATTAGACCCTAGTTTTTAATTAGGAGATTCATTAACTATTTCATTAGATGGATAACTTTAATCATCATTAAACCCTGATTGCTCATTAAGAGATTTTTCAGCTCCTTCCTCATTAAATGATTGATTTCAATTCAAGATTCAATCCTCATATCCATTAAACCCTAATGTTAATCAAGAGATTTTTCAATCTCTTCAGCATTAAACTCTCAAATTTCAATTATGAATCTAGAGCCACAACCTGCATTAATGAATCATGATCCCATGTATCACATTCAATCTTCGATTCAATAGAGAAACTTTACTGTTGACTTCCTCTAGTTCGAACTTTCATGAAAAAGGGTCATGTTTGAACTTCTTCATGGCAATCAATCATAGATTTTTCATCATACCCTCTTTTACTCCTCTGTTTTCAAAAATCTAATCTTACCTGAGGCAACCCTTTTTTAAAACGAGATCATATCAGGGTTTTTAATCTTGTTGTTTGTGCTCTTGGATGGTGATGTTTCACTAAAGGATCACAAAAGGGAATCTTCTTTTTTTCTTTAGTTAAGACACACATACATAACGGTAGTCGTTCTTAGAACATGTGTCGGTAGGGGTGTCGATTGACTAATTTCCCTTAGAATGGTTGGTCCACCATCTTCCCTATGCACAAGTGTACTCTCGAACCCCTGTTCTCTGTATCTTAGATCTTTTAGGGTTTTTTTCCTTTGTTTTCCCACAAAAAAAATAATAAAGGTGGTCACTACACTTTTTCAATATTTTGTATTTTCTTGGAGTCTTATCCACCATTTTTAACCTTCTTGTTTGGGGGAAGTTACCATGCAACGTTCCATTCATAGGCACACCCTCAGGCTAGAATCCAGTGTCGACAACTTGACAACTCTGTTGGGGACACTTAGAGAGTTAATTTTTCCCTATGTGTGTTGTCATCTTTTTATTAATTTCTTGAGTTAATATCGATTTGCCCCAGCTATTAAGGTAGATTCTTTTATACTTTGTTGTCTTTTTGTGATGTGCTTGGGTTGTATAAATTGCCGTGGGATTTAATTTCTTTTGTTTGCCTACTTTTTTAATAATTGTTATAGCTCTAGCACATATTGTCCACTAACACTGCATGAGCTCCATACTTGCGCTCTCACCTACTAAAATTAGGAGAGGAATAGTAACGAACACCTCCGTGACGCGCTTCCCTCCGCATAGGTCTCACAAAATCCCTTACACAGATTGAAACTTTTCTACTTAAAGTCTTTAATAATTGAGGATGGGAGACCTTGCTAGCTAGTAATGGCATCAATAAGGATAGTCCATAAGCCTTTAGAGTTTCAAGAAATAGATTTGAAGTCCTGCACTAGTACCTTGATTTCCACTTCACCCTAGCATAGAACCTACAATAGTAAACATATGGACTTTGCCACCACGTTTATGACACTAGAAGCTACATTATGTTTGCTAACTATTTGGTTATTGTGCTTTGAGGTCACATCTTAACTTAACTAGAGAAGTGATGCGAAATATTTGAAACTCTCCTTTATGGTTTCATGAAGTAAGGTAATAAAATCCTTGTAGGGTGGAAACTCTTGCATGGACCACAATTGCAAGAGCTCAAATGATGATGTAACCTCAAATAGGTTCCCTTTTTATAGTTATAATTTTTTAATGTGAATACCTATACTAACTTTGATTTTTGATTCTTGTATATCCTTCATATCCCTTCCTCTCATTTTGGGAAAAATTCTATACTCAATGAGGGGTTAGCCCATTACATGCAACCCCATCATTACCTGATCCAAGACTAAGGAGATTAGTACTCAAGAAGTGCAACCAAGTGAAGGATTTTCCAACAAAAGGATTGAAGCTTTAAAAAAATCCATGTCTATACTACTAACATTAGCGATAAGAAATACCACAAATGTAAGAACCTGAACCGTGGTATGTGGATATAATAGTTAAAAGAAGGGTAAAGTGGTAATTTGGGCAAACTTCATCGACGAAACCAGAGTTCGTCGACGAAGTCCCTTCTGTTCTCGGCGACGAAATTCAGTGTCTCGTCGATGAGGAGATCCCAAGGGATTTTGGAAGAAAATCTGGAACCTCGGCTTGTCGATGAGGCCACCGTCTCATCAACAAAGGAAATGGCAGACTCGTCGACGAGGACGCCAAGTCGTCAATGAATTCACCCGAGTCAAAGGGCTATAAATATCCAAAAGGGTTGTTTCCAAGCTAAGTTAGCTCAGTATCTTCACTTTCTCTCTCTAGAACTCGAAGCTCGATCTCTCTTTCTTGATTTCTTCCCCATTCGTCGCCGGATTCATAAATCTGACGTTAATGCGAGGATCAAGGAAGGATTCTCTATGTTTCTAGCGGATTGGAATCTCGTTTCGAGCATTTTCGTGTTTCGGGACAAAATCGAGGTAAGGCTCAGTTTTCCTTTCTGATTTGAAATATGTGTAGTGGTACGAATTGTAAGCATGTATTGTACTGTGATTTGTAGGTTTTGGAGTCTTGGTTCGTAGTTTTGAGAACCGTAGAGTTCGTAGTTGGAATTTGGGTTAAGGTAAGAGGATTCAGTTTATATCTGTTTATTTTCGAAATTGGGATCGGTAAGATCGTAGGCTACGATCGTAAGTATGTTTTAGTAACTTATTTGGGGAAATCTATCAGGTAAAATACAGGATTTTTGGGTTACAGTTTTTGGGAAAATTTGGGGATTTTCGGGTATTATCTTTGCTTTGTTTGAAAAACCGTTCATTTTGTTTAAACTGTATTATTGAGATGAATGTTATCCATATTTGAATAAACGGTATACTTGAATTGGGAAGCAATATGATTTTCCGTAAACCAAATAAGTGTGGTATGCATGGTTGTACGTAATTGTTCCAGGTATTTTGTACAACAGCTATGTGGCGGCTAATTACCATATGCTGATATGTATAGGAGTGTGAGCTCCAAAATGATTTCAGGTTTTGTGAAATCGGCTAGTGGCGGCTAATTACCATACGCTGCGCCATGTACTGGTGTGAAAACCATGGGCGAGAGTGTCTGACTCTATATCCGAGGGTGTGAAATATCTCTACGTATCTCGGCTAGTCACCAAAGGGTGTGAGCTACACTGTATTGGCAATGTAATCACTATGAAGTTTCAGGTTTCATGGAGTAGTTATGTGTTGGCAATGTAATCGCTGTGAAACTTCGGATTCATGGAGTAGTTGCGTACTAGTGTGAGCTACATAGTATTGGCAATGTAATCGCTGTGAAGCTTCGGGTTTCATAGCGTAGTTGCGTATTAGTGTGATGACACTAACCATATGTTTTGGGTATCGTATGTACTAGAATGAATTTGTGAAAATACTAGAACTGTATGGAAATGTTTTGAACTGTATCGTATTGTATGGTATTATGTTTTATGTAAAATAACACTAGTATGCCACACACTGATATAACCTGCTTTCTTCCTTATTGAGAGGTGTCTCACCCCGAATGTACGTACAAATGTTTTTCAGGTCCTTCAAGTAGCCGTAATTAGCATCCTAGCAATTGGAAGCGGGGGTGTCGTTTGCTGCTATTAGTGCTTGTTTAGGTATGAGTTTTGTAATTGGATTTTCGTGATGGTTTTTGTAGACACCAGGAGTATGTACGATATTTATGGGATTGTATACCTTAATATTGTATGGGTTCATGTATCCTAGCTTTATACAGAATCTAGTATGGTATGTTATATAGATAGATGAAATATTTTTTGCTGCGTAACTAATGAGTATGGATGTATTTGTGTATGTGTATAGGGAATCCGTGTACCCTACGGGGTCGGACCCTCTTATTGTATTGTATCATGTATATTTTAAATTGATACAGAGACAGGTTAGGTTACTATATTCACCCTTGGGACCCATCTGCAGAAATAGGGCGTGACAACTTGGAATCAGAGCTAACCAGGTTGTTAGGTTTTGTAGACTTGGTTAGGTTTAGATGTGAGTACATACCAGAGTAAAGGATGTTGGATGTGGGTAGTGTTGGTTGAAGGTTGTTCTGTTGCTAGATCGGGATTCATCGGCGGTATTCTGTGTTTTCTTAGGATGACGATTCCAGTAAAGGCAGGGCAAACCATTGATGGATTCGTGTCGGTGTGATGGGGCAGGCTTAGACCTGTGAGATTAATAGTTGACATGATTAGTTCCATTACTGTGTTAACTATGTACGATATAGAAATTCTAACTGATTTCTATTCTGTTTTCAGAATGGAGCCCAAGGATAATAATTGGAGAGTGGCTCGGAGGAGATGGCATGCGATGAGTCTCCTTCTGTGTCTCGTGGTTTGGCGAGACAAGTAATCCGAGAGATTGAGCGGAGTGTTAGGAGACGCGAGAGCTCTCCTACAGATGCGAGGTGTATCATCAAGAGGTTCACACGCATGCACCCTTCGACATTTATGGGAGGACCTAATCCGATAGTGGCGGAGGACTGGGTCGAGAAGACCGAGACGATTTTGGAAGTCCTCCACTGCACTAAGAAGCAGAAAGTCTTGTACGCTACCTTCCAGCTAACTAGGGAGGCAGGGCATTAGTGGATAGCGGTGAGTCTTCTTGAGAGGCAGAGAGCTGGTCCATCTGGTATAACATGGGGCCACTTTAAAGAGGTATTTTTCGAGAGATACTTTTTGGTCTCCACTCGGGATACGAAGGCCGATGAGTTCTCGGGCCTGACGTAGGGAACTCTGACGGTGCAAAGGTATGCTGCCAGGTTTATCGAGTTGTTTTGATTTGCATCGTACTTGGTTTCGAATGAGCACGAGAAGGCTCAGAGGTTTGATAGGGGTCTGAGGAAAGATATCCGCCGTCTTGTGGGGATGTTGCAGATCTGTAAGTTCTCTGTCCTTGTGGATAAAGCCACCATAGTTGAGACCGACCTTCGGGGAGATAAGGTAGTGTAGGATCAGGGGAAGAAAGAGGCCTGTATCTTCTGGTCCTCAGGGTGGTCGTCGGCAGGGAGAGTGGAAGAAGAAGAAGAGCTACAGTTCTGGTTATTAGCAAAACACCGAGCGGTAGAGTTATTAGGAGGATCCATCCCCCACACTGTGCACCAGGTGTCGTAAGAGGCATGATGGCAAATGTCAGCTATTTTGGGGAAACTACTACAACTGTGGCAAGCCGGGCCACATGTCACGGAGTTGCCAGGCACTGAGGAGAGATATGTCTGCACGGAGCCAGAACCGTGGGAGTAATTAGATGCCTCGGGGGAACTGGCAACCACTGCTCTGGCGAGGGTATATTCACTAACTCAAGTAGATGCGGAACACGTTGGGAACGTGGTGACAGCTACCATGTTATTGCTTTCAAATAGAGCTATTGTTTTATTTGATTCGGGGGCAACCCATTCATTCATATCTGCTAGTTTTGTAAAGTTGTGTAGGGCTGAAGCCTGTGTGATGAATGAGATGTTGTCTGTGACTACACTGACTGGGGGTGTAACGATCTGTAGTAAGATGTTAGGGAACTGCCTAGTGGAAATCTAGGGGAGACTACTACCATCGAACCTTGTAGTATATGACATGTATGGTTTTGATGTCATATTGGGGATGGATTGGCTGTTCTCTAGTTTTGCAGTGATTGATTGTCGTAATAAGGTTGTAGTGTTCAGACCTACTGGGGAACGAGAGTACGAGTTCGTAGGATTATGTGTGCGTTCAACACCACAGGTCCTATCCGCGTTACAAGTGAGGAGGCTACTCTTGGATGGCTGTCTGGGGTACCTAGCTTTAGTGAAGGAACCACCTCGGGATGTGTTAAGACTCGCGGATATTCGGGTAGTCAACGAGTTTCCATATGTGTTTCTTGATGATTTACTCGGTTTACCTCCGGATCGTGAGGTCGAGTTTGCGATAGAGTTACTACCTGGTAAGGCACCGATCTCTGAAGCTCCGTACAGGATGACTCCAACATAACTTCAAGAGTTGAAGGAACAGTTGCAGGAATTACTGAACTAGGGTTTTATTCGACCGAGTGTTTCGCCTGGGGGAGCTCTGGTTTTTTTTGTGAAGAAGAAGGACGGGTCGATGCGCATGTGCATTGATTACCGTGAGATCAATGAAGAACCATTACCCTTTACCTCGTATAGATAATCTCTTTAACTAGTTGCAGGGAACGTAGGTCTTTTCGAAGATCAACCTACGGTCAGGGTATCATCAGGCGAGGGTTAGAGATGAGGATGTAGCGAAGACTGCTTTTCGAACCAAATACGACCACTATGAGTTCTTGGTTATGCCGTTTGGGTTGATCAATGCACTGACAATGTTCATGGATTTGATGAATAGAGTGTCTCATGAGTACCTGCATCAGTTCGTAGTGGTGTTCATCGATGACATTCTGGTATACTCGAGGAGTCTAAAAGAGCATGAGAATCATCTGAGGTTGGTGCTACAGATTCTACGAGAGAGGAAGTTGTATGCTAAGCTGAAGAAGCGTGAGTTCTGGTTGAATCAGGTTGCGTTCTTAGGCCATGTGGTGTCTAAGGGCGGAATCTTAGTTGATCCTAGCAAGGTTGAAGCTATAGTCGACTGGACGAGACCGAAAAGTGTCTAGGAGGTTCAGAGTTTTCTAGGACTGGCGAGTTACTATCGTCGGTTCATAGAGGGTTTCTCTAAATTGTCTGGACCTTTGACACGATTGACTAAAAAGAGGGTGAAGTTTGATTGGACTAGTGATTGCGAGTAGTGCTTTCTCGAGTTGAAGTACTGACTGGTTACTGCTCTAGTATTGACCATTCCTTCGGGGAATGACAGTTTGTGATCTATAGCGATGCATCCCTGAAGGGTTTGGGATGTGTGCTTATGCAGTAGGGTAAGATAGTAGCATATGCTTCCTAGCAACTAAAAGAATACGAGAAGAATTATCCTACGCATGATCTAGAGTTGGCTGCTGTAGTTCATGCCATAAAGATCTGGCGACACTACCTGTATGGTGTTCAGTGTGATATTTTCACTGACCACAAAGCCCTCAGGTAATTTTTCACGTAGAAGGAGCTAAATGTGAGGCAGAGGCGGTGGCTAGATTTGATCAAGGACTATGATTGTACGATCAATTATCACCCGGGGAAGGCTAATGTGGTAGCGGATGCGTTAAGTTGGAAGTTAGAACATGCAACAGTATCTGCAGTTGTAGCTCAGCGTCATGTCAGACAGGATTTGAAAAGCCTTGGCATGGAGTTGGTGTCTGGTGATCATCAGACTTTCATTGCTAGCTTGGTCATCCAGCCGACCTTGTTTGAGCGTATTAAAGTTGCACAGGCTAGTGATCTGGAGTTAGCGGAGATTGTGGAGAAAGTGTAGTGGGGTTTGACTATGGATTTTAACATCTCTGAGATAGGTGTGTGGAGGTTTGGGACCAGGCTTTGTGTTCCAAATGATGGTGAGATCAGAAGGACGATTCTGGAGGAAACGCATCGTTCTTTGTATACGATACATCCGGGTAGTACGAAGGTGTATTGGGATTTGCGTGAGTCCTTCTGGTGGGGTGGTATGAATAGGTATATTGCCCGGTTCATGGAGTAGTGTCTGATTTTTAGCAGGTGAAAGCTGAACATCAGAGGCCAGCAGGGCCGTTACAACCTTTGCCTATTCAGGTGTGGAAATGGGAGCACATTTCCATGGACTTTGTTACCGGATTGCCGCCAACGCTTCACAAGCAGAATGCTATTTGGGTAATCATGGACAAGTTAATGAAATCTGCTCACTTTGTACCGATGAAGGTTAGCTATCCTTTGAGTAGGCGCTTGCATTAATTTGAAGCATTTTATAATCTGAGTCGGTCATGTCTTTCTTTTCTTTTGGAATATGTTTTCCATCAACTAACTTAGAAGGAATAAGGTTTCCATCCATGACAACCTCCCAAGCTTTCCAATCCATGTGTTGGAGATATATTTCCATTCTCTTTTTCCAAAAAGTGTAGTTGTGTCCACAAAAGATTGGTGGACGGGTTGAAGATTGTCCTTCACCAAAGGGTGCTACTCCGATATTTGCCACTTGATCTTTTTATAGTTTCTTGTTAGGAATTTCTATAACTAGGCTTTGATACCAAATGAAATGAAGAATAGCTTCCCAAGAGGGGGGTGAATTGGAAATCTTTTAATTTTATTTGTTGGCCTAATAAGGCTTACAATTCTTATTTTGATGATAACAAATCAAATGATATATTTAATATGTTTCAAGTAAAAGTGTTCAGGAAAATAACCGAGCTCAATTGCATAAGAAAGTTCATGGATTACAAAGAGCATGAAGAATGAAGTCATATTGTGAAAAGCTCAAAGGAAAGAATGCAACTACAAAGATGGTGGAAGAACAAGTTTTTAAGACTAGATTATACTTTTAAGGATATTCTCAAATGTAAGTACTTCAAAGTAAATCTTAAGTATAAAGAAATTTGAAGCTCATAAAAATTCAAAAATATGTTTTAATATATATACTCAAAAGAATATTTCTTAAATCCATAAAAAGAAAGGGTTTAAGAAATTTTTTTTTTACATAATGAAGTTTTTAAACATATTTATTTCAAAATATTTGGAAAATAAAAAATATTCTTTTTAAACATATATACTCTAAAAAGTATTTTTTTTAATAAATAAAAAGGGCTTAAAAAGAGAAAATTTTTTAAACCATGCTTTTAAACATATTTATTTCAAAATATTTGTAAATGAATTTTAGAAATCCTTGGGAGTAATGGATGATTTAAAAAAAAAACTCTATAAATAGTTCTAATCTCAAACATTTTAAATTAGAGAAAAGAAAGTACAAAGAAAGAGAGAAAGAACTTTGATGAAATATTTAAAAGAATTTTGAAATTGAGAAATCCTCTAAAGTTTTCAGATCAAGTGTTTTTCAACAACTTTTCTGATCCAGAGATATTCAAAGGCTTTTAGATTAAAGTAAGTTTTTTTTTAAAAGGTTTTAGATCAACTAATCTTCAAGTATTCAAAACTTTATTTTCAAAGGATTTGAAATTCTTTTAAGATAAACTCTCTGATCTGAAATCGATTTACATTCTGAAATTAAGTTTTCCAACGATCAAAATTTTTATCTTCTTTGGAAAATTATTTGATAATCCATACCAAGTAATTGAGCTTGAAATTTCTTATATTTAAATTACTTTGATGTATAAAGTGAGCTGATTGGTGTATTAATTTACTCTACTGTGAGAGTTTTCTTTTGTACACATATTCCTTCGTTATCTTTCTTAAACGATTCTGAGTTGTTGAATCGTTGAACCAAATAAGGCGTTGTTATTTGGAGAGGCGGGCTCTAGCCTAATTGAAGGAGTGCATTGTAAGTTGGTATTGTTCCACCAGGTAAAGGAACTGAGATAGTGAAATCCTTTGGTGTTTTTGCCAAAGGCGAGAACGTAGGCTGTGTTGAAGCCGAACCTCGTAAAAACCCTTGCCTCCTTCTCTCTATTTTAATTTACATACTTTATTCGCTTTTGTTATAAAATTCATGAGTGCAAGTTGCAGGATTTAAATTAAGTTCTTGATCAATAGAAAGTACGTTTTGATTAATCATTTGCGGAAACCCAAAAGGGGAGTATGTTGATTAATTTGCGGAAATCTTAATCAAGTAAAGTGAATAATAAAATGCTACAGGGAAAGCAACAGAAGCCTAAATGTTATTGATTGATTGATTACATTGATTGAATTATTATTTTAAATTCCAGTTTTCTTAAGTGTTGTTATATATTGTATTTTGCTGGGTTATTAAAATTAGAAAACTTAAAAATCAAATAAAATTAAAAGATTTCCAATTCACCCCCCTCTCGGGAAGCTATTCTTCATTTCAAGTAGGCTAGCAGACCTTTATGTGCATGAGATAGTGAGAATGCACGGAGTACCAATGTCCATTGTTTCGGATCGGGATCCGGGGTTTACTTCTCGATTTTGGATGAGCTTGCAGGAAGCACTTGGGACGAAACTTACTTTTTGTACAGCTTTGCACCCCCCAGACTGATGGACAGTCAGAGTGGGCGATACAGATCTTAGAGGATATGTTATGGGCTTGTGTATTAGACTTCGGTGGTAGTTGGACTCAGTTTCTGCCACTAGTGGAGTTTGCCTATAATAATAGCTTCCAAGCTAGCAAAGCGATGACACCGTTCGAGGCTTTGTATGGTCGGAGGTGTCGATCTCCTTTGTATTGGGATGAAGTTGGTGAATGTCAGGTTTTTGGACCTAAACTCGTGTAGCAGGAGTCTGAGAAGGTAGGTTTGATCCGAGAGAGGATTAGATCGGCTCAGAGTCGGCAGAAGAGTTACGAGAATGTTCGTCGCCATGAGTTGGAGTTTGAGGTGGGGGGTAAGGTATTCCTTAAAATCGCTCCGATGAAGGGAGTGATGAGATTCGAAAATAAGGGCAAGTTGAGCTCGAGGTACATCAGACCATTCGAGATTATTGAGTGAGTGGGTCCGGTTGCCTACAGAGTTGCACTACCCCCGGCACTATGAGGAAATACCAGTTCAGATTCTGGACCGAAAAGTTCAGAAGTTGCGTACCAAGGAAATACCATTAGCAAAGGTATTGTGGCGGAATCACGCGGTTGAGGAAGCTTCTTGGGAACCGGAGATGGAAATACGCCGAAAATATCTGCAGTTGTTCTGAGTCGTAGTGGATAGTAGGGTGGTATAAGTATGTATGTATGTGTGTAATACTCTGTTATCATATTTGTATTGGGTGGTTAGTCTCTGGGAGAGTCCTGTAGTATTGTAAGCTCCTGAGACCACGTCTGTATGTAACCACGGTATTCCTCCGCCATAAGTGGGGGAATGTATGTATCTATGTATTGTATCGGGGCTGCATATAAATGGCCTCCATTTTCTTTAGAGTATGTATGTATCATGACGAGGCTGCATATAAATGGTTGTCATTTTCTCTAGAGTATGTATGTATGTATCGTAACGAGGCTGCGTATAAATGGCCGCCATTTTCTTTAGAGTATGTATGTATCGTAAAGGGGCTGCGTATAAATGGCTGTCATTTCACCTCAGAGTGTGTAGGTATGTAGTAGTATGAATGTGTTCGTAATGAGAGATTGCAAATTTTTAGGACGAAATTTTTGTAAGGAGGGGAAGTTGTAAGAACCCGAATCGTGGTTTATGGATTTAATAGTTGAAAGAAGGGTACGAATTGAAATATGTGTAGTGGTACGAATTGTAAGCATGTATTATATTGTGGTTTGTAGGTTTTGGAGTCTCGATTCGTAGTTTTGGGGACCGTAGAGTTCGTAGTTGGAATTCGGGTTAAGGTAAGAGGATTCAGTTTATATCATTTTATTTTCGAAATCAGGATCGTTAAGCTTGTAGGCTACGATCGTATGTATGTTTTGGTAACTTATTTGGGGAAATCTATCGGGTAAAATACGGGATTTTTGGGTTACAATTTTTCAAGAAAACTTGGGGATTTCAGGTATCATCTATGCTTTGTTTGGAAAACTGTTTGTTTTGTTTAAACTGTATTATTAAGATGACTATTATCCATATTTGTATAAAACTATATACTTGAATAGGAAAAAGATGTGATTTGCTGTAAACCAAATAAGTGTGGTAGTTATGGCTGTATGTAATTGTTCCAGGTATTTTGTAAAACAGCTATGTGGCAGCTAATTACCATACACGGATATGTATACGAGTGTGAGCTCCAAAATGATTCCAGGTTTTGTGAAATTGGCTAGTGGAGGCTAATTACTGTATGCTGCACCATGTTCCATTGTGAAAATCGTGGGTAAGAGTGTTCGGCTCTATATCCGAGGGTGTTAAATATCACTACCTATCCCAGCTGGTCACCGAGGGGTGTGAGCTACACTGTATTGGCAATGTAATCACTGTGAAGTTTTGAATTTCGTGGAGTAGTTGCGTGTTGGCAATGTAATCGCTGTGAAACTTTAGATGCATGGAGTAGTTGCGTACTAGTGTGAGCTACATCGTATTGGCAATGTAATCGCCGTAAAACTTCGGGTTTCATAGCGTAGTTGCGTATTAGTGTGACGACACTGACCATATGTTTTGGGTATCGTATGTACTAGAATGAATTTGTGAAAATACTAGAACTGTATGGAAATGTTTTGAACTGTATCGTATTGTATGGTATTATGTTTTCCGTAAAATAACACTAGTATGCCACACACTGATATAACCTGCTTTCTTCCTTACTGGGAGGTGTGTCACCCCGAATGTACGTACAATGTTTTCAGGTCCATCGGGTAGCCGTAATTAGCATCCTAGCAATCAGAAGCGGGGGTGTCAATAGCTGCTATTAGTACCTGATTAGGTACAAGATTTGTTAACCGGGTTGTCGTGATGGTTTTTGTAGACACTCGGAGTATGTACAGTATTTATGGGATTGTTTACCTTAGTATTGTATGGGTTTTTGTATCCTAACTTTGTACAAACTCTGGTATGGTATGATAGATAGATGAAGCATTTTCCGCTGCGTAACTGATGAGTATGGATGTTTATGTGTATGTATATAGGGCATCAGTGTACCCCACGGGGTCAAACCCTCTTATTGTATTGTATCATGTATATTTGAATTGATAAAGACACATGTCAGGTTACTATATTTACACCTGAGGCGCATCTGCAGGTTCGGGGCATGACACTCTTTTATAAGCGTTAGCCATATCGAGTTTTACCATCACATTGCCGCCAGCTATTTTTTTCTGCAAAAACTGAACCATTTCTTGAGCAAGTGTAATATTTTCAAAAATACTACGCCCAAGAATAAAAGCGCCTTGTTCATGCGAGACCAACTTATCAACAACCTCGGTTAGTCTAAAAACAATAATCTTGGAAAGAATTTTATAAGCCATATAGTATAAACTAATAGGCCGGAATTTATCAAAGCTAGAACGATTATCCACCTTCGGAATTATAACAATAAACGAAGAGGAAAAAAACTTGGAAAGAGTAGTGCCTTGAAAAAAATCCATTACTGCATCCAAGAGATCTTTTTTTACAATGTCCTAGCAAGATTTATAAAATTCAGAGCTAAATCCATCGGGTCCCAGACTACTTTCTTTGGGAATAGAGAACACCGCTCTTTTAACTTTTTCCTCTGTCGGTTCAGTGCAAAAGAAATTATTATCAACATCTGAAATTTTCCTTTGAATTAACTCGGAGAGATTGCATGGTTCAACCGCTGAAGACTCTAAAAGAAAATTATGGGAAAAAATAGTTGCTTCATTATGAATTGCTTCCGTACCCTCCAATATCCTCCCGTCATTTGGAACCATATGGTCTATACGATTCTTATTCCACTTCTGATTGATAACTGAATGAAAGAATTTAGAGTTTTGATCTCCCTTAATCAACCATTTTTTTTTCCCAATTTGTCCTAGGCGAGATGTTTCCTTATTCTCCCACACCTGAATCTCCGACTTAGTAGTTAAGTAATCAGCTTTGACATCCTCAGAAAAACCTGCTTGCAATTGATTTCCTAGATATTCCATCCTTTCCTTAAGAGCTTTTAAATTTTCTCCCACTCTCCCAAGGACATTTTTATTTCATGCAAGTAATGCAACTTTAGTTCTCTTAAGGCAAATAACAAGTTTCAAAAGACCCAAGGCCGAGTCATTCCTGATCTAGGCATCTTTAATGCACGACAAAAACATATCATGCGAGCTCCACATATTCAAGAATCGAAATAGGATAGGATCAAACGGAGAGAAAGACACATTTGTAAACACCACCATAGGGCTATGATCTGAGGATTTCCGACTCATATATTTGAATTGAGTTGAACCATATAGGTTGGAAAAACCATTATTAATAAGAACAGATCAAGCTTAGCCCAACTACGAGCCACCCCTTCATGGCCATCGCACCACGACTTTCGTGAGCCTATGTTTGATAAATCAAAGAGACCACAATGATGTAAGCAGTCATTAAACTCCATCATAGGTTACAGTGGTCTTGGATTTCCACTAATTCTTTCGGTATCTGTTCGAATAATATTAAAATCATCCAAGACCAACCAAGGAAAATATGATTGGCACACCTCCAGTTGCCGCCATAACTCTCTTCTTTCAACATAAGAACATTTGGCATAGACAAAACTCACCAAAATTCCTTGTACGTCCTTAAAAAACCACACAAAAATCTTCTGAGCCGTGATTAAAATCACCTCAAAGGCATTTATATCGTTCCAAAATGGCCACAATTTACCGCCTTGATTTTCATTAGATATAAAATGGTGATAATTCATAAAATTACCTAGCATTACCATCTGCTCCTCAGCCTCAAACGGTTCTGAAATAGCAAACAACCTAACATTAAACTTTTTAATTAGCTTCTTTAACCTGCCTCTAGACCTGCCCAACCCCCTAATTATCCAAAAAAGAATTGTATCAATCATAAATTTAATTTATATGGTCGGATGAGAACCCTCTGAGATTTCCTCACATAATTTTTTATGGAAATCCATCTCTACCCTATATCAGACTCATGCATTTTTTCTTTGCCTTTTAAAACTGATATTTTACCTTCCTCCCTGTTAGACAAATAACCTCGAGCCAATTCCTCCTGATGCAAACCTTGGTCCCCACCTTCAGTCAGTTTAAAACTACCCACGTGATCCACTTCCTTTTGAGATATAGGTTCATCATTTGAAACTCGAGGATCATCATCACACCCGACTTCTTCACACTCCCCTTCATTCCTCTCTATTGAACCTTCATTCCCATTATTTTCTAATCCTCTCTGCGGTATATCAGAGTTTTGCCTTGCATGATCCCCTTTTCCTTGAACCATAGGAATTTTCGCTATTTCAGGGCCCCTATCATTAATCTGCTTCATCATATGCACATTACTGGGTCCTGCTTCTTGCACCACCTTCTTTGCCCCTTTATCCACGTCGGTATCAGTTTCTATTGCACTGTCATTAGTCTTTGGTTTCCATATCTTTTTTTCTTTATATTTTTCTTCCTCCCTTCGCTTCTCTCCCACCCTGCAAACAATCGAGGTCTATCCTTGCCTACAACATTTAGAGTAGAAAAAACCCATCTTTTAATATTTTGCCTCTTGCCAAATACATTGTTTCAAATATAAAACAAGAGGAAATTCCTTTACCGGCTCCATTGTTAGGTTAACTTCCACGCAAATACGTGCCCCCGATGCTTTCGTACGGTTGATTGTTGCATTATCAGTTCCAAGATAACAACCAAAATGAGTCGCTATTATTTGGAGAAAATATATTCGATAAAGATGCATTGGTAACCCCGGTAAGAAAATCCATTGAGGAGCCAATGGAGATTCTTTTTTGATATCAAAATCATTCGCCACTTGAACAGCCGAAAAGAATTGCCTTTCATAGTTCTACCTTCCCTTGCCCAACCATGCAGAAAGTCACATTCGTTTTTCATGTGAATTAACACATGATAATCATACATAAAACTAATCATTGGAATTTCCGTCCAACCGCACGTTTTCATAATCAATAGTCGAATTTTATCAATAGATGGTCGATTCCTCAAAAATTTCATTACTAATGCAAAACAAAATTCTTCCTTAGCCTTAACTATCTCTGCTTCTGAGAAAATAAATCCTAATTCCCCATTGATATTAACCGGCAATCTCATAGGAATTTTGAACGCAAATATCTCCACTTTTTTACTCACAACTTGCGCATATGATTGCACCCCGGGACTAGCCTGGACGGTATTCCCTGCCGACAGTGCGGCCATCGGCGGGGGACGACACTATATTGCAATATATTTAGATTAAAGCTAAACTTTTCTAAATGGAAAAGAGACTGACCTGCATTTTTTGGTGACTCCCTGAGCATTGACGGCGTGCAGTTTCCGTGATCTGTCTTCAACGGCGACGACTCGCAGTTTTGTCACAAATCGTTGTTCTGTGCTACCCCTCGTGCGTCTCCCTAGAAACAAAAACCTTGAGTCTTGGCGTCGCTTCGTAGGGAAAAGCGATGACGAAGAGGGGAGAATGCAGTGGCGGCACTGGGAGGCACAACGGCTTTGAGGGGGTGGAGTGCTTGAGGGGCAACGAGTTTCAATTTGAAGAGTTGGTTCGGGATGCTGCCATTGAAAACTTGTTGAAACGGAGGTCAAGGAATTTTAGAGAAGGGAGACGGAGACCGACAGCCGAGCTAGAGAGCTGACGTCGAGTTCGTAAAAGAGGCGAAGGTCGGCGAAGGTGTAGAGTAAGGTGCTAGAGGAGCAATTGGAGTTGGTGTGGTAAAGGGCAGGTCGGAGAGGAGGCCGAGGTAGTCAGGGAGGGAGGGCGGGCGTAGTTAGGGTTGATTCCGGTGATCGTGGTGAGGTGGTGATCGCCAGGGCGGGGTGGAAAAGGGCGAGGTCAGAGAGGACACCGAGTGGGGAGGAAGGGAGCCGACGATGCGGGTATAGTTGAGGGATTTCAGCGTCGGTGTTGAGGTTGGGGTCGTCGAGGGCGGGGGCGCAGATCCTGGTCATAACTCGAGGTCTTCTGTGAGGGTTATGCGGGCGTTCAATTCCGGCGACAGTGGTGAGGCGGGGGTCGTCAAGGGCGAGGCCTCAGAACCCTATAGTTAATGTTTTTCGTGACTCCAACCTTCTAGCGTGCAACGTCCGTTGCCTCGGGAGAGGCTGAGATGGTTGTTTGCTGCGGTTGACCAGAGCTGCGAATACTTGCTGTGGCAGCGAGGTAGCGATGGGCGTGACAATGATGAGGTGGCGAAGACAGTGGCGAGGTGGCGATGACAGCGAGGTGGCAATGGGCGCAGCGGTGCTGGGCATGATGGCGACTATGTGGCTATGGCTATGTGTGGCGGTGGCGATAGGAAAGAGCAAGGTAGGGTTCGCACATCCAGGGTTGCCCTTATTCCTTCGAATCCTACTCCTCTCGCGAAGTGGCACAATGCTTATGTGCCCTATGAATTCCACATGAATTCTCAAGGACATGCGACTGAGAACTACATCATACTGAGGCATAGGATACCAGATTTGATTGATGCTAATGTCTTGAGATTTCAAACGAAGAAAGGATAAAATTAGAATATCAAGACGAATCTGCTTTCTTAATCATAAGGGTCCTTCTGTAAATAGCCTGGAGATGGCATAGTGGTCTCAAATGAAGAAAGTCTTATCCAATTTCATCATTTATGTTACACCTCTATGTGGTTGTTTAATTGTGGTATAATTTTCTTGTCACTAGTGGCTCAACTTGCGCCCTTAGTGAATTTTTTTTTTCTAATAATAGACATTTGTTTTTCTTTTTAAATTGAATGATTCAGATGTTTTTCCTTCCTTATTGAATCCAAGAGTTCCTCCTTTTCTTTGGTTCCCTGGTAAGAGAACTCTCTAGCTGATCGGAATAAGGTAAATGCTTCTTCATTTTTGTTTTTTCTTGTTTTTTGTTTTTTTGTGTTTATATCTCCAATGAGTTTGATTCATTGTTCAATCATGGTTTGATTTTTTAGGATTTCTTTGAGTATATCAGGGTGCCTATAGCTTAGGAGGTTCTTGTTAAGCCGATTTTCTGGTTATAAGGTTCCTTAGTGGACTTTTGGTCAGACCCCAAAGTTGTACCTAGTTCCGACGACGAGGTATAATAGGAAAAGAAAAAGACTACAAGATCCCTCCCTTTTTAAATCGTAGGTGGCTGGGCAAGATAGTGAACATGGATGATCATCATGAGATGAACATGGTAGTCAAGAGAGGAGGTCTGCCCCTATTTTCAACTAGTGACAATCAACTTAGAGTTGATTTGAGTTGGCAACCTAGACCAGGAGTGCACGATTGGTTAGAACCAAGGGGGTGGCGGCCCTAGAGGTGGTGACCTCTAAGCATAATGTTACAGCTAGGGTTTCATAGGAAACCCTAGTGCATGCATGGAAGAAGGGGATGAATAGTGCCATGGGGCATTGCCCCCTACGTGTTATGTTAAGTAAACTTGAACCGGCTATCCAATTTGTTGAACCGACCAACTGATTTTCTCTTCTTTGCTAGTTTGTTTTTTTATTTACTTTTATCTTTATTTTTGGAAAATAAATAAATAAATAAACATAGGGAAAGGAAAAATATATTCCATGTTTTTTTAAAAGGAATAAAGTATAGAAATTTGAGAAAGGAAGTCCCATTCTAATATGTTGAAAACATTGGGATCTTGTTAGGGTTTTTTAATCTTATAGGTGTCTGGTCTTGTAAGGATACTCTTTTTGCTTCATGCTAAATTTTTAAAAAAGGTGAAGGCATACAATTGTGTTAAGCATTTGTTAATGGCAATATTGTGACTTTGTTTGGGTTTGCATAATTAGTATCATTCACTATGGTTTGGTTAGTCAGGATTATTCATTACTCTTACTTTGGAAATACACGTCGCCACATTTGCCCATGCAGATCTTTAGCCTAGATGATGATGGGATGAAAGGGAGGAATTCATTGTATAGTGTCTTTCCCTTTCTTATCCCTAAGTAGGGACAAATGCTCTCCCTTAAGCTCATATGGATGAATGAGAATAGGTACTTGCATCATAGGAAAAAGACATTGAGGGAAAATTTGGAATTCTCTTTGCCAAAACACCATTTTTCAAATGACTCCCTTTTTGTTACTCTTTTTAGACAATGATGAATTTGACAACATTCTTAAAAATCTTTTGTGCTTTCCTGAGTATCTTCATTTAAAAAGATATTTCCTTTTTTGAAATTGAAATATATTTTTCATAATGATTAATTGCCAATCAAAGAGATCCCACCCTCATCTTCAAACCTTGATTGCCAATCAGAAAATTTTTTAAATATCTCATCAAATCATTGACTCCAACCATCAGTAAACATTGATTGTCAATTAGGTGATTTTTTCAACTTCATTATTAAATGGTTGACTTCAACCATCATTGAACCCTAATTGTCAATCAGGGGATTTTTCAAATCTCTCATTAATTGGCTGACTTCAATCATCATTAAATTTGATTGTCAATTAGGGGATTTTTCAAATCTCTCATGAAATTGTTGACTTCAATCATCATTAAACCCTAATTGTCAATTTGGAGATTTTTCAAACCTTTCATTAAATGGTTAACTTCAATCATCATCAAACCTTGATTGTCAATTAGGATATCTTTTTAACTCTCTTACTAAGCAACTTCAATCATCAAATTAAACCTTGATTGCTCATCAAGAGATTTTTCAACTCTTTCCTCGTTAAATGATTGATTTCGATCCAAGATTCAATCCTCATCTCTATTAAACCCTAATGTCCATCAAGAGATTTTCAACCCATTAGCATTAAATTCTCAAATTTCAATCATGGAGTTGGAACCACAACCCCCATTAATCCCAAACTCAATCAATGATCCTATGCATCTCATTCAATCTTTGATTCAATTGAGAAACTTAAATGTTGACTTACCCTAATTCCTACTTCAAGGAAAAAGGGTCATATTTAAACTTCTTCATGGCAATCAATTGTAGCTTTTTTCGTAATCTCCTCTTTTACTCCTTTGTTTTAAAAAATCTAAGGTTTCTTTACGGCTAACCTTTTTTAAAAAAAATAAAAAAAACAATAGCATATTAGGGTTCGTAGCCTTGTTGTCTAGGCTCTTGGATGGTGATGTTTCACTGAATGATCACAAAGGGGAATCTTCATTTCGTTTTCTTTTATTTAGTAAGGGCACATGCATGCACACACAACAACAACCATTCTTAAAATGGGTGTTGATAGGAGATCTCGCTTAGAATGGTTGGTCCACCATCTTCCCTACACACTTGTGTACTCTCAAACCCCTGTTCTTTGTATCATCAACCTTTTAGGGTTTTTTTCCTTAAGAAAATAATAATAAAGTTGACGACTCTACTTTTTCAATTTTTTGTAATTTCTTAGAATTTTATCCACCCTTTTTTACCTTCTTGTTTGGTGGAAATTTCTATGCAACATTCCATTCGTCAACACACCCTCATACCATAATTTAGTAATGACAAGTACTAATGACTTTGTGTTTAAGTTGTGTTTCTATAGGATTTAAGTCATTATAGTTGAAGAAAAGTTGAATAATTAGGAGAAGAATTTGAAGATTTAATTCTATTTATTTGTAGTGTTTTTATCTCTTTTGAATCGTACTTTAAATTGGAAAATAATTAGAAAATATAAGGCAAAGCACTAATAGACCTAATTTGTTAAAATGGGAACCTAAGAAGACTGAACCCCGACATTTGTGCCTAGGTGGTCAATCGGCCCCCTTGAAGGTAGTTGATCGTTCTAGCACATCTTGCCTGCAATGGTTTGTTTTTCCTTTCTAATGGCTAGTAAGTGGTCGATCAACTTGGCAAGCAAAAAGGTTTTAAAAGGCAAAAAAATGACTAGTATTCATCCAAACTCTTTATATATGCCCTCCCTAGCCTTGAGACTATTAGAGAAGCTATCCATATTGAAATATCCAAGGGCTTTGGCCTTGAAAATCTCTCAATCTCTCCTTTGTGCTTTCATTTGATCATCTTCGATAGAGTCTACAAAATTATTGATCACTATTTCAATTATTCCTCGAGAATTTCTTGTGTAAGCTTAAGTTTGTATATCCCCCTTGTGAGGAATGCTCATTTGTCATATCTTTTGTAAATTGGTGTCCTTGCCTCCATCAAAGTAAGGTGATTTGATTTGTTTGGTCTTTGAAAAACAAGGGGTGTAAGTGGTATCCTTGCCACTGTTAAAGGAAGGGGAGTTAGTGGAATCTCAAGGTGGTTTTCCTTTAGAGTGGATGTAGGTGAGGATAGCCGAACCATTATTAAAGGAGTTTACTTTTCTTTATCCCTTCTCTCTTTGATTTAATTACTTGCAGATTGTGGGATTTTAATTTGCTCAAAATTTTTTATCAAGCATTTAATTTCTTTAAACTTACTTCACCCCCTCTTGGGTTGCCTTTAGGCAAACAATTGGTATTAGAGCTAGCGCTCTTTTTTAAAATTTTTTATTTAATAGTCTTACAGTGATCCATAACAACCCATTGAGGGATTCTCCACTGTTAAACCATCATCCTTTAGTGGAGAAGATTTTTCCTATTGGAAAAATAGGATGATCATTTTTCTAAACTCCTTAGAATTTGGAATTTGGGATGTTATCCAAGATTAATACAATCCCCCAACCATTTTGGTGAACAGTGAGAAAACCAAAACCTAGACATACATGGAATGATCATGAAAAATACATGCATCAAATAAAATCAAAAGTTATGAACATTTTACATTGTGCTTTAGACCATAAAGAATTTAATCGTATCATTGGATGTACCTCCACTCATCAAATTTAGCACACACTTCATGTGACCCACAAGGAAACGTCTAAGGTAAAATAGTCTAGGGTAAATATGTTAGACACGGAATATGAAATGTTTGAGGTGCATTCAAATGAGAAAATTAATGATATGTTTACAAGGCTTACTAATATCATCAATGCTTTAAAATCTTTAGGCAAAAGTTATACTAATTGTTAGTTTGTGCATAGAATACTTAGCTGCTTGCCAAAAGAATGGGCGGCCAAGTAGACCAAAATCAAGACTCAAAGGACCTTCAAAAACTTCCTCTTAAGAAGTTGCTTGAGTCCCCTCCTTATATATGGAATGGAAGTAAAGAGGACGATGGACTTAAGAGACTAGAAGAAAAAAATTGCACTTTACCCTACAAAAGAATTGGTGGAAGAAGAAGATAGTGAGGAAGAAATTATGCCCATCACCAAGAAGTTAAGGAGAAACCTTAAGAAGAAGAAGGATGTGAAGAATGAAGAAAAAATAAATAAGAGAAGATAACTTGTTACGAATGCAAGAAGTCAGGGTACCTTCAAACCAAATGCTCATATTTCAAGAAGGAAAGGAGGAGATTCAAGAAGAAGACTCTTAATGCCATTTGGGAAGATAGTGACTTTGAATCGAACTCTAACAAAGGAACAACAAATATTTGTCTCATGACCGTTAAGGACAAAGATAAGATAAACTCTCTCTTCTTGAATGTAATTTTCTAGATGGATTGCACAATATCCTCAAATTTGGAACTTAGTTGATTATTTTTTTCTTGAAAAATGAAACTTGGGTTTTTAAAAATATTTTATCATTTTTAAAATAATTTTTTTTGGTCCAAGGTTTCATCTTAATTAAGGGATCAAAATTGTTTTTAAACTTGCGCTTTCATGTTTCCTTTTTAAAATGTTTGACTATATGCAAATCTTGTGCTAATTTTTGAAATGTGATGAAGATTTTGTGATATATCAATTTGCCTTGATAAATGAAAATTTTGTTGAATTTTATGCACGATGATAAAAAAATTTGTGAACTTTGAAGTTTTAATAATAAGTGAAAATCTTGGTGAAATATTTGATCATATTGAATATTTTTAAAATATTTGAATGATGATCTCTTGAGCATATTAAATATTGTGTTGTGAATATAAAGCTTAAATTGATATCATGCCTTCGATTATTTTGATGTTCTTGAGCATACTAGATATTGAATTAAGCATATTGATTTTGTTGTGGATATTGATCTTGGCATGAGATTGATCATATTGAATATCTTAAGGATTGTGAAAATGATTAATGATTAATTTTTGAGAACATGAGTATGATTGTGAAAATGATTAATGATTTTTTTGAAAGAGTCTTGAATGGTGTGGCCTTCGTAAATATTGAATTTTAAAAATTTTAATTGAAGCTTAAATTGTAAATCATTTTGCAAATGATTGTGAAAGAATTTTTGAAAATCATGAATATATGCAATTTCTTGAAACTAGATCCTATTGGTTCAAACTTGATTTTTGTTGACCTTATAGGTCACGCCCAATTTTGATTATGACAAATACTCATTGTGTCTAATGGGTGTTTGAGGTTTTGTGCAAAAACTAAGATTGTTAAAATTAAGATGGGCACAAAGCAAGCAAAGCCTAAAGACCAATTTATATTCAGTATTGTAATATAATTCATTTGTGAAAATCGGTCTGTAATAGTAAGTAGGGTATTGGTTTATAATAAGCTTACACACATCACATGTATGATCTATTTTATAAGCTCAAACCAAATGCAAACTAAAAGTGACCTTAGAAAGACCTTAGGCTTTCGGTCGATCGACACAGGACTTTTTCGGTGTATTGAAATTTGGACCCCAAGTGACCCTAGGACACACACATTTACACATATATTTGTTAGGCACCTAAATAGGGTTTGTATGCTTCAAAACGGGACCGAAATGCACACTTGGTGCACTTTCGGTCGACCAACCAAGTCAGTTCATTTTGACCTGGTCGACTGAAACCTCCCTGGGTCAACTAATTGACCAAGGTTCTGGTCGACCGAACCAGAATAGTTCAAAAAGCCCCGGTCAATCGAAACACTCTCTGGTCAACATTTTGACCACTTGGTCGACCGAACCAGGTAGTTTAAAAAGCCCTGGTCGACCGAAACCCCCTGGGGTCAAAAGTTTGACTATCTGGTCGACCGAGACAGAAATGAACTCCAACTACCTGGTCGACCGAGGGTCCTCCAGAGAAATTCCAGCGGTCTGGTCGACCGAACCAGCTAGTTCAAAATGGTCTGGTCGATCGAATCCCAAAAAATTGAGAAATCGCCCTCTCCTGGTCGACTGAGCCCTCAGTTTAAAATTCCCCTGGTCGATCGAACCATATGAGTTCTGATCGACCGAAACTGATTTGGTTGACCAGACCTCTCGGGTTGCCTTGCATTTTTTCCATGGTTAACTTATTTTTATCGGGGTTAAAATATTTAAAACATCATTAATCTTTTCTAATATCCCTGACTATATCCCTAACGGTCATATTTTAGGGGTTTTCTATTTATACCCCTTCATTTTGGAAGATTCACAACTTGATTAGCCTACTTGATTAAAAATTCTCTCTCAAAGTTCAAATATCCATAATACTCAGATCTAATCCCCATTCACTCATACTTACGTGGTACTATTGTCTAAACCCTCTGTAAGTCGATTGAGTGTTTGTTTGGAAAGGTTTGCTCTCTTTGTTCTATTTCATTGACACGATTTTCTTGAGAGCCAAACCTAAGGATTCTTAGGGGACTTTATTGATAAGCCTATCCTAAGAAGACTTTGATAGATCTTCTAAGCTTGCACCTTCATTGCAATATCTTGTGAACATTGTATTTGTTTTTGGTTGCAAAATATATTCAAAATACTTTCAAATATCTAGTGTGCTTTATCTTGATAAATCTTTGAAGAGATATTTGTTTGTGTGAGAAAAATCTTTGTTACAATATTCATTGATTTATATCATTAGTTGAATACAAAGATTAAACTCTTTTTGCAAACCAAACTTATACATTGCTAGAGCTTCATATATATATATATATATATATATATATATATATATTGTTTGGTTGATATCTTTGTTTGAGCACTTAGATTGAATACATCTTGTGATACAAAGATTGTAGTGTTCGCACTCTCACGCACTGATTACAACGATAGTAAATCTATTTGAGAGTAGACATTTTAAAACCACACAGAGCTTACTTATTATATCATATTGTGGTGTATGTTATTGCGCGCATTTGGGTACATATCTGCTTTACACGAAAGCACAATCACTGTACCATTTGATTGTAATACACACCTGTTGTATTTCTAGGCATGGGCCTGAAGAGGGAGACTAGCCCTTGAATAGTCCTGGATTGGCTTACACCCGGTTAGGAAGGTTAGGTGCGTCGTCCTGTTAAGGCGTATAAGTTGAGGTCAGCCTTGCTAATTGACTTGGTTAAGATTGAGGTCAGCCCTGTGTTAATTTGACCTGGTGGTAAACGGTACCGCTCCACCCTTAAGTGAGCCTTTAGTGGAATCCTCGGGCTTGCGAGCTAGAGGCGGGGACGTAGGCACAGTTGGCCGAACCCCGATAACATATTGTGTGTTGTGTATATTGTCGCACTTTATATTTATCGCACGTGCATGTTATTATGTAAATGATGCACTTGATTTAAATTTTCGCATATTATATTCATCAGCGTATTTGGAACTGAATAGAAAGACTTTAGGTTGTTATATTTAGCTGACATCCAGTTTAACCTAAGAAAGAAATTTAAAATTCCAATTCACCCCCCCATCTTGGGAATACACCAATTCTAATAATTTCAAAATTGTGGACTACTTTGTAAAATTCATACTCCCATTTTCTCTTTTTTATTTTGACAAAGGGGTAGAATTTTTTTCCAAGCATGTAAAGTTTGTTTTTAAGTTAATTGGTATCAAGATTCACTTAATTAACTTATGATTGATAACAATTTGTATCAACTTTTTAACAATATATGATCATGCATTCATCATTGTTATAATTTTGACCTCGCAAAAATTTATTACATAAAACATATTGTTGGTATTAATGTTGGTTGTTTCAAATTAATATATATATATATATATATATGTATGTATGTATTTGTTTATTAAATATTATATAATAGTTGTCAATTTTTTTTAATTAGGTATATGCTAATTTTTTTGATATTTTATTTTTAATGGTTCTAGAATATTAACTACTACTTGAAAATTTTCGTATTTATTATGCTGGAAGCTATTCTTAATTTTACCTATATAAGTCGTGACTCAATTTTGTATCAAGATACGTTTTTCCTCTTCAAAACAACTCTATCTTATTCTCGTTTTTGAGATTTATATTCTGTTAGGTAACTAAATGACGATACATATCCTATAGTTTTGGTGTTTGTGAGTGCACATAAAATTGAGCAAGCTAAGTAATTTTGGAAGTTGTGTGCGCAAATGACTACATGCACCAAAAAATATTTTCTGTAGGCGTGAAATCGGCTTTAAGGACAATGGTCTTTCCATTCCTCAACTTCTAATAAATATTTGTATTTTTATTTAATATTAATTTTATTAGTAAATTTTTTTCTTCTATTATATTTCCAATAATCTTAAAGTCAAACACGATACCTCTTTTAGAAGGGAAAAAAATTAAATTGCATATATTGAAAATTTTCAAAAAAAAAAAAAAAAACTTCGATTCCATTAAGGTTGGTTCGAATTGTCGGCACAACTTTATATTTTATAATAAGCATGAATGTGCCACCATTTATTTACTCAATTGTTTAAAGATTTGAATTTTGAACACTTAAATTTGAGGTTCTTATTGGTAGATCATGAACCACATGATACATGATTTTTACAATATAATTTTCACCTTAAATTTCTTTTAGAGCAACCAAATTCAATGGCTTTTTTTTTTTTTTTTTTTGGTGAAATAGCAATATTAGTTTCTAAATTTTTTTTAAAATAGATGTCTTTTCTTGGTATGTACTTTTTTTGTTTTTTTGAAAAAGATTATTGCTATATGTTACTTGAATTTTAGATGTAATATAATTTATCTAACATAGTAGGCATGAGCTTTAGAGACCTTATCAATAAAAAATAAATGAGATGAGGCGAAACATATGAAATGGTTAACTTTTTTTTTTCTTGGAGTTTTTCCAATTCATAGCCTAACTACATTCCTTATATCTTAGGATTAGGTCTGGGGATTGTAATGACTAAATGGTCTGGGAAGTAATATGTGCTTAAAATGTAAAAACTTAGTATGTGCATCCACTATATATATTTTCGTATACTAATAATCTTAGAGAAAATCAAGCCAATATGTATAAATTCAAGTAACATACATCTAATCTAAACTTAACACGAATATGTATCATAATAATTGGATAAAACGTGAAAACATTGGCTAGTGCGTACTAAAGAAAAATCTACTTTCAAATGGACAAGGCATCTTTGCTAGGTAAATAATTCTAAATGTTTAACTCATGCTTAAAGATAAACATTTTAAGTTAAGCAACTCTTGTCTATTGCACAAAGATGAGTTTTAATGATCTGTCCTATCCTATATATCTTTTAACCCTAATATCATAGATCAAAATCCATTCATCACTCCTGTCATAAGCACTATTAATTATAAATTCCTATTCCACTAGTGCTTAATAAAAGGACATCCTTCATAAGCTCTCAAACTTTAAATCAAATCAATTAGAGCTTTTGAATGTGCTTAATGGTTAAGTTGATTGCAGTAGGTTTCAATCGTGATGAAAGTACAGAATTCAAAGAAACCTGTGCACGGGCAGTTAAATTTAAAAGCCATTTTATGTTGTGCTTCTCATGCATTGAAATTCATAAGAAAAAAGGCAAAATATTGGCTTTTATTGACTTTTAGTAATGTAGTTCATTTGTCTCCATTTTTATTTATTCAAAGCTCAACCATTGCGAATCTTTGTTAGACTAGTCCAAATACATCTTTACCAATAGTTTTTTTTTTTTTAAATAGAAAGAATAAATATCAAGGTAAAATCCAATACGTAAACTCCGAACAAACTAAATAATCTTGACAAAATGTAAAGTCATTTCGTCATAATTGATTTCTAAAATGTTTTTGAAGTATGGTGCTTTTATTGGTATTGTTATGTCTTTATTCATTTGGATTTTTAATTTAATTACTATTGTTTGTTGGAGTGAATTTAAGCATAGAAATTTTGAATTCAATACACTTTTAATACGTTTGGTTATTAAGAAAACCAAATGAAAAGAAACGTAAAGAATTTTTTCAAGTTTTCTTTTCTCCACTTCTTAATCATTCATTTACTTTTATCAGAATCCATAAAATGAGAAAAAAATTGGTTGGAATCATTTATATTTGTTGATGCTGTTGTTTTATAGTTACTACGTAAATTTCACATGCACTTGCATTTTTTACCGGTCAACAACATGGACTGTACTTCAATTTTTCACTTGTGAACAACATTGATTGCTTTGCAAGGGGAATTGTTTCACTTATTTTGCAAATGATTTTGGTGGGCTTCTTCACAAGGACTCTATTAGAGCAATTTATTTTGGCACAAAAGGGAAGATATTTGTATTTACGGTTGATGATAAATTAGTCAAAATTTGGACCACAGATTCCTGACACTGCAAAACTATGATTTGCTCAAAGAAGCGAGTGAGTGTAGTTACAATAAGAAATGACGAATTGTTTGTTTGTTTTGTGGACCAATTTGGGGTTGTTTGGGTTGTGAATTTGGATGAGTTTACCAAAAATCAAACAATTGTTAATAAGAAGGCAACACCATTATTGCAACATCATTACTAGTTTGGTATGTTATTCATTATATTCATGTCTTCATTTTCTACGGACATGGGTTAATTAGTGTATTGATTCGCATAACGAAGTTTACAACATGGGCATTCTAGTACTCAGATGCCTAGAATTTGTTTTTTTAGCTTTATTTGTGTGACTAGATAATGTGACATTTAACTTAGTTTTTTGTGTAATCCTACATTTGGTTCTTTTTCATGTGGTGTAGAAACTTTATCAACAATTAAGTTATGGAATGAAGAGAAATGATATTTTATTCCTAACCTGCTAAAAGTTAATGTCGACTTTACAAATTTTGAATTGGTATTTTTCTATGTTCATAATTAACTGATTCATAAGCTAGCTATTATTTTTTAAAAATTTAAGGATATATTTTTAAATCTGAACCCATAAACTTAAAAGATGCTATTTCATTTGTTAACATGGTTTTATAAAGTTGGAAAAAAAATTGTGATGCTCCAAAGATTTTTAGTTATTATTATTATTATTATTATTATAATTATTATTATTATTATTTGTTATCATTGTTATTTCTGTACATAATATATATTATTAGAAATTTACAATTATCTGTTCTAGTAATATTTTTATATAACAGGTGTCTAGAATTTTTCTTAGGAATGTAGACGAATCTTGTGTTTGGATAGACTTTAAATTTGGATTTGGATAAAATGTAATATAAAATTGTATTGAAACTTATTCAAATCCACCCAAATCCAAATCCAAGGTTTGAAATCTGTAACGCCATGAACCCGCCAAGTGGGGCTCGAAGTTTACGAGTTTCATTCACCTGTTTCTGATACCATAAACTACAATCACACAGTGGAAATAAATAAACAATCTCAATTTAAATACCAGAGTATATCTATAAATCCCAAAAACGATAGCTTTCATCTGTTTATATTATATCCCAGTATTTGAAACATAAACTATACATAAACTGTTCTTACAGTCACCCCAAAATTTACCAAAAATACTACCTTACCCGGAGCTCTAAGCTCGATCACCTAATGGACTTGAAAATATAATCATTTGTTAGGGTGAGATACATCTCAGTAAGGAAGAATAAACCATAACAGTGTAAGGCAGTGAGTTTAAATAAATTCAAAATATAATCATTTGTTATTCAACATCAGTAGAGGAAGCACATACAAATTACACTTACACATACATAATTATTTATAGTGATAGTTCCTGAGAATAGGGAAGATTACCCACCCATACAAGTAGCTTCCCTCTGCTCTGATACCAATACTAGGGCACTCACCTTACTCAGTAAGCTCTCGGGCTATGTATATCGACAAAGTCTCCGAGAATAGGGAAGATTACCCGCCCATATAAGTAGTTTCCCTTTGCTCTGGTACCAAATCGAAAATTGCTAGGGCACTCGCCTTTCTCAGTAAGCCCTCGGGTGGAGAGTTTTACTTTACCATAAATTTTATGTAATTAAGTTCACACACATCCATTATACACCATTTCACTGAGATCCATGCATACACATAACTACACACATCCACACAGGAAATACCTTACACACAGGACTCACATCCACACAGGATTCTGCACAAGTTCTTTGCCGCCAACTTTCATTGTCATACTTTCACAATGACCTATCCATAGTATATCAGTAGAACAATCTCCGCAGGCCTGCGAATGTTTTACCCTAATATATAATGACAATATAACGAACTCCTTAGGTCTGCCAACGTTATATCGTGAATATATCTAAGCAATATAACGAACTCCTCAGACCTGCCAACTTTCTATTGTATGTGATACACACAGATAACCACACAAAATGACCCATTCACACACATCAAATTATTCACCACACAGTAATCACAAGTAGCCAGTTTTTATCACCAATCAGTATTCACAATAGTCAGTATTCGCAACCAATTAAATTATAAAAGTTATATTCATGCCACACAATTTTTCCCATGTAATATATATATATATATATATATAAATATATATGTATGTATATATCAAAAGTCATCACTTTCCAAATGCCTAACTGTTCAAAAAATCATGCCTAAGTATATAAATTTGTATAATCGAATTTAACTCGTTCAAACTTAGTAAAACTTGCTATAATTAATTCCCTTTACCTGATTCCTGAAAAGCCTGCTAAAATTCTAACCATGCCTGAGGCGTTCAAAACTCCAAACCTTGAAATTACATTATCCCTAATAAAGACAACTCAAACCCAGTATGAAAATCATTTACTACCTTTCCTAGGCTTACATACTCCAAATACACACACAAACCCTAAAATATCTCACTTACCCTGATTTTGGGATGGTGCCCCAAAACCTCAAATTAACGATCCGTCTCGATTAGGTTGTAGAGAATATTCCCAAGATCTCTGTGGTAGTTCCTGATCGTCAAACCAAACTGAAATGGGTCCGAAATCAAAGAGAGAGAGTGAGGGAGTCGTAGGGTAAAGAGAGAGAGAGGAGTGAGGAGAGAGAAAGCCTAGCTTAAAATGAAAGCCACCCTATTTATAGGCAGCGCTTCATCGACGAGACACGTGGGTTCGTCGACAAGCCCAAGAAGAACGTTCATCGACGAAGCCATGAGTTCGTCGGCGAATCTCATAATATTGTTGACCTTATAGGTCATATTCCGTTTTGATTATGACAAATACTTTGATATTTAATGATTGATGAGTTTGTATGCAGGATCAATTGGAAGTATCATATGGCGCACGCACATGGACTTGAAGAAGATAAAGACCCAGAACATTTATTTGTTGTAATTTAATTGAGTTTTATTCGGGTTTGTAATAGTAAATAGGAAACTGTCTATAATAATCAATGTATTACATGCATGATAGGGTAGATAAGTTCAAAGGGTTATTGAATGACCTTAGGTATTCGGTCGGCCGACGCCAGATTTTTGGGGTTAACACACAAAGACCATAGTGTTAGCTTTGGTGTATTCCCAAGAGGGGGGTGAATTGAAATTTTAAAAGTTCTCTCCTAGGTTAAACTAGCTCAGAAACAATACATTCACAACCTAGGGTCAGTCTACTCAAATGCGCCGATAATTATAATATGTGGAATTTAAATCATGCGCATCATTCACACAATAATATAAAGTGCGAAAATATAAAAAGACACACGATATGTTATCGGGGTTCAGCCAACTGTGCCTACGTCCCCGCCTCTAGCTCGCAAGCTCGAGGATTCCATTAATGCCAACTTAACTTGTAGTGACCCGAAGAATATTAGTATTTAAATAATAATAAGGGAGAGAAATGAAAACAGAAATAGAAGGAGAAAAATTTCAGGAAACTACCAAGCTTCGTCGACAAATACAGGGATTCGTCGACAAAGTTCTTCAGAACCTCGTCGACGAGGTCCCATTTCGTCAACGAGAAAATACCGAGAGAAGGATTTGGGCTACTCTGAATTTCGTCAACAAAGGGTAAGGTTCATCGATGAATTTACTGAAGGACTCGTTGACGAGGTGATGTGTCTCGTCGACGAATCTGGCCCAATAAGTAGTGAAATTTTGGATTTTTATAACATTTTCAGCGTCTCTCTTTCTCTCTCCTACGGCCCTTCTCACTTCTCTCTTCGATTTCGGCTCCGCCAGTCGCTGGATCAATGATCTGAAGCCACCACGACGCCACTGGCGAAGTTCTCTACAAGTCAGCCGGAGCGGATTGTTGGCGAGACGAAGTTGGATTTCATCCCAAATTCAGGGTAAGACCTTTTAGTCCATTTTTGGCCTTATGATAGTTATAGGAAATGATGTAGGCTAAGAAATACTGATATTTTGGTATGGAAAATGTTGTTTTTAGGGTGTTGTGTAGGGGGCCCTGTAGGTATTAGGCCAGTATACCATAGGGGCTTTCCAGTAGTCAGGTAATAGAAATATGCTATGCTAGGTAATTTTAAAATATTATACAGTTTATTAAATTATGAATATTATGTATTAAAGTATGGTGTGACTTGAGAATATGAATATAGTACGGAAATATGTTTTACGAATTTCAGTACCATGATTATACGAATTTCAGTACCATGATTATACGAATCTCAGTACCATGATTATACGAATTCCAGTACTATGATTATGCAGTTTTCAATGTTATGATTATACAGTTCTCATTACTATGTCGTATGGATTATAGTTACAGTTTATTCAGTATCGTGGTTATTACAGTTATTTCAAAATCATGGTAAATCAGATAGTTGTATATATAGATATATTATATAGTATTAGACCCTGTTGAACCATATAACAGAGCACGGTACCATAGCTACAGATATTTATGTTATGAGTGCAACCACCTATTTAGATAATAAGTGGTAGTAGGTCGATCACCTAGGCCCTTGACGTGGACAGACTCCCCATCAGATATGGGTTGAGGTGGGCACATCAGACCGATGGAGTATAGTGATTTACCCTGGTCGGCCAGCCAGCGTAGATCCCGCCTACGGGCGGTGTCATGAGGGGTTAAATCATGACACACAGTTATCTATAGGGAAAGTTTTCAATTACTATTACGTATGTACAGATTTATAGAAATAGGGAACATACTTATGTATAATAGAAGTATTTTAAATAGTAACCTACAATACTGTTATGTTAAGCAACATGGAAAGGAGGTGAATTTTATTACTTATACTGTATTTACATATTCAGTTATACATGTTTATATGAAAACAGATTTTCATAATATTGTAGCTCATTTGCCACATACAAGTAATAGCATATTTCGTTTTACTGAGCATTGGCTTATCCCTGTGTTGAATCATTTTTCAGGTGATCCAGGTAGGCGAGCAGACTAGGCGAGCAGATAAAGGGGCCACTGTACTGCCTTGTCAATGGAGAGTGAGTATATTTTTGGGAGTGTTTTTATATAGCCCTCACCAGTTGAGGATATTTTGGGAACAGTGATACATGTATATTTTGGGAAACAAATTAGCACTCTGGTATTGTATATAATTATGTATGAATATGTTTATATGATTTCTGCTTCTCGCTGCTTAGGTTGAGGATTCAATTTGGTATCAGAGCATTTTAAATGTTATGTTATAAAAAATAAAAAATAAAAAACATGGAAATCAAGCAGGTCGTTACATAACGGGTGGAGCAGCACTTAATACAATCAGGTCAATTAGCACAGGGGTGACCTCAACCTTTACAAATTCTCCTTGCGGAGCGGAGAAGGCCCTAGGTCAAATTCACAGGGCTGACCCCAACCTTTACACAATCCTTACTAGGCTAGATTATCGCCCTCTCAGGCCATGCTTGGAAATACAACAATATGTTCACTCAAATGGTACAGTGATTATCCTTTCATGTAAAGCCGATATGTACCCAATACGTGCAATCACATACACATCAACAATGTAGGTCTTGTAAGCTTAGTCATGCAAATAGTTGTGCTAGCAACACTCAATATGGTATAATCACTGATATGCTTAAAAGTGTTCAATATAAGCAATATCTAGGAATCTAAGCAAAGTACTTCAATAGCAAATCAATATTCCAAAGATATGAATTAGATAATCAAACTAGTTCAAAAGGATTTTTCTCAATTAAATAAGCACAATACTAGTTTGAAAATGTTTTACTTGTTTGAAAAAATCTTTGCACAACCAAAATCCAAGCTATTGAACACTTGCAATAATAATGCAAATATCCTAAACTTGCTAGTTTATACCAACACAAGATTTATAATATTGAAATCTGTGGGATAAAACTAAACCAGACTCCCCAAAAATAATATCACAATCAGCCAATCAAATGGGAGTATTAACACTATCTAATAAACACAAGGTAGCTCAATAAACTCCACAAGATCAAGATATATCAAAGGAATAAATATTTGAGAGTATTTTGGGCAAAATGGGATTTTCAGATAGAGAGGATTTTTACTAATTATTTTGGCTGATCTCATCCTAATCCTCACAAATAAACCCATATTTATAGGCAGGGGTAAAATTATAACCGTTTGGGACTTGTTGGGAATTATTAGAAAAGATTCAAAATGTTTAAACACACTTAACCCAACTTAACCTGATTTTACCACAGTTAAAACAATTTTAACCCGCTGAGGTTCGAGTGGCTGAACCGTAGTTCGGTCACCCGAACAGACACAACATTAAAAGATACTCAAATAAGTTCGATCACCCGTGTTATGCTTTAGTGGCCCAAATCAAATTCAATAGCCTTTGTTTGTAACTTCGGGTGCCCAGTCATAGGTTCAGTTGCTCGAACTCGTGTGTTCGGTCGCCCGGGGCTAAATTTGAATTAAAAAATCGATCACCCGAGTAGGTGAAATGTCTCTTTCAAAGGATTCAGGTGCCCGTGGACGGTACGCACAAAATGGTTCGGTCACCCGAGAGCCCAAATCAACTTTTGACTCTTTAATAGTTCAGGCGCCCGAGAAGTTTTGAACTCCAAGGGTTCAGACGCTCGAGCTCTCACAATTTACTTAATAATTTTCAATTTTAAGCTCATTTTCAAACACCCTTATATTTTGTATGTTATGTGAGAGTGTTGGGACCTAGATTCGTACTAGGATCTTACTGAGGCCGTCCCCCATAGTCTTGAAAATAAATATCATATAATTAGAGACAATTTAATAAAGGAAAAAAGATCGAAATGCCCAAGGATGACATGTTCGGTTGACCGAACTCACTTACACTGAGATTTTCGGTCGATCGAACCCCCGCCAGGTCAACAAGTTGACCCTTCGGTCGACCAATCAAAAATATAAAGCAACGTTATGGTCGACCGAGCTGACACGTGGGGTTCTCTCAACTGTACTGTCGACCGGACCTAGCCAAGCTTTTATAGCTTGGTCGACCGAACATCCTTGGGGTCAAAAGTTGACTCTTCAATTGACCGACCAGAAAATAAACTCCAGTGCTCTGGTCGATCGAATATCCTTGGGAGAAGCCCAAACCACCTGGTCGACTGAACTTCCTAATTCAAAATGAGCTGGTCGACCGAATCGCATGGATTTTGAAAATCTCCTTCTACCTGGTCGACCATCTTTCTTGTTTAAAATACTCTTGGTCGACCGAACTGAGACACTCGGTCAATCGAACCTTAAGTACAGTTGATCGGTGCTCTCGGGTTGGCGAACTTCACTGAGATTAAAACACTATTAAAATTTCATTAACCTCACTTAAACTTTTTCTAAAATGACCAATATGTCCTGAACAATTATAATTTTGGGGAATTCTATATATTGCCCCTCATTTGCAAAGATTAGTGCAAAATTAGCAAAAACAATTAACAAATTTTCTCTGATTTTCAAAAGCTCTATTTCTCACATTCAAGCTTTATTTTTTCATTCTTACTCATCCACATTCAATCCTTGCTAAGTAAGAGTGTTATTGTGAGTTTCTAGTTAAGCTTACATTCTCGTTAGTTCTAGTTGATTGAGATATATTTTTATCCAAGATTAAACTTGAGTTTTTCTAGGAGACTTCATTAATAAGTCTTCCGTGGAAAAACTTCATTGAGCTTATGAGTTTTGCACATTCATTGTAATACTCAAAAAGTTCATATTGTATGTTAGTTGCGAAAAATATTTTACAAATCGTTTTCAAATATCTCTTGTGCTTATCTTTGAGAAATATTTTGAGATATTTGCTTGCGTGCTGAAGATCTTTGTTGCTATATCTTTTGATTGATATTATTATCTTGATACAAAGATCAAATAATTTTTACAAACCATTTTTGAATAGCTCTTGTGGTTTATTTTGAGAAAAATATTTGTTGAGATATTTGAAGTGTTCTTATGATCTTTGCTGCTGCATTGTGATTGAGACTATTATTTTGACACAAAGATTCTATCACCTACACTCTCACGTACTGATTGCAATATTTGCATAAATCTTTGAGAGTAAATACTAAGACTGCATTGAGCTTATCATATTTTATCATTTGGTAGTGTGTTGATTATATTGGTACATATCTTCTTAGTGTAAGAAGCATTTTATGTGTGCACAAATTATTGGTTAAATTTGTTGTATTCTAGGCATAGGCCTGAAGAGGGAGACTGGCCCTCTTGAATAGTCCCGGATTAGCTTAGACCCGATTAAGAAAGTTAGGTGCACCATCCTGGTAAGGTACAGGTTAAGTTCAACCCCGTTTATTAACTTGGTTGTAAACGGTGCCGCTCCACCCATTAAGTGAGCTTATAGTGTAATCCTCGTGCGGGTGTGCCAAGGTGGGAACGTAAGCAGTTTGCTGAACCTCGATAATATTTCTGGTGTTGTCTCTTTTACTGCTTTATTATGCATGCTTAGTTAAATTTTTATTGCAGTTTAAATTCTTGCTGTATATTTACATTGATTTATTTTATATGCACTAGATTGACCTTAGGCTTGTGTAGTACTGCTGTTAGTGGATTGACCTAGGGTATAAACTTTTTAAAAACCAATTCACCCTCCTCTTGGGAATACACCAATTCCAACAATATCTGAAATCTTTATCGGTAAATCTTCATCAACAAGAAACGTGTCTTTGTCGACAGGCCAAAGAAGGATGTTCGATGACGAAGCCAGTTGGTTCGTCAACGAATCCCTGCTGACTCCTTTTTAAAAATCCTTTTCCTTTTCCTTTCTTTGTTTTCCCTTTTTCCTTTATTTATTTCCATTTTATTTTATCTATTTTTATTTTATTTTCAGGGTTCGAGTTACTACATTCTTCCCCCCTTACAAAATTTTGTCATCGAAATTCATTAATGCATCATTTTTCACAACTTAAAAGCTAACTAACCACATTCACATAGTTTGATTTATTCTAACATATGTACCATCGAATTACTTAAAATCAAACAAAACTATCGCTTATCCAAACGTAAACATATTACTTGCACCTCTAGTAACATTCCCCTCAGTCGGGGTAAGCATATAGACATGCATCGGGCCACCGCCGCCGTGAGGTACCGGGTTCTTCCTCTTATTCTGATCAGGAAAGGGTGCATTGCTCGGTGGAGCACGATAATCACGAGCTATGTGGCCATGTTTTCCACACCTATGGCACATAGTGTTCCCACCATGGCATTCCCCCCAATGCCTCTGATTACATTTAGCACAAAGGGAGCGGGATGAATTCTCCCAGTAGTATCAATCAGCCCTGTCTGACCTCTGACTCCCAACATCTCAATCTCCCCTCCAGGAATCCTGTAGGACATCGGTATATGAGCTGGAAGGTATGTACCTCTTCTTTTGATTTGTTCCTGCCTCACTTTCCTGTATATTGGCCTCAACTGCCATGGCCTTGTCCACCAGCTCAAAGAAACTCTGAGTCAACAATGCCACCACCTGAGTGCGTATCCCCTGTCTCAGTCCTCTCTCAAACATCCAGGCTTTCAGCGGCTCATTTGCAACCATGTGTGGTGCGAAACGAGTTAACTTTACAAACTTGGCTGCATACTGTTGCATAGTTATGGACCCTTGGGTCAAATGTGAGAACTCCTCTACTTTTGCCTTTCAGGTGGCAACAGGGAACTATCTGCCAAAGAAGACCTCCCTGAAATGGCTCCAGATAATAGATGAATAACCTGGACGCTGCTCCTCCACCAGCTTTGTCAACCTCCACCACCTCTTTACTTCCCCCACCAGCTTGAACGTGGCGTATTGTACCCTCTGCTCGTCAGTACAATGCAGAACAATCAGGAGTTCTTCCATCTCCTGAATCCAGTCCTTAGTTATGATCGGGTCCGCACCTCCTACAAAAGCCGGCAGACTCATCCAGGTGAATTGCTGAAAAGTGCAGCCCCTATCAGCCAGTGGCTGATCCTGCTCTCTCCGAGCTTCCTTCTTCGCCTGACGTGCTATGCTACGCAGCACCGTTGAGGCATTAGTGTCGTCCTCATTGGAGGTATCCATGTGTTTATCTCCTATGATGTTGATGAAATCATATTTGGTGCTACAAATGATGATTTATGTAAGGAATTTGCAAAATGAATTTGAAATGAGTATGATGGGAGAGTTAAATTACTTCCTAGGACCACAAATCAAGCAAGCTAAAAATGGAATATTTATAAATCAATCAAAATATATAAGGCACGTGCTTAAGAAATTTGACATGGAAGGTGGTAAGCCTATAGGAACACCAATGAGTACTCCATAAGTCTTGATAAGGATGAAAAAGGAAAACCAGTTGACATGAAATACTATCAAGGTATAATAGATAGTTTGTTGTACTTGACAGCTAGTAGATCAGATATAATGTTTAATGTATGCATGTGTGCTCGGTTTCAATCAGCTCTTAAGGAATCTCACCAGATAACCGTAAAAAGAATCTCAAGATATTTGATAGGAACTATTGACTTAGGTCTATGGTATCCTAAAAACACTAGTTTTGAGATGATTAGTTATTCAAATGCAGATTATGAGGAATGTAAAATTGATAGAAGAAGCACAAGTGAAGCTTGTCATTTTCTAGGACGATCTCTTGTGTCTTGATTCTCCAAAAAACAAAATTCCATAACCTTATCCACTGCTGAAGTTAAGTATGCGGCAACAGTTAGTTGTTATGCACAAACACTTTATACGAAGCAATAATTAAAAGACTTTAATTTAGAGTACTAAATTATACCTATAAAGTGTGATAATGCAAGTGTTATAAATATTTCCAATATCCAATATATCATTTAAGAATAAAGCATATTGATGATATTTGACATTATTTCTTGAGAGATCATACACAAAAAGATATAATTCTTGAATTAATTTGTGAATACAAATGATCAATGGACAGACATCTTTACGAAACCACTTTCAGAGGGTCAATTTATCTCTATTAGACGTGAACTAGGATTGTTACATATTAGAGAAGTAGTTTAAAGAAGAATAACAGGAAGTCTGAAGATCAGGTTGCTGACTCGCTATTGCCTGACGAATTTAAGTTCATCAGGCGCCCGACTCTTGTTCGTTAATTATTTAAGTTGTCAAATGGGAAGCTGTTGAGAGTGAAAAAGTAACTACTAAAATAAAAGGAACATTTTGATTCTAAAATATTGAAATTTCAAAACTATTTTCTAAAGCAAAAGCTGTTTCAAAAAATATTTAAAATCTAATTCATGTTTTATTTAAATTCACAAAAAAATAAATTTTGGTAAGAATTAAAAGTTGGTGTTAAATCTTGTCCGTTAATTATTTAAGTTGCCACAAGGCAAGTTATTGGACAAACTAATATTAATTGTTAGTTTAGGCTTCATTCCCATTAATTGTTTGTTTTATTAATTCTTAATAGCTAATCTAAACCTTTTTTTACACATTCCATTGATGATAATGATGCAACAATTTTTTTAATACATTTTTTCCTTTCATTTTTCTTAAGATTGGGTCATTTTATGTTCCCAAAAATAAAAATTTTGAAGGGTATATCTAATGTTTTGGGTTTTCAATCTCTATTTATTAATTTTAATATATGATTTATTTTAAATAAAAAAATATTTGATTTAATTTTAATATAATTTTAAAGTGAGGTTGCTCCTAGTAATTAAAATAAATGGGACTTCAGCCAATTATACGTTAATTTTTATTTTTATTTCATAAATTAAAAAATATGGAGTCAATTTAAATAAAAATATGTATTTTAATTGAATAAGCTATAGAAAAATATTTACGTGTCCAATTCGGATTGCGTAGCTTACGTTTTAAGTCTTTACATGGTAGCCAGTGAGAGTGCCACGTGGCAGCATAAGATAGGAGATGGGGCCGGTTCAACTCGGCCGCGTCAACCGAACTTCACAGTTCTTACCGTTTAACCGCGTCGTCGGATCAGTCCAGGTTTAAAAACAGGAGAGGAGAGTGGGGCGGCGGAGACCTCAGTATTCAGTCTATTTTATTGACCACGGAATAGGGTTTGAGAGAGGACTGCGATCTGAAGCGATACTGCGTCTGAAGCCATTATGGTGAGGAGTTCTTCATCCGATTATCTCGGGGACGAGAGGTTGTGGCCGCCGGGATTCAGGTTCCACCCCACTGACGAAGAGCTTATCCTCTACTACCTTAAGCGAAAGATCTGCCGTCGTCGGCTCCGGCTGGACATCATCGGCGAGACCGATATTTACAAATGGGACCCTGAGGACTTGCCTGGTAAGGTTTTGTTATCTGCGATCATTTCTTTGATGTACTGCGCCGTTGACTTTATATCTGCTTGTTTATTTATTTCAGGTTCATCGAATTATTGATGTTCTCCTTGCGGTTTGAATCTATACCATGTGTTGTAGTAACATATGTGTTTTTTGTTTGTTTTTCCGATTCTGTTTTTTGGGTAGAAGAGGAGTACTCTGAGGTTTCTTAGAAACCCTAATTTCAGTAGGGATATAAAGTTGCTTGTAGAAACCTAAACATTGGGTTCTAGCGGAGTATTTGTTTAATTGGTTTTGTTTGGATTGTTGAACCTTTTGATTAAGTCACCTTTCTTACCGTGATTTCTCAGTTTTTCTTTGGCCTGTATCTGGAATGTTGATTATTTGTCTACAAATAACATTTAATGGTTATTTTTGTTAGACTTGATTTGTTCTCCGAATTCCTGTTTTGTTTGATTATTATTATTATTATTATTATTATTATTATTTGTTTTTTATTGAAGCATTGGTTTGAGTTCAGTTCAAAATTCTGTTTGGTTGATTGTTTTGTGCTGAATACAATTTTTTGTTGTTTGGTGTGGGTTCGCTTAAAAATTTTTACCTGTTGGTTGTTTGTTTTGTGTCTGATGCAAAGCTTTGCTTACTTAATTGGCTTTGATTCTGTTCAACATTTTGTTGAATTGCTTATTTTTAGCAGTAAATAGGTTTTGAGCATCAGTTAACTAAATATTGGGTGTAGTTGAGCATTTGTTTGATTGGTTTTGTTTGGATTGTTGAACCATTTGATTGGCGTACCTTTCTTACAGTGATTTCTCAATCTTACTGAAGTTTTGCTTAGTTAATTGGCTTTGGTTCCATTTAACATTTTGTTGGATTGATTTTGTTTGCTGATTTATTGTCTTTTTGAAGCATTGGGTGCATTAGAGCAAGTATTGAAGTGTATAAACCTGTGATTATGTAAGGAAATAGCGATGGGCATTGATTTTCCTTGTTACCTTTTTTGCCCCTGTGATTCTTGATTATATTTTGAACCAGCGCCCTTCCAAAATTACAAAGAGGAATGGACCAGAAATCCAGTTAAAGAATTTAAACTCCATAAATTAATTGGCATCAAAATTTTGTTTAGTTGATTAATTTTGTTTTGTTTATTGAATTGAATGCAGGGCAGTCAAAACTGAAGACAGGAGATAGGCTGTGGTTCTTTTTTAGCCCTAGAGATAGAAAATATCCAAATGGGGGACGGTCAAATAGAGCCACCATATATGGGTATTGGAAAGCAACTGGAAAGGACCGAAGCATCATTTGTAATTTTCGGATAGTTGGCATTAAAAAGACCTTGGTATTCTATAGAGGTCGTGCACCTAATGGTAAGCGTACTGACTGGGTCATGCATGAATACACCATTGATGAGGAGGAGCTTAAGAGATGCCAAAATGTTCAGGTATGTAGCTAGTGTAACTTTATTCAGTTTACTATTGCCTGTTCTTTTTTCATCAATTGGTTATTTAGAGTTAAAAAATTTGTGATTTATTCTTTTTTCAGGATTATTATGCCCTTTACAAGGTTTATAAGAAGAGTGGACCTGGACCTAAGAATGGGGAGCAGTACGGGGCTCCGTTTAGAGAGGAGGATTGGGCTGATGATGGAGGGACATGTGTAAATGATCGTGCTCAGTCTGCTGGTGGTTGTGTTGTTGACTTGAGAGTGGACTGCCAAATCCTCTCACCATCAAATGGTGTTGAGGAAATTCTAAATCGCAATGTGGATGACCCTGCACTTGGCCAATTACATACCAATGGTTATGCTGATGCTCCTACACTTGGCCAATTACATATTAATGGTTATGCGTATGTGAATCCCCAGGTTGGTTAATTTTTTCAAGCATTCCCTTTTTCCTCATTATCTATTGGTAGTTTCTCTAGTCATTTTTGGTTTACAGAGGGGTTACTCATTTATATAATTTGATCTTAGGATGCTGGTGAAGAAGAAACACTAAGTACTATGTTGGATCCTTCCTCTGAGGAAGCCATGGCGTCTGAATCAATCTTAGCGTTTCAGCCAAGCTGTCAGCATTATGATCTGCCAGCTGGCCTTGATGTTACAAAGCCATCAGCTGCATCACAGCTACAGTTGTGTGGCACACCTGATGTAACATCTGCTTCCAACATTTCTGAACCGGCACTAGTTCTAGCTGAGGATGATTTCCTTGAAATTGACGATTTCCTTTGTCCGCTACCTACACTTGCTAATGTTGAGAAGCCTGTGGAGAATCCTTTGTTTGAAGAGATTGACGGGTTGTCTGAGATTGACCTTTATCATGACACATTCAATTTTCTCCATGACATGGGTATGTGGGATTAGTGATTAGAAATTTAAAAAGTTTCACACAACGTTTTCTAATATATGTGTAATATTTAATGCAGAGTCATAAAAAGTGATCTGCCTAATTCATTTCATATATATTAAAAAACGTTATGTGAACAATTTGTACAACTGTACCTTACTCAAAATTGTCCTTTTTAAGGCTTTGCAGCATTTAATGCCATTTTCTTTGTGATTTTCTATTCTTGCTTTTGCAATATTCTGCCAATATTATTGTCTAAAATGATATTCCACTAATATTACATTTGTTTTTTTCGTTTGTTAAAAAGATTTTGGGAATATAAATTATATTTTGAGGTAATAGGGTTATTCTAATGTTCATTTGATAAGATTATTGAAACACTTTTAATTAGCATCTGCAACTCTCCAATTCATTCATTTGGTCATGTTTTGTATGGAATCATTTTGTTTTATCATCATATTTTATTGCTATATGCCAAACCTTTGTAAGCCCCAGCCTTCGATAGTCTGTCCATTGGGATTCTAGATAAGGTATCAAATCGGATTGTGTCAATGTAACAATGAGGAAGAGCTAGCCAACAAACATAACCGTTATTAGCTTACATGTTAATTAAATTTGTTCACAGAAATAAATCATATTCCCTTATATAGAAGTTAAGAAAAAGGGAACAAATTTGGTTTTTATTTTTGCCAGTGTATTATTATTATTATTATTCGTTATTTTTGAATACCACAGTGCAGGTTAATGCCTAGTTATCAGGAATGAGTTGGCTAGAGTCTCGTTTTATGAGAATATTTTTAATTTCTACGAACACAGTAGCAGTTGTGATGACCATTAATATTAGTGATTCTGGATATGATGATATTTAGGTGTGGAATGTGCTAGTGGTGGTTCATCTTCCAATCTTCCCACCATCGTAGCAGAAGTAGTAGCTGAAGGAGCAGCTCCAAATAAAGCTGATGGGGAGGAGGAGGCTGATGATGGCTGGTGGACATCTGCACTCTGGTCCTTTGTGGAGTCGATACCGACTACTCCTGCATCAGCCTCGGAAAATGCCTTCATGAATAGGGCATTTGAGCGTGTGTCAAGCTTCAGCAGGATGAGGATAAATCCTGGAAACAACACTGATATTGTCGCTGCCACTGGTAACGGTACCACCACTGCAACTAGAATGAAGGCTGGCTGTGGCATGCGCAGGGGAGGATTCTTTTACTTTTCGGTTCTCGGGGTTGCGTCTGCCATTTTTTGGGTTTTGATGAAAGGAACCGTAATTAGTGTTTTGCAAAGATACATTGCATTTTGAGTTTGTTTGCCATGCATTCCAATTGAGCTGTAAATCGAAGGCTCTGTTGTGCCTTCTACACTCATAACCATTTGCCTTAATTGGTATGTGCATATATTTCCACAAGAGATCATGGTGGTTGTTTGAGTTTGTGTAAGATGGTGAGTCAATGGGTCAATTTGAATTTGAATAAGATACAATATAAAATTATATTAAAATTTATTCAAATATAAATTTGAGATCTAAAATGTATGCTCCGAGATATTTTGTACGAGTTTTTATTACAATTCAATAAGATTAAAAAGTTTTAATATAAGTTAACAAGACGACACAGGCAGTGGAAAAGAGGGCATTTAGTTTAGAAAATTCTTGCTATTTTTACTGTTTTTAAATCTTAATTTGAAAATATTAGGCAGCATATGAATATCTTATTTCAATCTAAAAAAAAATAGTAGCTCCTTACATTTGAACAGTGATGCATTATATATTAGAATAGATTAATGTGGTTATTTAATTTTTTTCTAATTTAATTTTACAAGTCTGATTAAAAAGTGCATGATTTTATTTGCATAATTTTATTTAGTCACCTTATTTATTGTTTTCAATGTAGTGACTAGAGCTACAAATCAAGTAATATTTGTTTAAATTTTAAATTAATTGTCGTGCATCTAATTTGGTTCTTATTGACTAGAAAGATTAAATTTCAGTTTGCTGTTGAAATTTTGATTTATTTTCAATCTCCCTTCTAAGTTATAATAGCGTAGTTTTAAATATTAGCATACCTATCAAATTCACCCCTATAGAGATAGATCGAGATGAGATATTTACCAACCCAAATCGTTTCACATTCCTAAACTTGACTCGTTCATCACATTTTCTAGTAATTGGGACTAGCTCAAACCTAATAACAATGACATTTATAGCATTTTCTCAATAGCTAATATATATTAAAATTAAATCCTTTAAATTGTTGAAGTTAATAACAATTTAAATGGTACGGGGCAACCCGATAATTAATTTAAAATTGGGATGGATATTATTTCATTTGTAACTTTAAAGGATACTTTGAAAATAACCCCAAACTTTAAGGTACCAAAGTAAAATTTAACTTTATTGTCCTATTAGTTCTCTCCCCATTAATTTTGAATTTAATATTTTGTAAGTCACTCTCTTAATAGGACTTTCATTTTTTCCCCCTGCAACTTGCTTTATATTTTAGTCCTTTTTATTTTGGTTTTATTTAAAATTTATTTTTTGAAATTAAAGGAAATTCAATTTTATTTTACTCCGTACAAGTAATTCCTTTCTTTTTATGTAAATACAAAAAACTACACATACCTCTAAAATCCGATTTTGCATTACACGTTCAAATGATAATGCGATGAATTTAAATGGGATAATCAATTGTTATTTTTTGTTAAATTTACCAACTAAACTTATTATCTCAGACGTCTCATATCATCAACTTATCTCATATTGTGGGGAAAAAAAAAGAAAAGATTTATGCTCAATTTGTGAGTATAGACTTCGGACCTTAGATTCGGATTTGAATAAATTTGGACAAATTTTAATGCAATTTTATATTATATTTTATTCGAATTTTGTACAAATTCAAATCTAATGCCTCTCCAAACATAGAATTATTGGTATATTTTATGCATAGAGAATTGTGCGAACTAACATCATAATTTTGGTTACATAATGCTTGTGGTGGAAACAAATGAAACTTTTAATAAAAAAGTAAATAATAAATTTGATTACATTCTACCAAAATTCATTCCATTAATTCTCAATGCTAATTTGGTGGGATATGCACATACACACAAGAGATTTCCTTACTTTTGGTATAAAAGGGATTTTCCTATTTTCATATCCACTTTTCTCTTTTTAGTTTATGTTTCTTAATTTACCCTCACAAAAATATTTGTTGAATAGTACTAAAAATAATACAATATATAAGATAAAAATAGTAGATAACTATTAACCAAAGAAGACTAACACATAATTGTTATAACTAATAGATTGCAAATCCATAGCTATAATTTTTCTTTCATGTCTATTTTTTAATATTCTAAATATTATAATATAGTATAAATTTTAGTAAAAAATGTTTGGTAGATCATATTTTGTCCAACAACTTGCAATAATTCATATTGACGGTGAGCCAATATTAGAAATATTTAAAATGCAGTTAACCAAATAGAAAAATGAAAATATAAAATATAAGAATTAATAATTTTTTTAGTTATAAGAATGACCTTTAGCTTACTTATGAGTCAATCAAGTAAATACATGAAAAAAAAAAAAAAATAACATGTACCTTGTGCCATTTCTATTGAGATAAATGAGCTTTGTTTGCAAGTATCTTTTATTTTATTCTATTTTTTTTTATCAAGTTTCAATTATACGGAAATTACTTGATCTTCTACGCCTTTACTTATTCTTATGCTTGATTTATAAAATTTTTACTATATTTGGTTAAGTGATTAGAGTGACCAAGAGTGTTTTACATAGTTGTAGGAGTGACTCAACCCATCAAGGAGTTATAAATGTATACATGCCCTTTTCTTTCCTCCAAGGTGAATGTATCATTATCTTGATTTAATATGATACATTTCTTAATAATACATTGATGAATGAGTTCCATGACTTTGACTAATGTATCTCAATTATTCCAATGTATTATGATGGCTATTCATTAATCATTAAGGATACATGAGTTTGATCATTGTAATTTTGACATCAATAGTTGTGGTATTTGACTTTGGTCAAATGCACCTATTATCTATTCATAAATTAAGATAATTTAAATTATTTATACGCACCCTTAGTATGATCATAAATGACAGGAATGGTGTAGTCTCAAGAGAGGGGTGAATTGGGTATTAAGAAATATTACTAGGTCATGCATGTGTTATTTTAAAATCCCCAATTAGTATTACACAACTTAGGTTCTTTTTAAGCAATTACCAATTCCACAGATATTGAGATATGCAAATATTTAAATCATACACAACCGTTTAAATATATATATGCAAGTGCTGGAAATAAAAGAGTATAGGGAAGAGAAAGACACACTATTTGTTATCGAGGTTCGACCAATCCTGTCTACGTCTCCGCCATGGGCCAACCACCCAAGGATTCCACTGTGTGCTTACTTAACCGGGCGGAGCAACGCCGTTTACACTTCTCCTTATGGGGAAGAGTCTCCTTAGCTCAATTTACCAAGCTGAGCCAAACTGGTTTCTCCTTACGGGGCGGAGTCTCCCTAACTCAATTTACCAGGCTGAGCCAAACTGATTTCTTTTTACGGGGCAGAGTCTCCCCAGCTCAATTCACCAGGCTGAGCCAAATTGGTACAAGTATAAAACTTTTTCGTACAAGTATGTGCTTCTCTAAACAAGCAGAGATGTTCAAATTTAAGCACTTGTTGGAATTGGTGTATTCCCAAGAGGGGGTGAATTGGAAATTTAAAAACTTTTCCTCCTAGGTCAAATTAACTAACTGTAGTAATACACACCCTAGGGTCTGTCTAAGTATTTCCCAATATCACAAATAATCTACCGAGTAGATATTTAAATATATAAAGCAAACTCAGTATATAAATCAATCAGAGTAATAAATAATAACATACATGTGCAGTAAATAAAGTGCGAAAATTAAAGAGTATGCACAAGATATGTTATGGGGGTTCGGCCAATACTGCCTACATCCCTACCTTAAGCTCACAAGTAAGAGGATTCCATTATAGCTCACTTCATGGGTGGAGAGGCACCTAATATAACACCTTACCAGGATGATACACCTAGTTCTTTTAACCGGGTTTGAACTAGTTTGGTGCTCTCCTAACCAAGTCTGAGCAATTCGAGACTTTTCACAGGGCAAGTCTCCCTCTTTCGACCACACGCCGGGAATACAACAGATATTCAATTTTTCGTACAAACAAGTATGCTTCTTACACTAAGCAGATATGTACCACTATACGCACAATGTAATTAATGCACTCATGAATGATAAGATATTAAGTTCAAGTGGGATTTCGTTAACCAATGTGTTAATTCTCAATAATATGTGTGTCAATATGTATATGTGAGAGTGAGACCTTTGATTTCAAGATAATGTATTTGCAATATGAATATTCAAAGCATCTCCAGAACCCCAAGCAAATATCTCAAAAATATTTTTCAAATATCAAGCACAATGGATATTAGGGTTTAAGCTTACTAAAAATGATTTTATCAAAACACGAAGCAAGCTTATGAAACTTGCAATAAGGATGCAAGTTCTTAAGCCAATGAAGAGTTTTCCCAAACAATATTTATAAATGAAAATTCAATGGGAAAACTTTAGCTTACTCTTAAAAATCAATGCACAATCAAATGCTAGTGCGGGAGAGTTTAAGCTTGTAAGATGAATGTGAAGAAATGATCTCGCTCAAAGATATGAAACTAAATGAGTATGGGAAAGAGATTTTTGCAATATGCTTGTAAAAAATGGGAGTATGAAATATTTAGCATAATAAATTTTTAGAGAAAAATTTTGCTAATCTATATGCTAATTGCTTGCTAATTATGACAAATGAGAGGGTATATATAGAGTTGGGCAAAATAATAACCGTTGGGGACATATAGGGTATGTTGAAAATTGTTTAATTATGTTTAATGAAAATTAATCCTGATTTACTGCGGTAAAAATTTTACCAACCCAAGAGGTTCGGTCAACCATATTCAAGGTTCCGTCGACCATATTATTGAGTTCGGTTGTTTTGAAAAGGATATATGGTCGACCGTCTTAAGGCAATTTCGAACCATTCGTAGGTTCAGTTGACCAAGGTAAGTTTGGTTGACTATTTTCTAAGGTTCGGTGAACCAAGGCAGTTTTGAACTAGTGGTTCGATCGACCAAATTGTTGGGGGTTAGATATGTGTCAGTTCAGTCAACCGTGTAAGGCACATTCATTTCGAAACGGTTGACCAAGAGAAGTCAATATGTTGACTTATGGTCAGTTTGGTCGACCAAGGCTTTTGTCCTGCTTAGCGTTCGGTTGACCGAGACCGTTTGCATTGTGCATTTAAGTCCTGTTTTGGTTTCTGTGCTTCATCAACCCAGTGCAAATAAGCATAGGGCATTTTAGGCTATATGGGCGATGATTCCTATGGTCATTCTAAGGCCTCTTGAGCATATACATCCGATCATGCATGATATGAAAATATTGTAAACCATTATTATAAACCCGAAAACTAAATGCAATTACAATAAAAAATAAATGTTTTCAAACTTCTTGCTCTTCACCTTATAGAGTAGGCCAAGTGTATGTGTATTATCCGTTTTGGCCTCTATTGTAAAGATCCGAAAAATTAAAATGATTAAAATAATTAGAGAAAAATAATTAATAAAATAAATAAATTAATTAATTAACATTATTAATCAACTAATTAGTTAAATATTATTAATTGATGTATTAAATAAATAAATAAAAAGTAGTATGAAAGAAATAAAAAAAAACTAATTGAAGTAAGTATAAATATATATATATATATATATATATATATATCTTACTTCAATTAGTTTTTTTTTATTTCTATATATGTAAATGTTAACTTCCTGAAGCAAAAGCTTCAGGAAGAATTCCTACTTTCTACAGAGAAGCATGCCAACCCCCCTTGAATTATTTTTCCTACACCCCAGTTGCTTCTCCGTCTCTATCTCTATATCTCTCTCTCAATTTCTCGACGAGTTTGCAGCGGATCCGGAAGCAGAAGGTGCCATTGGATTCCTGATTCCGCTACCGACATTTCTACTGGAGCAGATTTGTCATTGGAACGACTTAGGTACTACTCCTGGGAAAGGTAACTTTTCCCCATTTCCCCAATTTCGCTTTAAATCTGCTGCTAAATAGACGATCAGATACCGCCACGTGGTCCTAGTTGCGATTGTCTTCATTTTGACATGGATAAATTTTCAATCAGGATTTTCTAGGCCCCACTCCAAAGTGAGAGTGGGATTTGAGAAATTAGTTATGTTTGCAGGTATAACTATTAATTTGGGAATTATGGTTCTAGGAAATATTTAAATAGTATTTTATTTAAGAATAATTTAATAGAACTAGGGTTTTTGAATCAGGGTCCGGGTGAGCGCCGTAGACATCTGTGTGGGATTCCTGTCGGTATAGTCCGAGAATTCAGGTAAGGGGGAAATTTATATATTAAATCAGGTTTTTCATGAATTAAAAAGAATTATGTGTTACTTACGTATATATATTCTTTTATGTGGGTTTAAAATGCCAACCATGAAAATTATATTTTCTGAGCTTAGGATTGTTTATGTAGCTATGTACATGTGAAAGTAAACGAATGAAAGTGAAAGGAATTTTCAAAGAAATTAAGTAAGAAATGAAATGTATTTTTAGTATATAAATGTTAATTATGGGTTGGCTTATTTTGTAAAGAATGTATATGAGTTTTACTGTTAAATTGTGTGACATGAGACTCGATGCAAATATATGTAAAATGTATGAGAGTCAGGCTAAGTAAGTAAGTATTGAGAATAAAATATGATATGGACAATGTTGCTTGCGTATATTAAATGCAACCATGTAAATGTAAGACAGTTGAAAGATAGCAATGTTAGCAAATTCTAGCACATTTTTATGTGGACTAACTGATAATGGCTAAAGACCAGCTGTAGTATGAAAGAATGAAATGAAAATGTTATGTAATGGAATGACAATTTAATGAAATGAAATTTGAAACTTGAACGATACAAATGAGAAAGAGTCACTTAAAGTGAAATGTAATGCAATGTTAAGCTATGAACATGAATGGATGTGTATGATTAAATAAATACAGAAAGAATGATGTATTATGATATTAGAAGTACTTATGTACGTAGAATGTGTTATGATTTAGGCGGGGCGTACTCTTCGCCTAAGGGCTTGCTGAGAAAGGCGAGTGCACTAGAAGCTTTAGATGTGACAGTAGCTGCATAACGTACTAGGTCAGAGGGCACCTACTTGTATGGGCAGGTAGATTTCCTTATCCTTAGGGCCTTTGTCGGCAAGCTATTACTGAACGGTGTGAGAATGAGATCAATTTAACACTTGAGGGCTTGCTGAGTAAGGTGAGTGCTCTAGTATGCTTCAGTAGTGACCTTCGGGTTACCTAAGTATCAGAGTAGAGGGGTGCTACTTGTATGGGCGGGTAATCACCCCTATCCTTGGGTAATCTTGTGGGTTTAACCTTTGCATGTGGTTGTTTAGATTCATAGAATGATTTCAATGTTTATTAAAATGCTTTTCAAATGTTATAAAAATGATATTTATATACCTCATGTTAGCCACACGCTATGTTTAATATATTGTTTCTTCCCTTACTGAGATGTGTCTCACCTGAATATGATTATTTCTTTTTCAGGACATCCTCAAGGTCGGGTTTAGGGAGCTCGAGGGTATTTAGTATTTTTTATGAATATAAAGAAACAGGGTATATGTTGATGACCTTTTGGATGTAAATATTTATGTTTTATGTCATTATATTTAAGGATGTTGAAGGATGAATGATTGTGCAAATATAGGAATGTTGTGAAATTATGTATGTATAGAAATGCAGGTGTTGGATGGATAATACAGAATTTAGATAGAGTTAGTAAACTCTGGTATTACGGAATTATGGTAGTATAGTATTACTTATATGAAGATTATGTTTATGTTTTCCGTTGCGTATATTATGGATTATGGATTATCAAGATTATATCTGGTATAACGTGTAACGACCTCAAATTCCTTAATATAAAATGTAACATAATAAATAGAAAAGTCAACCCGAACCTATGGGTAATGAGGACACTTGTCAATCATAGCGGAAACCTAAGCAGTAGTAAGTATAAAATCTCAATCATTTAACCATAAAACATAATACCAGAGTTTACTACATCATCAAATTACTGTATTTATATACAACTTCAAAAACATCAAAATAACCCTAGAATCTTACAACAAAAATCTCCTGATCCTAGATCAAAATCTTGCCCTCCTAGTGGGGTAACTTAATAAGCTCAACGGCGGCCTTGACCTGTCGGTCTCTCTGGGTTTCCTAAAAATCATTTAATATTCGAGGGTAAGACACTTCTCAGTAAGGGAAAATAAACTAAATACAGCTGTGCGACAACATGAATATTTATTGTAGTTATACATACTCAGTACATTTCATATATCTAAAAACATACATCATAACATGGTGGAATAATCATAGACTTTCATATTTCCTAATAAATCATATTGTTCATAAAACGTCTGTTATAACTGATAATACTGAAAACATATCCAGGATGAATAGCTAACTGATGTCATGTATTTCCCCCCATGACGGGTTGTGCAGCTTGAAGGTGGGACTCTACAATGGCTAGGCAACCACTATCGAGTCAAAAATGTTTGTAAGTACGATGGGCCCGCCACACCCTGGTCCGGATTGCCAGGTGGACATCTACACTCTACTGAAAGCCACATCGACTATCCATCTCCCACCCCCTCATGGGGTGGTTTGCAACAATCTGATCATAAATATCTGATCTATAAGCTACGGTACCGTGCTCCTGAACTAAACTAAACTAACATCCGGGTTCTGATAACATATAATACACGACATTATAGCATTTTCATCATTTCATAAATACGGCCTCGTGCCGAAATCATTTCATATATACAGCCTCGTGCCGAACATTTCATAATACGGCCTCGCACCGAACATTCCTTTTATATGACCTCGCGCTAGACATTACATATATATATATACAGCCTCGCGCCGAAATCATTTCATATATATGATTCTGAAAATAAATCAATTATCATGTATTTTCAACATCATTCGTATTGCATCATTTCATATTCCTAAAACATGTTTCATACGTAACAACGTCATATTGTAATACATTTCACATAAAGTAATATTCATGCCACACATTTTTTGTATAAAGCCATACATAGTATTCTAAAATCATAATTCTGGCATCTCATACATATATATATATATACATTTCAACATAATAGCAGTATTTTCCTAAAGTGCATTTCTTTTATAATATACAGATATAATACATGCTTTCTTAAAAATAAATTTACTTATACATAATAGTAATTTGCATGGAAAATAATTGCTTTAGTTTATTCCCTTACCTGACTACTGAGAAAAGCCCCTATAAATTCTTGATCTCACACCCGTTGGATTTCCTGATCAGTATCCTAAAAATGAAAACTCTAAGTACTAAACTTCAGTATTTTCACATGTATATCATTTCCTATAACTACCGTAAGACCAAATTTGGCTTAAAAAGCCTTACCTCAACTCAGGGATGATTTTCAACGGAGTTCCACCGACGATTTGCTCCGGCAGATATGCAGAGAACTTCTCCAAGAGCGTCGTGGTGGCTTCAGATCATCAATCTGGCGAAAATTCGGCCCAAAATCGAAGGTAGAAGAGGAAGGAGCCGAAGGGAGAGAGAGAGAGAGTGAGAGATTTCTTAATTTTGAAGTTAAAATCCAGGTTTTTGATATTTATAGGACTAGATTCGTCGACGAGTCACATCATCTCGTCAACGAGTCCTTTAATAATTTCGTCAACGAAACCCAATCCTCATCGACGAAATTCAGATTGCTCAAAACCTCTCTCGGTATTTCCTTGTCGACAAATCTTGTCTTCGTCGACGAGGTCCTCTTATACTCTCATCAATGAATCCCCTGTGTTCGTCGACGAGGCCCTAGTTGTAGTGACTCAAAGAATAACAACATTTTAAATATTAAAGAGGGAGAGAAAATAGAACTAGAAACAGAAGGAGGTCGTCGACAAACGCCTTCATAATTTCGTCGACAAACATAGGAATTCGTCGATGAGAAAATACCGAGAGGGGTTTCGAGGTAGCTTGAATTTCGTTAACGAACACAGGGTCTCGTCGACGAATTTTGTGAAGAGCTCGTCGACGAAGTGACGTGGCTCGTCGACGAGTCTGGCAGTATAAAAGGTGGCAAACCGGGATAATTCTCATTCTCTCGCCGCTCTCTTTCTCTCCTCTCTTTCTCTCTCTCTCCTACGACTCTCTCTCCCTTCTCTCTTCATTTTTGGCCCCACCAGTCGCCAGATCGAAGATCCGAACCTGCCACGACGTTCCTGGCAGAGTTCTCTACACATCTACCGGAGCAGATCGTCAAGAAATCAGAGTTGGAAATCATTTCAAATTCAGGGTAAGCCCTTTTAGCCACTTTTTGGCCTCATGGCGGTTATAGGAAATAATGTAGGTAGGAAAATATTGATATTTAGTTCTGGCATATATTGGTTTTAGGGTGTTTTGTAGGAGGCCCTGCAGGTATTAGGCTTGTATTCCCTAGGGGCTTTCCAGAAGTCAGGTAAGGGAAATATGGTATGTTAGGATATTTCTAAATGTTATACAGTGTATTTATTTAAGAAAATTATGTATTTTAGTATGGTGTGGCTTGTGATTATGTATATGGTACGGACATATGTTTTACGAATTTAGTTTCCTGATTTTATGAATTTGAGTATTATGGTTATACGAACTTCAGTATCATGATCTTATAGATTTTAGTACCATGATTTTACGATATTTCAGTACCATGATTTTATGAATCTCAGTATCATGATTATACGAATTCCAGTATTACGAATATGTAGTTCCATGTTATGATTATTCAGATTTCAGTACGTTATGCAGTATCATGGTTATTTCAGTACTTCAGAATCATGGTAAATTAGTTAGTTATGTATAGAAATATATTATATGATATCAGACCCTGTTGGACTTGCAGCTACAGAGCACGGTTGCTACAGATACTATGTTACTATATGAGTGCAACCACCTATTCAGATATACGTGGTACGGTCGACCACCTAGGCCCTTGAAGAGGTTAGGCTCCCCATCTAGATATGAGTTGAGGTGGGCAAGTCGACTGACGGAGTTAAGTGATTTATTCCTGGTTGGCCAGCCAGGGTAAATCTAGCCTACGGGCGGCACAACCTCGTCACGAGGAGCATGTCATGGCACAGATAGCCATAGGGAACAGTTTTAACTACTTTTACTTATGTATTGATTTACAGAAATAGGGATCCTACTATATATACTAGAAGTATTTTGAATTATAACCATAATACCGATATGTTAAGCAATAGGGAAAAGGGATGGTGTGCTTTATTATTTGTACTGCACTTTTGTACTCAGTTATTTATGTTTATATGAAACAGATTTCATGATATATAGTAGCTCATTTGCCACACACTAGTAATAGCATATTTTCTCTTACTGAGCGTTGGCTCATCCTAGTGTTGAAATATTTTTCAGGTGATCCAGGTAGGCGAGCATATCAGGCTCGCAAATAGAGGGGCGTCTGTAGTGCCCTGTCAGCAAAGTGAGTATCATTTTTGAGGGCATTTTTGAGTAGCCCTCACTAGTTGAGGTTATTTTGGGAACAGTAATACATGTGTATTCAGAGATTACATACTAGCACTCTAGTATTGTACATAACGTATATGGATGTATTTATTCAATTTCTGCTTCTTGCTGCTTAGGTTTATGGATGGACTTAACTCAGTAGGGTATCAGAGCATGTAGATAATCATAGTATATATATATAAATCATTTAATTAAGCAGGTCGTTACACTAGTAATTTCCTTCGGTTATTCCTTTTGTTACTATTTCCATTTCCCTTCCTCTTTATTTAAATACCATTATTATTATTCGGGTCATTACATTCTCCTCTCCTTATAAAATTTCGTCCTCGAAATTTACTATATGTATTTCCTTCTATCATCCCTTAGTAGGCAAAATGGTATACTTGTTTTATTACTTACCCTCACTTATGGCGGAGGAATACCATGGTTACATTTCAAGTCCTGGGAAGTTACATATACCAAAAGAAAATTTCCCCAAAAACTAAAATACCTCTTACTACTAGAGTATTACATGTACCTGCAAAAGAAACATTACATATTTACTTACATCTCTTATTTACATATGGACTTCTTAGAATAATTGCGGGTATTTCTATTTGATCCGTTCCTTAAGCTCTTAAGAAGCCTCTTCTATTGCGTGATTCCTCCATAGAAATTTTACCAGAGGATACTTCTTATTACATAGTTCCTGTTTTTTTTTTGTCTAGAATCAGCACTGGTATCTCCTCATAGACTAGCGAATCACTAAGCTGTAACTCACCATAGCTGATAATATGAGAAGGATCCAGGACGTATTTCCTCAACATAGATATGTGGAATACGTCGTGCATCTTGGATAGTGTAGGTGGCAAAGCTAGCCTGTAGGCCACCGGCCCCACTTTCTTTAAAATCTCAAATAGACCGATAAACCTAGGGCTGAGTTTACCCTTCCTACCAAACCTCATAACTCCTTTTAATGGAGATATCTTCAGAAACAAATGATCACCAGTATCAAATTCTAAATTCCTGCGACGATTATCGGCATAACTCTTCTGTCGGCTCTGAGCTGCAATAATTCTTTCCTTGATGAGTCAAACTTTATCATGCGTCTGCTATACCAGATCTGGCCCCACAACTCGCCGCTCACCCATCTCATCCCAATACAAAGGAGATCGACATCTCCTACCATATAGTGCCTCAAACGGTGCCATGCCAATATTGAATTAGTAACTATTATTATACGCGAACTCTACCAGCGGCATGAACTGAGTCCAACTACCCCCAAAGTCTAATACACACGCTCAGAGCATATCTTCTAGTATCTGTATCGTCCTCTCAGTTTGCCCATCTAACTGAGGATGGAATGCCGTGCTGAAAGATAGCTGAGATCCTAAAGCTTCCTGTAAGCTTCTCCAGAACCGTGACATGAAAGGCGGGTCTTAATCTGACACTATAGATACTGGCACCCCATGAGAACGAACTATCTCCTAGAAGTAAATCTCTGTAAACGACTGAGGGGATAGCTGATCTTGATAGGGAGAAAGTGGGTAGACTTGGTCAACTGGTCTACTATCACCCAAATCGCATTCTAGCCTTGTGATGTCGACGGCAGCCCTGAAACGAAGTCCATGGATATATGATCCCACTTCCACTATGGTAGAAATAACGGCTGCAATTGACCCGCTGGCCTCTGGTGCTCAGCTTTTACCTGCTGGCACGTCAAGTACTGGGCTACATACTTGGCAATCTCCCTCTTCATACCACTCCACTAATAAAACTCTCATAGATCCCTGTACATTTTTATACTGCCAGAATGAATCATATACAAAGATCTGTGCATCCAAAATAGTCTTCCTAATGTTAGTATTGGCAGGAACACATAATCTAGAACGGAACCGTAAAGCTCCGTCATCTGAAATGTAGAATTCCTCTCCCTGACTATTCTACACTCTGTCCATCACCTCTACTAATTCTGGGTCTTCTTTATGAGCAGCTTTAATTCTTTCTTGCAGCGTAGGCTGTACCACTAGACTGACAATACATACTGGAGTATTACTCTCAATCAATTCAATGTCGAGTCTCTCTAGATCCATCATGATCGGATGCTGGATCTCTATAGCTGCCAATGCTGATTCCCTAGATTTCCTACTCAGTCCATCAGCTACCACGTTTGCTTTCCCTGGGTGGTAACTAATAGTACAGTCAAAATCCTTAATCAACTCTAAGCACCTTCTTTTTTCATGTTCAACTCCTTTTGAGTGAAGAAATACTTTAAGCTCTTGTGGTCGGAAAAAATCTCGCGCTACTCGCCGTATAGGTAATGCCTCCAAATTTTCAATGCGTGTACCACTACAGCCAATTCAAGATCATGAGTAGGGTTGTTCTTTTCGTATTCTTTCAACTGTATGGATGCATACGCCACCACCCTGCCATGCTGCATCAATACACAGCCAAGTTCTTTCAAGGATGCATCACTGTAGACAGTATAGCCCTCACCCCTATACGGGATGACTAATACTGGCGCTGTGACTAGCTTCTGCTTCAATTCCTGAAAACTTTGCTCACAACTGTTGTCCCATTCAAATCTAGCATTATTTGTAGTCAGTTATGTCAGAGGCCTTGATAAAACTGAGAATCCCTCGACAAAATGACGGTAATATCCAACTAACCCCAAGAAACTCCTGATCCCCTAGATGTTCCTCAGTTTAGCCCAATTCACTACTACCTCAATCTTACTAGGATCTACAGAAATTACATCCCCTGAGATAACATGCCCCAAAAACATAACTTTCTCAAGCCAGAATTCACATTTACTGAATTTTGCATACAACTTCTTCTCCCTAAGCATCTGCAAGACTTGCCTCAAATGTATTTGTGCTCCTCTTAGCTCCTTGAATAGACTAGTACATCATCAATAAAAATAACTACAAACTTATCTAAATATGGATGAAAAATTCTATTCATCAAATCCATAAATGTTGCAGGAGCATTCGTAAGAACAAATGGCATAACAAGAAACTCGTAATGCCCATACCTGGTCCTGAAATTCGTCTTTGATACATCCTCTGCTCTCACCTTTACCTGATGGTAACCTAATCTGAGGTCGATCTTAGAATATACCCGTGTACCCTAGAGCTGGTCAAACAAGTTGTCGATATGGGGTAGAGGATACTTGTTCTGGATAGTCACTTTATTAATCTCTCTGTTGTCTATGCACATCCTCATAGACCCGTCATTCTTCTTCACAAACAGGACTGGAGCTCCCCACGGAGATACACTAGGTCGTATGAAGCCTTTATCAAGCAAATCCTGCAACTGATCTTTCAGTTTTGCCAACTCTGCTGGCACCATTCAGTACGATACTTTAGAGATCGACGTTGTGTCTGGAAGTAGATCAATAGGGAAATCTACCTCACGATTAGGCAGAAAACTTGGTAATTCATCTGGGAACACATCTGTAAATTCTTTCACCACAGGCGTATTGATAAGCTTCAATTCATTTTCTGACATTTCCTTCACAAAAGCCATGAATCTTAGACAGCCACTCTGGAGCAGCCTCCTCGCCTGAACAGTTGAGACCATCTGAGGTAAAGATTGCACTCATGACCTAGTAAATCAAAATTCTGGTTTCCCTGGAGGTCTGAATATCACTTCTCTTGCACGACAATCTATAATAGCAGACTTAGTTGCTAGCTAATCCATGCCAAAGATGATGTCAAACCCGTGCATATCCAGTACCACCAAATCAACAGATAAGATTCTCCCCTGAACATCAACTGGAAAACCATGGAGTACCCTACTACATCTCACCGCTGACCTGGTCGGTGTAGCCACTAATAACCCAACATCTAATGATTGTGTTTCAACCCCACACAATTTAACACATCCTAAGGACATAAACGAGTGTGTTGCACCTGAATCAAAAAGTGTAATAACTTTAAATGAAAACATATTAATCGTACCTGTCACCACGTCGCCAGCCGCTTCAGCATCGCTTGACATTAGAGCCAAGACCCTGGCTGGAGCCATATTCCGTTGCTGGCCTCCACGGTGCACTTGGTAACCTCCTCGAGTAGGTCTAGGAGCAGGAGCAGCACGAATATGTGTCAGACACTCCCTCATTATATGTCCTGGCTCCCCGCACCTGTAGTAGACACCTCGCTCGACACGACACTCCCCAGGTGTCTCTTCGCGCAAGATAGGCAAGCTGGAGATGGTTGTACACCTTGGAAACCGCGATTCTCGATCTCCTGTCTCTGGTCTCTATAATAGCCACCTCTCTTCCACGAAGCACGGCCGACCCCCTGTTGGGAACCAGAAGGTGTGGATCTCTTCTTCCGCCGCTACTCCTTAGCCTCCAACCGCTCCCCAATCTCTGCTATAGTGGCTCGGTCAACTAGCTCGGCGAAGTTTTGCAACTTCAGTATCGATACCTCCTTGTATATTTCTCTTCTTAGGCCTCTTTCAAACTATCGTACCTTCTTCACCTCATCTAGAATGATGTATAGGGCGAAATGAGATAATTCGATGAACCTCGCCGCGTACTATTGCACTGATAGCTGTCCCTGCTTCAGATTCAGGAACTCCTTAATCTTCGCCGCCCTGGACAAGGCTGGAAAATACCTGTTGAAGAATATTTCCTTAAACTGCTCCCACTTCATCTCCACAGTTATTGTCCTATGTTGCTCTAAAAGTCTCACTGCCGACCACCATCTCTCGGCCTCTCCAGTTAGTTTATATGCAGCAAATAGCACCTGCTGCTCCTCTGAATATTATAGTTTTGCAAACACTTTCTCTATCTTTTGCACCTAGTTTTCAACGACTGTAGGATCTATCCCTCCTAAGAAATTCGAAGGACTCATCTTAATAAACTTCTCTATCGAGCTACCGTGGCCTGCCGATGGAGCACCCTGTTCCTTCGAACTCCTAGCAATTTCTGCCATAACCTACTGTTCCATGCTACGTAAGACGGCATTTGAATCACTACCCGTACCGCCTGAAAGTCTAGCACCCTCACTCCCACTAGCGTGGGCACTACTGGCACCAGGGTCCATCCTGAAAAAACAAGTAACTTAACTCAGAACCCCCTTCTCTATACATATCTTCCAACTTATATAATATATTCTCCTAATTAATTTATCTCTCTTGATCTTAATTCAAGGTTCAATCCCGAAACCTAGATACCCAACACGACGATAGTTTACCATGAATTTCCGGAAATCGTCACCCAAGTAAAATCACACAAACCACCACGGAAGTCCTACATCTAGACTACAAAACCAGACCTCAAATTCCTTTATCCTATGCTTTGGTATTATTACTACTTCATTCTAGAGTCTATATAACCTAGTATCCTAGGCTTTGATACCAAACTGTAACAACCTCAAATTTCTTAATATAAAAAGTAACATAATAAATAGAAAAGTCAACCCGAACCCGTGGGTAACGGGGACACCTGTCAATCACAGCGGAAACCTAAGCAGTAGTAAGTATAAAATCTCCATCATCAAACCATAAAACATAATACCAGAGTTTACTACATCATCAAATTACTGTATTTATATATAACTTCCAAAACATCAAAATAACCCTAGGATTATACGACAAAAATCTCCTAATCCTAAATCAAAATCTTACCCTCCTAGTGGGGTAACTCAATAAGCTTAACAGCGGCCTTAACCCGCCGGTCTCTTTTGGTTTCTTGAAAATCATTTAATATTTAAGGGTGAGACACTTCTCAGTAAGGGAAAATAAACTAAATACATCTGTGTGGCAACATGAATATTTATTGCAATTATACATACTCAGTACATTTCATATATCTAAAAACATACATCATAACATGGTGGAATAATCATATACTTTCATATTTGCTAATAAATCATATCGTTCATAAAACGTTTGTTATAACTGATAATACTGAAAACATACCCAAGATGAATAGCTAGCTGATGTCATGTATTACCCCCCATGACGGGTTGTGCAGCCCGAAGGCGGGACCCGACAATGGCTTGCCGACTACTGTTGAGTCAAAAATGTCTGTAAGTACGATAAGCTCGGCACACCCTGGTCCGGATTGCCAAGTGGACGTCCACACTCTACTGAAAGCCACATCGACTATCCATCTCCCACCCCCTCGTGGGGTGGTTTGCAACAATCTAATCATAAATATCTGATCTATAAGCGACGGTACTATGCTCCTGAACCAAACTAAACTAACATCCGGGTTCTGATAACATATAATACACGACATTATAGCATTTTCATCATTTCATAAATATGGCCTCATGCCGAAATCATTTCATATATACGGCCTCGTGCTGAACATTTCATAATACGGCCTCGCGCCGAACATTTCATAATACGGCCTCGCACCGAACATTTCATAAATATGGTCTCGCACCGAACATTACATATATATATATATACGACCTCAGGCCGAAATCATTTCATATATATCATTCTGAAAATAAATCAATTATCATGTATTTTCAACATCATTCGTATTGCATTATTTCATATTCCTAAAAACATGCTTCATTCGTAGCAATGTCATATTGTAATACATTTCACGTAAAGTAATATTCATGCCATACATTTGCTGTATAAAGCCATACATTGTATTGTAAAATCATAATTCTGGCATCTCATACATATATATACATTTCAACATAATAACAGTATTTTTCCAAACGTGCATTTCCTTTATAATATACAGATATAATACATGCTTTCCTGAAAATAAATTTACTTATACATAATAGTAATTTGCATGGAAAATAACTGCTTTAGTTTATTCCCTTACCTGGTTACTGAGAAAAGCCCCTATAAATTCTTGATCTCACACCTGTAGGATTTCTTGATCAGTACCCTGGAAATGAAAACTTTCAATACTAAACTTCAGTACTTTCACATGTATATAATTTCCTATAACTACCGTAAGGCCAAATTTGACTTAAAAAGTCTTACCTCAACTCAGGGATGATTTTCAATGGAGTTCCACCGATAATGGAGTTCCATTGACTTAAATCATCAATGATTTAGTTCATGCATATTCAGAAAAGAAGACATAAGACATTTCAAAATCATTTGCATTTAGTCTTGGCAATAAGATACAAGCACTCATGCATTTCGCTCAATAAAACTTCTCCCCCTTTTGGAATCAGCAAATAGGTTAAGTTAAGAAGAATATGTGATGGCTTTAAAAGAAGAAATATATAACTCCCCCTTGATTTTTGAAAAAAAATTAGGCATGGCAATTTTGTACACAAGCAAGAAACAAAGAATATATTTAACAAGATAAAGTTATAAATATGTATATAAATATATATATATTTGTGTATATAAATATATGTATAGCCCCCTTATGGTATTTATCAAGAGGTGTTGGGGGTGTACTTGCTGAAAAAGAAACTTGAAGAAAAAGGCACACGCAAGCAACATCATTCTGGTTTAACATTTACACTTAATTTCATGATATAACTAGAATCACAACTATGCAGATCCAAAGATAATATATAGAGAAAAATTAAAACATGGATCATATTGTCAAATCAAGGAATAAGTGGCAATTATTAAAGTTTTCACTCAAGGTATTCAATAACAATGTTTTAAGTAAGCACATGCCACATTGAATTTCAAGAAAAATCTAAGATTTAAAAGGTTGGTGAGCACAGCAAGATGGAAATTTCATTTTAGATGCTCCCCATATCGATTTGAATCATAGCTTAGATGAAGTGAATTACTTGTACTAAACAAGATTAATCTCATTAAGCATGCTAAGTAATATAAGCAACTATCTTTGCTCTTCTAAATATTTGTTGATTATGTGAGGATGAAATTTGATATTCATTTTGTTTTCACTCATCCTTTTAAAAAGATTTTATCATTACTTTTACCATAATCATATTTATATATGGTTTTATTTTGAGAAATTTTTTACTGCAATTTCGGCAGCATGCTGTCTGTAAATAGAACATTTCCCATAAACTTGTACCTAATAACCAGTTGATTTTAACAAAGTATTCATATAAGTCATGCAACAACCTAAAATCAACTACCAGCATGCAATTCACATCCATTGCATCTGCCATGCAGAACGCATTCTAGATTAAGCATGCAATCAGGTAGCAATCAACAATTCATAAAAATAAACTATCCATCAGCGAATATACACAGTAAAGAATGGAGAATAATTATGAGTTCAATGCAATTATTATGAAAGCACATAGATATATATCCGATAAAATCGTGAGAGCATTTTAATTTAATAGTCATGAAGGATAAATGCTCCCCCTCAGGTAGTAGCTGCCGATAAACACAAGTAAAAGTGAATAACCCAACTATTAATAGGATGCAAAATGGATAGTGGGTGAATGTGCAATGCAGTCAATGAAAGAAGAAAGAAAATGTATGATGTTTAGAGTTACAAACCCAGAAGAAATGTGTTAATAAGATAAAAATAAAAGTAGTTTCTTCAAGATGCTCTCTCTAGGCCTCTGCGCCATCCCTATCATCAAAATATTCTCCCCCATTTATGGCAAAGTCCATATCCTCCTCATCTCCATCACTGTGCAACTCATGAATATGATCATTCAGCTCATTGAAATTAATGGCCATGAGCCTCTCCAGCTCCATGTACCTGTGCTCTAAGGTGATAAAAAATTCTCTGAACTCATTCTGAAGAGCGGTGTACTAAGCATTAGATGACGAGGCCAGCTCCCTTATATCTATCTGTATGGATTGTGTGATCTGGAACTAGGAATCCCTATACTCAGCTAATGAACTAGTAAACCCTGTGATGGCTGCCATTAAATTAGCATTTGACGGTTGTGCAGGCTATGGTGGCAGCTCTTGTGGAACTTCCTGCTGGTCTGTCTATCTCCTACCAGCTATGGGCATCCACATATTACCAATCAACTCATATCCTATGAGCCTCAATGTAGTAATCCGAATTCAGAAAGATAAAAGAAAATAAATATAAGGAAAAAGGGAGAAAGGAAATTTTAAAAGGGTATCAAGCTGGGACTTGTCGACGAATTTGTTCTCCTCGTCGACAAACATCCTTCTGGGTTTTGTCGATGAGTACACGTGTCTCGTCAACGAGGAATTACCGAGAACAAGAATAATTTAGGTTTTTAAACACTTCGTCAACAAACATGATGACCTCGTCGATGAATGTTTTTCTTGGTTTCGTCGACGAACCTTTTAAACTCGTCGATGAAGACTCGGGTATAAAGAGACCCTGGATCATTTCTTCTGCAAAATTCTTTCTCCTCTCTCATTTTATCTCTCTAGGTTTTGGTTTCCCTACCTTCTTTCTTCAAATCCGGCTTAGATTTAACCCGATTTGATGATCAGAAACCACCACGAGATTTTTGGGGAGTTTCTCTTCAAGTTAGCCAGAGAAGAAACTTGATTTGGAGTTCTTGGGCACCACTCCAAAACCAAGGTAAGTAGGATATTTTAAAAATTAAATTAAGTATTGGGAGTGTGTGGGCCTAGGAGATGTTAAACGGTAAATATCATGGGGTTAAACTAATTAAGTTAGGATTTTTGGAATACAGGGTCTTGTTTTCCGTTCGATTTAAGCAGAATCTCGAGGAGCAGGTAAGGGGAATACGTTATAGCAGCTTTTTATTAAATTTAAACCGATTAAATTCAAGTATACAAATATATATATATGTATAATTTTATAAACGGTTTAGGTTTTTGGATCATAAATCATTTTGATTATATTTCATATCTGGGAAAAACCGTGTGGTATGAAAATAACTTTCATAATTAAATGGTTGCGAGTACCGTGTGATTATGATTATTGTTTGGGTTGTAAATTCTGTTTGGTTGTGAATACTGTTCGATTATGAATACTGTCTAATTGTGTATACTGTGGCGAATGCGTTGATGTGCTTGGATGATTGGTTATGTCATGAATGTGTATTGTTCTATGGTTCATGTAAATTGCGATATAGCTTTGGCAGTGGTATGAGGAGGTTATTATATCGTACCAAATATAAATCGCCATATACCGTTGGCAGTGGTATGAGGAGGTTGTTATATGGGCATTTATATTAAGGGGTAAAACATTGGTAGTGGAATGAGGAGTTTGTTTTACCGATTTACTATGAACGAGGTTGTGTGTGCGGTTTTGTAACCTGTGTGGTTGGGAAGCTGGAATAGTAACTTGTGTGGTTATGAGTCCTGTGTGGACGGTATTCCTTTATGGATGTGAGTCCTGTGTGGACTGTATTTTCTATGTGGTTATGGACCTTGTGTGGGTGTGAATGAAGTTTGTGTGTTCCTGTGTGGATGGGTCGTGATATGCATGTATACATGGATCTATGTGATATGAAAAGTATTGGATGTGTGTGAATTTAATTATATAAGTATTCATGACAAAGTAAATTTTCCACCAAGGGCTTGTTGAGAAAAACGAGTGCCTTGGTAATTTTCTATTGGCACTAGAGCAGAGGAAAGCTACTTGTATTGTAACAACCTGCTATTTATTTTCCAGTTCTTTTTTTTTTTTGTACTGTAAAATTTATAATGCTCTGAAACCTACTAGATTAAACCAAACCATCAACCTAAGCAATGAGAAGCGGAGTTCATATGAATACAATCAAAAAAATATACAATACCAGAGTGCTTAAATGTTCCCCAAAATATACATATATAACTTTTCCAAAAATACCCTCAACTGGGCTAGGGCTATACATAAATACTCCCAAAAATACTCACTCTACTGACAGGGCAGTAATGAAGCCCCTCTATTTGCGAGCCTGATCTACTCGCCTACCTAGATCACTTGAAAAATGTTAAAGTAATGGGATGAGACGACGCTTAGTAAGACGAAATATGCTATTGCTAGTGTGTGGCAAATGAGTTACAATACTAAGAAGATCTGTTTCTATACAATCATGTATAACTGAATCTTTAAATTTAGTACAAATAATATAGCCACCACCTTTCCCATGTTGCTTAACATATCTGTATTTTAGGTTTCTAAACATAATACTTTTAATATATATATATACACATATATTCCATGTTTCTATGAAACTGTACATACATAATACTAAACTAAAAACTTCCTTGGATGGATAATTATATGTCATGATTTAACCCCTCATGATAGGGTTGTGCGGCCCGTAGGCGGGATCTATCCTAACTGACCGACCAGGATAAACCACTATACTCCATCAGTCTGATCAGCCCTCCTTAAACCATATCTGATGGGGAGCCTGTCCGCACGTGGGCATTTGATCGACCTACTTACCACGTATTATCTAAATATGTGGTTGCACTCTATTGTGTATATAGCAACGGCATCGTGCTCTGTAAATTGTATTTGTATGGTCCATCAGGGTCTGATACTATATAATACATTTCTATATACAACTATTTGTTTTACCATGATTCTGTAATAACTGTATTAACCATAACACTATGATAAACTGTAACTGTATCAACTGTATTTCTGAAATGAATTGTAAAACTGTATACCATGATACTGTAAACTATATAATCACGGTATTCTGTAATTACTATAAAACATATCCACTGTCTGAATATTCTGTAAAACATAACTCTAAAAAAAACTATAAAGCATGTTTTTATACTATATATATATATATATATATATATATATATTCTCAAGCCATATAGTAATTTAAAACATATTATTCATAATTAATAAACTGTATAAAGTTCTGTTGTGAATAATAACCTAGTAAAAATATACATTTCATACTGAAAATCACTCTAAAACTGCTTAGCATAGCATATTTCCCTTACCTGATCCCTGCTAAAAAGCCCCTACTATGACGGGTCCTACACCCACAGGGTTCTCCACTCAACACCTTGAAAACCAGCTATCCTAGAACAAAATATTACTATTTCTACATCTACAGCATTTCCTTCAACTGCTGGAAAGTTAAAATTCAACAAAAATGTCTTACCTTGAGTCTGGGATGAAATCCAACTACGTCCCACCGACAATCCGCTCCGGCAGACTTGAAGAGAACTTCCCTAAGAGTGTCGTGATGGCCTTAGATCGTCAATCCAATGACTAACGAGGCTGGAATCGAAGAGGGAAGAGGGAGGAACCGTAGGGAGGAGAGAGAGAGAGAGAGGGTTTGTGCGTCAAAATTCTACTGAAAAAAATGAGGTTTGGCCATTTTATACACTAGCCCTCATCGATGAGCCACGTCACCTCGTCGACGAGGTTAAGAGACAATTCGTCGAAGAGATAATTCGTCGACAAACCCTATCCTGCGTCGACGAACCCTTTCCTTCGTCGATGAAATTCAGAGCCGCCCAAATATTCTCTTGATATTTTCTCATTGACAAAACTTGTCTTCATCAAGGAGGCCCTCTTGTACCCTCATCGACGAATCCCCTCTATTCGTTGACGAGGACCTGATAAATTTTCTTGGGTCATTGCATCCCAATTCGCGTTCGTCGATGAATTCGGCAGCATCCTTCTGTTACTGTTTCCATTTCCCTCTCTCTTTATTACTTAAATACCATTATTATTCGGGTCATTACATGTAGGGGGGGTAATCTTCCCTATTCTCGAAGAATTTTCCTAAATACATAACCCGAGGGCTTACTGAGTAAGGTGAGTGCCTTGGTATTGGTATTAGAGCAGAGGGAAACTACTTATATGAGCGGGTAATATTCCCTAATCTCTAGAATTTTCACTAAAAATAATTATGTCTGTGTTTATGATATTAGAAGTTTGTGATGTTTGCAATGATGTGTTTCTCAGTTTCTACTGATGTTGAATAACAGATAATTATATTTTGTATTTATTTAAACTCTCTGCTATACACTGTTATAACTTATTTCTTCCTTACTGAGAGGTGTCTCACCCCGGTGATTTATTATTCTTTTCAGGTCCTTCAAGTGATCTAACTTAGAAAGCTTTGGGGCGGAGTTTAGTTTTGTGAGTGGTTAAAAGAATGGATATATGTGAAGTTTTATGTTTCATTTCTTTTTTGGATATGTAGTATGGAGAATTTGGTTATACTTCTTTATAGGTTTGTACATATGTCTAGTTCCCTGGTATTTTATTGGAGGTTGTTTAATTAGTTCTACTACGTGAATGGTATCAGAGACGTGAGATTGGTCCCATAACACCCCGAGCCCCACCTGGCAGGTTTAGGGTGTTGCACTCAAGGTGACCGAGGAGAACATATCTACATTCCTCCGTCTCTTATGTACAGCATAATTTGATCTAGTTACTTCAATCCTCGTAAAAAATTTGTTCAATATCCCCCATAAGGCATGGTAATCCTACAGCCAGCGATTTTTACGAGCATTCATTTCATCATCAAACTTAGTAGGTCTAGTTTCTTTTTGGTGAAAAGACACCACATGATAAAGTAATACAGATTGGACACATGCACCTTGGACCCAGCCTTAGGCAGAATATTATATGTGATCAAATGATGAGCTACTTTAGCCTCTAAACTGAAGGACGTATAATTTGGAGGGTGATTGGGGTTTGCATATGGGACAATCATAACATGATTTGCATACCTTTCCATAGAGAACTTCTGTTCATTTATCCATTTTATCCATGAAGACACTGCATCAGGACATTCGCATCCACCCCCCCCGGCACCCAATATTAAGGGTATCAGACAGGTACTCATCATCAAATCTAATGTCAGTATCCAAAACTCTAGAGTAACACCCATCCTCATCATTACCCAAATTGGCATAGAATAGTCTTACAAAGGTAGGATAATGCTCTCCGGGCTGGTAGGACATGAACGAGTCCCAACCCTGATGCCTAAACATATCCAAGACATTTCTAAAGTGTTCTTCCATAAAAGTGAGATCAAGGACTTTACCTAGAATAACTTCTTTGGGACGAAATTCCCTCATATGTCTCGTCCTTACTCACTTTGAGATGAACCAGTTGTCTTGCGCGAAGTCGACTTCCTCAGCATCAACTTGCTTGTTTGGCCAAGCCATGGAGGAGGATGGAAAGGCTTTTAGTAGGTGGGAAGGTGGGTTTATAAGGGAAGCTGGAAAATAGAGGAAAAACATAGGAAAGCTCTTAGTTTAGAAGTGAAAATGAATTGTTAGCGTTGGGAATATATATAAACCCGCGAGGTTCGATCGACGCAAGGAGGGTTCAGGCTACCGAAATGCTATAATTTCTACACAAACTGAGTCTAGACGGTTGACCATGGCAGAGAATGGTTGACCAAAACTTGATGTGACGCTTCAGTTCCCATGGTTTGGTTGACCGAATAATTTTGTTCTCTAAGTGGATGGTCGACCAAGTGACATTCGGTTTTTGATACGGTCGGCTATTAATATAGTGAAGTTGGTTGGTCGACCGAAGACCTTGAGTATAAACTCAGTGGTCGACCGAATAGGTCAAAATCAATTTGATGGTCGATCGAATTCACCAGGGCATACAGATATGGTTGGCTAAACTCAATCAACACTACAATTTGGATTTGATTTTGACCTATTCCTTGCTTTACAAGAATAACCAATGGCTTTTCAAGTAAGGTGGGATCTATTGGAATAATTTCTAAGCTGAACCACTTCCCAAGCCTTCGGTCATTACAACCCATTATAGCTAGTCTTAAGCTCCAAATAAGAATAATTAATTAATTTCAATTAGAACCCTTCCTTCTTCTCATCATATGGGATTGACCACCATAATTACCCACATCATTTCCTTATCTAAACCTCTAGCACTTGTACATAAACAAGTAGACCAGACGTGCCCTTTCATTTCACTAAATAAGCAAGCTTTATATGCATGTGAGGGAGTGTGCTTATTTGTTCTATTTTCTCCAGATGAGGCATGAAAATTTTTATGACTGTTGAATTTGAAAGATGTACCCTTTTTGAAGAGTTTCTTTCTTTTAACTCTTAAGGGTTTGTTATGATTATTCTTTTCATTTTTAAGTTTGAGTGTAACTCTAGAATAATCATCTATTTCTTTCTCTAAGCAGATTATTTTTAAATCTTTCTCTATCTTTTTCTTCTCAAGGATAGCATGATAAGATTTTAGTTCCTTTAATTGTTTAACTACCCTTTTGTTTTGATTTTTCAAAAATACTTTATGCTTAGACATCCTAGCTAGAAACTTATTCATTTTCAAACCATTTTCTAGCTTTTCAAATGAAGGCATGCTTTCATTTATCAATTAAACACATGATTCATCATAAGATATATCATAGTTATTATATGAATCATTGTATGCAATGTCAACAGTATTATCACAGGGAATATTAGATGATTCATCATATGACACAACACAACGTTCAGCATAAGAATCATCACATGCATCATTAACAAAATTATCATGATATTCAAAAGATGATTCAACATTTGACATATCACAACATTTAATGTAAGAATCATTAATTGAGAATGAGTTAAAATCATATACCTCTTTTTTTTTAATGCAATCTTCCTATCATTTACCAATTCCTAAGTGGTGGTCTCATTCTCCCAGGATTTTCCATATTTTCTTTTGAATTCATCCCAGATTTCCTTTGCACTCGTGCAAGCTATGATCTTATGAAAAATGTTAGATTCTAAAGCACAATATGAAACCTCCATGGCATATGAATTTGCATGCACTAAAGTAGTATCATTTTCATTTGTTTGCATATAAGTTCCTCCAACAATCACCTGTCAAGCCCTCCAATCCATTGATTTTATAAAAACGCTCATTCTAATTTTCTAGTGGGTAGGTGACTGTCCCTCGCCGAATGTGGATACACAAAATTGAGCCATTGCGATCTTTTGCAAAAACGTTCAAGTCTAGTGCAACGAGACTTTGATACCAATTGTTAGAATTGGTGTATTTCCAAGAGGGGGAGGTGAATTGGAAATTTAAAAACTTTTCCTCCTAGGTCAAATTAACTTGTAGTAGTAATACACGCCCTAGGGTCTGTCTAAGTATTTCCCAATATCACAAATAATCTACTAAGTAAATATTTAAATATATAAAGCAAACTCAGTATATAAATCAATCAGAGCAATAAATAATAACATACATGTGGAGTAAATAAAATGCGAAAATTAAAGAGTATGCACAGGATATGTTATCGGGGTTCAGCCAATACTACCTACGTCCCCACCTCAAGTTCACAAGTAAGAGGATTCTAGGCTCTCTTAACGGGTGGAGTGGCACCTAATACAACATCTTACCAGGATGGTGCACCTAGTTATCCTAACCGAGTATGAACCAGTCCGATGCTCTCCTAATCGAGTCTGAGTAATTCGGGACTTTTCATAGGGTAAGTCTCCGTCTTTCGACCACGGGTTGGGAATACAACAGATATTCAATTTTTTGTACAAAGAAGTATGCTTCATGTTGACTTTTTGAGTCCGATCTTTGTTTTGATGCTGACAAACACAAGTGTCTCTTATGTGTGTGTTTTAGTGCATGAACAAGTATTATTCAGGTCATATATAAGATCAAGAGAACATGGAAGCCAAGGCAGGTGTTAAAGCACAAATCTGGTGCATTCCATGATGTCAAAGAGTAAAGGAGAAGAAGAAGACATTTATTTCCTATTGTAATTATATTTATATTTATTATTTGATCTGTAATACTGCATGTATTTGCATGATATGGTTATTTGCTCATATAGGACCATAGATTAACCATAGGGAACCATAGGACCGTAGACTGACCATATGCTAAAAATGATTTTATTAAAACACAAACACGCTTATGAAACTTGCAATAAGGATGCAAGTTCTTAAGCCAATGAAAAGTTTTCCCCAAAATTATTTATAAATGAAAATACAATGGGAAAACTTTAGCTTACTCTTAAAAATCAATACACAATCAAATGCTAGTGTGGGAGAGTTTAAGTTTGTAAGATGAATGTGAAGAAATGATCTCTCTCAAAGATATGCAACTAAATGAGTATGGGAGAGAGATTTTTGCAATATGCTTGTAAAAAATCGGAGTATGAAATCTTTAGCACAATAAATTTTTAGAGAAAAATTTTACTAATCTATATGCTAATCTCTTACTAATTATGACAAATGAGGGGGTATATATAGAGTTGGGAAAAAATATAACCGTTGGGGACATACAAAGTTTCTTGGAAATTATTTAATTATGTTTAATGAAAATTACCCTGATTTATTGCAGTAAAAATTTTACCAACCCAAGAGGTTCGGTCGACCATATTCAAGGTTCGATCAACCATATTATTGAGTTCAGTCGACCGTGGTCATTTTGAACTGGAGATATGGCTGACCGTTTCAAGGCGATTTCGAACCCTTCGTAGTTTCAAGGCAAGTTTGGTTGACCATTTTCTAAGGTTTGGTCGACGAAGGTAGTTTTGAACTATTGGTTCAGTTGACCAAGTTGTTGGGGGTTAGACATGTGTCAGTTCGGTCAACCATGCAAGTTCATTTCGAAACGGTCGACCGAGTAAAGTCGATATGTTGACTTATGGTTAGTTTGGTCAACCGAGGTTTTTGTACTGCTTAGCGTTCGGTTGACTGAGACCGCTTACAATGTGCATTTAAGTCCTGTTTTGGTCTCTATGCTTTATCAACCTAGTGTAAAGAAGGAGGTATTGGTAAAGTCTTTGATTCAGGGTAAGTGTTTGAGTAGGGAGATATGTTTTGTAAAATCCCTAGGACGTATGATGACTGTTGGGGATATACATATAGTTATGTGTTGATTGATGATTAGAACTCTAGTATTGTATATGAGATTTAGGTACTTTACGTTTTCGACTGTATAGATAGTATGTATTTATGGACAAGGTTGACTTTGTTGATATTTTGTGGTATCAGAGTTTATTATTTGAAAAAAAATAAAAGAAGAAAAATATAGCAAAATTTTTGGGTCGTTACATTGTGGTATCACAGCCTAAGTTGTTAGGTTCTGTAGACTTTAGTGTACGGCGCAAAGCAATGTAATGCCCCGACTCTCTACATGGGCCCAGAGTGCTACTAATACATTCATTTACCTGATAATCCACATACTAATATCATTTACGCAGCGGAAAATATAAATATAATCTTCAATTATATAATACTAGAGTTTACTATTCTTATTTATAATCCAAATTAACTATTCACCACCTATAATCACATATATATATGTCTCCAAAACATAATCCCCAAATACTAGTATTGACAACTAACCATTTCCTCAGAAGACTTAAAACATAGAATGTAAAGACCCGAAAATTTAAAAGGATTAAAATAATTTGGAAAAATAATAATAAATAAAATAACAGATAAATAAATAAAAGGAATATTGTGGAAAAGAAAAAAAATTAAATTAAATTAAGATAAATTAAATAATTAAATAATTAGTTAAATAATAAATATTACTTAAACATTATTACATTGAATTCATTAAATGAATAAATAAAATATTATTAAATTAAAGTTATTAAATTAAAAAAATGATATATATATATATACACAAAAATATAAATAAGGGTTAAAATTTTATATATATATATATATATAATATTAATATAATAATATTAAAAGAATATGGGTAAGATTGCATTTAATGCAATCTGAGGATCAAACTTCCAATTTGGAAATCTTGATCTTTGTGGACCTCGCCCAGCGCTTCTAAGCTCCCTCTCCAAATCTCTGTTATCTCCTCCGTCTCTTTCCTTTCTCTTCTCAATTTTTCGACGAGTTTGCGGCAAATCGAGAAATAAAAGGTGTCATTGGATTCCTAACTCCGCCACCGACATTTCTATTGGAGCAGATTTATCGTAGGAATGACTTAAGCCCTACTCCTTGGGAAAGGTAACTTTTCCTTGTTTCCCCAATTTCGCTTTAAATCTGCCGCTAAATCGACAATCAGGTACCACCACGTGGTTCTAGTCGCGATTGTCGTCATTTTTGGCAGAGGTAAACTTCTAATTGGGGTTTTCTAGGCCCCATAATTCCTCCGGGTTGCTATAGATATGTTTGTAACCTAGGTGTTAATTGAAAAAAACAATTCACAATAATCCAACCAGTAATTAATAAATTTTATAAGTGCACAAAATCTTCATATAATCAGTATTAAATAATGTAATGTATCTATACATCCCACAAACAATCTACATTAGACTATAGTTCTATAGTATATGGCTTTGATTAATTTTGGAGAAATTTAACAAATTTTCGACAGCATGTCGTCTGTAAATAAAACATTTCCCAAACCTGCAAGTCACAAAAGCATGCAATTCAGAAGATTTTTGCGTCATACAGATGCTTAATGTGCTCAAGACAACCTAATGACTCAAATATAAAGACAACGATATGCATGCAAGTCCATAGGATTTGATTTTCCAAAATTATAGAAGTTTTTATTTTTGTTTCCCTAATTGGGTCTTAAGTTAGGACTTTAATGTTGTTAGATCTCCAGTTAAGGAATTGGGAGGCTCCTATATTACTTGAAGTCTAGTGTTTGGAAGATTTATTTGGGAGGAGTTTAATAAAGCATTTGAATTTAACAAATTTGTGGCAGCATGCCCTCTGTAAATAGAACATTTTCCAAACTTACAAATCACAAAAGTTCTTCCTAGGTTTAGTTAAGCCAGCAATAGTACTACACAACCATGGGTTTGTTTATGTCTATGCATGTATGAAATTGCAGAAAAGCTAAATCAAGTTCTAACAGCACAAGCATTACGGTTCCAGTATCTCCCAACAATTCTCAATTCATAAATTTGGCCTGAAAAAGAGTTCATATATATATATATATAGAAAGGCATGCGAGAATCTTAAATTCACTACTAGCATGCAATACACAATTCTGCATCCGCCATGCAAATGTCATTTATACTACTAGTGTCAAGTCAATCTAGTATAGTCACAACCCAACACAATTCAGCATATATAAGAATTGAATCAAACAATATATTATTCCCTGTTGGTCTAATAAGACTTACAATTCTTATTTTGATGATAACTAATCATGATGTGGTTTAAAGTGAAAGTTTAACAAGAAAGGCAATACTCAAGAGCATGAGAAAGTTTATGGATTACAAAGAGATTTTAAAGAGCATTACGATTAAAGATAATATTGTGAAAGCTTAAAGAGAAGATCAAATACTCAAAGATGATGGAAGAATGAGATTAAAGAGCAAAGGATCATTTTTTTTTAAGGATGTTCTAAATGTAAGTACTTCAAGTAAATTTCAAATATAAATTGGGTTGAAGCTCTCAAGATATTCAGAAATATATTTTCATACTCAAAAGAATATTTTAAGAAAAAGAAAATCTTTTTGAAGACGGGTCAGGCGACTACCAAATTAAGAAAGGGGCTTTTCAAAAAGTCAGTAGCAAGACAGACGACAGCCTAAACATGTCAGGCGCCTGAGTGGACCTAATAGGTGACTGCCTTGGTTCTGGCAGGCGACTGCCAGTATTCTGAGTTGAGAGTTTGTTCTGTGACAGGCGACTGCCAAGTTGTGGCAGGCGACTTCCACTTGAACGTTGGCTTAAAAATTCTTAACGGGAAGATTTTTTAAACAAGGGTTTTTGACATAATTATTTTAAAAACTTGGAAATTATTTTAAGGAAACTTTGGGGGTATGGAATTGCTTCTAAACATCTATAAATAGCCCCAATCTTCAACGGTTTGATACACTAAGCAATTTTCAAGATATCAAAGTTCTCAAAGGCTCTCAAAATCTCTTGTGTTTAGCTACTGAGTTGCTACTGATTCAAACTTCAAAGCATTCAAAGTCAGAATCCTTCATATTTTGAAAGATATTTGGTGATTCATACTAAGTATTGAGCTTCAAATTCTTCTATATTTGAATTACTTTGAAGTATTATTGTGCTGATTGTTGTACTAACCTACTCTGCTGTGAGAGTGTTTTCTTGTACACAAAATCTCTTTATCTTGATTCTTATTCATAGACGATTCAAGGCTGTAGAATCGTTGGACCAAACGAGAGAATATCGTTTGGAGAGGCAAGCTCTAACCTAACGGAAGGAGTGCTTGTGATCGGTATTGTTCAATCCGTCAATGGAACTAAACTAATGAATCATTTGGTGGTTTGCCAAAGGTGAGGACATAGGTTGGGTATAAGCCGAACCTCGTAAAATCTTGTGTCTCTCTTCTTTCTTTACTTTTTACTTTTTTAGCAAAGACTTATAATCTGCGTGTATGCTTTTAAATTAATTTTGAGTGTTTAGTTGTTAAATAGACTGAAGGATAATTTGTTTTTGGTTTGATCAGCATTGATTGCGGAAACCGAAAGGGACTACGTTGGTTAATCAACCTAAACTTATTAATCTAAAAGTTTTTTTAAAAGCTGAACATAAAGAAGATTTGTGAGTTTGGAACAAACACAGGGCTTACATAAATTCAGCGTGCTTTACAATTCATTACAAGGCTATTAAGAAAAAGATCAAATTTCTTATTTTGATTGGTTGTGATTGAATTGTCTTTATATTTACTTGTTATAGTTGTTAATATTAAATAAAGAATAAAAATTACAATAATTTTAAAAATTCCAATTCACCCCCCTCTTGGGAAGCTATCCTAATTTCAATTGGTATCGGAGACTAGTTATAGCAAATTCTCAATAAGCAACTATAAAAAGATCTAAATGGCTAACGTAGGAGTAGCTCCTTTTGGAGAGGGCCAATCCTCAACTCGTCCACCAATCTTTTGTGGACACAACTACACCTTTTGGAAAAAAATAATGCAAATCTACCTCCAACATAGAAGGAGACCTTGTTCCCACCAAAATAATAGATGGAAAACATATTCCAAAATAGAAAAAGGATATGATTGATTCAGATTATAAGATGCTTTAAATAAACTCAAGTGCTATAAATGCTTTATATTGTGTCTTAGACGCTAACGAATTCAATAGGGTAATGGCTTGTAAAACAGCTAAAGAAATATGAGACAAATTAGAAGTCACATACGAAGGAACCATTGATGTAAGGGACAATAGAATAGACATGTTAACTAGTGAATATGAAGCATTCAAAATGAATTTAGATGAATCCATATCAAGTATGTACACAAGATTCACCCACATAATTAACTCCCTAAGTGCCTTAGGAAAAACATATACCACCTATGAAATGATTAGGAAAATTTTGAGAGGCATTCCCTCAATATGGGAACCTAAAGCTACAGCAATTACCGAAGGAAGGACCCTTAAGACTATCTCCTTAGATGAACTCATAGGATTACTTCTTACTTATGAAATGACTCTACAAGAAAGAAATCCTGAACCAAAGCATAAAAAGTTTATTGCACTAAAAGCATCAAGCCACAGCTCTAGCGAAGAAAAAAGTGAATCAAGTGATTTGGATCAAGATGAAATAGCATTCATCACTAAGAGGCTAGGAAAGTTTTATAGAAGGAATAAAAGATTTCCTAAGAAGTTCAACAAAAGAAAAATTGAAAAGGTAGAATCAAGTAGAAAAGAAAATAAAAGTAAAAATGAACCTCCTATGTGCTATCGTTGTAAGAAACCAGGACATATCAAACCAGACTACCCTTTGCTCAAGAAAGACAAGAAGAAAAAGAAGGAAGCTATAAAGGCTACTTGGGATGATTCAAGCTCCAGTGAAACTGAAAACGAATCAAGTGGACCAGAGATGGCAAACGTATGCTTCATGGAAAATGATGAAGAGGTAAACTCCTATTACTCTTCAACCAAATCATGTAATGAATCTTATGATGAGTCTTGTGGTATTTGACATGCACGGGTTTGACATAATTTTGGGAATGGACTGGCTAGTCGCAAACTACGCCAGTATCGATTGTCATAAGAAAGAAGTGGTATTTAGACTTCCTAGGGAGTAGGAGTACAGATTTATGGGGTCGTGTGTGCACTCATCACCACAGTTATTTTTGGCTGTGAAAGCGATGAGGCTACCTGATTACGCGCTTAAATTACGTAATTAGGTGCTTTAATTCATGCATTGGGAATCCTATTTTGTATTTAAATACCTAATTACTCTCAATATTTTAACATTATGTTCTATTTATAATATTTGAGTTTTATTAAGTAATTTATGAAATTTTGGTATTTTTTCTTGTAGGGCAACTATCGGAAGCCAAAAACCGATGACACTTATTAATCTGTACTTAACTCTCTCATCCAACCCCCGATTTAGATTATTCAGGATGCCATAGAAATATAAGAAAATGTTCTACAATTTTCATGTTTTGCATTTTGTGAAATAATGGATGCATCAAGATCGAAATCAGACGTGAAGTTAGCATACGCCGTTTTATGGATTATTTCGACAATTCTTCGTAATTTTTGCGTAACTTTCTCATCCGAGCTCCGATCGAGACTATTCAAAATTTTGGCAAAATCTAAAAAAGAGTTGTACATCTTTTGTGTTTTAAGATTTGAGAGTTATGAGCTGTAAGAGGGTCGAAAGGGGGCTTGAAAGAGGAGGGCAGTTTGTGTACCTTTGAAAAAAAAGAAAAATAAAAATAAAAAATAAAAAAAATTAGATGTGACCTAACCATGCAGCCGGGTCATCTCAGAAGGGTGAGGTGCTGGGTACATAGAAAGGAAAGACAAAAGAATGGAAAGAAAAAAAGAAAGGAAAGAAAAGCAAAGAAAGAAAGGACAAAAGGAAAGGAATGGAAAAGTCAAAGAGGAGGGTTTCCTTGTGGAGAGAGCCGTGTGCAAGAAGAGAGGAGGGGAAGCAGTGTGCGTTCGGACAGAAGACAAGGCCGCACGATAAAAAAAAGAAGAAGAAAGGATTGATTTTTCTTGGTTAGACACACAAGGGAGGCCAAAACCGCAGAAAGTTTCGAGGAAAAATTATTTTTTGGGAGCTTTCTTGTGGTTTTCTTTTAAGGGGTGCTGCGAAGATACACACACAGCCAACAAAGGAGAGTTTGAAGCACGCAAAAATAATATCTTTTCAGAATCGGAAGGCGGCGAACAACAGCGGTGTTCTGGGTGTTCGTGACACGCGACGGCGGTGCGGCGAGTGTTGATCTTTCCCGTACGCTCCAAATTGAAGAAAATATGGTGAAATCTATTATGTTGGATTTAATTTTCGGAATGAACTAAATTTTTGAATTCTAGGAAAACGATGTAGATAGTTTCGAACTATGCTTGCTCTTTGATGCTAATCTGAAGTAGTTTTCATTAATGTTTGTTTGAGTTATTCTGTGCCTAATGCTTTTAATTAACTGACCATTAATTAAATGATTTTAGTCTTATGATTTGCTACCGAAAGGGGGGATTATAGGATATATCTTGGATAATTCAGCGTAGGTAAATATAGAGATCGAAAGACTTTTATGCACCTACGTAGCATTAAAAATCGAGGGTCTTACTGTGTTCTTGCGTTATTAATTTGCATACTCTTATGTTAAATAATAAACAAGAATAGGTGATTGACTATTGAAAGAGGCTTTTGGAAAAATTGGCGATTTGCTAACAAACAGAGAAAACGAAGTTGAATTAGCTAAATGAGTAAAGCATGGTGAGAAACTAGGTGAAATCGGTTTCCTAGAAGTTTTCACCATCATCAATTTGACACGCGGTATCCAGTTTTAAATTCTCCTGAATAGTTTATTTAAAGTAGCTTTGTTTAAATTTTGTAATCTAAAATTATTAATTTTTCTAAAAAAAACCAAGGTTAGTAAAATTTCGGTACTTGGTAAAATTAAGATATCAATCCCTGAGGACAATTCGCTACACATCATTATATTATAAAACTACGATACTGTGCACTTGCAGTTTGCACCGATCACTACCATTGGATGGGTGCTAGGGATACTTGTCTTGCATAAAGGAAGCACCAGGAGGGGAATTGAAACTTGCAGATATTTCAATAGTAAGGGAGTTCTCAGATGTCTTCGCAGAAGATTTATCGGGATAGCCTCCTAACAGTGAGATTGAATTTGTTATTGATCTACTTTCAGGCAAGGCGCCGATATGTAAAGCTCCCTATAGAATGGCTCTAGTAGAGTTGAGAGAGTTAAAGGAACAATTACAGGAATTACTGGATAAGGGGTTTATTAGGCCTAGTGTGTCGCCTTAGATAGCACCAGTTCTGTTTGTAAAGAAGAAAGACGAGACGATGAGGATGTTTGTTGACTACAAAGAAATAAATAAAGTGACAGTTAAGAACAAGTACCCTTCTTCCCTGTATTGATTATTTGTTTGATCAGCTCTAGGGAACACGAGTCTACTCAAAGATTGATCTTCAATCCGGGTACCATCAAGTGAAGGTCAAGGCAGAAGATGTTCCAAAGACAGCGTTCCAAACTCGGTATGACCATTATGAGTTTTTAGTTATGCCATTTGGACTAACAAATGCTCCTACAGCATTTATGAATCTAATGAATAAGGTCTTCCATCAGTATGAAGTCCAGTTTGTAGTGGTTTTCATTGATGATATTCTAGTCTATTCGAAGAGTTCTAAGGAGCATGAAAATCATTTGAGGATGGCACTACAAGTGTTGAGAGAAAGAAAGTTGTACGCTATATTCAAGAAATGTGAATTCTAGCGGAAGGAAGTTACATTCCTTGGACATATGATATCTGGGGATGGTATCTCTGTAGATCCAAGCAAGATAGAGGCAGCAGTTGATTGGGTGAGACCGAAGAATGTTCAGGAGATTAGGAGTTTCTTGGATCTAGCAGGATACTACTGACGGTTTGTGGAAGGATTTTCTAGATTATCGGATCCACTAACACGATTGAAAAGAAAAAATGTGAAGTTTGAGTGGACTGATGATTGTGAGCAGAGTGTCTGAAAATTGAAGCAGCGACTCGTCACTGCACCGGTTTTGTCTATTCCATAAGAAGATGGTGGATTTGTGATATATAGTGACGCATCTCATAAGGGACTCAGGTGTGTACAGATAATGCCTCTAAATCTTCATTGCATGAACCACTGCGGCCAACTCTACATCACGAGTGGGATAATTCTTTTCATATTATCTCAATTGTCTAGAGGCATGTGCTACTACTCTGCCCTACTGCATCAATACACATCTGAGCCCCCTAAAAAATGTGTCACAATAGATCACATAACCATCACCTCCTAATGGAATAACCAATACTAGTGCTATGACGAGCCTCTGCTTCAATTCGTGAAAGCTCTGCTTACAACTGTCGTCACATTCAAACCTGACATTCTTTATGGTTAGTTGTGTTAGAGGCCCTGATAATGCTAAGAATTCCTCTACAAACCGTCAGTAATAACCTACTTGTACTAAGAAACTCCTGACATCCTATGCATTTCTCGGCCTGTCCCAATTCACTACTGCCTCTATCTTGCCGGGATCTACAGAAATTCCATTCCCTAATATAACATGCCCCAGAAACGCAACTTTCTCTAACCAAAATTCACTTTTGCTAAACTTGAGATACAATTTCTTTTCCCTAAGCATCTGAAGAACTAGCCTTAAGTGTGTCTCGTGCTCTTCAAAACTCCTCGAGTAGACCAGTATGTCATTAATGAAAACCACAACGAACTGGTCTAAATACTAGTAAAGATTCTATTCATCAAATTCATGAATACGGCAAGAGCATTCGTCAAACCAAATGGAATAATTAGAAATTCATAATGTCCATACATGGTCCTGAAAGTTGTCTTTGAAATATCTTCATTTTTAACTTTCAACTGGTGATAACTTGACCTGAGGTCGATCTTGGAATAGACCTATGTACCCTAAATCTGATCAAATAGGTCGTCTATACGAGATAGAGGATACCTGCTCGAAATTGTCACTTTGTTTATTTCCCTGTAATCTATGCACATCCTCATAGACCCGTCCTTCCTCTTCACAAATAACAATGGAGCTCCCCAGAGCAATACACTAGGTCTGATCAACCCTTTATTCATAAAATCCTACAACTAATTTTTTAATTCTCCCAATTCTGCTGGAGCAATTTGGTAAGGAGCTTTAGAGATCGGCACCATCCTTGGAAGTAAGTCGATAGTAAATTCTATCTCACGGTTAAGAGGCAACCTAGGTAATTCTTCTGGAAAAAATTCTCGAAACTCCTTAACCACTGGTGTACTGACAAGCTTCATTTCATTTTCTGTCACCTCCTTTACATAGGCCATAAACCCTTGACATCCATTCAGAAGTATTCTTCTCCCCTGCATGGCTGACACTAATTGAGGTGGAGATTTCACCTGCGATCCCACAAATCTGAATTCTGGCTTTCCTGGTGGTTTGAAAATCACCTCTGTCAGATGACAGTCGATACTAGCATGGTTAGTAGCCAGCCAGTTCATACCAAGTATTACACCTAATCCAAGCAAATCTAGCACAACTAGGTCAGCTGGTAATACTCTCTCCTGAATTTCTATTGGGTAACCCTTAAGCACCCTACGACACCTCACCACTGACCCTGTCAGTCTTGTTACAGACAATTCAACATCTAAAAACTGTGTCTCAACACCTAACAATTTAACATATCTCGTAGACACAAAAGAGTGGGTGATACCGTATCAAATAAAAATATATCTTGATATGATAAAGCAGTAAAGGTACCTATCACAACGTCATCTGCGGCCTTCGCGTCTCTTGGCATCAAAGCATAAACCCTCGTTGTGGCTACATTCCTCTACTAGCCTCCATGAGACACTTAATAACCTCCTCGGTGTGGTCTGGGAGCAGGTGCGGTACCAGATGGTGTAGGGCAATCTCGTACTAAATGTCCTGGTACACCGCAGCAATAGCAAACACCTCTCCTTGCTCGACACTCTCCCAAGTGCCTCTTTCCACATGTCTGATAAACTGGGTAGATCTGCATACCCTGAGTCTCAAAAACCACCACGAAATTCTTTCCTCCAACTGCAAAACAAAACCTCAAATCCTTTTTCTTATACTTTGGTATTGTTTAAACTGCACTCTAGAGTCTACAGAACTTGGCAACCTAGGCTCTGATACCAAACTGTAAAACTTGCCTATTTTTTCAAATATTTTTTTTCCTTTTCCACATAATAACATACATAATAATTTTGCTAAACTGTCATAATCGTGATCAACCTGAACCCATGGGTACCAGGGATATATCTGTCATATAACTCTGATACCTAAGTAGCGGAAAACATAAAATTACATACATGCCATAAAACATCTGAAACCATACCCGAGTTCTACTGAATCTGTCATATCTATATATATACAATCATCCACAAAAGACCCAAAAAGTATCCTAGGGTCATAATCATAAAAACTCGTCTGACCCTATCTCACCTACTTACCCTCCTGATAGGGTAGTTCGACCAACTCCTACCGTTGCGGAGCTTTATCCGCCCTTCTACTTGAATTTCCTAAAATGTTTGTATGCTTGGGGTGAGACACCTCTCAGTAAGGGAGATAAACTAATATTATTTTGTGGCAACATGAGTATTTTTTTGTGATATATATATAAATAGTACATTATTCATAACTGGTATAAACAGTTGTGTTGACTCTATGAGTCCAATCCGGTTTTGATAATGACAAATCACTTGGTATTTGATATGTGCATTGAGTTTGTGAACAGGAACCATATTAAGCATGCAAGGAAGGACAACGAGTCATGGAAGTCATAAAGCAAAGCATATACATATATATCTTGGCAAGATCCATGGAACTCAAAGAGTACAAGAATCAAGATGCAAGCGGCAAAGTTCAAGAACAGCTTGGGAATGGGTACTTAGAGCTCATGTATTTACATTTTCATATGATTTAATTTGAGACTCAACATAACTTAGAATAATTTTAGGATTCATGCATTTCATGTATATCATTAGGGGACTTTCATGGACTTAGAAATATTCTTAAAACCTTGGAAACTACCTTTATAAAAGAGCCAAGAAAGAAAGTAAAATAGATTTTTAAATTAAAAAAAAAAAAAAAGGAAAATTGAGAAAAAGGGGACTTTAGCAGCCTAAACTCACCCTCAGTAGCCTGAAGATTAAGTTCGGCAGCCTAAAGAATTACTGGGAAAACACAACAAGAAGGTCGAGGTACTTCGGTTGCCTGAAGTGGAACTTCAGTCACCTGAAGTCACTTTAGGAGCCAGAACTTCAACATTAGTAGCCTGAAGTCGCGGGAAAGTTTAAAAAATCATATTTTTATTAATAGAACTCGCGAGCTTTTTCTTTGATCCAATGGTTGAGATCAATCCTAAGAGTAAGACACTATAAATACTAAATATCTAAACCCTAGAACCAAGCTAAGACATACAAGAAGAGAAGAATACATACTATTTAAAGAATATTGAGAAACTTGCTCTCATTGCTATACGATTGCCTACACTTCAACTTCTAATCATCGAGCTTGGGCAAATCAACTCAGAATCTCGAAGGGAACTTGTTTACTCATCTAGTTTTTCATTCTAGTATTGAGGTTTGATCATTCAAGTTATTATTTTCAAGAACTCCTCATCTCATTACTTATTATTGAATATCATTAGAGAAATTGATCTTGAATGTGCATATACATATAAATATTTTTTTTAACAAGATCATTACTTGAGAAAGGTTTTAACTATTGGTTGAATACTGTTTGATTCAAGAGTAAATATATTTTTCAAAGAACTTCTCATTCCAAATCTATTGTTGAAATAAGTTGGGTGATTGATAGTGAGTATATTTTCACATAGATAATTTGGATAGTCTCACTACTTGATTAAGTTTTTTTTTGGTTAGAAAGATTTGATTCTAGTGTGTGGTTGTTAAAGGATCTATATTTTAGATATATTAACGCTTGATTAAATATCCTTCGTTTTTATAAATATTCATTTTATTGAGGGATATTATTCTGAACAATAATATATTCAGTTTGTGAGTGTTGAACATCATTATCTATATATACATATATACATGCTTGCATATAACAAAGATCATGTTGTGATTGAACATTTGAAAGAAAGATTTGTGATTTTGATTGATTTAATATCCAAGACAAAGTTTTTATTAATAAGTTCACATCAAATATATTTGTGCATTTTTTCAAAGTGAACTAAGAACCCTAAAATTCTCCAAAGCATTTTAAATATATCATTACTTGGGAGTTTTGGTTAAAGAGGGAAATTGTGTATTGAAGCATTTCATTCATAAAATGATGTTATCGTTTCATTCATACTAGGCTTCAAGTTTTATCATATGATTATGTACTAGGACTTTGAATTGTACTCACTAGCTTTGTTAGAAGTAACATTGAGTGTTTTGCAGATTAAATTGTATTCAAGCTTCGGTTTTTGAATCGGGGTTAAGGAGAGAGTTGTATCTCTTGTAAGCAGCGAATTAGGAGGGAGTTGTACCTCTTGTAAGCAACGGATTAGGAGGGAGCTGTACCTTTTGTAAGCAGCGGATTGTAAGGGAAGCTTCGTCTCAATTTAAGGAGCAGGGATTTTAGTGGAATCCTTGAGTGGGTTGCTCAAGGCAAGGACGTAGGCCGGGTTGGCTGAACCTTGTAAAATCATGGTTGCATTCTCTATTCCTTTATCCTTTTCATTTTCCGCATCGTATTTTAATTTCCTACTTGCTTGTGTATGTTGAATAACTTTACATGCATTTAATTGGGTAAAAGGGAATTCATTGATTTAGTAATTCAAATCAACATCAAATTCCAACCATTAATTAGTTAAACATAGAAATAGGGATTGATTGGTAAATAAGTTTCAAATAATTTTTTAAAATACTTAATTCACTTCCCCTCTTGGGATTACACCTTAATCAACAAGTTGTATCGTATCTAAATAAAACATGATTTATCTTAACATAGCTTAACATACTAACTTTCTATACTTGGAAAAAATCATCTTGTATAACCATATCATACTTGATTTATTACCCAGGATAGATAGTTAGTTAGCTATTGTCATGTCTTACCCCCCACATGATAAGGTTGTGTGGCTTGAAGGCGGGACCTAGCAATGGTTGTCCGACCATGCTAAGTCAAACATAGGTGTGTAAGTACGATGGGCCTGTTCCACCTGTGCCGAACTACTAAGGGAACTACAACACTCCCATAAAGCCACATCGACTGTCATCTCCCACACTCTACATAAGATGTGCGGTAGGACTAAGATATTCATAATCGTGAAAATATAGTTACGGTACTGTGCTTCATAAAACTGAACTAAGCTATCCGGGTTCTGATAACATATAGTACATTCCATACTAAAACATAACTGTTTCATAATTCAGAGTAATATTTGATATAAACATATTTCATTATTTCTTACATATCATACATAATCACGGCATCAACGCCGATAGAATTCATAATGTAAAAATCACGGCATTTATGCCGGTATAATTCATAACATAAAAATGATGGCATTTATGCCGACATATTTCATAACATAAGAATCATGACATTTCCGCCGGCATATTTCATAACATAATAAACATAAATTCTTACACTATTTATTATATAATCTTAAAATCATAGTTCCTATACTATTTTTAGGGTTTCCTGAAAACTACTATAACATGCTTATCTTGAAAAACTCATAATATTTCAATATAGCATAATTTTCATGGAAATATTATACTCATGCTACAAAAATATACATAACCTTATAAACTCATAATTTATTCTGCCATCATATTTCCATATAAAATGTGTTAAAATATTTTCCCTATATATTAGCGGTATTCCCAAACATACTTTTTTATCATACATATTTTCTTGAAAATAAATGTTGTATACTGATAAATAATTTCATAAAAAAGGTTGACATAATTTATCCCTTTACCTGACTTACTGAGAAACCCACAAAATATTTCAAACTTACACCTGTGTGTTCCCCAGCTCAACACCCTAAAATTGTATTTTTTTTTTCTCAACAAAACTTCAGTATTATACTATCTAAAGTATTTTCCTTAGTCCAGAAACACCAAATAACTTGTAAAGCCAAAAATAACCAACTTACTCAAATTTTGGGATTGTGCTCAAGTTGGCCTAACCAACGAATTACTCCAGCAGATTTGAAAGGAATCTTCCCAGAAGTAGCGTGGTGGCTTCCGATCATCAAACTGGCGAAGGATGAAGCCCAAAATTTAGAGAGAAGGAGGGAGGAATGGGTTTAGAGAGAGAGAGAGAAGGATTTTGGATGAAAATTCTGCAGGAAAACCCGAATTTTGCATATTTATACAAGCGGCTTCGTCGATGAGTCTAGGAAAGAATTTAGTCGGTGAACTCCTAATCTTCGTCGACAAATTTTAGGCTCTACTATAACATCTCTCAGTATTTTCCCATCGACAAGACACGTGGCTTCGTCGATGAAGTAAAGAAGGTGGTTCGTCGACGAACCCTGCTTAATCTCCTTTAAATTTATCCTTCTTCTCAATTATTTAATTATTAAAATTTTCGGATCTTCACAAGACAAGGGGAGTTTAGTATTTCAGATGATGGAACTCTAAGGTTCCGTACCAGGCTGTCTGTGCCTGTAGATGTTGAGATTAGGAGGACTATCTTATAGGAGGCTCACAGATCCCTTTACATAGTGCATCTAGGAAGCACTAAAATGTATAGGGAAGCACTAAAATGTATCGAACCTTCGGGAGTCATTCTAGTAGAGCGGCATGAAGAGGGATATTGCTATGTTTGTGGAGCAGTGTTTGACGTACCAACAAGTAAAGGCTGAGGACTAGAGACCGGCGGGACAGTTGCAGCCACTCCATATTCCTGAGTGGAAGTGAGATCATATGTCGATGGATTTCGTTATAGGGTTACCGCCGGCGTCGCATGGACAGAATGCTATTTGGGTGTTCATTGATTGATTAACGAAGACTACTCCCTTTCTTCCAGTTAAAGTCAACTACTCTATGAACAGACTAGCGAAGTTATATATTCAGGAGATAGTTAGAACCCATGGTGTGTCAGTATCCATAGTATCAGACCGAGACCCACGATTTACATCGCGATTTTGGAGGAGTTTGTAGGAGTTATTATTAAGCACAACCTTTCATCCTCATACTGCTGGGCAGACAGAGAGGACAATCCAGATACTTAAGGATATGCTTCGCGCATATGTACTGGATTTCGGGGGTAGTTGGACCCAGTATATGTCGCTGGTTGAATTCGCATACAATAACAATTACCAAGCCAACATTGGGATGGGCCCTTACGAGGCATTATATGGTAGGAGGTTCCGTTCTCCACTATACTAGGGTGAAATGGGTGTGGGGCAAGTGTTTGGACCCGAGTTAGTGCAGCAGGCATAAGATGAAGTCTCACTTATTAAAGACAAAATCAGTGCAGCTTATAGTCGGCAGAAAAGTTGCGCAGATACTCACTGCCTGAAGTTGGAGTTTGATGTGGGAGATAAGGTGTTTTTTAGAGTAGCATTGCTAATAGGGGCTATGAGGTTTGGGAAGAAGGGTAAGTTAAGCTCTAGGTTTATTGGCCTATTTAAGATATTTGAGAGAGTGGGTTCAGTCGCCTAAAGGCTAGCTTTACCACTAGCTCTATCTAGGATTCATGACGTATTTTATGTTTCCATGCTAAGGAAATACGTCCCAGATCCCTCCCATGTGATTAGCTGCGAAGAGATAGGGCTTAAAGATACTTTAGCATATGAGGAAACACTAGTGCAAATTCTAGATAGAAAAGAATAGGAGTTGCGCACCAAGAAAATTCCACTAGTAAAAGTCTTTTGAAGAAACCATGCAGTGGAGGAGGCCTTGTGGGAGTTAAAGGAGGAAATACGATAGAAACACCCACATTTGTTTAGTGGGAATCAGAATTAGACAGAAAAAGGAGCAATAATAATTTAGGTAAAGTAAATATAGTTTAGTTTTATTATATGCAGAGCAGGATAATGTATATATAAGTTATACTTTAGATTATAGAATAGGTAGTATTTTTAGCCTTGGGGAGAATTTTCTTTTGTGTGTATATTTGTAATCTCTTAAAACCATAATTGTAACCACGATATTCCTCCACCATAAGTGAGGGTAATTAATAAAATAAGTAGCAAATTTTTCTTATAGAATGGTGTATAGCACATATAGCAAATTTCACGGACGAAATTTTATAAGGAAGGGAGAATGTAGAGACGCAGAAAATAAAAGGAAAATTAAAAAGGAATAAAAGCATGGTTCATCGATGAACCCCCTGGTTTCATCGACAAATGCTCATATACGGTTCGTGGATGAGCTTCAGTGCCTCGTCGATGAAGAGATACTGAGAGGAGGACATTTATACCCTTTGGTTCATCAATGAACTCATCATCCTCGTCGACAAACTCCCTTCTGTTAGAATTGGTGTATTCCCAAGAGGGGGGTGAATTGGAATTTAAAAACTTTTTCTCCTAGTTTAATCTATTCAACAGTATATACACAACCTAGGGTTAGTCTATGCAATTTCTAAAAGCGTAGATAAATATAATGTAGAAATTAAGTCATACGCATCATTTACCCATAACATACATGTTTTGTAAAAGTAAAATGCAGAAATGTAAACAAACACGCGATATGTTATCGGGGTTCGACCAACTGTGCCTACGTCCCTACCTCTAACTCGCAAGCCCAAGGATTCCACTAATAGCTTACTTAAGGGTGGAGCGGCACCGATTACAATCAGGTGAAATTAACAGAGGGCTGACCTCAACCTTAACCAGGTTAATTAGCGAGGCTAACCTCAACCTACACGCCTTACCAGGATGGCGCACCTAACTTTCCTAACCGGGTCTAAGCCAATCCGAGACTATTCTAGGGCTAGTCTCCTTCTTCAGGCCCGTGCTTGGAAATACAGCAGTATTTAAAATACAACCAAATGGTACAATGAATATGCTTTTAAGTAAAGCAGATGTGTACCCAGATAAGCGCAATCACAGACACCACAATATGATTTAATATGTAAGCTCAGTGTGGTTTAAGATGTCTACTCTCAAATAGATTTACTATCATTGTAATCAGTGCGTAAGAGTGCGAACACTACAATCTTTGTATCGCAAGATGTATTCAATCTAAGTGCTCAAACAAAGATATTAACCAAATAGTATATATATATATATGAAGCTCTAGCAATGTATAAGTTTGGTTTCCAAAAAGAATTTAATCTTTGTATTCAACTAAAGATATAAATCAATGAATATTGTAACAAAGATTTTTCTCACACAAACAAATATCTCTTCAAAGATTTATCAAGATAAAACACACTAGATATTTGAAAGCATTTTAAAAATATTTTGCAACCAAAAACAAATATAATCTTCTCAAGATGTTGCAATGAAGGTGCAATCTTAGAAGATCAAATGAAAGTCTTTTTAGGATAGACTTATTAACAAAGTCTCCTAAGAATACTTAGGTTTAGCTCTCAACGAAAATAAATCAATCAAATATGAATGGGAGAGCAAACCTATTAAATATAAACACTCAATCAACTTACAGAGGATTTAAGAGATCGAAGAAGGTAAGCATAAGTGAATGGGGATTGGAAATGAGTATTATAGGTTTTGGGATTTTTAGAGAATTTCTCTTAATCAATATTTTTAATCCCATGCTAATTATTCCAAATGAGAGGGTATTTATAGATACCCCTTCAAATATAACCGTTAAAGACCTATTGGGAATAATTAGGAAAGTTTAATGACCTTTTAAATATTTTAACCCTATTTAAAAAATATTTAACTACGGTAAAAATAAGGGCAACCCGAGAGGTCCGGTCGACCAGAACAGTTTCGATCGACCAGGCAAGAAATGAACTGAATGGCCGGTTGACCGAAAGTGCCCTTCCAAAGGCGATTTTCCATTTTACCGAGGTTCGGTCGACGGGCAATTTTGACCTGGCTGGTTCCGTCGACTGGGTGAAGGCGATTTTTCAATTTTCTGAGGTTCGGTTGACCGGGCCATTTTGAACTGGCTGGTTCGATTGACCAGACCGTTGGGATTTTTCCCGAGGACCCTCGGTCGACCAGGTAGTTGGAGTTCATTTTTGTCACGGTCGACAAGATGGTCAAACATTTGACCTGAGGGGGTTTCGGTCGACTGGAAGTTTTGAGCTGCAATGGTTCGGTCGACTAGGTGGTCAATTTGTTGACCAGGGAGGGTTTCGGTCGACCGGGGAGTTTTGAACAGCATAGGGTCGGTCGACCAGGGCCTTGGTCAACTGTTGACCAAGGCCTGTTTCAATCGACTAGGGCAAAATGAACTGCCTTGGTCGGTCGACCGAAAGTGCACCAAGTGTGCATTTCGGTCCCGTTTCGAAACATAAAAATCCTATTTAAGTGCCTAATACATGCAAGTGTAAAAGTGAGTGTCCTAAGGTCACTTGAGGTCCAATTTAGAAGACACCGAAAAAGTCTGGTGTCGGTCCCGAAGGTCTTTCTAAGGTCATTTTTCAATTATGGTTTGTTTGAGCTTACGTATTATCATGCATGTAATGTGTGTGAGCTTATTACAAACCAGAGCCCTAATAACTATTATAGACTAATTAAATGAAATATATTACAACATTGAAGATGAATTGGCCTTCAGGCTTTGCTTGCTTTGTGCCCATCTTGATCTTAACAGTCTTAGTTCCTGCACAAAACCTCAAACACGCATTAGTTGCAATGAGTATTTGTCATAATCAAAACCGGGCGTGACCTATGAAAATTAACTTTCTTCACTTTCTCTTTATAAAAATTCGGTCTCTCCACCTTCGCTATAAGATTTCGGCTCCATTTTTCCCCGGTTCAATGATTAGAAGTTACCATAATGATCTTGGGGAGATTCTAAACAACTTAGCCAAAGCATAATTTTGGTTTGCGAAGTTCAGGCACCATCCCAAAATCAGGGTAAGTAGATTATGTTAGGGTATATATGGTTAGTAGGCTTTTCTGAACCCAGATCTTGTGTTAAATGAAAATATACTGAAGTTGAGTTGATTAAACTAGGGTATTGTGATTTCAGGGTTTGGGTTTCCAAACGCCACAAGCATGAGTTAAGGTTCCCAGCGAGTGTTTCCTCTGGAACTCAGGTAACGCTGATAAACAACTAGTAATTTAGAATTTTGTGGATAAAGAGATATGTGAGCATGAGGAAAAGGTGAGTATAGTTATTATTCTGAGTTTGGGTTGATTGAATTAGGAAATGTACATTATTTTAGGGTTTTGGAGTTTGGAACGCTGCGGGCGTAAGAATAAAGTTGGAGTCAGGCCTCCCAGTCGGTGAGGTTAGGAAAATATGCTATGCTAGTTAAATCAAAATTTCTTACCAATAAAGTGTAGTATATGTTTATGGGTTTTTGGAAAAGAAATCATACAATTTTACATATTATAGTTAATGAATTTTATTTAGTAGTGTGGCATGAGTTATATTAGCCTAGTATAGAATTCTACTAAGTTTTCTCAGATATAGAGTTTTATTCAAATACTAGAGTTTACCCAGATATACAGTTTTATTCAGATATTATAGTTTACTCAGATATACAATTTTATATAGATATTATAGTTTACTCAGATATACAGTTTTATTCAGATATTACAATTTATTCATATATACAACTTTATTCAGAGATGTAGTTTTCACAGTACCATGATATATAAATTACAAAACCATGATATACAGATATTATAGAACCAAAACATACAATTATTACAGTTTATACAGATCAGTTTATTATTGCGTTATGGTTAATACAGCTTTACAGAATCATGGTTATTACAGTTGTACAGAATCATGGTAAATCAGTAAGATATATAATAGTATTATATAGTAACAGACCCTGATGGAATATATTAGATTGTAGAGCACAGTGCCGTAACTATTACAGTATAGAGTGCAACCACATATCTTAGATAGTGTGTGGATTATATGTGTAGTCGATCGTGCCTTGGGAGAGCTTGCAAACTCCTCGGTAGTCAAGGTTGAGACAGCCGCTTTGACGATAGAGGTTTCAGTTGACTTATCTTGGTAGGCCAACTAATGTTAAGTCCCGCCTACGGGCCGCACAACCTTGTCATGAGGGGTTAAGTCATGACATATAGTCATCCGTTGACGTATATATATATATATATATATATATATATATATATCATGAGGGGTTAAATCATGACATATAGTCATCCAATGACGTTTTTACAGTTTTATATAAATATATATATATATATAGGGACGTTTTTACAGTTATATATATATACAGATTTACAAAAAACAACAAATATACCTACAGATACTAAAAGTATGATTTAATAGAAAGTTTAGAAACAGTTGTATTTTAAGCCACATAGGTGTGAGTTATATTGTATTCTATTTTGCATGTTATTTTAGCTTCAGTAGATTAAAAGTATATTTTTCATGTAAACTCAGTTGTCACACACTAGTAATAGCATATTTCGTCTTATTGAGAGTTGTCTCATCCTAGTAATTTAACATATTTCAGGTGATCTAGTTAGACGAGTATATTAGGCTCGAAGATAGAGGGGATATTATACTGCCTTATCTATAGGGTAAGAGTACACCAGGAGATGTGTTTTTGCGTAATATTGGTTGATCTAATGGTGAATACTGGAGTGATGTACATATATGTTTTGGGAAAATACTAAATTCTAGTATTGTATTTATGGTTAAACGATTTAATGTTTTCCGCTACATAGGTGTATTGTCTTATGACAGGAATTCCTTGGTGCCCACTTTTGGACCGAGAGGCTATAATAGATATTACAGGGGTATCAGAGTAATATGGTTTATAGCTAAAGAAAAAAAATTAGTATGAATTTTCTGGTCGTTACACTTGTGGGCTATGTTAAGCACCAAACTCCAGTTTTCAGGTGCTTACCACCCCCAAATTAATGGACAAACTGAGGTAGTTAATAGAAGCTTGGGTGGCCTATTAAGATGTCTAGTGGGTGAAAACATAGATTCGTGGGATTTGTGTCTTCCTATGATGGAATTTGCATCTAATAGTTGAGTGAATAGAACCACAAAATTGAGTCCTTTTCGGGTTGTCACTAGTTACCAACCTAGGAAGCCTATAGATCTTATCCTATTACCCCCCACAGGCTAGAGCGAGTGAGCAAGTTGATGTTTTGGCAAAGCACATACATGATCCACACTTTGAAATAAGAATGAAAATTAATTTGAATAAGGAACATTATATATCTTGTGCTAATATACATCGAAAGTTGCAAGAATTTCCAGAGGGTGATATGGTTATGGTCCTTATTCATCTTGAGCGGATTCCTGTAGGAAAGGTAAGAAAGTTGCATGCTAAAAAGATAAGACCTTTCAAAGTTTTAAAGAAAATTAGTTCTAGTGCTTACATGCCTGGTATTCCAATTGATTTTGGCATAAGCAATGTATTTAATGTTGAAGATCTAACCTTTTTCCTTGAAGCATCATCTTTTGTGGGGCCTTCAAATTCTAACCTTGCAAGTGATCATACTCCATTTCCCACTCCTCATGAGCATGAAACCCCAAAATTACCTTTGTCTCCACCTTTACCCATGCCCAAGAACCTTGATGAGATTGAAGAGATATTAGATGATAGACAACATTCACACGAGCACAATCATACCAAAAGTTCTTGGTCAAGTGGAGAGGCAAGCCACTTTTCGAGAGGAGCTGGACTCTTAAAGAATACCTCCTTCATCTCAACCCGAAGTTATACTCACAGTGCATCACTTCTTATTCTTCGGAGAAGAATTCTTTTGGGCTGAGAGAGATGATGGGGATCAACCAGCCTTAACCATCTCTTTTGCAGATATCGTGATATGTGAACGGCCTACTGATGTCCACTTTTGTTCATAACTATTTTGTAGGCACACGTGGAGTTATTTGAAGACTACTTCAAGACTTTTGAGCATGAAGACCCTAGTTGATATGCTGAAACGAGTTCAAGTCCAATACCCATGTGGGCCCCCACATGGTCATGTGGACCCCACACGGCTCTATGGGGCCCACATGAATTTGACTTCCTTTTGGCTTATGTTTTTATATTAAATTTGTAATATTGCAAGGCAATTAAGCTTGCATATGTGTGTCGAGTAAGTTGAAGTATTTATTGTGTTAGTAAGTTGTAAGAGTTTAATTTTTGTGTCTCCCATGCTTGTGTGGGAAATGTAAGTGTGTTAATGTGTTGACCCCCCATGCTAAGTCTTTATATCTTGTATCATTGTAATAATTCTACAGAGGATTGATATTGAGTATTGAAAATAATTTTCCTTGCTAAAGCTTAAAAGCTTTGTCCAATCTATCGATTGTGTAGTGTGAGGCTACAGCGTTCTCTCCGGAGATCTAGTGATGAGAGACCACTATCTATCCAGCGACTCTGTTTCCATCTCCTCCTTCTCACCCACACATCTGTTACATCTACGCTCCATTTTTTTGTTTGTCTCGGTGTTTCAAAGCTTGCACGAAGGACTTATGGTGTGGTCTAGCTCATGTTGAACAATGTCTAGCCACCCATTCGAATCTCTTGGTAACCTCAGTAATTGTCTGAACCCTTGCTTAATCTTGTGTAAACCTTTACTTGAAAATAAATTTCATGTTTGAATAGCACATTTGAACCATTAGATTTCAGTATTGATACTTGCTAGCTAAAATCAATTGTATGAATGTTAGCTTGGTAGATTAGAATTTGAAATCTTGATTTTGAAAGTAACATCTTCTGCATAAAACTAGATTCCTTGATTAGTAATCACTTGGGACATATTCTCTAGACATCATCACACACTTTTTCAAAAATCCAACAACATGTGAAATGAAGCATGATTTATGGTGTTTATGTTTGGTTAATTGAATTCTTAATCCAAAGTGTTTTAAGTGTATGTGCTTATGTGAGTGTAGGACTAGGTCGATCATTCCCGTCCTACATCACCACCTCGAACTGACTCACCCTTAAGGGTTTGATGACCTATAAATAACTTGTCCTTAAGGTTTTGACTACCTCGAACTAACTTGTCGTCAAGGGTTTCGTGACCTTAAATTAGTTTTATCTCAAGGTTTTAACGATCTCAAACTTACTTGTCCTCAAGGGTTTGGTGACCTCAAAATGACTTTTCCTCAAGGGTTTGGTGACTTTAAACTGACTTATCCTCAAGGATTTGGCTACCTAAAACTAACTCGTCCTCAAGGGTTTGATGACCTCGAACTGACTTGTTCTTAAGAGTTTGATTACCTCGAACTAACTTATCCTCAAGGGTTTGGTGACCTTGAATTTTGAAAGAAAAAGGATGGACCTACAGGATTTGGTGACCTAAAACTGACCTATCCTTAAATGAGTATAATGATGGATCTAGGTGATTTGAAAGACTAATTTGACTTGTTTTATTTGAAATAAAGGAGGCTTTAGAGATTTGAACTGGATTTCTTAGGAAAAATAAAGGATAAGACCCAGGAGATTTGACGGCTCTAGGCCAACCTTCCTATTAGAAATATAATAGACTTTGAAAGTTGGATGACTTTGAATTGACGTGTCCATAAGAAGAAGTAAAAAGAAAAAGTGAAGGATAGACCTCCAGGATTTGATGACCTAGAATTAATCATATCCTAAAAGGAAGGTGGCATACCTCAAGGATAGACAAACCTATGTCGTCTTGCCCATAAAAAGAAGTATAAAGAAAAGATTTGAGAGATTTGAAAACTTGAAACTGACTTTCCTATTTGAAAAGGTGAAGGATAGACCTCCAGGGTTTGATAACCTAGAACTAACATTTCCTAAAAGGAAAGTAGAAAACCTTAGGGATTATATCACCTTGATATGTCTTGCCCCCCAAAATGATATACCTCAAAGATTTAAAGACCTTGGATTGACTTTTACAACATGTATTGTAGCGTAAGTGATAGAAAAAAAAGAAGGGTTACAATATAGAATATACAATGCTTACCCGGAAGAGTTATCAGCCACTATTTGAAACTTCATCATCACCCATGGATTACTGATGCCTTCAGGTATGCCAAGCTGTGAGGGCTTAGTAGAATTTCCTAATTGAACATATAAGGGCTTGGTTTCCTATCGAATTTTCTTTTATATTTCTAAAAATCTTTGAAACCTTGTAGATTATATGGCCTGAAATGTCCCGAACCCTTATACCCGGGTCCGGTGCGTTATACCTAATCATATCCTCATAAATCATATTCCATAACATATGCAGCGGAAAAACATGATCATAATCTCCATATAACATAATACCAGAGTTTACTAATTCTAACTATAATCTAGAGTAAATCATCCAACACCTGCATTTCCATAATTACATATAACTCCCAAAATAATTCAGTATGTTCACAAACTTTCTTTTCTCCACAGACTTAAAATATAAGGACGTAAAACATAAATTTTTGCATCTCATAATTAACATAGAAATATACCATTTGCTTTTACTATTTCCCAATAATGTTATAGAACCTCGAGCTCTATAAGCTCGATCTCAATGAAATCCTAAAAAAAAAAAAAAATTTATATTCGGGTGAGATACATCTCAGTAAGGGAAGAAACCATATATTAAAGCAGTGTGTGGCCAACATGAGTTTATATATATATCATAATATTTAACATTTGAAAATCCTTAACATAATTTTCGAAATCATTCCCAGATACTAATCAAACACATGCAAATGCTTAACCCATGAAATTTCACGAGGATAGGGGTGATTACCCGCCCATACAAGTAGCACCTCTCTGCTCTGATACATTTGGCAACTCGAAGGTCACAATTTAAGTATACCAGGGCACTCACCTTACTCGGTAAGCCCTCAAGTGATAAATTAATCTCGTACTCACGCATTCAACAATAGTTTATCGGCAAAGACCCTAAGGATAGGGAATTCTACCCGCCCATACAAGTAGGTTCCCTTTGCCTTAGTACGTTATGTGGCTACTGCCACATCTGTAGCTACTAGTGCACTCACCTTAATCAGGAAGCCCTTAGGCGAAGAGTATGCCTCGCCCAATCATAACATGTTCCACATACATACATACTTCTATTAACATAATACATCATTCTGTTCTGTCATTATACATTCATGCACATTCATTCCTATTCATAACTTAACTTTGCATTTCGTTTCACTTTAAGTGACTTTTTCCCATTTACATCATTTGCCTTTTTCATTTCATTTCATTGCCATTTCATCAGTCATTTCATTGCACAACATTTCATTTCATTACTTCATACTACAGTTGGTCTTTAGCCATCATCAGTTAGTCTACGTAGAAACGTGCTAAATCTGCTAACACAGTTCCTTTTAACTGTCATCAGTTAGTCTACACAAAAGTATGCTAGATCTGCTAACATGGCTCTCTTTCAGCTGTCTTACATTTACATGGTTGCATTTAACATACACACGCAACATTGTCCATATCATATTTTATTCTCATTGTTTTACTTAGCCTGCATCTCACACATTTAACATATAATTTGCACAGATTCTCATGCCACACAATTTAGCAGTAAAATTCATACATATTCCTCATAAAATAAGCCAACCTACATTTAATGTTTATATACTAAAAACACCTTTCATTTCTTACGTAATTATCCTGAAAATATTTCCCACTTTCATTAGTTCATTTTCGCATATACATATCTAATAAACAACCCTAAACTGGAAAAAAAATATAATTTAAACAGTTGGTATTTTACCTATATCGAAACATATACACGTACATATAACACAATTTATTTTTCCATTAAATTCATAAAAATTCTGATTTAATATATATTTTTCCCCTTATCTGGTTTCTTGAACTACGCCAACAGGGACTCCAAAAAATACCCAGACCCTGAAATTAAATTCCTAATTCCAATAAATTATTCTTGAAAAAATATTATTTAAATATTTCCTAGGGTCATAATTCCTAAATAAATAAATATACCCTTCAATTTAGCCAAATTGTCAAATTTCTCAAATCCTACTCTTGCTTTGGAGTAGGGCCTAGAAAACCCCAATTGGAAAATTACATACGTCAAAATGACGATGATGACAACTAGGACCCCGGGGTGGTGTCCGTTCGTCGATTTAACCACATATTAACGGCGAAATTGAGAAAATGGGGAAAAACTACCTTTCCCCAAGAGCAGTGCCTAAGCCATTCCCATGAAAAATCTACTCCAGTAGAAATGTCGGCAGCAGAACCAAGATTCCAACGGCACCTTCTGTTTTCCGATTTGCTACCAATTCGCCGAGTAATTGAGAGAAGAAGAGAGAAGAAGACGGAGCGGCCGCACGCACGACATACAACATCCAGGGGGGGGGGCGCTGATTTTTCTTTTTCTTTCTTCTTTCTCCTTCTTCCTTCTTCTTTCTTCTTTCTTCTTTCTTCTTCTTATCTTCTTCCTATCAGATAACTTAACTTTACATATATATATATATATATATATATATATATTATATTACTTTAACTTATATATATATATTAATTTACTTATATATATATATATACATATATATATCTTATTTTAATTATTATTTTTTTTAAAATCCAATTTAAAAATATTTAATTTAATAACTAATTATTTAATTCAGCTTAATTTAATTTAATTTCTTTAATTTTAATTTTATTTTATTTTAATTTTTTTTGTTTTCCCACGTCATTCCTTTTATTTTTTTATCTATTATTTTATTTTTTATTATTTTTTTCTAAATTATTTTAATCCTTTTTAAATTTTCGGGTCTTTACATGTCCACTATCTAAATCAAGGCCGAAAATCAATTGCCCTCTAATTACCCCAGTAGGTGAGCGTCCATTATGGACTCGAGTTTAGTAAAAAAATTACAAATTTTTTTTTCTTTTCAAAATACAATGAGCCCATATGTTATGGGCATTGGTTCATAAAAGAAAGAACTATTTACATATGTAGACAAGGTATCTATTCAAAAGTATTTTCATGTTTCAAATGCTACCAAAAATACAAATGAAATAGACCCAATAAAAATTTCCTCATTTTTTTAGCAAAGTTTTCATTGCTCTTATGCATTTACCTCCAAATTGACATGCGGGCATTGTTATGAGAATCTTAATGGAGCCACACCTCTTCTTTCAAGTATGAGTAATGGTCGAAAAATTAATTTGTATATTGAATAAATTGAAATAACATGAAATGCTTTTTGAATTTTTTTACAGAATAAAAACAACCAACTGCAGTATAAGATTTGAAATAATTACATATCATCCCCCATTGATCATGCTAGGAGAGTACAAAATTCGGCTGGGACACTAGTACAACTTGGGGATGACCTTCCCAAAAGGAACATATGACTTCTGTAGCTAATAACTCCATCTAAAAAACTGCTCGAGTAGCGATAATCTGCACTTTGTCAGTCTTTCATCTACTTCCTTTGCTAAGATACCGATAACTCCTTTGGCTTCCTTCCGACATTATCCTGAGTTTGGCGTTTGCTAAGGGACAACATTGGATGTCATTCCAACTCAGTTGCATAAAAATGGTTGTGTGTAAAGGAATTTATGAGTAGAACCAAAATGTATACTTAAATCAGCAACCTTAGGATGGACTTCTTTTGGATGAAACGTCACCATGGGTTTCAAAACACTATAAAAAATGGACTAATAAGCTCAAAACCTCCCTTCCTTTTTTATTTTATTTGACTTCAACGATTTAGAATTAACCTATTATTTGAATCATAGGTTACCTACGTATCCTATATTGGGACTAAGTCTTTGCTTTGTTCATCTATAGATTGATCATAAAAATATGATAAATCTCATTCAAAAGGGCTTTAATTTTTTGTTGTAATGGGGGTAAGGTTTTGGGGTGAAATAAGAAAGGATATAATCGGCTTAAAATGAATGTGTAAGGTGGTTTAAATGGTCATGGATCACTTCTGATTTCACTCCCTTGGGACATTTAGTTTTTCTTCTCTTGCATTCTCTTGCCAACTTCTAGGCTATTCTTCATTCTTAATTAGCCCTTTTTTTCTTTTTGTTCTTTTTGCTTTCTTTTCCTTTTTCTCTTTCAAAGAAAAAATGCCCCAGTGTGGAGAGGTTCATTGGAACAAAATGTTTTGATGTTTGATGATCCTTGACTCAGGATTCATGAAAGAAATTTTAGGCTCAAAACGGGTAATGCAACGGGATATTTTGATGACATAGTAGTTGAAACGAAGGCCTTTTATCATTCTATATTTCATCTTTTCCAATTAGAGCATATTTGAAAAAATCCAAGCCATAGAATCAAAGTAAAGAAGAATAATAGCAATTAAGGACCACTGAAATAAAATATATATTTAGGCTCAATTGGTTAAAAGGTCAAATATAAAGGAAAGTGATTGATCAAACATGGAAATCCTTCATTGATTGTCATTCTACATTGAAAGCTTAATTCTAATCACAAAAATCACAATTATCACGTGCAGGGCTTCTTAATAATGTATGAGTTGATCGACTGATGAAACAATTACCTGTCCAAGTCTGCCAAGATGATTGCTTCCCGAAAATGCCTTTTTTTTTTTCCCTTTTCTATTTTATTTTTTATTTAATTTCTTTGTTTATTTTTGAAAGGTGAGCCTTCATAAATGGGTGTGATCCTACCCTTAGGATCATTTCGGTTTCATCCTCTACAGTATAGGTTTACATCCCTTCATATCTGGTGAACCTCTATATCCAAAATTAGCGTGACCTAGTGACCAACCCCTTAAATTCTTGGAGTAAGGAGATTAATGTTTCCTTAAATGTTCATCCCACTTTTTTCATTGGGTGCTCTCAGTTTGTTTTCAGTGATTTCCTTTGTATTCTGTTTTTCAATTAACCTTAGAGGTCCTATTAAAAAATTAACTTCTTCCTCACTCTCCATGGAATGATCAAATGGGGGAATTTTGCAATTGTTTTATTGCAATTGTTGTTATCTTATTCCAGAGTCAGTTGTTTTTGTAATGCCTTTTTTCATATAATAAAAAAATAACAAGTGAAAATGAGTGATGAAAATGATCCTTATTTAAAATGGGGCTTGTTACAAAAAGTGCTATAACCGGGCATAGGTGATGTTGTTGGAAACAATTAAAAATATAGAAAATGAAAAATGAAAAAAAAAAAAAGGAAAAACAAACCATAAAAAATGACCATCATTTCTGCTTCAAAAGTAAGCTAAGTTATAATTAGGATAGGGGCTCATCCATGAGACGGATGTTCCCCAAGGGGGGGGGAATTTTAAGGTTCTTATCGAAAAAGAGAGGATAAAGCTTTCATTGCTATCTAGTTCACTGAAGATCCTTCATGATTCGGAAAAGGGTTAATCTTGGCATTCATATTTTCCCCTTCCTTAGCTAGAAACCTCAAGACATTAGCATCTATCAAATCTTATATCTTGTGCTTCAATATGATGCAGTTCTCCATGGCATGTCCTAGAGAATTCATATGGAACTAGAAAGTTATATTAGGGTTATGCCACCTTGCAATTTGGGGGGTTAGGGGTCATTTTTCTTTGAGAAACCAACACTCGATAGCTTTGGTAGTGGGAGAGGTAAGGCATTGAGTTCTCTTTTTAGTCCAATGGTCTTAGAGGTATCCTTGTTTCAACATTGGGCATAGGTATGGTTTGATGCTTCATTGCGACCTATGATATTCACAACACTAATCTCTCCCTCTTTGCTTTCCTTCCTTATAAAGGGTTTTTTTTTTATTCATGGCAGAATATAGGGCCACCTAATCCACCAATTTAACAAACTTTAAACCAACTTCAACCTTTTTGCCCATAGTGACCACTTTTGCAAAAATTCGTCAAGCTTTGGGTCAGTAGCTTGTCATATTAGACGCCTTTGAATGCCTCAACAAATAGTTCTACCATGTCCTTATTATCTAGGGGTGGCTATACTTTGGTAGCCTTCTCTCTCCACCTCTAGACTTACGCATGAAATGTCTTGGTCTTCCTTTTCTTCTTCCTTTGTAGCTGCAACCTAGTAAGAGTTATATCTGTTTTAAACTGATACTAGAGCACAAAAGCATCAACCAAGTCCTTCTATTGTTGAATCCCACGTTTATCTAGTGTGGCATACTAGCACAACGCAAGTCGGTAAGGCTCTCATGAAATACATGAATCAAAAGTTTATGATTCTTTGCGTGCATCATCATCTTGCATGCATGAAATTGGAGGTGAGTTTTTAGGTATCCCGCCCCATTATGCTTCTTAAACTTAGGGGTGTTAAATTTGATCTACTTGTTGACATTGATGAACAAGTACAGCTCTTCAAACTTACTGCCCCCATAATCCCATGTCCCTTGTAAGTTTCATAACTATTCTTTGAGATATGTCATACAGTCACTAACAATAAAATTACTCCATGGTAGGGGCCTTAGGATCTGGTGTAGGTGGCATGGGAAACCTAAAAGAGGAGTGCCTAGACTGATGTCTCGAAGGGGTAGGAGGAGTGTCGTCCATAGTCACTTTCCTTTTGATCAAGGCCATTATGTTAGCAATTGATTTTTCTAAAGCCTTGAATCCTCTCTCGACTGACCCCTCTGCATTCTACATTTTTGGTGGATCCATTTGGCTTGAGATATGGAAATCATAGGACCTAAAGCAATAGGGAAAATTTTCATCTTGGGAGAAATTTTGCCTATATATTCTTTTTAAAAAAATAAAAAAAACATAATAAATAAACAAACACAAAGCAACCACACACATCATACATAAAGATAAAAAACAAATCTCTTTAAAGTGGCAATGTCTTATTGTCCATTACAATTTCATAGCCCATGCAGAGGTATTATCTCATAGAGGTTATATTACTTTATTGATCATGAATCCATAAGTAAATACATATCCTATAGAAGTATGCCTTGTGTCATCTTCTCAATCATTATCCTCTTTGACTTTGGGGTTTCTTCTATAAGATTGTTTAACTAATTAGACATGTCGAATAATATAGAAGAATCTACACCTGTACATGAATCACAAACAACAAAATAAGCAGAACAAAGGAAAAGAGAGTTAGTTGCATTCATGATATAGTAAAGGTCCAGTGTAAACATACAAGTTGAGTTCTTAGGTTCATCATCACTGATTCAATGCTAGGGCAAGTATTCAAGGTGCTAGTATAAGCCTTCAACCCTAATTAATAATTCTATAGGCTCCCAAACTGTCCTTTTTTATGCCATGAATGCCTAGCAAGGCCTCTCATCCTTGAGTCCTTAAAGACTTTGGTGGATGAAGTTCAGTTTGAGTAAGGGATTTTGTAAGATCTATGCAGAGGACCATGCCTTATAAAGGTTTACATTACCACCCCTTCATAATTCTAGTAGGTTCGGACTCGAGTATAGAGCTCATGTAATGTTAGTAGATAATGTGTGATGGAGCAACTACAAAATATAAATATATAGTAGAAAATCATTCATCAAAGTTTAATGCAACAAACCACACTATAAAGAAATCACATAATATACAGGAATATAACACTCAAATAACAAAATTAGCTCATAGAATGAAAGGAAACAACACACATTGGAAGTGGCTTAATTCTCTAAGTGTCTCTCGTGGAGTTGCCAAGTCCTAGACACCAAATTCTAGTTCGGGCGAGTGCCAACAAATAAAAGTTGTAGCATAGCGATTCCCAAAACAAGAAAAGTTAAAAGGGATGGATGATACTCAAGAAAATATAAAGATTGAAAGTGCAGATTCGCCACCTTTATTATTCCTTTTTTGTTTTGGGAAAACAAACGGAAAAACCCATAAAGGGTCCACGATATAGAGAACAAGGGTTCAAGAGTACATTTGTATGTAGGGAAGGTAGTAGACCAACCATTCTAAGGGGTATTAGTCAACCAGCACCCTACCAACACTTGTTCCAAGAACGGTTGCCATTATATATGTGTGTGTCCTAACTAAAGATGAAAGAAGGAAGGGAAGGAATTTTCCCCTTTGGGTCATTCGATGAAGAATCACTGCCTAAGAGTCTAGACAATAGAGCTGAAAGCTTTGACATGCTTTTGCGTGAAAAAGGAACTTTGGCCTCAAATATCCCTAAATTTTGAAAATATGAAGTAAAAGATAAAAAGAAGTTTTGATTGATTGTCATGGGTAAAATCAAAGATGACTATTTCCTTTGAGCATAAGACATTAAAATACCTCATTTCAATCAAGGACCGGTTGAGATGGATGGGATTTTTTATTGAATTTGAAATTAGAGAATTTAATGCTGATAGGGTTGAAAATCTCCTAATTGACATCGAGTTTTAATGGAGAATTAAAGTCAATCAATCATTATTGTGTTTGCAAAAATATTTTGATTAGAAATTGAGATTCGAATGTGGTTGAAGTCAATCATTAGTGAAGGGATGAAAATCTCATAATTGACAATGAAGGTTTTAATGACCAAAGTCAACTCTTACATGGGAGATTTTAAGATCTCCTGATTGCCAATCACCACTTTTAATGATGGAATCAACTTTTAATTAAAAATTTGAAAATACCTAATTGATAATCAGCGCTTTAATGTCTGATTGGGGTCAACCCTCTAATTGAAGATTTGAAAATCCCTAATTGACTAGGGTTTAATATTTGATCAGAGTTAATTCTCTAATTGAAGATTAAAAAAACTTTAATTAACAATCAGGGTTTTAATAACTGATCAAGTCATCTCTTTAATATAGAGATTTTAAATCAGAGTTTTAATAACTGATTGAGTTAACTCTTGAATTAAGAGATTTGAAAATCACTGATTGTCACTCAAGGTTTTAATAACTAATTGAGTCGTCTCCTTGATTAAGAGATTTGAAAATCCCCTAATTGCAATTAGGTTTTTAATGTTTGATTGTATTGAGTCATTTTAATTGAGGCAATTAATATTTATGAAAGAGATTGGACATTTTAAAAAAAGGAAGGTTTCCTTTTGAGTAGAACTTTTTGACAAAACTAGGAAGATTTTTGAAAAAAAAAAAAAAAAACTTACTATACTCGTCATCACCTATAAAGAGAAATAATTTGCACGATCTTTTGAAATAGGAATTTTTTACTAAGGTTAGGAATTCCACATTTGCCCCCAACTTTTTGGTCTCGTGGTGCAAGCATCGACTCCTATGCACCTATATAGGCTTAAGGGAGAGCATTTATCTCTCACTTAATGTGACAACCTGCTTATTTTTCACATTTTTTTTATATATATTACATATTACAAAATCACCAATGCTAGCTTAGCATATAATAATCCACCTAGACCCATGGGTACCAGGGATACATCATAACACAAAATGGAAGCTTAAGCAGCAGGAAACATACAATCATATACATCTCATTATACCATACATCACAATACCATAAATACCAGAGTTACTACAAGCACTGTATATATATACACAACACTCAACCCAAAAAGACATTTTAGGGCCATTTCCACAAAATACATCGGACCTTATCATAATACTTACCCTTTTATAAGGATAGATCTACCATACTAGATCAGCGGGGCTTTACCCACTCTCCTATTAGGGGCTCCTGAAATATTTATAAAATTCTGGGGTGAGACACCTCTCAGTAAGGGAAATAAACTAATACCAATGTGTGGCAACATGAGTATTCCGTGTTAAACATATACCATACAGAACATATTTAGTAACTGTTTTGTCAAATCTGGGAAAACATATATATCATCAAAACATGGTAGAACATACTTCATTTTCATAAAACATATATCATCTCATATAATAATAATACAAAAACATTTCTGGTATTTGCTAGCTGTTGTCATGTATTACCCCCACATGACTGGGTTGTGTGACCCGAAGGCGGGACCTGACAATGGTTGGCTGACCTCTGCCAAGTTAAAAGTAAAATCTGTAAGTCTGATGGGTCTGCCAGACCTGATCCATACACGAGGGGCACTCACACACTTCTTAAAAACCACATCGACCATCCAATCTCACACCACTCCGTACAGCGGCGTTAACACAAATATCATGATCACGAACACCATGGACACATAGTAATGGTAAAGTGCAAGTGTTAACCTAATCAAGTCAACCAGGTTCTGATATCATATAACATATACTGAAACTATGATACATGGATATTTCATATCATTAATTATTAAATCAATCATATCATTTTGCATATATACGTGTATCATGAAAAATCATCGGCCTGTACGCCGGTATTTCACATTTTACCATAGCTCGACCCATATGCCAGCAAATCATATCATAGCACAGCCTTTACGCTGGCAAATCACATCCATAGATCGGCCCGTACACTAGCAAATCATATCATAGCACAGCTCGTACGCTGGCAAATCACATCCATAGCCCGGCTCGTACGCCGACAAAATATATCATAGCACAACCTGTACGTTGGCAAATCATACACATAGCATGGCCCATACGCCGGTAAAACATATAAAAATCTCGGCCCGTACGCCATTTTCCATTGTAAAAATTCGTATCATTAACACATTCCCAGAAAACAGTATTTCATAACAATTTCTACTCATGCCACACTAAAAGGTTTTCCACAAATTCAACATATCATCATTTTCAACTGTGTTTTCTCAAATATAAATCATATATATGAACATATTTACTTTCCTAAAATCAAATGTTATATATATACATACATTTTCTAAAAAAGAATTAGCTTAGTTTATCCCTTTACCTGATTCCTGAAAAGGCCCTAAGGAAATCTGTCCCGCACCCGCAGGGTTCCCCGTTCAACACCATGGTAATGAAAACTCCCAGTACTAAACTTTAGTATTTTTATGCGTATATCTTTATACAACTGTCAAATAACCAAATACTGAGTAGAAACTCTTACCCTGGATTTGGGATGGTTTCAACTTCAGCCCCACCGACGATCTGCTCCGGCAGACCTGCAGAGAACTTTCCCAAAAGCATCGTGGTGGCTTCAGATCATCGAACTGGCGGAAATCCAGCCTGAAATTAAATAGAGAAGGAGGAGTGACCGAGGGGTAGGAGAGAGAGAGAGATGTTGCGTAAGAAATTTCGGTCAAAAATGAGTTTTAGGCCTATTTAAACTGTGGCCTTCGTCGACAAGCCACGTCACCTCATTGACGAGGTCAATACAAAATTCGTCGACGAACTCTCCCCTTCGTCAACAAAATTCAGAAACCCCAAAATCATCCCCTCGGTATTTCCTTATCGACGAGCTATGTTACCTCGTCGACGAGCCCAATTATATTTTCGTTGACGAATCCTGTCCTTATCGATAAGCTCTTATTATACCCTCGTCGATGAGGAGCTGAAAAATTCTTCGAGATTTGCCTCTTTCTGTTTCCGGTTTCCATTTCCCTTTCTTTTATTATTTAAATACAATTATTCTTCGGGTCGTTACACCTTAGGTTGAGAAAGGAGAGGTCACCATATGGTCAAATCTTCCCTGTAGTCACATTGAGAAGCCCTAAACTACCCTTGGAGACACACATAATGTAATGCCAGAGAATAAGAGTAGATAAGGATCATTGATAGGCATACATGGGCAATTTGAACGTCATTGGCAAAGATACAGAGTCATGCCTTCAAATTTTTACTATACCACTTTTTAATCAATGATATCATGCACTTTGATTACATTCCATCTCAATGAAAACCTTTAATGAAACAATTCACATATCATGAGGTATTTGATAACTCATTACATCTATATGTTTCAATAATTCACCAAAATAGATGACTCTCCCATTTTTCTCTCTTTATTTCCATTCTTCTTTATTGACCCCCTTTCTTATATCCAAAAGGAATTTAAAAGAGCACTTACTTAAAAGAATACAAACATAAGAAAACAACATGGGTTTGTCAAAAAAATGATAACAAAGTAATCCAAGCCAAGACATTCATAGAATCCAATCAAAACCTTAAAACACCATGATTCAATCAACTATAAAAGGTCAAAGGAACACTTAGGATGAGTTAAAAAAAATGCTAAGCATGGAAAGAAGGAGATGGATTAATAGAAATGCATGGCAAATAGGACTTTTAGCACCTTCTTTCATGTGAAATTAGGATTCAGAAAAAATCTTTGCAGCCTACTTATAGCTGCAACCTTATCACCATTCTAACGTGTATTCCTCATTGCTAAAGCCTCTGAGAAACCCACGTGCCCTAGCCCTCTTATCACTATAGCCACACACTCAAGTCTTTTTGACTCCCACACACATCAAGGAAACCCTAGCTGTGATCTTTCTATGCTTCATCATGCTCCTTGCAACCCTAGGTAGCCACAACCCATAGTTGTTGTTTTTGTTGCAGCAGTTGTTATAGCGACAACAGGCCCCTTATATACCTTTGATGCAGTACTACGCAACGTGTCTCAGCAGGTTATAGCTGAGATCGCTAGGAGCTTTAGAGAGCAAGGAGGTTCGTCTACAGGTCATGGGTGCATGATAGAGAAGTTCACTAAAATGAATCCTTCAACATTTTCAGGAGGAGTTGATCTTGCAGCCGTTGAGAACTGGATGCAGGAGATTGAAAAAGTCCTGGCTGTATTATAGTGTACGGAGGAACAAAGGGTCCTCTTCACCACCTATGAGCTAATAGGGGAGGCCGAGAGGTGGTGGACTTCCGTGAGACTTCTAAAGCAGTAGAGGATGACGTCGGTAGCGATGAAATGTGATTAATTGAAACAATTATTCTTTGACAGATATTTTCTAGCTACTGTTAAGGAAGCTAAAGTGGAAGAGTTCCTAAGTATGAAGCAGGGACAGCTGTCGGTCCAGCAGTATGCGGTGCAGTTTATAGAGCTCTCTCGCTTCGCTCCATATATTGTTCCTGATGAGATAAAGAAGGCGAGACAGTTTGAAAGAGGATTGAGGAGAGGCATATACAAGCGAGTGATAGTGCTAAAGATTCAAGAATTTGCTAAGTTAGTTGACAGAGCAGCCTTGGAAGAGGTTAGTGAGCAAATGGATGCAGAGGAACAGGGACAGAAGAAGAGATCTGCATCTTCATGCAACTAGCAAGGTCCTAGGCAGGGTCAGTGGAGGAGAGGAAACTATGGCAGAGGAAGGAGGCAGGAAACTGGGGATCGTGAGGTTCAGACAGCGTAGAATCCTCCTATCTGTCAGACATGTGGGAGGAGACACTAGGGAGAATGTCAAGTAGGGAGAGTTGTCTACAATCACTGTGGTTGACAGGGACATCTAGTGTGAGAGTACCCTATACCACTAGAAGCTACTTCTGCTCCCAGATAGTACTAGGGAGGCTATCAGGCGCCACGTGGAGGCCAGTAGAAGAATATATCTCAGTGAGAGTTTTTGCTCTGATGCCAGGTGATGTGGAGATAGCCAACGATATGGTGAAACGTATGGTTAGCATGATTTCTTTTAAAGTTATTGTATTGTTTGATTCAGGAGCCACAAATTCATTTGTGTCCATGGGGTGTATTAAATTGCGTGGGGCAGAAACACAACTGTTAAATACTAAATTATTACTTACTACACTGACCGGGTCAGCAGTGAGGTGTAGTAGGGTATTCCGGGATTGTCTAGTGGATTTCGAGGGGAAATTTTGCCTATCGATTTGATAGTGCTAGATATGCATGGGTTCGATGTAATAATCGATATAGACTAGTTGGCAACCAATTACACCAGCATAGATTGTTGTTTAAAGGAAGTAATATTCAGACCTCTAGGAAAACCAGAATTCAAGTTTATAGGATTGCGAGTGCAATCCCCGCCCCAGTTAGTTTCAGCTATTTAGGCGAGGAGACTACTCCTAAGTGGGTGTTAGGGATTCGTGGCATTTGTGAAGGAAATGATAGGGAATGAAGTGAAGCTCACTAGTATGCCAGTAGTAAAGGAGTTTACGGATGTTTTTCCAGATGAATTACCAGGCTTGCCACCTGATCGGGAGATAGATTTTCCTATTGCTCTACTTCCAGGTACAGCGCCGATCTCTAAAGCACCTTATCGTATGACACCAGCAGAGTTGGCAGAATTAAAGAATCAATTGCAAGATTTTCTCGATAAGGGTTTTATACGACCTAATGTATCTCCGTGGGGAGCTCCAGTTCTATTTGTGAAGAAGAAAGACGAGACTATAAGGATATGTACAGATTATAGGGAAATTAATAAAGTGACAATCAAGAACAAGTATCCTCTACCCCATATAGATGATTTATTTGAGTAGCTCTAGGGTACACGGGTGTATTCTAAGATTGACCTTAGATTAGGTTATCATCAGGTGAAAGTGAGAGCTGAAGATGTATCAAAGAAGGCCTTTAGGATCAGTTATGGGCATTATGAACTTCTTTTTATGCCTTTTGGTCTAACGAATGCTCCTGTAGTATTTATGGAATTAATGAATAGAGTCTTCCACCAATACTTAGACCTGTTTGTTGTTGTTTTTATTGACGATGTACTGGTCTATTCAAGGAGTTATGAGGAGCATGAGATGCATTTGAGGCAAGTTTTACAGACACTCAGGGAAAAGAAGTTATATGCCAAGTTCAGCGAATGTGAATTTTGGCTCAAGAAGGTTGTGTTTTTGGGGCCCGTCATCTCAAGGGATGGAATTTTTGTGGATTCTAGTAAGAATGATGAGGTAGTGAATTGGGCTAGCCCGAGGAACGTCTAGGAGATTAGGAGTTTCTTGTGGTTAGCTAGTTATACCCGTCATTTTGTTGAGGGATTCTCACCGTTATCCGGGCCTCGGACATGACCAACCAGGAAGAACACCAGATTTGAATGGGACATTAGCTATGAGTAGAGTTTTCAGGAATCGAAGCAGAGTCTTGTCACGACACTAGTATTGATCATCCCATCAGGGGGTGAGGGTTATGTTATCTATAGTGATGCATCCTTGAAAGGACTTGGTTGGGTACTAATGCAACATGGTAGAGTGGTAGCGTATGCTTCTAGGCAGTTCAATGAATATGAAAAGAACTACCTTGCCTATGATCTTGAATTGGTTGCAGTGGTACATGCATTGAAAATTTGGAGGCATTACCTGTACGACGAGCAATGTGAAATTTTCTCCGACCATAAGAGTCTAAAGTACTTTTTCACCTAGAAGGAACTGAACATAAGGCAGAGAAGGTGGTTAAAGCTTATTAAAGATTTCGATTATACCATCAGTTACCACCCAGGGAAAGCAAACGTGGTAAATAATGCGTTGAGCAGGAAGTATGTGGGACCAAGGTTGGAAGTTATGGAGATTCAGTATCCGATCATGATGGATATGGAGAGATTCATAATAGAATTGATTAAGAGCAATCCTCAAGTATGTATTGCTAGTCTAGTGGTGCAGCCTACTTTGTAGGAAAGGATTAAAGCTACTCAGAAGGAAGATCTAGAGCAGAGGTAATGATCAAAGTATAGAATGTTCAGGGAGAGGAATTCTGTATTATAGATGACAGAGCTTTGCGATTTCGATCCAGATTATGTGCTCCTACCATTGCTGACATCGGGAAGACCATAATAGAGGAGGCTCACAGATCATAGTACACCATTCATCCTAACAGCACGAAAATTCATAGGGATCTATGAGAGTCTTATTGGTGGAGTGGTATGAAGAAAGAGATTGCTGAATATGTAGCATAGTGTTTGACGTGCCAGCAGGCAAAAGCTGAGCACCAGAGGTCGACAGGCCAATTGCAGCCACTTTTTATCCCAGATTGAAAGTGGGATCACATATTTATGGATTTTATTTTAGGATTGCCGACGACATTGCATGGTCAGAATGTCATTTGGGTGATTGTGGACCGTTTGACTAAGACCGCCCATTTCCTACCTATCAAGATCAATTACTCCCTTAACCGTTTGGTGGAGATTTATATTCAAGAAATAGTTCGTTCTCATGGGGTTCTAGTGTCTATTGTGTCAGACCGAGACCCACGTTTCACATCACGCTTTTTTAGGAGCTAGCAGGAAGCCCTAGGGTCTTAGTTATCTTTTAGCGCGACATTCCATCCTTAGTCAGACAGGCAGACTAAGAGAACAATACAGATATTAGAAGATATGTTTTGAGCATGCGAGCTAGATTTTGGGGGTAGTTGGACTCAGTTTATGCTATTGGTGGAATTTGCATATTATAATAGTTATCAGACCAGCATTGGCATGGCACCATTTGTGGCACTCTATGGTAGGAGATGTCGTTTTCTTTTATTTTGGGATGAAATGGGTGAGCGGCGAGTTGTGGCGCAATAATTAATGGGGCAAGAATTAATGCAGGAAGCCCACATTTCAGACCGAGGCCCACGTTTCACATCACGCTTTTTTAGGAGCTAGTAGGAAGCCCTAGGGTCTTAGTTATCTTTTAGCGCGACATTCCATCCTTAGTCAACGGGCAGATTGAGAGGACGATACAGATATTAGAAGATATGTTTCGAGCATGCGAGCTAGATTTTGGGGGTAGTTGGACTCAGTTTATGCTACTGGTGGAATTTTCATATAATAATAGTTATCAGACCAGCATTGGCATGGCACTGTTTGAGGCACTCTATGGTAGGAGATGTCGTTCTCTTTTATTTTGGGATGAAATAGGTGAGCGGCGAGTTGTGGGGCAATAATTAGTGGGGCAAGAATTAGTGCAGCAAGCGTGTGATAATGTTCGACTCATCAGAGATAGAATCAATGCAGCTCAAAGCCGACAGAAGAGTTACGCCGATAGCCACTGCAGGAAGTTAGAGTTCGATATCAGTGACCATGTGTTTTTGAAGATAGCTCCGTTAAAAGGGGTTATGAGTTTGGAAGGAAAGGTAAACTTAGCCCTAGGTTCATTGGCCCACTTGAGATTCTAGAAAAAGTGGGGTCAGTTGCCTACAAGTTAGCTTTATCACCTATATTGTCTAGGATACACGACGTATTCCACATTTCCATGTAGAGTAAATACGTCTCAGATCCTTCTCATGTGGTTAGTTATGGCGAATTAGAGCATAGCGATTCACTAGTTTATGAGTAGGTACTAGTATGGATTCTAGATAAAAAAGTGCAGGAATTATGTAATAAGAAGATTTCTCTAGTAAAGGTTCTGTGGAGAAATCACGCAATAGAAGAGGCTTCTTGGGAGCTCGAGGAATAGATAAGGTAGAAATACCCGCAATTGTTCCTTGGGGTTCAGTCATATCTAGGAAAGTGTTAGTGATTACGCAGTGTATCTTTTGCAGGTACATGCAATAGTTTAGTTAGTGTAGATTTTTATTTTGGGGAAATTTTTAATTTATATATGTAATCTCCCAAAACTTGGAATTTTACCGCGGTATTCCTCTGCCATAAATGAGGGTAAGTAATAAAATAAGTAGACCGTTTGCCTTTAAGGGATGATAAACATATAGATAGTAAATTTCGAGGACGAAATTTTATAAGGAGAGGAGAATATAGTGACCTAAAGAAATTATGGTATTTAAATAATGGAAGAAAGGGAGAAAGGAAATTTTAATTTTAATATTTAAACATGGTTTCGTCGACGAACACAGGGGATTCGTCGATGAGCACACATGAGGGGCTCGTCGACGGGGATGTGTCTCATCAATGAGAAGATACCGAGAGGATATATCTCAGTTCTGAATTTCGTCGACGAGGGTAAGTATTCATCAACGAATTTCCTTCTTGACCTCGTCGACGAAGTGAAGTGGCTCGTCAATGAAGGTCAGTGTATAAATAGACTAAACTTCATTTTTTGGCTGAAAATTCACGCACAAAACTTCCTCTCTCTCTCTCTCTCCTCTTCGGTTCCCCACACTTCTCTCTAAGTTTCTTGGTCCGTTCTTTGTCGAATTGAAGATCCGAAGCCGCCACGACACTCTTAAGGAAGTTCTCTTCAAGTCTTCTGGAGTGGATCGTTGGTGAGGCTAGCTTAGACTCCATTCCAAGTTTACGGTAAGGCTTTTTATTCAATATTTGACTTTCCCGTAGTTATAGAAATTGTAGTAGTCAAGAAAATACTAAAGTTTTGTTCTGGGAGAGGTTGATTTCAAGGTGTTGAACGAGGAACCCTGCGGGTGCAGGACTGGTATATTTTAGGGGCTATTCAGGAATCAGGTAAAAGGATAAACTAAACTAGGTTTTTTCACGAAAATATATGTATAATCTTACAGTATTTAATTTCAAGAAAATAAATAAATATATATATTAGCATTATGTTTGGGAAAATATTCCAGTAAATGATGACATGTTTTGATTATGCGTAATACCCATTTTGTGTGGCATGAGTAGAATTTATTATAATTTACTGTTTTTTGGGAAAATGTTAAATGAAACAAAGTTTTACTATAATATACAGGCGTATGGGCTGAGAGTTTTTATATGTTATATCGGCATATGGGCCGAGAGTTTTTACATGTTATATCGGTGTATGGATTGAGAGTTTTTATACGATATTCCGGTGTACGGGCCGAAAACTTTATCTTATATGTAATATGGCACACGAGCCGTGATTGATAAAATATGAAATGCCGGCGTAAGGGCCGAGGATTTTCATACTATGTCATGAAATTATACGATGATATTAACTTGACAATTATTATTATAAAATAGTCATGTATCACCATTTGAAAATATGTTATACGTTATTAGAACCTGGTTGGATTGGTTTAGGCTTACACGAGCACAGTACCGTAGTTATATGATCACGATCATGATATGTTAGTGCTACCGCTACCCGTACGGGCCAGCGAGAGAATGGCAGTCGATGTGGTTTATTGTAGTGTTGGCGCCCCTTGTGTATGGACCAGTGGAGGCAAACCCATCGTACTTACAGACTTTTGCTTTTAATTCGGCAGTGGTCGGCCAGCCATTATCGGATCTCGCCTTCGAGCCGCACGACCTAGTCATATGAAGGTAAGACATGATAGCAGCCAGCTAACCTTATAGGATGTTTTCTATTATTATTATATGAGATGAAATATGTTTATGAAAATCCAGTATGTTCCACCGTGATATGATTATATACATGTTTTTTCCTAGATATGATGTAGATAATTGTATTATGTATGTTTACATACGATTATATGTATAGCATGGAAATATTCATGTTGTCATATACTGGTATTAGTTTATTTTCCCTTACTGAGAGGTGTCTCACCCCAAATTATATGAACATTTCAGGAGCCCCAGATAGAAAAGCGGATAAAGCTCCGCAACACTAATGTTCAACAATCCTATCTTACTTGAAGGGTAAGTACTTGCTAGGGTCAGACGAATTTTTAGGTAGCAACCGTAGGACTATTTTAGGATATTTTGAGATGTATATATTTATATGATGGTTGTAGTAAACTCTAGTATTGGGTTATATGGTATTTTGATTGTATATGATTTCACGTTTCTTGCTGCTTAGGTAATGGTGATGCATTTCAAGTTACCCCCAGTACCCTTGGGTCAAGGTGGGTTATGGTTTACCTGGATATTATCATTATGTGGAAAAAAAATTATAATATATATGATAAATTAAGCAGATTGGTACAATTTGGTATCAGAGCCTAGGTTACTAGGTTTTGTAGACTTAAGTGTGCAGCAGAAACGATACTAGAGTATAGGAAAATGATTTAAGGTTTTGTTCTATAGTCTAGAGGTAGGACTTCCATGGTGGTTTCTGTGTTTTTCCTGGGATGAAGATTTCAGGAAAACCATAGTAAACTATTGCCAGGTTGTGTTCCTAGAATATAAGACTGGAGTTTGGAATGAGTTTAGGAAGTTAAGTTAAGGAACTATGTTAAGGCATGTAAATTATAAGGATAGGGTTTCTAGGTTACGTTTATTATTTTTCAGGATGAATCCAGGAGGAGGTAGTGCCCATGCGAGCGGCAGTGGAGCAGGGCCCTCAAGTGCAGGCGGGACTGACGTTGATACAATACTACGGAGCGTGGCTCAGCAGGTTATGGCTGAGATCGCTAGGAGTTCTAAAGAGCAGGGAGGTCTGTCTGCAGGTCATGGGTGTACGATAGAGAAGTTTACTAAGATGAATCCTCGGGTATTTTCATGAGGAGTTGATCCTGTAGTCACTGAGAACTGGATGCAGGAGATCGAAAAAGTCTTGGCTGTATTATAATGTACAGAGGAACAGAGGGTCCTCTTCGCCACCTATAAGCTGACAGGGGAGGCCGAGAGGTGGTGGATCGCCGCGAGACTTCTGAAGCAGTAGAGGACAATGCCAATAGCGATGACATGTGACTGATTTAAAGAATTATTCTTTGACAGATATTTTCTAGCTACTGTTAGGGAAGTTAAAGTGGAAGAGTTCCTAAGTCTGAAGCAATGACAGTTGTCAGTCCAGAAGTATGCGGTGTGGTTTATAGAGCTCTCTCGCTTCACTCTGTATATTATTCTTAATGAGATAAAGAAGGCGAGACTATTTGAAATAGGATTGAGGAGAGGTATATACAAGTAGGTGGTAGTGCTAAAGATTCAAGACTTTGTTGAGTGAGTCGACAGAGCAGCCTTGGAAGAGGTTAGTGAGTGTATGGATGCAGAGGAACAGGGACAGAAGAAGAGATCTGCATCTTCATGCTACCAGCAATGTCCTAGGCAGGGTCAATGGAGGAGAGGAACCCATGGTTAAGGATGGAGGCAGGAGACTAAGGATCGTGAGGTTCATGGAAACTAAGGTGTAGTCCTAGGAGGGGGGTGAATTGGATTTAAAAATTTCTTTTACTTCTTTTTAATGTATTCTTGAATTTTTGTTGATTTACCAAATACACAACCAATACTTAAAATAATATCCAATCCATAACCATATACCAATAAAGTATTTAAACAATCAAGTAATCAATCAATCAACCAAACCACTCAATTTTTCCAATCAACCACAATATCCAATCAAGATGGTTATTTTGTTTGTAGCCCTGCGTATACGAATTTGTAAGCCTTGCAGAGAATGTAATTTGTTTCTCAATTTAATATTCAACAAAACATTCACTCTCTTCCCAAAATTCAAAACTCAAATAAACTCTTAGTAAATTTATCTTTAGGTGTTAAACAAGTAACGTAATCCCTTATGGTTTCCGCAAAGTATGGTTTAATCAATGTACTCCCTTTTGGTTTCCCCAATCCCAAATCAAAATTAAACTTTAAGTTTACTTTATTTCCAAATATACGTAGTATATATGATTTAGGAATTTAAATCATCTACCCAATTTATATGTGCTAAAAAATAAAGAGTAAGGGAAATAGAGAATGAGACCGGGATTTTTACGAGGTTCGGCTTATACCCAACCTACGTCCTCACCTTAGGCAAACCCCCTAAGGATTCCACTATACCAGTTCCTTTTCGGGCGAAACAACACCGTTTACACACTCCTTCAGTAGGCTAGAGCCCGCTTCTCCAAACGATGTACCCTCGTTTGGTCACTCCTTCAATTAGGCTAGTGCCCGCCTCTCCAAGCGATACCTCCCACTTAGCCAATGATCCAAACAATCCTTAGAGTCTTCAATCTACAAGAAAATCAAAAATAATTTTTGTATACAAGAAACACTCTCTAAAAAGAGCAGGTTAGTACAAGTTCAACACTATATACTTCAATAAAAAAATATCAATATGAAATAGAATTGAAGCTCAAGTATAGAATTCACCAATATCCTTCTTATATGAGGATTAGAAGTAGGAATTCAAAGGAGAAAGGATCAGCACTTCAGAATATCTCAGCCAAAGAGTTTTGCAATGAGTGAGCAAGAGAATTTTGTAAGAACAAAAGTGCTTTCAACTTATCAATCAAAATTTTCAATTCTTGGTATATTTTAATTTGCAAAACCATGTATTTATAAGCTTTCAAAAGTGTTTTTGTGTTGCCCAAGTTTACTTGGAGTATTTCCCAAGTTTTTAGAAATTTTGGGGCAGAAGCAACTAATATTTAAAATTTAAAACTTTTAAAAAAATTTGCTCATTAACAGTGTTCAGACGACTGAACCTTCGGGGTCAGTCTTCTGAAGTTCCTTGACCTTTGAAAATTTTGAATTGGATACAAGGTCAGACGACCGAGGTTAGGGTTTAGACAGCTGAAGTGTCAGGTTCAGACGACTGAAGTCAGAGTTCAGTCTTCTGAGGGGCTTCTGCTAGTTTATGTGTTTCTCCAATAATTTTTCAGACGACTAAACATATTCTTCAGATGTCTGAAGTAATTCTTAAGATGACCGAACTTAAAGTTCAGTCTTCTGAAGTTGTCACTTCAAGCGTCTAAGTAGAAACTTCAATCTTCTGAGCAGTTTGTTTTCTAATTTTTCAATTCCAATTCAAAATATGCTTTGCTCTTTTTCTTTATTCTTTTATAAAACATTTTACGAGGTTTTTAAATAGGTCTCTAAGTCCATATAATTCCCCAAAAGAGCTTCAAAATATTTTAAACGATATTTAAACATTAAAGTAGTTACATAAAGACTTTTAAGACTTTTCACATTCTAGGTACTCGAGTCTTCATGCTTTGTCTTTCTTTGAGCTCTCTCACTTTGCTTTTCTTTGGCTCTTTTGACTTCTAGCTTTTCTTTGCCTTTCAACAAATCATCCATGTCCTTATTTTCTCCGAGCTTTAAAATATTATCTTTAAATCCATGCTTTGACTCTTTTAAGCTTCATTTAATTTTTGTGAGCACTTTGACCTTGCTTTCCTATATGTGATCCTTGTGAGTTCTGAAATATCACCACTCAACCAAAAATGTTAAGTTCCACTTGTTTGTTAGCATCAAAATAACATTTTAAGCCTTGTAAGGCCAACAGTTCAGACAGTGTAGGATCTTCCTATCTGTTAGACTTGTGGGAGGAGAGACTAGGGAGAATGTCGAGTAAGGAGAGTTGTTTACTATCGCTGTGGTAGACAAGGACATCTGGTGCCCTACACCACCAAAAGCTGCTTCTGCTCCCAGTTAGTACTGGGGAGGCTATCAGGCTCCACGTGGAGGCTAGTAGAGGAATATGGCTCCAGCCAGAGTTTTCGCTCTGACACCGGGTGATGCTAAGACAGCCGGCGATGTAGTGACAGGTATGGTTAGCATGCTTTCTTTTAAAATTATTATATTGTTTGATTCAGGAGCCACACATTCATTTGTGTCCATAGGGTGTATTAAATTGTATGGGGCGGAAACACAGCTGTTAGATACTAAATTATTAGCGACTACACCAACCAGGTCAGTAGTGAGGAGTAGTAGGGTATTTCGGAATTGTCTAGTGAATATTCGAGGGGAAATTTTGTCTATCGATTTGATAGTGCTAGACATGCATGGGTTCTATGTAATATTCGATATGAACTGGTTGGCAACCAATTATGCCAGCATAGATTGTCGTTTAAAGGAAGTAATATTCAGACCTCTTGGAAAACCAGAATTCAAGTTTATAGGATCGCGAGTGCAATCCCCGCCCCAATTTGTTTCAACTATTTAGGCGAGGAGACTGCTCCTAAGTGGGTGTCAAGGATTCGTGGCATTTGTGAAGGAAATGACAGGGAATGAATGAAGCTCACTAGTACGCCAGTAGTAAAGGAGTTTACGGATGTTTTTCCAGATGATTTACCAGGCTTGCCACCTGATTGGGAGATAGATTTTCCTATTGATCTACTTCCAGGTACAGCGCCGATCTCTAAACGCCTTATCGAATGGCACCAACAGAGTTGGCAGAATTAAAGAATCAATTGCAAGATTTGTTCGATAAGGGTTTTATACGACCTAGTGTATCTCCATGGGGAGCTCCAGTTCTATTTGTGAAGAAGTAAGAGGGGACTATGTGGATGTGTATAGATTATAGGGAAATTAATAAAGTGACAATCAAGAACAAGTATCCTCTACCCCGTATAGATGATTTATTTGACCAACACCAGGATACACGGGTGTATTCTAAGATTGACCTCAGATCAGGTTATCATCGAGTGAAAATGAAAGCTGAAGATGTATCAAAGACGGCCTTCACGACCAGATATGGATATTATGAATTTCTTGTTATGCCCCTTAGTCTAACGAATGCTCCTGCAATATTTATGGACTTGATGAATAGAGTCTTCCACCAATACTTGGAGTAGTTTGTTGTTGTTTTCAGCATTATCAAGACCTCTAGCATGACTGACCAAGAAGAACACCAGATTTGAATGGGACGATAACTGTGAGCAGAGTTTTCAAGAATTGAAGCAGAGGCTTGTCACGACACCAGTATTGATCATCCCGTCAAGGGGTGAGGGTTATGTTATCTATAATGATGCATCCTTGAAGGGACTTGGTTGTGTACTATTGCAACCAGGTAAAGTTGTAGCATATGCATCTAGGCAGTTGAAAGAATATGAAAAGAATTACCATACCCATGATCTTGAATTGGCTGTAGTAATACATGCATTGAAAATTTAGAGCCATTACCTGTAAAGACCCGGAAATTTAAAAGGATTAAAATAATTTAGAAAAATAAATAAATAAAATAACAAATAAATAAAAAAAGGAATGACGTGGGAAAAAAATTTTAAAAAAAAGAAATTAAATTAAATTAAGTAACTAAATTATTAGTTGTTAAATTAAATATTATTACATCGGATTTAAAAAATAATAATAATTAAAATAAGATATATATATATATATATATATATATAAGTAAGTTAATATATATATAAATATATAAGTTAAAGTAATATAATATATAATATATATATATATATAAATAAGTTAAAGTACTATATATATATATATATATATATAAGTAAGTTAATATATATATAAAGTAATCTGAAGATAAGAAGAGAAGAAAGAAAGAAGAAGAAGAAAGAAGAAGAAAAGCAGAAGCCGCACGCCTCCCACCCCTGAAATTTCATTCCTACCAGCCGCAGCCACCTCCGTCTCCGTCTCTGTCTCTCTCAATTTCTCAGCGAATTGGCAGCGGATTGGGAAACGGAAGGTGTCGTTGGAATCCTGGTTCCGCTGTCGACATTTCTACTGGAGCAGATTGGTCATGGGAATGACTTAGGCACTGCTCCTAGGGAAAGGTAATTTTTCTTCATTTTCTCAATTTTGCTTTAAATCTATTGTTAAATAGGCGAACGGGTACCACCAGGTGGTCCTAATCGTCGTCGTCGTCATTTTGACGTAGGTAATTTTTAAATTGGGATTTTCTAGGCCCTACTCCAAAGCAAGAGTGGGATTTGAGAAATTTGGCAAATTAGTTAAATATGCGGGTATAACTGTAAATTAAAAATTATGAGCCTAGAAAATATTTAAATAGTACGTTATTTGGAAATAATTTAAATAGAATTAGGATTTTTGAATCAGGGCTCGGGTAAGCAACGCGGGTGTAATTTTGGGCCCCGCAGGCATAATTTAGAAAATTAAATGGGAGTGTTAAATATTAGTTTAAATGTTAATTTGAGGTGTGTGGAGCCTAGGGAAGGATAGATGGGTAGTATTTTGGGGAAATGAATTAATTAATTTGGAAAATTTAGTAATTTGACTATATTTAAGGGTATATTTATTTATTTAGAATTTATGGGCTTAGAAAATATTAAAATAATATTTTATTCAGGATTAATTACATGGAACTAGAATTTTTGATTCAGGATCCGAGTGAGCACCGCAAGAATTTTTCTAGAGTCCCTGTCGGTGTAGTTTAAGAAACAAGGTAAGGGAGAAATTTATATATTAAATCAGGTTTTTCATGAATTAAAAATGAACATGTGTTATTTATGTATATATGTTTTTTTATATGGGTTTAAAATGCCAGCCATGAAATTTATGTTTTCTGAGCTTAGGATTGTCGATATAGTTATGTATGTGTGAAAGTAAACAAACGAAAATGAAAGGAATTTTGTAAGGAATTATGTAAGAAATGAAGTGTATTTTGAGCATGTAAATGTTAAATGTGGGTTGGCTTATTTTATGAGAAATATGTATGAATTTTACTGCTAAATTGTGTGGCATGAGAATCTGTGCAAATTATATGTTAAATGTATGAGATGCAGGCTAAGTAAGTAAAACAATGAGAATAAAATATGATATGGACAATGTTGCCGATGTATGTTAAATGCAACTATGTAAATGTAAGACAGCTGAAAAAGAGCCATGTTAACAGATCTAGCACACTTCTGTGTAGACTAACTGATGACAGCTAAAAGGAGTTGTGTTAGCAGATCTAGCACGTTTCTACGTAGACTAACTGATGATGGCTAAAGACCAGCTATAGTACGAAGTAATGAAATGAAATATTATGCAATGAAATGACAATGAAAAGGCAATGAAATGAAATGACAAAGGTAAATGATGTAAATGGGAAAGAGTCACTTAAAATGAAACGAAATGCAAAGTTAAGTTATAAACATGAATGAATGTGCATGAATGTATAATGACATAACAGAATGATGTATTATGATAATAGAAGTATGTATGTACGTAGAATATGTTGCGATTGGGCGAGGCAAACTCTTCGCCTGAGGGCTTGCTGAGTAAGGCGAGTGCACTAGTAGCTTCAGATGTGGTAGTAGCTGCATAACACACTAGGGCAGAGGGAACCTACTTGTATGGGCGGGTAGGATTCCCTATCCTTAGGGCCTTTGTCGGTAAACTATTGTTGAATTGTGTGACTACGGGATTAATCTATCACTTGAGGGCTTACTGAGTAAGGTGAGTGCTCTGATATGTTTTAATTGTGACTTTAGGGTTACCTAAGTATCAAAGCAGAGGGGTGTTACTTGTATGGGCGGGTAATCACCCCTATCCTTGGGTAATCTCGTGGGTTAAATATTTGCATGTGATTGTTTAGGTTCAGAAAATGATTTCAATGTTATATGATGATTTGCAAATGAAATGAAAATGATATCTATCTATCTCATGTTGGCCACACGTTGTTTTAATATGTATATTTCTTCCCTTACTGAGATGTGTCTCACCCGAATATGATTTTTTTTTTTTCACAACATCCTCGAGGTCGAGCTTAGGGACCTCGAGGGTATTTAGCATTTTGAGGGACTTAAAGAGAAAGGGTATATTTTCAAAACACTTTGGGGGAATGTAAATATTTATGTTTTAAGCCTTTTAAGAACAGAATGGTTGTGAAAATACTGAAATGCTTTTAGAGATGTATGTATATATGGGAATGCAGGTGTTGGATGGATACTTTGGATTATAGATAGAAATTAGTAAACTCTGGTATTATGTTATATGGAGATTATGATTATGTTTTCCGCTGCGTATATTATGTTAATTATGGATTATTAGGTATAACGCGCCGGACCGGGGTTTAAGGGTTCGAGGCATTACATTACCTGTATGGCAAGCGATGTGAAATTTTCTCTTACCATAAGAGTCTAAAGTACTTTTTCACCCAAAAGGAATTGAAAATGAGGCAGAGAAGGTGGTTGGAGTTTATTAAAGATTTTAATTGTACCATCAGTTACCACCAAGGGAAAGTAAACTTGGTAGCTTATGCGTTGAGTAGGAAGTCTGTGGGACCAGCGTTGGAAGTTATGGAGATTCAATATCCAATCATGATGGATCTGGAGAGAATCAACATAGAATTGATTGAGAGTGATCCTCATGTATATATTGCTAGTCTAGTGATGCAGCTTACTTTGCAGGAAAGGATTAAAGTTGCTCAGAAGGAAGATCTAGAATTAGCAGAGGTAATGATCAGAGTATAGAATGGTCAGGGCGATGAATTTTGTATTAAAGATGATGGAGCTTTGCAGTTCCGTTCTAGATTATGTGTTTCTACCGTTGCTAACATCAGGAAGACCATATTAAAGGAGGCTCAGAAATATTTGTACACCATTCATCCCAACAGCACGAAAAATGTATAGGGATCTGCGAGAGTCATATTGGTGGAGTGGTATGAAGAAAGAGATTGTTGAATATGTAGCACAGTGTTTGACGTGCTAGCAAGCAAAAGCTGAGCACTAAAGGTCGGCAAGCCAGTTGCAAACACTTTTTATCCAATAATGGAAATGGGATCACATATCTATGAATTTTGTTTCAGGGCTGCCGATGGCATTGCATGGCCAAAATGCCATTTTGGTGATTGTGGACCGTTTGACTAAGACCACCCATTTCCTACCTATCAAAATCAACTACTCCCTTAACTATTTGGCGGAGATTTATATTTAGGAGATAGTTCATTCTCACGAGGTGCTAGCATCTATTGTGTTATATCGAGGCCCGCGTTTCATGTCACGTTTTTGGAGGAGCTTGCAAGAAGCCTAGGATCTTAGTTATCTTTAGACGACATTCAATCCTCAATTAGACAGGCAGACTGAGAGGACGATGCAAATATTAGAAGATATGCTTCGAGCATGCGTGCTTGATTTTGGGGGTAGTTGGACTCAGTTTATGTCATTGGTGGAATTTGCATATAATAATAGTTATCAGACCAGCATTGGCATCACATCGTTTGAGGCACTCTATGGTAGGAGATGTTGTTCTCCTTTATTTTGGGATGAAATGGGTGAGCGGCGAGTTGTGGGGCCAGAATTAGTGCAGCAAGCGTGTGATAATGTTTGACTTTTCAGAGATAGAATCAATGCAGCTCAAAGATGACAGAAGAGTTACGCCAATAGCCACCGCAGGAAGTTAGAGTTCGATATCGGTGACCATGTGTTTTTGAAGATAGCCCCATGAAAAGGGGTTCTAAGATTTGGAAGGAAAGGTAAACTTAGCCCTAGGTTCATTGGCCCATTTGAGATTCTAGAAAAAGTGGGGCCAGTTGCGTACAGGTTAGCTTTATCACCTATATTGTCCAAAGTACACAACGTATTCCATGTTTCCATGTTGAGAATATACGTCCCAGATCCTTTTCATATGGTTAGTTATGGCGAATTAGAGCTTAGTGATTCACTAGTTTATGAGTAGGTACTAGTACAGATTCTAGATAGAAAAGTGCAGGAATTACGTAATGAGAAGATTTCTCTAGTAAAGGTTCTGTGGAGAAATCACGCAATAGAAGAGGCTTCTTGGGAGCTCGAGGAACAGATAAGGTAGAAATACCAGCAATTGTTCCTTGGGGTTTAGTCATATCCAGGGAAGTGTAAGTGATTACGCAGTGTATCTTTTGTAGGTACATGCAATAGTTTAGTTAGTGAGTAGTTTTTTGTTTTGGGGGAATTTTTAATTTATATATGTAATCTCCCAAAACTTGGAATTTTACCACAATATTCCTCCACCATAAATGAGGGTAAGTAATAAAATAAGTAGATCGTTTGCCTTTAAGGGATGATAAACATATAGATAGTAAATTTTGAGGATTAAATTTTATAAGGAGAGGAGAATGTAGTGACCTGAAGAAATTATGGTATTTAAATAATGGAAGAAGGGAAGAAAGGAAATTGTAATTTTAATATTTAAACATGGTTTCGTCGACGAACACAGGGGATTCGTTGATGAGCACACATGAGGGGCTCGTTGACGGGGACGTGTCTCGTCGATGAGAAGATACCGAGAGGATATATCTCAGTTCTGAATTTCGTCGACGAGGGTAAGTATTCGTCAACGAATTTCCTTCTTGACCTCGTCGACGAAGTGAAGTGGCTCGTCGATGAAGGCCAGTGTATAAATAGCCTAAACTTTATTTTTTTGCTGAAAATCCATGCACAAAACTTCCTCTCTCTCTCCTCTTCGGTTCCCCACCCTTCTCTCTAAGTTTCTTGGTCCGTTCTTTGCCGGATTGAAGATCCGAAGCCGCCACGACACTCTTAAGGAAGTTCTCTTCAAGTCTGCTGGAGTGGATTGTTGGTGAGGCTTGCTTGGACTCCATTCTAAGTTTAGGGTAAGACTTTTTATTCAATATTTGACTTTCCTGTAGTTGTAGAAATTGTAGTAGTCAAGAAAATATTGAAATTTTGTTCTAGGAGATGTTGATTTCAGAGTGTTGGATGGGGAACCCTGTGAGTGCAGGACTGGTGTATTTTAGGGGCTCTTCATGAATCAGATAAGGGGATAAACTAAGCTAGTTGTTTTCATTAAAATATATGTATAATCTTACTACATTTAATTTCAGGAAAATAAATATACATATTAGCATTATGTTTGGGAAAATTTTGCTGTAAATGATGATATGTTTTGAATATGTGTAATACCCATTTTGTGTCGCATGAGTAGAATTTATTATGATTTACTATTTTTTGGGAAAATGTTAAATGATAGAAAGTTTTACTATAATATACCAGTGTACAGGCCGAGAGTTTTTATATGTTATATCAGCGTACGAGCCGAGAGTTTTTATATGTTATATCGGCGTATGGGCCGAGAGTTTTTACACGATATACCGGCGTACGGGCCGAGAATTTTATTTGATATGTAATACGGCGTACGGGCAGTGATTGATAAAATATGAAATGTCGGCGTTAGGATCGATGATTTTCATACTATGTTATGAAATGATATGATGATATTAACTTGACAATTATTATTATGAAATAGCCATGTATCACGATTTGAAAATATGTTATATGTTATCAGAATCTGGTTGGCTTAATTTAAACTTACACAAACACGGTATCGTAGTTATATGATCACGATCATGATATGTTAGTGCTACTGCTAGCCATACGGGGCAGCGGGAGAATGGCAGCCGATGTGGTTTATTGTACCCCTGGTGTACGGACTAGTAGAGGTAGGCCTATCGTACTTACAGACTTTTGCTTTTGATTTGGCAGTGGTCGGCCAACCATTGTCGGATCCCGCCTTCAGGCCGCACAACCTAGTCATGTGGGGGTAAGATATGACACCAACAAGCTAACCTTCCAGGATGTTTTCTAGTATTATTATATGTTTATGAAAATTCAGTATGTTCCACCATGATATGATTATATACATGTTTTTCCCAGGTATGACATAGATAATTGTATTAAGTATGTTTACGTACGATTATATGTATGGCACGGAAATACTCATGTTGCCACACACTAGTATTAGTTTATTTTCTCTTACTGAGAGGTGTCTCACCTCAAATTATATGAACATTTCAGGAGCCCCAGATAGAAGAGTGGATAAAGTTCCACAACGCTAGTGTTAGATAGTCCCATCTTACCTGAAGGGTAAGTACTTCCTAGGGTCAGATGAATTTTTGGGTGGCGACCCTAAGACTATTTTGGGATATTTTGAGATGTATATATTTATATGACGGTTGTAGTAAACTCTGGTATTGGGTTATATGGTATTTTGATTGTATATGATTTCACGTTTCTTGTTGCTTAGGTAATGGTGATGCATTTCAAGTAACCCCCGGTACCCTTGGGTCCGGGTGGGTTATGGTTTGCTTGGATATTATCATTATGTGGAAAAAAAATTATAACATATATGATAAATTAAGCAGGTTGTTACAAGGATAGCAAGTGAAAAGACCTACTTTGAAGGAAACATCAAAGAGGTGGTCGAATGAATATACCTTATAGCCTTCTCTCTTTTTAGTCATGCTTCCACTCTTACTCTTTTCGCAAGTCTTGTGCGTGCTTTCCTCTTTGGATCCTTATATGTAGCCATAGGATTTCCTTTTTATCTTCTCTCTCTATTCCTCCCTTTATTTTCTCTCCAATTCTCTAGAATTTAGACTTGTGGCCATGAACCCTTTCTCTCTCTCACTCTTCTTTTTCTTTTCACTATCCCTTTCTACATCAACTCACTATTTTTTCTTATCTATCTTTTTCTCTCCCCATTTCTATGTGCATTCTCCCCTAGCTCTCTCCTTCCTATTTATAGGAAAAAGGGGGAGCTAGGGCTTCTCTTATAAGAGATAACGCCAATAGTGTCACTAGGGGCAAGGTTAATTTCATCCTTGCCTTTTAGGGCTAAAAAGAGTACTCCTGGGCCATTGGGGGCCCAATTAGGCTCATTCAACCTACAAAGAGCCCTCTTATGACCCTTATTGAGGCCTAGAGAGGCCGAGAGAAGCCCAAAGAGGTCTTGTAGGCCCAACATGGCCTAATTAAGCTATAATGAGCCCTTAAAAGGCCTCAAGAAGCTCTAAGAAACCCTAAAAGGTCCCTAAGGAACCCAAAGACACAATAATAATCGTAAAAGGCCCCTGGACTGCATCTGAAGCCCCCAAAAGGGGCTTCCCTCTCTTAAGCCCATTGACTATTGTAAGAGATCATTGGGTCAAAAATGGGTATTGACATGTATATAGGTATTAAAGTGCTTTTCCTCCATTCATCTAGCATTTTCTTAGTTTTTATAATTGTGTTAAATAACTTTGTTAGCCATATAATCCCGTTGTCACCTAAGAATTTCCAAACTTCAATTGGGATGTTATTTAGTCCTATAGCTTTTTTATTTTCCATCTTTTTTAGTACAAAATTAACTTCGTTAACTTTGATGAGCAGAGCTCATTTTTAGGCTTTGCAGCAAGTAGACCTATTTGTCTTGTTGAATAAGTCTTGCAGATTTTGTAGGCTATTTTTTGGAGTATATTTCCTTCCATTCAAATATTACTAGAAAGAGAATATCTTATAATATTATAATATAGTTACATTGAGTTTATTTGACATAGAATGATCACGAACCTCCTTCATATTTTTTTCAAGCTAATCGATCTTTTTGAATTTCTTCTTGAATTTTGGTGAGCGTTGTTCATCAATGCCAACAGTATTGACATCCTCAAGACCATGGTTCATCTTTATCAAATTTGATAGCAAAAGGGGACAAGCAGCCCACTCCACTCAACGAACCCTAATAATGTCCACTTAAAAAACCCAGCAAGGAGTTTTTATAGTACAGTAGATGTGCTGATGTATGTATGAATTACCTCAATTTTCACTACTTTTTATTTAATCTCATTTCACTTAATTGGAACCAATTCCACTTAGAGTCATAGGGCAATGCCCAAATAGCTGGGAAAGACACTTTTATACAAAGGCAAGCACAAGGTCAAGGCATGAGATGCATAAACAACAGTTGGGTAGAAGTACAAGCATATGCATTGTGAGGCAACAACAATAGTAAGGTAAAAGGGCAAGCACAAGGCTTAGCCATATGGGACAACAACAACAAGAGCAGGGTAGAAGGGCAAGCACATGGTCTGGGAGGTTGCAATAGGGTGACATGGCAATAAAAAAGTGAAACTATGATTTAAAAGAAAAATCTTTGTAATGGAATTGGCAATGATGTGGACAACATATGCTTTAATTTTGTTTTTGAATGTGCTGTGCATAAAAAATTTTCTAACATTGGCAACTTAGACAAACATGACTATATCATTGCCAACTTGCATAAAATATGGCTGACTTACACAAAGATAACTAGCTTACATCATGGATACATTATTGCCAACTTGCACAAAATTTATTCCCATTGTATTTGCCAACTTACATGGCAACATCATTGCCACCTTGGATAAAATATCATCTTCATTGCTAAGTTGTATTTGTTTTTTTGTTTTTTAATAGACAAAATTGGTTATATAATTGTTTCTAAAATATGCCATTAGAACAATAAAAAATAAACACAACTAGAATACATTATCCTTCCACTACGAAATTCCCATGACCTATAACTAGATGTCTTTATAATAAAACCCACCACCATTATAGAAAAAACTATCACCGTTACATTACATTATAGTTCTACAAGTACCAAATCACAATGCCTTTTCACAACCTCTATATCCATTTTGCACTACCTATGCTAGCGACATCATCATCAAATTCCCAAAGTTGGATACCATCCTCATCCACCAAATCATTACACATGATACAAACACAAAAACTACCATTAGCACAAACAACATGTTCACTTTCACTTTGAACTTCTCCATTGCCAATTTCTTCTCGAGCTTCCTTTGCTCTCACTTCCAAAGCCCTATCACACCACCTTAAGCATCTACATGATCTACCCACTTGCACAACAAATATCAAAACAAAGTTAATCAAATGGGGAAACAAGGGCTAAGAATATAAAGCACTAGAATTGCTTAATAGATTCATGTTCATCCACTGTTTTTAGTTCCAAAGAATCTCTTGCCAAGATCAGCATCAGTCCATGTTGTTTTTACAGAAGTTGTATCACCATAGTAACATATTGGAATGACAATATGCAATGAGTGACTCCTAGTGTTCAAACTGGCCATAGGTTGTGTTTGTCATGTTCTTCCTATATTGACAAAGGGTGCTTCGAGGTGAAGAAAATTGTAGGAAAATGAGAGGTAGAGGTCAAAGAGGCACCTAGGGTCGCAAGAGGGTTTCATGCATCTAGGGTTTGTTTGAGTTGATGAACTCCCCTACTAAACCCTTGTTTTGGTTACTCTCATTTCTATAGGAGATGCTAAGTCAAGTGTTACTAGATGCTGACTGGATGACGTGGGATGTTGATTGGGGACACCAAGCATCCATTGCTTTTTATTTTTATTTTTAATGACATTGAACCAATTCATTAACTTTGATGACTAAATTTGCAAGAATTAAAGTGCAATGACCTAATTGTGTTTAAGTGACAAATTTGATGACCACGATTTTCTTTAACTCATTATATTTGCTAGATCAGCCCAAAATGGATTTTGCATCCCCAACTTCCACTATCAAAAGACCATCATGCCATTTGGGCTTGAGGTGAACCCATACATATTGGTTAATATTTTTTAAAAATAAAATAAATTAAAAATCCAATTAAACTCATGCTTAGCTCTATTTTTAAATAAAATAATAAAAATAATAAATATGTTAAAGAATATAAATTATAAAATCTTATAATAAAAAATTAAGTTAATTATAATTAACTAATATTTGATTTTCAATTTTCATGAAAACAAAAATGTAAAAAACAATTAAGTTGTCATAACTTATTCATTAGACAGTAAAAGAAGGATTTAGAATAACTTATAACTCTTTCACAATATGTTTCTTTTTTTTTTTTTTATGTTGGAAAATATAAAATTCAGACCTTTAATTTAAATTTATGTGATTTGAAACAAAATATAATATAAAATTATATTATTATTTTTATTAAAAATTCAAACAAATTAAGAAGCACCCCTTCACACCCCAAACTCCGCTCAACCTTTTAGCTCGGTTCGTTTGCCGGAGGGCTGGAGGCTGAAGGCTGAATACAGAACAGGAGCTTGGCGTGTACGCGGGAGTCGACCTGCAGTTTGAGAGGAGAATCTACACACACCCTCTGTCTCTGTGTGTGCGTGGAGGTCTGTAATGGAAGACATAGAGGATTTGTTGGTTGGGAATGGAGGAGCTCCGCCTGGGTTTAGGATCTCCTTCGGTTCGGTGGGAATAAACCCCAAGCAGAAGAAGAACAAACCAAAACTGAAGAGCCATGCCTCTCTTGCTCCTCAAGCGCCTAAGATTCCTGGCACTCAGGTCTCTCTCTCTCTCTCTCTCTCTCTCTCTCTCTCTCTCTCTCTCTCTCTCAACTTTGAATCTTTATTTTTAATTTTTTAAATTTGTGCTTGCAGACAATTTATATGAGGACATTTGGATGCTCACATAACCAGGTAAATGCTCTCTCTCTCTCTCGCTTTACTTTGTGTACACTGGACATCCTTCTTTAGAATTTGTTTTGGAGTCAAACTCAACAATGAGAGTATTCTCTAAAAGAGTAGGTATACAAGACAAGGCTCATACTTCGTGAGAGATTGCAAGCTGAATCTTGAAGAGACTAGACAGTTAGAAGCATATGATTCTCTTTTCATTGATTGTACCACTTGATGAATGAAAAAAAAAGAAGCAGTAGGGTATTTATAGGTACAGAAGTACAATTTCACTGGGATTGGCTCAGCAGTAACTAGTTGTTGTAAGCTAAAACTTATATCATTTGCTAACTAGACTGAGGGTATCAGCTGAGATCTTGAGGGGCTCTTACTAATGCTTGTTTGGTTAATCAGTCATTTGATAAGCTAATCAATCATATAAGGTGTTTGAGATAAGTTCAATATGGTTAAACAATCCACATGGACTGGCTGACCAATACCCTCTTTGTGTTTAAATGTTCCTAAAGCCACTTTACTACATCAAAGTCTTGCAATCGCATCTCAAGTTTTACAATCAATAGAATTGATGTGAAATGACAATCCTATAACTAGTCTCCATAAACTTTTCCTTCAAGATATTTTGCATTCTCAGATCTGGAAACTTTTTCCATAACCCGGGCTTTTTTTATCATGTTAAAACAGTGTGGCACATTGGTAGAATTAACATTGTTTAAGTTAACATGACAGTTGAGGCCAATAAACATTTGGCCCCAAATTATTGAGATTGAAGGTCCAAAGCCCCCCCGACCATAGACCTACTAATAGCCTCCCAATTCACAAGGTAGTCCCTCCTCTAACTCCCACCACTAACCAATATAAATCTCTCATAAACCTCTCCATCAATGCATAAGAAACTTTAGCAACGACTATATCCAAAACCTCCTAATGTGAGGATTCCTGTGGAATGGAATTCTTAAATAAGTGAAAAGCCACTGGAAGATCCCACAAGCCGCGAGAGTAGCAAACCTAGAGTTCACCTATAGACTCAGATTAATGATCCCTAAATCACACCTGACCAAATTAAACCTTTTTTGTTTTTTGAATAAAAAAGAAAAGAAATTATGAAGAATAAGAAGTACATCAAGAAGCATAAGAAATCCTCCTTAAAAGATACAATAACAAAAAACAAACAAATCAAAATAAATCAAAACAGTACAACCAGCCAATCATGGCATCATGAAAAGAAAAGTTTTGAAACGTCCTGCTGCTAGACCCCAAATTAATCTTAAGCTTTGAAGCTACTCAAAGATTTGGAAATACTACGAGAATGCCACAAAAAAAAAAGAGAATCTTGTCATTAGTTAAAAATTGTGTCATCAGCAAATTGCAGATGTTAGACAATCAACCCATCTTTCTCTATAGCAAGACTCTAAACAAAACCCCTTATCAGTTTCCCTCTCGATCATCCTACTCAAAACCTCTGCATCTAGGATAAAAGGCGATGAATGATCCCCTTGCCTCACACTCTTAGAAGCTAAAAAAGGGGCTCTTGGTAACTTGGTTCACCGTTAATAGTCATTGTAAAAAAAGGAAGAAGAAAAACAACTTTTAGTCTTGCCTTTTCATTCTGAACCAAAATTTCTCTTAAGACCACACCGAAGGGGGGAAAAAAAAAGTAAGTCATCCTACCATAATCCTTCTCGAAATCCAATTTTAGTATTATATCTTTCTTCTTGCTCCTCCAAACATGCTTGACAGCTTCATTAGCTACAAGTACAGTAGCCAAGATATATCCCCTACCCGAAAAAGCTCAATGAGAACCAGCAAGGTACTCCCCATCACCTAACAAATCCTATTAGCAAGGATCTTAGCCAGAATCATTTAAACACTCATTACCAAGCTAATAGGTCAGAATTCAATAACCTTAAACAAAAGGATCCATTTTGGGAGTCAAAGTAAGAAAAATACAATTTATATTTTTCAGAATCACCACATAAACCAAAAAAAATTGAAATATTTTTTTAAGTCAACCTTAATCACATCCTAACATCTCTGAGAGAAGGCTAAATTAAGCTCATATGACCTAGAAGCTTACTCCTTGCCCATGCTAAATGTCGCTCCTTAACCCCTCCTCAAAAGGCCTTACCAACCAAATTAAGTCATCACCAAAATGGGACATCAATCCAACCTTTTAATCATAGGATGACAAGTATTTTTCTTAGAAATATTTCTTAAAACTCCTATCAATGCCATCCGGATTCTTGATGACACCTTCTGCCTTTGAGATTAAGGCCTCATCAAATTTTCTCTTTGACACCTCGAGTACTTTTGCAAGTCACCCTTATAGCCTTGATAATCTATGAAAAAGCAAGATATAGGAGAAGTGTCTCCCAGGCAATTCTGATATTTGAATGACTAAGGGATCGAGGCAATTTGCACGTAGAGTTTTACACTGTATCCTAATAGCTGAATGGCCTCCCCATGTGACTGTCAATTCTATATCAATTTTTGATTCATCATTCACCTGTTCCTCCATTTTCAATAGTCTCCTTTGTCATTTGAGAGCCTTCGTTTGACAGATGAGGGCAAAGAAGCAGCCTTGCTGGGCCTTAGTTTGACCTTAGCTAGGATCATATGATACCTATGCTCTAGCTTGAGGGGGAGTGTTACTCAAAAGGTCTCAAATTTCGATTTTGACTAAAATTTTGAAGCTCCAAAAGTACAAAAATTTCGATGGGAATTACGATTTTGATGTCTATTTCAATTTTGATTTGCAAAAATGATGGAAATTAGTTATAAAGCATGAAATTATTTTTTGAAACTTTGGAAATGGTTAATAGACATAATAATGTGAGTTTAGGACTCATATTATAAATTAAATACATCTATATTGTGTATAAGGTACAATGTTTGTAATCCAGTATGTGTATTAAACATACTTGTTATACAATGTGTATTAAACATATTTGGTTAATATAAATGAAATTCATAAATCAATTAAATGTAATTTATAATACAAATAAAAATAATTTAGACATTATTGGTTAAATAGCATATTGTTGTAAGTTCAAATTTTCATATAATTTCAAACGTGCTTGTAAAAATTTTTTGTTTCAATAAAAAATAAGATAAATTAAGGGAGAAATTTTATTTTGCGTCTAAATCTCACATTTGAATTCCAAGGCAATTTTATTCTATAGTTGAAATTTTGACAAGTTCCGCTAAAATTTTGAGATTTCAATACATTTTGAATGATTCGTTGAAAGTTTAATGGAAATTATGTAACACAGAAATTGACTGCTATTTCGATTTTGAGGGTGATGGAAAGCAGAAATTTTGACGGAAATTTTGAAAATTTTGTGGAAATTTAAGACTCTGGTTACTCATTACTTTATCGCATTTGTGTATCTTACTGAGGGTACTATGGTCATCATGATGTTTGTGAGATTGAGAGGGAAACCTATTGTTGAGTTAGGTCCTCCATTTACACATTGGTTAAGATAGGTTTGCAAGACTAAGGGTGAGGGTGGTTTGGGGTCGGATAACCTACTATCCAAAAACATTATCTTGGTGGGGAAATGATTTGATGTTTCCCTTTAGATTATGGATCCTTTGTAGCAAATTTGGTCTTAAATAGAATGGTGGGATGCCGAAGTCAGTACTAATGCTACTCATTAGCTGTTGATGGTTATTTAGTCATTTAGCATTATTATTGTTTGTTAGAGTTACATTAGAAAGTGTGAGTTAGTAATAAGGGTATTATGGTCCTTGATATTGTAATTGACATATATTATAAATAAAGGGAGAGACCTATCATTGAAGTTAGGTCTTCCATTATACCCAATTATTCAACATGGTATCAGAGCATGATTCTGAAACCTAAACCCTAATTGCTGCAACCACTTTTAAAAATGAAGCCAAAAACCCTAAATCCGCTGCATGCCTACCATCATAGAAGAATTTCCAGCAACACCATAGCTGTAGAAAACAGCCAGCAGCTGCTGGAAGTCAAACCAGTCGCTGGAAATTTCCTGGCTGACACTGCCAGTTCAGGAACACAAAAGCTACTGTAGATTTTGCAAAAACAACCCATTAGTCACCCAGACACTGCCGATCTGCCTCCCCACTGAAATCCCATCTCCAGGTAGTGCCCCATGCGTAATCATGCGCTGGTGAAGGCTGCTGGGGCCAATGTTTTAAAAGGGAAAGGCGTAAGGCAGGGCCTTCTAACCCTTAAGAGGCGAGGTGTAAGCCTTAAGGTGTTGGGGCATAAGTCTTTTTTGAATTTTTTTTTAAGATATAAATAAATTACATATATTTTATAAATAAAGAAAAATTATGAAAGTCACAAAATTTAATGTAAAAAAAATTAAATATATTTTGCAAACTACTTGTTGAGCATTCAAAAATTGCTAATTCATTGCATAAATCATGACAAGAGATAGCTATAATATTAAAAAGTTCAAATAATGTACAACTCTCAACTATTTTTGAAAAATAGAGGTTCAAAATTTTTAGAAATCAACTCATGTTATGACATTCCTTTTATATATACATGAAGTTAATTTTTTTACTCAAATCTAACTTGAGATTCACACACCCAAAATGTGTAAGCCTCAACTAAAAAAACGCAAAAGGTGTGCCTTTTGTACTAATGCGTAACCTTAGCGTGTAATGCATTAGCCTTTTTGGGATTTGGCATTTTGGATTGGGCCTCAAGGCATTTTAGATCTGCCTTGCCTTGAGGCGAGCCTTGATTGAGCCTTTTAAAGCATTGGCCCTGGCTGAACCCACATGCCGGCGCATGAAGCTACTTTCAGGCATGTTTTTGACCTGAAATCATCCAGCAATGATCAAATCCCTCTATAAACATATTAATGGAGTTCTTCGTGATGTTTTTTGTCCAAAGATCTCACCTTTTTTAATAGTTGATGTGCAGCACCCGAAGAATTGTTGTTTGATTCTTCGTGAAGCTGTTTGTCAATGGTTATTGAACTTATTGGGTCTGAAACAGTGGGATTTGCTGTGTTTTTGATTCAATGTTCTAATTCCTTTCATAGACCAAGATATCAAGCTGTTGGGCATGTGTTTTGCTCAAAGATCCAATCTTTGTTTTGACCATGCACTCGTGGTTATTTGTTAGTTGTTGTTTGGTGTTAGTAAAGGTCATTTGTGACCCTCTTGGAGCAGTGGTAGTCTTCATAGCTTTTTTTATGAGGCTGTGGCAGTGTTATATAAGTTTTTGTTCCAGTGCTGTGTGTTGGTTTCTTGGGGCTGCGTTTCAGTATCCTGCTGCTGTGGCAGCCTTGTACTGATTTATTTGTGACTTGTTCATGGTGGGTCACCATGTTTGTGGTTGTTCCGATTGTTCTAGCAATTAATCTTGTTATCATTGGTCTAAGTTTGTGACTGTTGGGATGGAATTTGCTAATCCCAAAAGTATAGTTCCCTCGTTAGTCACTTGTTTGGGTGAACCGCGTACTATGACTATTATTAGAGGCAGAGTAGAAATAAAACAGTTAGACTTGATGATGAAGAATATAACAGAATATATGAAATGTAATTTTAGTAATGATAGGAGGAATATTGGAGACAAAGTTAAACTTGATGCTGAAGAAATAAATAGCACTTGTAGATTTCGATACCTTGGATCTATTATGCAAGCTGAAGGAGAAATTGAAGATGACGTAATGCATAGAGTTAAAGCAGGTTGGGTAAAATGGAGAAGTGCTTTAAGTGTGCTATGTGATCGTAGAATACCCTTAAAATTGAAAGGGAAGTTTTATAGGACAGTTATAAGACCAGCTATGCTATATGGATCGGAATGTTGGGTGATGAAGAAACATAATATCCAAAAAGTAAAGGTTGTCGAGATGAGAATGCTTAGATGGATGAGTGGTATAACATTGAAAGATAAATTAAGGAATGAACATATTCGTGGTAAGTTAGGTGTAGCTCCTATAGAAGATAAAATAAGGGAGGGACGACTCAGATGGTGTGGACACTTGCAACGTAGGCCTTATAGTGCACATGTGAGGAAGAGTGACTTAGTTACTGTGGGGGGCAATAGAAGGGGTAGGGGTAGACCTAAAATAATTTGGGAGGAGATAGTGAGTAAGGATTTAATATCCTTGAATCTATCAAAAGAAATGGTCCATTGGCGGAAAAGGATTCATATAGCCGATCCCACTTAGTGGGACTAAGGCTTGGTTTTGTTGTAGTATTCAAGGTTTCTGCAGTATCAATCGTCTTAACAAGCATCTTATCAGTTATCGCATTGCATCTTTTGCCCAGAAAGGTAATTCTACAGTTTGTATGTCATATGGTATCTTTCCCACTAGCGCTTGGGTTGTCAATTTTGCTGCCATTGACCATCTAACAGGTGCAACCAATTTCTTTTGTGCCCTCTGGTATCCTAAAAATCTACCTCAAGTTACCCTTGCTGATGGGTCCACTATTGCTGTTAAGGGGATAGGAATAGTAAATCCTACTCCTTCCATCTCTCTTTCTTCTGTTTTATACATTCCTAAATCCCCTTTTAATCTCATGCAAGTTAGTAAACTCACAAAGTCACTAAATTGTTTTGTCACTTTCTCTCCTGATTTTGTGGTTATTCAGGATTTGAAGACAAGGAAGATGATTGGTACAAGATGTGAGGCTCATGGGCTGTAATACTTTGAGTCCCTTTTTCCTCCCATTGCTTGCACAACCATAGCTACACCACTTCAAATCGATGGTCACCTTGGCCATCCCTCCCTGGACAAGTTGGAACAACTGGTTCCTAGATTGAGTTCGGTGTCTAATCTTGAATGCGAGTCTTGTCAATTGGGAAAACATCTTCATGTTCCCTTTGCTTCTTGGGTCGACAAACGAGTGGTTACTCCTTTCATGCTAGTCCAGTCCGATATTTGGGGTCTTAGTTGTGTCACATCGAAGTTGGGGTTTCGGTACTTTGTTACATTTGTTGATGACTACTCTAGGATGACTTGGTTATATTTAGTGAACGACCGTTATGAGTTGTTTAATATCTTTTGTGCATTATGTTCTCAAATAAAGACTCAATTTGATATGCCAGTTAGGATACTTTGTAGTGATAATGTTAAGGAGTACTTCAATACACAATTCACTACCTATATGACTAATTCTGATATGATCCATGAGTCCTCTTGTGCCCGCACTCGACAACAAAATGGAGTTGCAAAGCGGAAAAACAAATATATTCTTGAAGTCACTCGTACCCTATTGTATGAAATGAATGTCCCAAAGTTTTTTGGAGTGATGATGTGCTCACAACTTGCTCCCTCATCAATAAAATGCCATCTTTTGTCCTTGGTGGTAAAATCCTATATTTAGTTTTCTTCCCTAAGGTTCCGTTGTTCTCTCTTCCTCCTTGTATATTCGGTTGTGTGCCCTTTGTCCATCAATTAACTCTAGAAATGGATAAGTTGGATCCCCCTGCTATCAAATGTATTTTTCTAGGCTATTTGTATGCTCAAAAGGGATATCGATGTTATACCCTACTTTTTATCGATTCTTTGTCTTTTCTAATGTCACTTTTTTTGAGTCTACACCATATTATGATTCCTTGAGTTCTGTTGACCTTGATGTGCTCCTTCCTCAGCTTTTCCTTCCAGATCCCAACCTATTATTTGTGCCCAATCCTTCTACATCTTCATCTAATTTGAGTCCTTCTCGTCACTTTGATCATCCCAATTTGCAAGTATACACACAGCGACTCAAGGGAGGAGAGCTTTCTTGAACTTCTACTACCGCGCCTCTAGTTTCCTCGTTAAATGATTTTATTTCTTATGATGTTGATCTTTTTATAGCTATTTGGAAAGATAAATGCACTTGTACCCAAAATCCAATCCCTAATTTTGTTTGTTATGATTTCTTGTCACCCTCATATTACTGTTTCGTTAGTACTTTGTTTTCTGTTGCTTTTCTAAAATCTATTTCTGAAGCTCTATCCCATTTTGGGTGGAGGATTGCAATGGTTGAAGAGATGCGTGCGCTACATGATAATGATACTTGGGATGTGGTACCTCTTCCTGGATGTGGTACCTCTTCCTCTGGAAGTTTGTGGTTGGGTGTACAATGTGAAGGTCAATCTTGATGGTTCTGTGGCTTGTTTGAAGGCCTGCCTTGTTGCTAAGGGTTATACTCAAGTGTACAGTTCAAATTATTCTGACACATTCTCTTTGGTTGCTAAACTTGCCTCAATACGTTTGTTCATCTCTTTAGCCACTACTTGTCATTGGCCCCTACATCAATTAGATGTGAAGAATGCTTTCCTACATGATGATCTTTATGAGGAGGTATATATGGAGCGACCGCCTAGATTTGTTGCTTAGGGGGAGTTAGGCTTAGTATGTCGGCTTAATAAATCATTATATGTAGTAAAACAAACTCCGAGAGCATGGTTTGGCCGATTTTGTGCTGTAGTACTTGAGTTTGGCCTTCGACAGTGTGTAGTTAGATCACTCTGTATTTTATTGTCATTCTCCATTTGGCAGGATTTTGCTTATTGTGTATGTGGAAGACATTGTGATCACTGGAGATAATGATCAAGACATCTATGATCTAAAGCTTTTGTTACTGAGTAAGTTCCAGACCAAGGACTTGGGACCATTGCAGTACTTCTTAGGTATAGAAGTATCGAGATCATGGTTTTAAATCGTGGTAGCAGGTAGCGTTACGTAACGGTAATGGGTGTAACGGGAAGCGGGAGTAGCAGATGTTACATAATGGGAAGTGGGTGTAACGGCTGTGAATTTTTTTGAAGCACACACAACCTTGTGCATATTATTGTACTTGCATGTGTTTAAGCTTTTAGCCCTTCTTAGAAAGAGTTTTAGTGCATTTTGAATCTCCTTTAGTTTGACTAACTAAGTTATTTGGTAAAGGCAACAAGTTTACATTTGTTTTAAACCACAATTAATAGAAAAATTACGTGTGTGCGCGTATTTATACTTCTCATTGTTCTTATCTATGATAAATTCTTATGTGTGCTAAATTAATTAATTAAAAAAAAAAATATTATACGCACTATTAATCTATTAGATACATAAGATATATGAATAATACAAATATAAAATAACCAGAAAAGAAAGAAGGTTGAAGTTGAAAAATAAAGAACATAAATATCACATTACTGATATTATCAAAATAAAATATTTTCCTAATAAGTTAGTATTTTCAAATTGTTAATTAATGTATCTCTAGTGAGTATTTAAAGAAATAGTAAATTTTGTATCATTGTCATCCGCATTATAATCTTTTCGCCCTCTCGTCGCATGGTATATATTGAGAATGCTTTATTAAAGAGGCAAAAAGTGAGAAGAAAAAGTAAAAAATCAAATAAATTTTTTGCGTAACAGTCTTGTAGCGGTTACGTAACAGCTGTAGCGGCCTTTATGTAACGGCTGCTACAGCCGTGATTTTTCTTCCCACCGATTTCACGGTGTGTAACGGATTCGGTAACCCAAAAAACCGTTACGTAACGGTCACGGCCATTATTTAAAACCATGATCGAGATCTCGTACAGGAACTGTATTGTCATAGAGGAAGTATGTTCTTGATCTTTTAGATGAGACGGGGCTGTTGGGATCCAAACCCGTTGATACACCCATGGATCCCAATAATTAATGCCAAATATGGGTGATTTGTTGCCTAACCCAGATCGGTCTCGAAGACTTGTTGGAAAGTTGAATTACCTCACAATCACTCAACTAGATATATCCTTTGCAACAAATTTTGTGAGTCGGTTCTTGATTCCTCAAGAACAAGTCATTGTGATGCAATAATTCGCATTTTGGGGTATCTTAAAAGTGCACTAGGGAAAGGTCTCTTATATCATGATTAGGGTCACACTTATTTAGAGATATAAAGATGTTGATTGGGCTGAGTTGCCTTCCGAATTGAGATCCACAATCAGTTATTGTATCTTTATTGGCGGTAATTTGGTGTTTTGGAAAAGTAAGAAACAAACTATGGTGACCAAGTCAAGTGCTAAGTCAGAGTATAGGGCTATGGCGCACACTGCATGTGAACTTGTTTGGTTGAAGAATATGTTGAAAGAATTAGGTTTTCCACATTCTCATCCTATGGAATTGATGCGTGATAATTGAGCTGCTATTCATTTTGGCTCCAACCCAGTCTTCCATGTGTAGACAAAGCACATTGAAGTTGATTGACACTTTATTCGGGAGAAACTTGTACAAAAGTTCATTATAACTACTCATTTGAAGTCTGAGTTTCAGCTTGCTGATTTGTTCACTAAAGTGTTGGGAGGTGCTCGTGTGAAATTCATTTGTAACAAGCTAAGAGCATATGATATATATGCTTCAGCTTGAGGGGAAGTGTTAGTTGTTATTTAGTGATTTAGCATTATGATTATGTGTTAAAGCTATGTTAGTAAGTGTGAGTTAGTAAGGGTATTATGGTCATTGGTATTGTACTTGACATATATTATAAATAGAGGGAGAGACCTATCATTGAAGTTAGGTCTTCCATTTTACCCAATTATTCAACATTAGCGACCTTGAAAGTTCATTTCTAAGATTCCACAGTTCCTTCTCAAGTTGAATTCCGTTGGATAATAGGGAGATAATCTGTTTTTGGGAGGATTTGTGGGAGGAGACAGATTCATTCTTTATTGTGCTCCCTTGTCTTTACAATCAAATCATCTAATGCTTCAATATCAGATTTTTTTGGTTCTTGAGGGCTCTACTGTCTCGGGATTTATTATTATTTTTTTTAGAAGGAATTTGTATAGCCCAACTATTGGGGGTAATAAATTCTTTTATTCCATCTTTGTGGGCTGATTGTAGAGTTTTGGTTCTAGATGGGCCGGGCAAATTTTCTTGCAAGTCATTTTTCATTCCATGTACTTGTGATGCTAGTGGTTCTTGTTTATCTATGCGATCTTGCTTTGAAAAGCTAAAGCTCTGTTTAAAATTAGGCCTTTTATTTGGTCTGGATTCTTGTTTGGATCAATACTAATGATTGGCTCTAGTTTAAATGGTCTTTGAAAGCTTTGTCTCTAGATATTTGCTTTCTTTGTTTTCAAAGCAGTGAAACTAATTATCATTTATTTTTGCATTGTCCCTGATAAGTATTTGGTGCAGATTTCCTCGTCTGTTTGGGGAGTATCATGTGCCCAGCATCTTTTGAAGGACTTTTCCTTCAAAGATGTAAGGGATTTGGTTCTTTTATGGAAACAGAAGTTCTTTGGAGACTTGCTTCTGCTGTTGTGTGGAATATTTTGTTGGAGTGTAGTTTTAAAGTTTTACAGGGCAGGGTGATGGATTAAGATCTGGTGTGGAATTAATGATGTTTTGCTTTATGTCTATTTCCTGGAGATGAAAACAGGAGAGCCTTGTTTTTTTGATAACAAAAGAAATTCATTGATATAGAATAGGAATGTGCAAGAAGGAGAGAGTAAAGCATCTCCTTTCAAAATTCTGGGTAACCACGGGAAAATAAAGAAATACAAAACAAAAGGAACGTTAGAAACAATCCAAAAAAGTAGCAGGCCTCCCTATCATTTCAACAAGGAAGGCCAAATATGCTGAACATCCGTAAAAAACATCCCCCTGATGTTTTATTATCCACACACCAAAGAGAAGCCAAATGTTGAATCTTCTCCCAAACCAGTAAAGGAGACTACTTCCCAACAAAAATGCGCTTGTTTCGTTCCATCCACGAACCCCAATGGACAGTAAATAAGGCACAAATCCATAACTCCTTATCCTCCTTTTTCCTGCCAAAACCAACAAACTGAATTGCCAAAACTCCTCCACTGTCTTTGGGCAAACCCAACATTCCCCAAAATAATTAAATAACTTGTTCCAAATCCCCCTAGCAAAATCACAATGTGAAAAAAACATGCGAAGCAGTTTTGGAGCAATTAAAACAAAGCGCTTATATGTTCGGAGATAGAGCCCTTGAAGGTCTTCTAATCTGTAGCAAGTTATTGTTATTGAGCCTATTAAGCACAACCAGCCAGGAAAAAAAACTTTGATTTTAGAGGGAACTTTGGCATTCTAGATAGTTTAATGGAGAGGAAAAGAGAAACTAGAGCTAGTAAAAAAGTCTCAAAAATATTTGCAGGAATAAATCCCCAAGGGATCCAAGGACCAAGCTTCCAAGGAGACTCCACAATTATCCAGAAAGACTAACAAGGAGGATAACTCCTCCATCTCCCTATCGTTCAAAGGTCTCCTAAAGTGAAAATCCCAAGAAGTTAAAGGACCACTTGGTTTTACATTGAAAGAAGAAATAGATCCATCTTTTTCTGAGCTTAATCGAAATAGGCGAGGAAAAGAGGTGGACAAGACAACGTTCCCCAACCATAGGTCTTTCCAAAGGTGAATATTATAGCCCCTACCCAATATAAATTTAGTATAGGGAATAAATATGGAATAAATCTGAGGAATGGCTTTCCATGGACTCTACGAAGAACATCTAAGACCCGAATTGGTATCTTACCCGTTCCCATCAAGTCCTACTTTTTATAACTTTATGCCACAAGGAAGAGACCTCTAAAGGGAACCGCCAAAGCCACTTGGCTAAGAGAGTTGTGTAACATCTAAGACCCGAATTGGTATCTTACCCGTTCCCATCAAGTCCTACTTTTTATAACTTTATGCCACAAGGAAGAGACCTCTAAAGGAAACCACCAAAGCCACTTGGCTAAGAGAGTTGTGTTTCTAGACACCAAATTACCAAGACCCAACTTGTTCTCTTGCTTTGGTCTACAGACACCCCCACCCCCCCCCCTCCCCCCCCAAATTCACCAAATGGCCCCTAACATCCCTCACCCCTGACCAAAGGAAATCTGTCATGATTTTCTCGATCCTACTAGTCACACCCACAGGTATTTTGAAAATAGGAAAAAAAAAAAATAAAAAAAATAGCGGGATACTAGAAAGACAAGCTTGAATGAGAGTAATCCTACCTCCTAAAGAAAAAAACGCACCCTTCCAACCATCTAATCGCTTAGCCACTCTCTTGATAATAGGGTCCCAAAAACTAGCGGATCTAGGATTACCCCCCAAAGGCACTCCTAAATAAGATAATGACCAATCCAAAGCGACACAACCCTTCTCCCTTTCTTTTTACTGCTGCGGTGGATGTTTTGAGCAAGATATTTGGGAGAGGTGTAGATAGAGCGTTGGGTGGGGGGATAAAGGTTAGGTTATGAGGATTGCATTATTTTGCACCTTCAATTTGCAGATGATATTATTCTCTTCCTATTTGATAATGAGAATTGCTTCTCTAAATTTGTTTGCTATCTTACAAATTTTTGAGAAAGTGTCCAGCTCAAAATTAATTTTTCTAAGAGTGGCTTGGTGGATCTTGGTATTAATGTGGATCCATTTGTTAGGCTAGCAGGGTGTGCTATTTTGACTTGGCCTATGCGTATCTTGGTGTCCCCTTAGGTGGTGACCTCAAGGCTGACTCTTTTTGGGACTTTATTTTTGAGAGAGTGGCTAGGAGACTAGAGGGGTGGAAAGGAACATTTTTCACTCTAGGGGGTCATAGTACTCTCATTCACGCTAGTTTGTCTTTTATATCTTTGTACTACCTTTATCTTTTTAGAATCATTATAGATTGGCGTAGAAGCTTGAGAAATTAATGAGATATTTCTTATGGTTGAGTGGGGGAGAGGGTAGTAGAGATAATCTTGTAGGATGGGAGACTGTGTGTAGGCCTAAAAGGGAGGGAGGCTTGGGTTTCGGTAACTTAGCATCCAAAAACATGGTAACTTAGTGCCAAAAACATCTCTTCTGTGAGAGCGCTTTCCATTAGAAACAAATTCTCTTTGGCATAAGGTAATTCGCAATTTTTTTGGATAAGGCAATGTTAACTCGCGCTTTGCTTTCCTTTTTAAATTGGATCTTAAGAAGGCTTATGGTAGAGTTAGCTGAAGTTTTTTTTGGATAAAATTTTTGTGAGGAAGGGTTTTGGTGAGCGTAGGTGCAGGCGGTTGAGGGGTTGTTTGTACAATGTTTGTATAATCTTGCTTTAGGGCTTCGAGAGGTTTTAGACAAGGTGATCCACTTCCCTCCTTTCTGTTTGTCCTAGTAACTGTTGTGTTGAGTAGAATGCTGGATAGGGGTTGGCGAAAGGGTTGTAAGTGGGGAGAGAGGGAGTAGTGGTTTCTCATCTTCAGTTTGCAAATGATTCTATTTTCTTTCTAGAGGATCATTACCTTTCTTTCTGCTGTATTTTGGGTGTTCCCAAAGTCTTTAAGAGGGTATCGAGGCTTAAAATAAATATGGGGAGAAGTGGTTTAGCAAATATTAATGTGTTTGTTGAATGAGTTGGGGAGCAGTCTTCTGAAGTGGGGTATGGTCTTTTGGACTGGCCTTTGAGTTATTTAGGTGTCCCTCCGGGGGTTATTGTAGATGTGCAGAGTTTTGGTATCTGGTAGTGGAGAGAGTAGCCAAGAGGCTTGACGGTTGGAAGGGGGCACTTATTTTCCTTGGGGGTAGATCACCCTTATCAAGACCTGTTTGTCTAATATTCAGTTATATTAATTGTTTGATTTTAGGATTCTGGTGGGGAACTGGGGATTGCTAATAAAATCAAGAAAACTATGAGAGACTTCTCATGGTCTGAAGTCGGGGTTTTAGGGATCATTTAGTAAGGTGGGAAGAGGTTTGCGGGTCTAGATCAGGGGGAGGGCTGGGTCTTGGAAAATTGGTGTCTAAAAACATCTCCCTCTTAGCTAAGTGGTTATGGCGTTTTCCCCTGGAAGATCATTCCTTTTGTCATAGTGTGATTAGAAGTAAGTATGGGTTGGGTGAGAATGAGTGCGATACCAATGTTAGTTTGCCATGTTCATTGGAGAGCCTATGGAGATCTATTTCTCATATTTATCCCTTATTTACACTCACGTTAAATTTATGGTGTGGAGGGGTTTTCAAATTTGCTTTTGGAAAGATACATGGTTAGGGAATGATGTTCTAGCCACAGATGACCTAAAAATGTTTCTTACTGTTAGTTTTTAATGTTTGTCATTTTCTGATCATATCAATCCATCCCCCTCCTCTTTCTCCCCATCCCCCTTCGTCTCTCTCTCTCTTTCTCTCGCTCCCCCTCCATCAAGATAAATATATCAGATTCATGAGAAGGCTATTCAGCCTCCATTTGTATCCGCTTTTCCTGATCTAAATCTATCAGGCGTCGATCTGAGCTCAATGCACTACGCTGCCCTCCTTTTGATTCCCCTGAGCAGGTTCGACTATTCCCTTGAGCGAAGCTTCATCTCGCAAGCCTAGCAGGTTTGACTGTTCCCTGCTTATTCTAGAAGCTCCGTATCGCAAGCCCTAGCAGGTTCGGCTGTTCCTTGCTTGTCCTTGAAGCTCCATCTCGCAATCCCTAGTAAGTTTGACCGTTCAAAGTTTCATCTTCGAAGCTTCTACTTGTTCTTCTTCGAATTGTAAGTCATCTTCTTTGAAGACTCGAAAGCTGTTATTTGATTCCCTTGAGCAGGTTTGACTGTTCCCTAGAGTGAATCTTCATCTTGAAGCCTAGTAGGTTTGACTGTTCCCTGCTTGTTCTAGAAGCTCCATCTCACAAGCCCTAGCAGGTTCGGCTGTTCCCTGCTTGTCCTCGAAGCTCCATTGCGCAAGCCCTAGCAAGTTCGACCGTTTAAAGCTTCATCTTCAAAGCTTCTACTTGTTCTTCTTCGAATTGTAAGTCATCTTCTTCAAAGACTCGAAAGTTGTTCCTTGAAGGTTTGTTTGGAGTTGAACTCTGAAGCTTCTTCTTCTTGTCTCTGACAGATCCAAACTTCAAATACTGTTAAAAACCTAAGGATGGGTCTCTCTTTCTCTTGCGTAATAAATCTCTCACCCTTGTGTGAACACGACTATGGCTGTGTTAGCAGGAGGTGATGTTAAGTGTTTGGCTCGGTATGAGATTGGATAACCCCTTTACTGTCTGTGCTTGAGGATAACATTTCTTCAAATAGGTGGGTTAAACTCACAAAGGAAGTAGTTTCCTGGCTCACCAATGGTCTATTAACTTTTGTTTGGTTGGAAAGGGGCTCCAGAAGTGTTTGCAAAGGAAACCTCCATTGCTGATTGGTGATTGGTTGGATGAGGGTGGAAGTTTTTGGAATTAGGGTGAGGGGGAAAGGTAAGAATTTTCCGATTTTCATACTTGGAGGTGTAAAAAGCAATTTGATGGGGCGAAGCTCTGCGAATGAGTTCTTTGAATTTGCAAAGGAAATTTGTCATGATTTTGAAGGAGTAGGCATCAGTTCCCAGATCATGGGGTAAGGTGGTGATGGAAGGAAAGATAGGCAAAGTCTGCTGAAGTTGTCCACAATGAAAAATTGTGTCGTAGGTGTGGGGCTGATCTGCAATTGAAGGAATCGGGGGTGCTGTTATCAGATTACAGCATCACTTTATTGGAGGCGAATGTCCATAAGGTGCAAGGAGGTAGGGTTCTAGTGGTTGCTGCTAATCTTGCGGAGACGGCTGGGGGTGCGATAGGGAACGACAAGGCTATGAAGTCTAGGCCTGGTCTTCTGGTACTAATCCTGGATTTGTGCCAAGTTTGTGAGAAAGATGGTGCTTCTTTTTTAACAACGTTGGGCCATTTAATAGAACAGGCCCAGTGTTTTGACAAGAATGCTATGGGCCTTTCTCTGGATTCAAAAGAAGTCTCTTATAAATATGGGCTTTCACAGATGGGCCTCGTATCTAAAAAGGTCCAAGGCAAGGACATGGGTGATCAGGCCCTTCCCTTGCATGACCCTGTTTCTGAACAAGCCCACTTCCCTAGCCAAAATATACATACAGTAGAGGTGGGTACTCGGCAAGATGTTAGCAAAATACAAAATCTCTCCCTAGCTCTCCAAAACAAGCATAGAATGCATCAACATTTCAGAGTGTAACCAGGATGATTTTAATTTGGTTTTGCAATCAGTTTGGAAGAAAATGATAATAATATAAGTGTCATATTGGCTGTTGATTCTGGTTTTGCAGAGGGATTAGAGGCTGGTGTAGCCTGGATTAATAAAAAGAAAGCTGGATTGGCTAGGAAATCTAGTGTTCCAGGATTTAATTCTGAAAAATTTAATGTCCAAGGTGTATGTTTATTGGAAGGCTGCAATGATGGGTGCAGAAATGAAGAAATTATATGAAGCAAACAGACAGCATTATGATGGGATAAGACCAAAGATTATGAGAGAAGTAGAGCTGAGCATTATGGAAGATACACTTGCTAAGATGAAGCCATGAAGGATATAGCAAGGGATGGAGTTAGCAAAGGAAAGGAGGCTAAGAAATGGGGAGATTTTTCAGATAACGATAATGATGACAATCAATGAGTTTGACTGTGATGGTGGTTTGCTGTTGGATGAGATTTGGGATCTATGTTTCTCATTCCTGTGATGTTCTCAGGGACCTAATATATGTACATCCTGCCCCATTGGAAGCATTGGAGGGGGTTCCTAGTTTTGAGAACAATGGGTTGGATAATAAATTGCAGTGCAGTGATGGAATTTTACCTACACTAGTGGAGATGATTTCTAGGAAGGACTTAGAAGCCCAAGATATAATGGATAAATTGGATTTAAAAATGTGTGATGCTCATGGAATTAAAGTGCACTTTGATTGGAGTAAATATAAAGTGAAGAAGGGTTAGAGGGAGCTTCCTAATTTAAAGTGCTCGGTGAATTATGACGGAAAGGGATTGAAAAAGGGTTTTCTTGGTTAGGAGTATTATTTGGTCATTTTTTATTTATTTGGGCAAAACATTCACCTCTCTTGAGGTTTTTTGAAAATACAATAATCTTCCTTGAGGTTCTTAAAATCCCATATACCTCCATTATGAGTGATAAATAAATAACACTGTCAAAAAAAATTATTTGGACAAATTTTCCTTTCGAAACTCGCCTTTCACCACTTCTAGCTATCAAAGCCCATCCTCCCCTTACCATTACCTGATTGTTCGACCTCCTCTCAAATCAATCCTCCACTCTTTGGTATGGATCCATTGGGCTTCAACCTTTGTAGAGGTCTCATATGAGGAGGCCTAGCCTTTCAACTGGTCGGGGTTATGGGAGCTAAGGAGCCATTCGCCGGTCGGAGGTGCTTGCTGCTAGAGCTGCACTAGTGGCCCTTGGTGGTGTTGCGGCTCATGACCCCTTGCGTGTGGATGTGCTAGGCGGTCCTCCACCGCAAGTTAGAGGCATGCATTCGACGAGTGTTGCGCAGCCCTAAATGACATTGTAGTGGGAAAGTGTAGGCGGTCCTCCATTGCAAGTCGAAGGTCTACATTCACAAAATCTTTTCCGCCTCTATAGCGACAAATTGTCATCAGTGCCGGCGCCCACTGTGTGAAAGAAAAATGTTATTAATTCTTCTAATTTTTTTTTAAATAGTTGAAATTTAAGGGCATTCAAGAGATGGATGAGCAAAGAGGGTATAGAATGCAATGACATATTGGAGTTGGTGGACAACTCCGATGACAACGACGGAGGATTGTGGGTGAAGTTGTGTGCGATCTATGGAAAGGGTATTGGGGGTGAGAGGGTGGAGATTTTATAGGTTGGTGGGGAGGGGGATTACGTGTGGGTAGGAATTGAGGGCATCCAAGGAAAAAAATATTTTTTTAACTTTTTGACTGTTAATAGAAAGATGACATGAGGGGGTATAGGTGTCTCTACACTCAAACTTAAATGGTGATTTATAGGATTTTAAGAATCTTAGGGGAGGTCCTTGTCTTTTTGGCAAACCTTAGGGGTGGTGAGTGCTTTTGCCCCTTTTATTTCTTAATTTTCATTATTTTTATTATTTTTTGTTTTGTTTCTGTGTTTTATTTTTTTAGGTGGACCTCTTGTCCCTTTAGGATGTAACTTCTCTTTCTCAATCTAATATACCCTCTTTTTTAATCTAAAAACAAATGATGTTCTAGCCATGTCTTTTCCTCGTCTTTTTTGTTTGAGCTTAGGGCAAAATAGTATGATTTCCTTCTTCGTGGTTGACTTGAATAGTCCTATGGTTTCTTGGAACTTTCATCTCTAAATGATAGAGAGATGACGAAACTTTCCTTCTTGTTGTCGTTATTGAACAATTGCCATTTTTCTTCAGCTAGGGATGCTTGGTTTTGGGCTTTGGATCATTCAAGGGTATACTCTTGTAAATCATTTTTTGAGTTGTTGACCCATTCCAATTCTTGTTACCCCCTTTATCCATTTACTTGGAAGGCTAAAGCTCCCCCAAAAATCAAGGCTTTTATTTAGCTGATCGTGCTTAATAAAACCAATACTAACTACTTGTTGTAGAGTAGGAGACCTTTGAAGGCCTTATCTCCAAATGTTTGCATTTTCTATTATTTGAATTTTGAAATGGCACCTCATCTATTTTTACACTCTGATTATTCTTGGAGAATTAGGAGAAAAATGCCCTAGCGAACTCATGACCGCCATCAAACCTCTCTCTTGGCCTCCCACTACTCCTAGTGTTGCCTTGTTCACCGGACATTTTAGGCTTTCTTGGTGTTGATCTTGGCTAGGCTTGAAGCCTTTTCTCTGTCATAGCACCTCATCTATTTTTACACTCTGATTATTCTTGGAGAATCTTGAGAGAAATGCACTAGTGGACTTGTGACAGCCATCAAGCCTCTCTCTTAGCCTCCTATTGCTCCTAGCGTCGTCCTGTTCGTCGGACATCTTAGGTTTTCTCAGTGTTGATCTTGGCTAGGTTCGGCGCCTTTTCTTTGTGGTAGCATCTTTCTCTTTAAAAGGGTCGAATCAAAGTTCTTCTATGAGTTCTCTCTCTAAGGGTCGAAAGTGTTTGGTTCTTTGTTCAATTGGTGTACAGAGGCGATGCTGCTCGACAATGTGGCTGTGTCACTGGCCCAACACCGACACTGTTCTAAGGCTGCCTAAAAAGTGCTCCGATGTCATTGTGAGTTTGTTTCCAGCGGTCATAAAGACCCGATGGTTCTCTTTCTTGTGGAAAGAACTTTCAATCACTCTCCTCACTCTCTGACTATGGTGCTGATAGCTATTGACAATGGGGATTTGTTCAGTCTAGATTGAAGGGAAATCCTTCAATTTGAGATTGGATAAAGTAGGGAAAATTGGAGCTTTGTTTGTTCTTGAGAAGAATTGGTAGCGTAATCAATGGGTTCGATTTTCTTCAGCTGCAGTAAAATGGTTTTGACAAGGGTTCTCATCTTTTGTAGATAGTTCTGCAAAGTGTTATTGAAATTCATTTTCAATAAAGGGCAGTCTGGTGCACCAAACTCCCGCGTTTGCGGAATCCAGGGAAAGGGTGGGCCACGATGGGTCTATAGTACGCAGCCTTACCTTGCATTTTTGCAAGAGACTGTTTCCACGTCTCGAACGCGTGACCTCCAAGTCACACGACAACAACTTTACTATTGAGAAATTCCATTGAATTCTAGTGGAGTACTGCATTAAATGAATTATATTATATGAAATTATATGAATAATATCCTTTCAATTAAATAGACATTTCAATGATTTCCATGTTCGAAGTTTAAGCAAGGGTTATCATAGCTTTTGAGTAGGTTTTATTGATTATTGGATGGTGATTCATGTGATGAGGCATAGAAGTTCCTAGAATTAGGGCACGGTTGGAGAGGCGAAAGATGCTCCTATCTTTGTCCCTAAAGGATCCAAAGGCGATGGGTGGTTTTGGTTTGGGGAAGAGTTCGATGCTTTGGTGAACTCTTGTATGGCAGGGATTGATGGAGTTGATAATGAAAAGAGTAATGAGAACCAATCTTGGAGTCGAATAGTACGAGGAACATCTTATGCTAATGAAGTTCATTCAATTCTGAATGTTGGGGCTTGCTTGATTCCTAATAGTGGAGTTAAGTTGATTCTTAGGGATGGAGTTTTCTCAATCCCTAAGGATGTGCCAGAGGTGGTGTGCGTTCGATGTGGGGGGAAGGTGCAAGGGGAGATCCTATCAACAACTCTGCACAATCAATTGATGTCACTTAGGGAGAAGGTTCTGGTGGAGGAGGCTAGACCAGAGGCAGCTAGGATTTTCTACATGGACGATGGGATGATGAAGGTCGGGTAGGCTGGGTTTGGATCGTTGACGATTAAATAGATATGGGGTTTGAGAGCAATAAAGGCCTATTAAAATTTTTGATGAGCCTGTTGGTTATGGAGGACTAAGACCATAATTTTGATTCTATATTAGTCCAGTTTTGAGAGGAGAAAATTCAGCAAGATAAATTGTAGTTGGAATTGAATGGGCAGGCCCAAATGCTTAGTTATGTTTCTAGTAGAAAAAAGGCCTTATGAAAATCGGTGAGGCTACGGGAATTAACCTTTCCTCAGAACAGAAGAAAGATGCATGTGGTTCAGCACTTCAATTATCTTCAAACAAGATTATGGCGGCCAAGAGAAGAGAAGAGAAGAGAAGCAGTTGCTCTGAAAAGCAAAAAGAAAAGAGAGGCAGAATCAGATTCATTAGTTGCTAAAAATTTTGCTAATTTTCTATAGGATGGTGTGTCTCCAATTTTGAAGAACAATGATAGTAGGGGGGATTCCAATATTGAGTTTGGGGGGATCTTCTATGAATTTAAATTTTGTGGAGGTAAAAATTAGGACTTTATTGTTGGTTTGGAAGGGAATTCAGATGATATGGAAGTTGATTCAGATAATTTGATGAGTTGAAAGGTTTACGCTCACCACAAGGAAATGCAATTGGGTTTTGAAAGAAAGAAGCATTTTGAAGATGATCGGGGCTCGTCTGGTGATAAAAAAAAAAAAAAATTCTTAAGAGAGATTCGAAAGGCCTTTTATGTATAGTGGAAGTGCCAATCATTGAAAGGGTTAATACAAGTAAGGAGGGTAAGAGATTAGGGGATGTTTCGGAGGATGATAGCATAGGCAGTAGTGATTTTTTCTTTCCAGTTTTTTGTTTTATTAATTTATATTTTCTGGATCACTATAGAATTTTGGTAGGAGAAGTCTTTTTCTCCATTTTTCTGTAAATTCTTCTCTTGTCAATGAAATCTCTTCTTTAGATATATATAAAAAAAGACAATTCACAGTAAATTTGGAATATTACAAAATGGGTGGAATGCTAACGTGGGAATTAATATTAGTTATTCAGGTCCTTGGAAGTTTGTTTCTCAGATTTATGATTATTTCCTTCCTAAAGTCCAATATTTCAGTGGGAAATGGGGAGCAAATTCGCTTGTGGGAAGACCATTGGGTGGGGGAAATGCCTTTGTCTATTACATTAGCTCATCTTTATTGCTTATCTATTCATCATGCAGCCCGCAATTCTGTTTTTCTTCTTTTGCAAGAAGATAAGCTTTCTCTGAATTTCCATTTTGGGAGTAATCTTAATAAGAGAGAGGTAAATGAGTTGGCCCTTGTTACTGGGCTGCTTGATTCTTTTTATGCTCATTTGGGGAGTGATAAGAGGGTTTGGAGCTCAGACATTTCTGGGATCTCCTGTAAATCCTTTTTCTCTTACTTGACTCATGGCCCTACTGCAGATGATTTTGCTTTAAATCCATTGATATGGAAATAGAAAGCTCCCTTGAAAATAAAAGCTTTCATTTGGACAGCAGTGCTTGAAGGAACCAACACATATGATTTTCTCCAGAAGAGAAAGACCTAATAAAGCCCTGTCACCGAACATTTGTGTCCTTTGCTTGAGGAGTGTAGAGACTTGTGCACATTTGTTTCTTTTTTTCCTGTTCACGATGGCTATTTGGAATCAATTATTTAGTATATTATAAGAGAGTTTAGTTTTCCCCTCCACATTGAATGCTTTTTGTACCATCATGTTTAGAGGTTTTGGTAAAGCGAGTGATAGGAAAGATTTATGGCGACGCACTGTCATGGCTATTATTTGGTATGGTTGGAGAGGAACTTTAGAATGCTCAAAGGTGTGGTATTGTCTAATAATTTGGTTTGGAGTAGACTGGCGTATCTTGCACCATAGTGGGTGTCGGCTAATGGATTCTTCCACCATATCTCTTTGGAAGACATGCAGTGGGACTAGGTGGCTCTATTATATTGAGTTTGTTTGGGTTCAGTCTGGAAGCTTTTGATGTAAAGGGAGTATTTTTTACTCTCCCTTATTGATTTTATTTTATTTTTTATTTCTTGTACATTCTGCTCTTTCTAATAAAATTTCTTTGTTTATGAAAAAATTCTCTGAGATTACAGGTCTTCTGTATATAATACTCACCTAGTCGTTTGGATATAGCATTATGTTCATTAAACCGTTAATACGTTTTATAGAAATGTTGCATTAACATATGCTTGTAATCATTAAGATTTTTAAATGAAGTTTAAGTTCACTTTTGTAATTATATTTCTCAAGTTATCTAATAATATCAGAGTGATAGCGAATACATGGCGGGTCAGCTATTGGCATTTGGCTATGCATTGAGTGACAATCCGGAAGATTCAGACTTGTGGCTGATAAATACGTGAGTCGATATTGCCTTCTTATTTGTTAGAGGCACTGGTTCAGTATTTTTAACTGTGAAAACAATTAGCTAGTTGCATTACATGGTTGCTTATTGTTTGCTGTGTTGCATAATCAAGAAGTTACAGTTAGTCAAACTGATGAGTAAATTCCAAGATACTAGGAAAAGTGAATGCCAGTTAATATCCACTTATTGACGAAGGTCCTGACAATCAAAATTTATTTTGTTAGAGCGAAGAAAGGGCTTGAACCAAAAACAGTACTTGGTTTTGATTTGAACAATAGGATATATAGGAATCTATCTTCTAAATGTGTCTGTTCATAATTATTTAGTTGGTTTGTTCTGAGAATGATAATTGGTTATCAGCTATCACTCTGATTAAACAAATTCATGATTGTAGGAATTTAAAATCAAATTAAATGTATAAATATGAAAATGAATTTCCAGTAATACTACTAAAAAAATAATCAGCATGACGTGTCTAATTATTTGGTTTCTTTGGTTGGTTTTTTTGGAAGGAGAAAGTATGGCAGCACTATGAATTGCAATTTTTCTGCAGTGTTGTGGGGGCTATGGTTGGAACATAATGCACGTATATTTAAGGGGCAGGGGTTGAAATTTTTTGCTGGTTGGGAGAAGATTGGCTTCGATTTGGTATCTTGGCTATGGGTTCTTTGAAGGAGTGAGCTTCTTGGATAGACTACGTGATTGGTGTTATTTGTTGGCTTGATTATGAGCTGGGAGCTTTTTGTTTGTTTCTTTTTCATTCTTGTTCTGGGGTTTTTTTTTTTTTAAATATTTTCTCTCTGGTTTGTCCCAGATTTTTCTAGGGAGATGCCTTATTTTCCTTTCTGTGTTTTCCTAATCTATTAATGAAACTTCTTCTTTTTCTATATAAAAAAAGTTCAATCTGGTTGTAAGCTACTTGTTCTATGTACAATGTCTATGATTTTGATATTGCATCAATTTCAGGGATATCATCTCAAGAATGTTTCATGGGTGGTGATTTATGTTGCATCATTGCATGAATGTCAAAAAGTTCAGTATAACTAACTTTAATGCCCTGTCTGTTGTTTAGTCAATGTAATTAACATTCCTCTGGCCCACAATTTTCTTGCCCTTGAATTTAGAAGCTATTTTTTGTCTTAAAAATATACCTGGCTACAAGAATAGTTTCCATGGAAACAAGAATATTCCCCTCCCCCCCCCCCAAAAAGTACATAATATTAATACAAAAAATTAAACATAGGAAAGAAAGAACTATAGAGGAGTATCTGAGGAATTATGAGTACCCCCCTTCCCCCATTCTATGTATCTTGGTTTGATCATGTGCAGCTGATAATTTTTCCATTACTTGGTGATAGTGGCAGCCAGTTATCATTGCCTGCATGTCAACGTGTCTGGAATCTTTTGATGTCTTGTGCATACCTAAAAGGCTGAAACAATTTTGAGAGAAATAATATGATTGACTTTGCTAATTAATTGGACTATTTTTCAGTGGTCACTATTTATAATATTAAAAAAAAATCAAATTATTTTTTTTAATCATCTTTCATGAACCATGACTCAATGGTAAGGGTGTTACATACGAAACCTAGGGTCAAAGGTTCTAATCATCAAATAGTCTCTCTAATGATGGAGGTAAGACTGTACATCTTGTCCTTTGCAGACACCTAATGGTATGGGGAGCCTTGTGCACTGGGTGTGAGATTTTATCTTTCACAAATAAGCTGTATGCAAGGTGGTAATGGCAGCAATTTGTGGATTTCGCTCATTTGCAAAACTTTTCTTTTCTCTTCATAGGAGTCTCAGCATGTGCGTACCTGAAAACAAATTTGTGATATAATACCTTTGAGGTTGAGAAATACCTCTATGCAATTGCATAGGCTTTTAGGTTGAGTAGTTCTTCAAATAGCATACTGTCAGATATGAGGTCTTAAATTTTGATTTTGACTAAAAATTTGAAGCTCCAAAAATTTGGAAATTTCAATGAAAATTTTGATTTTGATTTGAAAAACAAGGAAATTAGTAGTAAAGCATGGAATTCATTTATGAAACTTTCAAAGTAGTTAATAGACATAATAATGTAAGTTTTAGGAATACATCTATGTTGCATTTGAGGTGCAATACTTGTAATATAATATGTGTATTAAACATATTTATAACAACTGCTGTGGTGCCACTGCCATCGCAGAGGTGGATCTCTCATTGTGTCTCCATGACAAGCTTTATGCTGTTTGTAGCACCGCTGCCCCCACAGGTGAAATCTGTGAGGGCTTGCTCGTACACAAGCTATCAATCGACCATCCCTCTCACTCTATCCCCACCACAAGCCCTAGAAGTTAGGACATTTGATCTAGAAGATAGTCTCTCTCTCTCTCTCTCTCTCTCTCTCTTGCTTTCGCTCTCTTTCTCCCTTGAGAAAGTATTCCTTTGTCCATGAATTGGTTTGAAGAAAGATATGGAGGAGAATCTCCTCAAGTTGGCGCAGATCAAAAGCAAGCGTTTGGAAAAGTTTGGGGATGGGAGCTTTGTTCATCTGGAGGAGAGATCCCGGGTCAGAAATTGGTGGATTAGGATCACCCTTTCGGGCATAAGGTGGGTGTGTGATTTATCTCCCTTACTTAAGAGCTTGGAGCTTTTCTCTTGCCTCAAAATATTTGAAAAATTGCTTTTATGGGTGGCGAGGAGATCAAATTACAAGTAGAAATTCTTTGAAGTGGGAGTATAGACGAAAAACAGGAGAAACTCTATATTCATTCCAGTGGGGTTGAAAGGGGAAAATCTGCACAACTTCATTGAAGCCTTGGAATTGGTGGGAGGTAGGCAGAAGTTCCCTATCCCAAGGGAGCGTTTGGGAAGGATCCTGCACAACCAAGCAGTCATAGGAGTTTGGAAGGATGCCTTGATAGGAGAATTGTTGCCAAAGGCCCAGCAGTGTGGGTGGTGCTGCAGCAATTGTGGAAGTATGACACAATTTCTGATGAGCATGGTGGTGGCAGATGGTGCAATGGACACTGGTTCAGCTAGTGTTTGCAATGTGGGGAGAGCTGGTGGTCGGGAGCCCAAGAATAAGGGAGTGGGCTTAGAGTTGGGTGGGCTGGGGATTATACATACCTTGAACTTGGGTCAGCTGTTGGGTGATATTGGGGTTGGCCCAAATGTTTTGAAAGGGCAGCCCGTTTCAACTAATTCTCTAAAGCAGGTGCAAGACAAACCTCTGGCTTTGCAAAATCCTTTTGTTAGATATCAGGTCCAAAGCTCATCGGAGAATACGTTTGGGCAGCCCTTGGCTTCAGGTAGATCACCTTATAACAAGGCCCAAAGTTCTGAAGAGATAGCTGCGGGGATGGGTAACGAGTAACGACATAGATGGGCAATGCCGAACTGATTTTGGGAAGGGCGAGAAAATGGAGGAGAAATCTGTGGAGATGAGCAACATGAGATGTTAAGCTGTGGGCTTTCGGATGGGGGAAGGGAGTTATTGAAAATAGACGAGTTTACTAGTGGTGTTGTTACGAAGGATGGGTTTAAGGATGCTCTTATGGAAGGTTGTGCTTTGATTGTTTGAAATGGGAATCAAGATGATGCAAGCTTTAATAACAACAAGGCAAGGATGGTTGGGGTAAAGGATTATCATTTTGCCGATAAGGCAACAACATTAAAGGTTTATACTCGTGGGAGGTAGAAGAGCAAGGATATTAGGGATGATATAATTGGGAAGAGTCTTGGCTTGGGGCAGATGGGAGGCCAGTTAAGCTCCTCAAAAAAGACATAGTTATGGTAATTTTTACATTGAAGGCTCAAACGGACTGAAAACATTCTTAAATAGAAAAGTTAGTGGGGAAACTTCATTGGAGAAGAAGTGGGGAGATGTATCAAATGAAGAGGGTGATATGGATAGTGGTGAAAAGCTTTTCTTAGATAAGGTTCGTGAACAATTTGGTTATGTTTTAGATGATCCTGAAATTATAGGGGCTCATTTTTCATCTCCAATGGATGATCTAGAGGGAGTTTTTGGATGGAGGAATGATGAGTTAGAGTAGGCAGAAGATAAGATTGAGAAGAATGAGATAAATGCTGATTTTGTATCTTGCATTCAACATATGCTGGATAAAAAAAGGTATGCAGCTAGCAGACTCAGAAGGGAGGGAAATTTGCTTGGATGAAGGCATAATAAAGGCTAGGAAGTGGCAATGGGAATTGTCTAATTTGTAATGTTCCAATTGTGATGGGAGAGGTCTGAAAACGGAATGTCTTGCTCTCTCTCTCTCATCCCCTCTCTTTCTCTTTCCCCATCTTGCAATATGAGCCCCTCTCCCTCGAGTGTAGAGAGATGTGGAGCCTTATGCTGTAGGCTATGATGAATCGGTTAATCCAGATCAATGGAAATCCTTCGATATGCATTTGGTCAAGGTTGGGGAGTTCTCTTCTCTACCTGTGGTGGAGAATAACGTTGTGTTAAACTGATAGGTTAGGTTTTCTAAAGAGGTTAAAAGGAAATTTCCTGGTTTGCTGATGGGTTGTTGGTGTTTGGCCAGATGGAACGGGGATATCGGAGTAGTCATAAGGGTATCACATAGTATTGGATGTGGATTAGGTGGATGAAGGTGGGAAAGGTTTTTTAGTTATTGTTGTGGTTGAAAAGAAGGAAATTTTTAGTGTTCATTCCCGACAGCGCAAAGGGTGAGGCGTGGCGAAGCTTTGCAAGTGATTTATATGAGATTTCGAAGGTATTTTGGAAGGAATCTGAAGCTGTAGTTGTGGATGGCTTGTCACATCCCTGATTGTGGAGAAGGTAGTGCTGGAAGGTAAAAGGGTGAACGCGTGGGCTGTGGTAGTCAATCTTGTTTGGGAAATCACTTTATGGTGGTTGAGAGAGAAGATCGGTGTTGTCGGCGTGGAGGTGTGTTGCAGCTGAAGGATCCTGGGTTTTGATGTCAGGATCCATTGTAGACTAACTGACATTATTTGGTCAGAATGGCAAGGAAGCTAGGGTTTCAAATGCAACTATGGCTGCATTTAGGGAGGAGACTGTGTTAAGGAGTAGGCTGGATGGTATATTTCTTGTTTTGGACTTGGCCCAAATAATAGAAAAAGAAGGTAAGTCTCTTTTGAATAAATTGGGCCCATTATTTGATCGGGCTCAATTTTTAGGAAAGTCTGATTTGGGTTTTAATGTGGAGTCAAAGGGAGCATCTTGTCCTTTAGGGTTCATGTAGATGGGCCATGGTGGTAGTTAGTTTATGTTTTGGGCAATAGTGAACTTCCTTGGTGGAAACAAAAAATGAGCAGGCCCAAAACACTGCTCCTAGTACCCAAAAGCTGAGTATTGGGAGGGAGGACCCTATACCCTTTGATAGTGCAATGGATTCCTAATCTATAGATTTCCAATTCGAGTTGATCTGATCAAGTTTCGGTACAAACTCAAAATAGCAGCAAAGAAGATTCAAAACAAGATTGTGGTGTTAAAAATGCAACAAGTTTTGAAGAGGGATTAGAAAGTGGTGTGGAAAAGAGTAAAAAATAAAATAAAATAGAAGTTGCCTTTTGAGGGTGGGGGAATCTAATGTTTTTTGTCTTAATATAACATATTTGAGGGAAACAAGGTTTTTGCTTGTTGGAGGGCGACTTGTATAGGTGCTGAGATGAGGAAGGTGTTCGAAGATGAGAGAGAAAAATCTGGTGAGTCAGTGGCAGAGCTATTAAAGAGAGATTCTAAAGGAGAGCTTTGTATGGTGGAAGATTCCTATGCTAAGGAGGTTGGGTGTAGTAATGGGGTAAGTAAAGAAAAAGAGGGAAAGATTCTAAAGGAGAGCTTAATATAGTGGAAGATTCTCATGCAAGGCTATTAAAGAGAGATTTTTAAGGAGAGCTTAGTTTAGTGGAAGATTCTCATGCTAAGGAGGTTGGGTGTGGTAATGGGGTAAGTAAAGAAAAAAGGGAAAGAAATGGTGGGACTTTTCATATTCAGAACGTGATGATATTAGTGATTTTGACTGGGGTGGGGGGCTGTTGTTGGATGATATTCGAGAGCAATATGGGTACGTTTCAGATTCTTGTGAAGATGTAGGGAATTTATCTTATGTCCATCCACCCCCATTGGAAAGTTTGGAAGGAGTTTCCCTTTTTGATAATGATGTTTTGGTTAACAATTTAAACCAAAGGGATGAACTTTTGCCTACACCGTGGAGAAGGTTCCTAAGTTGGAGGCGCATGGATGGTTGCAAAAGTCGAAAGTTGAGGGATCAAAGGGAATTAGTGAATTTGATGAGCTCAGTAAATTATGATTGGAAGGTGTTGAAATGGCTTCCTTGGTTAACATTGTCTATTTTTTATTTTGTGATCTTGTGTATATGTTTATGTTTTTCCTTTTTTCTTGGGGTTTTCTTGTTTTCATTTGGTGGACTCCTTGTCTCGGCACGTTGTATCTTCCCTTCTTTCTTTCTAATATAGTTTTTTTTTTTTTTTAAATAAAAAAAATCAAAGGCCCTTTTAAGAGAGAAATTTCACTTTGCGTCAAAATCTCACCTTTGAATGCCGAGGAAATTTCATTCTAGATTTAAATTTCAACAAGTTTCGCTAAAATTTTTAAATTTTGATAAATTTAGGATGATTTGTTGAAATTTTGATGGAAATCGACTTCCATTTTGATTTCAAGGGTGATGGAAAGCAGAAATTTTTACAATTTTGTGGAAATTTAAGACAATGGTTAGATATGAATTATAGATTTTGATGTACGTGGATGATGTTTTGCTTATTGGTGGTGATGATCAAGGTATCTAATATTTTGAAGCATTTTCTACGAACTAAATTTCAAACCAAGGATTTAAGTCCATTGTAATACTTCTTGCGTATAGGAGTATACGAATATTGTATGCAGGCGTTTTTTTTTATAGAAGAAGTATGTTCTAGGCCGTTTAGATGACATTGGGCTGTTGGGATACAAACGTGTCAAAACATCCATGGATCCCAGCTGCAAGTTTGTGCTAGATGTGGGTGATTCGTTGGCTGCCCTTGGAAGATGCTGTGGACTAGTTGGAAAGCTGAAATATCTCAGTCACTCGACCTGATATTTGTTTTGCAACAAGTGTGTGTGAGCCAGCTTCTTGATTCTCTGAGAGTAAGTCATTGGGATGCAACCATTCTTATCTTAAGATACTTCAAAGGTGCACTTGGAAGAAGTCTCTTATATAGTAGGATTGGGGTCACCCTTATATCCAGGGATATACAAATGCAGATTAGGCTAGATCACCTTACAATAGAAGATCCACAAATGGGTTTGTGTTTTTGTTGGTGGTAACTTGGTATCCTGGGGAAGTAAGAAATATGATGGCCTTGTCAAGTGCAGAGTCGAGTATTTGGTCATGGCCCACTCTACATGTGAGCGTATTTAGCTAAAAAAAATGCATGTTAGGAGAACTTCATTTTCCACATTCTCATCCTATAGAGTTGATTTATCATGATCAAGCTGCTAGTCATATGCCTCAGACCCAGTTTTCCATGAGTGGATGACACATTGAAGTTGATTGTCACTTTGTTTGAGAGAACTTGTGCAGTAGACTGATGTGAAATCTGAATTCAACTTGCTGATTTATTCACTAAAGCCTTGGGAGGTGCTCAGGTTAAATCCATTTGTAGCAAGCTAGGAGCACATGATATCTAGCTCCAGCTTGAGGGGGAGTGTTTCTGGTTCCTGTAATTATTTAGTGTTACTCTCTGTGTTATTGCTGTGTTAGTAAGTGTGAATTAGTGCATGAGTTAGGCTAATATAGTTATTGTCATGTACTTGGTATATATTATGAATAGAGGGAGAGACCTATCATTGTGATTCGACCTTCCAATTTACCCACTTCTTCAACGAGAAGCATTATTCTGACAAACTTGCAGAGAGTAGAGAACTTTGTGTCATTAATCTTGAGCTTTTGTTTGGTTCTAGGTCTTCTATTTTTTGTTTTTGTTTATTGTCTATTATTTATTTATTTATTTTTGTTTTCAATTTGTATTTTGCTTGCTTGGAGGATGCCTTGTCCTTAATCTTTTCTCTTCTCTTCTCTTCTCCGTGATTTTAGAACTTGGATTTGGATTGTGGATTTGAATAGAGTGAAATACAAAATTGTTTTAAGTTTTGTCCAAATGCATACAAAAAACCAACGTGTGAAATCCATGCTCCCAAACACAGTCTTAATAAAATAGTTTATTTATTAAAATACAGTGGTGAAGCCATTGCTTTACTATAGCATGCATGAGTATACTCTCTTAATAGGCTTTTATTTCATTATAGAAGTCATCTTCAAATAGTTATGATTAAATTAAAAAAATATCATATGGAGTACTATAAACATGTGGCACGTATGTTCCTAGTAGTGTTTCACAAAATCTGTGATCTCATTGAAATGTCAAGGCCAAATTTTTTGATAATTCATCATTCCAATTGTAGGTATGTGGGTTACCGGATTAGCAGATGCATCCACATGTAGTGGTGAATGCCTGCTCTAAGCCCCAAAGTATGCACCATTTAATTGTTTCTTGACGATGATTTACGTTTCAGAAAAAAAGATCTTTATACTATTTTAAAATTTCTATTTACACATGTTATTTCAATTTTGATTTCTTAAAATTGTGATTTCTTAGCATTTGAACTTTATTATAGAAATGCAAATTTATAGCAGGGTGCAATAGTCTATTTTTATTTTTCTTGTTTTGGTTGGATTTAGAATTTTATAAATGTTTAGGACTTTTTTGTAGCATCTGCTTGTAAACTTTCCAACAGCATTTTACTAATGCTTATTGTCATGTACAAAATGAAGAGTTGAATTCTGAAATTTACTATATTTTGCTTGTTATGCAGATGCACTGTAAAATCCCCAAGTCAGTCTGCCATGGAAACTCTAATATCTAAATGTAAAAGTTTAAAAATGCCCCTGGTAGTGGCTGGGTGCGTGCCTCAAGGAAGTCAGAATTTGAAAGAGCTAGAAGGGGTCAGTATAGTTGGAGTCCAGCAAATAGACCGTGTGGTTGAAGTTGTAGAGGAGACTCTTAAAGGTCATGAGGTTAGGCTTTTGAAGCGAAGGACATTGCCAGCTCTTGACCTCCCAAAGGTATAGTCTTTTGATTTTTTCTGTTATTATTGTTGTGTTCATCAGGGTTTTCATTTATTTTCAGCACTTAATGGTATTTCTTATCTTTACTTGATTGGGAACTACTTCATGGGTGCAGTTTTATTTGTATTATTAATCCCTATGTTATTGTTTGTTGTTTAGGTGAGGAAGAACAAGTTTATTGAGATTCTTCCTATTAATGTTGGTTGTTTAGGTGCTTGCACTTATTGCAAGACAAAGCATGCTCGTGGCCACTTGGGGAGCTACACTATTGACAGCCTTGTAAGTACTTCAACATGTGCTTGTGTTGATTAATTCATATTTGGCAGATATTTTCTTAATTGTTCAAAACTGCAGCTAGGTCGTGTAAGAAGTGTTATAGCTGGTGGAGTTAGGGAGATATGGTTGAGCAGTGAGGACACTGGAGCATATGGTAATTCGTTATCTTCATTTTGTCCCTATATCTGCATTATTTGCAGAAGAATGTGATAATATGGCCTTTCGTTAGCAAAAATGTTATGTGCTTTCCTGAATGGCTTTCAATTTTGATGGTAATCATGGTATATTGAAGGTACTATTTGGAAGGTTTTCTCTTTTTTATTTTTAGTTTTTCTTTTGTTAATGGTCTTGTTAAGCAAACCTTGCTATTTATCAAGAACAACTATAGTACTCTATACTTTGTTAGGGTAGAATTAGATTTAGCATATTGTATTCATTTTATTTGTTCTTGAGTATTTTTGTCCTCGACAACATAGTGAGGAATATGGATGGTTTGGAAGGCATTTTCCTCTGTACAATACTCTTTTCTCTTCTCTCTCCTTTATTACTTTTTCTAACTCTAGTTTCCTGTTCTTTGTTTAATCAAATCAGATTTTCCAGGTTCACAACATCGTATCAGAGCAGAAGGTTCTTTCACCTGATTGTTCTGTTTTGATTGAATTTCTTTCCCTCCTTCCCTCCTTCGCTGACTCTTAACTAGAAGTATTTTTCTTTGACCTGAGAGATATTTATGGTTTCTTATTCATCTCTATCCATTTGTGTGTGTGCTCATGTTTTCCATAGGAGGTGAAGGCAGTGGCATCTTATTTGCTGGCAGACTGCTGTTGCTGGCTGATGTACCCTAGCTGGTGGTGGTGTGATTGATTGCCTGAAGTTCTAAAATGTTTCATTTAATGCACTCAAACTTGTGTTTGTTGCAGTGGGTTTTTGATTTCTATTCGATCTCTATAGTTCCTGCTAGTGCCTACATCTGCAACCTGGTTTCTGTCTAATTCGGTCTGTGCCTGCATATGCAACTTGTTGCTGTTTGATCTCTATTTTCCTATCGTAGACCTTTTTCTTGCAGTCTGTTATATGCCTATGTTGTTTTGTGGTTGTGGTTGAATTCCCATGTACTTGTTTGCCTTTATAATTTGTCGGTGTAGTGTAACTGCTGTTACATTGTTGTTACTACTAAATATTCCAGAGTACTTTCTTGTTTGTGATTCATCCTAATGTTCTTGTTTGTGCTGTTCTGGTCTTGTGTGAGCATTACTCTGTTTTATTAATGTTCTCTGTTGCTACATTTTCTTGTTGTTGGGATTGTGCTGGTTAGTGCGTGTTCTATTTTTTGCATTCTTTGACTGAGGGAGTATATTCTGCCTGTTGGGTGTTACTTTATTGCGTTTTACCAATAAAAAATCAGCCGATAGTGTCAATCTGCTGATTACAGCCATAAAATTTGTTGGTTTTGCCAATTATATTTTATGATCACTTGTTACCACGGTGTATATTAATTGAAATGTTGAACTAAATGATTTGTGCATAACCACCCATCTCATGGCTCGAAAGATTATGAAGGGATGAAGGAAAATGATACTATTTGTGTGGTTGTGGAATAGCATTTAATCAAAGGGTGCAGCTACAGTGGTGCTTTTTTCACTGGGCTGCCAAGGTTGTGTGGGATGATCTCTGTGAAAGTTCATTGTCCCAAGATAGAATTGAACTCGCATAGTTGACATTTATGAAAGGTTCTTCAGGTTTGACTGAGAGGGTAGATCTATTAGTCAGTTCCACTGCACTCTAAAGGCTACCTTGGAGGAATTAATCTCTACCAACTAAGGAGTACAGATGTTGATATACTCAAGAACAGAAGACAAATTTTTGACTGCTAAGATTTTGTGTGTGTTAAGCTGTGAGCTTCAAAGACTACATATGCTGGGGAATCCATACCCTCATTGAATGAAGTGTATGCTAAAATCCTGAGGATCATCAAAGGTCGCTCTAACTCCTCTTCTGAAGCTTCTTCCAGGGCAGTTCAGTTGGTGTGGATGCTACCATGTACAATCTGAAAGACAACATTGGTGGTAGAGGCCAAGGTTTAGGAAGAGGTCATGGGAGAGGTATTGGCATAGTTCAGATAGAGATGATGGTGATGGTTGCACTTCTTGTTGCACTCATTGTAGGAAGGAAAATTACATTAATGATTTTTGTTGGGATCTCCGTAGTGCCAACAGGTCCTTTTTGAGTGGTGATCTTGAAGTGAATTCATCCAAAGATTCTATACCATTATGTGAAGAGGAGTATAAAGGGCATCCCGGGGCCACAAGGCTCCCTGCTTTGTGAGGTAGGGGGAGAGTTGTCACAGTGTACACAGTCTTACCCCTACTTTTATGCTGATAGGCTGTTTCCTTGGGCTCAAACCTGTGACCAACTGGCCACAAGGAGCAACCTTACGGTATGCAACCTTACTGTCTCAAGAGGACTATAACAACATCAATTCCACAGCAAGCACCTACAGTCCAAGTGCTACTGTGGCTGCATAGCTGGGATTCTAACATCTTTGCTATCTCATTCTTTGATTATAAATTTTGGTGCCTCTTCTCACATGCTGAATAGACCTGATCCTATTTCAGTCCTTAAAACTTACTCAATGTTCAAAAGTTTCTTTTGTTTACGGGTCGGTTACTCAATTCTGGTTGTGGAGGTACTCTCTTTTTGTTTACATCTCCTTTATTGTATTGTGTATGCCCAAATTTTTCTTGAATTTGTTGTTTGATCCATTTAACAAAGTCTCCTAATTGCCCAGTAACATTACTCTTCTCGTTGTGTTATCCAGGATCTCCAACAAAGGAAAAAGAATTTGTGGATGGTTTGAGAAGTATGGCCTGTATAAATTAATATCTTGTTTAGATCTGGGGTGTGGGGGTTGAGTGCATCATCCACTGTCTTGGGAAGTGCATAACATCCAGTCCAAAAGCAGCGTTCTACTGCACAAGTGCTACTGCAATTACCTGGTGGGGCTTCTAGCCTCTTTGTCATCTCATCCTTGGATTATTAATTTTGGTGCTCCATCCCACATGCCACGTAGACCTGATCTATTTCAGTCCTTAAAACCTATTCAATGCTCAAAAGTTATTTTGTTTATGGATCAGTTTCTCATGTTTTTGGTTGTCAATATATTTTTTCTATCTCATTCTTTTGGTTCTTTTTTTCTCTTTTTTAAAATCTATTCTTTTCTTATTTGTAGTGTACATGACCAACTTTTTCTTGAATTTGTTATCCGAGACAATTGTAAAGTCTCTTAAGTGCCCTGTGGTTTTCTGCCTCTCATTGTGTAATCGTGGATCTCCAGGATAGTAAAAGATTGATGGAGGGCTTGTGACGCATGGTCTGTATTACTTTAATGGAGGTGGGGGTAGTTCCAGACTTCCAGTTTCTCTTGTATGCTGTTTTCATTCCCCTCTCATGTTGTTTCTTTGGACCAGTGGCATGCTTAACTTGGGCATCCATCTCTTCCAATATTACAGCAACTCTTTCCAGTTTTTCAAAGTTGTCTCATCTAGAGCATCAAGAGTGCCATGGAAACATGGTAGTTCTTTCGATAGGAGCGAGTCTTGTTTTGTTTTGAGTCCTCATTTTCTCTTATTCATTTGGATATTTGATTCCTTGTAGGGTCAAAAGTCCACCTTGGGCCATTTTTTTTGGGGGGATGATCCTATCGTATGAGTTAGATTTATTAAAGAATATGTATCTTTGTTTCTTGACACATTTGTTCCTTCTAAAGTGAAATAAAGAATCAATTTGGGTTGATAATGCTCTTGAATTTGTTCAAAATCAGATTAAAAGATAAAGGAATCATTACTGAGATTTCTTGTGTTTTATACTCAACAGAACGAAGTTGGAAGGGACAACAGGCATTTACATAACATAGCATGGTCCTTTCAAACAGCCTCTCTGCATAAAAGCAGGGGTAAGGCTGCGTACACTGTGATGACCCTCCCATTACACTCACAAAGTGGGGAGCCTTGTGGGCTGGGGACAACCTTTTTCTTTAGTATGGTCCTTACCTTTTCACATGCATGTTCGTAAAACCGCATGTTTGTAAAACCTTCTGACTGCTGCTGTACAGGCTGGTTTTTATTAATAGGAAACCTTTCAGTGTAATGAAAAGGAGGGTTCCCTTCTCTATTGTGTTTCTTGATTGTTCAATGTTTCCTATTGCGTTATGTTGGGGACTTATGCATGTTTAACACATTGGTCGAGACAAGTTGTCCCTTATATTAGATTACTGCTTTACCTATAAGCTTAAGCTGTTAGGTTGTGGGCCAACAATGTTTATCAAGCTTTAACACTCCCCCGCACGTGCAGCCCAATAGCACATGGAATGATAAACACGATAGATAGCACCTATTTAGGGAATATAATAATGTTTTAAACACCACACAATAAAAGCTGGCAACTAGACTAGAACCTAGGACCTTCTGGTAACCAGCTTTGATACCATGTTAGATTACTACTTTACCTAATAGCTTAAGCTGTTAGGTTGGGCCAGCAATGTATATCATGCTTCAACACCCTCATCTTAAACGTGTTTTGTTGGACATTCTTGGACTCATAAAGGCTATAGTTGTCATGATCATCAAACTTGCATATACTATGTTGGAGTAGATGTGGCCCTTCTTAGAAGAAAACTTATTTTTCTAGTGCTGAATATTCTTTAGATCAATCTGTTGTTGGTATCAACTGTTGCAAGTGTTTTAAGAAAGGAACTAACATTACAGCTGTTCAACCTCGTCTTCAATCCTTTACTCGACTAGATTCTTGTTTTGAAGATCCAACTCATTTAGACCTGAATTTTTCTATTGCTCACTAGAAAGGTACCACTTGGTACTTAAAAGTCCTCAGTTACTTTTCCTATTACTAATTATGTTACTGTACACCATCGTTCGTTTATGTTGCCTTGGAGGCCTTGACTTCTTAACAGACATGGGAGTTACTATATCTCCTCCTCTTGGTAAGGAATTAGTTAAGTGTCATTGGTTGTACAGAGTAATTTTGATGGTTCCCTTGAACAAGTAAAAGCCTAGTTGGAGGCCAAAGGGTATCCCATATGTATGGTGTTGATTATTTTGGGACTCACTCTTCTGGCTCGGATGAATGTTTGGGTTTAATTTTCTTAGCTTTTATATCAGTTAGATGATTAAGAATGCTTTCTTGTATGGACCTGGAAGAAGTGTGTATGGAGCAGACTTAGGGTATGTTTCTTGGGCGAAAGTGGTAAAGTATGTGAGTTGCATAAGGCCATTTGTGGGCTTAAGTATATCCTTGTGCTTGATTTGATGATTTTAGTACAGTAGTTCCTTTTTTGTGTTTATACAACACTATTTTGATAAGTTTGTGTTTGTTAGAGAAGGAAACATGTAGTGCTTTTGGTGGTTTATGTTGATGATATCCTTATAATGGGAAGTCGCTTCCGAGGCATACACTGTGAAGTGGACTTTGGAAGCAGTTCCAAAGCAAGGAATTGGGCATCTTTCAGTGTTTCTTGGTATTGAAGTTGTTAGGAGTAACAATGGATTATTCTTGTCTCAACAAAAGCATACGCTAGACTTGCTAGATGGAATTGATATGTTGGGAGCTACACAAATTGGTACCTCTGTGGACTCAATTATACTGTTATCCGATGATGATGTACCAGATTTTAAAGCAAGCATCGGGCAGGAAATTGATTGGAAAACATGTTCTTTTGAGTCTAACTAGACTGGACATATGCTTCGCTCTGAGGGTGGCTAAAGTTAGTTTATGGAAAATTCCAAGCGGATGCTGTGTGTAGGGTCTGTTGGTATCTCGAAAGCCATCTTGGTAAAGAACTAGTGAACAATTGTAATAGGAGGTTTGATATTGTTAGGCACTGAGGAGTTTAGTGGAGATTAGGACATTCTAGTGAACATTGGATGGGCATTGTACATCTAGCAGTAGTAATGTTGTTACTAACCTTGTAGGTAATAAATTACAATTGTATGGTCTAGTGATAAAGCAAAATACAGAGTTGTGGCCCACCTTGTTAGTGAATTAATTTGTTGAAGTCACTTTTGTTAGAGATGGGATATCTGGTGACAAAGCTTGTGAGTATGTTTTTTGATAATTAGATTTCTATCTACATAATAGGCAATCCTGAGAGAACTAAGCACATTGAAGTTGACTATAATTTTGTGAGTAATGCTGTTTTGAAGAAGAATGTGTCTACTTTGCTTGTACCAAGTTGGGGTTGGTGATATTCATGCGATATTTATGTGCAAGCCAATTTTGAGAAAGGGTGTTTGGAATGTGTTTGGATTCTTTGGAATAGCAAGAATTTTTGTATGTGTTGGCCATTGTTTTATAGGCAAAGGATGCTGAACTCCTATAACTCCCTTTAGGTTTAGAAAATTCCATGGACCTCTTTTGACATTTGATTTCTAGGATATTTATATTGCTCCGCTGTTTTTAGTCAAGTGGCCGGTTAAATTTTTTTCAATATGTTGAATATTTTGTAATTTTGTCCTTGACTCACATGAAAATGGCATAAATACTATTCAAATATCCAGAAAACAGTGTGAACACTCCCCCCCCTCACGGTCCCACCCACACACACACACACACACACACACAAAAGAAACAAAAAAGTGCAAGCTCAATCACTGGGGATGAATTCCTTTCAAATATCCGAAAAGAAATAAATGTGTAATGACTTACAAAAAAGTGTAAGCTCCATGATTGGGTTGAATTTTTAGCCATTGTTATGCCAAATAGTTTTTGAATTTTACGTGGATGCTTGAAGGTAAATTGACAGATGGGGTATACGAGTCCAAGAAATCAAATGTCAAATGGTTTTTTTAAAACCTCAAGGGAGGTCTTTATCTTTTTGCCAAAACTCAGGGTGGTTAGTGTCTTTTGCTGTTGTTTTATTTGTTTAGGATTATCTGTCCTTATGAATATTTATTGAGGAGTACTGCCGGTTTGGGCGGTATGTTTTGTATGGTTGGGGAGCCATTCTCTTTTGTATGATATTCCTTTCTCTTTATTTTATTTTATTTTTCTCTCTCCTGTGCTACTTTCTATAACCCTTGTTTCTAATTCTTTGGTTAATTAGGTTGGGTTTTATAGGTTTATGGTAGATTAAAATTTAGGTCCTCAAGGTATAGGAATCATAACTTTTTTTCTGAGAAAAGGATTGGCTTTTATGTCTTTAGAAAATTGAAGTGTGTTGGTTTGGTTAGTGGCACCCAAGGTGGGGGGGGGTTGAATTGAGTGATTAAAACTTCTCCTTAATAATTAAAATAATCAATTATCAAGAAAATTTAGTGCACAGAAGTAAATAAACATTCATCTGAGCTAGCAAACAATCACAAAAACATGCCAAGATTTGTAGTGGTTTGGTCAACTTAACCTATGTCCATTCCCTGAGTGAAAACTTGAGATTTGTCATTACAAACATTTGTGTGAAGTGCAGTCTGACAACTTTGCCCAAAAATCAGTGTGTACACTAAAGCTACAAGACAAATACAAACTCTTATGGTATACAACCCAATCGGGCTAACTAGCCACAAGCGGCTTAAACGAGCCAAGCAACAACTTGGACACACTGTCCATGGACAAATTGATATAATATATAAAGACATATATGAAAGAATGATAATACTATAACTAAAGCATATATCTCAGCCCTTTTACTTAATCAACCCAAAAATGAGTTCTTTAAGAGCTTGGTTGATTTGGCATATTGAGAAAGATATAATAATATCTGATAAATGAGAAACTTCTTGTCAATCAAATAGCAGCTTGCAGCAGTCACAGGTGGGCTCTTCAAGGAGCACAAGCACATGAAAGCACTCAGTTTGGTACCATCCATATAGACTGTTGAAGTTTCTTTTGTTCTTTCAAATAAAATTCAGCAAGCTAACTCAGATGGTGCTCTGGTCGTGGCCCACAATTGAAGGTAAAGGAGATTCTAGTGATTGATTTGGGAATTTTTTTTCCTGGCGAGGAAGATCTGCTTGTTGGGTGCTTTGGTTGGTTGCTGCAGGTGTGAATACAATGGGCCAGCGTTTTAGCTGTGATTGGTAAGACTTGACTTATGGTTGTCTGATGGTTGGGCTGCTGGTGGTGGTTGATTGTTTGATGATGGTAGCAAGAAAGGATCGAGATGAGGGCCTGATACCAAATTGATGCAGGACCAATTGGCACAAGATAAGGACACAGGAAAATGGGAGAAAATAAGAGGAAAATAAATAGGAAATTAGGAGAGTGTGTGAATAATGAAGATAAAACTCCATTATGGCTGCATGCTCAATATTTCAATTTGCCTCGTCATGGTTACACAACAAGCCTTTATATAGGCCTTCTTCCAATACTAAATAAGTAAACAATTTCTAGGAATTAATATCAAATTCCAGCTAATGAAAAATAATAGTGAATCCCTAAAAATTAAACTACACATAAATGTAAAATCTTCAAATCAAGAATGACCCTGTATAACCATAAATGCCTTAGGTAATCTACTAGGTTATTAGCTTATAAAGTCCTATTATAAAAATGCTGCAACAATAAGAAATTTCCTAAAAATAATAACCAAAATAGATTGCCCAAAAGTCCTGAAAATGCCAAGCATTTTCATCTGGCCTTGAGGCTTGTATTGCATGTCTGTCAGATTCCTCAGGTTTTTGGATGATAACTCTTATGTGCATCCACCTCTGGTGGATGGTTTAGAGGGTGTTCTTATCTTTGAGGATGTTGGACAGGATAAGGAGAGAAGCAAGTGGAGGACCTGATCGAGCCTGGTATTTTGCTCATCCTACTTCTTTTGTGGGGCAATCTGATGAGGAGAATATAGGACTACTGCTGTTGACCATAATGGGTTTGTGGTTGTCCGAGCCAATAGGCAAAGAGACCCACATGGATGCTGGTAAAAGTAACACTAAGAAGCGAAATGGCAATAAGCCAACTTTAAGTGTTCTATTAATTATGATGGGAAGGGTTTGAAAAGGGGTTTCTGTAGATTTTTAGATAGCCTTTGTCGTATTTTTGCTTTGATTTTGTTTTAGTTTTCTTTCTTTATTGTTCTGTATTGAGGATTCATTGTCCTCTTCCAGTTGTGTTCTTATCTTTCTTAATATATCTTCTTTTATTGTGCAGAAAAACACAATGAAACTAATTTAATAGTTTCTGAAAAAAATTGCTTAAAATGTACAAAAAGAAGAAGACAACAAGTTGCCTGAATTATGTTTAGTTTTACAAATTTGGCTTTGGAAACGCTGCAGGCCGTGACATTGGGGTAAATCTTCCAATTTTATTGAATGCTATTGTTGCTGAACTTCCCCCTGATGGAAGCACAATGCTTCGTATTGGTATGACTAATCCACCCTTCATTCTCGAGCACTTAAAAGAGATAGCAGAAGTTCTGCGTCACCCTTGTGTATACTCCTTTCTACATGTACCAGTCCAATCTGGAAGTGACTCTGTATTGAGTGTAAGTGCCAATATTGCATAATTGTCTGTTCTTTTTTCTCAGAAGCTGGAACATTTTTTGTTTCCTTGGTGATAATATTGCTCTTTTTTTTCTTGATAATCAAATTATAAGCAGAGGTTGTAATAGCAACCCTGAATTTAATAGTGTTGACTTAATTGTTGTTGCTATTATCTCAGACCATGAACCGGGAATACACTGTGAGTGAGTTCAGGGCTGTGGTGGATACATTGACTGAACTTGTACCAGGGATGCAGATTGCAACTGATATAATATGTGGCTTCCCTGGTTAGTATGCAAACTCCTCAATCTCCTCATGACTATATCTCATGTTTCTGCTCCTTGATGTTTTATCATTCCAATTTGTTCTATTGTTGCAAGTGATGAAAAGGGTTTCCTAACTGCTGTTGAAATGGCAGATTTTTTTTTCATCCAATGTACAGAGCCCTCTGGATAGCAGCAAATACAAAAAATGATGAACTGTGTTCCACTGAGAATTTTGGAATTTAGAGTCACTTGAAATTATTTTGTTGGTTGGGAATAAAATAAATTTGGTTAAGTGTATGTTTATGCCTTTTGGATGAACTAAAGAGAAAAATTTTAGATTTGTTATAATTCAAGAAGTTTTGGAGCTATTAATAATGTATAAGTAGCGCAAATCATTTTGGTGGACAGAATATCCCTACAGTAACAACAAGGAGAAGAAGTTTTAAGTCACACCAGTTGGGTTTGACTATGTGAATCCCTTTCCTCCATTCCACACGTTATAAGGCAACATCCTCCAAAGGATAGAGTGCTGTCAAATATTTAGAGTTTGGTCCATGTGCGCATGGCGCATGTGTGCACGCATGGCCATCCATGCGTGTGTGCGTGCCATTATTCTAGGTATACCTTCCCCCTCATTCTGCCAATAACAAATGACCCTTCCTCACAGGTCTGTTATTTGGCCAAGGTTGCAAGTGCCCAAATGATCTTAATTGCCTCAAGTGCTCCACTTAAGCTTACTATGGATGAGTTCATGCCTTAATTATCTTTTAGAGATATACTGCTCCATCTTAGCATCCTCATTTATGCAACTTTTACCTTTTTTGTATGTTAATTCTTTGATGCTCAACATTTCCAGTCCTATAACTAACCTATAAATATCTCCTTTTTTAAAATTTTAGTGGCATTCTATGATCACAAAGCAACTAACCCTAATTGGTCGAATAGCCCCCCCCCCCCTCCTACTACTAGCATCAACTAGCTCCTCCTTGCCGGTCCTACATTGCAAGTGACCGAACCATATTAATTGCCCTTTTCTTATGTTGTGCAGGGGCTACAGTAAGCTTACTAAAAATGTGTTCAATTTCTACTTTTTTGATATATTGCTTCATAGCTGTTCAACACATTTTGATCAATATAGCATAGCTGGTCTTATAGTAGATCTGCAAAATTTTAATTTTAATTTTAGCAGTGTTCTACAAAAATTACATGGACAATTCTGGAATAAAAATGTTTTGCTTTTTCTCTCTCTCCCTCTTGCGAAATGTCCTTTATCCCCTTTGTGCATTGGTTGCTATGGAATTTCTTGCAGTAGTCGATGTTGAAACAATTGACCCAGATCAAAGGTAAATCTCTCGATCTGCAATTAGATAAGGTTGGGGAGATCACGTCCTTGCTTGTGATCGAGAACAATGTCTCTTGTAACAGGTGGGTTAGGTTTTTCCAGAGATGCTTTGTCTTGGTTCACTGATGGCATATCCATCTTCAGTCGCATGCGCTTCAATCTGTTCAATTTGGTATCACAAGGCTCTTGATGTCAATTAGATGGATAAAGGTGGGTAAGTATTTGGATTTAGGGTTGGGGAGGAAAGGGAAGAATTTTATTTTTTATTCCTAGGGGTGAGAAGACGGTGGTTGGTGAAGCTTTATGAGTGTTTTCTGTGAGACAGCTGAGGATTTTTGTAAGCATTATTGGGAATGCAGGTGCAGATGACTCTTCACAACACAGATCATGGAGTCGAGTGATGTTGGAAGGAAAAAATCGTGAAGGTGATGGCTGTGGTAGTCAAGTCCATTTTGTAAAGCAGGGTCTGAAGGTTGGGAAACAAGAGTTGTGTTGCTGTGGTGGAGATGAGTTGTAGCTAAGCTGAATGAACCTAGGGCCATCACGAATTGGTCGGATTCGATTGATAGGAGCGAGAAGGAAGCTAGAGTTCCTGATGGAGCAGAGATGATCTGAAAGGCAGCTAGGGTTGCGTTAGGCAGTGAAGAGAATTGTGCTAGGTTGCATGCTTCTCATTTTGGATCTGGGCCAGGTAATTGAAAAAGGAGGTATTTTATTTTTTACTAAATTGGGCCAATTATTTGAATGGGCCCAATGTTTAGGAAAGGTTGATTCGAGCTTCAGTTTGAATTCAAAGGGAAGCTCTCCTCATCTGGGTTTCCCACAAAAGTTTGTTAGTGATGATTCCGAAATTGGGGACCCAAGTACTGCCATGTTGTTTGCAGATAATGGACAGGCCCAAAATATCGCTCCTACATCTTGGGTACGAGGAAGATATACCCTTTGGTAACGGAATTTTTATTCAGCCCCCGGTTAATAGAAATATTATTTAGCCTCAGGTATTAGAAATATGAATAGAGCTGACCAAGAGTTGGAGGAAGCTCTGGATGCTAGATGATTAGATTCAAATCAAAATATTGGTGATAAAATTACACTTAGTTTTGAAGATGGAATGAAAAAGAATAAAAAAGAAGCCGGAGCTGGGGGAGAAATATAATGATTGCTGTCTTCATACTGATAAATAATTTGAAGGTAATAAGGTTTTTTCAAAAGCCAGCTTGTTTGGGTGCTGAAATGAAGGTGATATTTGAAGATAAGAGAAAAAATTCTGGTGAGTCAATGACAAAGTTATGAAGGAGAGATTCTATAGGAGAGTTCAGTATTGTGTAAGTAGCCCACATTAATAAGAATGTTGGAGGTTCTAATGTGACTAAAAAGATGAAGAGGTAAAGAAATGGGGGCTTTTTCAGATTCAGAAAGTGATGTCAATAGCGATTTTGATTGTTGTGAGAGGTTGTTGTAGGATGAGATTTGAGAACAATATGGGTATGTTTCTGATTCTTGCAAAGGAATAGAGGATTTAGCTTATGTTCATCCACCCTTGTTGGAAGCTATGAAGGGAGTTTCCATTTTTGATAATGATGGGTTGGTGGGTAAGTTTCAGCATAAGGATGAAATTTTGCCTACACCAATGGAGGAAATTTTGACGGAGGAGTTAGATGCTCAAAATCTTCTGGATTAAATGGATTTAAAGCTGAGTGATATTAGAGGAAATGAAGTGCGTTTGGATGGTGGCAAGAGCCAAAAGGTGAAAGGTGGGGAATGGGCAAATTTGAAGAGTTCGGTAAATTACGATGGAAAAGCTTTGAAAGGGGGGTTTTTTTGTTTAATTTTGTTTAGTTTTGTCTTCAGATCTTGTGTATTTTTTGCTTTCTTTTATTTTTATTTTTTTATTTTTTTGTTTTCTTCTTTTTGTATGGTGCACTCCTTGACCCCGCACATTGTACCTTCTTTTATTTCTATCTAATGTACTTTCTTTTGTTATTAAAAAAAAATAAAATTTAGTGCTGTTATACAGTTGTACATGTTTGGAAAATTTCTTCATCAACTCTACACATTACATCATTATGTAGCACTTGGTTTGGAGAATTAGGGCTGAAATGGAATCTAAATTTGTTAGAATGGCTAGGCTATCTTAGTAATTATGTGGTGTAAGTAGGGGTATTTTTGTCTTTCAAGTTTTTATTGTTAATATATAAGAGAGGAACAGAACTTGCTCTCTCCTTCTCTTTCTATCCCTCTCGCAAAACATAACTTCTCCCCCTCTCGTGCGTATGGTGCTATCAAGCCTGGTGCAGGCTATGATGACTAAGCGATATAGATAAAAGGAAAATCCTTTGATCTGGGTTTGTACAAGGACAAGGGGATCTCATCTTTGCTTGTGGTCGAGAACAAAGCCATTCGCAATAATGATTAAGGTTATCGTAAGAGTCTATATCGTGTTTAGTTGATGGGCTGTCGGATTTTGGTTAGATGGAGAGGGGTTTTCGGAGCATTTTCAATGGTATTACAAATTACTGGTTGTCGATCAGGTGAACGGAGGTAGGAAGGTTTCTAGAGTTAGGGTTGGGATGGAAACGTAAGAGATTTTGTGTTCATTCTTGGCAGCACAAAGGGAGATAGATGGTGAAGCTTTGTGTATGTTTTTTGCGAGCTAGCTAAGGAGTTACGGAAAGATTTTGGTGGTGTAGTTGCAGATGGTCATTGATGCATCAGATTGTGGAGTTGGTGCTGGAAGGCAATATAGTTGAAGGTGAGGGTCACAAGTGTCAAGTTCTACTTCGACATTGAGGTATGGTGTCCGAAAGGGAAGAGAGGTGTTGTAAGTGTGGTGGTGCGGTTTAGACAAAGAACTTTGGGCTTTTGAAGACAGCAGTCATCACTAACCAATTGGAATGTTTTGAGAAGGAAGCTAGAGTTCTCCCGCGGGGAGGGGGGGGGGGGGTATGCTCTTCTTAGAGGTTGCTAGGGCTGCATATGGGGGGTGGGGGAGAAGATGCAAAGAGGAATGGGCTAGGAGGTATGTTTCTAGTATTGGACCTGGCTCAACTGATTGAAAGGAAAGGTATCTCTTTTTTATATGAACTGGGCCATTTACTTGAGCAAGCCCAAGGCTTAGGTAAAAATGCGTTGGGCTCTACTGAGGAGTCTAAGGGAGGACCTCATTCTTTGGGATCCATACAGAAGGCTAATGGCAAGAGTCAGGATGCTGGTTGGGGAAATGGAGAACCAGGTCAGTGCGAGATGTCAAGAATGGGAAGACCTGGATTTCAGTCCTTAGAGCTCAGGAAACAAGCAGTGGGATGGAGGATGCTAGCCTCGCTCCCAGTCTCCAGCACTCCAAATTCGAATCAGGGCTGGACGAACTCTGGAACATACCCAGAATATTAATAGTTTGGAGTTAGAATTAGACAGTGGAGTTAAAAACATAATTAGCCTGGAACAGAATTCAAAAGGTGTGGCGGCAAGATGTAAAAGACCAGGAGCTGTTATGGGGAAGATTGATGATACCTTGTTTCTGAACTCTTGACATATTTGAAGGTAGTAAGGTGTATGCTCATCAGAAGGCAGCTTGCATGGGTGCTGAGATGAGGAAGGTTTTTGAAGATGAGAGAAAATTCTGGTGTGACAGGGACGAAGTTTTTAAGGAGAGATTCTAAAGAAGAACTTAGTAAAGTGGAAGACTCTCTTGTAAAGGAGGTTGAGTGTAGCAATGGGGAAAGAAAAGGAAGAAAGGTAAAGAAATGGGAGAATTTTTTCAGATTCAGGAAGTGATGATTTTAGTGAATATAACTGTGGTCAGGGGTTGTTGTTGGATGAGATTCGAAAACGATATAGGTACATTTCTGAATCTCGCAGTGAAGTAGGACCTGTTGGAAGGTTTGAAGGGAGTGTCTATTTTTGAAAATGATGGCTTTGCGAACAATTTACAGTGTAGGGATGAAATATTGCCTACTCTGGTGGTGGAAATTCCAAGGAGGATTTAGAAGTTCATGATCTTTTGGATAAGTTGGATTTAAAGTTGAGTGATATTGGAGGAAATGAAGTTCACTTGGATGGTGGCAAAATTCTTAAATTGAAGGGTTAAAGGGAATTAGCAAATTTGAAGAGCTCGCTAAATTAGGATGGAAACGGTCTGAAAAGGGGTTTCCTTGGTTAATTTTGTCTAGTTTCATGTTGTGATATTCTGTTTTTAGGTTTTTTGTCTTATATTTTTATGTTTTTTTTTTTTTGTTTGTTTGTTTTTGTTTTTTTTTTTTTTTTTTGGGACTCCTTGTCCCCGCATGATGTACCTTCTTTTTCCCTATCTAATATACTTTCTTTTATTGTCAAAAAATATAAGAGGGCAGACTTGGAGCTGAATGTAAGGCTCCCGGAAACTGTTGCCTCCTTTCACTAGCTTGCTTCTCCATTTTTTCTTTTCTTCTATTCATGTATTCTTCTCTCCATCTCTAACTTTCCATCATGATATCAGAGCGTTTTCTCTAGATCTGATTTAACTGAGTTGTTTTTCGGCACCGGTTTTTTGTTTTCTTTCTTATCTTTCACTAATCAGCTCTCCAATGTGATATTTTGGTTGGTTTGAGTCATATAGGGACACTTTTCATCTTGGCTTTGCTATGCCGCTTCCTTGGTAGGATGCTGTGTGTTCATGGTGATTTGGTAACGTGAAGTGATTCTGTGTCTGGTATACTACTGTTGCTGTATTGCTGCTCACTGGTTGGTTGTGGCATGATGATGCTGTCTTTTTGTGTAATTGATTGCCTGCAATCTTGTATCAGTTGCTGGTGGTTTTAATTGGTGTTCAATGACTTTGTTTCCTGTTCTTGCCAGAGCTCAGTTCTAGTTGCTGCCAGCCATCATACCTGTAGCTGCTGTGTTGTCTGGTTGTTTATCAAGTGCCTGTGGTGCTTGGTGTGGTCTGCGCACTTCTGCAGGATCAAGTGATTCCTTGTAGGATATTGCGACTTATGTTCCATGTCAGAGCAGCCTTCTTATAAGTTTTGAAGTTCTGCTCTGTGCTTGTGTGTACTGCCTGATATCGCATTGTTGCTGTGTTGTTCATTCCTGATACTGGCGTGAGCTTATTGTAGAGAGAGCTTTGATTGATACTGTTTACATACAGAGCACAACTGTCAAATTGGTTGGATCCTCCAACTACCTATTGTGATCTTAGGCAGTTTGTGTGTATGTTAAGGTGAAAGAGAAGTCCAAGTATTTTTTGCATTCTCCTCCATCTCCAGGCACAGAAGATTGTGAAGATTGGATTTTCAATGACATGTTGCTTGACAATCTTGATAGTCAATCTTGAGAGAATCTCTTGCCCGTAAAGATTCAAGATCTCCATTCCAATCAAATTCCTATAAACAGCAACAAAGTCACACCTTGACAGCCTTCCAACATCATTTTCCTTCCCTAAACCAACAAAATAAATTCAGACACCCAAACTTCGCCAAGAACTCCAAATAGTCTACTCCACTGATCCCAAGCAAAGCACTGCTGAAACAAATGGATAACATTCTCTGAACTACCCCTACACTGAAAACATACCTTTGGAGACAAAGTTTTAGAAGGCCTCCTACTTTACTGCTGATTGTCTTTACTCTTTGATCGGCCACCCACGAAGCAAATGGTTTTATCTTAGAAGGGACTTTAGCCTCCCATATGCACCGATGAGCGGAAAAAGGACATGCATGAGTAGTCCCCTTGAAGGGTCCAAAACCCATTTCCCACCATCTCTCCTACCAGCAGAGAAGAAACCTATTTCTTTATAAAATTTTAAATCCTCAGAAAAGGAGTTTCTGTATGGAATTAAAAGGAAATCACATCATTATGAAGATTAGATGGTACAGATGAGCGAAGAATGCAACAATGCAAAATCTCCTACCCAAACATCCTCCCAAAATTGAATACAATTACTTCTTCTTAATTTAAACTTTGCAAAAAGAATCCAAGGACTCTTAGAGGAACATCTGAGACAGAGACCCAAGCTAGCATCCATCCATTCACTAGAAAAGTAAACTTTGGACTTTGTGCAAAAGGGTGTTTACTGCCAAAAAAATAACCACAACCATCTGCCCAAAAGAAAAATGTTTTTAGACATCAAATTATTGAGAACCAACCCCCCCGTCTCCTCCAACTTACATACAACTACTTGTCTGACCAAATGATCCCTCCTCCCTTGATGAAAATCTCTTATAATCCTCTAAACTTTTGTGTCACTCCTTGTGGAATCCTAAATAAAGACAAAAAATACAAAGGAATCTGGACAACCTAACAGGTACAAGGGTGACAGGGCCACCTAAAGAAAATAAAACACGTTCCACCATCCAACACTTATCTACCTCAGTAACCACAAATTTCTAGAATGCTAAAGAGTAAGACTTCCCTTCCCAAAGGACTTCTAAAGTCAAAGGTGATGTGAGACTAGGAGGCTTATCCTCTTTGTTGATGAAAATGGGAACATCATGGTTGACCCAAGGCTCTCATACCGAGTTGAAATTGGGTGCTCAACTTGCACATGGACTAGGATTTGTCCTTGGATTATTCTTTGACGTTGTTTAATATTGGGTTATTTTCTAATTTTTTATTAGATTATTTTTCAAAAAATCTAGGAATTTGGAATGAGATCACGTTTTGGTCCTTGGAGGGTTTATGTTGGAATATAGTGATACAACAACATTAAAACCAAGCCTCAAGTCCCACTAGGTGGGGTCGGCTATATGAATCCTTTTCTACTAATTTATGTGATCATGGCCATTTCTTTTGACAGATTCAAGGCTATTAAATCCTTACTATCTCCTTCCATGTTATTTTTGGTCTACCACTACCCTTTCTACTGCCCTCCAAAGTAACTAACTCACTTTTTCTCACGGGCACACTATGTGGCTTACGTTGAAAGTGTCCATATTATCTGAGTCGTCCCTCCCTTATCTTCTATAGGAGCTACACCTAACTTACTGCGAATCTATTCATTCCTTAATTTATCTTTTGGTGTTATACCACTCATCCATCCAAGCATTCTCATCTCGATAACTTTTACTTTTTGGATATTTTGTTTCTTCGTAGTTTAACATTTTGATCCAGATAGCATAGCTGGCCTTATAGCCGTCCTATAAAACTTCCCTTTTAATTTTAAGGGTATTCCACGATCACAAAGCACACTTGAAGCACTTCTCCATTTTACCGAACCTGCTTTAACTCTATGCATTGCATCATCTTTAATTTATCCTTCAACTTGCATAATAGATCCAAGGTATCGAAATTTACAAGTGCTATTTATTTCTTCATCATCAAGTTAAACTGTCTCCAATATTCCTCCTACCATTACTGAAATTACATTTCATATATTCTGTCTTATTTCTACTTATCCTAAAGCCTCTAGATTCCAAAAGTTTTCTTCATATTTCTGGTTCAACCTCTACTCCAACCCTAGTTTCATCAATTAATACAATATCATCTGCAAACAACATAAACCATGGAACCTCATTTTGAATACTCTTAGTTAGTTGTTCCATCACTAAAGCTTGATAAGGGCTCAAAGCAGATCCTTGATGTACACCTATGGTGATTGGAAATTCTCTAGTTTCTCCATCTATAGCGTCCTTACACTAGTCATTGCTCCATTGTACAAGGAATATAGTGATAATTTTTTATGTGTTTTTTGGTCTTTTTAAATAAATATATTTTTGTTCTAAATTTATAGATGGAGATGAGAAGAAGAGAAGAAGAGAAAAACGAAGAAAAGAAACGAAAAACAAAAAAAAAAGTGGCAGTTTTCCTGGAGAATACTGTAGGTCAAGGTTTTCTCTTTTCATCTATTAATAATAAAAGACTTAAAAGGAAAAAAATACCCCCACTCACACAACCTAATTACTAAAATAACATAGTCTCTTTTAACACTCCCCTTCAAGTTGAAGGTGCGTAAACTCAACTAGTTACAACCCTTAGACAAGGAGGGCTCAAATGAAGATTTTGTGAAAAACATCGCCCAAATCCACATATTTCACATAAGGAGTTCTCATGACCTTCTACTCAACATCCTTCATAGAATGACTAAACTGTAATGGGTTTTGTCCCCTCATGATACACGACTATGTTTGGTACGCAGGAATGCAATGGGATAAGAATGGAATGAATTGGAGAATGGAATGGAATGGGGAGTGGAATGGAATTACCATTCACATTCCACTGTTTGGAAACATACATAGAATCACACTAGAATGACGTTATGATAGTGATTTTTAGGTTGCTTTTGGATAATGGGACAAATTTGAACGTGTCACAAACAATTTTCCGAGAAAGAGAAAATAAAAACAAAAAAGAGAAAATGATGGTTCTTCCACCTCTAGCTTCTCGATCCTCTCCTCCATCTCACCTAATATGAGCCAAGCTGCCTCTGAGTCCAACTCCAAGTTGCGGATTTGGAAGCTCAAGGGAAGCCCTGTGCTGAACCGTTGGTCCCGGGCTTGGTCCATTCGCTCTGGTTGGAAACTGGACCTTCCAATTCTTCAGACCCCGATGAAGGTGATGGACCCCCCCGATTGTTGCAGAGGAGAGAGTGTTGTTTTTCTCTTCAGTGGAGGTGGGAAATAATGGTGAAAACGACATGGAAGTGTTGGTGAAGTCGATTTACATGGTGTTTGATGGCGCTAGGTGGACCGCAGAGCACTTTATCAATGTGATTTTGGGATAGTTTGAGCACTGTCTGGTTGACTGTGGCTGCCCTGTGAACACCAACACTTCCTGAGTTCCAAAACCCTACACAAGTCAGTTGCTGAATCACTCAAATTGATTGAATTCTGCAGCATTAATAGAGCTCGAAACAGCAAAGAAAAGCCCTAATTTCTCACTGCACCCGAAATGCACTGCTTCCAACCAAAGTTCCTAGAAACTCATCTATGCGAAGAGAAGCTGAAAAGAGAGGAGAAAGGGAAGGGACAAAGTGTAGAGAGAGTAGAGAGAGAGAGAGAGAGAGTGAGGGGAGTATCAAGGAGAGTTAGGGATGAGAGAAGATGAGGGGAGTATCGGGGAGAGTTGGGGAGGAAGATGGGGGTGATCCCTACTTTAGGTTAGAATCACCTTTCCTCCCATTTTATAATGGAATCCCTATTCTCACTTTTAGCATTCCCACTTTGAAAAATATAACCAAACATGGGAATGGAAATAAAATGTTGGAATGGGCATTCCATTCCATTCCATCATAAAAAACACTAAATTGTTAGCAATATGAATGGTGGTTGGATTATCACAAAAAATATCTATTGGCTTTGTTGCTAAGAATTCCATCTCTGACATAAGAGACTTCAGCAACATAAGCTCACTCAATGTATGAGCCTAAGCTCAGTATTATGCATTTGCACTATATAGTAGTTTGTTTCTCAATATGCCACGTAACAAGATTACCTCCCACAGATATATAGTATCCTGTAGTAGACCTTCAATTGTCAACAGAGCCAACCCAATGTGCATCAAGGTATCCCATGATGTCACGATTTCTATTACATTTATCAAACCCCTACCAAGAGAGCCTCTAAGATATCACAAAATCCTACAAACAGTGTACCAGTGTGGTTGTTTGGGATTCCATAAACTAACTCACCACCACTGCAACAAACGATATGTTAGGACTAGTGATAGTTAGACATATCAACTTGCCAACCAACTGCCTATATAAACAATTGTTTTTAAAGCCTGCCTAGACAACTTCACGTTGGGATCCACAATAGTATTAATTGGTTTAGCTCCCAACAAACCAATCTCACTTAGCAACTCACAAGTATTGTTTTGCCGAGATTGATTCAACCCTTTTGTATACTACACAATCTCAATACTAAGAAAGTAATGCAGACTACCCAAATCCTTAATTTCAAATTTTACTTGAAGCATTGCTTGACATTTGCAATTCTAATTTGGTTAGTGCCCACAATGATGATGTCACAACATACACTACTAGAAGTACTAAACCTATCTCCTTTTTGCAAACAAAGTTTGATGATTTGAATAGCACTGGGTAAAGCCAAATGTAGAGACCACCACGCCAAAAATTTTAAACCAAGCTTGAGACCATAATAGCCTTGGGCAATCTTTGTGCTTTGTCATCCTCCCCTGAGCAAATTACCAAGGAGTTTGCTCCATGTGTACCTCTTTGTGCAAATATCCATAAAAGAAGGCAGGATTTAGGTCCAGTTGGTATAAAGGCCAATCAAAATTAACTGCTGAGATCAATAGACGAATAGAATCAGCTACTGACTAGGAGGAACATCCACCAAGTCCCATGTCCCTTTGATGGTCAAGGCATCTATTTCTGCATCCATTGCATGCCTCCACCTAGGGTTATCAAGCGTTTTAGTATGCGAGGAAGGGGTAGAAATAGAGGAATAGACAATGCAAAAGAACTCATAGAACTAGTAAGGTTAAGAGCTGAAACATAATGAGCAATAGGATAAGCAAGGACTGGTAAGAACATGTTCAAAATAGGCAAACCTATGTCTCATTGGGATGGATATCTAGAACCAACAATTAAAATATTGATGGCAGAAGAGGCGGATGCATGGTGGTAGTGATGTTTGTGTTTGCTTTACGTCATTCATTAACCATCAATTGTTTCTGTAGTTCAATTACTTGGTGAATTTGGTAGAGTAGTAAGAAATTTCTTTGGTGGTAAGGCGTGGAACATGAGAATCAACACAAGAGGGGCGACCATAAATCATTAAAAGGCTTAAAATAGATTCATCCAAGGAGGACCCAGCACTGCAGAAATAAAGTGTCCCCTCAGAAAAGGCGATATTGACACCAACATATTTCTTTTGAGTGTGGGGATCATAACATTTATATGCCTTTTGAGTTCTTGAGTACCTGAAAAGGACACATTTATTAGCATGAGGGGGGAACTTGCCATGACTGGTATGTGGAACACAAGGTCTTAAATTTTGATTTTGACTCAAATTTTCGAAGCTCTGAAAGTACGGAAATTTCGATTTCGATTTGAAAAAATAACAGGAATTAGTAATAAAGCATGGAATTCTTTGTGAAACTTTTGAAATGGTTAACAAACATAATAATATAAGTTTTAGGACTAATATATTACAAATTAAGTTCATCTATGTTTTGTATGAGGTGGAAAAGTTGTAAAATAGTATGTGTATCAAACATATTTGTAAGATAATGTACATTAAATATATTCAGTTAATACAAATGAAATTCATAAATCATTTAAATATTATTTATTATACAAATAGTGATAATTTAGACATGAGTGGTTAAATAAAATGTTACTGTACATTTGTTTTTTCATATAATTTTAAAAGCACTCATAATAATCTTTTGTTTCGATAAAATAAAGATAGAAATTTCACTTCACTCCTAAATTTCTCATTTGAATTCTGACGAAATTTCATCGTATAGTTTAAATTTCGACAAGTTTCACTAAAATTTCGAGATTTTGATAAATTTCGGATGATTCGTTGAGATTTCGATGGAAATTATGCAATACAGAAATCGACTGCCATTTCGATTTTGAGGGTGACGGAAATCGGGAATTTTGACGGAAATTTCATGGAAATTTAAGACCATGGTTGAACATGAGCAAACATGTGCACCCAAAGAGACGAGGCACAACGGAGAACATGGATATTTCTAGGTACACGATAGAGAAGGGAATTTGTTCCTCTAGAACATTGGAGGGCATCCTAGTAAGAAAAAATAGGCTGCAAGAAGAGCATCAGTCCAAAAGGTCCTAGGAACATGCATATGATGGAATAGAGACTCTGCTATGTAAAGTAAATGTCTAGTTTTTAGATCATCTGCCCCATTTGTTGAGGGGTATGTAAACAAGATGTTTGATGAATAATCCCTTTGGCTAAGTAGAAAGACTAAAGCTCGTTTTGAAGAAAATCAAATTGCATTATCAAATTGAAAAACTTGAATTCCAATGCGATAATATTGATGACTAGTCGAATTCTTGACTTTGCCTGGACCCAAATATCTGAATAAATAAGAGAAAACGGTGATTTACTACGAGACTTGACTCTAGGTGGAAAACATGTCTTAATATGCTTTCCCAACTGACATGCAGAACACTCGGAATGAGAAATAGACTTAGGGGTTTGTTTGCGCTTAATAGCCTCTAAATAGAGACTAAACTTTTAGTGCTCCCTACATTCTTTGAACCAGCACTGTTTGTTTGAGCTCTAAATAGGATCTGAATGTGCTCCGGCCAAACTAGCATATGTTCCCTTGCTGATTCAGTCAGAACCATATCTCATTATCTTTTCTTACACATTTGCCCCAGACAAAATAAAAAAATGACTCACAAATGCCCCCTTTCCTCTCTTCTCTCTTCTCCTCTGTGCACACCAGCCACAGCCTGTTTCCCTTTGTCACAGTAACTCAGTTGCAGCACCTTTCCTTCACTGGATGTGCTTTCATCTCCCGCCCCTGCTGCCTCCGACCAGATCCATCGGAGATCATCAACGCATCCCGATCTGTGGCCTCCCATCATGCTCCCACCATACCAACACCAGATCAATAGCCTCCCACTGAAGCCTCCGCCACTGCCTCCCCACCACAACCTCTACCATAGCCTCTGCCTCTATTTCCCACCACAACCTCCGCCATTGCGTCCCGCCATGGCCTTTGCCACCACCTGCCATTATACTCCCGCCACTCCTCCGCCACAGTCTCCCATGGAAGATGGTTGATGCACAAGATGTGGTGCAAACCCAGGAGGTTGAATTTAGATCTGAAATTTAGAGAGATGTTAGTTCAAACTTGACAAGTCAGATTTGCATTCTTGTGTATATATATATATAATTTTTATTTTTTATAAAATGAAATACATATTTTTGAAGTTTAAAATTTACCAAACAAGCTATACATTTTAGCTTTTGGGGATTCAATCAAATTCTAAATCGGTTTGCAAAAATTTTAATTCAGCATTCAGCGCTTAATGCTTATTTTTTTCAAATGACCCCTTCAACATGGGGAAGGCTTGTTTTAATTTTGGAAAGGAATGGATGACTCAAACAAGCATGCCATTGATCCAGTGAAACTCCACGAGTAAAAATTGAGGAAGCTGCATGGCAAGAATTGGATCCACCACCGAAATAGTACTGGCCATCCCTTCTCAAGCCCTCCACCAATTCTCATATTTGTAAGATACTGAATAACACAATGAGAAGGAAAGAATGTTTTAGAATAGTTAACGGGATTTAGTTATTTGACTAACTAATTGGAAGTTCAAGGCAAATTTAGGCATATATAACATAGAGGGGAGAGGAATAGAAGGAATGGGAAAATATTGCCACAACCAGAAATTGGCGTAACCAAACTGTCAGCAAGAGTAACCTTGTAGTGTAAAATAGTTGGCGTAAACAACTAGATTAGAATACTGAGTTTGGTGTTGAACCATGCAAAACATGATTGTTATACTCTTCTTGTGATACATACGGTAGATGATGTACTCAACTCCCTAGTGGAGTGGCTAGGTGCATTTGGAGTGGCAATGGTAGAATCAACCTTGGCAAGAGACTTATTTGCGCAAGTTGGTTTCTCAAGGAGATCCCAACAACGATCAATAGTATAGGCAAATGCCAGAATTGCCATAGCAAACTTCTTGTCCTGAATTCCTAGTACACCACCATTGCCACCACTGCAATCCAAACCGCCTCTTCATCCTCTAAAATTTCCCATACTGTTAGAGGCAGTAAGGATGGCTAATTATCATGGGAAGAAGGTTAAGAAGAAGACAGGCAGCACATATTAGCACAAAACAACACTTCGGAACCTCAAAAAGTCCAGAATTTACAGCATTTCAGAACTTCAAGAGGCGGCCATGACCACAGAACTGAGATTGCAACAATGAAGAATCACATAACCACAAAAAACAGGGTAGACCACAAAAAAGCGATGCAGGCTCCGAAAAAACATCCTGGCAGCAGCTACATGCATTATCGCTAGCAGCAACGGAAGCCAGTGCTGGCAAGAAGAGTTATTGAACTCCAATCAATACCAACCAGATATTGATACAAGATTGCAAGCAATCAATCATGAACACAGGCAGCATCAAAATAACATCTTCAACCATCCCGTGAACAGAAGAACAGCAGCAGTATGCGAAAAACAGAGTAACTGCACATCAGCAGACCAGCATAAGCACATGCAGCATCCTCCCAAGGATGCTGCACAGCCTAATGGTGATGAAAATGTCCTCAAACAACTCTCAAACCAACCAGAAAATCAGCTTTGAGAACTGGTTAGGGGATTATAAGAGAGAAAAAATAAAGTGTCTAAAACAACTCAAATAAATCCGATTTAGAGGAGTCAAAACCATGCTGTAAAGTTAGAGTTGGATGTGAGAAGAAGATAAGAATGGAAGAAAAAAGAAGACAAAAAGAAAATAAAAAAAGAGGTGGCAGTTTTCCTGATGCATACGTTCAACTCCAGGTCTGGCCTCCTATATATTAATAATAAAGAAGACTCGAGGACAAGAAAGTAACCCACTCACACAACCTAACTACTAAAATAACATATTTTCTTCTAACATATTTAATTATAATTTTTTTATGGAAAAATAAATTCGTTAATATAAGGGGAGAAATTACATAGAAAGGAGGATAAGATATTCTCCTAAAAACAAGCAAAAGCAAAAAAAAAAAATGCAATTACATTTGAGCCTCTTTCCAATCCATTGAAGATCTGATAACAAAATTCCTTAGAAGAAACACAGAGTGTGAGCCCAAAAAGAAGTCAAGAAAGTTTTCTATCCCCCCCAAAAAAATGAAAGGAATTTGCTTTGCAATTGAAAATCCCTTCGCGTTCCTTTCGATTCACAAGGTCCATAAAATGCCAAAAACTGCACATTTCCATAAAACTATTCCCCTGTTACTCCTCCCAAAGCCTTTGTACGGTACCAATAAGAGAAAAAAAAAAATCAGGAAAACATCAATTGTCTGGCTTTAGGGAAACACCAAAATCTCAAAAAAAAAAAAAAAAAAAAAAAAAAAAAAAGAGAAAAGAAAAAAAAGAGAGAACAAAATTCTAAAGTTGTTTAGCCACCTGACAATGGGCAAATAAATGATTGCTAGTCTCACTTGCTTCTAAGCACATAAAAAAAATATCCGAAAATATGGCCCTGTGAGGCCTCCTCATTTGCACTAGTTAAAGGTTATTTTAGTCTTTTAGTATTATTATTGAGTGTGTTAGTATGTTAATTAGAAAGAGTTAGTAAGAATATTATGGTCAATAGAATGTATTTGATTTGTATTATGAATAGAGGGAGAGACCTATCTTCAAGTTTGGTCATTCATTTAATCCAACCTAAACCCTAACACACATAATTGTCGCTGAAAAACACTTACTTGTTGCTACCTTTCTCACATTCACCTCCACCCTTCATTATTTCACAAAACCAACCAAATAGCCTAAAACAAAACCGTCCAAAGACTAACCCTACAAAGCTCCATCGCTTGAATGTGCCACGTGGGCCCCCACACGCTGGCAGATTCCTGGTAGTCTTGACCCCACGCGCCGGCGCGTGAGAGAGATTCCGGTCACCTTTTTCTAATTTTTCCTCCACCATAATTTGATTCCTTCCCTAGACCATATTATCAAGCTGTTGGGCATATTTTTTGCTCAAAGATTCAACCTTTTTCAACCATGCTCTCGTGGTAATCCCTTAATTGTTGTTCGGTGTTTGTAAAGGCTCTTTTGTAAGTTCTTGGAGTAGTGGCAGTGTTTGTAAATTGAGTTGTGAGGCTGGGGCAGTGTATATCAGTTGGTAAGTGACTCACATCATCCATGGTTGTTTTGGTGCTTCACATTGTTTGTGGTTGTCTCAATCAGTTTTGATTATTCTCTTTGTATGATACTGGTGTGGCTGCTGGTTTGTGGGTGTGGGGATGGAGTCTATGAATCCCAAAAACATGTTTCCTTCATCGTTGCCACAGAAAACAATTCAAAAGTTGGATAGAAAGAATTATGTTCAATGGTCTAAGGTTGTTCGGGTTTATTTAGTAGGATTAAGAAAATTTGACCTGTTGCTCCAATATGATCCTTCTAACGAGAAGAGGAAACAAGTATGGATTCAGGAAGATGCATTGATTGTTTCCATCTTTTAGAATTCAATGAAGCCCTAGATTGCACAGATGTGTGTGCATCTAGATACGGGCCAGGAGATTTGTGGGTTATGCCAAGCTTTTATACTTAAGTAACATTGCATGTATGTATGATTTATCTTTGGAGTACTTCCAATTACAACAAGGAGACAAGAGTATTGCAGATTATTTTGGAAAATGAAACGTATTCATGAGGAGTTAAATGCCGTGCAACCTATAACTGCTGGCGTTCGTGAGATACAGAAGCAGAGGGAGCAGATGACAATTCTTCGGGTTCTCGATGACCTAAAACCTGAGTTTGAGGCAGTTTGTTCTCAGATACTTAGTAGTAAAGAGTTGTCATCATTTGACGATGTTTATTCTCGCATCATTCGTGCTTCCTTTGGCACACATTCTCCTACTCTTGCATCTGGTTCTGAGAGGACGGCTTGTGCCAAACAGGGTGATTCTTGTTCTCTAGCAAACAACCGTAGAAGTTATCGAGGTGGTCCCAGTGGTCGTGGTGGTAGAGATGGACAAGTTAAAGGCACTTCTCACAAGTGTAGTCATTGTGGATGAGGTAATCATGCTATTGAGTAATGTTAGGATCTCTATGGTAGACCTTCACATGTTGCCAATGCAGCTACCACCGATTCCACACCTCTAGGGTCAGCTAATATAGGCACCACCAACTCTACATCTTTGGGGCCAAGTAGGGGAAAATGAACTGTTTCTATGTCATAGGAAGAGTATTCCAAGATCCAACAGTATCAAGGGTCACAAAAGCTTTTCTTTCCATTGCATCTCTTGCATAAACAGGTACTCCCACAGCATGATTGTCATCCAGTACTTCGTCCTAGTCCTTGGGTTATAGACTCAGCTGCCACTGATCATATCACGGGTACGCCTAGTTTTTTCTCTACTCTTTAGTTTCCTATAAATTTACCTTGTATTACTCTTGTTGATGGATCCACCACTACCATAAGGGGAATTTGGACTATAAATCTCACTTCTTCTATTTCTCTTCCTTCAATTTTATATATTCCCAAGTTTCTTTTCAATCATATATTCGTTAGCAAGATTACTAAATCCATGAATTGTTCAACAATATTCTTCCTTGATTCTATGGTTAATTAGGATTTGAAGATGAGGAAGACGATTGGCGGAGGGCGTGAAGCTAGTGGGCTTTATCACTTTGAGCCGCTATCTCCTTCTACCGCTTGTGTTGCTACTGCCACACCTCTCCAAATTCATTGTCACCTTTGGTTATCCTTCATTGGAAAAGTTGAGACGTTCAGTTGTTGATTTAAGTTTTGTGTCTAGTCTTGATTGCGAATCTTGTTAGTTGGGAAAGAATCATCGTGTCCCTTTTACTTTTCGAGTCAGTAAACAAGCTGCAAGCCCTTTCATGTTAGTCCATTTTGATGTTTGCGGTCCTAGTAGAGTTGTGTCCAAGTTGGGTTCCTGATACTTTATAATCTTTGTGGATGATTATTTAAGGATGACTTTGCTATATTTAATAAAAATAGTTTTGTATTTCATATATTTTGTGCCTTTTGTTCTAAAATAAAGACTCAATTTGGTTTGGCAGGTCAAATACTTTAGAGTGATAATGCTAAAGAGTTTTTCAATGCACAATTCACTACTTATATATTTTAGTTTGGTATTGTTCACCAATTATCCCGTGCCCACATCCCTCAACAAAATGGGATGGCAGAGAGGAAAAATAGACATCCTTGAAATCATTCGCACCTATCTTTATCAAATGCATGCAACTAAAGTGTTTTGGAGTGATGTTGTACTTATTGCTTTGCTATCTGATCAACAAGTTGCCATCCTCTGTTCTTAGTGGTAAAATTCCCTACTCCATTCTCTTTCCTAGTTCATCGTTATTTTCCTTACCTCGTATATTTAGGTGTGTCCTTTGTTCATCAACTAACTCCTACAATGGATAAGTTGGATCCTCGTGCTATAAAATGTGTTCTTTTAGGCTACTCAAAAGGGATGTTGTTATAGTTCTACGCTGCATCACTTCTTTGTTTTTGCACCTTCTTTGGGTCTACACCTTACTACACCCAGTCCCTGAGTGCTTCTAATCTTAATGAGTCTCTTTCTCTGCCTAATCTTCCAGATTTTGGTTTGTTGCCCTTGCCCAATCAACCATCTATGTCTCCATGTAGTTTGAGCCCTCATAATCTCGATCATCCTAATTTGCAGGTGTATTCACAACGGCAACTCCAAGGAAGAGAGTCCCTTTAGCTTCTGCTGCCAAGCTTTTGGTTTCCTTGTTTGATGATCATATTTCCCATGATGTTGATCTTCTTATTGCTATTCGGAAAGGTAAATGCACATGTACCCAATATCCCATTTCTAATTATGTTTTCTATGACTTCTTATCACCCTATTATTATTGTTTTGTTATTGCTCTATCATTTGGTGCCCTTCCTAAATCTGCTTCGGAAGCCTTAGCTCACTATGTGTGGATGCCATGGTTGAAGAGATGAATGCTTTACAAAACAATGGTACTTGGGACTTGGTATCTCTTCCACCTGACAAGTCTGTGGTTGGTTGTCGTTCGGTATACACTGTTAAAGTCAACCTTGATGGTCGTGGCTCGTCTGAAGGCACGTCTTGTTGCTAAGGGGTATACTTAGGTATATGGTGTTTGGAGTATCCTGACACTTTTTCTCTGGTTGCCAAACTTACATCAGTACGTCTATTCATCTCCTTGGCTACCACTTGTCACTGGCCTCTGCATCATTTAGATGTGAAGAATGCTTTCTTGCGTGGTGATCTTGAGGAGGAGGTCTATATGGAGCTACCACCCGTGTTTGTTGCTTAGGGGGAGTTAGGGTTAGTGCATCGGCTCAAGAAGACACTATATGGTTTACAATAGTCTCCTGAAGCATGGTTTGGTCAATTCACTGTTGTAGTACTTGAGTTTGGTCTTTGACAGTGTGCAGTGTATCACGTTGTGTTTTATCGTCATACTTCATCGGGTAGGATCTTCCTTGTTGTGTATGTGGATGATATTGTTATTACAGGTGATGATGATAAAGGTATTCAATCTCAAACTTTTTATACATACTAAGATTCAAACCAAAGATTTGAGACGGTTGAAATATTTCTTCCGTATAGAAGTATCTAGATCTTGTATGAGAACTGTTTTGTTACAAAGGAAATATGTGCTTGATCTGTTGGATGAAATGGGATTATTGGGATCTAAACCAGTCATTAAACCCCTTGATACTAACAACAAGTTAGTGTCAGATATGGGTGATTTGTTGCCTAATCTTGGACAATACGAGAGAGTTGTTGGAAAGTTGAATTATCTCATAATTACTTGGTCATACATATCTTTTGCAACAAGTGTTGTAAGTCAATTTTTAGATTCCTCGAGGTCAAGTCACTGGGACGCAATAATTCGCATCTTGAGACATCTCAAAGGTGCACTGGCCAGAGCTATTTTACATTGAGATCAGTGTCCCACTTATATTCAGGGATGTACAAATGCAGATTGGGCTGGTTGCCTTCTGACTGAAGATCCACAATTGGGTACTATATCTTGGTTGGTGGAAAGATCCACAACTGGGTACTATATCTTGGTTGGTGGTAATTTGGTTTCTTGGAAGAATCATAAACAATCTGTGGTGGCCAAGTCAAGTGCGAAATAAGAGTATAGAGCTATGACTCCCACTACTTTTGAACTTGTTTGGTTGAAGAACATGTTGGAAAAATTGGGTTTTCCACATTCTTAGCCTATGAAATTGATGTGTGATAATCAAGCTGTTCTTTATATTGCACATTGAAGTTGATTGCCATTTTGTTCGGGAGAAACTTGTGCAGAAGCCCATTACTACCACAAGTGTTTGAGCTTCTGCACAAGTGTTTACCAAATCATGAGCGATTGAAACACATTGCTGATTTGTTTACCAAAGCTTTGTGGGGTGCTTGTGTTAAATTTATTTTTAACAAGCTAGGAGCATATGATATTTATGCTCCAACTTAAGGGGTAGCATATGATATTTATGTCACTTCAAAGCCCCCTTCCATTCAAACTCAAGATTCTCAGTAGAATCATTAGTACAACCTTTCCTCCGACCCTTTATTCCCTATAATTAATAGATGCAACCAAATTTTGCAACTCTTTTTCAACTCTCTTTTGTTCCTAGCATAAGACTTATGCAAGATAATGATAGACACCGTAACTTTTTGACCAACACTATTAACTAACTTGAAATCCATACCCTTTGAGAGAGCTACAGGTCTTGGTTGTCCCTTCTGTCCACTAACAGATCGATGGATATAACGTCTTCCATATCTCCTTTTTGGCATAAAGCAAGGTCAATAGCTGCCTGAAGCTGCAAAGGAGCAGGCAAAATGCCTTTACTGAAAGTAGGGTTGTCAAAAGAAAACATCTTCAAGTAAAACAACCTCACCAGATGAAGGCAAAGATAAACAATTGATGGGAAAATAGAAATGAATTGGCACTAAAGGTAAATTATCCCACTTTGTTAACGGATCGTTTGAACTTGCAACATACTTCAAATGGTGAACACTAACCTGTACAAAATCAGATAAGTTAAAAGGACTCTTCAGTTCCTCATCCTTTTCCTGTTCCTTATTCAGTACACTCAAACCCTCTTGAAGTACATCAGGAGTAGCAGCAGTCATCACACTACAATTCCCAGAAAGAAAAGACTTCTCTAGTGTATCCTATGTTCAGACCGGCTGCCTGCTTTAGACTGCCCTAGTCTTCCGATGCCTCTCCATCTTTCAACTGTCCTGTTGTTCAGTACTCTGGTTGAAAAAGAACTGTGAGACACGCCTCTACGCCCTCAGTTGATGGTGATTCCGAGCCACCTACACCTTTGACTAACCTCTCAGCCAGACACTCTCAAAGGCCTTCAGCTGACGTCAATGCCGAGCCCTGCCACCTTTGACTGCCTTCAGCCTTCAGATTGGAGGAAACCTGAACATTCAATTGCTCTTCACCATTCCCAGATAGCTTTGAACAATCCCATCTCCTGGCCTCCACTGGATCAATATTTTCAAAGCCTCGTCTCTGAATCCCCTCACATTATTGGGTTTAACCGTAAACCTCAAGGGCCCAAATATGGCAGAAAGGAGCCCATTAATGAATTGCCCATCCGGTTTATACCTGGCTTTAAATTTGAACACACTTGGCCTTGATAATTGGGCTGAAAATCTCTTTTGAGCAAGTGGTCTCTGCTGGATTGCCTCTTTTATGGAAACAATATATGGCCTCTGGAGAACTGCCATGGACGTCAACCATGGTAAAGAATATTGGGAGATCTGAAGAAATTTTAGTCACAATTTCAGATTACGGGAGTTGTTGAAATGAAAATCAGCTACAATTTCTTTTTTTCCAAACTTCAGGAATTTTCAAGATTTGTTTTTTGGTCGAAATTTTAAAATGTTCAGAAATTTCAGATATATCTGTTGGATTTTTGGTTTATAAAATTAAACTGAAAAAAAAAACAAAAATCTGGGGTATTTTCGTTCTAAATAATTCATAATCATATATTTTAATATTTCCTGAAGTTTCTTAATTTCCATAATTTTCTTTTTTCTGTCTTTTCTCCCAAATCATTTTAGAGCAAACATCACTTAAGTAAAAATTATTGCATGATATCTTAAAAGTAATTTTATACTCTAATGCCACTTTCATTTCAAAACTGCCACAAATGGTCCCATAGCGAACTTGAATTGCTTGCTCAAAATACATGTGAGTGAGAGTGTCTACACTGAAGAGTATATATTCTGAAATATAATGGCATTCCCATGAATAAGTTTCAATTCAGCTTTTTCTTGAATTTCATCATGTGTCATTATTTTAAAAGTCTTAGCAGATTACTCAGTTGCTACCACTCACATGATATGCACGAAAACAAAGCAAGCCATATTTAAGTAACTTGTTTGTGTGATGCATGGGTTTGTAGGAAACTTCAACACTTTTAGATATTGACACCTTCCCAACATGTGTCAGAAATTATTTGTCTTTGGATACACCGAGACACTTCTTGACACTTTCTGATGTGGTGACGACACATCCAGGACACTTCTTGCAGTGAAACATTGCATTTTGTTGCCCCCTTTAATTATTTTAAAGATCCAAGAAAAAATTGAGAAGTCAAGGGACTGAGAAAGAGGTTCCTTGACATTGGAGTGGTTTGACTTTGGAGTCCTAGCTCCACTATGCAAGCCATCAACAGTTCAACAGTCTTTTTAATCTCTCTTTTTTTTTTTTCTTTTAATTTCGTAATGAGCTATGCTCATTGCTCACCATCAGCCATGCCCTTGAATCATTTATTTGTCATTGGACCAGTATTCTATATATAATATGAATGTAGTTGGTGATTGTATAGTTGTAGTTTGTAAAACATTCAATTGATAATTGTGCATGAATGATGCTTATATGTCATTTGAAATTAAAATGACCTCAATATTTGTTGTCCAAAGAGAAAGACATGCCTAAATATATGCATTTTTATATTAATTAATTAACATATCCTTGCTGCGTCATATCCTCATTTACTCAGAATTTCTATATTGTTGTGTTGGTATTTGTGTCATATCTGTGTCTCGTGTTGGTATGGGTACTTCCTAGATGGGTTTGTTTCACATAATTACTCTTTATGAAGTACATTACTAGTCATAAAATTTGTATGTAGTGTAAAAAACTCTTTAATGCTGTAAGCATTTCAATAATGCAAAAGCTTTTTACACAGGCACTAATCATTAACTTATTTGATGCAAGGGATATGTGAAAATAAATTGCAAAGCGATTTATCACTGCTTCTCATTTTATTCATTGAACACATTGCATCATAAGATTTTGGTAAGAGATTTTGAAGGGGCAAATGTCTGGAATTTGGAAATATGAATTTCTATTAATAATGTACTTCATTTATCACGAGAAAATATTCAGAAATTCTATAGATGGTGAGAGCAATTTATGACAATAGTGATGATTATGGAACTCTGCATAGAGCTCAGAATTTACTTCGCATTATGAAATAGCTAATAATAATAATAATAACAATAATAATCAGCAATCAATTTATGAGAGGTCGGTACAGAAACTATCAAATTGTTCAGAGCTTGCAATAACTCTGAGGCTTTTTTCCCTTTTTTTTTTCTTTTGTGTTTTTTTCCCTCTAGAGAATTGAGTAGATTTCTGTTATACTATATTTAAAGGTTGATCAAAATGTTTATTGAAAAAATTATTCATTTTCTTGTGTTCATTAGGTGAAACAGATGAAGATTTTGCTAGCTCACTCAGTCTTGTAAAGGAGTACAAGTTTCCGCAAGTTCACATTTCACAGTTCTACCCAAGACCTGGTATGCTGTTCAGAACTTGCTGTCTCTGTTTTATGTCAGTTAGTGCTTTCTGAGCTATTGGTCAAATTTTCAATTAATATAATTTTCCTAATTATATTCTTTCTTGTTTTATAATTTTGATAAATTTAATTTGACTAAGAGCTGCTTGTTTCTCTTTAGAAAACCAGCAGGATTTGAGTATCAGTTACATTTTTTTTCCAAAAACATAATTCTTGACCCTTAGACACACTCTTGGGTTTATTTATTATTATTTTTGGATAGCAAAAGAGGATCTATTGGCCAAATTTTCAATAAATATGCGTTTCCTAATTATATTCTTTCTTGTTTATAATTTTGATAAATTTAATTTGGCTAATAGCTGCTAGTCTCTCTTAAGAAAACCAATAAGATTTGAGTTACAGTTCTTATTTTTTTTCTTAAAAAAACAAATTCTTAACCCTTAGACATACTCAGGTTTATTTATTTATTTATTATTATTTTTGGATAGCAAAAGAAGATGACTTTATTAGAAAAAGAAGAATGTACAACAAGGAGAACAAGAAATCCTCCAAAACAGAAGAAATAAAAAAGAGAAGATAAAAGGTAAAGAAAAAACAATAAAACAAAAGTCAAACAGACTTGCAAAGCCAACCAATCTCGTTGGATATCCGAAAACCTCACTGCTCTAAGACAACCAGCAGAAGCACACCAAAGCCAGGCCAAATAATAAATCTTCTCCCATAAAAATGATCCATTTAAGTTTTTTCCCCCTATAAATATGGAATCATTTATTTCAGTCCATAAACCCCACAGAGCTGTGAAAACCGCACACATCCACAAAGCATGAGCATCCTTCCTCTTACCAAAACCAGCAAAAGAAGTGGCCAACAAATCTTCCACCAACTTTGGACAAACCCAATTTTCTCCCAAAAGACTAAAAAGCTTATTCCATATATTCCAAGCAAACGAGCAGTGCATGAACAAATCCGATGCTGTTTTAGAACTATCATGATTCATGACAAAGAAAACATATATCAGGAGAAAGTAATTTTTGAAGGTCTGCTACTATGCTACAGATCATTGGTGTTAACTCTTGTTAGAGGTTATATATGTGTTTTAGTATTATTATTATTGAGTGCGTTGGCATGTTAATTAGTGAGAGTTAGTAAGGGTAATATTGTCATTAGAATGTATATAAATTTGTATTATAAATAGAGGGAGAGACCTATCGTTAAGTTAGGTTATTCATTTTTAATCAAATCTTAACACGGTATTAGAGCATGATCCTATCTAAATCCTATTTCCTTCAGCTGTCGCCGGAAAACACCATTCCCACGGCTGTTCTTCCCTAATCCACCTCTATCCCATACTAAATCACAAAACCAACCATATAACTATAATCAGACCCCCGCCCGCGACCCACGTCACAAAACCCATCGCTGGAGGCCACTCCATGTGCCCCCACACGCCGACCAAATGCCGGCTGGGCCGACCCCACGTGCTGGCACGTGAGAGCAGTTCTGGCCTTTTTTTTCTTTTTTCTTCTGCCATGCTCCGGTTACTTCTTTAGACTATATTATCAAGCTGTTAGGCCAGTTTTTTGCTAAAAAATTCAGCCTTTTTCAACCATGTGCTCGCAGTATTGCGTTAATTTCTGTTCAGGGTTTGTGAAGGCTTCTTTGTGAGTTTTTTGGAGCTGTGGCAGCGTTCGTATATTCAGTTGTGAGGCTGTGGCAGTGCTATATCTGTCGGTGAGTTGTTCACCTTGTCCATGGTTGCGTCGGTGCTTCACATGGTTTGTGATTGTTCCCATTATTGATTGTTCTTCTTGTTTTTGGTGTGGTTGATGATTTGTGAGTGTTGTGGCAGTGCTATATTCATCAGTGAGTTGTTCACCTCATCCTTCTTTGTGTTAGTGCTTCACATAGTTTGTGATTGTCTCAATTAGTTTTGATTTTTCTTATTGCTTTTCGTGTGATTGCTGATTTATGAGTGTTAGGATGGAATCTATGAATCCCAAAAATATGTTTCCTACATTGCTGCCGCAAATGACTCAAAAATTGGATGGAAAGAACTATGTTCAATGGTCTAAAGTTGATTAGATTTGTTTAGTAGGATTAGGTTAATGTGACCACTTGTTCCAATCTAATTCCTTTGATGAGAAGAGAAAAGGCACGTGGGTTCAGGAAGATGCCTTGATTGTTTCCCTTTTGTAGAATTCGATGGAGCCAAATTGCATGGATATGTTTGCATCTAGATACGTGCAAGGAGATTTGGGATTATGTCAAATTTCTATACTCCAATAACATTATACGTATGTATGATTTATTCCAGGAGTACTTTCAGTTACAACAAGGGGATAGGAGCATTGCAACTTATTTTGGAGAGATGAAGTGTATTCATGAGGAGCTTAAATGAGAATCTAGGTATACTCCCAAGAGGAGGGTGGGGGGGGGGGGGGGTGTGAATTGGGATTTTAAAATTTCTTTGCTACTTTGTTTTACAAGTTCTCTTTGTTGAGTATTAACACCAGCAAATCTATTTTCAGCAATCAATCAACCTTCAACAATCACTCAAATAAAATAATCAAGTATAGCCAACAATCAATCCAAGTTTAGTTCTTTTATGATGTTCAAGATCAGCTTGTAAATTCTGAGTACCAATATAAGATAGATTAAAAAATCTCAGAACCTTTTATATTCAAAATCAGATTTTATTCCTTGAAATATAATTTCAGAGATTTGATTAAATAAAGCCTGAAACTTTCCTTTACATAGCTGAGCAAGATTAACTACAGTAGTAAAATAAAAATCATAATATTAACTCTGAACTTGTGTTAACCCAATCAATGATTCACCAAGATGTTCTTTGATTTCCGATATGAAACAAAATTAGTAATTTCAGCAACTTCCAAAATTCTGCAAGTATTTAATGATCATACACGCAGCTTATATACTTGCAGTAAGTTAAAGAGAGTAGGGAGAAGAGTTGAGAACCAAAATTTTTACAAGGTTCGGCCAGCAGCCTACGTCCTTGCCCCAAGCAACTGCTGTGAGGATTTTCCTTTCCAACTTTCTTTACTAGGCAAAGCTACAACCTCTCTCCTTATGAGGTGGAGATCCCTCTCTATCAAGAATACCCCTTCTTGCTAGGTAACGATCCAAACAACCCTGAATCGTCAAGAAAACAAGAAACAAGAACAACTTTGGTTTTTACAAGAGAAACTCTCAGTCAGAGCAGATTTGTACAATTTAAGAACAATATACTTTAGCAAAAATCAATATAAAGAATGAAGCTTATTTAAATATCACTGTGGTTCAAACTTGATTTGAAAATCTCAGTAGAAAGATCAGAGAACCGTGAGTTTTTATCAGCAAGAACACAGCAAGCCTTTGAGCAAAACTTTCAGCAAGATAACTTTGAACGTGTAGTATGAATTTGCCTGATTCTTGATTATTTTTATTTTTATTTTTAATTCTTGAAATCAACATGTATTTATAGAGTTAAAAAAATATATATTCGTGTTCGCCAAGTTACTTGTAGTGTTTCCCAAGTTTTTTCAATGTTTGGAGTCCAAGAAATCAATTTTGAAAACTTTTCCTTGCTGTTTAAAAATTAAAAATTACAAAGGTCAATCGACTATGACCTGAGGGTCAAATCGCCCGAGCCTTTATAGTTCAGCGAATATTTTAAAACACAGTGCTGAGTTAGTCACCTGATCCTAAGTGGTCAGTCACCTGTCTTGATTCTGTTTGCTTAATTTTTTTAGCATAAAAAGGTCTGTCGCCTCACCAAAACACATCAGTCGCCTGAGCTTACAACTTTTTTGAATTTGCAAAAGCTTTGATTTCAACACTTTAATCTTTGATCTTGGAAAACTTAAATGAGACTTAAAAAGTATTTTTCATGGTTTTCAAAAGGAGGTCTCTAAGTCAGATATAGATCCTAAGAGCTTCAAAGAATTATATTGAAATTGTGAAGTACTTGCATGAGACTTCTTATAAATTATAGCTTTCTAAGCACTAAGTTTTCATGCATTTTGCTTCCATTCTTTGTGTCTATCTTGACTTCTTTCTTCAATAGACTTTAGCTTCAACAGATCTTCTATCTTTAAGTCCAAGCTTTTAATAAACTTGATCTTGATCTCTATGAAAGCATTTGAGCCCTGAAACTTCACTTAACCAAATATGTTAAGTATTCTTGATTTGTTATCATCAAAATAAGATTCTAAGCCTTGTTAGGCCAACAATCTCCCCCTTTTTTATGATGAAAAATAAGAAGCAAAAATGAGTAAGCCTTAATAAGGCCCCCCCCCCCCCCTCTCTTTACAATAAGCATAATCTTAACAAAATTTGTTGAGTAAAACATTATTCATATCATATCATCAGATTTCATTAAACTCAGTTTCAGTTCAAGATCATCAATGTCATACTAGTTTTTCAATTCATAATTCAGCAATTTCAATTTTCATACTCATCAATCGCATCATTATAATATTAGTAATGTCAATTATCATGATCATGCTCAGTGTTGTCTCAATATTCATGATTATGCTTAGTGTTGCATGATTATGCTTAGTCTCAGTTTTATCCAAAACATCTCCCCCTTTTGACATCAATCAAAAATAGCAGGTTATCAATTAAACACACACAAAGTCAAATGTATGGGGCCAGTATAAGAATAAAACATATAATTTATATTTATCATGCATAAGAAGATAAGCAAGAAATCCTAAAATAGCATGAGAATACGTAAAAGAGAAAAAAAAAAATTGTATCTGATGCACATATTACAACCCAGAGATTGTTCAAACAAAGTAAAGTATCTAAGCATCAACTTGCATTATCATCTTCATCTTCCTCTTCTTCTTCTTCGTCATCTTCTTCTTCACCAGCATCACTAGAACTTATCTCCATTGAAGCCTTACCGCGTGAAGAACCGGCCATATGCTGTTCAATGCGACCAATTCTTTGATCCAAAGAAGAGTAATTAGCTTGAAGAGAAGCCTAATTGTCTTGAAGTGAGCTTAATCTAGATCTCATTTTACCACGAAAATCTGTGAATTGCTGATGGTATGCAAGAAACCATGAAGGTGTATTAGCTGCCTTATGTTGCTGAGCTTGGTGTTGAACAGGTGGTTGGGGTTCCTGAGCTTGTCGTCGTCTCCGGCCAAATTTAGGAAACCATCATTGATCATGTTTCTCATAACCCATTTGTTTAAGTGTAGTAGATGAAAAGAGATCATAATGGGTTCGCTTAATGAATAATTCAGATGGAGAAGCTACGATTAGATGAGTAAATATAAGATTCAGAATGCCCCCATATGTTAGAATAACTCTGCGAGCTTATTCTCTAGAGATCATCCATTGGAGAATCAAGCTTGGTAAATCAAGATTTTTCCCTTTGAGTAAACACCACATGACGAAGCAATCTAAATAAGAAACGTAGTCATGTGAACTTGCTCTTGGCAAGACATTATATGTGATAAGCTTTTGGAGAACTTGTGCTTGCAGAATTTAGCTGGTTATAAAGTGGAGGATGACCAAAGTAGACAGGGGCTTCAGTTATAACTAGAGGTAGAAATTCCTTAGGTGAGAAATCCTGTGTCATAAACCAAGATTGTCCAAAAGATGGACGCTCAAACTCGCCTTGTTTGATATGAAAAATTTGTGCCAATATTTGTGGTGTAAGTGCGAGTGATTTCCCTATGACTTCAGTAGAAGTTACTGTGTCTCCTTTAACCATTTTTGCATAAAAGAATTTAACTAAATTTGGATACATGCCTTTTGCTTGAAATGTAATGAACTTTTTCCAACCTAAAGTTCTGAACATGGGTAAAATGGTGGGAAAGTCTTCTTCAAAGAAATTCGCATCTAAGACCTTACAGAAAATCGGTTCTGTAGATCAAAGATGATCTCGCTATAGTTTCTTTGTGTGAGGTGTCGTAAGCCATTTCTCTATGTCATTGTTGTCATTGTTGCCATAAGAAGATCCTTTGATTCCAGTGGTTTTCGTTCGTGGCATGATGTTTTCGAAAAAAAAAAAAACAATCGATGAAGCCCTTAAAAATCTGGTGGGAATGAAGTAGGAGGCTGTATTTTAGAGATTAATCGGAAGATTTTGAGTGAAGGAAGGCTGGTAGATGAAGGAGGAAAGGGTTTAGAGGAGAGGAGAGGAGAGGAGAGGCAGGGTTAGTAGACTGATGTTTTGAAAAATTAGGGTTTTGTACTATTGGGTATATAAAGCGCCGTTAGTTAGTCGATTGAAATCGAGGGGTCAATCACCCGACATTTTGTTTATTTGAATTTTTACCAAACAGTAGTGAGTCAGTCGACTGAAATCAAAGATTCAGTCGCATGACATTACTAATCTTGAGAATTTCAGCAAGTCAAGAGTGCTCAGTCGACTGTGGATTCATGTGCAGTCGTCTGACGTCGCTTGCTATCTTAATACATATTTAATTTCTCTTCTCTAGACTACTTCTATACTATGCAATAAACCCAATTCACGTCTTATAGATATGAATCTATCCTCGGGGTGCAGTTTTGTAAATATATCAGCCCATTGCTCACTTGTATTCACAAACTTAAGTGTAATGTCTTCTTTTTGCACATGATCTCTCAAAAAAAAAAAAAAGATGCCGTATATCTATATGCTTGGTTCTTGAATGAGATATGGGATTTTTGGAGATATTAGTGGCGCTGGTATTATCACACTTTATAGGTATAGCCAAATACTCCAAATTAAAATCCTTTAATTGTTGCTTCATATAAAGAGTTTGGGCACAACCGCTACCTGCTGCCACATATTCAGCTTCCACAGTAGATAGAACTACAAAATTTTGTTCCTTGGAGAACCAAGACACAAGAGATCTACCTAGGAAGTGGCAAGTACCACTTGTGCTTTTTCGATCAATTTTACATCCAGCATAATCCGCATCGAAATAGTTGATCATCTAAAAGCCTGTGTCTTTAGGATACCATATACCTAAGTTGATAGTGCCTATCAGATTTCTTAAGATTCTTTTGATGGCTATTTGGTGTGATTCCTTGGGGGCTGCTTGAAACTGGGCGCACATACATATACTGAACATAATGTCTAGTCTATTGGCAGTTAGGTAAAGAAAACTTCCTATCATACCTCGGTAGTATTTCATATCTACTGGTTTTCCTTTTTCATCTTTATCAAGATTTATAGACATACTCATAGGAGTCCCTAAAGGTTTTCCACCTTTCATATCAAATTTCTTAATCATGTCTTTTATGTATTTTGATTGATTTATAAAAGTTCCATTTTTGGCTTGCTTACTTTGAAGTCCTAGGAAGTAAGTCAACTCTCCCATCATACTCATCTCAAATTCGTCCTGTATACACTTGGCAAAGTCTTTGCATAGTTCTTCATTTGTAGCACAAAAAATGATATCATCCCCATATATTTGAATAATAAGCATATCTTCATTTTTAGATTGAATAAACAATATGTTGTCCACTTTTCTTCTAGAAAAGCCATTTTCCAATAGAAATCCACTTAAACGCTCATACGAAGCTCTAGGAGCTTGTTTTAGTCCGTATAATGCTTTTGTTAATCTAAACACATGATTAGGGTTATGAATATCCTCAAAACCTAGAGGTTGTGCTACATAAACTTCTTCATTTATAAATCCATTTAAGAATGCACTTTTCACATCCATTTGATAAAGTTTAAATTCTTTGTGAGATGCATAAGTTAATAACATTCTTATAGCTTCCATTCTAGCTATGGGAGCAAAGGTCTCTTCAATATTCCTTCTTCTTGATTATATCCTTGAGCTATGAGTCTAGCCTTGTTATGCACTACAACGCCGTTTTCATCTTTTTTATTCCTAAATACCCATTTGGTTCTAATTATTGAATTATCAGTGGGTCTAGGAATTAATTTCCAAACTTTATTTCTTTCAAACTGATTTAGTTCTTCTTGCATGGCTACTATCCAAGAGTCATCACTTAATGCTTCATCTATGTTCTTGGGTTCCTCCTGAGATAGTAATTCGTAATAACTACACATATTCTTTAGAGAGGATCTAGTAGATACTCCTCGTGTAGTTTTGCCTATGATTTGATCCTTTGGGTGATTTCTTACAAACTTCCATTCTTTAGGTAATTTGGATTGATTTATAAGTCTATCATCTAAAGTTGAGCCTGATTCCTTATTCTCATATTTTACTTCTTGAATTTTTAAGTCTTCTAGACTTTGCTTTGTTTCAGCTTCCTCAATGTTAGATGGTTTAGAAAATCGATTTGCTTCATCAAAGGTTACATGTATTGATTCTATGATTGTGAGAGTCCTTTTGTTATAGATCCTAAAGGCTTTACTATTCAATGCATATCCTAAGAATATTCCTTTGTCTGATTTCGTATCAAATTTTTCTAAGTTCTCTTTATCATTTAATACAAAACACTTACATCCAAATACATGAAAGTAAGATATGTTTGGTCTTCTTCCTTTCCAAAGTTCATGGGGGGTCTTCTCTAGGCTTGATCTAAGAGAGACTTTATTCATCACATAACAAGCGATATTTACTGCTTCAGCCCAAAACTACTTAGATAAATAATGTTCGTTTAACATAGTCCTAACCATACCTTAAAGTGACCTATTTTTCCTTTCAACAACTCCATTTTGTTGAGCAGTTCAAGGAGTTGAAAAATTGTGGGCTATTCCATATTCATCACAGAATTTTTCAACTTCTTTATTTTTGAATTCTCTTCCTTGATTGCTTTTTATATTTAGGGCTCCATACCCTTTTTCGTTTTGGAGCTTCTTGCACAAGTTTATTAACATCTTGCAAGCTTCATCTTTGGATGCTAAGAAGAGTACCCAGGTAAACCTAGAGTAGTCATCAACGATGACGAAAGCCTATTGCTTTCCTCCTATACTTTGTTTTCTAGTAGGGCCAAATAAATCTAGATGGGTAAGTTCCAAGGGTCTACCAGTGGAAATATATTTCTTCCTTTTAAAATTTGTTTTAGTTTGCTTCCCAAGTTGGCAAGCATCACAAATTTTGTCTTTTACAAATTTTGTGCTAGGTAGACCTTTGACTAAGTTCTTTTTAACTAATTTAGATATTAAATCCATACTAGCATGTCCTAGTCTTCTATGCCACAGCCAGCTGACTTCATTCATGGCTGTTAGGCATGTGACTTCTTGAGATATCAGATTTTCAAAATTTATGCAATACACATTATCAACCCTATTTTCAGTGAATAGATGATGAGGGTTCTTTACCTACTTTTCCAATCCCAATAATTTTACCTTTAGCATTGTCTCCGAAGGTGACATGTCAACCATCTTTTAGCATTAATGTGGTAAATTTTGATTTGTCTCCGGTCATGTGTCTTGAACACCCGCTGTCTAAGTACCATTTGTCTTTGATGGAGTGGTCCTAAAGCATACCTACAAGAAGGGTTCAAGGTGTTACTTTTTGGTACCCAAGCCTTCTTAGGTCTTTTTAATTTAGTTTTAGCTTCAATTTTAACTTTCCATACTTTCTTAATTTTAACATTTTTCCTTTTAAATGGTCATTCAAACTTTTTATGTCCTTTTTTCTTACCTAAGAAACAAGTGGTATGTTCATATGCATTTTTTGAAGATGTGCTAGCAAAGTGTTTTGATGTCTTTACAAAATATCCCATGTAGAGGTTCTTTTTCTTTTTATTTTCAATTCCATTGAATCCATTTCCTTCTTTATCCAAGGACATCCTTTGTGATCCAACCAATTTATCAAAATTTTCTTTTCCTCTAGTAAAGATATAGATTATTTGGTCTTTATCTTCAATTTTACTCTTAAGATCACTTATTTCTAAGTTTTTTTTTATTTTCACCATTTACTTGAAGTTTTGTTAATTCTTGAGACATCTTGTTTATTTTACTCATAAGTTTATCAATGTGTGAATCCTTTTCTTTTTCAGCTGATATTGAAGTTTCTAGCTAGTTTTTTAGCATTTCATTTTGCTCTTTTAATGCCATGTTTCTTTTGGTTACTTTAATAAACTTATTATGCAGGGAGAATAATTCAGCTTGCATTTCTCTATATGAGGGCATGCTGTCACATGTGTCACTACATGATTCATCACTAGATTCTTCTTCTTTTGAGCTAGAGTAGGAATTTACCTCATCATCTTTCGCCATGAAGCAGAGGTTTGCCACATCTTGATCGCTTGATTCATTGATGCACTTGAGCTTGTGTCATCCCACGTGGTAGCTTTCATCGCGTTCTTTTTCTTCTTCTTGGAGTCTTTCTTAAGCTGTGGACAATCAGGTTTAATGTGTCCAACTTTCTTGCAATTATAGCATGTAGGAGGTTCATTCTTAGTTTCCTTTTTGCTAGTTTCTCCTTTATCAAATTTTGAGCCTCTGGATTTTTTAGTAAATTTCTTGTTCTTTTTAAAGAACTTTCCAAGTCTTCTAGTGATTAAGGCTACATCATCGTCATCTAAATCGTTGTCTTCTTCTTCACTAGAACTTTCTTTTGCAACTTTAAGGGCTATTGATTTCTTGTTTTTGTTACCTTCACAATTTCTTTCATTGATTGCCATCTTGTATGTGAGGAGTGATCCTATTAATTCATCTAGGGAGATATTTTTCAAATTTTTTCCTTCTGTTATTGTAGTGGCTTTAGGTTCCCATATTGGTGAAAGTCCTCTTAAGGATTTTTCTATTCATCTCATAGGTAGTATAGTTTTTTCCTAATGCATTTAGAGAGTTTATAATATGGGTAAACCTAATGTACATACTAGTGATGGTTTCATCAAGGTTCATCCTAAATGCCTCATACTCGCTAGTGAGCATGTCAATTCTACTATCCCTTACGTCAACCATTCCTTCATAAGTTACTTCAAGCTTATCCCAAATTTATTTAGCTGATTTACATCCCATTATCCTATTGAACTCATTTACATCTAAAGCACAATATAGTGCATTCATTACACTAGAGTTTATTTGCAGCATCTTTAGATCATTATCAGTCATCTCTTCTTTTTCCTTAGGTATTTCTTTGTTGTCTATGGTTTTAGTAGGGATGAGGTCACCATGTGTGACTACTTTCCAATCCATGGTTTGCAAATAGATTCTCATTCACTGTTTCCAAAAGGTGTAGCTAACACCGCAGAAGATGGGTGGTCTAGAAGAGGATTGGCTCTCGGCAAAAGGAGATACACCTAGGTGTGTCATAGGAATCTTTATGTAGCTTCTATATTATGACTTACGACAACCTTGCTCTCTGATACCAATTGAAAATCGAGGTATACTCCCAAGAGAGAGAGAGAGAGAGAGAGAGGGGGGGGGGGAGAGGTGAATTAGGATTTTAAAATTTCTTTGCTACTTTGTTTTACAAGTTCCTTTTTTTGAGTATTAACACCAGCAAATTTATTTTCAGCAATCAATCAACCTTCAACAGTCAATCCAAGTTCAGTTCTTTTATGATGTTCAAGATCAGCTTGTAAATTCTGAGTACCAATATAAGATAGATTAAAAAATCTCAGAACCTTTTATATTCAAAATCAGATTTTATTCCTTGAGATATAATTTCAGAGATTTGATTAAATAAAGCCTGAAACTTTCCTTTAATTAGCTGAACAAGATTAAGTACAGTAGTAAAATAAAAATCATAATATTAACTTCAAACTTGTTAACCCAATCAATGATCACCAATATATTCTTTGATTTCCGATATGAAACAAAATTAGTAATTTCAGCAACTTCCAAAATTCAGCAAGTATTTAATGATCATACACGCAGCTTATATACTTGCAGTAAACTAAAGAGAGTAGGGAGAAGAGCTGAGAACCAAATTTTTTACAAGGTTCGGCCAGCAGCCTACGTCCTTGCCCCAAGCAACTGCTGTGAGGATTTTCCTTTCCAACTTTCTTTACTAGGCAGAGTTACAACCTCTCTCCTTATGAGGTGGAGATCCTTCTCTAACAAGAATACCCCTTCTTGCTAGGCAATGATCCAAACAACCCTGAATCGTCAAGAAAACAAGAAACAAGAACAACTTTGGTTCATACAAGAGAAACTCTCAGTTAAAGCAGATTTGTACAATTTAAGAACAATATATTTCAGTAAAAATCAACATAAAGAATGAAGCACAGTTAAATATCACTGTGGTTCAAACTTGATTTGAAAATCTCAGTAGAAAGATCAGAGAACCGTGAGTTTTTATCAGTGAGCTTTGAACGTGTAGTATGAATTTGCTTGATTGTTGATTATTTTTATTTTTAATTCTTGAATCAACATGTATTTAGAGAGTTAAAAATATATATATTCGTGTTCCCCAAGTTACTTGCAGTGTTTTCCATATTTTCTCAAAGTTTGGAGTCCAAGAAATCAATTTTGGAAACTTTCCCTCGTTGTTTAAAAATTTAAAATTACGAAGGACTGTGACCTGAGGTTAGTCGCCCGTGCCTTTATAGTTTAGCGAATATTTTAAAACATAGTTTTGGGTCAGTCACCTGATCCTAAGTGGTCAGTCGCCTGTCTTGGTTTTGTTTGCTTAATTTTGTCAGCATAAAAAGGTCAGTCGCATGAGCTTACAACTTTTCTGAATTTGAAAAAGCTTTGATTTCAACACTTTAATCTTTGATCTTGGAAAACTTAAATTATGGATCCTAAGAGCTTTAAACAATTATATTGAAATCGTGAAGTACTTACATGAGACTTCTTATAAACTATAGCTTTCTAATCACTAAGTCTTCATGCATTTTGCTTCCATTTTTGGTGTCTATGTTGACTTCTTTCTTCAATGGACTTAAGCTTCAACAGATCTTTTGTCTTTAAGTCCAAGCTTTTAATAAACTTGATCTTGATCTCTATGAAAGCATTTGAGCACTTCGTTTAACCAAATACGTTAAGTATCTTTGATTTGTTATCATCAAAATAAGATTCTAAGCATTGTTAGGCCAACATTAACGTCGTGCAACCTATAACTGCCAACGTTTGTGAGATGTAGAAGTAGAGGGAGCAGATCACAGTTCTTCGTGAGGCAGTTCGATCCCAGATACTCAATAGTGCCGAGCTGCCATCATTTGCTCATGTTTATTCTTGTGTCCCTCGTGCTTCCCTTAGCACACATTCTCCTGCTCTTGTGTTTGGCTTTGAGAGGACAACCTTTGCTAAACAGAGTGATTCTAGTTCTCTACCAAACAACTGCAAAAGTTATCATGGTGGTTCGAGTAGTCAAAGTGTTAGAGACGGACGAGGCAAAGGTACTCCTCGCAATTGCACTCATTGCAGATGGAGTAATTATATTATTGGGCAGTGTTGGGATCTTCACGGAAGACCTTCAAATGTTGGCAATGCAGCCGCCACTGACTTCACACCTTTGGGGGCAGCCAATGTAGCCACCATCGACGACTCACCTTTGGGGTCGAGTGGGGGGCAACGTGCTGCCTCTATGTCAGAGGAAGTGTATTCCAAGTTTCAGCATTATTAAACGTCACAACAAGCTTCTCTTCCCATTGCATCTCTTGCCCAAATAGGTAAGCACACAGTATGCATGTCATCCTGTACTTCTCGTCCTAGTCCTTGGGTCATAGACTCTGCTACCACTGATCATATCACAAGTATACCTAGCCTTTTCTCCACTTTTCAGTATACTGCAAATTTATCTTGTGTTACTCTTGATGATGGATCCACTAATGTAGTCAAGGGAATTGGGATTGTAAACCCCACTTCTTATTTCTCTTCCTTCGGTTTTATATATTCCCCAATTTCCTTTCAATCTTATGTCCGTTAGCAAAATTATTAAATCCATGTATTGTTTAGTGACATTTTTCCTTAATTATGTGGTTATTCAGGATTTGAAGACGAGGAAGACGATTGGCAAAGGGCGTGAAGATGGTAGACTCTATCACTTTGCGCCGCTATCTCCTTCTACTGCCTGCACTACTGCTGCCACACCTTTCCAAATTCATTGTCGCTTGGGTTATCCTTCATTGGAAAAGTTAAAATGTCTTGTTCATAGTTTGAGTTTTGTGTCTAGTCTCAATTGTGAGTCTTGTTAGTTGGGAAAGAACCATCGTGTTTCTTTCACTTTCCGTGTCAATAAATGGGTTGCAAGCCCTTTATGTTAGTTCATTCAGATGTATGGGGTCCGAGTAGGGTTGTGTCTGAAATTAGGATGTATTCCCAAAAGGGGGGTGAATTGGGTTATTTAAAAATTCATTTGTGGAATTCTTATTTACTTTAACCCTCAACTATTCTATCTCTCAACACAAACAATATTTCTATTTAGTTATCAAGCTATACAAGTAAGAAGTCCCAAGTATGAATGTAAAGATCAATGCACAATCTGAATTTACAAATTAAAATAAAATTTAATACATTCAGTTAGGCCCTTTGTTTAGAATATGATTTTCAGCTAGAATCAACAATGTATTCAAGAATAAACTCAATGATTTGTTTATGCCTCAATGATATAATAGAGATTAAGAACTGATTTTCAGCAACAAATAAATTTTCCTTCAAAACAGATTTTGTAAATCACTTGTTTAATTTCAGCTCTTATGCTTTAATCTGAAAATCAATTTACAACTTGTTCCTCAGATAAATTACTCGCAGATTCAGAGTTATATGTTTATCTGAAATTTTAATCCAACAACTCAACCATATAGCTTATACAAGTTCAATCACAACCAACCAGTATTCAGCAAGACCCAATATTTAACAAGTTTAGAATTTCAGCACAATACGATATTCAACAAGAATGGATATTTACCAAGATTCGATATTCAGCACTATTTAATATTTAGCAAGATGATAATGAAAATATATTCAAGCACGCAGGTTATATCTTGTAGAAATAAAAAGAGTAGGGAAGAGAAAGCTGAACACCGTTGTTTTTACAAGGTTCGGCCACAGCCTACATCCTTCCCCCAAACAACCCACTGTGAGGATTTTCTTTCCCAATTTTGTTACTAGGTGAAGTTACAACCTCTCTCCCTTAAAGGTGGAGTTCGCCTCTCTAACGAGAACACCCTCTCGCTAGGCAACGATTCAATACTTGAACCGTCAAACAGTACAACAAAAAGCAACAATTGCTTGTACAAGAGAAAAGCTCCTCCAATGAGCAGATTAGTACACGTTAGTATCAAAATAATTATTTAAATAATCAATATGAAAGTTGAAGCTCAAAAGTACATCACTAGAATTGATTCAAACGTGTTAGATTCAACAGATCAGATCAGTTTCTGAGAGTATTCACCGAGAACACAGCAGTAGTATAACCAAAGAGTTTTTCAAAGTATGAACGGTTCTCTTTCTTTTTGAAATTTTCGTTACCCTAATGTGCGAGAATATGATGTTTAAATAGTGCACTAGGGTTTTAAAAAGTTTCCTTAAAGTTTTCTTTTAATTCGAAAACCAATTTTGCGAGATATGGAAACAAGATCAGCGCTGTAGGTCGTTTAAATATACGCATCAGTCGCCTGTCCTTGAAGGGTCAATCGTCTGTGCTCTTTTAAAAATAGCGCATTCTGGAAGTCAGAATGGGATTAGTCGACTGTGCCCGATAGGTCAATCGCCGATGCCTATTCTGTTTGTATATTTTCAAAAACCATAGCACCACAGTCGCCTGATAAAGAGTCATTAGTTGCTTGTCCTTTCAGCAACACTTGTTTTTCAATATTTTTGGTTCCAAACTTAATTCATGTAATGGAAAACTTAATTTGGACTTTGAGAAAATATTTTCCACGTTTAAAATAAGATATCTAAGTCCAATGACATATCCTAGAAGCTTCAAACATTCAACATTGGGATTTGAAGTACTTACACGAGACTTTAATATGATTTTCCTATCTTAGTGCGTAAGTCTTCATGTTGTGAAGCTTCCAAGATTCTTCTGAGCTTTATGCACTGCTTCAACGAGCTTCACGTCTCATATAACTTGAATTCTTCATGTTTATCATGTCTCATAGCCTTAAGTGTGATTTTTCATTCAAACTCTTCAAGCACATCCACTTGAAACCATAAGATTACTTAAGTCATGAAACTCAAACTCAAATGAACATGTTAAGAAACCTTGATTTGTTATCATCAAAACAAGATTAAGCCTTGTTAGGCCAACAGTGTCCAAGTTGGGTTTGCGGTACTTTGTAATCTTAGTGGATGATTATTTAAGAATGACTTGGTTATTTAAGAAAAGATCTTTCTAAGTTATTTCATGTATTTTGTGCCTTCTGTTTTAAAATAAAGACTCAATTTGATTTGCTAGTTCAAATACTTCAAAGCGATAATGCTAAAAAGTTTTTCATTGCGCAATTCACTACTTTTTATAACTCAATTTGTTATTGTTCATCAATCATCCTGTGCCCACACTCATCAACAAAATGGGTTTCAAGAGTGGAAAAATAGACATCTTCTTGAAATCACTCGCACTTTGTTTTGTCAAATGCATGTACCTAAAGTGTTTTGGAGTGATGCTATACTTACTACTTGTTATTTGATCAACCAGAATGCCATCCTCTATTCTTAGTGCTAAAATTCCCTATTCCATTCTCTTTCCTAATTCACCTTTATTTTCTCTTCCTCATATTTGGGTGTGTCCTTTGTTCTTCAACTAACTCTTGGGGTGGATAAGTTGGATGCTCATGCTCTAAAATGTGTCTTTCTAGGCTACATACTCAGAAGGGATATCGTTGTTATTGTCCTATGCTGCATCACTTTTTTGTTTCTACCGATGTTACCTTTTTTGAGTCTACACCTTACTACACCTAGTCATTAGGTGCTTTTGAGTTTAATAAGTCTCTTCCTTTGCCTAATCCTCCAAATTTTACGTTGCTGTCCTTGCCCAATCAACCATCTGAATCTCCATGTAGTTTGAGTCCTTCTCATCGCCTTGATCATCCTAATTTGTAGGTGTATTTGTGACCACGACTCCAAGGAAGAGAGTACCCTCTAGCTTCTACTATCACGCCCTTGGTTTCCTCGTTCGATGATCATTCTTCCCATGATGTTGATCCTCCTATAGCTGTTCGGAAAGGTAAACACACATGTACTCAACACCCCATCTCCAATTATGTTTCTTATGACTCCTTGTCACCCTCATATTATTTTTTTGTCACTGCTCTGTCATCTACTACCTTTCCTAAATATATTTTAGAAGCCTTAGCCCATTCAGGGTAGAGGGATGCAATGGTTGAAGAGATGAATGTTTTACATGACAATGGTACTTGGGACTTGGTACTTCTTCCTCTTGACAAGTTTGTGGTTGGTTGTCGCTAGGTTTACACTGTGAAAGTCAACATTGATGATTCTATGGCTCATCTAAAGGCCCGTCTTGTTGCTAAGGGATACACTCAAGTGTATGGTCTAGATTATTCTGATACTTTTTCTCTAGGTGCCAAACTTGCATCAGTATGTCTGTTCATCTCCTTGGCTACTACTTGTCACTGGTCTTTGCATCAGTTAGATATAAAAAATGTCTTCTTGCATGGTGACCTTGAGGAGGAGGTTTATATGGAGCAACCACCTGAGTTTGTTGCTCAAGGGGGTTCAGGCTTAGTGTTTCGGCTCAAGAAGACTTTATATGGGTTAAAACAGTCTCCCAGAGCATGGTTTGTTTGTAACAGTGCTATAGTACTTGAGTTTGGTCTTCGATGGTGTGTTGTGAATCATTTCGCATTTTATTGCCATACTTCATTAGGTAGGATCCTTCTTGTTGTTTATGTAGATATTGTTATTACAGGTGATGCTAATAAAGGTATTCGGAGTCAAACTTTTTCTACAAACTTAACTTCAAACCAAAGATTTGGGACCGTTGAAATTCTTCTTGGGGTATAGAAGTATCGAGATCTTGTATCAAAACTATTGTATCACAAAGGAAGTATGTTCTTGATCTATTAGATGAAATTGGCTTGTTGGGATTTAAACTAGTTGATACACCCATGGATCCTAACAGCAAGTTAATGCCGGATAAGGATGATTTGCTACCTAATCCTGGTCAATACCGGAGACTTATTGGAAAGTTGAATTATTTCACAATTACTCGGTTGGATATATCTTTTGCAACAAGTGTTGTGAGTCAATTTTTAGATTCTTCTAGGACAATTCATTGGGATACAATAATTCACATCTTGAAATATCTCAAAGGTGCACTTGGGAGAGGTCTTTTATATCATGATCAATGTCACACTTATATCCATGGATATGCATATGCAGATTGGCTAGATCACCTTCCGATTGGAGATCCACCATCAGGTACTGTATCTTGGTTGGTGGTAATTTGGTTTTTTGGAGAAGAAAGAAACAAATTGTGGTGGCATGGTCAAGTGCTGAATCAGAATATAGAGCTAAGGTTCACACTACCCGCGAACTTGTCTGGTTGAAGAATATGTTGCAAGAATTGGGTTTTCCGCATTCTCAACCTATGAAGTTGATGTGTGATAATCAAGCTGCTCTTCATATTGCCTCCAGCCTAGCCTTTCATGAGTGGATGTGGCACATTGAAGTTGATTGTCATTTTGTTTGGGAGAAACTTGTGTAGAAGCTCATTACGACTACTTATGTGAAGTCGGACTTGCAACTTGGTGATTTGTTTACCAAAGCATTGGGGGAGGCTCATGTAGATTCATTTGTAACAAACTACGAGCTTATGACATTTTTGCTCCAGCTTGAGGGGGAGTGTTAGAGGTTATATATGTATTTTAGTATTATTATTATTGAGTGTGTTAGCATGTTAATTAGTAAGATTTAGTAAGGGTATATTATTGTCATTAGAATGTATTTAAATTTGTATTATAAATAGAGGGAGAGACCTATCTTTAAGTTAGGTCATTCATTTTTAATCAAATCTTAACAACTCTATTAAGAACAATTGACCAAATAGAAACCTTGATCTTTGAGATAACTTTGACCTTCCAAATAGTTCTATGGGGCTGAAGGGAAGTATCAGCATTAATCAAGGAGTCACAAAGAGCTTCGCAAGAATAAGCCTCCAAAGAGTCTAAAGACCAAGAATGCCTATCCATCTCAAAGAAAGAACAATGTCCCCAATAGCATCAATAAGGAAAACTCCTCTACCTCTCTATCATGAATGAAAGTGAATTAATGAAAATGAGACATAAGTTTATTTTTCATGTTTTATCACATAGTAGAATGTTACCATCTTTGTTCTAGTTTGATCCTACATAAGATCCCATTTTGAACAACCTTGCCATTGAATACCTCAATACCTTGAGCTGCTTTCTTAGGAGTATTATTTTTAGTTTAATCATTGATATATGTGCTTGGTCGCCTAGCAATACTTTAATATCCTGACATGAAATAGTCTATGCTTACTGTATTTTCATAGTTTTTCTTACTCTTGGATTTGGTTGAGATTTTTTTTTTTATTATATGATTTTTAATGTGCTTTGGATTATTCAATACACCTACTATGACAGATATTTTCAAAATATTTGCTTTCCTTGTGGAAGAAGCATTTTTTTTTGTATTCTATTTTCCAAGGTCAATGCTGACGAAGTTTTTAAACTTTTTTTTTTGGTGATCATTGAGGGTTTCTTCTGGATTTAATATAATCACAAACAACAATTTGAGAGTGGAAATGTAGACTGGAGTTGATTATCAATTATGTAATGCTCTGTAATCATTTTCTGTTTTGATCTTATTTGTAAATTTAGGGACACCTGCTGCAAGGATGAAGAAAGTTCCCAGTACCACAGTGAAGAAGCGAAGTCGTGAGTTGACAACTGTTTTTGAATCATTTACACCATATAATGGAATGGATGGCAGGATGGAGAGAATATGGATTACTGAAATAGCAACTGATGGAATTCACTTGGTAAGTTTGTGTATTTGTGTGTGGAGCTTTGATGTTTATTTTTATTTTTGGGGGTTAAAGGGCTGGATTACCAGCTTAATTGCAACAGGAAAACACCACAGCAGACGTTTGGGCATGCTCTAATATGGATTTTCTGTCTCCTCCTCTCCAGAAAAGAACAACCAACCAATTATTTTTCTGTTTTGTTGCTCATTATCTTGCTAGACCAAAATGCTTTGAAATGGCATTTGAAAGCAAGGAAAATTCAGGAAGATGAACAGTTAAATGAAATGCAAATTTTGAACCATTGTTTTGAAGCAATAGACCCATCATGCACCTCCTTTCTGCTCATTGTCAGGAATCACTTGAGGGAGGCCATGTAATAGTTCATGGGTGTTAATTTGACCTAGTTGCTGTTTTTGTCCAAGGAATTTTTAGATTTTCCCCATTTCTAACAAGGCGTAATTTCACTGCCCAAGGTGGGGCATACCAAGGGCTATGTGCAGGTGCTTGTAGTTGCTCCGGAGAGCATGCTGGGGAGTTCAGCTATTGTGAAAGTAACTTCTGTGGGAAGATGGTCAGTTTTTGGGGAAATTGTGGAGATGGTTAAGGAAACTACTAAAGACATGGCTTCAAGCAGGGTAGAGACTGGTCAGGACAGATGTCTTCCTTGCTCCAGTCTACAGGGAACTTGGGATTGTTCAGAAGGGTCGGAGCCTTGTGCTTGTGGACTGGAAAGCTGTACTTCGGATGGGAATGCTCCTGTTAAGGACAACACGAGCCTGGAACACAAGAGCAGCCAGAATCTTATGGGTTGGTTACTTAGGAAGCGAAAGAACCACAGGCAACAGCTGATGGATAACAGTATCGCCTTGGAATCCAAGCAAAAGAAAAGAGTTGAAAGAGATACTGGGAAGCCGAGTTTCATTGATTGGGCTCTGCTTGCCGGAATTCTTGCGAGCAGCTTGACCATTGTAGCCGTGCTTCTACATCTTGGGATAAATAAATGAATTGTCCTGTGGGGATGGCCATTCATAAATGTTTTTATTTGGGGGTTTATAATTTCTCTTTTCTGCATTAGCTGGGTTGCAGATGGATTTGCTCTCATTTAAATGTAATCTGACATTGTTTTTCTTCCTCGCGACTTTTATTATTAGGCTGGGCAAATAGCCTAAAATGGTTTTTGAATTTTTGAATAGAACTCTGCTTTACATATTTGGGTATAAAAATAAATACGGAGCGAATAATTAATTGGCTCCATGGGCAGCATTGAATAATGGATACAATCAATGTTCAAACTCAGATGAGATTTATTCTACAGGCGTCGATCTCCATAGGCGTAATCAATGTTCGAAGTCTCAGAGATGTGAGATTTATTCTACAGGCCTCGGTAGCAGGGATAAAAAAAAAAAGCACAAATTTGTTATTCTGGCTTCCTCTGTTTCTCTAGGGTATGATATTTATATTTTATATTGGCGGGTTTATTAACCGAATCGTCTTTACACTTGGACAAGAATAAGCAACCGCTGAAACCACAATCTTCTATTTCATAGCAGCATGTCCGACTTGGATGGCAATCTTTTGAAGAAATTTATAGGGACTGAAGGCAGCTTTGTCCTGAACCGGGGGTGCCGCAGCAGGAAGAGCCCGAGCAGGACTGCCACAACCTGGAATGGAGTCACGTATATGAACACGGCCAAGATCAACGAGAAAATGATAAAGATGGCTGTGGCTCTCGGATCTCGCCAGCTTAGCAGCGCCAGAGCCCTCTCCCCCTGTGTGGCCAAATCTCCAACCACCGTCTGCACCTTCCCAGCCACGCTGCGAAGCCGGTCATACCTCATCCTCACTATGTCTGGTTGCCGAGACGTCGGGAATGTGTCAAATTCCTCGTCGAGCTCATCCGGGTGTGCAAATTCAGCATGCGAAAGACGAGCGTCCATGTGGGGAGGGTGTCTAGGCCTGAACCGGTAGTTCCACATCCCAATCACGAAGAGGTAGAGGAAGAAAGTAGGCAACATCAGTTCTGGATAACAGACCAAAATCAAAAACAGCACGTGAACCAAACATGTTGTGACGGGATTTCTCCAGGTGCAGATGCTGTCAAACCACCGGCACACGGCGGTGACACCCGAGAGGACAGACATTATCCTGGAGAAGTTGGCCTTGCTCCTCCTCAGACTCCACATGTGGTCGTCCACGCCCAACATATACTCAACGACCTCCCTGCGCAGGGGCGGCTCTGACCGGGCAAGCCGGACTGCCACAATCTGCATTGCCTGGTGGCGGAGCCAGTCCGTGTGGCGGACGGAAATGGGCTGAACATAATGCATTTTAGGCAGCAAAGGCCTGCCATACTGGGTCACCATGTTGACCCAAGCGGTGCAGGTGAACCTCACAGCCAGCTCGAGCTCCCCATGTTTCCTTAGCCCGGGGGGCTGCAGGGCAAGCAGGGGATAGTAGTGGGTGTAAATCCGATCGGCTTCGAGAGTCGATAACCGGATTCTCAGCTTCCCAATTCGCTGGTCTTTGGCGTCCTCCTTACTGCCATTGATGTGAGAATTGTCGAAGACACCGACAGTGATCACAGTACACGGATCGTAGACTTCCCAAGTGTACTGCTCGTTCCAGCGGGGGTTTAAGGTGTCCAGAATGGTTCTGGTTCGGATCCACTTGTTCCCGTACTTTGCGACGCAGTAGGCGTCGGTGGCCCGGCCGTCTTTCCGTGGCAGGTTTCGGGCACTCAAGATCCCCAGTTCCAGAATCCCGATGCTCCCCTTTCTGAGGTGCTTGGACGACGGCTGGAGATCGCTGCTGAAATGCGTGGACTCGTCGAGTACGTGGTACCCTGCGTCCAAACAGAGCCGGAGATGGATCTTGCTCGAGAACTTTATTTCCTTCTTCCCTCCGTCGTCCTCGCCCTGTGAAGGTTTCAGGAGATTGAACCAGCGGGGCTCAGGGAACTTTGGGTGATCGAGCCTTGTCGGTAACTCTCTCACAGGCAAGACCAGCGTTCCCAAGAGGTCATCTTTGCCGGGTCCGACCCTGTCCACGATGGAGACGATTATGAAATCTTCAAAGGGCTCCGCCGCGACGAACATGAATTCCTCATTCCATACGTGAGTGTTCGTCAGCGATCGGGCCGGAATACTAGTGACCCTGTTCTGATTTCCCAGATGTACTCTTACGATTATGCTTGGAGCGCGGCTTCGATCGAACAAGACGAGATCCTGAGCCTCGATTACGTTGACGCGCAGGTAGTAGAGCTTGGGGGAGAAATAGACCTTGGATCGTGTGTTGGCGAGGCTTTCGTGCCGGAGGGAGTGCGCGTCTGAGTGCCATGCATCCGGGAAGGACTCGTCGGCTTGTGTCCCCATCCACACCGCCAGCATAACCTCTCCTCCAGTCTTCATCCCACGCTTGTCCTCCAATCTGTACCACTGCGGTGCCAATGGGCTGTCTGGCGGTACACGAAGAGGGACCTCCAAGAGGTCGAAACCCACTCTCCCCACAAAATCATCCTTGCTGATCAAATCCTTGTCCTTCACCGTCACATCGATCAAGTTGGATTGTATCCTCTCTTTAGAGAAGGCGAAGATTTGGTTCCACACGGGGTTCTGGTTTTTCTCCAAGTGTTTGGTGACGCCCTTGTAGTTCCCGAGCTTCACTTCCACGTAGGGGTCGAGGCTGCCGGTGATGTCCATTACCGGAAGGTCCCTGGCCTTCACCACATTCACATACAAGTAGTGCATCTGCTCCACCAGATCGTAGGTACTGGACATCTTGTCCCCTCCCCTGTAGCCCATACGCGCCGCCACTGGCGGCCTCGTCTCCACCAATTGGAACTCCGGGTTCAGCCTTGGGGCCTGCATATGCATTACGGTCGTCGCCGCTGGCCCAGCTCGCGCAAAATCGCTCCTTGTTTCGACTGCGGCTGCAGGTTTCAGAGGATTGGCGGCAGCAGGCGGCGGCTGGTGCTGCGGCGGGGGACCGCCGGCGCCTGAGCTGGTGCCGATAGAATGAAAAGTCCTTACCTCTTTTTCCTTACTCTTCTTCTTCTTCGTTTCCTGATGCTTAATGTCCTGAAAGTTTTCATGGTTAACATCAACTTCCTGCGGCGGAGGCTCAGGAATTTCAACCTTTTTTCTGCTTTCCTTTGGGGAGGAGGCCTGATAGTCGAGAAACAGATAAAATCTGAGAGTTATGTCTCCTTTAATGCGAGAGAAAAGACCCCTTTTCTCAAGGGGGTAGCATTCGGGTTCGGCGACCGACTCGGATGTCGGAACGGAGCTGCCGGAGATCCGAACACGGCCGAGGAATTTGTAGTGGTCGCCTTCGCGGTGGTTGCAGACGTTGACGTCAATTGTCTTGACGAGGAGGTCTCTGGGGTCTTTGACGTCGAAGATCAGCTTTTCGTTCCAATGGGGATTGAGATCTTTGGGCTTGGTTTGAGTTCGGCGCATCTGCTCGTCGAAGTGGACCTGCACGAAAGGGCTGGCGGAGCCTTGGCCGTCTTTGGGCATGAGGTCGGTTGCTTGTATGACTTCCACCGCAAGTTTGGCCATGGCGGTGGTCGGAAAAGCCTTGCCGGAGCTCCTGACAAGGGAAATAAGGGAATTGGAAGTAGAGGGTATGCGGGAAAAGGAGAGGAGAAGAAGATGAAGGAAAGAAGGCGTAGAAATGGTATTTTGGAGAGGAAGAAAAAGGAAGATGGGGGCGGCGGAGAAGGGTAGACAGTGCTAACTTATTTCACCATTTGTGCTATGAAGACAAACAGCGAGCGTGTGTGTGTGTGTGTGTGTGTGTGTGTGTGTGTGAGAGAGAGAGAGAGAAGAGGTGTGGTTTGTGGTTTGGTAGAGAAGAGTGGACCCCGCTGGCATTTAATATTTAATCTGATGGGTATAGAGAGAGAGGGAGAGATGTATATCTCCTAGTGGATTTTGAGAAGGAAGGGAGGAAGGGTTGACGGTGATAATCTCTGGGTTAAAGGGAACGGGAAAGATTATTTAATTTTGAGCGTCATGAAACATACATTCCAAAAGGCAATACTCTCTCTGTTTTTTTTTTTTTTAATGAGAAAGGAGAAAGGAGAAAGGAGAAAGGAGAAAGGAGAGGATACCCCTCCTTTTCAAGGAATTTAAAGGAGAAAGGAGAGAGGATACCTCCTTTTCAAGGAATTTTGAGAGATTCATTATTAATGCCTACCGCTTTCGATGTTTCCATCTATTTCTCGCTAAAGATCTGAAAGGCCGCCATCTATCGCCGGGGGTGTGGTTGGTGCTTCTCCGCCACAAAACTAAACATTTCCTCACTGAGTTAACCCTTCAGTCGGCTGAGTTAACTCTTGCCTAGCGTGTAATTTTTCCAACCACAGGTGCCTGCCTTGTGTTATCTGAAATTGGGGTGGACAAAATCAACAGCACCGTCCAGGATGAGTCCGGACAATAATAATAATAATAATAATAATAATAATATATTTATTTATGGTCGTCAGTAGCATAAGAAGACTAGCTGTCAGAAATTTCAAGTGGGCTAATGACATTTACATTTCATGCATTTGTTAATAATAATAATAATAATATTTATTTATTTATTTATTTATTTATGGTCTTCAGTAGCATAAGAAGACTAGCTGTCAGAAATTTCAAGTGGGCTAACATTCGCATTTGTTAATAATTTTTATATATATATATATATATATATATCTACAATATTTTATGCATAAATCCAAGTATAGCTTTCACCACATTAATAATCATTGGTGTCTCGCATTACAAAATATTAAAATCTTTACTTAGCAACAATAATTAGAGCTAATCTTTCTTTTCTTTTTTTTAAGAAAAAGGAAAATTGCTTTTAACTTTTAACTTTTTTGTCTATTCTTATATTCCTCTATTTATTTTGAAATAATAAATAAATTTTGTCAAAGTCAAAAATAGGTGAATTAGAGAGGGAAGACCAAATATGTGTTAAAATTCAATTCCAAGGAATGCAATGTAAATTACCTTAAAACTTGAGATGTACATTTGTGTCATTATTAATGTGAGTGTAATCTCATACATACATACATACATATAATGGATGGATGAATCTACATATTTTTATTTATAAATTAAGAAAAGATTGCAGAGTAGCTTTTAATTAATATATTTTTGTTCATTATTTGACGAATACTCTCAGCCTCACATTGTTTAATTTACAAATCTTAGATATGTAAATAATTTAACAAAATAATTTCAATTTCAAAGCTTTTAAAAAATGTGTCTAACTTGCATAGTCTCCATAACTTCTATTCTTTGTTGAGGACAATGCACCTGTATTTAATAATATCAAAATTATCCGTAAACAGATGTGATAAACATTTATGAGATGTGTATCTAGGTAGAATTGTTTGTCCACTTTTTGTGTAAAATAACTTTTTAATTTAATGTTGTGGTAATTGATTATGAGAAAATGGTATAGATATTAGGGTCTTATACCTACCTCATTAGAAGTATAATTGTAGAGGTTCAGAAGATATAATAATTAAAAGAAATAAGGAAAATAGGAAGATGGTTTAGGTACGACCCAATCCGTCGACGATTTCGTGGAGAAGTAGGAAAATCATCGATGGTTTTCTTTTTACCGTAGACCGGTAACAGGTAAAACAGTTAAAAGGGGCGGGTAAAACCCAAATCGTCAACGGTTTTGTAAGAGGAGCATAAAATTGTCGACGGTTTTCTCGGCAAAATTGCTTTTAAATAAGGAACCTAAGAGCATTTTGTAAGTTTAAAAAAAAAACTCTCTCACTTCCTCTCTCAAACCCTATGGACCTACCCCTTTCTTCCTTCGATTCTCGCTCCGTTAAGCCCCATTTTGACGATCAGGAACCACCACGAAGTTCGTGGGTGAATTCTCTGCAACTTTACCGGAATAGATTTTCAAGTTAGGGTTCCGGGGCACCACTCCAAAACTGAGGTAAGAGTGTTAAATTTAGTTTTAATTGTAAAATTGGAGTATTTGGGGCTTAGGGAATATTAAATGATAATATTTTGGAGATTGAGTTGATTAATTTGGGGAAGATGTAATTTTAAGGTTTTGAACTTTGAATGCTGTGGGGTGTAGATTTGGAATTTCAGCAAGCTTAACAAAAAACAAGTAAGAAAATAAATTAAATCAGGTATTTTTCATAAATTTATTTATGAATTAATGTAATTTTTTTAGGAATACTGGTATTGAAAAGAGAGAACAGATTTTAAAGCATGTTATAGTATAATATGGAGTAAAACTCACTTGTGTGACATGAGTATAAGTTTAATGTAAATACAGTATGTTAGAATATGTTATTATTTCATGAAATAAGTATGATTTTACAATAGTTTTGGAATGATGATAATCACTACAGAAGCTAAGATATTTATAGTATATTGTGATATGACAGCCGGCGCAGATGTCGTGCAATGATAGCCGGTGCAGATGCCGTGATAAGTTTTAATATGACAATTTATTCAGAAATTATGAAATGATAGCTTTTATTCAGAAATATGTAAAAAGTAGATTTTATTTCAGAAATATGAAAATGTTATTTACGAATAGAAATATATTATGTGAAATGCGTTATATTATAATAGAACCCAGATGGATTTAGTATGTTAAGAGCACGATACCGTTGCTAGCTAGTCAGATCGAAGAGTAGGATACCCACTGTGTACTGACCCATTAGAGGTTGATGGAGAGTACGATGGGCTGACCAGATTGGTGTATAGCCGACAGTGCAACTACACTATTCATGAAGTGTGGGTCAGAGGCCGATTAGCCCCGAAGTGTAGGCGGTGAGTAGGATACCCTCTGTGTTCTGACCCACCAGAGGTTGATGGAGAGTAGGATGGGCATACCAGGTTGGGTGGGCAATCGTGTGTAGTTATGTCAAGTTTTACTTAACCTGGTAGGCCAGCCAGCGTTAAATCCAGCCTATGGGCCGCACAACCCAAGTCATGCGGGGTTAATTCATGATATACAGTTAGATATCCAGGGTATAATTTCAGTAATATACATATTTAACAGATGATTTAAATGATACGAAAATTTATTATGATATAGTAAGATTATATTTAAAAGTACAAATTTTCATGTGTTATCAATTACAGCTCAAGAAATATTACAGTTATATTATTTGCAGTATATGTTTATAATATGATAAAACTCATATTGCCACACATTGATATTAGTCTATTTCCCTTTCTAAGAGGTGTCTCACCCTAGAATTACAAATATTTTAGGAAATCCCGACAGAGGAGTGGAGCGAGCTCCGTGATAGAGGAGTCCGTTGGTATTACCTCAGTTGTAGGGTAAGTAGTCGGGTCGGAAGCAGGATAGATTTTTGGGGTATATATGTGTATATGTAGGAACAATGAAACTCTGGTATTGTATATAAGGTAAGTATATTATAATTTCCGCTGTTTAGATGACATGTATATATAAACAGGTAAATTCCCGGTACTTATGGGTCCGGGTTGACTTTGATTACGTTATATGGTATCATAGTATTAATGGTATGTGGAAAAAAAAATAATATAGCAGAAATTTGAGATCGTTACAAGTTTGGTATCAGAGCCTAGGTTGTTAGGTTCTGTAAACTTTAGTGTACAGTGAAAATAATACAAAATATAGGAATAGACTAGGAATTTAGTGAGTCAATGTTGGGGAATTAAGATGAGTATTTAGGATTTTGTTCTGTGATCGGGAAGCAGGATTTTTGTAGTGATTTCTGTGTCTTTCCTAAAGTGACAATTTCAAGAAAGTCATAGTAAACCATTGTCGGGTTGTGTTTGTAGAGACCTGAACCCGGGGAAAAAAAATTAATAAGGAAAATTAAATAAGAAAGGAAAATTTCAAAAGTAGAACAGCAGGCTTCATCGACGAAGGCCCTTATGTGGTTTGTCATCGAAATTCAAAGTCTCATCGATGAAGAGATTCATAACGGCCAAAAATATTAGGTTCAGGGTTCATCGACAAAACCCTTCTTTCATTAACGAACGACCTTCTGTAGCTCGTCAACTAAGGCACCACTTTGTTGACGAATTTGACTAGGTCAAGGGGGCTACAAATAGGATTTTGTTTGCTTTTTTGTTAAGAAAACTAAATATCTCTCTCTCTCCCTCTCTCTCTCTCTCTCTCTCTCTCTCTCTCTCTCTAGCCCACATCCATATTCTCTCTCTCTTCTGTGTCTTTTCCGTTCGTCACCCGAATCGACGATCGGAAGTTACCACGAGGATCAGGGAGCGAATATCTATAATCCTAGCGGAGTAAATTCTTGATCTTGGGAAAAAGCTAGGGTTTGGTTTTCGAGTGTCTCGGGTTGGTTTTAGAAAATAGGTAAGGGGATTAAATTAAGTCAACTTTTTAATGAAATTGAACTGTTTGAAATGTTTATAGAGTAAGTATATTTATGTTTTCAGTTGAAGTTTCTAAAACCAACCGTTCAAAAGATCCGTTTTGAAACCTAGGATATAAGTTATGGTATTTTCAGTATAAACGAACAGTGGGAAGCTCGGTTTTATGTTTTAAACTGTATATGCTATGTTTTCATGGTTGCCTACGGGCTATGTTGAAAGTACAGGAACTTGTGTGGTAGGTGAATGATATGTATATGTGTTATTTTATAACCGAAATGATGAATGTTTTAATACTTGAATTGTTTATGAAAGTACAGGATTATGTTTACGACTGCGAGGGCCAGGTTTATGTTTAACGACTATGAGCTGGGTATTATATGAAGGTCGAAGGCCGGAAGTTAAATGACAGGTTTTATATGAAATGAGTTGAAATATGGTTTTTTAGTACTTAAATTGCATGATATGCTTTAGGAGCCCTGAGGACCATTATTTTATGAGCACGATACCGTTGCTAGGAATTATGTATGTCGCCATGTGCGCCCATACTATACTGCGAGAGTGGTGTGGGTGGTTTCAACCGATTAGCCTCGGTAGAGGGTGTACCTTAGTTGGAAGCCTGAACTTTTAGGACATGGTAGGACAATTGGAGCATGCAAGCAAGTTGCGGATGCCTACGTAGTTGGAGTTAGACGCGGATGTATGTTGACTTTGTCTGAGTTGATCACCCCAGGCTTAGTCCAGCCTTCGGGCAGCACAACCTTGACCACGGGGGTTTATACATGACAGTTAGTCCTAGGGAGTGTTTTTTATGCATATCTGTATATTTGTGTAAATGATGTTATGTAATTAATGAACTATTTATATGAGGAATATGAAACGAATATTTCCAACTGTATAAGTATATATGATGTAAAGACAACTATTTTCGGTTATATGAAGAATGGATATTTTTCTGTAAACACTAATGCATGCTGCCAACACACTAATATTAACTTGATCACCCTTACTGAGAAGTGTCTCACCCTAATATACAAAACATCTTTTCAGGAAATAATAAGTATCGTGCTTAGCAGGATCAGGGGGTGAAAGTTGGAATAGTTTCTTTTTGGGAAGATTTGTATGATCCCAAGTGTATGTAAATTATGTTGTAAGACTTTGAACTTGTATAATGGTCGTTTGGATGTAACTAGTTGTCTTTTTTGGGTCGGATTGTAATATGGATGTTTGATAACTTATATGTATGAAAGGAATTAGAACTCTAGTAATGTATGTTTGGTGAATGTTTCATTACTTCCGCTACAATTATGTTCAATTACTATGGTATCAGGTACACAAATGTCACTAAAGTAGCACCCCAAGCCCACGAGGGGTTCGGGGCGTTGCAGGTGGTATCAGAGCCTAAGTTTGCTAGGTTCTGCAAACTTTGTCAATGATAATTACCAAAGTATAGGTTGAGATGAGTTAAAAATAAGAATGGGTAAGTTAAGTTGGGTTTTAGTCTGAAAGCTTAGGGACAATGATCTTTCGACGGTCTTCTATGTTTTTCCTAGAGTAATGATTTCAGGAAAAGCACGGTAAATCCATCGATGGTTTCATTTCTAGGTTGAGGGACTGGAGCTCGGAAATCTAGGTTGGGAATGATAGGTTCGAAAAGTAAGTTTGCAATGTCAGCGTTATGATTAAGGACCGATACCTTCGTAGTTCGGTAGTAGGAATGTGTAAGTGATTCTTTTAATTGCAAACTTGTATGTTTTAACTATTAGTCATTCCATATTTTTATTGACCATGATAAATGTGGAATTTCTAAGTCAGTTTCTATCCTATCTGTTGACCTGATTGGTCACACCCAATTTTGATTATGACAAATGCTCTTGGTACTAATGGTTGTACTGAGAATTGCATGCAGGTTCACCTTGTGCGCGCTTCAGGACTAAAAGACTTATTATGATGGCGTGCGGTGTTCGTGCCGATGAATGAAGAACCTTGTGTTGCATTTGTATTTATTTTTCAGTTTCTTCATTTTGGGATGTAATTTTATTATGGACTGTACACTCATATGGCTTGTAATAATTTGCATCATGCATGATAGGTAGGTATGCTCAAATTGACCTTAGATTGACCATAGGACCTTCAAATAACATGAAAAACTTTTGTCATAAAATGCCTAACTTATACAAAGGTTTTTAAATGGTTTTAAAGTTAAAAGAAGGCAAAAACTAAAATTTTCAAAGGGGTCGGTCAAACGGCTAGTCGACCGAATGTTAGAAATGAACAATTTTCTTACTCAATTGGATGTCATATTAAATCATGTTCAGAATGAAAATTGTGGAATTTTACCATAGCTTGAGTTTGATACCAAGAACGTCCAAATTGGAGTTACATAGAAAAAGTTATGGCCAAAACACTGAAACGTGTCCGTAAGAGAAAAACTCCCTTCATGTTTCTTCCGTCTCATTGATGGACATTTTTCTCAATCTAAAAGTCATTTTCTTAAAATGTGTTCAACATGAAAGTTGTGGGATTTTCTCTTACCTTTCTATTGGTATCAAGAACATCTAATTTGGAGTTGTATAGGAAAAGTTATGGCCAAAACACTGAACAGTGTCTGTGCAAAAAAGTAGAGGTCGGTTGACCGAGCCTTCACTACGGTCGACCGAAACTCGTTGATTTCAGCCCCGATCGACCGATCCTTCACTACGGTCGACCGAGCCTTCACTACCGTCGATCGAAACTCCTTTTTGTCAACATTTTAACTACCCGGTCGATCGAAACTTGTAGTTCAAAAGGCCCTGGTCGACCGAAACCCTCCTGGGTCAACAGTTGACCATCCGGTCGATCGAGAGCTTTTGAACTACAATGACCTGGTCGACCGGAAGGTACTCGGGAGAATTTCCAGTGGCCTGGTCGACCGAACCAGGTAGTTCAAAATGCCCTGGTCGACCGAAACTCTGAAAATTGGGAAATCGCCCTCTCCGGTCTACCGAGCCTTTCAGTTCAAAAGTCTCCTGGTCGACCGAGCCATTTGAGTCCTGGTCCACCGAACCATTTCTGGTCGACCGGACCTCTCGGGTTGCCCTGATTTTTACCGTGGATAAACATATTTTAAATAGGGTTAATTATTTTAAAATGATTTAAAACTTTCTTAATAATGCCCAATAGGTCCCCAACGGTCAAAAATACCTCCTTGCCTATATATACCCATTCATTTATCATTATTAGCGGGGATTAGCAAACTTGATTAGGGCAAAACTCTCTCAACTCTTAAAACCCTATATTAGCCAAAAACTTCTTGCAAACACTCACATACTCTTCAATCTTTATTTCTCTAAGCATTGTGAGTATTTCTATAAGGCTATTGTGCGTAATCTTTCTAACTAATACTCTCTTTTGGTATAAAGGTTGATTGATTTTATTTGAGAGTATAGCTTAAAGTTCTTCCACGGATTTCATTTGATAAATCTTGTGTGGGAAGACTTTGAGGGTTGTGGTTCTTGCATTGTTGTTGCAAGATACCTAAACCTAGATTTTGTGTGCAAAATCCTTTTGTGAAAAGCTAATCTTTCAAACAACTCCATTGTGCTTTAGAAATTGAAATATCATATTGAGTTTGTTTGATCTATCTTACTTAGCATATTTGAAACCCTAATATGATTTTGTGATATTCGAATATTGAGTTTCAAATCTTGCTTAGATACACACTCTAGATCTTGATTGATTATCATACTTGATTGAGTGTTTAGCACACATTAGAGCACTGAGCATATCTACATATCATTCGTGCTTGCTTTATTGATTGAGCTGTATTGGTGCACACATACATCTGCTTTTCTAGAAGCATATTTCCGTGTACAAATTTTATACACATTTGTTGTATTTCCAGGCACAGGCCTGAAGAAGGAGACAAGCCTTGGAATAGTCCCGGATTGGCTTAAACCCAGTTAGGAAAGTTAGGTGCGTCATCCTATTAAGGCGTGTAGGTTGAGGTCAGCCCCGCTAATTGACTTGGTTAAGGTTGAGGTCAGCCCTGTGTTAATTTGACCTGGTTGTAAACGGTGCCGCTCCACCCTTAAGTGAGCTGTTAGTGGAATCCTCCTGCTTGCGAGCTAGAGGCGGGGACGTAGGCACAGTTGGCTGAACCCCGATAACATATCGTGCGTGTTCTTTACATTTTCGCAATTTACTTACTGCACGTGTATGTTATATTGTAAATGATTAGATTTACATTTGCATAGAGAGACCCTAGGTTAAGTAATACTACTTATCTGGTTTAACCTAGGTGATAACTTTTAAATACCCAATTCACCCCCCCTCTTGGGATTGCACCAAAGCTAACAATTGGTATCAGAGCCTCGTAACTTAGACTTTGACGTTATTTAGTAAAAGATCATGATGGCTCATGTTAGTGCATCCCCTTCATGTGAGGGAAGATTGGTCACACACCTACCTGTATTCTATGGTAATGATTATGCTATATGGAAATTTATAATGACTGTGTATGTGAAAGCTTTAAATTGAAAATTTTGGAGAGTCATTGATCAGGGTGATTGTGTGCCTACGAAATCTATTGGGTGTACCACTGTTCCTAAATCTGAGTGTGAAATGAATGACCATGATAGGAACTTAGTACAGGTAAATTTTGATGCCATGAATACCTTACTGCATGCTCTAGATTCTAATGTTTTATGTGAGGTTATGGCTTGTAGTAGTGCTAAGTAGATATAGGAAGAACTTGAGAGGAGATATAGAGCACCCGTGCAAAACAATGTGATCTCTCCATGTGACTCAAGCCCTACTAATCCTGAAGGAGATAACCAGTGCTTTGTTGCTTTAATAGATAATGAGGTTATCTCTGTTCCTTCTGCTTTAGTAGATAAACTTGGTAATGATTCATGTGATGAATTAAATAATGCATCTGATACTGAATCATGTAGTAGTACTGATAGTGAAAGCATGCCTACTTATGAGGAATTGCAAGTTGAATATATTAGAACTCATAAGTCATTTGTTAAAGCTAATAAAAGATATACTGCTTTGAAAAACAAGTATGAGGCATGTGAGAAAGAATGTGAATCAAAAGTTCTTGTTGAAAGAGAAAATGACTTTAAAATCAAACAATTAGTAAACAAGAATGAAAAATTGGAAAAAGAATTGAGTGTAGTAAGATCCCAACTTACAATTGAAAATGAAAAGGATCTTCATATCCATGATCTTGAGAATAAAGCAAACAATATGTCAAAATAACTTATGAAACTTCAAAGTGTTTGCAAGGATCTGAAAAACTCAAAAATTCAAGATCTAGAGAAGAAAATAGAAGACCAATCTAAGATCATCTATACGTTCACTAGAGGCAAAGAAAATTTTGATAAATTGCTTGGCTCACAAAAGATGACCTTAGATAAGGAAGGTATAGGTTTTAATGGAATTGAAAATAAGAAAAAGAAGAACCTATACATGGGGTACTTTGTAAAAGAATCAAAACATTATGCTAGTACCTCCTCCGGTCCATACACTCACACCATATGCATTCTATGTAAAAAGAAGGGGCACACAAAATTTGATTGCCCATTTAAAAGAAAAGGTGTGAAACCCAAACAAGTCTGGAAAGTCAAAGTACCACCTAGTCCTAACCCATCAAGAATAAAAGGTAGAAAAATGATATGGGTTGTTAAGAAAGAAAACCCCTTGATACTCAAGGAAGAATTTGCTCAAACAGGAATTACATGAACACATAATTCATCCTTAGCATTTAGGATTAGCCATAGGGGGTAGTACCTTCTAAAAGCTTAGGAAATGGTTCAGGACTGAAAATGTAAAATCTTAGTATATACCAACTATTTAAAATTTTACATACTAAGTATAAGCCAATCTGCAAATCCAAGCATGTAACCAATCTGAACTTAATGCATACATTCCTCGGTTGAAATATGAAATTATTGGCCACTTGAATGAAAATCCACTTCCAAATGGACATGACATTTTTGCCTTGTATTAAAATTTCAAATTGCTTAACTCATGTGTAAATATGAATATCTAAAGTTAAGCATCTATTTTGTCCATTACCTAGCTTGTGGTTTAGGGAATCCATCTCACACTATATATCATTTAATCCCAAACCCGTCATTGAACTTAAATGCCTAATAAAATGTTTAGTCATCACTCTAGGCTTGAAGCACTATTAATCATCAACTCCAAATATTTATAGTGCTTATTAAAAGATATCCTTCCATAATTAAAATTAGAGGCAATCACTAAGGGATTCAAGTTGTACTGTTAAATCAAAATTCCCTTTGAGCTTATATTAAAAATCCTCTAATTTTGGTTTATGTCCTCCATAGGAAATCTTTACCTTACCACAATCATATCAGGTAAAGATCCATCCTTCTCATTGGTTCGTATCCTTGCTCTAAAATTATGATCATATCTAAAGGATACATTCCAATCACCAAAGAGCATCAGTTCCTAGTTATTCATATCCTCCACAATGCTCTTTGCCAAAATAAGTTAGGACATATTCTTTAAAATGCCTATCTTGTACAATGTCCTACTTTTGAATACTCTATTAAACTTAAATAAAACGTTTAACCTTTAAGAGTATTCAATTATCTTCCAAGCTCTCAAAGTTTATATAAACTCATTTAAGAGCTTCATCCTCATGAATTAAGTTAAAATGGCTAATTTAATTGATATAGGCTTCAATCTAGATGATAGAACAAACATTCAAAGAAACCTATGCATGAACCTTAAAATGACAAGTCATTTGAACTTAGGCCTCTCATGTATTGTAAATCATAAGAAAAGAGGCAAATATTGGCTTAGCTTATTTAAAGATATATATCTTTTGACCTTTTGGTCCTCTATGCCTATTCATCCAAAGCCAAGCACATAACCCTGAAAATCTTAATATTCTTGGCCTAAAGAACCTGAAAAATAAGGAAAGGCATAAAATGAATTAGCGCATAATTAAGAGGGAGCATATATTCTTTCATGATTATATAAATTAAAATGCTCTCATATATTTATTTCATGCCTAAATGTCCATATGGGTATTGCATTGAATTTCTAACTATCCATGGTTATTTATTGTTCATAGTATCTAGTTGGATGGTTTACATTTTATATGGACAGTTGATTATACTACCTGATTGCATGCTTAGTTTAGAATGTCTCCTGCATGGCGGATGCAGTTGATGTGAATTGCATGCTGGTAGTGGATTATAGGTTCTCGTATGCCTTGAACTGAAATAGAAATTGCTTGTTTGAACCTATTAGGTACAATTTGTATGGGAAAATGTCCTATATACAAACGGCATGCTGCCGGAATTTTACTAGGATTTTCCCATATAAAACCTTGTGTTAAAGATGATTATAATAAAATTAAAGTTAAAATATTTTTGAAAGGATGAGTGAAAACTAATTGAAAATTAAATGTCATCCTTGTATAATCATCAAACACTTAAAGAGCTGAGCACCTACCCTATAGAAAGAACTTATAGGTATCACATGCATCACCATTGTTTATTGAAATATTGAGGCTCTTCCTATATCCCTGAACATTGTATCTTGCACGTAAAGTCCCATATTTTGATATGAAATGTTTTTGGATCATGAGTTGCACTGAATGCCTTAATATCTATTTTTGATGCACTTGTTGTCTATAGGTATGACTATACTAATTTAAGATGAATGTTGTTAATAGACATCAAGTATAGTTGTTGAAGAATGGTTTGTGTGCTCACTTATACGTTGGTATATTCAATGAAATCAGTCACTTGCAAAGTATAAGTAATTTATAATATGTAAGCAATAATTCAAATTGATAGGGGGAGCATCTAAAATTAAAATGCCTATCATATTATGCTCACAAACCTTTTTAGCTTTAGATATAGTGTCAAATCAAATGTGGCATGTGCTTAAATGTTGTTGGTAAAAATTTTACATTGATTTATAGTCCTTTGCCACATGTTGTTTTGTGTTTGCCGTATGATCCCGCATGTGAATTATTAAATCTTTAGGATCATCATGGTTGTGATTTTCTGGTTATACTTTTGTATGTACTTAATTGACAAACCATAAAATTTATGCTTGCTTGTTTTAAATTAAAGCTTCCTTTCTGCAAGCCACCCCCAGCACCATCTTGCAAACATCATAAGGGAGATATATATTTATATATATATATATATGTATATATATATATACATATAAATATATATATATATATATACATATATATTTATTACTTTATGGCAAGAACTAATTTCAAAACTCAAACTTTTTCTCTTGCTTCACTATTATTATTATTATTATTATTATTATTATTATTATTATTATTATTATTATTATTATTATTATTATTATATACATATATTGTTTTAAAGTCGCATAACTGGTTATATACCTACACATAAAAATGCATGCAAACTAGTTAGATTGTGTTTATGCTCAAACTTCCTGTTTGGTATCATATACCGTGTGTTTTTTTAATTCAAATCTTTCACGGGTCTTATGATATGTGTCAATTGAAATGGTCGGTGCATATCTACAATCTAATTTTGTTTTTCATGACATTTAAAATATTTAAATGACCAGTTGTATTACTTATGTGCTTAATTGTTGAGGTTAATTTTGTCATTCTATTTGCATTGTATGGCTATTATATTTCTTGAATGTCTAAAAGTTATACCTCTACTTTGTGTGTTGAAAATACTGTACTGTTTGAGTTACGTGATGAATGTGTGCTATATGCTATTGATTAAAACTCAACATAGGTCACTTAGGTACAAAGTGATGTTTGGGAATGGTCTATTTTCAAATGGCATGTTGCCAAATTCTTCAAAAATTCCTCCGAACATCCCTTTTGTATCTAAACGACATCCTTTGCCTTCAAGTTTTATTGCTTAAACCCTTTTTGCTGTTGCCAAAAGGAGGAGAAAAGGCAAAAGTAGGTAAAACAATGCTTAATCATGTTTAATCTTTAATTACCCATTACTTTAATTACCTTTATGCATAAAGTTAGGGGGAGCCTTTCTTGGCTATACCCACTTTTGCATAAAGTATTTGTCATCATCAAAAAGGGGGAGAATGTTGACCTGATTGGTCACACCCAGTTTTGATTATGACAAATGCTCTTGGTACTAATGGTTGTACTGAGAATTGCATGCAGGTTCACCTTGTGCGCGCTTCAGGACTAAAAGACTTATTATGATGGCGTGCGGTGTTCGTGCCGATGAATGAAGAACCTTGTGTTGCATTTGTATTTATTTTTCAGTTTCTTCATTTTGGGATGTAATTTTATTATGGACTGTACACTCATATGGCTTGTAATAATTTGCATCATGCATGATAGGTAGGTATGCTCAAATTGACCTTAGATTGACCATAGGACCTTCAAATAACATGAAAAACTTTTGTCATAAAATGCCTAACTTATACAAAGGTTTTTAAATGGTTTTAAAGTTAAAAGAAGGCAAAAACTAAAATTTTCAAAGGGGTCGGTCAACCGGCTAGTCGACCGAATGTTAGAAATGAACAATTTTCTTACTCAATTGGATGTCATATCAAATCATGTTCAGAATGAAAATTGTGGCATTTTACCATAACTTGAGTTTGATACCAAGAACGTCCAAATTGGAGTTATATAGAAAAAGTTATGGCCAAAACACTGAAACGTGTCCGTAAGAGAAAAACTCTTTTCATGTTTCTTCCGTCTCATTGATGGACATTTTTCTCAATCTAAAAGTCATTTTCTTAAAATGTGTTCAACATAAAAGTTGTGGGCTTTTCTCTTACCTTTCTATTGGTATCAAGAACATCAAATTTGGAGTTGTATAGGAAAAGTTATGGCCAAAACACTGAACAGTGTCTGTGCAGAAAAGTAGAGGTCGGTCGACCGAGCCTTCACTACGGTCGACCAAAACTCCTTTTTGTCAACATTGTAACTACCCGGTCGACCGAAACTTGTAGTTCAAAAGGCCCTGGTCGACCGAAACCCTCATGGGTCAACAGTTGACCATCCGGTCGACCGAGAGCTTTTGAACTACAATGACCTGGTCGACCGGAAGGTACTCGGGAGAATTTCTAGCAGTCTGGTCGACCGAACCAGGCAGTTCAAAATGCCCTGATCCACCGAAACTCGAAAAATTGGGAAATCGCCCTCTCCGGTCGACCGAGCCTTTCAGTTCAAAAGTCTCCTAGTCGATCGAGCCATTTGAGTCCTGGTCGACCGAACCATTTCTGGTCGATCGGACCTCTCGGGTTGTCCTGATTTTTACCGTGGATAAACATATTTTAAATAGGGTTAATTATTTTAAAATGATTTAAAACTTTCTTAATAATGCCCAATAGGTCCCCAACGGTCAAAAATACCTCCTTGCCTATATATACCCATTCATTTATCATTATTAGCGGGGATTAGCAAACTTGATTAGGGCAAAACTCTCTCAACTCTTAAAACCCTATATTAGCCAAAAACTTCTTGCAAACACTCACATACTCTTCAATCTTTATTTCTCTAAGCATTGTGAGTATTTCTATAAGGCTATTGTGCGTAATCTTTCTAGCTAATACTCTCTTTTGGTATAAAGGTTGATTGATTTTATTTGAGAGTATAGCCTAAAGTTCTTCCACGGATTTCATTTGATAAATCTTGTGTGGGAAGACTTTGAAGGTTGTGGTTCTTGCATTGTTGTTGCAAGATACCTAAACCTAGATTTTGTGTGCAAAATCGTTTTGTGAAAAGCTAATCTTTCAAACAACTCCATTGTGCTTTAGAAATTGAAATATCATATTGAGTTTGTTTGATCTATCTTGCTTAGCATATTTGAAACTCTAATATGATTTTGTGATATTCGAATATTGAGTTTCAAATCTTGCTTAGATACACACTCTAGATCTTGATTGATTATCATACTTGATTGAGTGTTTAGCACACATTAGAGCACTAAGCATATCTACATATCATTCGTGCTTGCTTTATTGATTGAGCTGTATTGGTGCACACATCTGCTTTTCTAGAAGCATATTTCCGTGTACAAATTTTATACACATTTGTTGTATTTCCAGGCACGGGCCTGAAGAGGAAGACTAGCCCTGGAATAGTCCCGGATTGGCTTAGACCCGGTTAGGAAAGCTAGGTGCGTCGTCCTGTTAAGGCGTGTAGGTTGAGGTCAGCCCTACTAATTGACTTGATTAAGGTTGAGGTCAGCCCTGTGTTAATTTGACCTGGTTGTAAACGGTGCCGCTCCACCCTTAAGTGAGTTGTTAGTGGAATCCTCCTGCTTGCGAGTTAGAGGCGGGGACGTAGGCACAGTTGGCCGAACCCCGATAACATATCGTGCGTGTTCTTTATATTTCCGCAATTTACTTACTGCACGTGTATGTTATATTGTAAATGATTAGATTTACATTTGCATAGAGAGACCCTAGGTTAAGTAATACTACTTATCTGGTTTAACCTAGGTGATAACTTTTAAATACCCAATTCACCCCCCCTCTTGGGATTGCACCAAAGCTAACACTATCTTTAGGATGGATCCCATGGGAAAGGAGGTTAAGACGAGAGGGGATAATCATGTGAATACCTCCAACGAAAGGTTCTAAGCCTTGTTAGGCCAACATTATAGTTGCTGAGTTTATTTTGCCATTCATATATTTGTTGGTTTTTTGATTGGATTAAAAAGACTATAGGTTGGGTAATACTGTTGGCCTAGAATTTTTAAAATCTCCAATTCACCCCCCTCTTGGGATTACACCAAAAATCACATTTATAATATTTTCTTTAAGCTCTCTAAATGAAGAGTTGTAAAATGAAACATTTGTTGTAGTGTTGTGTCATGAGTATGCTTTTTTTTTTTTTGTCCTCTTTATCAACTGTTGCATGCACTTATACTAGTGCCAAAAACTATTGTAATGCTCTAGGTGCCTCATTTTCATGCTCCCTAGCCCACATAGGTATGGATTACCTCACCATCATCGCCTCTGCATTTAAATAGTATATCCCCATTAACTTGAGTTGAAAAAATGTCAATATTAGGCAAGTGATAGAATGGTACATATCAAAAGTAGGCCCTGTGAGTCACCTACACTTATTGTTTAAGGATGAGGTCAAGGAGATTGTGCTCCTTTAGAATCACATTGATTGGTTCCATGAGAACCTCCTTTGAAACAACTAAAACTATAGGCAATTGATTGAGGTGGAGATTGGGAGTTACCTTGAGACGTACTTTCTTCTTGCCCCCTAGAATTCCATAAGTCTGATTGCTTCAAGTCCCACTAGAAGAGAGTTTGTAAGAAGTGATGCCTCTATTAGTCTCTCACTAGCTAGGCCTATTGAAATTTTCCTAAAATTCGAAGTCCTCATACTTTGATCATTGTGACTTTTAAACCTATCATGTCTCTTTTATTCCTCATTGCTACAGGACTTGAGGCATAACAGTTAGTCAAACTTTATGGGATATCCTGGATATGATATCTTGTTAGATCCCACACCTAGATCGATCTCTCTCTCTCTCTCTCTCTCTCTCCTTCTCCCTTTCTATATATGTATCCAAAGTCTCAAGTCGATAAGCCTAAGAAACTCTTACCAAAAATAGCTTATTGTTGAATCTAAGTTGCTAATAGCTATCGCCACTTCAATGTCTCACCTTTTAATAGGAATGTTAGCCTGGATGACTACATTATCATATTTAATGTGTTTTGAAGATATTAACATATTTGTTGTTCCTAGTGTTTCCTATCTTTGCAAATCATTTTAATAGGTTCCAGTGAGAAATACATGAAGTATTGGATTGAAGACATGGTAGGAATGGTGTATTCCTAAGAATGGGGGTGAATTGGGTATTTTAAAAATTCCTCCTACGTTAAATGTGAATCACAATCAGTATAACACAACTTAGGGTCTTTCTAAGTATTATACGTCCCAATAATATGTAATTGAGCAAATATGTAAAATAATATAGTAGTCTCAGTATTTCTCAACCATTCACAATATTTAAAGCATGCATAACATTCACTATACATCAATTATAAACATGCATGTGCAGGAAAATGTAATGCGGAAATTAAAAAGTGTAGGGAAAAGAAAATAGACACAATATTTTTATCGAGGTTCGGCCAAACTAGCCTACGTCCTTGGCTCAAGCTAACCAACAAGAGGATTCCACTATTTGCTCACTTAATCAGGCGAAGTGACGCCACTTACACTTTCCTTACAGGCCCTATCTCAACTTACGGGACTAAGTCACAACCAATTCTCCTTATGAGGCGGAGACACCTAAGCTCAATTCACCATGTTGAGCCAAACTGTGCACACTTTATAGGATGGTGCATATCTCAGCAACCGGGTCTGAGCTAATCTGGGACTCTTCATAGGGCGAGTCTCCCTCTTCAGGCCACACCTAGAATACAACAGATATAGAAAATATTTGTACAAGTAAATGCTTCTCAAAAGTAGATGTGTACTCAATATAGTTCAATGCACTCACATATGATATGATTTTAAGCTCAGGTGAGTATGTGTGTTTTTTCCAAAATAATTTTGCAATCTTTGAAAACGATGTATATGTTAAAATACTTCAAAGATTAAACCCCAATAAAAATTTTCTCCTAAAAATATTTTTTAATGAAAAGTAGGAGAACCTAGGGTTTTGCTTTCAAATGGTTTATGCCCAAAGAGGTGTATATGATCTTTGATATAAAATATGGAGTATGCAATAAATACTTCAAAGATCTTAAACCCTTATGAAATATTCCCAACAAAGATTTCTAAAAATATAGTTTTAAAGGAATCAAGAGTTTTAGCTTAAAATGATTTTTACAATGAATAACAAGTAAGCTTTCGAATCTTGCAATAAATGTGCAAAAATTCAAAAGTTAGAATAAGTTTCCCAAAAATATTTATCAGGAAAAATATATGGGAGAACCTTTTAGCTTACTCTAAAGAATGTTTTTCAAAATAAGAAAATGAGAGTATAAAGTTTTGGATGAAGTATGAATTCTACCAAATAAAAATGCTCTCTTTCAAAGATTTTTCAAAAGAATAAATGAAAAGAGAGTAAGGAAAAGGACTAAAACACAAAAATATTGTTGGGGAGGATTTTCTCTCTGAAAATGTTAATTAAAGATTGGAAAATATGACCATTTGGGACTTATTAGGGATTTTAAAAATTGATTAATCAAAAAATTAATAAAGTTTAAGCATTGAAATTTTAAAATCCTGAGAGGTTCGGTTGACCCAAGGCTTCGCTGGTTGACGTTGAGCGAATCTGAACCCTTTGTAGGTGCGGTCGACCTAGGCTCAAGGTGGGTTAGCTGCCTCTGAAAGTTGGTCGACTGTGGTCTTTTTGAACTACATGGCTGGTCGGCCGTCCTTTGAAATTGGGCCAAAAAGAATTGGTTTGTCAGCTTAGCCTACGAGCCAATCGGAGGTACCTATGGTCGGTTGGCTGGCCACTTTATGCATGAAGCCAGATGGTTGGCTAGGGCTTAAAGAGATGCCTAAAAGTGCTTCGTAGGTTGAATGAGGTTTTTAACACATAAGAAGGGTGGTCGATCGAGGTCAATAAAACTTTAAATTTTTGCCCTATGTTTGGCTGTAAAGATATTTCAAAAACCCTTGTATGATTTTGAGTTTTATGAAAAAGGTTTTTGGTGAAAATTTAGGAGCTTTAAGGGCAGTCTATGGTCTTTGTTTGATTTCCTACGATCTGTCTATGATTATCCTAAGCTTTCAATCACATCAATCATGGGATGCATTATTACAACCCAAAAACTAAATGCAATTTACAAGTAAAATAAATATGTCTTCTTCTTCTTCTTTTGTTCTTCAGATTCTTCATGGAATGTGCCAGATGATGTAAGTTTTAAGTTCTCTTTGGCTTCCATTTCCCTTACCTTGTGTGTATGCTGAATTTTAACCTGTTCACATTTTAAACGCACACATAAGAAACTGGTGTTTTGTTAGCATCAAAATAGGGATCGGACCTAAAAAGTCAACAAGACAAAGATTGGACTAAGTTGACATCAAGAAGGAAAGATCAAAAGGACACTCACTCAGAAAGGACTCAAGCACACCAAAGGAAACTTATTGTAGAATTATATGTAATGGGGTGTGTGTTTGAGGTAGTATATTTTGTAACTCTTGCGGTTTTGTTATATACATGATTTTTGAGTAAGAGTTAAGTAAATGCACATGGATACTAGGACACATGAATTTATAGGATTTCACAAAGTCACAAACTCAACATACATAGTTTTCAAAGTTAAATTAATAGTTTTCAAAGTTAAATTAAAGAGTTTTTCAAAAGAATCCTAAACTCAAAATATGTTTTCCGAAGGGACATGTCTTCAATATCTTGATTTTATAAACTTTTCCATACTTGGTCCCAATTTTGACAAAACATGTTTTATGTCCTAAAGCCTCAAGAAAGTCAAGTATATTTTTATAAAGGACATACTAGCATATAAGATATCAAAATGAAATTTCAAATGTGTTTTCATGTATAAGATATCTTATATTCAAAATAAATTTCATAAGGATAATTTTTAAATTATATTAGTGTTATAATCTTTTACAAACTTGGTCCTGGTTGGGTTTAAAATCTCAGTTATGCACCTATCAAATTTCTTGAATACCCTTTGGTATTTGGGGCATTACTTTTTCTAGAAAAGTCCAAAAAATACGATCGTGGAGTCTATGGAAAGTTAAGAAAAAATATCACAACTTTCATGTTGATGACTTTTTTTGATTCAGTGCACTCGTCGACGATTAGGTGCAACTTGTCGACAATTCCATGTAGAATATTAACGATTGCTATCAAAGTGCTACTAATAGATGAATGGGAGACACCAGTCGACGAGTGGGGGCCACTAGTCAACGAGTGAGGGCCACTAGTCAACAATTCACATCATGAACAATGGACTAATGGCTAAAAAATGGCTAGTTTCTTTTGGAACTTGCTCCCAATGGTCCAATAACGGCTAGCAAGGGTTTTTGGTTATAAATACAAGTCCTTAGACTTATTTAATATGGTTTTGGTGATTTATACAAGTTCATAGTGAAAAATATATTTGAATACAAAACCTAGGCACTTTGCATCTTTGTTTATAATTCACAAGTGCTCCATTTCTCTTGCTCATTTATCTTATTTGAATCATTCTTTGAAAGAGTAGTATGAGGTTTGCATTGTATTTGACATCAGCTCTATAAAGAGCATTTTATTGTTATCATCTTATTGTTGTAAGGTTCTTTGTGAACCGTTTGGTGAAGGTTCTTTGTCGACCGAAGTGAAGTCTCTTGGTGAGCGCAGTAGGGATTTATTCCTGAGTTATAAGGCTTCTCCGCCGATGAAAGAGTATCCTTAGTGGATTTTGGAATCCTTGACTTGGTGCTAAGGCGTAGACGTAGGCTTGGTGCCAAACCAACTTAAATATTGGTGTTAAGCTTCTCTCTCCCTGCTCTTTATTATTTTTCTTGTGCTTGATTTACTTTACCTATATTGTGATATAATTGCTTGAATCTTGTCAAATATTTTATTTTGTAGAGAAAATAAAAAATACGCAAAAGAATTTATTCAGCCCGTTCTAGATTATATACTTCCGACTGGAACGATTAACGAGGAAGGTGGGAAACTCTTGCAGACTAGTTTTACTTTCTCTAATTAATGATCTACATATTTCCTAAAAAAACTATAGCATTGTAACCAATAGGCTTGCTCAATAATGCAATTAGAGAATTCCTCGCCCTAGGAAGAGTGGGCAACCTGGCAATGACACATACAAAGGCTTGAGCTAACATAAATGTATATTAGGGGATCTAAGGGGTACAACAAGTGGAGATGCACATCTAAGTGCATGTGGAGTGGCCTTAGTGGTTAGCTTTCATGGGGTTCATATATAGGAACATGTCCAATATATCCTAGGCAAGTAGGGAGTAGGAGGTAGATGTCAAAACAATCTCTTTGAAATTGACAATGAATGTGCGTAAGATCTATAAAGGAATAGTGACTTTAAGTTTAAGAACTTATAATCTAAGCTTTGATACTATAAACATGCCACAACTCGATCTAATCGATTCCACCTAATTAATTATAATGGGATGGATTTCAAGAGTTATCTATCATAGAGATTTAAGAATACATATTATATATATTAGTAAAAAGCACACTGAAGGAGAAACTAAAATATCATGACTCAAAAATAGTTTCTTAAAAATAAATATTTCTAAGGTATTTCAAGATGGTTTGAAAAAATAAATACATTATATCCAAAAAATCCAAAAGGTGACTCAGACTCCCTAATTCAGAGCTAAGTTAGTGACGTGCATAAGAGTGAATCTGATTTAAAGTATGATTTTATATGTGTATGTCAATTTAAGATTTTAATTTTGAAATTCAATACAAACGCATCTTAATTTGTGTTTGAAACTTCAATTTGGATAGAATTTTTTAAATACTGACGAGTGATTTTGTGTTGGGCAGGTGTTATAGGTCCCTAAAGTTGAATGCATTGGAATTATGTACCGATAAACAAGCGACAGTGGTGTTTGTTTTCTGCACTTTCCCTCTTCATATGCTTATAATTAATTATATACACGTATATGAAATGTGATTCTCTAGGAGATGGTGTTCCATTCCTAGCTGTGCTGGATTCATTTGAGTTTTGCAATTTAATTGGATTATTATTATCCTATAGATGACAGGTGGAGTGTTATAGGCATGCACACTGCACAGATTGCTGTCATCATCTGTATGCACAAGCATAGGCCGCCCTATCATAAAATGATCAACTTTAAGAAAGGTGGCATGGCACGGTGGTAAAGGGATTGGGCAATCTAGTAGAAGCATCAGGTTCGAATCCTGATTGATGCTTCCAGTTGATGCAGCGAAACTGTGTCCTGGGTGAAGGGTCCTGAGATGGGTCCTCGGAGGCGCGTTAGCCGAAAGTCTGACTCAACAGTGTATAAGCCGTGACCGCATCCGGATGTCCGAAGGAGACGCATCAGGGGGAAAGGCCGCTTACCCTTGGGTTTGGTGCAGACAGAGGGGGTCCCGTGGGGGTTGTCCATGAGCAAGAGTTCCCACGATAATTAAAAAAAAACAAAGCAGTGCTGGGCGTATTCTTCTCAAGATATTTCACGCATGTATCCATGCAATCAAACAAACACAGAAATGAAGAGCAAAAGCTGGAAAAAGAACACGAACCCACCAAGAGGACAGTCGATCCCCCGGTTTTTAAGAAACACACTGTGATCATGGTTCCTTCATGCATGGGTTCTGTTTGGGTTTGGACGTGCCTGCAACCTTAAAGCGTAAGGCAACAATGCATTAGCACTTCAGGAAATTTATTTTCATTTGGCGATCGAGTGTGGGGGAGGCAAATTAAAGGTGTATGGGTGGCTTTCCATCCCATCATCCACCATGCACCATAGGGATCGGGTCTAACTAAATTAACACTGCCCTTTTATTTCTTCTATGGAGGCAATCAGCATTAGCAGACTAATATATTTAGTCATCATTATCTCTCAATTTTTTTCTGTTTCTCACTAAAAATGATTATTTATCTTTCTCAAAAACAGTATAAACCGTATACATCTTACTCAAAAACAGTATAAACCGTATAAAAAATACTTGTTCATTAATAAGTACTTACCAATTGAAAGGAGAAAATTTTGACATAAATATGGTATAAATCCTTTCAAAAAATTTATCTACTAAGCATATCTAGTTAAAGCTTAATCTCAAACTTTCATAATAGAGGTCTCAAATTTAAATTTTCAAATGAGCGAAAAAGAAAATGGGATGTGTGGTGATTTATCTCCCATTGCATAGTAACAAGTTCAATACATATTTTGAATTGACGAGAAAAAATAATAAAATCTAATTAAATTTAATTTGAAAAGTAATGATATAAATTTTAATATATGTATCACTAGCATGGATGGTGCGTACCATTCGAATATACAAATTTAGTTTTTTAGATGAGCATACGCATTCGACCTGAGCTTCTTTGCCAAATTGAATTACATTTAGCGATTCTTCACCATCTATATAACACAAATTGCATGATTTTTTTTTTTTTTTTTGGAAAGAGCTAGAAGCCACCCTCATAGCGGCCCCGTCCTAAATTTATTAATAACTCTCACTTATGGTAAAGAAATACTGTGGAAACAAAAGGACACTTGGGGTTTACATAATAACCAATAAAACACCCCATGCATCAAACCAAACAAAAGAAGAAAATAAACATATACCAAAACCAAAAGGAAACTAACTAAACATATCTCATATAAGTTGTACCCATCTTATCTAAACCTTTGATAATTTTATAAAGTTGACTACTATTTGTAAACAAACTATTCCTCCCCATGGCACCTTGTCGAGTCAGAGCATCTGCCACTTTATTCCATTCTCTATACAAAAAATTTATAGAAAAATATAGTCCCTCCAATAAACCACTAAGCTGCTCCTAAAAATCCCACAAATACCATAAGGACATTTACTGGATCTTATCCAATTTACTACAATATTCGAATCACATTCAATGTCAATACTAGTATGATCCAATTATTTGCAAAACTTTATTCCTTCAATCGCTCCTCTCAATTCAGCTTCATTATTAGAACAATAGCCAAAATATTTTGAAAAACCAAAAATAAAATAATCGATACAGTCTCCAAGGATGCCACCACCACCCGCCGGCCTTGGATTCCCCAAGTTGCTCCCATCCAAATTTAATTTCAACCTCCCTTGCCTCGATTTTAGCCATCTCACACCTTGCATAGTTTTATTCTTTTTATTCACAATTTGCATTTCTAGATTCTTCAATATCCAAACATTAGCATCATTTAAATGAACCATAACTGTCATATTCTTACTCAAAACTCTCACCCAATTCTTAATGGACAACTACACATCTGTACTACTCTCTAATTTTTCCCCCATTCTAGCCACACATCTCCTTCTCTATAACCTCCAAAGTACTAAATAAGGAATCAAACCCATCAATGTTCCCAATTGAGAGTATCGGGAAGTCTTATTAAACCACATTTAGACTCTTTCTTTCTAACTTTGGTGCCTAAGGAAAGGTACACCTACCTCTGCCGAAACCTTCCTCTATACATCAGCAGTAAGACCTCCTGTATTCAAAACATGCTCCACATCTTCTGATTGCTTCATCTTACAACAATCACATGCTGAAGCAAGTGATACCCTCACCCTTCTCACCTTTTCATCAACCCTTAAGCACTCAAAAGCATCCTTCCATATAAAAGTAGTAATTTTCTTCAGTAACCATTTGTTCCAAACCCACTTTGCCTACTCAAACTTTGAAACTCTAACTCTGATAACATCCCATGCCAACTTTGTATTAAAGTAACCATTCTTTTCTGGGAGCCATAGCAGGATGTCCGAAGAGTTTCTAAGTTTTTCAACTCTTTCCATCACTTCTTCCGCTTTATTAAAACCCAGAATCCTTTGCAAATTTTCCACATCCCATACAATATTAATAACCAAATCTTTTAATCTAATATGTGAATGTGCACCATCTGGAAATTCTAAAAACAAAGGTCTCGAATCTAGAAACTTATCATACGACAATTTTACATCTCCTTCTCTAACCTTCCACTTAGATTTACTTAATAACTTAGACATACATTGCAAAATTTTTCTCCAAAAAGACAAATCCAATCCATGTGACCTGCAAAGAGCAATATGTCCTCCTTTAACATATTAGCTTTAAAAAATTTAGCCCAGAAAGAATTTTGTGTTAATAACTACCAACCAAACTTCATAAATAACGACCGTTACACTTCCGAAATGTCCCTTACTCCTATGCCCCCTCCTCCACAGGAACACACAATTTCTTCCAAGCCCTCCATTACATTTTTTCTTTCCCATCCTTAAATCCCCAGAAAAAAGAGGCAAACATACCTTGAATCTTTTTAATCACCAACTTCAGGGTATTTAGAACAGTTAACAGATGCAGTGACATGCTCAAAATCATATGTCTCAACAAAACTAGACGACCTTTATAAAGGACCAGAAAATATAATAATAAAAGAAAGTGGGAAAAAATGGATCTTTTGGTTGGGAAAGGAGAACATCGAAGATGATTTTATGAAGAGGACAGAAAATCGGCGCCGGTTTTACTTTTAACTAGGTGAGGAGAAAATTAGTGACTGTTTTCTATAGAGGATAGAAAATCGATGACGATTTTGGGAAATTACCGCGGGACGGTAGTTGGTAAACAGTAATTTTGGGTTGGTTAATAGAAAACCAGTGACGATTTTCGAAGAGTTAGAGAAAACCATCGACGGTTTTTGTTGGCAGTGCTGAAGGTATAAAGAACTGAGAGTCATTTGTAAATTAAAAACTAAATACTCTTTCTCCTCTCTCAAACCCTACGGTCCTCCACCCTTCCACCTTCGATTCCCGCTCTATTAAGCCTTTTTTCAATGATCAGGAACCACCACGAGGTTTCTGGGAAGATTCTCTACAACATAAGCGGAGTGGATTTTCAGTTTGGGATTCTGGGGCAACACTTCAAAACTGAGGTAAGGGTGATTAATATTAGTTTTTATGGTTTATTTAGAGTATATAAAGCCTAGGAAATTAGGGGTGAGCAAACGGTCGATTTGGTTAAATTCGGGTAATTAACCAAATTAACCGAAAAATTCGATTAAATAATACCATTAACTAAACCGACCGAATTGACGAAGGACACCGAACCGACCCCGACCGAATTGCCCATTCGGGAAATTCGGTTAATTGATTTTAACCGAAATCATTTAAAATTAATTGCTAGAAATATAATACAATTATTTTTTTTTTTTAAAACCAAATCCAGCTTAATTAAATACCTTATTTATTAATTATATTAATGAAAATAATATTTTACCATAGAACAAAGAATCCAAATAGGTTAATTAAACTCCTTAATGCACTTGCATAAGAAAAATTTATATTCATAAATTGTATTTAAAATCTAATTAATTAGTAATTCGGTTAATCGGTTAACCGAAATTTTTTTTACCCTTAACCAAACCGAAACCGATTAACCGAAATTTTGTAGAATTATAACCGAACCGACCGAACCGAGATTTTTACCTGAACCGAACCGGCCAATTTCGGCTGGTTAATTCAGTTAATTCGGTTTTCACCGAATTATGCTCACCCCTATAGGAAATACTGAATGATAAATATTCAGGAGATTGACTTGATTAATTTAGGAAAATATAATTTCAGGAATTTGAGTTTCGAATGCCGCAAGGGCGTAGATTTAGCGCTTTAACAGGTTTCTCAAGAGTCGGGTAAGGGAATAGATTAAGTCAGGTATTTTGAAAAATTATTTATGAATTAATTTATTTTTTGGAATATTGGAATTGAACAAACTGTACAAATTTTATAGCATGGTATAGCATATTATAGAGTATAACTCACTCGTGCAGCATGAGTATAAGTTTAATGTAAATACAGTTTGTCAGAATATGTTATTTTTCATAGAGTGAGTATGATTTTACAATAATTCTAGAAAGATGATAATCAGTACGAAAATTTAGATATTTTTCAGTATATTATGATATTACAGCTAGCGTAGATGCCGTGATAGTTCAGTTGGTGCAAATGTCATGATAATATAGTCGGCGCAGATGTCGAGATATGACAACCAATGCAGATGTCGTGATCAGTATTATTATGATGATATGATTCAGTAATCATGAAACGTCAGTTTTTATTCAGAAATATGAAAAACTAGATTTTATTTCAGAGATATGAAAATATTATTTACAAACAGAGATATATATATTATGTGAAATATATTATATAGTAACAAAATCTAGATGGTTACGTATGTTAAGAGCATGGTACCGTAGCTAGCTAATCAGATCGGTGTAGTAGGATACCCACTAAGTGCCGACCCCTAGAGGTTGTCGGTGAGTAGGCTGGGCGGACCAGAATGGGTATAGTCGACAATGCAACCACACGATTCAGGAAGTGTGGGTCGGTGGCCGATTAGCCCGAAAGTATAGGCGGTGTAGTAGGATACCCACTGTGTTACTGACCCCTAGAGGTTGTCGGTGTAGTAGGCTGGGCAGACCGAGTTGGGTGGGTAATTGTGCATAGTTATGTTATGTTTGACTTAGCTTGGTAGGCTAGCTAGCATTAAGTCCAGCCTTTGGGCTGCACAACCCGGATCATAAGGGGTGGAATCATGATACACAGATTTACATCTAGGGTATAATGTCAGTAAAATACAAATTTAACAAATGATTTTAAAGATAGGAAAATTCATTACAATATAGTATGTTTATAATCAAAAGTACATATTTTCATGAATGATCAGTTATAGTTTAAGATATATATATTACAGTTATACTATTTGCAAGCTATGTTTATACACTACAAAAAAAAATTAGTTTTTAGTGACGAAATTATTAGTGACTGATTCAATTTCGTCATTAAAATTGGGTATTAGTGACTATTTTAGCAACCATCACTAATACGACACTATTAGTGACAGATTTGAAATTGTCACTAATAGTTTCATCACTAAAAATTGAAAATATTGCGAGAAAATATTTTTCGTATAGAAATTATTTCGGGAAAATATTAGCAATGATTTCTACAGTATTATTGATGAATTAAATTTGTCACTAAAAGAATCTTATCAGTGATGATTAAATAACCGTCACTAATATTATTTCAAAAAAATAATAAAAAATTTATTTTACAATATTAGTGACAATCTTCACATTCGTCCCTATTAGTCAATTATTAGTGATGGATTTACGAACTGTTATTAATACTTCTTTTATTTAAAAAAATAAAAATAAAATTATTTCATAGTATTAGTGACGGATTTGGTAATTCATCATTATTATCATCTTATTAGTGACGGATTTGAGAATCATCACTAATAATTCTTTTATTTAAAAAAAATAAAATAAAATTATTTCGCAATATTAGTGACGAATCTTCACATTCGTCACTATTAACCAATTATTAGTGACGGATTTTCGAACCGTCACTAATACTTATTTTATTTTAAAAAATAAAAAAAAATTATTTCATAGTATTAGTGATGAATTTGGTTATTTGTCACTATTAGCCTCTTATGAGTGACGGATTTGGGAACCGTCACTAATACTTCTTTAATTTAAAAAAATAAAAAAAAATTATTTCATAATATTAGTGACAAATTTGGAGATTCATCACTATTATCGCCTTATTAGTGACGCATTTGGGAACTGTCACTAATACTTCTTTTATTTTATTTTTTAAAAAAGTATTAGTGACGAATTTGGTGATTCGTCACTATTATCATTTTATTAGTGACGGATTTGGGAACCGTCACTAATACTTCTTTAATTTAAAAAAAAAATTTTAAAATTTGTTTCATAGTATTAGTGACGAATTTGGAGATTCTTCACTATTATCCACTTATTAGTGACGAATTTGGGAACCGTCATTAATACTATTATTTTTTAAAAAAAAAGAAAATTTATTTCATAGTATTAGTGACGGATTTAGTGATTCGTTACTATTAGCCCCTTATTAGTGACAGATTTGGGAATTGTCAGTAATACTGCTTTTATTTAAAAAAAAAAAAAATTAGTTCGCAATATTAGTGACAAATTTTCACATTCGTCATTATTAGCCAATTATTAGTGACGGATTTGATGATTTGTCACTATTAGCCCATTATTAGTGACAAATTTGGGAACCATTACTAATACTTCTTTTATTTGAAAAAAAAAAAAATTATTTCATAGTATCAGTGACAAATTTGATGATTCGTCACTATTAGCCCGTTATTAGCGACGGTTCCTAAATCCATCACTAATATTTCTTTTATTTTAAAAAATAAAAAAAATTATTAAACACTATTAGTAACGAATTTAAAGATTCGTCACTAATAGTCTGACACTAAAAAATCGCACGCGGATTCCCCAATCTCATTCATTTCCCTCCAAGCTTCCTCATTTCCCTCCATCTCTTAATCTCTCCATCTCTCTATTTGTCTCTCCATCTCTTAATCTCTCCGGTCATTCTCTTACTCACTCCATCTCTCCGGTCTCTCTCTCTCAGTCTCTCCATCTCTCTTCATCGTCGCCGCCGCTGACTCTCCGTTCAGTCCCCGTCGCCTTCGCCAAGGAGATCAACCGTCAGAGGCCTTCAAGGTATTCTCAATCTCTCCAGCCTCTCTCTCTATGTCTTTCCATATCTCTCAATCTCTCCGGTCTCTCTCTCTCTCTCTCTCTCTCTCTCTCTCTCTCCATCTCTCTTTGTCGTTGTCGCCGCTGACCATCCGATCTGTCCCCATCGCCTTCGCTGAGGAGATCAACTGCTGAAGGCCTTCAAGGTATTCTTAATCTCTCCGGTCTCTCTCTCTCTCTCTCTCTCAGTCTCTCCATCTCTCTTCATCGCCACCGCTGACGCTCCAGATTCGTCCCCGTCACCTTCGTAGAGGAGATCAACCGCCGAAAGCCTTCCAACCTTCAAGGTATGTTTCTTTGAACTAGGATTTGAAGAATTTGTTATTGTGCTTTTTTTTTTTCAATTTTTGATGTTTATTAGTAGTAGAAAGGATATTTGTTGTGTATGTGTACATCTATGTTAACCTGCCATTGTTTAGTTGATTTATTTTGCTCCTACTAGCCTACTACATTTTCATCTCATTTGTGCTCTACATGTCCGTACGGGTTCTACTGATTCTATCTTTAATGAACAAAGCTTTTGCATCATATGAAGGCCTAAACTTTCCAATAGTGAAAAAGTTTTTGTTCCTCCTGAGCCTGTGCTTGAGCTTGAGCTTGAATTTGTTGGTAGTTGTGCATAATAAGTGGTTAAGTAGCCAGAATTCCCTTTCAGGAAACAAAATGTGCATGAGGAAAAAGCAGACTTTTTCTTTTTACTTTTCTCGTTTACTCTCCACATTAATCAACTAGGAGCTTAAGTGAGAATTATTTTTCATCTCCCCAACCAAGCAGAATGCCAAGATTTATTTATTTATTTATTTAATTTTATTTCTTAGGGAATGTATGATTCACTGCATGAAAAATACTCTTGTGTAAGGACATTTTCAGAAATTTCACTCAGATGGGATGCTAATCTCATGCAAAAATTTTGATTTGGGAGACAAACCAATTGTGCGGTGAATGTGATTGTGTGGTGACAAACCAATTGTATGATTGCCTTGAGGTCATGCTGGTTTTGATGGACCAAAGTTAACCAAAACGATGCTTGAAACACTTGAAACACTCGCTATTGTTTTTCTTTTTGGTGCCATAGTGAACACAATGCAAAAACATAGTTAGCAGAGTACAAAATTTATTTTGTCATTGAGTTGTGATTTTTCTACTCGCAGGAATGTTGCCTATGCCTGTGACAGATTTCAATGTTGGAAGTCATTCACCTCATTCGTCATTCAACAAGCTATAAGCTCCCTAAAATTTTTAAAAATGTTCATCATTTTTGTGATTCCATTTGACTATAAAAATAATATTTCATTAGTTGATAGTCAATCGTACAAGTTCTTATTAAAAAAAAAAATATTATTACTCATGATTTTTTATTTTACAATGTTCAAATTTTATTATCAACCTTCTAAGATCTAGTGCCGTTGGCAGACAAAAGTGAAAAAAAAGTTAAGATCCAAATGTTTTTTTTTTTTTTATATATTTAAAAAATCTGAAGATAAAATGTGTAAATTCCACTATGATATTAAATTATAACTTAAGTGAAATGATAAATACTTGCAACAAATTTATTAAAAAATATTACCAATCACTATCTAGTATGTTCTTAGGATTTTAAAATAAAATCTTACCAAACAAGTTGCTAGTAATTAAAATTGGAATACTAGTTTTAAATAAAGAATAATAAAGTCAAATTAACCAGCAATGACTTGTCTTGCAGTTTCATATTTAAGAAATCTAAGGGCGTCTATGGATTTCACCCTAAAAACGAAAGTCCAAAGTTTTGATATTCACAAATCATTGTTGGTTTTGGTAGACACCCAAGAGGGAGGGTGAGTTGGGTGTTTTTATGAATAATAAATTTGCTTCTTCTATTGATGTAGACAATGAAAATTTAAACATATATTCTTAACAAATAACTTCTAAATTGACCTTTTTAAAAAGAGATGACAAGAATGAGTTTATTGAAGTCGTTTTAAAAATGTTTGGTCTTCTTGTGAAAAAGGAGCTACTAGAAAGAAAAAGCTAGATTTGAGTATTTGATGAAAAAAGTTGTAAGGTATTTCAATGTATATAATAACTAGAATGAATATGGTATTTTTAGGAAATATAATAAATACATTGACCGTTTTAAAGTGTTAGAAAAAATTAAGGACAACAATAGAAAAAATAATTTGTTGGTGAAAAAAAATTAGCTTTTAGCTTTTCAAGTTTTAATTTTGTAACTTTTAAAAAACTAAAAGTTGACTTTTAGAAACTAAAACAACTATACCAAAAGTTAGACCTACCTTAATCTTTTAAAAAGGACAAGACAAAAGAGGGGGATCAAACTCACCCTAAACAGCTTAAATGTTTACCTTATTATATATGAATTAATATATTATAATTATATATATATATATATATATATATATATTAAAATGAAGCGCTCACCTGACCCACCCCTAATGATTTTCCTTGGAATGAGTTTTAAAATTAAATTTATGTTGAATTTTTTTAATAAGTAGGTGTGAATATTTTCTCGTAATGTTCTTGTTAAGTATGCCCCTCAGAAAATATTTTTTTTTTCAACATAAATCATAGGGTTTTGTCTTTCCTGGTCAATGCCTCCGCAAATGAAGCCTCGGGCTGCCTCAAAGCATGGCCACTCGCCACAATGCGCTACCAAGCGGCAGATGGTCTAGGACCCGCCAAGGGGAGAGTCTTCTTCTAGGGGTCGAGCGGCACTGAGTGAGCACGAAAGGATTTCAGATGAGATGAGAGCACCAAGGGTGACTCTTGAGGATGTGCAGTTTCCCCCGGCACGTTTTGCTGCACCACCCATTAGAGAGCAGTCCCCGAATGTTACCCCAAGGCTTACAGAGGACATGCCCACTCATCTGGTGCTGTTCCAAACGATTAGGCCGACCATGCCATATGATTTTGAGGCTCCACCTCTAGTGGATATTCTTGACGAGTTGGTGCCACACCATATCCTCATGCCACGCAAACCACCACCCTCCCCTTTTACCCCTGAATTTCATCGTCTTCTGGAGGAATTGGCATAGGACCGAGATGCCTAGAGCAGTAGCCACCTCACCTTGCTTGGCCAGTTCCGATTCTGATTCTGACTCTGATTAGGATAGACTAGATGCTTGGGATCTTTTTATGCACTTTCTCTTTTGCTTATGTATTGTGCTCATGCACCCTTTGCTTTTATTTTATTTTTTTATTTTTTCTTATATTTTGTTTTACCATGCTTTTGAATGGTTGTACGCATGCTTCAATGTTTCTATCTACATTGTAATGCCTTTGAAATTAATGAAAATACATGGTGCTTTTGGTTTCTACCTATATTTTGTGCTTCACTATATCATTATGTTTTTTCGGCTATTTCTGGAATTTATGTGGATGTTACTTACACAAATAAGGTAGGCAAATAAGTGTTCACTTTTTTTATCCTTCTTATGCATTCATTTGAGATTGTGCACGGTTAGAACATTTTTAGAACAACAATGTATAAAATACAGTGAAAGGCCAAGTTAATACAACAATGTATAAAATACACTGCCAAATTAATTACTGACATTTCTTGTGTTCATTGAAGTTTAGACCCGTTCAAGAATGGTTATTATACATTCATGTCTCATCGTACATGTGAGACAAAACAATTATTGAAATTCAATTGATTATTAGTCATACTATGTTAACTAATAATCAATTGAACATGTTAATTATTTGTTTCACTTACGATTAGTAATGTTTGTATTTCAATCATTCTTGGATTGTCCAATGGGGAAAAATCAGGAAGTTGTATTTACATTGTTGTCATCGTTCACGCTTTGTCAATTGTCATTATGTATTTCAAGTGCGTCTCTACTTGTGTTCTCTGGGTGCATAGTGGGGTGTCGTGACAATTTGTTAGTGATGGAAAACTAGCAACATGTTCACTTCCACCATCTCGTGTACTTGGAGAGCCATGGGCAGATTTTGTCGAAATTTATAATGATTACGATGAAGGAATTTGAATGATTGATCACAACATAAAGGCAACATTCCTGAATGGGATAGGATCTGTACCCTTTAGACGAAAGGTGGTTGATTATAGGATTCACGATGCATGCGCCATAAAAATTATGAGAATGTAATCAACACCATTTACTTGATCATGTTATATGGTAATTAATGAACATGGATAAGAGTTGGATGAATGCTCGGGGTAGGTTTTTTCCAGAATACGTGAAAGGGATACATGATTTCATAGAGTTCGTGCGTCCTCATGCAGACAAAGCAAGTAGAATAAGGTGTCTTTATAAGAAATTTCAAAACATAACATTCAAACGCATTGATTTGGTTCATACATATTTATTAGACTTTGGAATGGAAAAAAGGTACACAACATGGGTGTTCTACGGTAAAGATTACGCAGTTCAGAGCGAAGATGAGGACAATGAAGAAGAGGGGGCAAATCTAGTAGGTGGTGATACACGTTCAGAAGGGTTAATCGAAATGTTAGGTGACTTGCAAAGGAGGATTGCAGTGGACACGGACAATGTCAGTGTGTCACATATTGGTGATGAATCTACTTTAGCAGGTACTATACCTTACGATCCTAGTACGTTGAATTGACTCGGTAAACTATTTGCTAATCTCGTGAGGGATGCACGGGTGCCCCTATATCCAAACTGTAAAAGTTCTCAAAATTAGAATTTCTATAAAGTTGCTTTATGCAAGGACAATCCATGGGTTATCTCAGAGCACATTCAACATGAATTTAACCCTCATTAAGGTGGAACTGCCTGATGGTGAAACACTTCTGAAGTCTTTTTATGAACCAAAGACATATATGCGTGAATTGAGTCTTCGTTACACTCTAATACATGCGTGTAGGTATGATTGTGTACTCTTTTATGGTGAACATGAAAATGCGAACGAGTGCCTAGAATGTGATGAACCGAGGTATACAACTAATCAAAAGAAGGGTAAAAAGATCCCCCAAAAAGTTTTTGCGATATTGTCCATTAATCCCATGACTACAACAATTGTATATATGTAGAAAGACTGTTGCCGATATAAGATGGCATCAAGAGAAACGTCTTCAAGATTTAAACACCCTTAACCATCCAGCCGACTCCGACGCTTGGGCCGATTTTGATCAAATGCATCCGTGGTTTGCTAGTGATCCTTGCGCCATCAGACTTGACCTTGCTATAGATGGGTTCAATCCTTTTAGTAACATGAACAACTTGTATAGCATGTGACCAGTTATGATGATGCCATACAATATGCCACCATGGAGATGTATGAAGAACCCTTCATTTATATGTCTTTGCTTATTTTCGGACCAAGGGCACCTGTTAATGATATTGATGTGTACCTAAGTCCGTTAATTGACGAGTTCAAAGAACTATGGGAAAAAGGAGTGGAGACATTCGATGTGAAAACTGAGACAACATTTCGGATGCATGCTATAGTGTTGTGGATAGTTAATGATTTTCCCGCTTACGACAATTTGTCAGGTTGGAGCACAAAAGGTTACTTAGCATGCCCAGTATGTAATCGTCGTTTTCTATGATCTGGACATCCTTGGAGGACTTGGGGCATCAAAAGCTTTAATGAAAAACTTGAACGAAGGTTGTAGCCAAAGCGACTAAGTGAGGAAGAGATATTAAACCAGCTCAAGTTGATCGAAGATGTAAAATTTGGGAAACCACCAACCAGTAGAAAAAGAAAACATGCTGAGTGGGAGTTGAATTGGACAAAGAGAAGCATCTTCTTCGAGTTGCCATACTGGAAAGATCTTCCACTACGCCACAACTTGGATGTCATGCACATAAAAAAGAACATTTGTGAGAGTGTCATTTGTACATTACTGGATATGAATGGGAGGACAAAAGACACCGCAAATGCTCATCGGGATATGGAAGATATGGGAACACGACCTGAGTTGCACCTCTTTCGTGATAGGGACAAACTTCTCATGTCATTAGCTTGTTACACATTTTTGAAGGATGAGAAGAATAAATTCTTTGAATGGTTGAAATAAGTGAAGTTCCCTGATGGATATGCATCGAACATAGCTCGATGTATAAACATGAAGGAAGGGAAGATGTTAGGAATGAAAAGTCAGCAATGTCACGTCCTTCTACAACGGGTTCTACTCATTTTGCTTTGTGGATACTTGATCGAAGATGTTCGCTCGGTGCTGATTGAGTTGGGGATCTTTTTTGACAATTGTGCTCCAAAAAATTGAGTATAAATGTACTTGAATGGTTAGAGGATGACATCGTAATCATACTATGCAAGTTAGAGAAAATATTTTCGCCAGCAATCTTCGATGTGATGGTCCACCTAGCCGTCCATTTACCAAGGGAGGCCATAATTGGAGGACCGGTCCAATATCGTTGGATGTATCCTATTGAGAGATAAATTATAAAGTCCCTCTATAATAGTCACGTGCTTTTTTCATTTTTTTTTTCCTTTTTGTGTCTACAAGTCAATAATGCTATGTAAAATGCACAGATTCTTGTCCACTTTGAAGGGGTATGTGTGCAATAAGGTACAACCGGAAGGTTCAATCATTGAGGCATACATTGACTGTGAATGTCTTACATTTTGCTCAATGTATCTACATGATATTGACACAAGGTTCACTCGTGAGGAGCGAAATGCAAACTTTCATGCTATTAATGCTGAAGATGAAGAACCGAGGATCTCTATATTTCGAGAAAATGTTTTTTCGTTTGGTGTATGAGTTTACAATTTCATTGATATGGACGACCTACAAAGGGCCCATTTCACATCCTCAATAATTGTGATGAAACTATTCCATATATCGAGTACGTGGTTTAAAACTTCTAACTTTGCATTGTATTTACATATGCATAATTATATACTTACTTGACATTAACATGTTCTATTGTTGCATATAGCGAACATAAAGCTGAACTTCTGGCCCAAAATGAAAGGAATGTTGACGAAAGACATAAGAACGAATTTGTCAATTGGTTTGGGAGCCATGTAAGTAACAAATACTGCCTGAGTACGAAGCAATGTACATTTTCAATATTGACGGTTTACTTATCTAAACTCTTGTTTATTTAATAGATGAAAGTCATGTATTAAAATAAAGAACCAACGGCAAGTAAAGATTTGTATGCATTGGCATCTGGCCCCAATCAACAAGTTAACCACTACATCGATTGCATTGTCAACGGGTTACAATTTCATACAAAGTCCCTCGAACTGAATAGAAGAACCCAAAATTGTGGGGTTGCGGTGCTAGGCACAAAAGGAGACAAAGAAATTGGCTACTTTAGTGTCTTGGATGACATTATAGAGCTTAACTATGGAGCCAACAAACTCGTCCACCTGTTCAAGTGTACCTGGTGGAACATTGGTAATAAAAAGATTGAGATAAACATGGATGCCTACTTTACCAGTGTCAATTTTAGCAAAACATGGTATCAAAATGACCCTTTTGTGCTAGCGACGCAGGCAAAACAAGTGTTTTACCTAAAAGACAAAAATTTAAGAGTGAATGGCATGTGGCCCAAAAGATTCCTTTCTGAAGTTTGTATGCTATTATAGAAGTTGCAGATGGGGAGAAAAGTGCCGGTGAGGCAGCATTCCAAGAAGAAGAGTCATCTGTCAGTGCAGCAGTGCAATCTATTTTCAATGTTGTCGAAGAAGGAGTTGATCCTATACCATTGAATAGGGTAGGTGCCACGGCAGAACACGTAAAGACTACTGACATTACAATTGAACCTTCTATAGATGTTCACTTCATCGACGATGAGGAAATTGATGGGGAAGATGAAACAAGGGTCGAGTACTGTAGTGAAGAGGAAGACACTTTAGAATGATACCGATATTGAGGACATATAAGGGGTAAGCATGTTATGTTTGTCACTATGTATCTGGCATGTGTAAATAACTAAAAATATATTCATTATGCATCCATCTAATATTCATACTTTTTATATTTACTTGTCTAATATTTTGCAGACATAACACCAGGAGGTCATCGTAGCCGACTTCCTTCCAGGCTCTCGACTACATCGCATGAGGATGATCTAACGTCCTCGAGACCAGCGAAGCATGTCGGTTCTGATGTGGCACCATCATTGTCTGAGCAATCAGGACCTCGACTAGACATTGATACCTCAGCTAGGGATGACACCCAGGGTGAGTTGCCCACCATGATGAGCAGTGTTGGTAAGGTTACGATTAATTTATTTTGATGTAAACTATTGATGGTTATTCACATGTATGATTAAAATTTTATTCTTAATTTAACTTTTCTTTCAGCATCGACATCCACGGTCAGGTTAGGCCGTGGTGTAGCGAAGAACACGATGCTTAAGAAGCACCTGGAGAGGACGGGGCAACACATTCAGATCGACATTCCTCCAGGCTTCACGACCGCATGTGACGATTGGTGCCCAGCATGGACATGGGAGCTCCGCATTATATGCCGACAGTATGCTCCAGTCACCGCCTTTAGCTGGCCGCAGGTGACTGAGGTGCAGCGCATGGTTCATTACATGCACATCTTGATAAGTAATCTCAAACTTTTTTTTTTTTTGACTTTATGTATTAGTCAAACAATTGTCTAACATTCTAACTATATCACCTATGCAGGAGGAGTTCAATATGGACATTCTCCATGCAGACCATGTGAAGAGGGCGGTGGAAGTCCAATTGTGCAATAAATTTAAGACCTATCGTGCCAAAATGCGCGAACATTTTCGTGCGATGGGAGATCAAGCAAAAACCCATCCATACAATAAGATATCCCAAGAGGATCAGGAGGTGATGTGTCGCCATTTCTGCGATCCACACTATCAGGTGATGCGTTTGTATTATAATAACTACTTTAAGCTTTGATGTGGCTAATAAGAAGTCATTACATCTTTTTTGTAGGCTATATGTGAAAAAAATGCTACCAACTGCAGCAAACTCCCTACGATGCATTGCTGTGGGTTGAAGTTATTCGTAAATCATTGAAGGGTAATTGTTATATATTAGGCTATCTGACCATTACCTGAATTAATATTAATGATTTTTTATATGATAATGTAGCATAATCCCAAGACTGGTGTAGAGGAGCCGCTTTCGGATCTTTATCATAGAACACACCAAAGGCGATCAGGGGAGTGGTGCGACGGTGTGCAGGGCAAACATGTAATTCAAAGAAAATATTTAGTTTATAATTTGATTCAAAACATCGAAGTTGTATTCTTAATTCTTACTTTTTATCATTTTCATGACTGAAAATAGGCAAGGATGGTCGAGCTGAGGGATGCACCTATTGCAGAGGGGAGCCAGCAAATAACGGATTGCCAGATAACCGCTCAGGTGCTTGGGGAACAAGCGGGGGCTGGGTGAAAGGTCTTGGAAGTGGATACATGACCCCAACAGTATCATCTTCTATGGGTGCGGCGGCTCGTTCTGAGATGGAACGAGCGTGTCGAGACGTCGAGTCTCGAGCGGACGAGATGGTTCAGCGGATGCATATGATGGAAATGGAGAACCAGCAATTGAAAGACATGGTGTCTAACGTATCAACGGAGAAAAAAAGTTTGAAAGACAAGGTATCCACCATTGAATCCATGCTGACCACAATTCTGAACAGGCAAGCGCAGTTCGAAGAAATGATGCGCCAATCTTGACCATATGATGTAGGTGGCTCCTATCATTAGAAGGTATGTAAAACGTAGTTTGAATTGTATGCTAGTAGTTCTGTTGTTTGTTTAATTCTATTCATATGCTGAATTGTGAATTTTTGGGAGATACTGGAACTGTTTTGCTTGTGCTATTGGGACTTGATTTATCTTTTCTAAAATTTCATATATGCATAGACAAACCCTAGGTTGTGTACTACTGTAGCTTGCTTAGCTAAACCTAGGAAGAACTTTTGTAACTTGCAGGTTTGGGAAATGTTCTATTTACAGACGGTATGCTGCCAAAATTTTGTTAAATTCCAATGCTTAAGTTTGAATTGGATTAAATGTAGAAGGGTGTCTATGTGTTATGTGACTAGTATTCTTTCCATGAGTAATGAAAAAGACATAAAATGAGTCGAGTGCATAACTCAAGGGGAGCATTTATCTTATGGTTATAAATTGAAATGCTCTCTTGATATCATATCTTTTATGCTGATATGTCATTATAAACAGCATTGCAAATTGATTTCTATAATGTATTAAATGATTGAATCTTTTTTATGGATGATTTATATGTTATGTGAATTGTTAATTGTGCTACCTAATTGCATGCATAGTCTAGAATGCCTCCTACATGGCAGATGCAATGGATGCGAATTGCATACTGGTAGTGGATATAGGTTCTCGTGTGTCTTGAACTGAATCATAAATTGCTTATTTGAACCTATCAGGTACAAGTTTTATGGGAAAACGTCTAATTTACAGACAGCATGCTGCTGAAATTTCAATAGATTTTTTTTTCCAAAGTAAAACTTCGTACAAAGATGATTATGTTAAAATAAATAATAAAATATTTTTTAAAGGATGAGTGAAAACTAATTGAATATTAAATTTCATCCTAGCATAATCATCGAATAATTAGAGAAGCTCAGCTCCATCCCTAGAGAAAGAGCATAAAGAAATCATATGCATCATGCTTTACTTTTTTTTTTTTTTTTTTCCTATAAGGATTCCTGGAGGGGTAACTCAAAAACTTAGGAGGGTTATGAGGAATTTTCTTTGGTCAGGCGAAGGGGAGAGGAGAGAGAGTTTGTTTAAGTGGGAGGTGGTGTGCTGGTTGAATGAGGAAGGGTTGGGTCTTGGCTATATGGTGTCAAAAGCCACTGTTCTTTTGGTTGAGTGGTTGTGGTGGTTTTTCTTGTAGGTGAATTCCCTCCGACACAAAGTTATAAAGAGTAAATTTGGCTTGCAAAATGAAGGGTGGATGCTAATTTGGGCTTTAGTAGTCTTCAAAGAGTCCTTGGAGGTTCATTTTGCAAGTTTACCCCTTTCTTCTTCTTCCTCTAAAAAGTTTCTAATTGTCAATTGGCTAGAGGTAATTGTATTCAATTTTGGGAAGGATTTTTTTTGTTTATTAGGTTTTTTGTTTTGTTTTTTTTTGGGTTGGGGGGGGGGGGGGTAGGGTGGGGACTGCATTATCTATTCTTTTGCTCGTCATTTTCTTCCTGCCACAATGATGTGATTTTCTGCTTTCATATTCTTGAGGGGGGGTTTTTTTTTCTACTATTTTCATTTTAGAATAAAAAATGAGGTATTGAGTTACCCCCGCAGTATCATTGTTAGGGTTAGTGGTTTGGTAGTTAATGGTTCACTGCCAAATGGTTAAGAGGATGGCAGGTTACAATTTTAGAGTCATTTACATCATGATAATAATTTTTTTTTTTAGGTAAGCTATCAAATCCTAGTATATAATTGTTCTATTCTTGTGCATATAAAATTTAGCATCTATACCTCATACTTTTAAGTCTAATACACGTGAGCTTGATAAAGAGATTCATGAATGGGTATACTTGGGAAACTGATCATCTAAGAAATATGCTTAAATATTGTCAGCTGGTAAAGTTTGTGACTTGCAAGTTTGGAAAATGTTCTAATTATAGACGGCATGCTGCCGAAAATTTGTTGAATTCCAATGCAAAATAATCAAAGTCATATACCATATTTTTTAGAATGATTATAGTGTGTGAATGTTAAAACATTTTTGAGAGGATGAGTGAAGTTCAAATGAATTGTGAATTTCATCTCTAAATTTACTTTTGCATATGCTAAATGAAAATTCTATCAATAATGGATTCATTTGCATTGTTTGATTATTATAGTTGTTTTTGAGTCCTAAAGAAGTCATGTAAACTTCAACATCACATTTTATCTTTTTCATAGAACTATAGTCCGATTTAGATTGTTTGTGGGATGCATAAACACATTACATTATTTAATGTTGATTATATGAAGATCTTGTACACTAATAAAATTCATTAATTACTTGTTGGATTATTGTGAACTGTTTGTGTAAACACTCAGGTTTCAAACGTATCTCTATGGAAAATGTCCTATTTACAAGGGAAATGCTACCAAAATTTCTCAAAACTGATAAAATTTAGCAATTTAAAATAGTATCATTTTTTTTTTTGAACTTTGTCCAAATGTCCGTTTATTTTTCTATCAAATCATTGATACTTATAGTATGTATATGCTCAAAAATCATATACTATTTTTTTTTATAATTCACAACTTATAGGGTTTGCGGCTATCACACCATCAACACCATCCCATGCACTACAGAAGGATGTAGCTTCGAATTTTTTTTGTATTTTTTTTTGTTATATGAACATATGGAATTCACGTATAAAACATTCTTGTATAATGTATTTGTATTTGATTTTGAATTAGAATTTTTAATAATTTATGAATCTTTTTAATAATTATGGTTTAATGTTATCTATGCAAAAATGTAATTACAAATTTTCACAGGAATTAATGATTTTTAAAAATATTAATTTTTAATTAATTAGTGACGATTTCTATAGATATTAGTGAAAGATCAAAATCGTCACTAATACTATACTATTAATGACGAATATTGATCCTTCACTAAAGGTCAAGTATTAGTGACAGTTTTGATCCTTCACTAAAGCCCAACTATTAGTGACAAATTATGATCCTTCACTAAAGGCTAATAAGTATTAGTGATAGTTTTGATCATTCATTAATACACAACTATTAGTGACGAATTTAAAATCGTCACTAATACTATACTATTAGTGACGAAATATGATCCTTGACAAAAAAGGTTAATAAGTATTAGTGACGGTTTTAATCCTTCACTAATACTCCACTATTAGTGTCAGTTTTAGGATTCGTCACTAATAGTGGATTATTAATGACGGTTTTGATCCTTCACTAATACTATAGTATTAGCAACGGTTTTGGAATTCGTCACTAATACCCTACTATTAATGAAGAATTTGTGTTGAGTCAATATAAAATTTATAGTAACGGTATTAGGGTTTTAGTGACGGTTATAATCCATCACTAATACGACATTATTAGTGACTGTTTCAAAATTCATCACTTATAATCAGTAGTAACAGCAAATATAGCAACTAATTTAAAACCATCACTAATAACCTTATTTTTTGTAGTGATAATATGATAAAACTCACGTTACCACATATTTATATTAGTCTATTTCTCTTATAGAGAGGTATCTCACCCCAGCATTACAAATATTTTAGGAAATCTCGATAGATGAGTGGAGCGAGCTCCGTGATAGAGGAATTCGTAGGTACTACCCAGTTGCAGGGTAAGTAGTCAAGTTTGACTCATGATGGATTTTTGTAGTATACATGTGTGTATTTAGAAATAGTGAAACTCTGGTATTGTATATATGTAAAGTGTATTTTAGCTCCGCTGCTTAGGTAATATGTATGTATAAACAGGTAAATCCCCGATACTTATGGGTTCAGGTTGGCTTTGACTGTGTATTATGGTATTAGAGTAATAATATTTTATGTAAAAAATATGGTTCTAAAGTCAGGGATTACATTTTGGTATCAGAGTCAAGGTTACTAGGTTCTGAGACTTTAGTGTATGGTGGAAACAATACCAGAGTATAGGAATAGAACAGGAATTTAGTGAGTCAATGCTGGGGAAATTAAGATGATTATTTAGGATTTTGTTCTGTGATCAGGAAGCAGAATTTTCGTAGTGGTTTCTGTGTTTTTCTTGGGGTGGCGATTTCAGGAAAGTCATAGTAAACTCTTATTGGGTTGTGTTTCTTAGTTGCTGGACTGAATCTTAAATTGAGAATAAGGACATTAGTTTAATGGATGATATAAGATGTCATTTAGATAAATATGTTAGTTATGTTATGCAGACAAGTGTCCTTAGACTATGTTTATTTTCTTTTCTGGATGGACCCTGGTGGTAGTAGCGCTCATGCTAGTGGCGATGATGGTACGAGCCCCTCCAGTGCTTCAAACGTAGTTCTGCGTAGTGTAGATCATCAAGTTATGGTTGAGATTGCTCGGAGCTCTAGGGAGTAGGAAGGACAAGTAGTAGACCAAGGGTGCACTATAGAGAAGTTCGCCAAAATGAATCCTCCAGCATTTTCAGGAGGAGCTGATCCTGTAGTCGTAGAAAACTAGATGCAATAGATTGAGAAAATACTGATGGTGCTTCACTACACTGATGAACAAAGGGTCATATATTCCACATATAAGTTGACAGGTGCGGCTGATAGATGATGGACAATCGTAAAATTATTTGAGAAACAGAGACTCGTACTAGTGGTCTTGTCATGGAACTGATTCAAGGAGATGCTCTTTGACCGTTATTTTCTTCCCATGGTTAGAGAAGCTAAGATAGTAGAATTTCTGAATCTGAAACAGGGGCAACAGAAGGTTTGGCAATATGCAACAAAGTTTATCAAGTTGTCACACTTTGCTCCCTACATTGTTCTAGTTGAGGTTAAGAAGGTGAGAATGTTTGAAAGGGGTTTGAGGCATGACATTCATAGACAGGTGGCAATCCTAAAGGTGCAGGATTTCTCTAAATTAGTGGATAGGGTCATAGTAGCAAAGGAGAGTAGTCAGAAGGATGTTGAGATGTCAAGTCAGAGGAAGAGGCCCACGCCTTCGAGATTTCAGGCAGGGTTCAGTTGAGGCTCTTGGATGGGAGATAGATATAGCAGAGCTCAGAGGCAGGATACTAGGAGATAGGAGATCTAGGGTGAGCAGGCATACCTAGTTTTTCCTACATGTGGAAAGAGACACCGGGGAGAATGTCGAACAGGGAGGAATGTCTGCTACCGATGTGGTAGATCAGGCCATGTAGCATGGGACTGTCGTATACAGTATAGTACTGCTCCTGCTCCTAGACCATTTCAAGGGAATATACAAGAACCTAGGGGTGGTGGCTAGTAGAGGAACACAACTCTGACGAGATTCTATGTGTTGACGTCGAGAGATGCTAAGGTTGTAGGTGACGTTGTGACAGGTATGTTTATTTTTCTATCATATAAAGCTGTTGTTTTATTTGACTCAGGTGCCACCCATTCGTTTGTATTGTTGGGGTATGTCAAGTTGACTAGAGTTGAGACACTGTTGTTAGATACTGATTTGTTAGTAGCCACGCCAACTAGATCAGTTGTGAAATGTGGAAGAGTACTTAAAAACTATCCAGTTGTTGTTCAGGGGAGAATATTACCAGCCGATCTTTTAGTGTTGGATATGCAAGGATTCGATATGATATTGGGTATGGACTAGCTGGCAGCTAACTACACCAGCATTGATTGCCATTAGAAAGAGGTGATCTTCAAACCCCCGGGAGAGCAAGAATTCAGGTTTGTGGGATCACGTGTGCGCACCTCGCGATAGTTTGAGTCAGCTATTCAGGTCAAGAGGCTATTCCAGGATAGTTGCTAGGGGTATGTAGCTTATATAAAAGAGATATCAGAGAAAGCATTAAAACTTGTTGATATTTCGTTAGTCAAAGAATTTTCAAATGTATTCCCAGAAGAGTTACTTGGCTTACCATTAGATAGGGAGATTGAGTTTGCCATGGATTTACTCTTAAAAATAGAACTGATATCTAAGGCACCCTATAGGATGGTCCCAACTGAGTTAAAGGAGTTGAAAGATCAGGTTCAAGATCGGTTAGATAAAGGATTTATCAGACCTAGTGTGTCACCCTGAGGAGCACCAATGCTGTTTGTAAAGAAGAAAGATGGAACACTGAGAATGTGCATCGAGTATAGGGAGATAAATAAAGTGACGATCAAGAATAAATATCCTCTTCCTAGAATAGATGATTTATTTAATCAGCTCCAAGAGACCCAGGTCTACTCCAAGATTGACCTTTGGTCAGCATACCATCAGGGAAAAGTTAAAGCAAAGGATATTCCGAAGACCGCATTTAGGACCATATATGGCACTATGAGTTTCTAATTATGCCATGTGGTCTAAATAATGCACCCGCAACATTTATGGATTTGATGAATCGGGTGTTCCATCAGTACTTGGACCAGTTTGTTGTGGTATTTATTGATGATATACTAGTCTATTTGAAGAGTTTTGAGGAGTATAAGGAACATCTGAGGCTGGTATTATAGGTATTATGGGAAAAGAAGTTATACGCTAAATTCAAGAAATGTAAATTCTGGTTGAGGCAGGTCACTTTCCTTGGGCATGTGATCTCCGGGGATGACATTTCAGTAGACCCGAGCAAGATAGAAGCAGTGGTGAATTAGGTAAGACCGGTGAATTGTCAAGAGATCAGAAGCTTCCTAGGTCTAGCAGGGTAATATCGTCGCTTTTTGGATGGTTTTTACAGATAATCCGGTCCACTGACACAGCTCATTAGGAAAATGTGAAGTTTGAATGGACCGATGAGTGTGAACAGAGTTTTTAGGAGTTGAAACAACGGCTTGTCAATGCACCGATGTTATCTATTCCATCGATAGAGGATGGATTTGTCATATACAGTGACGCATCCTTGAAGGGACTCGAATGTGTGTTGATGCAGCATAGGAAGGTTATTGCATATGCTTCTTGGCAACTTAAAGAGTATGAAAAGAATTACCCTACCCATGATCTAGAGTTAGCTACAGTGGTTTACGCATTGAAAATTTGGAGACATTATCTTATGGGAGTAGATGTGAAATTTTTACTGACCATAAGAACCTAAAGTATTTATTCACACAAAAAGAATTAAACATAAGGAAGAGAAGATGACTAGGTCTTATTAAGGATTACGATTGCACTATCAATTGCCACCTGGGGAAAGCAAACGTGGTGGCTGATACTTTAAGCCGGAAATCAATGAGAGTAGAACTATCAGTAATGAAAATTCAGCATTCGATTCAGATAGATTTGGATAGGCTCAATGTGGAGTTGGTAGAGGGTGAGCACCAAGCATTTATTGCTAACTTAGTACTATAGCCTATCCTATAGGAGAGGATTAAAGCTGCTCAAAGGAATGATCCAGAATTGGAAGAATAGATGGATAAAGTGTAGAGAAGATAGGGGGAGGAGTTTAATATTTTAGATGATAGAGCCCTAAGGTTACATACCATACTGTGCGTACCTGTAGATGCTGAAATTAAGAGGACTATCCTAGAAGAGGCGCACAGGTCACTTTACACCTTACATCTTGGAAGCACTAAGATGTGCTGGGACCTCCGAGAGTCATTCTGGTGGAGCAGTATGAAAAGTGAGAGAGCCGAGTTTGTGGAGCAATGTTTGACATACCAGCAAGTTAAGAATGAACACCAGAGACTAGCAAGACAGTTGCAGCAACTCCACATTCCTGAGTGCAAGTGGGATTATATCTCTATGGAATTTGTTACAAGATTACCGCCGGCATTTCATAGGCAGAACACTATTTGGGTAATTGTAGATCGGCTAACGACAAATGCTCATTTTCTTCCTATTAAAGTCAACTACTCCATAAGCAGGCTAGTGGAATTATATTTTCAGGAGATAGTTCGACCACATGGCGTACTGGTATCTATAGTATCAGATCAAGACCCATGATTTACATTAAGATTTTGGAAAAGTTTACAAGAAGCTTTGGGGTCTCAGTTATCCTTTAGCACAACATTTCATCCTCAAACTGATGGACCGATGGAGAGGATGATCTAGATATTAGAAGATATGCTCTGAGCATGCGTGCTAGATTTCGAGGGTAGTTGGACTCAGTATATGTCGTTGGTTGAATTCGCACATAATAATAGTTAC